>NC_137343.1:1121010-2511553 GCF_965287045.1 Carcharhinus amblyrhynchos | reverse complement strand
TACCCATCTGTAGAATCTTTATATCTTCCTCACTGCCTGCTTTCCCACCTGTTTCAGTTTCATCCACAAATTTTGCTACGTTACACCCTGTCTCTGTTTGCAGATAATTTACATAGATTATAAAGAGTTCAGTTCCGAGAACTAACCCCTGCAGCACCCCCGCTAGTTACATTCCTCCAGCCAGTCAAGGACACATCATCTTCTGCTCTCTGTCAGTCAGCCAATCCTCAATGCAATCTAGTGCTCTACCCCCCATCCCCTGTGATCTTACCTTCTGGATCAGTCTTTTATGGGGCATCTTGTCAAACGTCTTCTGGAAGTCTAGATATATCACATCCACAGGCTCCCCACTATCCACCTTGCTGGTTATACCTTCAAGAACTCAGGCAAGTTTGTCAAGCATGACTTTCCCTTCATTAAACGATGTGACTGTGGTGGATTGTGCTTTGTCTTTCCAAATATTCAGTCATCTCCTCCTCAACATAAGAACATAAGAAATAGGAGCAGGAGTCGGCCATCTAGCCCTTCGAGTCTGCCCCGCCATTCAATAAGATCATGGCTGATCTGTCGTGGCTCAGTTCCACTTTCCCGCTTTCTCCCCATTACCCTTAATCCCCTCAATGTTTGATTCCAGCAACTTCCCCACCACAGAGGTCAAGCTAACCGGCCTATAGCTTCCTACTTTTTGCCTCTCCCTTTTTGAATAGGGGTGTCACATTAGCGTGTTTCCAGTGCACCGGGACCTTACCAGAGTCCAAGGAATTTTGGAATATTACAACCAATGCATTCACTATCTCTGCTGCCACATCCTTTAATACCCTAACATGTAGGCCATCAGGCCTTGGAGACTTAGCTGCCTTTAATCCTATTTTTTTTTCGATACCCTCTCCCTAGTAATGGTTATTGCATCAAGTTTCTCTGCAGTTTGTGGAAATGTTTCATTATTCTCTACTGTGCAGATAGAGTAAAATATTAGTTTAATGCCTCTGCCATCTCTCTGTTCCCCATTATTACCTTACCTGTATTGCCCTTTAAAGGGCCAACATTTACTATTCTCTTCCTCTTTATATACTTGTCCAAGTTTTGATATCAGTGTTTATGTTTACTGCTGGTTTCCTTTTGTTCTTTATTTTAACTCCTTTGATTCTATTTTTAGCAGCCTTTTGCTGAACCTTAAAGTTTTCTGAAATCTCCAGCTTCCCGCTACCTTTTGCAGTTTGGTATCCCCTAGTTTTTGTGTTTATTCCCCTTTCACTTCCTCGTCCAGCCACGGAACATTTTTCTTCCTTTTACAATTCTTCTTCCTCTCAGGAATATATTTAATTATTCAACATCTCCCTAACGTCCATCATTATTCCTCAATGTCCTGTCCTCGAAAAACTGCAGCAGGCGACGGTGCAGAGGGACCTCGGGGTCCTTGTGCATGAGTCGCAAAAACCCAGCTTGCAGGTGCAGCAGGTGGTCAGGAAGGCGAATGGGATGCTGGCCTTCATAGCGAGGGGGATTGAATATAAAAGTAGGGAGGTCTTGCTGCAGCTGTATAGGGCATTGGTGAGGCCGCAGCTGGAGTACTGTGTGCAGTTTTGGGCGCCGCACCTGCGCAAAGATATTTTGGCCTTGGAGGGAGTGCAAAGGAGGTTCACTAGGCTGATACCGGAGATGAGGGGGTTGGACTATGAAGAGAGGCTGAATAGACTGGGTCTGTACTTGCTGGAGTTTAGAAGGTTGAGGGGGGATCTTATAGAGACGTATAAGATAATGAAGGGGATAGATAGGATAGAGGTAGAGAGATTCTTCCCACTCAGAAAGGATAGCAGGACTAGGGGGCACAGCCTCAAGATAAAGGGGGGGCGGTTTAGAACGGAGTTGAGGAGGAACTTCTTCACTCAAAGGGTGGTGAATCTCTGGAATTCTCTGCCCGTTGAAGTGGTGGAGGCTACCTCGCTAAATATATTTAAGACGTGGGTTGATGGGTTTTTGATAAGAGAGGGGATTAAGGGTTATGGGGAGAAAGCGGGAAAGTGGAACTGAGACACGACAGATCAGCCATGATCTTATTGAATGGCGGGGCAGGCTCGAAGGGCTAGATGGCCTACTCCTGCTCCTATTTCTTATGTTCTTATTATTTGGATCTGGTTTACTTGGGCCAACTCTTTCCTCAGGCCTGTATAATTACCTCTGCTAAAACTCGAGCCACTTTCCCTGCCTTTTCTCAGCAGCCCTGCCCGTTCTTCCGCTTCGGAGAATAATCCAATGCCCGTGTTACCGTCAGCTCAGTTACTGAAATAATGCAAAAACAGAAAATGCTGGAAACACTCAGCAGGTTGGGCAGCACCTGTGGGGACAGAGACTGAGTTGAGGACGAAAGGCCATCGAACTGAGACATTGGGTGGGTTTTATCGGCCACGCTCGCCCCGAGGCTGGAGGTTCCCACCCGAGGTCAGCGGACCTTTGCACGGTCCCCCAACTTTTCTGTCCCCCCGACTACGATTCCCATGGCGGGCGGGGCTGGTAAATCCCACCCTGATCCTCTGTCCGTGCGTCTCTGATGCTCATCTACCGCTTGTTTTCAGGCTGAGAAACGAAGTATCTTCAGCGAGAGAAGCCAATCCTTGCAGCAGGAAAACTCGGACGATGAGGAAGATGTTTACGACGGACAAATCATCAAAAGGCCAGGTGGCTCGGTGGACGATTTCCTGAGGGGTTCAGAGCTGGGGAGACAGGTGAGAATTTAGGAACAGCCACTGATACTCCTGTCTGTCGTTTAAAGATTTCAAAACTTTTCTGCTGTCAAAGTTGAAGATTTTACGTAATCGCGATTCTGACAGAGTTCCAGCTGGTTTTAATTCAGTCTTTACAATGTGGGTGTGGCTGGCTGGACCAGCATTTATTACCCATCCCTAACTGCCCCTTGGTGAGGTGGCGATGAGCTGCCTTCTTCAAACACTGTAGGTACACCCACAGTGCTGTTAGGGAGGGAATTCCAATATTTTGACCCAATGAAGGAACAGCCGATATATTTCCAAGTCAGGATGGTGAGTGGTTTGGAGGGGAACTTGTAGATGGTGATGTTCCCAGGTATCTGCTCCCCTTGTCCTTCTAGTAGTGGTTGTGGGTTTGGAAGGTGCTGTTGAAGGAGTCTTGGTGAGTTGCTGCAGTGTATCCTGTAGACGGTACACACAGCTGTCAGTGTGTGTCAGTGAAGACAGTGGAAGGGGTTGTAATCAAACCAGCTGCTTTGTTCTGGGTGGCATCAAGTTTTTTGTGTTGTTGGAGCTGCCGCGCCAAAAAGGAACAATGAAAAAGTTTTAAAAATTTGTTTCTCTTGCACATTCTCTTCTTTAAAATCTGTTTTTAAAAGTGGGCAATAAACTCTCATGTACAATGTTTAAAATAGATCAGTTATTTATTTCTCTTATTAAATTCCCCTGCCTTTCAACTTCAATAAAAAGTCTGACAACACCAGGTTTAAGTCCAACCAATTTATTGGAGTTTACTATCAAATAAACCTGTTGGACTTAAACCTGGTGTTGTCAGACTTTTTACTGTGTTTACCCCAGTCCAACGCCGGCATCTCCACACCATGACTTTCATCTTCAATACCAGAAATCAGTAATAAAACCTGTCACATACTTTAACCAATTGCATTTGACCCTCTCACATGATGAGATTTCATTGGTCGGTGGACCCCAGTTGCTCCTCCCTATTGATGACTCAACTTCCTCTGTTGCTTCACAGTCCCAGACACTGAGGTCAAAGTTAATATTCCTGCCATTTTCCTCCGCGTCACCAGCCACATCAGACTCATGCACCTCCTCACGCCTGAGAAAGCATTGCCTTATCTGGATGGTGAATAACTCTATTTATTAGCATCTCTGATAACTTTACTGCTCGCAATTCTCATTAATAAAAACTTTCACATTCTGAGGTTTCATTGTTTCCTAAGAATGTGGTTCTGTCTGATCGTCCTCTTGGCTAAGGTGTACAATTATATTTTATAAAATACGGTTAATACATTTAAAATACCAAAATACATGTTTAAATCACAATCACTCGTTTTAAATCTTTTACTGCATCCCTATGTGTGTAAACTATTCCCTTGTTAGTTTATAATCTGATTTAGAGTTATTTAGCTCAATGCTGGTAGTTCTGTCAGTGTCCTAAATGCTTAATGGTTTAAAATTTTCTCTAACCTTCTCGGATTATTTTTCCTTTCTCCAACATTGTCTCACACCCTACCAATGTTCTCCACCTCCACACACACATTTCCCCTTTGGTGCCTATTCTTTCCCTCGATCCTCTTTCTTTGATATACTTACAGATATTTTGGGATTCTCCCTAATCTTACCCAGCAGTGTTTTCTCACCTTCACTCTTCAAATTGCTTTCTTAATTCCTGTCCTGCAGTTTCTATTCCCAGCTAAGGCCTCTGCTGATTTGTTCCTTTTGTACCTGTTAAAAGCCTCTCCTTCCTTTCTTACCAAGTCCTGAATATTCCGAAACATCCAACCTTCTCTCTGTTTATTGCTGCTCAGGGTTTTCAGCCAGTGGGTGGGGGAATCTGAGATGGGCTTCCTGGAAGGGTCATGGAGGCTGGAAAGTCGTAACATTCAAGGCGATGGGCCAAGTGTTGGAAAGTGGGCTTTGTGTACATTCAGTGCAGTTAGGTCAGGGCAGACTTGATGGGCCAAAGGGCCTCTTCTGTACAGTTCAGGTGAAGCCCACCCCAACGGTACAATACACTTGCCCCAGTACTGGTAACAGGTGGAGGGTTACAGGGAGATAACAAGTGATGTCCTCTTACCCTATGCGGCAATGCTGATTATTTAAGGATCATCCTTAAGTAATCTGTGGCGCGGTGGCACAGTGGTTCACCCTGCCTCACAGCGCCAGGGGCCCGAGTTCAATTCCAGTCTCGGTCACTGCCTGTGAGGAGTTTGCACATTCTCCCCATGCCTGCGTGGGTTTCCTCCGGATGCTCCGGTTTCCTCCCACAATTCAAAGGTGAGCAGGTTAGTTGATTGGCCGTGCTAAATTGACCCTAGTTTCGGGGGACTAGCAGGGTAAATATGTGGGGTTATGGGAATAGGGCCTGGGTGGCACTGTGGTCGGTACAGACTCGATGGGCGAAATGGCCTCCTCCTGTACTGGAGGGATTCCATGATTCCCAGTGTAAGGATATGCAGAGGCTAGTTTGTAACCGTACTCTCTGTACTAACAGCAACACTACAGCCACGTGGATGACTATCACACAGAGAGCAGCCGTGGGTCGGATTTGTCCGATATCCTGGAGGAGGATGAAGAGGAGCTGTATTCAGAAATACAACTGGATGAGGGGGGTAGGAGAAGGCACAGTGTGACCTCACATAACGCACTGAAGGTAAGACACATTCCACAGATAAAATAACACTAACCGCACTCCCACAAGTATTGGTGTGAAACATTTTGGGTGGTTCAGATTCTGGATAAAAGCGAATTCTTGCGGATGCTGGAACCTGAAACCAAAGGAGAAAACGCTGGAAAATCTCAGCAGGTCTGGCAGCATCTGTAAGGAGAGAAAAGAGTCCAGGTGACGTGATAAAGCTTTGACAAAGGGTCATCTGGACTCGAAACGTCAGCTCTTTTCTCTCCTTACAGACCCGCTGAGATTTTCCAGCATTTTCTCTTCCAGTTTCAGAGTTAATTCTCTCTATTCCAAAACAGGCCCATTTTGCCTCCTGCTCAAAGCTCTGGGTTGTGGACGCCTCGGATGTTTTATTGTCTAATTTTGAGGAGGTAGGTTGTAAAGATTTTGATGAAATCTGGCTCCTTTTGCCATTTCTCTGCTCCCCCTCACCACGTTATGGCAGCCGATCCCCCCACGGGGAAAGGGTTTTGCCATTGGCGGAGATCCATTCTCCCAATTCTTGATAGTTTGGAGCTGAAAGTTTACAAAGTGACACGAAGGCCGTTGGTGCAGTAATCCTTGTGGATGGATTTGTGGATTAAGTGAGTTGACAAAATTTTGGCAGACGGATTTCCACGTGGGCAAGTGTGAGGTCATCCATTTTGGGAAGGAGCCAGAAGGAAAGAGCAATAAAACAGGGAAATGAGAATAGTCTTCCCAACGGATTCTTCGTTCCGGGGTTAGATCAGAACGTTATTCAAAAGACAGGAACAATGGACACCTGAATGAGATTTAGAATTACTAAAACAGTCACTGAGCCAGAATACAAGAGAATTGACAGAATGGCCTTTCTAACTGGTGTATAAAGGGGGGGGGGGGGGGAGGGAGGTTTTCCTTCAGTTTTCCGAAGCCCCGGTTAAACCAGGGACAGGACATTCCCTGCCATGTGATTCCCCCCAGATTGGCCAATCGGAGGGGGGTGGTATAGAGGGTGGGAGGGGATCACCGTCCAAATAAGGATGGTGGGCGGCGGCTCTTGAAGCTGGGGAGCCAATAGGAGGCCTGGCAGCGCGGAAGAAGCAGCAGGAGTCTTTTCAGGTAAGAGAAAGAGAAAGTGTCCCAGGATCGAGGGACCCTCTCTCCAACTTTGTTACTACCTTTCACACAGGAAATACTCTGTCTGTCGGGACATAATAGTGGGGGTGGGGGAGGAGGGAGTGATGATGGAGGGAGGGAGGGAAGTGGGGGTGGGGGTTGGGGCAGTTTTGGGTGGTGAGGAGGGGAAGAGTGAGGGGTGATGGTGGAGGGACGGGTTGGAGGAGGGGCCGATGGTGGTGGGGGAGGGGGGTGTCCTCCACAGGGTGATGCTGCAGCCTCAGCTAATGGACAGCAGCCTCGGAGGCTGCCTGGGAGGGGGTAGAGGGGAGGGGGTGGAGGAGGGTGGCGGTTTGGTGTCTGCTCAGCCCAGGGGGGGTGGTCGGCCGCTCCAGACCACTGGGCTGTTTCTTGACCCCCACTGAGGCCTGGAAACCTGCTGGAAAATTCCCAGCAAGATCCTCATTGGCCACTTGCCACTTACGCTAGATTTGTCTCAATGTCTCCCTCATCCAATCCCACCTCCCGGAGAATGACCCCTCGGGGGAGGGATGATGCCGGGAAACCTCTTCCCTCTTTGCCTCAATGGCGTTCTCCATTGGTGAGAATCCAGCCACTCACTCACTCTGTGTACAGTCTGGGCCTCACTCCTTCGGAAGAATAGATTGAGTTTGGAAGGTGAGCAGAGTGTTATCCAATGGATTGGGAGGTGAGATTCCAGGAAGCTGGCTCCTATTCCCTAGAGGATGAGTTGGATTGAGGTTATTTTGCGGTGAGAGGAATCAGGAGAATCTCTTCCTGCTGCTGGTGCCGTTGAGGTTTGTTTATGGTGGGTCGGGAGGAGGGGGGTAGAATTAACAAGGTGATGGAGGGAGGGGTGGGCAGAGAAAGGAGAGAGAACTTTAAAATCAGAGGTAGTCGATTGAGGAGGATTTAGGAAATATTTCTTCACACAAAAAGTGGTAAGAATGTGGGACTGTCTCCCAGAGAAATGGTGGATCTCAGAGTGATTTATGATGGAAGGCCGGGTGGGTTTCTGGGAGATACCAGGATAAGGAGCTGTTTGATGTTAGGATCACAATCAGCCAGAATCTCTCTGAATGCGAGAACAGGTTAGCGGGCCTGAGTGACCTGCTGTGATATTCTGCAGCGTTAGGGCTCTGATTGGACAAGTTTTCCCTCTTGTGTTGGAAGAGAGCAAATGAATGTCAATCTGGGCCTGAACCTGTGCAGAACCGGAGAATCCTCTCCCAGTTCCTTCCGGGAAAATCCGATTCCTGAGGCCAGGTCTGAGAGGCGCAACGAGCGAACTCCTGAAACCTGCTGTCGAGGGTTGTAGAGTCTAACATCGAACGTTATTGGGTAAGTTTAAAGGTCCAACCACGGAGAAACCAGCAGGATCATTAGAAGGTAAGTTGGTAGGATTTAGGAGGGAGGGGCGTGGGGTGGTGGGTTAGCTGGTCGGGTGGGGGGGTGTAGTTGTGGCAGGGTCCTTTGTGGATCAGGATGTCCCATGGGGGGAGCTCGGGGGTGTGGGGGGTGTGCCACAGGGTTTAGGTGGCGTATGTGGTGGCGGGCAGTCGGGTGGGTCTTATGGAGGGTTGGGGTGGTCTGGAGAGTGGGGAGGGAGGAGACAGGAGTAGTTGGAAGCTCCTCTGGGTCTTGTGAGGGGGTCAGTGTCAGTCTGTACAATAGTTACCCAGAAACTACAAGTGGTTTTAACGCAAAGATTTTCTGAGTAACTGTTCCTCTCTGACTGTCCAAACCATCCGAGGTTTACAGTTCAGATCAGGGCAGGATAATTGTCCACCAGAAGTCTGAACTTCCTGGGCAGTTGCTGTACAGTCCTTACCGAGAACTTCCAGGGCAGGGTAACAGGGCACCTTTGGGGTAACCCCCAGATTCACTGCCCTGGAGCTGAGATGTTACCGGCTACCATTTGAGCGTGAGGTAAGAAGATAAAGGAGATTGCGTAGTCCTTGGATAATAAATCTCTGAATGTGGCGAAGGATTGGAGGGTCCTGGGGATAGATAAACAAAAACAAACGTAAGTTCATGAGAACTAGGAGCAGGAAGAGGCCATTCAGCCCCTTGAACCTGGTTCGCCATTCAATACACTCATGGCTGATCTCATCTTGGCCTCAATTCCATTACCAATCGGTGCACAATGTTAAATTTGGTGATCAGCCATGATGAAAATGTGTGGTGGAGCAGGATTGAAGGGCTGAATGGCCTCCTCCTGTTTCTAATTTCTATGTTTCTATGTATGGCACCTGATCAAACACCTCCCTGAAGTCCAGATATATTACATCTACCGAATCCCCATTATCTACTTGTTACAACTTTGTGGAGCTTTAGCAAATTAGTCAAACAAGATTTATCCTTCATAAAACCATGCTGACTCTGATGGACTGCGTTTTGACTTTCCAAATGTCCTGATACTGCTTCCTTAATAATGGATTTTAACAACTTCCCAACGACAGATGTTAAACTAACTGGTCTACAGCCTCTGACCTTCTGTCTCCTTTTTTGAATAAGGATGTTATATTAGCATTTTTCCAATTCATTGGAACCTTTTCCACTTCCAAGGAATTTTGGAATATTATAACCAATGGATCCACCATCTCCACTGCACTTTCTTTAATACTCTAGGATACCGGCCATCCTGGGGACTTGTCTGCCCTCAATCCCATTAGTTTTCTCAGTATTATTTCCCTATTGATGAGTGTTCTAAGCTCCTCCCTTTCTATTTCCTCTGCGTTACCTGTTACTATTGGGATGGTACCCGTGTACTCCACTCTGAAAACTGAGGCAAAATACTGATTTATTATCTCCTCTATTTCTGTGTCCCCCACTATTAACTCCCCACACTCATTCTCTATGGGGCCAACATTCACTTTAGCTACTCCCTTCCCTTTTATATACTTATAGAGGCTTTTGCTGTCCTTTTTAATATTTTGTGCTAGTTTTTTGATGTGACGCTGGTAAATAAGACCATAAAGGGATTGAACTTTGCTAAGAATAGATTTTGCAGCATTGTAAATGGTTTGGAACAGTATGTTAGAAAAAGGGTATTGAGGCTCTGGAGAAAGTACAGGATGGATTTCCCAGCTTGGAGACACAACATGACAGCTCAGAGACTATCTCTGTTGCTGTGCGGACACATGGATTTGGGCCTGTGTCTGTGGGAGTTTGCACGTTCTCCCCGTGGTTGCGTGGGTTTCCTCCGGGTGCTCCGGTTTCCTCCCACATCCCCCAAAGATGTGCTTTTAGGCTGATTGATTGGGTACTAAAATTGTCCCTAAATTGGACCTCCCTGATCCTCGCACGTTAGGCGTAGACTAAAATCATGAATAGGACACTGAGATAGTAGGACGGCGGCGCGGGCTCGTTGGGCCGAAGGGCCTGTTTCCCGTGCTGTGTTGTTCTTTGTTCTTTGAACTGAGACACTATGACAATCAGGGAAGATGGAACAGGCTGGGGGGGTGCAGGGGGGTTGGGGGGGAGCTTCTTTCTCTACAGAATACAAAGCTGAGGTATTACCTGACAGAGGTGATTAACATTATGAAAGGGTTTGATACGAATGATGTAGAGAAGATGCTTCTACAACTAGGGGCCACCAATAGCAGAGAACCACTAATAAATCCAATAGGGAATTCAGGAGAAAATTATTTACACGGGGAGTGGGGAGAATGTGGATCTCACTCCCACGGGGAGTGGGGAGAATGTGGATCTCATTCCCAGGGGGAGTGGGGAGAATGTGGATCTCATTCCCAGGGGGAGTGGGGAGAATGTGGATCTCATTCCCAGGGGGAGTGGGGAGAATGTGGATCTCATTCCCACGGGGAGAATGAGGATCTCATTCCCATGGGGAGAATGTGGATCTCACTCCCACGGGGAGTGGGGAGAATGTGGATCTCACCCCCACGGGGAGTGGGGAGAATGTGGATCTCACTCCCACGGGGAGTGGGGAGAATGTGGATCTCACTCCCACGGGGAGTGGGGAGAATGTGGATCTCACCCCCACGGGGAGTGGGGAGAATGTGGATCTCACTCCCACGGGGAGTGGGGAGAATGTGGATCTCACCCCCACGGGGAGTGGGGAGAATGTGGATCTCACTCCCACGGGGAGTGGGGAGAATGTGGATCTCACTCCCACGGGGAGTGGGGAGAATGTGGATCTCATTCCCAGGGGGAGTGGGGAGAATGTGGATCTCATTCCCAGGGGGAGTGGGGAGAATGTGGATCTCATTCCCACGGGGAGAATGAGGATCTCATTCCCATGGGGAGAATGTGGATCTCACCCCCACGGGGAGTGGGGAGAATGTGGATCTCACTCCCACGGGGAGTGGGGAGAATGTGGATCTCACTCCCACGGGGAGTGGGGAGAATGTGGATCTCACTCCCACGGGGAGTGGGGAGAATGTGGATCTCACTCCCACGGGGAGTGGGGAGAATGTGGATCTCACCCCCACGGGGAGTGGGGAGAATGTGGATCTCACCCCCACGGGGAGTGGGGAGAATGTGGATCTCACTCCCACGGGGAGTGGGGAGAATGTGGATCTCACCCCCACGGGGAGTGGGGAGAATGTGGATCTCACCCCCACGGGGAGTGGGGAGAATGTGGATCTCACCCCCACGGGGAGTGGTCTCTTACAATACCATAGAGAAACTCAGGGAGGTTGATAAATGCATGAGAGGGAAAAGAATTGAAGAATATGTGGATAGAGTGAGAGATTATAAATGGGAGGAAGTTTACCTGGAACAGGTACATCCACCACCTAGAGCCTGAGGTGTCACCCAGGAAGTATAAATACTCACAAAGGACTGAATGAGTTTACTCGCTGACCCTTTGGGGTGTCTTCAGCTTGTGCCATTTTTCAAAGGATGTTGAAGAACATCCTTCACGGGGTGCACAGAGTGAGTGGATCTGGATGACGTTTTAATCTCAGGAACCACTGCAAAGGAACATTTGGAGAGGCTGGACAAGGTCTTCCAGCTTTTTTTTGATGCTGGTGTCTGGTTAAAAAGGGAAAAAGATGTGTTCCTGGTCAGCGAGGTAACATACCTGGAGTCGAGTTGACAAGGTTGGATGTTGAAGAGAAGGTTAAATTGGCTCTGACTCCATGGAACACAATGGAATTAGAGTCTTTCCTCAATCTCATCAATTACTATTGGAAAATTTGTACTGAGTTTATAAGTGAACCTGTCCACGTATCTTATTGAAACATATAAGATGATTAGAGGTTTAGATAGGGTGGATAGTGATAGCCTTTTTCCTCGGATGGAGAAAGCTAGCACGAGGGGGCATGGCTTTAAATTAAGGGGGGGTAGCTACAGGACGGATGTCAGGGGTAGGTTCTTTACCCAGCGGGTGGTGAGGGATTGGAATGCCCTGCCTGCTGCAGTTGTAAATGCGTCTAGTTTGGGGGCGTTTAAGAGATCTCTGGATAGGTTTATGGACGAAAAGGGATTGGTATAGGCTAGTGGGTCATTGTTTTTGTAACTGGTCGGCGCAACATCGTGGGCCGAAGGGCCTGTTCTGCGCTGTAATGTTCTATGTTCTATGTTCTATGTACTGTAAAAAAACCAGAAACGGTTACAGCAAATGCCACGAGAGAAATAATATATTAACCCACTATGACCCCTGAGACCATTCATTGTAACCTCCCTCTGTGGGATAGGAGCGGTATTATCGCACTGGTGGAGGTAGAGGGGATGTTGACCCAGATTGAAAAAGAATGTTTGGTCACAGTGTTTGCAGTGAAAGAATTCCACCAGTCAGTCTACAGTTAGCATTTCACCATCATAACATAATCACTAACCTCTTCAAGGAAGACAAGTTGATTCCTCCCATCGCATCAGCTCAGGTTCAGTGCTGGGCTCTGCTATGGGTGTCTGTGAACATATCTCCGAATACCATCCCGGGAGACATGTAGGCAATGCAGCTGCCTTGATCCACCTGCCGCTACCAGCCTACCTTCTCCTCCACACAGGGATAAAGTCATCATGACTCCGGGCTTCACGGACACTCTGCCAGTATACACAAACAAATCCAGGCTTGGACCCAAAAGGGCACTACATTGGCGAAAATACATCACATCTAAATGCTGGACCACAAGGGCATCCTATACAGGATTTAAAACCTCTCTGAATATCAGGAGTTGGGAATAGCAGATGGCATCACCTTGTGGGGAGCCTGGGTTGTTGTCCCATGTCCAGGCCAGTTGCACAATGGCCACCCAGAAACATCTAAGATGGAAATGCTCGCAAGGAGCGGTGTCTGGCTGCCTGGCAGAGACTCTGATATCAAAACCTGGTCAAGTGGTGCAAAACTTTCCAGGAAAACCAGAAGATCCGTCAGCAGCCTTGGTGGGAATGGCCGGAGAGACCCAGGGGGTGAGTACATGCAGATTTCACAGGGCCATTTCTGAGCGCCATGTTTTTAATTCTCATTGACACCAGTTCAGAATGAATGACCGTGTACTGGGTGGCTTGGAGATCTCTTAGAATACCATAGAGAAACTCCAGTAACCTTTCAGTATCTACAGTATACACGAGATTCTCGTGACAGACAACAGTTTATCATCGGGAAGTTTCAGACCTTTATGAGTGTGAGTGGAGCAAGGCAGGTCCTCCCAGCACCCTCCCACCCACACACCCACCCTCCCACACACCCTCCCACACACCCTCCCACCCACACACACCCACACACCCACCCTCCCACACACACACCCACACACCCTCCCACACACCCTCCCACCCACACACCCTCCCACCCACACACACCCACACACCCACCCTCCCACACACACACCCACACACCCTCCCACAAACCCTCCCACCCACACACCCTCCCACCCACACACACACCCACCCACACACCCACACACCCACCCTCCCACAAACCCACACACCCTCCCACACACACACCCACACACCCTCCCACCCACACACCCACACACCCACCCTCCCACACACCCTCCCACACACACACCACACACCCTCCCACACACCCACACACCCACCCTCCCACCCACACACACCCACCCTCCCACCCACACACACCCACACACACCCACACACACACCCACCCTCTCACCCACCCACACACCCACCCTCCCACCCACACACACCCACCCTCCCACCCACACACACACACACACACCCACCCTCCCACACACACACACACACACACCCACCCTCTCACCCACCCACACCCACCCTCTCACCCTCCCACACACCCACACTCCCACCCTCCCACACACCCACCCTCCCACACACCCTCCCACGCACAGGTCCAGACATTCTCCAGTGGCATAAAGAATCAAACTACAGGCTCTAAAAACAAAGCTCACACAGTTTCCTTTTTAATGATCAGTCTACGCTGCATATAACGATGAGAACAGCCCTGGTGGAGCTATTGCTGAGCCGACACCTTCAGACCAGGCTTAACCTGAGATTCCCAAATTTGGCCTGAATTTTGAGTTAAAACAAGAAGCCCAGACAAGAGGCCATCGAGACTCCCGGGAGATACAGTCCACATGAGGAAGGTCAGTGGTAGCTCTCCCTGAATCCTGGGAATTGCTGAGAAAACAAGGCGAGTGTCTTACAAAGTACAAACCAGGTAGAAGACCTTAAAGAAGCACAAATAAACTCCACCAAGCGAACCCTTCACAGAGGCAATAGGTTCTATGGATGTGACATCTTTGGCATCTTCACACTGGCCTGAGGACAGGGGAATCCGACCTTTAAAACCTCAAGAGCCAGTCATCTGAGTCATGGAGACAGAGGCTGTGGGGACACCCAGTCAGAGGTCACCACCAAGGCCGAGCCCCCTATATGTTCTTTGTGGAAGAGGCATTCACCAGTCCATTACACCCCCACCCCACCCCCACCTCCCCCAATCAGACCCTACAAGCGATGGAGAATTGGCCATGGGGGGGGAGATGGAGAAGGCCCCATTGTTATGGGAGTGAGGGGATACTCCTGGACTGAGTAAATGGGGAGGGGGAAACCCCCATGAGGAATCACTGATTGATCTCTCTGTTGGGCTCAGAGTGGCCTGCCCAGATGAAACTCATTAGCTGAGCCTTTTATAAGGCAGGCCTTGGACTGGGCCTGCTGAACTGTCCCAGGCAGGGACACCACAATAGTGGTTTTACTTTGCATTCTGTAGATAAACTATGTTCCTTTCCAGTCAGACTTTCTGTGTGTTGCCAACTGATTTTGAAGAGGAATTTAAATCTATAAGAGGAATATTGCTTGAATTGAAATTAATGGAGATAGATCAGCAGTTAAGAATTGTATCTTGTCATATTTAAGTATTTCAATTGGTAAATTAAACTAATTCATTTCTTATAGTTAATCTGTATTGTTAAATAAAGTTTGTTTTGATAAAAGCGCCCAAGTGTGTTAATACAATCACACCTGGAGTGAAGCACCTTACCCTCACACTAATACCAAAATAGAATAACTGTCAGGTTTAGTTGGGCTTCATAGTTGGATGGCACAGTGTTAACACTGCTGCCTCACAGCGCCAGGGACCTGGGTTCAATTCCTGGCTTGGCTTACTGTCTATGTGGAGTCTGCACGTTCTCCCCGTGTCTGCATGGGTTTCCTCCGGGTGCTCCGGTTTCCTCCCCAGTCCAAAGATGTCCTGGTTAGGGTGCATTGTTCATGCTAAATCCTCCCTCAGTGTACCCAAACAGGCACCTGAGTGTGGTGACTAGGAGATCTTCACAGTAACTTCATTGCAGTGTTAATATAAGCCTACCTGTGACAATAATGAATAAACTTTAAACTTTTAAAATTCTTTGTGGTTTCTGGTCCATACACTAACAACACACAGTGAGAAAGCTGCCCTGTGAGTGACTCATTACCATTTCATTGGGACCTCAAAGCGTTAGAGAGGCAGCACGAGGATTTACGAATGGAAGTTGCAGACTTGGTGTGTAAACACATGCTGGACTGAGATGAGGGGAAATGTCTTCATTCAGAGGCCTGTGAATCTTTGGAATTCTCTACCCCAGCGGCTTGTGGATGCTTCTTCATTCCATATAATCACCACGGAGATGGATAGATTTTTGGACATGAATGGAACGTGGGGATATGGGGATAGTGCAGAAAGATGGAGTAGAAATTGAAGATCAGCCAGGAGAGTAATCCCGAGGGGCTGAGTGGCCTAGTCCTGAACCTATTTGTTTTATACTGGCGCCCTTTACACCAAATTGGCTCAACAATCCAGCTTTTTAAAATCTGTTCCTGGGGTGAGCATGTGCTGGTAGAGTCAGAATGAGTAGCCCAGTGCTAATCGTGCTAAGCTGCCTTCTTAACCCCCTGTAGGTACACCCATAGTGCTGTTAGGGAGGGAGTTCCAGTATTTTGACCCAGCGACAATGAAGGAACGGTGATATATTTTCAAATCAGGATGATGAGTAACTAGGAAGGGAACGTGTGGTGTTCCTGTTTGCTGCCCTGTTCCTGTTGGATGGAAGTGGCTGTGGGTTTGGAAGGTGCTGTGGAAGGGGCCTTGGTGAGTTGCTGCAGTGTATCTTGTAGGTGGTACACACGGCTGTCACTGTTCATCACAGCTGGAGAGAGTGAATGTTTAAGGTGATGGATGGGGTGTCATTCAAACAGGCTGCTTTTGTCCTGGATGGTGTTGGATTCCTGAGTGTTGTTGGAGCAGCACCCATCCAGACAGGATTCCATCACACTTCTGAATTGTGCTATGATTTGGGGAGTCAGGATGTGAGATACTGGCTGCAGAATTGTTAGTTTCTGACCAGTTCTTGTAGCCACAGTATTTATATGGCTGGTCCAGTTATGTTTCAGCTCAATAGTAACCCCTGAATGTTGATAATAGGGAGTCAGCGATGGTAATTCTATTGAATGTCAAGGGGAGATGGTTAGATTTCCTTTTATTGGAGATGGTCATTGCCTGGCACGTGTGTGGTACCAACTTGCCACTTGTCAGCCCAAGTCTGGATATGGTCCGGGTCTTTCTACATTTGGACATGAACTGCTTCAGTATCTGAGGAGTGGTGAATGACACTGAACATTGTGCAATCATCGGCGAACATCCCCACCTCTGACCTTACGATGGAGGGAAGGTCATTGATGAAGCAGCTGAAGATGGTTGGGCCTCGGACACTAACCCTGAGGGACGCCTGCAGAGATGTCCTGGAGCTGAGATGATTGACTTCCAACCACACATCCATCTTCCTCTGTGCCAGGTATGACTCCAACCAGCAGAGAGATTGCCCCCTGATTCCCATTGACTCCAGTTTCACTGAAGCTCCTTGATGCCACACTTAATCAGATGCTGCCTTGATGTCAGGGGCTGTCACTCTCACCTCACCTCTGGAATTCAGCTCTTTTGTCCATGTTTGAACCAAGGCTGTAACTATGTCTGTAGTTGAGTGACGCTGACGGAATCCAAACTAGTATCAGTGAGTAAGTTGTTTCTGAGCAAGTGCCAGTTTGGATTTGTCCTGCTTTTAGCTGGGCATTGTTGGGTCAGTGCCAATGTTGTAGCTGTACAGGGACAGCTTGGCTAATTCTGAAGCATCAAGCCTTCAGTGCAACAGCTGAATACCAATGCCTTCTGTCGTTTCTTCATATAACATGGAGCAAATTGAATTGGCCTCAGACTGGCATCTGGGACCTCAGCAAGAGGCATGTTAATCAAACCAGGTCCTCTCTGTGTTGCCTCAAACTCCAGAGCTGCTCACTCAGAGGGTGGGGCCACGCTCACCCCAAGGCCGGAAGCTCCTGCCGAAGGTCATTGGACCTTTGCATGGTCCACCCTCTCCCGCTACAATTCCTGTGGCAGGCGGGACTGGAAAATTCTGTCCTGAGTGTCTCCAGTTTGATTACTCCTGGGTGATAGAATCGGTTAGCGGAGAGTCATAAACTTCATGATACAGAGAGAAATGGGGATAAGAGTGTGTTGCAGTAGTAGTGTCCGAGGATGTTTACGCTGTGCTGTATGGGAGTGACCAGGCTGTGTGCCAGCCTGCCAATCACCAACTCCAGCCAGAAACAATATTTTATTCAACCCTGATTCTTAACACCAATTTCTCCTTTGTTCTCTCTCTCTGCCCCAGTTTATTGCACTGCCTGTCCAGCATTTAACCATAGAACTTGGAAGATTGTTATTCAGCTGACTGACCCTGTGGTATCCAATTAGTCTGACACTCACTGCTCATTCCTTATTGCCCCTATAACGTCCTGTAGTGAAATGTGAACCGAGATTACACCTGTAAGGGGAGTGGATTTTCCAATAGGGCAGTGGAGACTTTTCCCAATAGAAATGAATTTTGTCCAATCCCCAGTGTGCATTCCCTTGGTACAAAGTACGACATTGGGTGACGTAAAGCATTAAATCTGTCCTTAGCTCCCAGAGTTTCCAAATTGTAGGCACATCTGTGTTTTAATGTTTGTTCTGGATGGACGGTCAATGTAACTAAATATATCAAACAAGGCTGTTCCCTGTGTGTGAAATGTAAAATTTGTTCATGGCCTTTCTGAATGTTCCAGTTCTCCATGGCCGTGTTTTTTTCTGTTTAATGGGTATGTGGGCGAGGCCACTATCTGTTGCCCATCCCTAACTGCCCTTCAACTAAGTGGCTCTATTTCAGAGTCAACCACATTGCTGTGGATCTGAGTCACATGTAGGCCAGACTGGACTAAAGGACATTGGTGAACCAGGTGGGTTTTTTACAGCAATCCGTGATAGTTTCATGGTCACCGTTACTGAGACCAGCTTTACGTTCCAGATTTATTCATTGAATTCAAACTTCATTGGGCTTCCATGTCACCAGCACATTAACCTGGGCCTCTGGATCCTGGTGATATGACCATTTTACCATTATCTCCCCTAACGATGATGTGAATGTTACTAATGTTACAGACAAGCTTGTGGAGCGATGGGGTCACTGGGCAGATACTTTTGTTTTCATTGTTGGTTCAGACCTGTTCAGAGGAGCTCCTCAGTTTTATTTGTTGCAGTTTTGTTTGCGCTAATATTATATTGGTTTGCCTGTCTGATTGAGTAAGTGATGGAACAGCAAAGCCCCTTGTGTTTGTACGAAGCTTTAAACTCTCTGTTTAATACTACAAGTAACCTCTGTATCACGATCGTATAGTTAAAGATGTCCCATTCAGAGCATGTCATCACCCACATGGGATGGACTGCATGCTTCCCGTTTCTCACTGGCTCGAAAAACTAATACTGTCTTTATTTTCTTTTCCCCATTTGACTGTTTGACCACGCTGTCTATTGTCTTGTTTAACAAACTGCTTATAGATCTCCCATCAGAGTAAAAGTGTTGGAGAAGCTCAGAAGGAGAGTCTTGAGATTTCATCACAGAAACTTCATTGTAAAAAGCTTTTCAGTATTCCCGAGCTAGCCGAGGAAGGTGGAGAAACTGCAGGAAGACTGCCACCCAGAACAGTCAAAGGCAACCCAAACTCGACTGGTAGACGGAAGGTAGAGGAGCAATCGAAAATGGAGAGAAGATTGCAGAGTGATAGAACGTGCAAAGCCTACACACAAGACAACAATCAGCAAACACTGCCCTTAACATCAAAGAGACAATCTCAGGAACAGAGCTCATCTCCAAAGGCTGCCTCCAATCTGGATGATTACTTGTGGGAAGATAGGGTTAGCAGACTAAGTAGAGAGGCCAGTGGGGAAGAGATTGCTCCATCTTTGAGTTACAGACAGAGCTGTGTCAACCTGAGACTTTCAACAACAGGACGGGACAATGTTTCGGGAGCTGCTGGCGGCCCAGGCAGAGGCACCCCCCTGCAGACAAGGGGACGCAAAAGACCTTTACAAAGGCAAGTTAGCGTTGAAGACGACTTCTTCAATGTGGAGGCTTCAGACAGGAGGTCCATATCAGTCTCAGATCTTGCAAGTAGGGACACACCAAAATACAGAGCTGTGAAGAATGTGACAGAGAACACTAATGGAAGGGACTTTCTCTCCACAGAAGAGAAGCAGGTTGCCTGGACAACTAAATTAAAAACAAGTAACTCTAGTGTGCCAAATGCAATTACAATATGTGTCCACAGGGACAAGGAAAGATTACTGGTGTGTGGAATAAACATCCCCCTCTCTGCCATCTGCCTGCCAATCAGTCTTATTAATTATTCCTATTTTTCTTATCTCTGCTTATTTATTTTCATTTCTCAGTCCATTTCATGATTTATTTCTGCTCTGTTTGGCTTGATCAGCACTCAGTGCTCGAAAACATCATTGTGAATCTTTTCATCTGCTTGCAATGAGCCTGAATTTTCACTGGGTCTGTTTGTACCCATTGCTGCCACTGTTCATTTGACCAGTTGCTTTTCTGTAGATTAGAATTTACCCCAGTAGACCCGTGTGTGTCTGTTTCCTTTAGTTTCTTTGCAATAAAATGATAATCTAACAAGTTCCTGATGTCACAATTCACCTCCTGCTGTCTGGATTTCTCTCTCCAGATTTTAGGGAATCCATCGGGAGCCGGGCGAATGTCAGACAGAATGGATCATGTGGGCCGAAGGGCATCGCACGGTAGCACTGTGCAGAGAGGGAGGCCCATGACCGTGCCATCGATTGGTGAGTTAAACCCCTAAATAGTGATATCAGGAAGTGGGAGGGAAGACTCTTCTCTGCAATGAATCAGATGCCACCTGAGGAGACCATTCAGCCCATCGTGCCTTTGCCGGCTCTTTGGAAGATCTATCCAATTAGTCCCATTTTCCTGCTTTGTCCCCATATCCCTGCAATTTTTCCACTTCTGATTTCCTTTTTAAAAGTTCCGACTAAATCTGCATCCACCGCCCTTTCAGGCAGCACCTTCCAGATCACAACAGCTGACTGTTAACTCAGGACTTAGTTGATGGGATAGAAATCCACATTTCCAAATTTGTTGGTGACACAAAAGTGACATTTTAAGCAGTGTCGATGGAAGAATAAGATTACAGAGAGGTATTGATAGATTAGGCAAATCGAGAAACTAGCAAATGGAGTTTAATCTAGTAAAAAGACAGTGGAGGTCGAAAGAGGTTTGTGGGATCCAGGTACATAATTCATAAATATCCAGAACAGGAAGTGATAAACATCAAAGAATTGAGTGCAGCGTTAGTCTTTTTATCTGGAGGGTTAGAACACAAGGGGGTATCAGTTATGATCAGCTAGGCAAAACCCTGTCACTGTCAGCAGCTCTGCAGGAGGATACATTACCTTCCAGTGTTTGCAGTGTAGATTTTCCACAATGATCCTTGACCCTAAGGGTTAAATTCAGAGGAGAAATACAAGAACGTGAGTCCTGATATTACTGGCACGGCTGCCCCGAAACAGGCGAGGCTCCCAGAACGGCATTCCCCATTGTCCTCAGATGGCCGGGCTGGTAAAATCAGATCGTGGTGGATTCTCTGGAATTAAGATGAACGGGGGAAATGGTCAACATTTACCAGTTATTAATGGGTCGATAGAAATGATTTCCACTGGTTGATGAGTTTAGGACTATGGTGCAGAATCAAAAGATTAGATTTAAATCTTTCAAGAGAGAAATTTGGAAAGATTTTTCACTCAAAGGGCGGACACATTTGGAACAATCTTTTACAAACAGCCATTGAGATTAGCCAAAGGCAAAGTGTGATAGTGGCACAGTGGTAATGTCAACCAGTAATCCAGAGTCCCAGGCTGATGTCCTGGAGACCTGGGTTCAAATCCTGCCACAGCTACTGAAATATAGAACATAAAACTGGTCTCATTAATGGTGGCCGTGATCGATTGTTGTAAAAGCCCATCTGGTTCCTTTAGGGAAGGAAATCTGCCATCCTTACCCGGTCTGGCCTACACGTGATTCCAGAGCCACAACAATATGCTGATTCTGAACTGCCCTCTGGGGCAGCAGATAGAAACTCAAAGCAGAAGTAGGCCCTTCAAGCATTCTCTACCATTCATTTTGATCATGGCTTATCATTGAATTCAATATCCTGATTCCCCCCTTTTCCCCCATATCCCTTTGGCCCCAAGAGCGATATTGAATTTCTTCTCAAAATCAAACATTTTGGCCTCAACTACTTTCTGTGGGAGTGAATTCCACACATTCACCACCCTCTGGGTGGAGAAATTTCTCCTCACCTCAATTCTAAAAGGTTTACCCCTCATCCTCAAATTATGACCCCCCCCCCCCCCCCCTTCCCCCCCAGTTCTGGACTCCCCACCATTGGGAACATACTTTCTGAAATGACCCTGTCTAACCCAGATACTGGCCACGGCCACATCCCATGAAAGATTAAAGAAAAAAGTTACAAGATGTGGGTTGGGTGAATGGAGTGAGTTCTGTTGAATGGATGTGTAAAAGGAACTTCTCTTTGGTTCTTTTGCCAGTTATCTGATATTTACTCGATCTGTGGCAAAATATTAGTTATTATCCCTCTTTAGATAAGTACAGGGTGGCGGGGGGAACCTTCCCATCTGATTGGAAAGTTATTTTCTGTGGAGGTAAGTTCAGTAAATGTACGTGATTGAACATCACTGTTTGGGGGTTACTGATCTGTCTCAGTTTGTACTCTACACTGAAAAAGGCTGAAACTTCTCAAGAATGAAACAAGATACAAACTTTGAAGAAATTTAAAGGCAGTGATGGTGATCCAGGTGATATCACTGGATAGTGACAGCGGAATGAGTTACTGGGGATGAGAATAAAGACTCAGTGAAAGGCTGTGTTTTAATATCTTTGTAACATCTCCTGTTCTATCCCCGTGTAGAGATCACAGTAGACAGTAACAGTGAAGGAGGCCGCTCCCGCTCAGGAAGTGAAGGTAATATTTCTCCATCGAGAGAGGATGTTTATTATCGTAACATCGCTGGGCGGAGGAAATGGCCACGCCAACACGGCACCATGTCTGAGAACCGCTACGGTAATTAGCAACCAGCTCCCCTTCATTCTCCATCACAACAGAGTCCTTTCTCACTGTTAGTAACCAGTTAGAGGGCTGTCAGAGAAAGCTTTCACCCCACAATCTCTCAATCCTCCCCACTTTATCTCCACCGTTACAGCAGGCTCTTAAAAAACATCCTGGACTCTTTAATTTGAAAAGACACCAAGCAGTTAAAAAGTGAAAGTTTTAAAGTTTTACGCAGCCCCTGCGTCCCTGAATTGCTGGGACACTCTCACCGAAACCCTACCGGGGTGGATGAGATTCCCAGCTTTCCGGAAACCTCCGTTGGCCTCGGGCGGGATTTTCTGACCTCACTCGAGCGAGGCTGGAAAATCCCGCCCCCTGTGCCTGTGTCACCTGGAGCGTCCTTGATCAGCGGCAATGTGGGGGTGACTGGACACTTCAACACAGCACATTGAACGCATTTCTATAGCGCCTTCCACAACCTCAACCTGTCCCAAAGCCCCTCAGAGCCAATGAAATACCCTCAAACTGTAAAAGCAAAATGCTGCAGGTGCCAGCAACCTGAAATAAACACAAAAACCACTGGAAAGCGAGAGCAAGAGATAGTTTTACGGTAAGAAGCAGTGGGTTTAAAACAGGGACGACCAAGGGTAATGAATCTGTGGAATTCTCTCCCTCAGAGTGCGGTGGATGCCAGGACATTGAGTAAATTTGAGGAGATTTTTAATTAGCAATGGTGACAAAGGGTTATGAACGGGCAGGAAAGTGGGGTTGAGGCCAAGGTGAGATCAGCCATGATGGGATTGAGTGGTGGAGCAGGCTCGAGGGGATGAATGGCCTCCTCCTGTTCCTAGTTCTTATGAAATACTTATCAGGTCTGACAGAGAGGAACAGAGATAACGGGCAGGAATTTACGGCCTCACTTGGCTGGAGATTGGAAAGTCCGGCCCGAGATCAATGGACCTTTCCATTGCCCACCCCTCGCTCGCTCCGATTCCCGTGCTGAGCAGGGCGGTAAAATTCCAGTGAATGTTTTGGGATGATTTTTCATCAGAACAAGTCGGTACGCAGGAAGTGTGACAGTCAACTTGTGTTTCACAAATTCCCATAAAAGGCAGTGAGATCAGTCAGATCACAGGATGTCCAGATTAATTACAGAGACAGACCAGTTAAACACTCGTGAAGCAGAATGAGACAGTGGCATTTAAATTAGACTCTGGGACAGTCCGTACCACATCTCAGCAATCATCCCAATTCCTCTTTTCACACTAACAGTGTTCAGGATTGTGTGAGATGGAAGAGGTTTCCAGCTGCATTTTCCTGCTGCTCCGTTCCAAACAGGATGAGAATATTCAAAAAAACACACACACAGATGATAATTTTCCCAGTGAGACGCGTAACCCCCAACTCTGTCAGAAAGACCCTCAATTCAGAGTGAAAACCCCCTGGGTGAAGCCAAAGTAAAACAACTGTCAAAGGAGTGGCTCAGTGCTGAGGGAGTGCCGCACTGTCAGAGGGTCAGTGCTGAGGGAGTGCCGCACTGTCAGAAGGTCAGTGCTGAGGGAGTGCCGCACTGTCAGAGGGTCAGTGCTGAGGGAGTGCCGCACTGTCAGAGGGTCAGTGCTGAGGGAGTGCCGCACTGTCAGAGGGTCAGTGCTGAGGGAGTGCCGCACTGTCAGAGGGTCAGTGCTGAGGGAGTGCCGCACTGTCAGAGGGTCAGTGCTGAGGGAGTGCCGCACTGTCAGAGGGTCAGTGCTGAGGGAGTGCCGCACTGTCAGAGGGTCAGTGCTGAGGGAGCGCTGCACTGTCAGAGGGTCAGTGCTGAGGGAGTGCCGCACTGTCAGAGGGTCAGTGCTGAGGGAGCGCTGCACTGTCAGAGGATAGGGAGTGTTAAGTGCCATCTTTCATTTGAGAGTTCAAACTGAGACCCCTCCTGTCCCTCTGGGTGGGTGTGTTGAAGGTGAGCAGGATATTGGTGTCCGGTTTCCTGTCGTCAGTATTTATCCCACAGCCAACATCATTAAAACAGGTGTTATTTGTTGTTATCACCTTGATGTTTGTGGGATCTTGCTGTGCACAAATTGGCTGCCCCGTTTCTCACATTGCAGTGGGTTCTATACTGATTATTAGTGAATTGCTGGGGGATGTCCTGTAACAGAGAGAGCAGCAGCTCATACAGATGTGTTCTCAAGTACAACAGCTGCCAGGTTTGAACAAGAGGAGATGCCTTTCTGAGTGGGTCTATGTTTCTGCTCGGTGAGCGGGTGACTGAGTGACCTGTCTGGATGTTTCAGGCAGATACTGTGGCCGCGGACGTCTGTCTCCAGAATCAGAAGCTGATGTGGGCAGTGAGGACCTCCCGCCCAGAGTGTTTGTGGCTCTTTTCGACTACGATCCTTTATCGATGTCACCCAATCCTGATGCCGCAGAGGAAGAACTTCCGTTTAAGGAGGGACAAATAATCAAGGTAAAACAAAATACTGCAGGTGCTGGAAATCTGAAATAAAATCAGGAAATGCTGAGATTGCTCAGCCAATCTGTGGAGAGAGAAACAGAGTTAACATTTCTGACCAATGATCTTTCTTCATTCTTGGTTCGATAACTCCATTACAGCTGTGTTGTGAATGCCGAGATTGGAAACATAAACTCAGTGAGTTTTGGTCTCTCAGGAATCAAGGGATATGGGGAGTGGGCGAGAAAGTGGAGTTGGAACCCAAGATCAGCCTTGAGAATGTTGAATGGCGGAGCAGGCTCGATGGGCCGAATGGTCACTCCTGCTCCTATTTCTAATGTTCTTATAATTTTTTAAACTAGTGATCCATGTGTGGTTCTGCATGATGCTTTGTATAGTGAATCTGGTTGACAATTCTATAATCACTAACTGTTGCCATTGACTGGGGACTATCAGGGAAATTATGGACAGACTCGTGGTTCACACTGAAACTACTGATAGCAGCAGGAGTTCAGAGTATGTGGGCACCGGTGAGTTTGTTTTGGTCTCCATCTACTTCCCACAAATTACATCACATGGGTAATGTAAGTGTAAAATGGACTATTTCCATTTAGGATCTGTCTTTATGGAAGAATCACTTATGCAGTTGGTTAGTTCAGTCGGTAACTAATTGGATAAGTGGTTCAAGTCTTACATTGGGTAAGGTTTTTTCTTAAAAGTTTTCAAATTACCTTCTTTTATTGATTTTTTTCTTCCAGAACTATACATAAACTAAATATTACAATCAATTCTCCACCAAGTTCATTGGATGTTGGGAATTTTAATTTCCTGATCATATATCTTCATCACTTACTGAACCATCAGATACAAGTTTCACAGAAACAAGAAGTAGGAGGAGGCCATTCGGCCCTTCAAGCCTGCTCTGCTATTTATCTTGATCATGGCTGATCATCAAATTCAATATCCTGACCCTCTCCCCCTTTCCCCCCATGTCCCTTGATCCCTTTAGCCCAAGAGTTATACCTAATTTCTTCTTGAAATCACACAGCGTTTTAGCCCCAACTGCTTTCTGTGGGAGTGAATTCCAAATATTCACCACACTCTGGGTGAAGAAATTTCTCCTCTCTTCAGTTCTAGAAGGCTTACCCCTTATCCTATGACTCCTAATTCTGGACTCCCCACAATTGGGAACATTCTTTCTGAATCTACCCTGTCTAACCCTGTTGGAATTTTATAAGTTTCTATGAGATCCCCTCTCACTCTTTTAGGTATAGATGTGATTGGCGCAACTTGTGGGCCGAAGGGCCTGTTTGTGCTGTAGTGTTCTATGTTCTATAAGTGCCAGTGAATATAATCCTAACTGACTTAGTCTCCCCTCATATGACAGACTGCCATTCCAGGAATCAGCCTTGTAAATCTTCTCTGTACTCCCTTTATAGCAAGGACATCCTTCCTCAGATAAGGAGACCAAAACTGCACACAATACTCCAGGTGTGGTCTCACCAACACCCTGTACAATTGCAGCAAAACATCCCTATCCCTAAACTCAAATCCTCTCGCTATGAAGGCCAACATACCATTCGCCTTCTTTACTGTCTGCTGTACCTACGCGCTTACTTTCAGCAACTGATGCACAAGGACTCCAAGGTCTCACTGAGTATCCACCTCTCAATTTACACCCATTCTTCCTATCATTGCTACCAAAGTGGATAACCTCACATAGGGAACAGTTAATACAATGCATAGACTAAATACAAGAGCTTGCATTTGACTGAACAGATTTAAGAACAAGTAACTTAAACTTTATTGTTAGTCTCTGTCAAGCCAACTTATTTGATCTAATGCATGCAGCTGATACTGTCACTGGAACTGAGCATGTGCAGAAAGTGCTCCCCCCTAGTGTTTCAGCAAAAATAAAAACTTTTTAAAAATTAGAAACCTTTAAAAAATGTTTTATGTGAATTTGTTATATTAGTTTTTTTTGGGAGGGGGTTTGATTTATAACCTTTATCAATAACCCAGATTTTCAACATGTTGTCATCACCAAAATCCAGATCTATCTTCCATGTTTGAACCTCCACACCAATCAGATCCTTCATCTCTCAGCCCTGAAATGACACCAATGACATTCTATGTGAGTGTGATCTCCCCCCCGCCCGGCCCCCCCATTCTCTCTGTAACATAGACACAGCTGAGCATGCCCTCCATTTCCAATGTCTCTCACCCCCGACCCCACTGCTACTGAAGCCATCACCCTGTGTTACCTCCAGATGCCACTAGGGTGGCAGACCATCGATGGGTCGAATGGCCTCTTTCTGCACGGTATGATTCTACTCTCCCATCTTCCTTCAGCCAGGCATCTTGTGTGTGGTTGGAGGGCTGGATGGCAATAATCTGTGGCTTTGTTTGAAAACAAATATTTTTCAGGTCCACGGGACGAAGGATGCGGATGGATTCTATCACGGGGAGGCAAATGGGAGAGTGGGTCTGATTCCTTGCAATATGATCTCTGAAATCCAGACGGATGATGAAGAAATGATGGATCAGCTGATGAAGCAGGGTTACCTGCCTCTCAACACCCCAGTGGAGAAAATTGGTATTAGTCCTTGTAGCATTAAGAGATGCTTCATCTGATTGTGCTTGGTATGCCTTCATTTGCAGTCTTTAGAAGCTCTGCACCCGATTTGCTTTAAACAGCGACTGTACATATGCACTGGAGGAGATTTCCTGTCTCTGATTGTTACTGCATTAAGAACGGCTTACCTCATTCAGCTTTGAATTTAATGCATCTTAATGAAACACACAGCAAATGATGCAGGACCCCAATAAAACACCAGGGTACAAACACCAGCAGAGAACAGCAGCTTGTCAAAGGGCAGTTCTGTTAAGATGGCAAACTCCAGAGCCTGGCTCCAAAGGGATAGATTTCCCAGAGCAGCGAGAGGAGACAGGAGAATGGGCTGAATAATAAGATTAACAAAATTAGCCTGCTGCATAATTAGTTTATTTAGTAACTTTCTATTTAAATGTGGTGATTCCAGTTAGCTCTTTGGAGTTTCAACAATTCAGTCAGCCTAACTACACACTGTGACAGCAATCTCAGATACCAGCTTTCACCAGCCCAGAATCAGTACCCAGACCCCAGGGTCACTGTAATCCTGAGCCTTGGTAAGGTGCAGTCATGGTTACCTCTTCCCAGTCTAGTCAGTAACACCCAGCTCTGAACCTCTGCTGCTTTCCTCGTTGATTCTAACAGTTTATTATCACATTGTTCTGCACCCAGTCAGGGTGTCCTCACAAAGCTTCTGGTTGCTTCACGTTTTCTCTTCTCTGTTTTTTATTTTACGCATCCCTTTCCTGCAGTGAGCTGTGAGCGTGATAAAGAGAGCACACGCTCTGTCACCCGCAGATCCCGCAAGTCTAAACGAGGTCTGTGGAAACTAACTTCTTCAATAAAACTCATGTGCTGTTTTAATTTTTGGAGTGTGCTGCCTTGCTTTGGGCTGATCAGTGCAAAGATATGTTTCATTTCACTTGTATTTCGATGCTTGTCTAACTTGAGCAATGTGTGTCGTCTGTGTGTATTTTTGTGGGTGTGCGTGGGTGGGTGATACAAAGAACAAAGAAAATTCCAACACAGGAACAGGCCCTTCGGCCCCTCCAAGCCTGCATTGACCATGCTGCCCAACTGAACTAAAACCACCCTCCCTTCCGGGGACCATATCCCTCTATTCCCATCCTATTCATGTATTTGTCAAGACACCCCTTAAAACTCACTATTGTATCCACTTCCACTCCCTCCCCCAGCAACGAGTTCCAGGCACCCACCACCCTCTGTGTAAAAAACGTGTCTCACACATCTACATTAAACTTTGCCCCTCGCGCCTTAAACCCGTGTCCCTTAGTAATTAACTCTTGCACCCGGGAAAAGTTTCTGGTTATTCACTCTGTCCATGCTCCTCATAATCTTGTAGACTTAGAGTCATAGAGGTTTACAGCATGGAAACAGGCCCTTTGGCCCAACTTGTCCATTCCACCCTTTTTTTTTAAAACCCCTAAGCTAATCCCAATTGCCCACATTTGGCCCATATCCCTCTATACCCATCTTACCCATGAAACTATCTAAATGGTTTTTAAAAGATAAAATTGTACCAAACTCTACAACTACCTCTAGCAGCTTGTTCTAGACACTCACCACCCTCTGTGTGAAACAATTGCCCCTCTGGACACCTTTGTATCTCTCCCCTCTCGCCTTAAACCTACGCCCTCTAGTTTTAGACTCCCCTATCTTTGGGGAAAAGATATTGACTATCTAGCTGATCTTTGCCCCTCATTATTTTATAGATCTCTAAAATATCACCCCTCAGCCTCCTACGCTCCAAAGAGAAAAGTCCCAGTCTATTCAGCCTCTCCTTATAACTCAATCCATCAAGTCCCGGTAGCATCCTAGTAAATCTTTTCTGCACTCTTTCTAGTTTAATAATATCCTTTCGATAATAGGGTGACCAGAATTGCACACAGTATTCCAAGTCTGGCTTATCAGGTTGTCCCTCAATCTCCGTCATTCCAGTGTGAACAAACCAAGCTTCTCCATCCTCTCCTCATAGCTAATGCCCTCCATACCAGGCAACATCCTGGTAAATCTTTTCTGTACCCTCTCCAAAACCTCCACATCCTTCTGGTAATGTGGCAACCAGAATTGAACACTGTGTGTGTGTGTGTGTGTGTGTGTGTGTGTGTCGGGGGGCTGGTGTAGCAGGAAGGGGGTGTGTGTGTGTGTGTGTGTGTGTGTGTGTCTCGGGGGGCTGGTGTAGCAGGAGGGGGGTGGGGTGTGTGTGTGTGTGTCTCGGGGGGCTGGTGTAGCAGGAAGGGGGTGTGTGTGTGTCTGAGGGAGGTGGTGTGTGGGGAGGGGTCTGTGTGTGTGTGTGTGTGTGTGTATTTCAGGGGGTTGGTATGAGGGGAGGGTGTGTGTGTGTGTCTGGGGGCAGTGGTGTGGGGAGGGGGTGTGTGTGTGTGTGTGTCTGAGGGGGGTGGGGTGTGGGGAGGGGTCTGTGTGTGTGTGTGTGTGTGTGTTTCGGGGGTGGTGGTGTGAGGGGAGGGTGTGTGTGTGTTTCGGGGGGGGAATGGTGTGAGGGGAGGGTGTGTTTCGGGGGGGGATGGTGTGTGGGAAGGGGTGTATGTGTGTGTCTGGGGGCGGTGGTGTGAGGGGAGTGTGTGTGTCTGTCTGTCTGTCTGGGGGCAGTGGGGTGTGGGGAGGGATATGTGTGTGCGTTTGTCTGGGGGGGGGGGGGGGGCGGTGGGGGGCAGGGTGTGTGGAGGGGTGTGTGTGTCTGGGGGGGTTGGTGTGTGTGGGTGTGTGGATGATTCTCTTTTATCTTCAACTCCTCATTTATGAGCCAATCGGTTTATTTTTCATTCTCGGAGGATATTTCTCTCTCGGTCGGCTGCGTTAGCTGCTGCACAGTGTGTCTGGACACACTCAGTGATGGAGGATTTTATCCTTTCTCTGCCTCTTTCAGTCCCTTTTTGATCTCCACCAAACCCCCCCCGTCTCTCCCAGTCCCCCCGCCTCCCCAAATCCAGTCATTCACCAGGGCTGGAATTTAACACCCACCCACATTGTGGGTGTTGTGATGATGAGGGTATTTAATTCGGTGGGTGGGGGGTGAATGGGGAGGGCACTGCCATCCCACCTCCACCCCGACTCAGGCCCAGACAGGGAGGCCTATCGAAGGCCTTCGTGTCCCGTGAATGTGTGACTCATCCTGCTGCTATTAACCAGGGGCGGGGGGGGGGGGTGCGAGGTTCATTTAGCCCGATCGAGAGACTTGACCTCGGGAGAGAGAGGCCCACTGAGAGCCACCCACCTGCCCTTGCTGCTGCCCCTTCACCTCCTCCCTGTGAACTCCACTCTCGCTATCAGGCGCCTGTCCCTGGGGTCCCTCCATGATCTTGGGCCTCAGGTGTTGAACCAGAACCAGGCATGGCCTCTCTGGAGACACCGACAGTAGAGTTTACAGCCTCTGATTCCTCAGCTGCCCACCCTCCCCACCCCCCCCACCACCCCCCACCCACACACACACACACACACACCCCCCTCCCCCCCCCCCACATTGACCTGGTCCCTCAGCAACATCAGAGGGACAGGCTGATGAGAACAGAAAGCCAGGAGTTGTCACACTCTCCAGCTGAGCTGCAGACTCCTGCCCCAGGATTGGTGCACAGATGAAGTTTGACCTTTGCCAAGTTTGATCTGTCTACACGAGTTCCTTGTCACATTTTTCTGGGTGTGAATTTCTCCCCATTCCCTTCTCTCCCAAACACTTCCCCGCTCCCCCCCACCGCAATGAGCCCCTGGCAACAGAATCTCACAAAACCAGGCGGCCTAAATGAGTTTTGATCACCGGGGGAATCACTGACATTTGCGCCATGTTCAGTCTGAGTGAGATATAAGTGTCCAGCCCAATCCCATTTCCCAGCTCTCGGGTCACTGTTGCTCACAGGGGGCTAACTGTACATTCTAATATTTTTGAACTGCTATGAGGTTGCTGCTTCTATCATTCTTTCAGGCAGTGGGTTCCTGAATTCCCCCCATCCCCTTTAAACCTCTGAACTTTTATACTAAATTTTTGCCCCTTGGTTCTGCGTCTCTCAACCCAGGAGAATATCTTATCCACTCTATCTGGGCCCCTCATAATCTGAAATATTTCAATCCGGCCTCCTCTCAGGCTTCTCTATAACCAAAGAATAAAACTCCTGTCCTATCCAAACTTTCCTCAGAACTCAAATTCTCCAATCCCGGAAACATCCTTGTGAATCTCCTCTGTACCCCCGAAACAGCAATTACATCTTTCCTGTCATCCAGTTAACAGAAGTGCAGACAATTCTCCAGCTGTGATCTAACTGCTCTTTCACACAGTCCCAGTGTAACGTGCTGCTGTTACATTCTCTGCCTCGGCTAATCAGGATCCTATATACTAACCTGAGCACCTTCTCCAGCTCCCTTCAGGGGTCTGTATACACTCCCTCAGTTCCTCGAAACTTCTCAATATTCCACCATTTATTGTCTATACTTTTGACTTGTTAGTTTTCCCAAATCCATTAATTCCAGATTGTCCTTCCCAACCCCATTTGTCACTGTTCCACCCACCTGACTGTTGCATTGCTATTTTCCTGCTGTCTACAATTTCCTTCATTACTAACCACACCGCCAATTTTTGAGATTCCTGCAGATTTCTCAATCATACCCTCGACAGTCCAGTCCAGGTCATTTACCATAAAGAGCAAGGGACGAGTCCTGAGTCCTGTGGAATTCCACCAGGAACTGCTTTCCCAGCACAAAAATACACACTGACCATAACCAGCCCTGAGCCAATCCTCAATCCAGCTTAGCCCCTTTCCTTGGATTCCAAGAGCTTTTACTTTTGTCTGTCGTGTGGCATCTTTTCAAAAACCCTGGGAAAATCCATGTAAATTCCACTAAATGTGCTGCCTTCAGTGACGCTTCCTGTCTCCTCCTCCAAACTAACCCACATTAGCCAGCCACATCTTTACTTATCAAATCCCAGCTGACTGTCTTTGATTGGTTTGGTGGAGGGAGATTCTCCACCTTTTCTTTCTTCATTAATTGGCCTTTCCCTGTTTTTTTGTTTGCCTCTCCCGGGTATCGAGGTGATTCCGGGTGTGATGGTGTGTCTGGGATGTCTGAGTTAAAGCAATGTGAATATGTGGGACCAGCTGATGGATAGAGTTGCCAATCCTCCAGGATTGTTCTGGAGCTCCCTGCAATTAAGGATTGATCCCCTGGACCCCCCAGTGTGGGGAAATACACAAAATAAATTGGACATTTTGATTGATTACTTACAAAAATATCACAAGTATTTGAAGATAAAAGTGTTTGACTGCATGGGGTGGTCATGCGATGCAATCTCCAGGAATATATCCGACTAGAATTGGCAACCCAATCAAAGGACCGAATCTCATCCGGTCCTGACATTTTTGTTCGTGCAAATAAAAACCTGCAGTCAGAATCCTCCAACAGTCGGCACAGATTTCCTCAGCTTGATGCATTTTGTTAACAGTGAATAAACCTATTACATTTACAGTGTACTTGCCTGTTGCCTGTAGGTTTGTTGTGGCTTCAAACCTCACTCCACAACAAAAGTGATCAAATCTGAGACTCCAACAGTACGGAGGGCGAGCTGAACTGCCTGATGTGCTGGATTATCTAAATCAATGCCCAGTTGGCTCTCTTGGATGATTGTAAATGATCCCCTGATGTGATTTGAACATGAGCAAGGGAATTCTGGCCGATATTTCTCCCCCACGAAAACAGAGTGTTTGGTTTATGGGATCTTGCTGTGTGAAAAGAGCCTGCTGCGTTTCCTACATTGTAACAGTAACTGATCTTCAAAAATGATGTCTTCATTGGCCTTGAAGCACTTGTATCTATGTTCAGTGATCATCAACAATGCGACATAAATCCAAGTCTTCTCATTCTATCAGGAATAACCAAACACTTGGGTTTATTGGTTGTTAACAGTGCTGACCTGAGGAAATCTTCCCAACCCCTGCCCGCTGCTGATTGTTTGAAGGATTTTGAGCGTCAGTTTGCCTCTCTCCCCTAACCGAGTTACCGAATCAAAGCCCATTTCCCTTCTCCCAGCGAGACTTCAAAATAGATCCAAAACTGCTGGGAGCAGGGCAGGAGGGGCAGAATTAACACAGCTAATTCTGCTAGTGTAAGAATCATCAGTGTGTATTGTTTTAAAACCTGTGTATTTTGCAACAGAAAGGAACAGGCGAAGCAGCCAGCAGCATTCCATCACCACACGGAGAATGGTGGCTCTATATGATTATGATCCAAGGGAAAGTTCGCCTAACGTTGATGTGGAGGTAGTAATTTCAAATAAGCCTCACTTTTTTCTATATTCTTTTATTGATGTGGGTATCATTAGCAAGGCCAGCATGTGTTTCCCAGTCCCGACTGCCACACCACAGTTACTTGCCATAGGACATTTCAGATTTGAGAGTCCATCACATTGCTGTGGCTCTGGAGTCACATGTCGGCCAGACCAGGTAAGGGCGGCAGATTTCCTTCCCGAAAGAACATCAATGAACCTGATTTGTTTTTGCAACAATCAATGATACTTTTATGGTCACTACTACTGATATGAGCTTTCAATTCCAGGTTATTAATTGATCTTTTTATTAATAAATTGAATTTAAATTCCACCAGCTGCCATGGTGGGATTTAGAACCATAGAACATTACAGCACAGAAACAGGCCTTTTGGCCCTTCTTGTCTGTGCCGAACCATTTTTCTACCCAGTCTCATTGACCTGCACTTGGACCATATCCCTCCACATCCCTCTCATCCATGAACCTGTCCAAGTTTTTCTTAAAAAGTGAGCCCCATTCACCACTTCATCTGGCAGCTCATTCCACACTCCCACCACTCTCTGTGTGAAGAACTCCCCCCCACCCAATATTCCCTTTAAACTTTCCCCCCTTCACCCTTAACCCATGCCCTCTGGTCTTTTTCTCCCCTAGCGTCAGTGGAAAAAGCCTGCTTGCATTCACTCTATCTATACCCATCAAAATCTTATACACCTCTGTCAAATCTCCCCTCATTCTTCTACACTCCAGGGAATAAAGTCGTAACCTATTCAACCTTTCTCTGTAACTCAGTTTCTCAAATCCCGGCAACATCCCTGTAAACCTTCTCTGCACTCTTTCAACCTTATTAATATCCTTCCTGTAATTAGGTGACCAAAACTGCACACAATACTCTAAATTCAGCCTCACCAATGTCTTATACAACCTCACCATAACGTTCCAACTCTTATACTCAATACTGTGATTTATAAAGGCCAATGTTCCAAAAGCACTCTTTACGACCCTATCTACCTGTGACGACACTTTGAGGGAACTATGTATCTGGATTCCCAGATCCCTCTGTTCTACTGCACTCTGCAAGCTACATCATCAAAAAACACCAAGAGATTCCACACACCAGCCCCCCCACCCCAGTAGAAATGTCAGTTACTATGGGGCATAGATTGAAGGCAAAAGGGAGGAGTTTAAAGGTAATGAGAGAAGCAAGTTCTTTTGCACAGAGGGTGATAAGAGCCTGGACTGCGCTGCCAGAGGAGGTGATCAAAGCAGGTACGATAGCAATGTTTAAGAGACATCTTTGCAGATACATGAATAGGCATCGAATAGAGGGTTACGGACTGCATAGAGGCAAATGGTCTTTAGTTTAGAAGGGCATCATGTGGCAGCACAGACTAGGAGGGCTGAAGGGCCTGCTCTGATGCTGTTTTTTGTTCTTTTATAGTTAAACAATTTCCTATGTTGACTTTGTCCAATCTTACCATTATTTTCAAGATGTCCTTTTATCACACCTTTTATTCTACCATCTTCCCTACTCCTGATGTCAGGTTAACAGGTCTGTAGTTCCCTGATTTCTCTCCCCCTCCCCTCCGCCTCTTTAATAGTGAGGTGACATTTGCTGCCTTTCAGTCTGAAGGAACCAGTCCAGAATCTATAAAATTTTGAAAGATGAACACCAATATATCTATTATCTCTATAGCAACCTCTTTCAACATTCTGGGATGTAGATCATCAGGCCCCGGGGATTTATCAACTTTCAGTCCCATTCATTTCTTGAGTGCTTTTTTTAACAAGTATTACTGTCTTGCAGTTCCTTGGTTTCGCTACTCCCTCGATACTCAATTCTTACTGGAAGCTTTTTAGTATTTAGCGCGTATCACTGTGAAGACATATGGTGGGATTTTGCTCCCTCTGCAGTGTGTTTCACGGCGGTGGGAGACAGTGCGTCGTCCTATTGTCAGTGGGATTCCCACCAGGAAACCCACAGCAAGGGGAGACTGCACAAACCATCAGAGGGACCAGAAAATCCACCAGCATAAACCACAGCAAGATTTCGGTGGAAGTATTTGTTCAGTTTCTCTTCTATTTCCTTATTCCTCATTATAAATTCTCCTGATTCCATTTGCAATAGATCCACATTAGATTTTGCTAATCTTTTCCTCTTTACAAAACTAAAGAAGTTTTTGCAGTTCATTTTTATGTCCCTCATTAGTTTACCCTCATATTCTATTTTCCTTTTCTTAATCTTCTTCTTAGTCCTCCTTAGCAGAATTTCAAAATACTCCCGATCTTCAGACTTGCCATTATTTTGGCAACTTTACACACCTCTCTCTTTGATTCAGTGCCATCCTTCATTTCTTTCATTAGACCTGATTGGAACACTCCCTTTGCTGGGTTTTTGTGCATTAAAGGAATGTATTTTTGTTATAAACTATGTATTAGTTCCTTAAATGTTAATGATTGCCTCTCCATTATCATTGCTTTTAACATAGTTTCAGAGTCTATCACAGGCTCCTCAGACCTTCAGAGTTTCCTTTGTTTTGATTTAAGACCCTAGTTTCTGACTGAACTACATCTTCGGAATGTGGGAGGAAACCAGAGCATCCGGATGAAACCCACTCAGACATGGGGAGAACATGCAGACTCCACACAGACAGTGACCCAAGGCTGGAATTGAACCTGGGTCCCTGACGCTGTGAGGCTAACCACTGCCACCATGCTGCCCGTTAATATTACATTAATGCTACATAATACTCAACATTAATACTGATTAGATTCACCCAACCTGTATTTCAATTGAAATCCCCCATGATTACTATATTACGCTTATTACACACACACTCCTGATTTACATTGTGACTGTTGTTTGGTGGCCCATAAACAACTCGCAGTAATGTTTGTGATCCTTGCTGTTTCTTAGTTCCATCAAAACTGATTCTATATCATGAGCTTTATAATGAAGGTTGTCTTTCATTACAGTACCAATGCTCTCTTTAATTAACAGAGTTACCCCACCACCTTTCCTAGTTTTCTGTCCTCCCTAAATATCATGTACCCTTGGATATTCAGGTTCCAGCTTTGGTTTACAAGTAGCCGTGTCTAATGGCTACATCAGCTTCTACATGTAAATTTCTATTTGAGCTGACAATTCATCCGTTTTATTAAAATTGAGAAGCACAATCAGATACAGAACTACTTCAGTAGCTTTACTGTTTGTGTAAACTCAGGCCCTATCAGTTTGCAATCACTCTTCCTTCCTGCTTATACTCTGATTATTGCTACTGCTGTCTTGATCATTTCCTTTCATTTACTCAATCTTTCTCTACATCTCTGCATGATCTCCACTCCCAGTTAGTTTAAAATCCTCTTTCCTTCCTTAATTATACAACTCACCAGACCACTGGCCCCTAACACGGTTCAGATGTAGGCCGTCCCAACGGTACAGACCTCACTTTCTCCAGTGTTGATGTCAGTGTCCAGGAGTTGGAACCTACTTCTCCCACATCACCCTCTCAGCCACTTATACATGTCTCGAATCTGGTTTACCCTATTTTAATTTGCATGTGGCTGGAGTAATAATCCAGAGATTATTACCATTGATGTTCTGCTTTTTAGTTTAGCGTCATTCTCCTCATGCCCCCCAAGCAGAACCTCGTTCCTTGCCTTGATTATGGTTCATGATAATTAGATTCTCCCCCTCCCACTGCAATTTTCTCCCCAGCTTTGAGCAGATGTCCTGAACCCTGACACCAGGCAGGCAAAAAAGCCATCTGAATCCTTGCCCCCAGCTGTGGAGAACAGTGTCAATCCCACTGGCTACACCAGCCCCTCCACCACGACATTCCTTTTAGCACCTTCACCTGATCTAGTATCCAGGTGCCCTGGGCAGTCTGCTCAGCCACACCACAGCCCCTCACTCTTCTCCATACAAACTGCATGAGTCTCAAACTTGTTGCTCAATAGTAAGGGCTGAGTCTTCTCCACTGCCAACCTTCTCAATCCCCTTCACTCCCTGACTCGCAGTCCCACCCCTCTGCGCCTGACCACTGGCCAATGAGATGATGCTAACCTAAGGGGTGTGATTGACTTCTGGGGCTGAGCTTCCAGCTGCTCCTCCCCCCCCCTTCCCCACCCCCAGATGCATCGCAGTGTCTGCAGCTCAGCCTCCAGCTTGCTGACCCGGAGCTAAAATTCCAGAATCCATAAGAACTTATTACACGCCTGGTTGCCATGGAGTGCGTGGCAACCAGGATTTTCCATGTACTGCAGCTGTGACACCAAACCTGTCTGCATCTTTGTTATGTAAACAGAATTTATTTCTCTCAGTTAATTCATAATTTCCTCTTCACTTATCAAACACCCAGCCTCACAGTCATTCAAGCAGCGCACAGTGCAGGACTGAGGGAGTGCCACACTGTCAGAGGGTCAGTACTGAGGGAGTGCCACACTGTCAGAGGGTCAGTACTGAGGGAGCGCCGCACTGTCAGAGGGTCAGTGCCGAGGGAGCGCCGCACTGTCAGAGGGTCAGTGCTGAGGGAGTGCCGCACTGTCAGAGGGTCAGTGCTGAGGGAGTGCCGCACTGTCAGAGGGTCAGTGCCGAGGGAGTGCCGCACTGTCAGAGGGTCAGTGCCGAGGGAGCGCCGCACTGTCAGAGGGTCAGTGCCGAGGGAGCGCCGCACTGTCAGAGGGTCAGTGCCGAGGGAGCGCCGCACTGTCAGAGGGTCAGTGCCGAGGGAGCGCCGCACTGTCAGAGGGTCAGTGCCAAGGGAGCGCCGCACTGTCAGAGGGTCAGTGCCGAGGGAGCGCCGCACTGTCAGAGGGTCAGTGCCGAGGGAGCGCCGCACTGTCAGAGGGTCAATGCCGTGGGAGCGCCGCACTGTCAGAGGGTCAGTGCCGAGGGAGCGCCGCACTGTCATAGAATAATTTGCGGTTCTCTGGGGTAGAAAACTTCAAAGATAAAAAACTCTCCTTATCTTAAATGAGACCCTTTATTTGAAACTGTGCCCCTTAGTTCTACATTTCCAATGTGGGAAGAAACATCTACCCTATCCAGCATCTATTCTGCCAATGGTTTCAATCGAATTGCCTGTTGTTCTTTAACCCCCAGTGAGTACGGACCAACCTGCTCAATATTTCCTCATAAGACAAACCTCTTCATTCTAGAAAGCAAATTAGTGAAGCTTCTCTGGACTGCCTCCAGCGCCAGTGACCCGGGTTCAATTCTCGGCTTGGGTCACTGTCTGTGTGGAGTCTGCACATTGTCCCCGTGTCTGCGTGGGTTTTCTCCGGGTGCTCCAGTTTTCCGGTATGAATTCCCCTATATTCATACCCCTATATCTCCTCAGAAACCTCGTGCACCCTCATGTCCTCTATGTCCCCTCCATGCATCCTTCGTAGCTGCTCACCCTGTATCCACTATGGATCGATCTCAGGAGTCAGAAAATAGTAATGGCAAACTTGCAAAATGAATTTGAAATAAAACTAAACTGTCGGGTGGCACAGTGGTTAGCACTGCTGCTTCACAGTACCAGGGACCTAGGTTCAAATCCCGTCTTGGGTCACTGTCTGTGTGGGAGTTTGCACATTCTCCTTGTGTCTGCATGGGTTTCCTCTCAGAGTCTGAAAGACGTGCTGGTTAGGGTGCATTGACCTGAACAGGTGCTGTACTGTGGCGACTCTGGGAATTTCACAGTAGCTTCATTGTAGTGTTAATGTAAGCCTCACTTGTGACTAATAAATAAACTTTAAAACTGTCAATCAAACATAGTCATTCATACAGCACTGTCCCAGTGAAAAAAAATTAATCCCTTTAAGTGATCATTAAGATAGTAAAAAACATGCATTGATAAACTGCATCAGATAGCTAACCTTATATTAAAACTGTCAATCAAATCATGTTCTTAGTTCTGAGCTACCTACCTGATTCAAAAACTTTTTAAAGTCAGCCAAGCATTCATAATGGGTTCAGCCAGCTAAACTATTTCAGCTCCAGACAGTGAGGTTTATTGAAACTAAAGGGCCAGGTGGATCTTTTTTGAAATTTATTCAGCAACAGGGCGATTGTTTCGAAGTTGTAGCACTCTGGACATTTTAATCAGATCATGGTAGAGGCATTCCCAGGTACTTTTTCTCCAGTTTTGAAGGAATAATTGTACTTTTCCAATGGGAAAAGTACTTGAATGCATCTCCACATTTACACAATTCTGCTCAATGCAATGGTCAACTAATGTTTGCAGGACAGAGCCACATTTACAATCACTGCAGTACAAACACATCACACTTACCCGATAACATCAAATAATGAGTTGTAAGATGATTGTCTCCTGTCACAATGTTCTTGATTCCTCAGCAGCTTCCCTCAAGGTTTTGAACTCTTGTACCTGGCAGGTTTTCCAAAGGCTTCCAAAAATACTGTGGGATGAAAAATAAAAATTTCCCCTGGACCTGACAATAACAATCGAACATCTCAGAGCATGTGTGCAACAGCACCTAACCTGTTGTGTTGCGCTCTTTTAGAGGCAGCAAATCTAATTCTGCACCTTTCCCGGCTACTTTAAAACACAAAATCCCAGTCACAAAACTGTCCTGAATCCTGTACTCCCTGTGCAGTCTCACCAACACCCTATATAATTGTAACAAGTCTTCCTTATTTTTATATTCAATTCCCAAAGATGTGCAGGTTAGATGATTAGCCATGGGAAATATGGTGAGTTAAAGGGGTAGAGCCTGTGTATGAAACTCTGTCAGAGAGTTGGTGCAGAATCACTATAAAGACCAACAAACCACTGGCTTCCCGAATTATTTGCTGTACCTGCACACTAACGTTTTGTTGGAGCCAAACCGTCCTGTAATTTCTCTCCAATTAAATAATATTCGGCACTTTGGGACATCCTGAGGTTATGAAAGAATTGTAAAATTAAATCATGGAATTATTAGAGCACAGAGGTGGCCATTTGGTCCATTGTTTCTGTACCAACTCACCAAATGAGCAACTCATCTAATGTCATCTTCCTGACATCTCCCTGTAGCCCTGCACATTTTTCCTTTTCAGGGAAGTCCAATTTCATTGTGACTGCTTTGATCGAATTTGCTTCCACCACACTCTCAGGCAGAGCATTCCAGATCTTAATCACTCGCTGCATGAAATTTGTTTTTGCCTCATGTCACTTTAGTTTATTTTGCTAATTAGAATCATAGAATCCCTGCATTGCAGAAGAGATCATACGGGCCACTGATTCTGCACCAACCCTGACACAGTTTCAATACACAGGCTCTATCCCTGTAATCCACCATATTTCCCATGGCTAATCCATCTAACCTGCACATCTTTGGACTGTGAGAGGAAACTGGAGCACCCGGAGGAAACCCACACAGACACAGGGAGAATGTGCAAACTCCACACACACACACACACACACACACACACACACACACACACACACTCATCCAAGGCTGAACCCTGGTCCCTGGCGCTTTGAGGCAGCAGTACCAACTACTGTGCCACCGTGCTGCCCTGTTACAATTACTTTAAATCTGTGCCCTCTCATTCTCCATCCTTTCACAAGTGGGAATAGTTTCTCCCGATCCACACTGTCCAGACCCCTTATGATTTTGAATTCCTCCATCAAACCTAATCAAATGCAATTTTTTCTTTCTTTTGGCAAGTGACACTTCATGAATAACCCTGAAAGTTGTTATTAACCTGTGTAAAGCTCTACACAAATACAAGTTGTTTCACACAGGTAGATTTCGAGTGAGGTCCAAATCCCCACCACTTCCTTCATTCCCTGTTGCTGTTGCCAAATAATAAACAGGAAAGAATCTCCTTCCATCACTTGTGTTTTTTTACAGAAACAGGACGGTGTTGAAATTTGTTCACGTTTCTCTGTTTCAGGCTGAGTTAACATTTTGTGCTGGAGACATCATCAACGTCTGGGGAGAACTGGATGAAGATGGATTTTATTACGTAGGTTTAGCTTTCACAATATTTAAAATAAAAGCTGTCTTTGTTTTATTGAACTGAGAATAAAAGTTAGCTTTATACGAGGAAAAGCCAGTGGCCTTATTCATTCAATTTCAACAGATTTCCCCAGGTTAACATTCTATCCAAAAAGCTCAAAAAGTTATGAATAATTTTGGAAATTACAATGTGAAATATGAAACTTCTATCTTCCAGGAATATTAGGCTGGAACTTATTACCCATACTTAACTGCACTTGAGAAGGTTTTGGTGCCTTGAACTGCTGTAGTCCATGTTTGTAGATACACCCACAGCGCTGTTAGGGAGGGAGTTCCTGGATTTTTGACCCAGGGAACAGTGATCATGTATTACTCAGGTCAGTGTATGATTTGAAGGGAAACTTGCTGGTGGTGCTGTTCCCATGTGACTGCTGTCCTTGTCCTTCTAGATAGTAGATGTTGTGGTTTTGGAAGGTGCTGTCGAAGGAGCCTTGGTGAGTTGCTGCAGTACATCTTGTAGATGGTGCACACGGCTGTCACTGGGCATCAGTGGTGGAGAGAGTGGATGTTTATAAAAACAAGTTGTTGTTTCCTGGAAATAGCCCAAAGTGCTTCAAATTCAGTTATTGATTTTTGAGTTGTAGTTACTGTTACGTAATTAGATGTAGGAACAGGGCAATCCCACAAACAGCAAAATAGAACAAATAATACATGTTCAGAAGGGAAACACCTTGTGTGCAGAGGTATTAGGAATTATTGAGTTCAATGGGGTGATTAGGACAACGGCACCTGTCACCTACAGCCAATGGCAATTAAAGAGTAAATTATAGAAATATTTTTTCTATGTTTTTGTCCCTTCCATTGTAAGGTTCAAGGGAGGGGTGTACAAGCACTGAGGTTTGATGGGTTTCTGGGCAGTTTGCATCATGGGATGGGACAGACAGATCAGTGACCTCAGCTTCCTCCAGCCATTGTTGCTGTAAACATACTCCGACAATAGTGTCAAAGTCCGAATAAATCAAAGCCAGTGGAATTCTTAGAAAAGCTGAGCCTTGTGTGTGTGCTCAGTACATTCTCACAAGCTATTTGCTATCACTTTGATGTAGCTATTTTGATACGATTTACGTTTACAGTTCAGTAAGATCTGGTTAATCTGAACCTCAACTCCATTTACCCATGATGTGGAGATGCCCGGTTGGATTGGGGTAAATACAGTAAGAAGTCTCACAGCACCAGGTTAAAGTCCAATAGTTTATTTTGTAGCACGAGCTTTCGGAGCGCTGCTTCTTCATCAGGTGCACACTGTTGTGTTCTGAGACTTCTTACTGTGCCCATTTACCCATGTTTACTCTTCATTCATTAACAATCTGCACATCTGAGTTTTTAAAATTTTAATTGATAAACCCCCCACATCCACATAATTGATTTATTCTTTGCTACAGCTTTCTGTTTTTCTGAAACTTGTATCTTGTATTGTGCGGGCTTCTAAGAAGAGTTTTGAACAACTAGGTGGTTAAACATTTATAAACGATTGTGAATTTCTCCCTGTGAGTTGTAGTAATGTGAAATTCACAAACCGAAAGGGTGGCATGAGCGAATTCAATACCTCTCGGAAGGAATTGGATAAAATCTTGAAGGGAAAATGTTTGCCGGGTTATCAGGGAAGAGCCAGCACCATATAATGGGCCTAATGGTCTCCATGTGTGTTATAAGATCCTATGGGCTAACGTTGTATCATTAACTTGCAGGGGGAAATCAATGGCCACAAGGGTCTGGTTCCTTCAAATTTCCTGGAAGAAGTGCCTGATGATGTTGAGGTTTATCTCTCTGAAGCCCCAGCCAGATACCCTCAAGATGCACCAGTGCGTATGAAAGGAAAAAGGGCAAGTATTTTACTCTCAAGTGGATTTAAATAAATCATCGACGCATTCAGGTTTTGCTTCATTCCATGGCTGTTTTGTTGGATTTATATTTTTGTTGCCTTTTCAACATTATTTTTGATGTAAACATTGAGCATCATTTTTTGAGATTTGAAGGTTGGCCAGTTAGGATTGGATTTCTTCACTTTGCAGTCACTGGTATGATTAACAAACTACTAATTAGTCTTACCCTGGACTTCCAGATCATCCTTAGTCATGAAGAGTAATAGATTATCCCCAATGTCTTTGCATCTCACCCATGGACCCGCTGTTTATCTGGGGTGGTTTTTATTGGCCTGGGCCAGTGACTCTGGATTGCATCCCAATAAAGTCAGAATTGCTTGCAGTCTCCAATAATGGTCTTGCTTCATCTGGCCTGGGGAAGCAGGCCCAATGTGGTGGTCCCTTCATCAGAAACTGAAGCTCAAAATGCCAACTATTTTTCTAACAAAATAGTTTTCATTGGCAGAGTACGTGCTCAGAAACTTCCCTTTCAACTTCCAGTCACACAACTCTGGAGTGTAAGGAATAAAACAAGCCTTTAAGGAAAGTTGATGGTGTTGTGGAAATGACCCAAGTTTTCTGGTTCCCCAGTGTTGTATTTAGGGGGCACCCCAATGATGCACTGAGGAATCTCACGTTTAACCAGCAATTGTCGAGAAGCGCTAACTTCCTCTGGACAATTGTGTTGGGCTGGGAACCATCCAACAAAGTGATTTAAATCACCAAACTCGGCTGGTTCTGTCAGTTTTACACTGATAGTTATTCTGAAAGAATTAACTGAACCCAGAGGAACTAAACACCCAGACCCAGCCTCATAGGGGACACCACACACACACACATGGCTCCAGAGCAGACTTCCCACACCATTCACCAATGGCCTGACACCACCCCCCAACCCTCCCATTCCCCCCACTCCGGAAACCCATTCCCCCCTTCCTGATGACAAGCCCCCCCCCTCCAATTCCCTAACCGCCACCACCAACCACCCCTGCACCACCCCTGCACCATCCCTCCCCCCCACCCACCCACCCCTTACTACTCACAACCCAGGCCCTCTCCTTCCAGGTCTTCCACCACCACCCCTCTCACCCCAACCTCCCAAACCATCGTGTGTCCCATCTCCACTACCACCCCCCTCCCCCCACAACAACCAATCTCTTGGTCCCTGTGGCAGGTGGCAAGGAAATCAACAAGAAGGAAAAACATACTTGACCTCATTCTCACCAATCTACCTGCACATGACAGTATCAGTAGGAATGGCCACCACACAGTGCTGGTGGAAACGAAGTCCTGTCTTCACATCTAGGAAATCCTCCATCATGTTCAGTGGCACGAACACTGTGCTAAATGGGATAGACTTCAAACAGATCTAGCAATTCAAGACTGGCTGTTTGTGAGGTGCTGTGGGCCATTAACAGCAGAATTGTACTCAACTACAATCTGGGGATTAACCCTGGTTCAATGAAGAATACAGGAGGACATGCCAGGTGCAGTGCCGGACAGAGATGCCAACCTGGTGAAGCGCCAACACTTGACTACTTGTGTGCCAAACAGCATAAGCAGCTAGTAATAGACAGAGCTAAACAATTCCTTAACCAATGGAAATCTAAGCTCTGCAGTCCTGCAGTCCAGTCGTGAATGGCGATGGACAATTAAACAACTCACTGGAGGGGGAGGAACTTCCATGAATGTCCCCATCATCACTGATGGAGGAGCCCAACACGTCAGCAAAAGACAAGGCTGAAGTATTCACAGCAATCTTCAGCCAGAAGTGCTGAGTGGATGATCTGTCTCGGCCTCTGACAGAGTTTCCCAGCATCAGAAATATCAGTCTTCAGCCAATTCAATTCACTCCAGCGATAGCAAAAAACAGCCAAAGGCACTGAACGCTGCAAAGGCAATGGGTCCTGGCAGTGGGACTGAAAATTTGTGCTGCAGAATTTACTGCGCCTCCAGCTAAGCTGTTCCAGTACAGTTACAACACTGGCATCTACCCAGCAATGTGGAAAACTGCCCAGATATGTCCTGCATTCAAGAAACAGGACAAATCCAACGCAGTCCAGTCAATCATCACTAAGAAGTGATAGAGGGGGTCATAAACAGTACTGTCAAGTGATATGTACTCAGCAATAACCTGTTCACTGATGCTCAGTTTGCCAGGTGCACTCAGCTCCTGACCTCCTTACAGCCTTGGTTCAAACATGGACAAAACAGCTGAATTCCAGAGGTGAGGTGAGAGTGACAGCCCTTACGTCAAGTCAGCGTTTGACCCAGCGTGGCATCAAGGAGCCCAAGCGAAACTGGAATCAATGGGAGTCAGGTTGGTTGGAGTCATACCTGGCACAAAGGAAGATGTTCTTGGAAGTCAATCATTTCAGTCCCAGGACATCACTGTAGGAATTCCTCAGGAAGTCCTAGGCCCAAACATCGTCAACTGCTTTGTCAATGACCTTCCTTTCATCAGAAGGTCAGACGTATAAATGTTGGCTGATGACTGCACAATGCTCAACATCATTTACAACTCCTCAGAAACTGAAGGTGTCTGTATGCATTTGCAGCCAGACCTGGACAATGTTCTAGCTTAGGCTGGTAAGTGGCAAATAACATTTGTGTCACACAAGTGCCAGACAATGATTTTTTTCATTCTTTCATAGGGTATGGGCATCACTGGCTGGCCAGCATTTATTGCCCATTCCTAATTGTCCTTCAGAAAGTGCTGGTGATCTACCTTCTTGAACCACTGCAGTCCATGTGGTGTAGGTACATCTACAGTGCTGTTAGGGAGTCCCAGGATTTTTCCCAAGCGACAGTGAAGGAACGGGATATATTTCCAAGTCAGGATGGTGAGTGACTTGGAGGGGAACTTGTAGGTGGTGATGTTCCCAAATGTTTGCTGCCCTTGTTCTTCGTGGTGGTGGAGGCCATGGGCTTGGAAGGTGCTTTGAAGGAGCCTTGGTGAGTTGCTGCAATGCGTTTGTAGATGGTACACATGGCTGCCACTGTGTGTCAGTGGTGGAGGCAGTGGATGTTTGAGGGTTGCTTTGCCCTGGATGGTGTTGAGTTTATTGAGTGTTGGTGGAGCTGCACTCTTCCAGGCAAGTAGAGAATATTCCATCACACTCCTGATTTATGGCCTGTAGATTATGGATAGACTTTGTGAAATCAGGAAGTGAGTTATATCTCCAACAAAAAAGTATCACAACATCTCTGTAGATATTCAGTGATGTGGAGATGCCGGCGTTGGACTGGGGTGGGCACAATAAGAAGTCTCACAACACCAGGTTAAAATCCAACAGATTTATTTGGAATCACTAAGTGAGGAAGGAGCTGTGCGCCAAAAGTTCGTGATTCCAAATTAACCTGTTGAACTTTAACATGGCATTGTGAGACTTTGTACAGTAGATATTCAATAGCATCACTATCACTGAACCTCCCCCACTATCAACTGCCTGGGGGTTACCAGTGACCAGAGACAGAACTGGACTAGATATAGAAATATCGTGGTTACAAGAGCAGGTTAGAGGCTCGGAATCCTATGGCAAATAACTCACTTTCTGACTCCTCAAACGCAAGAGTCCCTCCATGCAGTGTCCTTTCTTTCTGTGAGACAATTAAATTAATTTCAGTGCTGACCCCAATTTGGAACTCTGCTTTCTGTGGGTTCCTCTGTGATATGAAGCGTGCTGGATCTTTAAAGAAATCCAGGATGTTTAAAAAGGGCAATGTGAAGAAGTTAGGAAGACAAAAGATGCAAAGCTGCATTTCTGTTGGGATGGCGAGCAGGACTTCACACACTGCCAGCAATAAGATCTGAAACTTTAGAAAAATTACCAAGTTTACTCTGTACAAGCTGGCATCAATGTACACATGGCTTTGCTGCGACATAGGATGAGATATTTTTAATATGCAGATCATTTTTCCATAGTAACTAAACTAGTCATAATATTGTAATCAGTTATTAACAAGGCACCATATAGTGTTTATTCTGACGTGGCTGAATGTTGGTGTTTTTAATGTTATTGCAGTGAAGGGAATCATTCTCACTCAGCCGTTGTTGTCAGGGTCACTGCAATATCTGCTTTCTGTGGTATTACTGCTTCATGCATTTCCTACCTGCCAATCTCATCTGTAGCTGTAATTTGTTTGTGAATCAATTGATCAATTATTTTGCTTTCAGACATTTAGTTCATTGAATGCATGTGATTTCCCTCAGAGAGGGGAACATGTTCTGCTAGTTTAAGATTGGTATAATTGTAACTCGATACAAGCAAGTCCTTTATCGGATTAAAGTCCAGTTCAGTTGCCTCTGCTGTGGAAAGTCTCACTAATGCCAGACTAACTGCTGCTATGAGATGGGAATCAGCCCGTTTGGAGGCTGGCTGTGCAAATGTCATCGATTGGAAATGAGGAATGTGTATAATAATAGAAAGAGAATCACATCACGCTCCTGCCAAGCCTGTTTCCACCATTGGCAGTATTTTGCAGAGGACTCTTGCCCACTGGATAGAGAGTCAGCACTCAGTGCCAATCAGGCCATCAGCAGACCCTCTCCGTTATCAAAGAGCCCAGGGATGGAAGGCCCACACGCTGCCAACTGTTGGCCAGTCAGAGACTGGTATCTCTTCCTTGCTTGGTAGTGCCACCCCGGAGGACAGAGGCTGCTGCCAGTGCAACATCAATCTGAGCCCAGGATCTCCAGTGGATCCAGGCACAAGTGACTGATGGCAGAGTGTATGTCACAGGGGAGGAGGGTGCCGGCAGCAAGGGCAGCTCTCTGTGGCTCTTCCTGATGCCAAGTCTCCCAGATAAAGCACAGGACACCCCCACCCCCTCCTGGAGGATTTATTTATCCTGCTCCCAGCATGGTGCCCACTGCGAGATCTCGATTGGGAAGTGCATCCACAAGCTTGATTGGGGTGGAGGTGGGAAGGTCCCACTGTCAGCTTCCTGTCTAATTGAATGCCCCCTACCATCAAACTCGCCCCGGGGAGGGGGTTAAATTCCACTCCCCACTTGCACCATCAACCCGCTCCCCATCTCCTACCCACAATTTCCCCAAGTGAGACAAACTATCAGAACAGAACAAATCAGGAAGTAGTAAATCTGGAATATTCCTCTTCCCTGGTGTAGGGTGAATAAGCAGGATCTGATTGGCACAGCGACTAACATCACCAGTCCCAGTCAATCCGTAACTCCCAGTTGGTGGGAATTCTTCCAGAAATGAATTAAAAGCTCACCATTCACCTGGAAAATAACAATGTGTGAAAGAGGAAAGTGAAGAATGGTCATGGCGAACAATCCCATTTCCATTGCTCCGCTATTGGTGGCTCTGCCTTCAGTTGCTAAGCTCCTAAACTCTGGAGTTCTCTGGCTCTCTCTCTCTTTAGCTCCATCTTTCAGATGGTCTTTAAAATCTGCCTCTTTGAACAAGTTTTTGATCAGCTGTCCTCACCTCTCCCTGCATGATTCAATGTCAAATTTTGTTAATTGCATCTATGAAGTACTTGGTACATTTCACTGTGTTGAAGGTGTTATATAAATGCATGTTGTTGTTGTATTTTGTGTTTTATTTTTCCTTCCAGTTTGCTTCGGTCCCTTTGGAGCAGAATCCTCCGAGCTGTTTCTGTACACGTTCAGTGCTCTCTGTTTGTATGTGTGTGTGTTTGCATTGGTTACACTCAGCAGTGTTATCTGAAATAATCACCTGACCACAGCTGGGATTTCTGACAGTGTATATGTAATTTACAAAACGTGGAGTGTGTGTTCATTCAGGTAATGAGCAGAGTATTCGAACAGTGCTGTCTGTGTGTCCTTGTTACTGAGAGCCTTCCCTCATTCACCAATATGGAACTGGCAACCTATCTTCATCAGCTGCTATCCCCAAATTATTCCAGTTTTTTCAAAACCTCCTCATAAATAAATCCAAAACATTGCTTTCCTGGGAATATCCTACTCTTTCCATAGAAACCAATTCAGTCAGCACACTTCAGAGTACTTCATTATGTGTAAAGTATCTTCGTGGGAAGGATAAGGAGGCCACTTATTCCTTGGAAAATATATTTCTCAATGGGATAAGGAAGCAGAGAGGATTTGAGGATACAAACGGAGGAATCATTGCAGGTAACAGGACAGGTCATTACACAAAGCAGCAAAGCACGGAGTTCCATTTCTAGACAGGCAGAGTTGTATTAAACCTTGTTTAGGCCACATTTCATAGAATCCTACAGTGCAGGAGGCCATTCAGCCTATAGAGTTCGGCCCAGGCCCCATTCCCATAAGCCCATGCATTTACCATAGCGAGTTCCCCTGACATTAAGGGGAAATTTAGCATGGCAAATTATCTAACCCGTACATCTTTGGACTGTGGGAGGAAACTGGAGCACCCGGAGGAAACCAATGCAGAATGCGCAGACTCCACAGACAGTGCCCCAAGCTGGGAATTGAACCCGGGTCCCTGGCGCTGTAAGGCAGCAGTGCTAACCACTGTGCTGCTATGCCGTAGTGGAATATCCTATGGACAGTTCTGGTACCTGTATTATAAAAAGGATATTGAGGCACTGAAAAGATACAGCAAAAGATGTTCAAGGGCGATACCAAAACTGAGAGGCCATAACTGTTAGGAAAGATTAAACAGGCTGAGGCATTTCTCACTGGAAAAAAGATTTGAGGTGAGACCAGACATATGTCTATAAGATCAGAAAAGCATCTGATAGGTTAGATGTGGAAAAGGTGTTTTTGCTTGTTGGGAGAGACCAGAACCAAAAGCTATAAACATCAGACAGTCACTAATAGGGAATTCAGAGAAACTTAAGTTAAAATTTATTTATTAGTATCACAAGTAGGCTTACATTAACACTGCAATGAAGTTACTGTGAAAATCCCCTAGTCGCCACACTCCAACACCTGTTCAGGTACACTGAGGGAGAATGTAGCACGGCCAATGCACCCAAGCAGCACGTCTTGCGGACTATGGGAGGAAACCAGAGCACCCAGAGGAAACCCATGCAGACACGGGGAGAATGTGCAAACTCCACACAGATAGTGACCCAGACCAGGAATTGAACCTGGGTCCCTGGCACTGTAAAGCAGCAGCGCTAACCACTGTGCCACCCTCTACCCAAAGAGCAACTAGAATGTGAAATTCGCTACTATAAAAAATGTCTGAAGTAACATAGGTGCCTTCAAGAGGAGATCAGATAAACATATGGGAGAGCAAGGAATTAAAGGGTTATGTGCTCAGATTAAATGAAGAAAAGTACAAGGATGTTTATGTGGAGCATAAATAACAGCATACACCAGCTGGGCTGTTTCTGTACTTTGAATTTCACAAGAATGGCTCCAGGGCTGAGGAGCATGGATAGATGGAGAAGTTGGGAATGTTTTCCTGGGAGAAGAGGGGTTTGATAGAAATAGTCAAAATCATGAGAGGTCTGGACAGAGTAGAGAGGGAGCAACTCTTCCCATTGGACAAAGATTGAAACTGAGTGACAAAAGCAGCAACGACAACACAAGGATAAACTTTTTCACACAGTGAGTGGTTAGGATGTGGAACACACTGCCTGAGAGCGCAGAGGTGGGGCCAGTCAAGGAATTCCACAGGCAGTGGATTATTATTTGAAAAAGGAGAATGCGAAGGTGTGGGTAGGGAATGGGGGAACGGCACCAGGTGAATTGCTCCTTTAGAGTTGTTGGTACAAATAGGTTGGGCTGAATGGCCTTGTGTGCTTTAACCATTGCACAAGTTTACGTGACTAAACATTGCTAAGAGATAAGGTGCAAATTATCCCACTACAATCACAGGCTGCCCTTTTGTAAAGATGAAAAAGCATTTCATTTTTTAAAGCAAACATTTTTAAAAAATCACCCAAAGCTGAATTGAAGCAGCCAGTAAAGCAAACAAATTCTTAAAACATTACCATGAGAATTCCAGTTAGTTCCTCTGTTGGACCCAACATCTCAGTTAGAACGTAGGTAGAAATCTCTCTGGGGTTGAGACTGGGATGGCCTGTCTTTTTTTTAAATACGAGTAATGTGTGTTGGGGTTTTGATTTTTCCATTTCAGTATCATCATTGCAATTTTTTCTGTTTTGTTTCTTTGCTCATCTGCTGGGAACAGAAGAAGAGTGTTCATTTCACATCTTAATAAACGCATTGTAACCTTCACGTAAGTGAGCAACTGAAGATACCTATAGTAGGAGCTCCTGTAGATCTGATGCAGCTAAGCCTGATTTAGAAATGATTGTGAAAGAAAAACATTCTTCCCCAAAAGTGATCTTGTGAATGTTCATTCACTCTGCACACTAAATTCACCTGAAATAACTTAAAAAAGAAACATTTTCATTTGCCTAAGATCACAAGTTACTATTTGGGTCAGTTATCTCTATCATTGTAGCACACTATTCATTGGTCTCTTTTGTTTTAGCTGAAAGATTAATCCAAGACTTTGGGGAACACTTTTTCTTTCAAGACCTGCTGTTTGTTTTCCTCTTTAAAGCTAAGACAAGTAGATTTGTTCAGTTTGAGCTGCTAGATGCATTAGACAAATCTCATCTATGGTATCTTCAGGTGTGTAATATTTTGTGCAGAGTCAGAGAGTAGTCCTTTGTGTGTTTTAAAATCCGTGTGCAGCTTCTGGTTTTCATTTATCCTTTAACACAATCCCTTTCTACATTTAAAAAAACTAATCAAATCGTATGATACACACTAGGTCCCTGGTGAAAACACGCCAAGGAGGGCTCCGTCTCCAACTGTACATCCCCATCACCATCACCACTCTGGAGCTGCTATTGTAGATGGGCCAGACAGCCCAATCTGGGGCAGAGATATGGCTTCAAAAAAGAAAAAGGGACTGTTATCAAAAGGAAAGAAACTGCTGAGGAAGCTTGGTGGAGTGAAGTGATTCTTGTGTATTCTGAATAATCATGCACTTCCACTGTCTTATTTCCAAATGGTGTTATAGCTGCCCTTTACGGTTTTGCCTTAGAGATACACAATGATCATTTTATTTTAAACTCATTGCCCAGTGATGGAGAAGGTATATGTTGTATGTGGTGTCTGTATTCATCATCCCTCTTCCCACCAAAAGCCATTAGTTAAAAACTGTGAAAGTCTTGTGTTTGCCTACCTGGGTCAGTGTCCAGTGTTCCTCTCTTTTTCTCTGGAATATGGCTGTACCTATCCATTCCTCAGTGAAGTTTCATCATCTTAGCAACATAAAACTGCATTCAACTGCAGAGCAAATTAGCAAGCCCCTTCCTCTTTGTCATTTAATGCATTTCATACCACGTACATGAAAATGCATGCTTTTCCATCAAAATGTATACTTTATATCAGTTTTTGTGTCCTAAACTGGTTAAAATTGGTATATGTTCTTGATAAAATAATGGCATGCAAACTGTGCAAAAAAAAAACAGCAGGTGCAAGACCAATGTTAAGTAAAACATATCTTTAATGTGTTCACTCCAGAGTTTTTATTCCATATTGCCTCGTCCCCATCAAATTGCAGCTGATGGGTTGTTTTAAGAGCAACAGCAGCTTTGTATTACAAAAAACCCAATTGCTTGGCTGAATAATGTTTTTTACATGCTGGTCAGGAGTGATCTTTACACCCCATCAGGTATGGATACAGAAGTATGCAAATGAACATTAACCAGCCAATTAAACAGATTTCGTACATTCTTTTAGTTTAGTATAATGACATTTAACTGATGTTTCTCTTTTGTACATCGGATCATTTGTAAATTCTTGTTTTTACTGTTTCTATACATTATTTACAGATTGCCTTCCTTTTTGTAAAATATCCTTCCAATGAAATGATGCTACCCTCTCCCCAGATTGTGACAACAATCAGACTACAGTGTAAAGTATTGTAAATTATTGCTGTATTCACATGCTATCCTTACTGAAGAGCTAATCAGCCTTTAATATGTTTGTGGTAACAGATGTGGGTGCATGCATGTGTAAATTTATTCATGTGTAAAAAGTTTTTATAAATAAATGATTTGATTTTTTGTAGAATAACCTATTTCTTTATTGTATATGTTGTGCCTTGGGCATTTACTGGCAAATGGATTCCCCAAGTTGGAAAACGATGTCTATCGACATCTCTATGAAACGTCTTTACCTGACACCTGCTTTCAAGTTATGTTCATTAGGCCACTGATGGTTATTACAGCACAGGAGGCCAGTCAGCCCTTTGCACCCTGTGCTAACGTTCACTCAACCACAGCAATCTCTCAGCCTTACTTACAAGCAAGCGTATTTTTTTCCCGTCGATTCAAATCTTACATTTATTGACTGTCAGCTACAATAGCCAACAAAACATGATAGCCACAGATCAGAATTTCTAAGGAAGTCAGAATATAACAAATAGCTTGTTCTGAAATCCATCTACAATGAATAATTAGCAAAATATGAGCCAAGATTAATTAGCTCAATGGTGGAGTTCTATCAGATGAAGGCGGCAGGGGGTGTAATCAAGTTTTAAATATCAAATTAACTACAGCTGCTCAATAGCACTTCATTGTGGTGGTGTTATGGTGAGAAGTACCATTTCCTTTACTGAGCAGTAATGGGGACAGGCTGACCACTTGGTGCACAGCCAGGAACACCAAGGTTGAAACCAATAAAAAGGAATGAAACAAAATAAAACAGCTCACAGTGATTAGATGTTGTCAAGCCTGCTTTTTCTTCCCCACAGATAGAAGACAATGCAAATTCTTACATCCAGGGAACTGTAGGATATTTCACACCTGGAAACTCGACCCCATTCAAATTGTCCCCATAACCATTCATGCACTATACAATGGAGAGGTTACGAGTCAAGGAAGAAAGAATAAAATAAATACTTGAAGTTAAATCGGTGTTTATTCATTAATGATATGTTGCATTGGAAAATCAAGGTCCAGTTCATCAGTGTAACACTATTAATCCTTCATCTGCTTTCCATAATTCCAATAACTTTCAACTAAGACACTTCTTTTATAATCAGAAATTATGTTTTAAGAATGTTCATGCAGTTGAGAATATTTTGTTAACCAGTTTTACTAATCCTGATTATTTTTTCACTTCAGGTAGATGCCAAATAGGCAGGAGTCACCGAGAACATATTCCACAAGACAGCAGCCCCGAAATGGCGACTGACTGGCCACATCTACAGTAAACTCGGAAGGAACAGCATTTTCTTTCTGCTTTCTTTTCTAAATTAAAAATTGGGTCACGGCGAGGATCTCTCCATTCCCCTCTGGAGGGTGCTATTTTTTTTAAAGGCAGTTTTTAAAAATATATATTTTTGTTACAAATTACTCCAGCAACCTTCAAGCCCAATCGTTGTCAGGCCGAATGGATCAACGAAGGTGATGGTGAGATGGTCATGGTTTGTGAACTGGGACAAGAGGAACAATATCCTTACCTCCCCTACGCTGGAGATGCTGGGAACTTGCAGCATGGAGCTTTTGAAACGGTTACCAGCTGTGGAATTGCAGCCATTGGCTATCTTCAAAGAAGGATTGTTTTAGGAAGGAGAAAGAGAAATTTAGAAATTGAGCCAAACTTCAAAGTGCTTTAGTGAAGGAATAAGATAACACAGATTAAATAATTGCTTCCTCCTAATCCCCTCCTTGTCATTTCGAGTGAGTGTCTCAGTAGGCAGCACACTGAGATCCAGACCTTTGCCTCAGTGAAGAAAATCAATGGAAGCTGTAACACCTGGGCTGCATCTTCAACAACTAAAATTAAGAATGTGTCTATGGGAACAATAATGACATTGCTCGCAACACATGAAGCTTTCCTCAATTGAAACCACCTCAATTGAAGGAGCCCGTTATCTAAGCCAGTTATTTCCACCCCCATTTTACAAGATCCATGTCGCTTGTAGACAAAAAATGCTCATGAAAGATAAAACTTAAAAGTACTGCCCCTCCCCTTCCCTAAGGAGCAAAGTTACAGAGCCGTGGGAAAACAGGCAAGGGGCTAATTGGATAATTCCTAGCATTGGCATGATGGACTGAATGGCCTCCTCCTTTACTGTGCGATTCTACAAAAACATTGTTGATACTGATGTTGTCAGCAACAGAACACAAACATTCTGTATACTCACCCACTCCAGGTCCAAACCCAACTTTGGCTTTTCTTCCATTTCTCCCCTACCCACAACCACTATTCTATATCTTTTTAGTTCCCTTTTGACTGTTTCCATTGGTCATCAACAAGTTCCCATAAAGTCTTAGGTGTACAGCAGACCAAGTTTAAAAGTCTTTTCATGAGGAAAGCGCCAAGGCAGAAACTCTTGGTGAACCTGTGCAAGTTATTCTAAATGTCTCTCATTGTGACTTGATTTGAAGTCTGCATGGATCACAGACAGCAGATGTGTATTATGGTCATTAGCTTTCAGCAATGTACCAAAGGTGAAACAATCCCCAGTTAGTGCTGTAAAGGTGGACTGAGATTCATTGCAGGCAGGATGGAAAATCTGGAGGTAACCAAGCCTCTGTTGACTTTAGGTGGGAATTTCGAGTCCTACCATAGGCCAGACTGCAAATTCCAGGCCATGGTTTTGTAATACAAAACTAATTTGGTAAATTTTGTTTGGAAAGGAATGCTCAAATCATAAATGACGACAAAAATGTCCTTTGACTTCATGGATTGAAGCTATTTCCCTGGAATCAAATACTTCTATTTGTCAATCTAAGCATTTAAAGCAGAGGTTGCTTCAGTCACCAAGTGCATCTGCGATTCTTTCTGTTTTAAACCAGTCCTTTGAAGTACTGTTCCAGGGGGTTAGTGTTAAATTTAACCTTTCGTCTGCATCGAGGGAAGATGCCGATGGTATAGCTTCCACACAGATGTTCAAAACCGAACACCAAAAATGACCCAAGAACAAAATTCTCTTCTGCCCAACAAATCGTAAAGATCAGTGTGTTTCATCCCCTCTGTACAATCTACAACCAGCAGCAAGTCCACACATGACAGTCCGCCCAGTCACAAGCAGGTAGATAACCTCAGTTAGCAACAAGGCTTCAGAAGCTATGGGGGTCTGAAGATATCAGTGAGCATGCAGTTGTCCATTAGGCACCCCAAGTTGGAGATTCTCTTCAGGAGGATGTACCTTTCCTTTTCTTCTCCATTCTTTACGAGACACTATTGATAAATCTGCCCAATCTAATCTGCATCAAATTACACTCAGCACCAAACACTGGAAGAGACTGTGACAACCCACATTATTCAATGTGCAGATAAGATTACTGACTGTAAACAGTGACAAGCTTGAACTTTCCTGAAGGAACTAACTGCTTTATACTCAAATTGCTGCTAAAAGTGAAGTCACTGTTATGAAGGGAAGCACAGTGAATCTGCACACACACAGATGTGCTCAAATGGTGAGATTAGTGGCCAACTGATCATCTTGTGACAGAACAGGAAATGCTGGAAAATCTCAGCAGGTCTGACAGTATCGGAGGAGAAAGAATAGAGCCAACGTTGAGCCTGGATGACCTTGTCTCGTAATGTTGGTCAAGGGATAAATATTGACTCAGGACCTTGGAGGAAATCTGCTGATTACAATAGATCATTTGTGCAAAACAGGCAGGTTTCATCTTAAAGACAGCACCTGCCATGATGCCTCAGTCCTACACTGATGTTAACTGGGATGACATGCTCAAAGCCTGCATGTGGTTGCACCCCAGATCTACTGTCGCAGAGGCAGAGTTACTGCATGAAGAATGATGGTTAGCCTGTTGTGATTAAGTATTTGTTGGAAACCTCTCCTCTTGGAAACGACCTCCTTCAACAGCAAAAGTGTAGAATCATTCATTCTGAGAAACACGTCAATATGACCGATGATACAAAGCTCTGAAAGCTGGAGGTCGCTGAAATAAGGAACTTTGCTTGGGCTGTGCCCCTGGTTTAGCAGCGTTTGGCAATTATCTTCTATACACAGGATACTAGAAAATGATTAAACGCGTTGGATTATATTGGAGACATCTCATGTCTAGATTGTGGGAGAAATCATGGTGTAGAAATGGAAATCCTCACTTCTAACTAGGGTCCAACCTTGCTGTAGAACATTAAAATCTGTCAAAGGATCACTGTTAGAAATTCAGCACTTGCATAAATATCTCTGACATTCAATGGCATCCATTGCCATCAGGTAATCTGTGCACCTTTCGTGGGAGTCGATTTTACTCCCTAACAACAAGAACTGAAGGTGATGATACTCACTGGAAGAGGGTTCAATTCAGAGCTGAAATGAAATCTCACTCGGGTGAATTGGAATCAAAAGGCTGGTAGGTAAAACAGTAAACGTGAAATGGGGGTGGGGGTAACGATAATATGGGTATAGAATAGACAGATTCCCACAGGGTGGGTAAAGGATGGCATACAAAGCTAGAGAGATTAAAGTGAAATACAAAAAATACAGATAGATAATAAATGTCAGATTCCTAGATGGTTAGAGAATCAAACTGGAATCAATAAGTGCAGGGAAGACTGAAGAGGGTGAATGAAAATAGTTGGTATTCTAAGTCTTATATTAACAAAGTGAGAGGATAATCAAAGAAGGAATGAGACTGATGGGGGTTCAAAGTACTAAATGCGCACTCTGCATCCATCTCCAATGTCACAGTAAAGGAAGAGCAGTAGGGAAATTGAATCAGATTAAAATAAAACATTGGCAATTGGAAAGGTGGTCATAGGAGTAAAGTCTGAATGGGAGGCATCTTCATTAGAGGGAAGAAAGAGTGGAAACTTCGGACTGTGGCCACAATCTTTCAATACTCCTCGGGTAGGCAATCCACAGCACAGGACTGGAAGCTTGCAAATGTTACACCCTATGCAAAAACTGGGGGAGGGCTAAACCCTGGTAATCACAGGCCATGATATGGATATACTGGCGTTGGATTGGGGTAAACACAGTAAAAAGTCTGACAACACCAGGTTTTAGTCCAACCGATTTATTTGGTAGTAAACTCACAACCTTTCAGGTTAGTCCCTTTGTCAGGTGAATGGAGAGTTCTGGCCTCAGACAGAGCATATAAAGCACAGACAGTTTAGAGATTACTGATTAGAATGCGAATCTTTACACCTAACCTGCTGTTCAAGTCCTGAAGTGGCTGACAATGTGTGTGGAAGGAGCACTGATCACAGGTTAGAGATGTGTATTGTCTCCAGACAGTACAGTGAGGTTTTGCAAACCCAGGCAAGTCACGGGGGTTACAGATAGTGTGACATGAACCCAAGATCCCAGTTGAGACCATCCTCATGTGTGCGGAACTTGGCTATCAGTCTCTGTTCAGCGACTCTGCGCTGTCGTGTGTTGTGAAGGCCGTCTTGGAGAATGCTTACCCGAAGGTCAGAGGCTGAATGCCCGTGACCACTGAAGTGTTCGCCAACAGGAAGGGAACAGTCTTGCCTAGTGATTGTCGAGCGATGTTCATTCATCCGTTGTAACGTCTGCATGGTCTCCCCAATGTACCATGCTTTGGGATATCCTTTCTTGCAACATATCAGGTAGACAATGTTGGCCGAGTTGCAAGAGTATTTACCATGTACCTGGTGGATAGTATTCTCACGTGTGATGATGGTATCCATGTCGATGATCTGGCATGTCTTGCAGAGGTTGCTGTGGCAAGGTTGTGTGGTATTGTGGTCCCCGGAGCGGAGAAGCTATGACATCTTCTCTGGAGTCTTCAACATATCATTGATGAAGACAATCAGCTCGCCAGGGCCATCCCCACACCCCAACAACTTCTTGCCTTCAGACAACCACACAACCTCAAACAGACCATTGTTCGCAGCAAACTACCCAGCCTTCAGGAGAACAGCTCGACAAGCACCAGGCAAGACTGTTCCCTTTCTGTTGGCGAACACTTCAGTGGTCACAGGCATTCAGCCTCTGACCTTCGAGTAAGCGTTCTCCAAGGTGGCCTTCACGACACACGACAGCGCAGAGTCGCTGAACAGAGACTGATAGCCAAGTTCCGCACACGAGGACGGTCTCAACAGGGATCTTGGGTTCATGTCGCACTCTCTGTAACCCCCGTGACTTGCCTGGGTTTGCAAAACCTCACTTACTGTACTGTCTGGAGACAATACACATCTCTTTAACCTGTGATCAGTGCTCCTTCCACACACATTGTCAGCCACTTCAGGACTTGAACAGCAGGTTAGGTGTAAAGATTCGCATTCTAATCAGTAATCGCTAAACTATCTGTGCTTTATATGCTCTGTCTGAGGCCAGAACTCTCCATTCACCTGACGAAGGGACTAACCCGAAAGCTTGTGAGTTTACTATCAAATAAATCGGTTGGACTAAAACCTGGTGTTGTCAGACTTTTTACTGTACTCACAGGCCAGACAGCTGGTCAATAGTGGGGAAACGTTTTGATAATAATCCAGGTCAAATGTTGGAGAAGTGAGTCACAGATTTGTTAACGTGGATTTTATTGCCTCATTCGAGAGAGACTGGAAAGCCCTGCCAGAGGTCAATGAACATTTTCATTGTGTGCTGGGTGGGCTGGTAGAATTCTTGCGATAGCGTCCGACAAAATTGATCAAGATCTTTGGTAAAGAAATGGAGAGGTTTGGTACGGCAGTGTTGTTAATCTGTATAAAGCCATTTTAAAATTTACCAATAGACAATAATGTCAACAAAACAGAAGCAGCAAGAAGGATGTTAACTTGGCTGAGGCAGAGATGAACATTTGCTTTCAAACCACAGAGTGATACACACTGATAACGCTTTCCACACCCCCCCCCCCGACACTGAATTTGATATTAGGATCAGTGTTCCTTTGATATTTATTTTTACTTGGACGCAGATAAACAGGAAATATCACAGATGGCACACAACAGAAATGTAGTAAACAGTGAGAAGGGTAGTAGCAAATTTCAGGAGAACATAAACAAATTGATGAATGAGCAGACGCATGACAGTCCAATTTAATCATCCATTTGGAAAATAACAAACTGGTGCAATTTTACAGGGTGCAGCAGAAACATCAGTCTCCACATACACAAATCTTTAAAAGGTGACGGGGCAAAGTGAGACTGTTATACAAGGAGAAACGGGTTCCTGCTGGCAGCAGGGGCAGTAACCACATTACACCAATCCAAGGTAATTGACAAAAGAACCAGAAAGGGAGATAAGTTCTTTTATAAAAGTGTGATGATCTTGAATGCCGTACCTGAGAGATTAGTGGAAGCAGAATCAATGACTTTCAAAATAAAATTGAATAAATAGTTAAAAGGGAGGTGGGCACAGGGGGAAAGCAGCATTTTTGACTAATTGGACAATTCTGTCATAGACAGTGAACTAAATGGCCACCATTCATGCTGTACCTATGTGTAACATTCTGTCATCTGGAGTGCATACTCTGTCTTCTGTGTATCATTCTAATGTAGACAGAACATAGAGAAGCAACTAATGGTTCAGATTAAAACGCTGCAGTCCTATCACATCCAATCGTGAATAATGTTGCTCAATTCAGCAATTACTGGGGAGGTGGCAGATCAATCAGCACCCCCACTCTCAATGATGACGATGCAGCCTAGTATATGAGTGCAAAAAAAACTAAAATGTTTGCATCCATCTTCAGCTAGAAGTGCCAAATGTATAATCAATTTCCACCCTCCCCAAGGACCCCTCCATCAGAAAGCAGTCTGCAGCTAATTCAATTTAACCATTTTGGCTGTCAAGTGGATAAGTTAACTGAATAGTGAAGGCTACGGGCCCCAACTCAAGATTTATGCTTCAGAATGAGCCACTCCACCAGCCAAATTGTTTCACTACGTCTAAAACACTGCAAAGGAGCAAGTCCAAACTTTGGCCTTTTATGTGAGACCCTCCCTTTGTCCCACTACTGGAGACAGTGCTTTTAGCCGCCTAGACCCTAAACTCCATAGACTCCTTAAAAGTTTGCACCACTCCACTTTAAAACCTATCTTTGACCAAACATTTAGACATCTTTTCTAATGTTTCCTTTAGCTCAATGTTTGATTATGCTCCAATAAAGTGTCTTGGCGTATTTTACAATGTTAAAGGCTCAAATTATTGGCCAGTTATCACCTTATCACCCAGTTTATCAAAGTGATAAATAAAAGATATTGGATATTGTCAATAGCGCTACCAGTAACCCATTCACCACTCAGTTTGGATTCTGCAAGAACCATCAGTTCCTGACCTCATTACAGCCTTGGTTCAGAAGTGGACAAGGAGCTGAACTCCAGAGATGAGGTGAGAGTGAATGCCCTTGATATCAAGGCAGCATCTGACTGAATGTGGCATCAAGAAGCCCTAGAAAAACTGGAGCAAATGAGAATCAGGAGGAAACGCTCCATTCAGTCAAACCTAACACAAAGGAAGTTGTGGTTATTGGAGGCCAAATCAGCCCTAGGAATTCCTCAGGGGACTGCCCTAAGCCAAACCATCTTCAATTGCTTCAGCATTGACCTTCCCTCCATCACAAGGTCAGAACTGGATATATTCATTGATAACTATCATGTTCCCCAAACCTGGACACATTCAGGTTGATAAATTGCAAGTAACATTCATGCAACACACGTCAAACACCACCTGTTACAAGTGCCCATATTCATTCCTTTGACATTCAACACCACCAAATCTGCCAGCACTCAGGAAGGCGAGGTCATCATTGGTCAGAAAGCTAGCCGGAGCAGCCACGTCAGTTATGAAAGCAGGAAAGACTTGGTACTCTGCAGCAAATGTCCCACTTATCAACTTCCCCCAACCCTTGCCACTACCTTCAAGGCACAAGTCAGGAATGTAATGGAATACTGTCCATTTGTTTGGATGGTGCATCTTTCAACACGCAGGCAAACTGCCAATACCCAGGACAAAGCAGTCCACTTGATTGTACTTCATCCACTAGCTTAAATATTCAATATTTCTACTGACTGCAGTGTGTACTAAACATTCACTTCTCAACTCCCAAACCCATGACCACCCAGAGACAGCAGTTGCACCACCACTTCAGATGCATCCCATTCTCCACTGCACTTGCCACCCTTCCCTTATCAACAGGCGGACTACAGCAGTTCAAATAGCTGCTCCCCACTACCTTAGAGAATTAAACACTAATCTTGCCATCCGGAGGATGATTTTTTAAACTATAAAAGCTGCTTTATTTCTGTCAGATGGACATGTAGAATTTCTCAGATTGACTCATTTCTAGAAATATAACCTCAGTCTAGTGACAATAATCAATGCCATATTATAGCACTCTGGTGGGTCCAAATTAAACTGATTTCCCAGGATCACACCTTACTCAGAGCCTAACTGCCTCCAGTTTCATAACCCCAGAATATATCGGTAATTATTTTGTAACTACACACAGAGAGAAACCCAATAAGTTACGAGATGTTTATTATCACAAGATTATGAATGGGCAATCATTTGCCTTCTATAAGGAGGCAAAGCTCATCCATTAGCATCTTTACCTACCATTTCAAATCCCTGTCTTTTGCAGGGTTACAACGGGCTTTTAAAATTCAAATGTTTAAAGGAAATGGAAAATAGTCAAAGAGTGCAAAATCATTAGAATCTCAATGCTAACATTTGATATTTCACATAGAATCAGCTGTTTAATCGATTGACTTAAGAATGTTACAAGAATGTTTGGTACAGGTGAAAAGTTGAGACTTCAGGCTCCCATATTCCGATATTTAAATGTTGTGCATTGTCACTACAAATAAAGCCTAAATGCTGAAACAAAGAATTCAGTTGCTGCTTGTTTTTGTAAACATGTAGGCAGTAACATCCAACAGCATTTATTGCTGGAAAACTCCAACTGATGTGATCCGTATGTGGGCTGTGTGCATTGGAATTTCCAATAAAGGAGTTTTAAACAATTCTTGCCGAACATGCAGATTCTTCACTATCAGGACATGATGCTCACAGCCTTTCTACTCTAGCAGCTTTTTAGGCAGTTTTGCTGCACTATTACAAATATCACCTTCAGTAATAAAATGCTCCCAGTGCCCTTCACTGCAACATTAACAAAATGCAAGCGGAACAGATACAGTAGATTTGTGAAAAAGTATTTTTGGTGATTCTTTCCTAGGCCTAAATTCTACATGACTTAAATGCCTGGCTTTAAACAAAGTTAGTAAACACGTGAGCAGAGGGTGGGAGGGGTTTGGAACTCTTAGATTATGGGATACGGGGCAACGCAGGTTTACGGAGTTAAGTTTACAAATCAGTCATGATGTCAACGGCAGAATGAACTCGAGAAACTGAATTGGCCACACATTCTGACACCGATACCAAGCCACAAAAAAAATTGAAACAAGTGACTAAAAGCTTGATCAGAGGTTTTAAGGAGCTCGTTAAAAGGAGTGGTTGAGAGGCAGAATGGTTTAGGGAAGGATTTAGAGCTTATGGCCTAAGCAGATGAGGGCGCAACTGTCAATGGTGGTGATTAAAATCACAGATGCACTAAAGGTCAGAGTAGGAGTACAGAGATCTTGGAGAATTGCAGGGCTGGAGGAGATTACGCTAAAGGGACCCTCAAGGGAATTGAAAACAAGGATGAGAAATTTAAATGAAGCTTTCTTAGCTAACTTAGGTCAGAGAATAAAGAATTGGTGGGTGAACAAGTAGAGCTGGAACACAAGTAGTAATTTTAGATGTACTGAACTTTATCAAGGGTGCATGGTAGAAGCTGTAATGATGTGGCACCCCTCAGCAATGTCAAGTCTTTTTAGACCTTTTATTGACCAAGAGAAATCAGGTACAGGATATCACAGCCCATGGAAAACTCCTTCTGATGTGATCATTCATTCAGTTCCAATTGGACCCTCAAGACAGGTGACCCTCTTCTGCTGTGCTGTTCTAAAGAGCCATACTCCACAGTCACTACAAAGTAAGCAGGAAGATCAATTGTAATTGTCAAGGCTAGAGGTGAGAGAGGCAAAGATGAAGGATTCAATAACTGAACTGAGGAGGTGGGGAGAAGAAACACGATGATAGAATTGGCTGTCTTTGTGGTGGTGGTGAACACATGGTGTCATAAGCTCAGTTCAGGATGAAATAGGAAGCCAAAGTTACAACTTGTTCCAAATTTTTTGCTAGAAGCTTCCCCTGCACTAAATTAAACTGACTGGTCTGTAATTGCTGATCTTTACAGCCATTTTTGAACAAGGTTTAACATTTGCAATTCTCCAGTCCATTGGCATCTCCAGAGTCCAGGGAAGATTGGAAGAATATGGCCAGCACCCCTGCAATGTCCATTCTCATTTTTTTCAATATCCTTGGATGCATCTCATGTCAAGTTTATGCCTTGTCAAGTTTAAGTACTGACAGTCTTTCCAACACTTCATCAACTTTGAATATTTCCAGTGACATAGTTAACAGAAGACATAGGAGCAGAAGTAAGCCATTCAACCCATTGAGTTTTCTCCACAATTCAGATATCATGATTATCTGATAATCCTTAACTCTATCATGCCCCATAATCCTTGACTGCCTTACTAAAAAAATGTCTCTTAGCCTTAAACTTACTTAACGACCCAGCCTCTACAGCAGTAAAGAATTCTACTGATTCATGACCCTCATAAGAAAGTTCTCCTCATCTCTGCCTTAAATGGGCAACCGTTTGAGATCATGCCCATAAGTTAATTCAGGGTCATATATCCCATCTACCAGGGCGTGGCTGGACTGTGTAGCATCAGATCTTTAAGCAGGAGTGAATGTTTAATTATACCCTGGTGCAACCCTCAAGCAAAGCTGGACTGGTGCATAATTTGCAAACTGAATGCACGCTGTGAAGAAGCATCAACTATCACTTCAGAAACTTCCAACATTTTTATTCTGAACCAGCTATGAATTGATTCAATGTACATGCAGAAATATATAAAGAAACAGCACAAGTTTACAGCTGCATGAACCAACAATCGAAGATGGATCAAAATCCTGGAATTCCCCAACACCGGATGTACCTACATCACATGGACTGCAGCGATTCAAGAAGGCAGCTCACCACCATCTACTGACGGGGAATTAGGGATGTGCAAATGTTAGCTTTACCACACCCCATGAAAGAATAAAAAAACCATTTTGGTTGGCCACCATTACACATTTGGTATCATTCAAACCAGCAGAAAACATGGCTCACCATGTTAAGGCATCAGTAGTGATTAGTGCCAAGGATCAGACACATCCTAGTGAAAGGGTACACATAAGAACTTATGGTGCACCCTCACAAACCAGGTGCAGGAGCACGCACACTCAAGATCCTGAAGAAATTGATCAGTAACTCAAACTATCTACACGCCAGGTCTTCTACGAACTGTTTCACCAAGTTAAATAAAACCAGAGGTTGCAGCAGATCCTTTACCAAGCACATTTCAACTTACCCTTTTTAAAAAGTGCAACTTATTCACTGAATTTGGTGATATTCATGACATGACTCTATGCTGTTGATTGGCTGATGTTTGAAATCTCCAATAATTAAATGTAGTTCTAACCTGTTCAAAATGTTGCTTAATAGTTCAAACAATCAGTATTCAGGATTTTGCAAACTGGATTTCACTTTATCTGAACGAGGTCACAGATTCTTGTACGCTGCAACCACAACATTACTATGCTTGGTGTTTGCAGAACTGTCCTCCAGAAAGTTATTTCTTAACTGCTGTTTTCAGCCACAGAACATTTCTCCAAATTAATAAAAGCAACTAAAGAACTCAAAGGAACAATAACATTCAGCCTGAAGATTTGAAACTCCTAATTTGCCACTGTGCCAAGTAAAAGTGCAATATCTAGAATTAACAACTCTGCCCATGTTAAACTCTTGTAACATTAACAAAAATATTTTTGTTTTCAACAATCCTTCCACACTCAAACCTTGGTAGAACTAAGGTAAAGCTTCTCCAAAAACACCCACAATAATTGGCATCCCAACCAATTCAATGGTCCCAACAATTACAATTGTCAACAAAAAAGGATAATTGCAAAATGCATACTATAACTTACTAAATCATAGTGTCTAACTAATACAGATAGTAATACTCAAAACAGGACAGTGGTTCAAAATGTGATAGGTCTGCAAAATTATTCTGACATGTATTTTGCACTATTTATTCACAGCAAGTAATTTGTCCAACTGATGCCCACTTGGACAAGATGCACGTTAATACAGTAAATTGTGCTGATACCAGCAGTTAGCAAAATGCCAAAATAAACCTGACAGTCAAAGCTTGACATTGATAATCCACTTACACCCTTAAAATAAAATCTGATTAAATAGATCCATATTCTCAGGTCCATTGCACTACATTATGTAGTGAAGGGAACTGGGATCCCTATCCACAATCCCACATGTATAACGTTAGCTGCTTCACAGTAGGCAAAGGATACTGTCCCTTTGGCTGCAATTTGAATGTACTTCAGAAAGAAAACAACATGGAGCAACAAAGGTGTTTACGCTTAAAGTTTATTTATTAGCGTCACAAGTAGGCTTACATTCACACTGCAATGAAGTTATTGTAAAATCCCCTAGTCACCACATTCGGCACCTATTCAGGTACACTGAGGGAGAATTTAGCATGACCAATTCACCTAACTTATACTTATTTCAGACTGAGAGGAAACCAGAGCACCCAGAGGAAACCTATACAGGCACGGGAAGAATGTGCGGACTCCACACAGACAGTGACCCAAGCCAGGAATTGAACCCAGGTGCCTGGTGCTAACCATGTGTCACCAGCTTCCAGTTCAACCCTGTAAAAAAAAAGTCTGTTGATCGGGGAGAAGGGCACTGCTCTCTGTACTGTCCAGATTAGATTATCGAGTCTGTACACTCTTGCTCTGATCAGAACCATCAGCTTCAGCAGAACTATAGTGGGGAAACTGAAATTGTCCCCAAATCTCCTTACATATGATGATCAGGTCACTCAGCTACAACATTTCATGATCAAATATCCTGCCAATGCTCACCATCCAGAATCGCAGAAAAGCCACAGGTGTGAAATCAGACGAGCGCAGGTGACTGTGGAATGTACTGAAAGGATCATGACGTATCATGAAAGGATCATTATGGGGGAAAACTGCAGTTTATTCTGAGCAGTAAGATGGTAAAAATTACAAGTGCGCTAATTGTGCAGAGAAAAATCTTTAGTTGGAAAGAACACTAGTAGTAAACAGCAATAAAATAAATGGATGCGTTCTATTCATGGAGCAATGTATATAAAACACTGAATTTATACAAGGCATTAGTTACTCCACAATAGGTATTGATCGTAGTGTGGGGCGCTGTTAGGAGATGAAGATGATACACCAGATCAGTATTAAGAATGGGTCAGAATCCTGGAACTCCCTAGCTAAGACACACTTTATGGGCAATAAATTCCAGCCCAGGGGTGTCCACATCCAGTGAACGAATAAAAAAGGAATGTGCGGTCATAGCTATAAAGATAAATTTACAAACTCTGAGCTCTCCTCAAATGGATTTCCTGAAACAATGAATATCCTTAACTAGCTTACAAAATGAAAATGAATAAAATTAAAAAGCTAGTTAAGGGCATAGGGTTAAAAATAAAAAGGGCAACATGGATGAATATTTTTGTGGAAAAAGATATGATGCAGGTCAAATGCCATCTCCCCATTATAAAATTCAATAAGTTGGAACTTGAGTAATTAGAAGATGGAATGAAGTGACTAGGTGGAATATGGAAAGAGTAGACATTGGAAAAAGAAAATAAGGATACTGAGAAAGGGATTATAGACAGTTCCAATCAAAATATCACAAGCACATTGGATTTGGTGCACAATAATTTCTGACTCAAGGTTGCTTTAATTCAGAGCTTCAACTGTTTTTTTTGTAAATAAAGATTGCTGCAGGGATGGGGGCGGGGAATCTGATTGAAAGACAGTAGTAACATTTGTCTCAAATTCTGTAGTTGCAGAAAAATAGATTTAGAAAGTTGCAAGTGTGTGCACAAAAAAAAAATCAATATCCAGATGGAACAAGTATGTGAATAGATCTGGTTTTCCATTCATACATGTTCAAAGACTTGAACATTTCTCTAGCCTAGAAAATATATATCCTTGGTAAATGCCATATTCTATAAAGTTGCTTTAAGCAGTAATCATGACAGGAAACATATTGGCTCATCATATTCACAGGTAATAAAGTCGGTCTGCCAATGCTAGACTGGGCTCTCGATGAATACTCTGCCCCACCAAGAATGCTAACTTGTGGGCATATTGGCAGGGGGCTGGCACACGGATGACACCCTACATAAAGAAACAAAACAAGATCAATTTATTTACAAAGATTTCATGCATTTGCAGCACAAAACCCCAAGTTAAATGCAGCATTTAAATATCCTGATTTTGCTTTCTGGATGAAATAGTCATTTCTTTCTGAACTGCAATATTCCCCCTCTTAAATTAACCAACTGAAGCAAGAGCAACTAATTCACTGTTTCTTGAAGGCAAAGCAGAAATATAATAAACCTCAAACCACTGCACAATAAAAATCTCAAATATGACAATGTGCCCTAAATTAAGAAAAGGAATTCATTCAGTTAAAGTTCATTCACATTCACCATCATGCCAATGTTTTGGCCTCCACGCCATCTAGGATGGACAACCTTAATTCACATTTTATTCAGTTGTTAATTACATCCTCTGGTTCAACTCCCCTGAATTTGTTTGAAATATGAACATAATTTAACATCCATACATTGAGTTTGATGATGAAACTCCCCCTCCCCATTCACTTTTGCACTTCAAGCTTGCTGCTCTTCCCAATACATATATATTCTCAACAAATGTCAAGCTCTCCATACTAAAAATAATTCAAAAATGTCAGGCTTCAACTATATTTGCAGCAACTGCCCTCAAGTGATTAAATGCAACTTCTTATTAGCTTCAGAAGCCTGACAGCTGACACTAATCGAGCAACATTAAGGTAGGGTTACTTTTAAAACATCAGAACATTCAAGCATGCAGCCTGGTTATCTTTCGTTAAAAAAAGCGAGATCATTTCACTCACCGGCCAATTGTAATACATGTGGCACAACTTGTAGGTTAGCCGCTGCATGTAATCTGGTTTCAAGTTGCTGCTATCATACACTACGTTATAGTGCGTTGGTGTAACTGTACCAACTTTCACTGACTGGCTGACTATATAGAAGTCATACCTGATTCAAAAAAAAACATGTGTTTACAAGTCTGATTTCTATTCGCAACAACTGATCAACTAAAACTCTAAGCTAAAATGATGCTTGAACCTTAAAAGCTGCAGTTTACCATTCTGGTCTTGTGACATCTGTATCAATGACTGTGCCAGGAGGTGGGTTCTGTAATCTGCCACCAGATTGTGAAAAAAACCTCGCATTGACACGCTTCTTTACAACAATCACCGATAGCTTTGGACTGAAAAATAAACATTTACTATGTGCCAATAACAACTTCTCATACTGGTTAGGTGTTTGAAAATTTCCATAACTCACTTGTAGTTAGCCAGATATTTCAAACAGTCTAGCAGTTGTGGAACCTCATAATTTACCACTGTATTCAGCTGCCCATCACCAACTCCATCACGGTACACAATGATACGACCAGGTAGACACTTATTGTACGCATGCCATGTCTTCAAAGCAGCTGAGGAAATCAAAATGTAGCAAATTCAAAAAAATAGAAAACATCCTTTACAATTACTAAATACTCAACTATTAACCATATCCTTTTACCATGAATTAGGCTCAAAACCGATTAATCTTTAAAACTTCCACATTTGCTTACTAGTAAGTACAGAAATTTCCATTCAGGTGATCTTCAAGCTTGTGTCTAATGGTAAATTTAAATAATTTGCTGGTTATTGATGCAAAGTTAAACATTTTTAGGTGCCCAAATTGGTTTCGTTATTTTAGATCCTACTCTCTCTTTTTTATTCTTTCATGGGATGCAACCGTCTCTGACAAAGGGATATATATTGCCCTTCAGGTGGTGGTGGTGAGCTGCCTTCTTGAACTGCTGCAGTCCATGTGGCGTGGGTACACCCAGAACGCTGAGAGTGGGAATTCCAAGATTTTAACCATGCAAAAGTAAAAGAACAATACATTTCCAAGTTAGGATGGTGAGTGGTTTGGGAGGCAATTTGCAGGCAGAGGTGGTGTTCCTTATTCTCTTGTGGTGATAGAGGTTGCAGGTTTGGAGGGTGCTGTTGAAAGCACCTTGATGCACTGCTGCAATGCATCTGACTCACATTACTGCTAATATAGGACGATGGAGAAAGTGAAAGCTCAAGTGGCTGCTTTGTCCTGGATGGCACTGAACTTGGGTTGTTGGAAAAACACTCATCCAGGCAAGTATTCCAGCACAAAGTATTCCAGCACACTCTTGGATGGCGAACAGGCTTTATTTGAAATCATGAGGCAAGTTATTCACCACAGAACTCCCAGACCCTTGACAAGCTCACAGAATTGTCTATGTAGTATCCAGAGCATCCTGCTGTTTCTTGGTATCACGAGGAGTGAATCAAATTGGCTGAAGACTGACAGCATATGATGCTGGAGAACTCAGGAAGCATCTGAGGTGGATCATCCACTCAGCACCTCTGGCTGAAGATGTTTGTAAATGCTTCAGCCTTATTTTTTGCACTGACGCCTGGGCTTCCCCACTGAAGAGGACATTTATGGAGGCTTCTCCAGTTAGTTTTAATTGTCCCCTATGTTTCACAGCTGGATGTGGCAAGTCTGCAAAGTTTGGATCTGATCTGTCGATTGTGGGATCACTTAGCTGTCTACCACATGCTGCTTATGCCAGCTGGCATTCATGTAGTCCTGGGTTGTAGCTTCACCACCTTGATATCTTGCCATTTTTAAGGTATGCCTGGTATGACACACTTATCATTCTTTAGCAGCACCTCACATACTGGCCCAAGTTATGAAGTCAACAGTGAAGTAACAACACTCTCCACAAACATGGGAGAAAGTTGCCCAGAAGGAACTTGTGATCTGTGACACAAACTTTGCCTCTATGGTCACCAAGGGACTTCCCTGTCATCAAACAGAGTATGCAGTCACAACGTATTTCGTATTCTCAGACAAGTCAGGAAGACAAAAAAACCCAGTATCCCTTCACTTTAATTCTTTTTTATATAGATGACAAAATAATAATTGCTCACCATGGAGCTCAGGTACAAAAATACCAGAATTTTAAAAACTGGAATTTATGGACAAATTTAACATTAAACACAAAAATTAATTTGTTGAATTGCAAAATGTACAGACTCCATAAATTGCTATCAATTTCAGAGAAGTAATGATGTGGCCACTGACCATTTCACTATGACTCTCAATAATAAATGAACAACAAAATCTGGCCAATCGTCGAAGCAAACTGTCTGCACTTCGTAGTCCTCATTCCCTAATCAATTTCAGCATTGTGACTCCCAAAAGTTATTAATTGAGCCCATCAAGCCTGCAGGGATGTGACTTACAAGTGACATCAAAGGGTGATCAGAGGGGATTTCTCCCTCTTCAGTTGTAATGTTAGCAGCAGAGTCATTCCTGGCAGGAACTGGTGGATAATCCCACAACTGCTGCACCATACAAGCAGGATGAAAAAAAATGGGACTTTTGTCAAATTGCAATCACATTCCAAGCTCAGCTTCTTGACTGAGTCAACATTTTCTGGTGGTCGTTACTCAAATACTAACATGCCAAACATTTATAACACTGGTCAAAAATTTTTAAATGCATACCATTAAAATGTGCAACATTGAGAAATTTGTATATAATTTCATTGCATACAGGGATTTATCATAAACGTGTTTAACACAAACCTCTATTCCAATTTGCATACTTCTGACTCTCACCAATTCTGACATAAACCTACCCTGTAAGCAGACTTTTAATCCATCCACAAGTTCTTGTCCACGCTCTTGCAAGATACAGCGAGAAAACCACCTAGTCAAAGATAAAGTTATTACGTTTGCAGTATAGTGCTTCACATAGATTTCTCCCAGTCTATCAAGATTATACCCACGTCTTTATAGATATTTGAAAAGCAAATATTAGAACATCTCAAAATTATAAAACACAGTCTCTGAGAATACAAAAAAAATTCAAATTAAACCTCAGCTGCATTATCCTTTACCAACTCCTACTAGCCCAGACTTCCACAATTCTAGAGACCTTTCTAGCTTTTAAATGCGGGCAACTCAGTGACAAGGTCAATCTAACCAAGTTGTTTACTCGAGTAGAAAACCCTGCTCAATGCAGGAAAACAGAACAAAAATCCATCAACATTTCTACAACTTCATAACACTTAAAATGTTGATCACTGCACCATCTATAATTTGTAGTTAGATTGGTTCCACAGAAACTGGTGAAATCCTACAAAGGACAATCTTGCACTGTCAAGATTGCTGAAAAATCAGACACGTTTGAGTCGAAGACCGCCGTGCTGTCCTTATAAAACTTGAACACCAGACAAAAATGCCACTGGATCGTTTAAGTACAGACTGCTTACAAGATCCAGTCTTCAGGATTCAGCTTATTTAGAAGCAGGTTTTCACAAAATTAACTTCAAGGCACTGAGCATAAGCTCTTTTATCTGAAAGGATCAGAACAGATGAAGGTGTACTTTGAAACTGCACTGCACCCAGTATTATTCCCAAATGATATTAAGCATCCAATAATTAGCCAAGCAGTTTTTAAATTGAGATAAAGAAACAAATTCTGAAAAAACCCTTTTCCCCTGGAGATCTGATCTCTGTGGCAGATGAATACTTTCAAGCTTCTCTCAGTTCACCAAGAACGAATTAACTCTTCCTCAAAAGCACTATTTTACAAGCTCCTGAAAACATGGAAACCTAATTTAATTTCAATCTAAAGATTAGGAACGAACTGTCAAGTTTCATATGGAGAGAAATGTTTGATACATCTTAGTTACAGCATCATGAGGATACCTTCCAATCAGTACTTACCTTGTTATTGATTGATTAAGACTGGCTACAAATCCTGCAATAGACTTTCTCCCTGCAGCATTGTCATGGTAACAATCTATCCCAACCACCATGAGCTGTTTGAGCTGCAAAAACATGCATCAAATTAAAAAGCCAGCCATGTTTAAGATGCAATAAAGTCAAAATCAACTGCTCATGCCAAATTCAAGGGAATTCATTTCACTCTGGTTCAGTATCAAAACTGGCCTTCCTGATTCAGTGCAACTGAATAGCTTTGCGCTATTAGTGAGAGCTCATTTTATTTTGCACACTATTGGGGTACGGATCAGAAACCCCAAGATATATTATGAAGCCAGATTCGACCCCAACAATTTTCTATTTTAGCATTACAGAGGATAGGATGTTTCACTCCAGACAATTCTACTGACAAACCAGGGAGCTTTCATCAAAATAAATGCCACAGTTTAATTAGAACAAATGTATTAGCTTAACTTTTAACAACTAAACACAACTTAATAATAGTATCTTGTCATGTTTGACTGCTAACCTATTGGCACTAGCTCCAATTCAACAAATGTTCCTATATAGACTTAAGCCTCTCTTTAAAATTGATTCACAAATCACAGGCATACTTACTTGGCTTAGGTGAACAGTCCTGGAACTTTCAGAATACCTCTGGAGAGAGGCACTGCATTCTTCAGGCAGCCAATATTTTTAAAGTGTAACAACATTTCATGTAAGCTTTGCTCCTCTCATTAAGCACATGACTCTGTCCCTGTGAGTCAACCTGATCAAAACTCTACTCAAACCCCATGGGGAATCAAAGTAAACACAAATACATTAGTTCTGCTTAAACATTTCATTTCTAAAATGGGTACGTTTCCTGCTCTCCTAGACAAATTGTCATCTTACAAAGCAGCTAAATTTTAAACATACCCCTTTCAAGGAACAAAGAACAAAGAAAATTACAGCACAGGAACCTCCAAGCTTGCACCAACCATGCTGCCTGACTAAACTAAAGTCCCCTACCATTCCAGGGACCATATCCCTCTATTCCCATCCTATTCATGTATTTGTCAAGATGCCCCTTAAAAGTCACTATCATCTTTGCTTCCACTACCTCCCCCAGCAGCGAGTTCCAAGCACCTACCACACTTTGTTAAAAAAACTTGCTTCGTACATCTCCTTTAAACCTTGCCCTTCACACCTTAAACCTGTGCCCCCCTAGTAATTGACTCTTCCACCCTGGGAAAAAGCTTCTGACTATCCACTCTGCCCATGCCCCTCAATCTTGTAGACTTCTATCAGGTCGCCCCTCAACCTCCATCATAACAAATGCCTCCATACCAGGCAACATCCTGGTAAATCTTTTCTATACCCTCGCCAAAGCCTCCACATCTTTCTGATATAGTGTGGTGACCAGAAATGAACACTATATTTCAAGTGCTGCGTAAGAGTCTATAAAGCTGCAACACGACTTGCCAATTTTTAAACTCAATGCCCCGGCCAATGAGAGCAAGCATGCCGTATGCCTTCCTGACTACCTTCTCCACCTGCATTACCACTTTCAGTGACCTATGTACCCATACACGCAGATCCCTCTGCCTATCAATACTCAAGGGTTCTGCTATTTACTGTATAAGATATAAATATATTTCTTGATGGCACAGCATCATCACAACACTGTATAGCTGGTTTGTTGGCTGTTTGAATCCACAGAAGACTGTGACATTACAGCAGTCTCTTTGATTGTAATATAGCAAATGATATTTCAATATTTAAGGCTGTATTCTCTCCTAATAATTAATTAGGTAAAAAAGCAACTTCTAAATAAGTTTTGCATGTGGATTTTCATTCAAGTACAAATACTTACTGGTATTTCAACACTCCACAGTTCACCACCCATTTTGCAATTGATTTGTAAGGCAATTTTTGTAGCAATAGCCATCAATGCCTGTGGTTTGCTCAGGGTGCGGGCGACCACACACTGACTTGGAGTAGGGCATTCAACACACAAGTATTTCTTGATGGTATCATATTTATCTTTGCGGTTGGATGGAAGGACACAAACAACCTGTGAAGGGATGAAAGTTAGTTTGAGCACAGAATTGCCACTTCAACGCAGTTTATTTTTCTTCATAAAAGTCTATCACTGCAACTGACATTGTGCAAATTGCTACTCGAAAGTACTTCCATCTCATCCAATCTCCTCAATTTTATTAATTCCTTCCCATTAATAATACCATTTGAAGACCTGTCTGGAAAAGCCACTAACCAAGTTACTGACACGAACAATTGAGAGCTTCCTGCTTCGCCAACTGATTCCTTTTTAACAAAACCCTTCCGAACGTAAAACCACAGAATCCCTACAGCGTAGGTCCCATTGTCTCTCCACTGACTCTCTGAAACAGCATCTTGTCCAGGCCCCCCTTCCCACTTATCCCCATAACTCCACACATTTACCATGGCTAATCCATTTAACCTACATATTTTCGGTTTGTGGGAGGAAACTGGAGCATCTGGAGAAAACCCACGTAGACACAGGGAAAACATGTGAATGCCACACAGCACCAAAGACTGGAATCAAACCCAATGAGGCAGTAGTGATAACCATTGTGCCACTGCTATTAGAACTCATCCAAACCTTCATCAGTTAACCTCATCAAAAGCCTCCATAGTTCAAAGGTCTGATAACTAAAGCTTTGACATACGTTAGAGAATCTTTTTGGCACCTGTGCCACATTATTCTTGAAGTACAATACCTTAACCACAGCCCAATCAATGTGGATAGGTTTAGCACTTGCTGCTGGTTATATATTTAATATTTTTATTCACAAACTAGGATTAGAAACATAATTCTTCTGTACTTTATTAATTTGTCCCTCTGCTCCTCCTTTTTTTAAGATATGGATTTTTTACCTTTCCAGAAAGAATTACTTGGCTCCAAAAGGAATAATTTTTGTTCTGCCATTTTACCTCTCACACATGCAAAATTGCAAGTTGAAATATAACACTAGAAAAAAAATTCTTTAATGAATATGCCCCCTTACAATTCTTGTAGACTGAGTAACGTTAGATTGCAATGCTTTCAAGAATGCCTCACTTCGATCTTCCACCTCAATCCTGCAACAGAAACGCTCATTTTAGAACAACAATAAAAACTGGAGTTTTTTTTGACAGTGATCAGATCATATTGGTAATATAGTATAATCCCATCAAATACAGCCACACCAAATTTTCATGGCTGAAATCTAGCCACAGAAAATTTCCTCTGTCTACATCAATGCCCCAAAAAAGTAGCTGACTGTTCAAAATAGAACTTCAAGCATTCCACAAGATTCAATTTAGCAGTAAGGAAAAATGCTAGAAATTCTCAGCAGATCAAGCAACATCTGTGGAAAGGAGCAGTTAATACTTCAGGTTAATTTCTTTGACAGTTGCACCCACCTAAGTGAAATATATTCCATCATGCTCCTGACTTGCAGGAGTTAAGTCAAGTGAACTATTCACCTCACAATATCTAGTCTTTGAACTGGTGATATAACCATGGTATTTATGGGACTGTTTTGGTCAAGTTTCTCATCCCCAAGATCTTAATCGTAGGAAATTAGTGGTGGGTAATGCCATTAAACATCAAAAAGGTTAGACTCTCTGGTTAGAGATTGTCATCGTCGGACACTTGTGGCAAAATGCTACTTGCTATTTGCCAATTCAAGCCTGGATCTTGTACAGGGCTTGCAGTCCATGGTCAAGGATAGTTGTTACCTGAGGAACTGCCAATGCAGCAAACATCAATGAGGGAAAAAAATTGAGCAGAGTATAAGATGACCCTCCAACTCTCCAGTGTAAGCTTGGAGCTCTTTGTTCACAAATGACATTAAGGATGAGTGATCCCTGACCAACTTGCTACTCATCAGCTTTCTCCAAGGGGCATCTGATTGAAGCCCTTTTGTTTCCTGTCAAACTTCCACACACTGACTGCAGGATGTTCACCTTTCTTCACTGGAGTAGGGAATCGATGTTGGGCCCATGGTTTACAGGACAGTCGCTGTCAATTCACTCCATGTTACTAATTATACAATTTCCCCAATGCTTGACCACTTCATTCTGACTCAGTCTTGTGAATGAAGGGATTGATAAATTAATTGCAATAGGGCTGGATCTGGGTTTTCCATTCAAGAAACTAGAAATCATAGCCCACCTCAATGCGTTTACAATTTGAAACTGTTTTGGACACAAATTCAACTTTTGTCCACATTTCAGTTTTTCTCAATGCCACAACACATAGTTTTGAAATTGAAGTCAAGTGAACTTTCAAATAATACAGAAATATTAATATCTCAATCTGATTTGCTAGAAGGTGATGAAGGCATTAAAACACATGGATTTTCCAAATTTCCTCTCCTTGGGATTTCATTTCCTGGTGTGAAATGTCCTCTGCTTCACAGCTCACAGAACAGGACATTTTATTTTCTATTTTGTTGCCAGTGTAGGTAAAGATTTTTGCTTGTGTATATTCTTTTCAGATGGTGTCTTACTAAAACACTTGTAACCAACACATACAAAAATACTCCAATATTCACAAAAGAACAAACTTCCACTGGGTGGGAACCTAGGACTGAGGAGAAAACAGATTATAGCCAGGCCTTCTGGGAACGTAATTAGGTAACACATGTACAGACATAGGTGACAGGAGTTCATAACCTCCAAGCAAAGGTTGATGACGAGCTTTAAAATTAACAGATTTCCTTTGACCAAAACAGAGGGATATGGGGCAAAGGCAGATACACAGGTCACAAATCAACTATAATCTCATTGAAGAGGCAATAGGCTCGAAGGTCTAAATACCCGATTCTGTTCTTATGTTCCTAAAAGCATCTTATGGGCATTATGTAATACAATTAAGGTCAACTGCGCAGTAAGTGTGAATTATACGCCATTCCGTTGAATACTCACATTAATGGCTTCTCCATCCTAATGCCCATAGCATTTACCACTTTGCCTAGAGTTTGGAAAAGGCTCCTAGCTACATCTGCATTCCTTCGCGTAAAAACCAAAACCCAATTCTCCAGTGGAATAGGATTGATCAGGAAAGCACCTCTGGTTTCTCTGGACCACTCTGCTGCTTGAGGATTATAGTCAAACTGAAAAGCAATGGGACCCATGCATAGCAAATTCAGTCAAAGCATAACATACAATTGAACGTAGACACTGTTTTTTTGCAAAGAATACCTACTCAAGATCTTAAGTTTTACTCCTTCATACTGAGAAAAACATTAGTACACAACAGCTTCCAAAAACATAGCAAGAAATCAGAGGCTTCACTTTCAACTCAATGTTATAAAGTAGATTCAGGAGTCATCTAGCTAATGGAATTTAGCAACAACTTTTTACGTATTGATTTAAATACTATTTATAGCCATTTACAATCTGGTTGCGTTTTCAAAATGGTTTAAATTAAGACAAGATTGCTACTCCATTTTACATTCGCACTTTACCATTTTTCCGCCTTGGTGGATCTTCTCTGAAGGCACAACTCGGCCAGACAGTGAGTGCAATTTGTTATCAAACTGAAGACCCCAATCAGAGAGTTCCTTCTGTACATTATCATCCCTGTTTTCAAAAATAAAGTTTTAAAATTTATTGTAACCTAATAATCAAGTTTAAAATCTCTTTTCAGCATTGACAGCATCTAAAAGAAATTCTATTACACTAGCTTGAACAATAAAAAGAGTTCAGTTCATAAATGACAGTTTATCCAGATGTGCTGTCACCAAGCTACTTGCATGAGAGCCAGAACTGCCATATATATATATATTCAAAGGGAAAGTAGATTAACACAAAAATGCTGACAGTTAGATGAAAAGGGTGGAAGAAGATTCACATGGAATACAAAAACCAGCATTGAACAGTTTTGCCAAATGGCCTTTTAACATGCTGTACATTCTATGTAAATTGATTATATTAAACAAACTAATTTTGTACTCTTAATTGTTAATATCCAAATTTCAGACGCAAGTTACATTATAAATTCTTAGTGGAAACAGGTTCAGATTCCAGGCCCAGTGCTGATGTGGACTAAATTCTGAGGCTAAGGAAACATTCAAATTAAAGAGAGAGTTAATCTACTAATCCAAACAATCAACACACAAGCAGAAAATAGCGACTGATGAGGCCGGTTAGAACAATAAACATGGCGTCTATTGAAAGAACCGACTTTAAATTACAATAAGCTACATTACAAAATTGTGTTTTTCACTTTTCCAACTTTCATTTCATTCAAGAACATACTTTTGGATGTAGTCCATGAAGCGCCACAGCCGCTGTTCTCTCTGTTCTGGTGATAGTCTCGTGTGTACAGACAAGTCCCTCATAACACTGAAATCAGAACGTATCCTATCGGTCATACCTATAAATTACAATGGAAGACTTGCATTTATATAACGCCTTTCACAGGCACAAAGCATGTTACTAAACCAATTTAGTGTTTATTTGAAGTGAAGTCATGTAATTTATGCATAGCAAACTCCCACAAATAGCCATGTGAAAATGACCAAAGAAACTGTTTTGTGATGCTGATTGAGGGATAAGGCACCAGGATTACTTCCCTACTCTTCAATAGGATCTTTTACCTTCACCCTTAGCGACTGATGAGGCCGGTTTAATGCCTTGTCTGAAAGATGGTACCAACAGTACAACACTCCTCAGTACTGCACTGATTATTTTGTGCTCAAACCCTGCAGTGGGACTTACCAGAACCTTGTGATGCGAGAGGCAGGTGCTACCATTAAGCTGTTGAAGCTGATGCTATTAAAAGCAAAATTCAGTTTGGCTAAAGAATAAGACACAATGAAGACAGAAAAAAAATTTTCTTTGTACATTTAAACTTCTAGAATTAATTTTTCAGGGTTTGAAAAAACGTTGATGCAGAGCTACAAATGTGTTCCCATCGTAGTCAGAAAGTCACAAGCTGCAGAAACATTTTTCCTCCTCTGTTGTGCTTATTGTTAGCTTGAGCAAAAAGCTGTTAGGCACTTTGATGCCTTGACTTAAAGAACCTCACCTCTTTTAGCTTTGTAGCTGTGGTGAATTCTAGTGTCAACTGGTTCTGGCAGAGCCAAAACAGAGGGTCAGCGAGATTTCACATAATGGCGATGAGGATTCCTTGGTTAGAAGGCTGATAGAACAGGGGTTGATCAAGTTAAATTTGTCCTACTTTTGTAGATTTGGCATGCTAGAATAATTCTACACACAGTCAAATAAATGCAGTTAAGATAGCAGCATTGGAGAATCCTGGCAACAGGGCCAGCTAGGTTTGATGTACAAATCCTCTTTGCCAGCCAAGATGCTGTCCTGACTCAGTGGCTTTCTGAATCAAGTGCACTCAACTGCTTTTTAAATGTCAAAATGGAGTGAACCCAACTCAGGGCATGTCAGGCTTGAGAAGGATGAGACATGTTTTCATGAAGACTCATGCATATAGTTTAGCCTCTTGCAGTCACACACTGTGCTCCACAAGGACTGAAAAGAGGAGCTCAGTGCAGATCACCTATCCATGCCAACACACATCTGTGCAGATCAAAGATTCACTGATCAAACAGCAGCCCCTTGGAGCAACTGCCTTCAATCCAGAACAACTTTGCTGCAAATCATTATTGAAGAATTATCAGTGCATACTAAATTGTGTACTAAGATTGCCAATTTAGAATGTCAAAAAAAATTGTTCAAAGATTTCCTCCCAGCAACTGGCTGGAGTGAAAAATGGGACAAAATCTCAGACAGGAAGATCACAAGTATACATCTCATCAGTACATTCAGACAAGACCAAAAGACATAATTCAACGACCACTTGACAGTAGCAAAATACTTCACCATGCCCCTCTACATGTACAAAATCCAGTCTATAATGACATTCATACCTACAAGAAGTTATACACTAGGCATAATTATTCAAATTTGACATCTTTTAATCTCCTGTTACCTGTAAGGTAGCACAGCTCTGGAATGAGGCAGATGGGTCCAATACTCATACCTCCAGGTCCTTGACGTTTGGGCTGACTAATGAGCACTGGTTGATTTAGGTCAGTGATGTCTGTACTATATTGCTGTGAAGGGGGGAAAAAAAAAGATATAGCTCAAATCTTCCTATCCCACATCACAAGAACCAGTTTACCAACATACTATCGAGTAACAAAAATTAAAACTGCTGGGAAATCTCAGCAGGTCTGACAGCATCTGTGGAAAGAGAAAAGAGCCAATGTTTTAAATCTAATTGACTGCATGTCAGAGCTCTTTTTTTTTCAGTAAATTACACAGGAAATTAGAAACATTATAACTTCTTACTGAAGATCAATAACAGCATACAGTTATACCTTCTTGTAGTAATCAATGTAGCTAATCTGAGATCCATCTGCCTTCTTAAAGGTGTTTCGCGGATTCTGAACCCAATCAACATCATCGATTCGGTAAGTCTTGTTATTATACCTGGATGATACCATGATAAATGAATTAATCTATAAATGAACATATCCTAAAAATGCAAGTTATGGAATAAAACCTAATTTAAGCAGAAGGAAAAATCAACATCTCACATTCACTGCAAGACCAAGATTTAGAGTAAAGTTCCTTCTCATGCTCTTCAATACAAGTTCCTTTTGAATTCAAGGTCTACCATTAGACATTCCCTTTTTCTATATGGGAGCCACGAAGCAACACTCACTCCATCAGATCCTACCTGGTAAGAACTATTACTCCGACTAGCTCCTTAGAGCAGGCCTCTTGAAACCGATGTTCACCAAACTGCTCATACAGCTGATACATGACATCAAGTACGGTTTCGCTACGCAGAATCTTGTGACTGACATCTGCACATAACATTACACTATTCTCATACTGTAGAATTGAAGTGGTGTACCCAGGCCAGACCATGATCCTGTCATAGGAGAAAATGTCACAATGTTAGTGTCAAGGCAGGGAACAGTGAGTGGGGCTATCAATGGAGTAGAAGTAGTCCAGGCTAATGCTCTGGGGGCACTGGTGGAATTTAAATTCAATTAACAAATCTGGAATTGAAAGCTGATCTAATAATGACCACAAAACCACTGTAATTTGTTACAAAAACTTGAAAAGGTTCATACAATATCCTTTAGAAGTAAATCCATCATCTTTACTTGGTCTCACCTACATGACTCCAGACACAGCTATGTGACTCTCAATGCTATCTGGAATGGCTCAGCAAAGCGCTCAATTAGATCAAATGGCTACAAAGTCAATAAGGAATGAAAGCATATGGACCACCCTGCATTGATCCAAGCACTGGAAACAACGTCAAACTCAGCAAGTCTTCATTACTAACATCTGGAGGCTTGTGCCAAAAATGCGAGTATTGCCCAATAGACTAGTCGAGCAACAGCCCGACAGTCACACTCAAGGAATCATCATAATGTCCCAGACACCATCATCACTATTCCTGATAATGTTCTGCCCCAGCAGTGTGTATCATCCATAAGATGTACTGCAACAACTCACCAAGGCTCCTGAGACAGCACCTTCCAAACCTGCGATCTCTTATGACTTAGAAGGACAAGGGCAACAGATGCAGGGAAACACCGCCACCACTACCTGCAAGTTCCCCTTCAAGCTACACATTATCCTATCTTGGAAATATATTACTGTTATTTCACTCTCACTGGATTAAAATCCTGGAACTCCGTAATAGCACTGAGGGTGTACCTACACAACATGGACGATCATAGTTCAAGAAGGAAGCTCAGCAGCATCTTCTCAAGGACAATTAGAGATAGGCAATACCCAGTGACACGCAGATTTGATAAATTAATGTAAAAGTTTACATCTTCCACCATTTTAAATTTTCTTACAGTTCATGCATGCTTAATTTTATTATAGAACCCATAATAAAAATTTCACATTTGAATACAACTCATGGCAATTTGCAAATTCCCCTGACAACATCTAAAGTAATAATAGATAACTTTTTAGATAGTAATTCTACCCTGCTGCCAATTTAGCCACCTGTATGAAGGTATATTTACAATTTGACAAGTCATGATAATATGGATTCAAGTGGAAACAAAAGGGTAAGTACGTAGTATTTTAGAATGACTGAGTTATGCTGCATGACCTAGTCCAGTTATCTTCTGACATCTAACATTGCTATTCCTGAAGACTAAATTTAATCTTGACTCACCAAATACAAGGAAGATTCACCAGCCTCAATCAAGTGTTAGCACTTGTAACTCATCACCTACCGGTGCTGTGGAATCATAATGGGATCTTGAGGGTTGTAATAATTTCGGCCAATTTGCTGCAAGGACATCATCTTTAAAAGCCTGAAAAACAATTAAACTTAGTGATAGTTATAGGACGGATGTCAGGGGTAGGTTCTTTACCCAGAGGGTGGTGAGGGATTGGAATGCCCTGCCTGCTGCAGTTGTAAATGCGCCTAGTTTGGGGGCGTTTAAGAGATCCGTGGATAGGTTTATGGATGGAAAGGGTTTGGTTTAGGTTAGAGGGTCATTGCTTTTTTTACTGGTCGGCGCAACAGCATGGGCCGAAGGGCCTGTTCTGCACTGTTATGTTCTATGTTCTGAATTTCTGTCAAGGAAATGGAAGCGATTTTAAAAATGTGAAAATTCCAATCAGGTTTATTTAACATGGCAGAGAAAAAGAATTCTTGCTAAATTAGCCCAACTGCAAGTTTTTACTCAATTTCAGTTTCTTTACTGAGGCAACACCATTCGTGAAATGATAACAGATATAACATAAACCTCGGAATTACAATCAAAAATGTCAGGACCAACTCAGCATATCTGAAATTTTCATTGATCGGTCAGATGTCTGACCAGCAGTGAATTCACACCAGAAATTCTGTCCTGTAAATAGATTCTTGCAAGTAGGAATATCTTTTGCACAAAATGTGCATGTTACACACAAGGACATTTCTTTCAATACTACACTTTCTCTAGTACCTGGGGCACTTGACTCTCCAAGCTGACTTAAAATAGCGCATCCAAATAGTAAATTTTTAATCCAATAGAAAAGAGGTTCACATTGAATTAAGTGTCATGATTAGACAGTATTGATTAGCTCAGAGAATCAGAATTTACAAAATAGGTAGCTATCCTACCCAGCATGCTTGCACGACTTCAGCTGCTGGGACTGATTACTCATGTCCCCACAATCCCTAAAAATTTCCAATCACCTACCTTCTGAACACAATGTTGTAAAACTGAAGGCACGTTGGAGAAGTCGGAGGCAATTCATTGGTCAAGGTAACTGTTACCTTCACATTCTGGCCATCACGTGTCTGGCTGATTAGTTCAGTGACCTTGCAATTAAAAAAAAAGTCATATTTTCTGAAATAATCCCTGTTTTAGATAAAATGAGGACCTCAAGAATTTCATTAAAAAGCACCATTTGAGACCACAACCCTATCAACCATGTTCTTATTGAATGGTGCAAAAGGCTTGAAGGGTTGAATGACCTCCTAAATTCCTATGCCTAATATCAACCTATTCACAAAAGGTTAAGACTGTAATGTGGACACAGCAGGTCAATTTTATCTCTTCGCCTAGGTGTAAATCCAGCTCTGCTGATCGAATGCAGATCTTTTGGCGTTGTTAGTATGTTCAAGTGCTGAATTAAGCTATTCCCAGCCATAACCACAGTTGTAATTGACTGGCACCAACATAACACACATTTTGAATGAACAATCTTCTGCTCATTGCTTTTTGCAGGATCCTGCTTTTATCAGAAGCTGCTGTAATTTCGCTCAAAATTCCATCTGCTGTAGTCCACAGACAGACACTTTGTTGAGTTAATAGACTGCCTATCACAAATCCCATGCTACTTTGAATTTATTGGCTAGCATGGGTAGCTTTTGTCTAACTGAACTATTGATGAGTATAGGCTCATTGGCCCTCTCTGGCAGCAGTCAACGGATATGAATTCTCAACACATTTTGTCACAATTACAAGAGGATTGTTCAGCCTGACAGTTCCACTCAGATCAAATACCTCACCTAACAGGACAATCTTGTTAAGCTTGCTGTATATTAACAGTGAAGGAATCTATATTTTTAAGTTTGATTGTATGTTTTTGGGGTAGCCCCTACCTCAAAACAAAAACAAAACTAAAAAAGTGGAAGAGTCAACACACAGTAAAACTGAAACCTCCCAGTCTCCAAGGACAAGAGCAGCAAGCCAAAATTGAGAAATCAAAACTTGGTGAAAGCTAGAAACGGAACACATCCATCCAAGCTATGCAGAAGCAGGTGCTCAGTCCACTAGAACAGAACAGACAAGTTGAAGGCTCACGAAAAGCCTAGACCAGAAGTCGAGGCTAAGGGAGAATAGGATGCTGTTTCTGTTACTTAAAGATTAAAATTGGTGGATCTACATCATCCAGACCGGTATGAGAAGATTCTACAGAGGTGTGGCAATTGTGAAGATTATGCCTGTAGCTGTTGCCAGCTGAGGATCAGATGTGCTCCTAGGAGAAGCTGAACTCCTTGTCAGGAAGGCAGAGTCTGAAAGACTCCACTGTGTAATTACCAATATCTGAGGGGACTACTGAGCCAATTCATAATATCTGTACTAATTTGTATTAGTTTATAGTTTACATTTGACTACATTTGCCCATTAACTCATGTTAAGTCTGGAAGCTAGAGGAACGGATAAGAAATATTGTATTTGTTTTGTTGACTCTCATATTGCAAAAAAAAAGTGTTTTCAGCCATGGAATTTTGTGGCTTCATTATTTGCATTTTTTAATTTTGTCTAAATAAAGTTACCAGCCTCTACCAAGGTAATAGTCACAACATAAACAATACCTGCCAATATTAAAAATGTCAGCCACAGCTTAGATGGTTAACACTCTCATCCAAGTCAGAAGATTGTGCAAAGATCATCTGGCGATGATCTTTGCATCAATGGGGACGGGAGAGGTTCTGGAGGATTGCAGACGTGGTTCCTGTTTTCAAGAAAGGGAATAGGGATAGCCCAGGAAATTACTGACCGGTGAGTCTAACCTCAATAGTTGGTAAGCTGATGGAGAAGATCCTGAGGGACAGGATTTATGAACATTTAGAGAAGTTTAATACGCTCAAGAGTAGTTAGCACGGCTTTGTCAAAGGCAGATTGTGCCTTACGAGCCTGGTTGAGTTCTTTGAAAATGTAACCAAACACATTGAAGAATGAACAGCGGTAGATGTGGTTTATATGGACTTCAGCAAGGCGTTCGATAAGGTCCCCCATGCAAGGCTTATGAGAAAGTGAGAGGGCATGGGATCCAAGGGGCTGTTGCCTTGTGGATCCAGAACTGGCTTGCCTGCAGAAGGCAGAGTGGTTGTAGATGGGTCTTTTTCTGCATGGAGGTTGGTCACCAATGGAGTGCCCCAGGGATCTGTTCTGGGACCCTTGCTGTTTGTAATTTTCATAAATGACCTGGATGAGGGAGTGGAGGGATGGGTTGGTTAAGTTTGCCGACGACACAAAGGTTGGTGGTCTTGTGGATAGTTTGGAGGGATGTCAGAAGTTGCAGCATGACACAGGTAGGATGCAAAACTGGGCGGAGAAGTGGCAGATGGACTTCAACCCAAATAAATGCGTAGCAGTCCATTTTGGCAGGTCAAATGGGATGAAGGAGTATAATGTCAAGGGTGAGACTCTTAGCAGTGTAGAGGATCAGATGCATAGCACTTAAAATCGGCCTCGCAGATAGAGGATGTGGTTAAGAAAGCGAATGGTGTACTGGCCTTCATCAATCGAGGGACTGACTTTAGGAGTCGGGAGATAATGCTGCAGCTTTATAAGACTCTAGTCAGACCCCACTTGGAGTACTGTGCTCAGTTCTGGTCGCCTCATTATAGGAAGCACGTGGAAGCTATTGAAAGGGTGCAGAGGAGATTTACAAGGATGTTGTCTGGATTGGGTGGCATGCCTTATGAGGATAGGTTGAAGGAGCTTGGTTTTTTCTCCTTGGAGAGATGAAGGATAAGAGATGACCTGATAGAGGTATATAAGATGTTGAGGTATAGATCGGGTGGATTCAAAGAACAAAACAGCACAGGAAACAGGCCCTTTGGCCCTCCAAGCCTGCGCCGCTCATTGGTCCAACTAAACCATTCATTTGTATCCCTCCATTCCCAGTCTGTTCATGTGGCTATCCAGGTAAGTCTTAAACGATCCCAGCGTGTCCGCCTCCACCACCCTGCTTGACAGTGTATTCCACGCCCCCACAGCCCTCTGTGTAAAATACATCCCTCTGATATCTGAGTTAAACCTCACCCCCCTCACCTTGAACTTGTGACACCTCGTGTTCGTCAGCTCCAACCTGGGAAAAAGCTTCCCACTGTTCACCCTATCTATGCCCTTTATAATTTTATACATCTCTATTAGGTCTCCCCTCACTCTCCGTCTTTCCAGGGAGAACAACCCCAGTTTACCTAATCTCTCCTCGTAGCTAAGACCCTCCATACCAGGCAACATCCTGGTGAACTTCTTCTATACTCTCTCCAAAGCTTCCACGTCCTTCTGGTAGTGTGGCAACCAGAACTGGACGCAGTACTCCAAATGTGGCCTAACCAACATTCTACACAGCTGTAACATCAGACAATTTTTATACTCCATCCGACAAAGGCAAGCATGCCATATGCCTTCCTCACCACCTTTCCCACCTGTGATGCCACCTTCAAAGATCTATGGACTTGCACACCCAGGTCCCTCTGTGCGTCTATACTCCTGATGGTTCTGCCATTTATTGTATAGCTCCCCCCTATATTAGTTCTACCAAAATGCATCACTTCGCATTTATCTGGATTAAATTCCATCTGCCATTTCTCTGCCCAATTTTCCAGTCTATATCCTGCTGAATTCTCTGACAGTGTTCATCGCTATCCGCAAGTCCAGCACCTTTGTGTCGTCCGCAAACTTACTGATCGCACTAGTTACACCTTCCTCCAAATCATTTATATCACAAATAGCAAAGGCTGCAGTACAGAGCCCTGCGGAACACCACCAGTCACAGACCTCCAGGTGGAAAAACACCCTCTCCACTGGGTGGTGAACCTGTTCTCCACCCATCTAGCCACTTCTCAGAGGCTTTTTCCCAGGGCTGAAATCGTTGCTACAAGAGGACACAGATTTAAGGTGCTGGGGAGTAGGTATAGAGATGTCAGGGGTAAGTTTTTCACTCAGAGGGTGGTGGGTGAGTGGAATCGGCTGCCGTCGGTGGTGTAGGCAAATTCGTTAGGGTCTTTTAAGAGACTTTTGGATGAATACTTGGGATTTAATAGGATTGAGGGTTATAGGTAGGCCTAGTAGGTAGGGATATGACCAGTGCAACTTGTGGGCTGAAGGGCCTGTTTGTGCTGTAGTTTTTCTATGTTGTATTATGCGTTCAACTCTCATTCCAGGACTAGAATATAAAAGTCAAAAAAGCTGACACCCCAGAGAATGAGAGCTGCATTGTCAGACATGGCATCTCTCCTATGGATGAAGATTGCACAGCACTATTTTGAAGAGCTGGGGAGTTATCCAGGTTTTTTTGGCTAATATTTATCCCTAAAACATAACACTTTGGCTATCTGAAAGCCAGGATCTCAAATTAAAGATTAAGGTCACAGTTGCTGACTTCAGGTAGCAGTGAGTCCCTATGCTCCTGTATACTTCAACCTACAGCAGACATCTCAAAGCACAGAAGTGCCACCAGTGATGTCTTCACAGGATCCTCCAAGTCTGTTGTCAAGTGAGGCAGTGCAGTATCCTCCCCCAAATCAACTTGCCCAGCGTCAAGACACTAATTGCTCAAAACCAACTCTGCTGGACATAATATGCTGTATGCCTGACAAACTCCCAAAGCAATGGTTCTACACAAAACACAGTTACAGCAGCAGACTCCTGGAACAATGTTAACACTTGAGGGATGGCATCAAAGCATCCACAAAGTCTAAAGTTCTCACTGACTCAGAGCCCTTGCCTGTAACCGACTGAAACTGAGAAGGTTCATTCAGTAAGGCACCAAACATGTCGAGCGACTCGTCAGGAACATGCAGAGGTGGATTCAAAGCGTGAGTACATGAGACTCAGAGTAATCTTTCTATCTGCCCTTCAAGCACCACATACCCACACAGCAGAATCTGGATTTCGCCATCTCAGAACCAATTGATCCCACAGTGCAAGCAAGTCAGCCTCAACCCTGTGGGATTAGAGACCAAAACTATACAGTACAGTGGTCTCATTAAAGTCCTTCAGGACATGCTGTGGTTAATAAGATGCAGGCTTTTTTTAAAGACTCTTCCCTGCCTGCCCATTCTTTTAGCAATTTAAATGAGTCTAGTTCTATAATAGCACAGAACAGAACTCAGGCCCGAGCAGACACTTCCGTTTACATTATCTGGTGTTACTGCTTCAAAGTTATCAGACAGAATTTTCCCATCCCACCTACCACAGGGATTGTAGGAGGCAAGATAAATTATGAAAAGGCCTGCTGACCTTGGGTAGGATTTTCCAGACTTGGGGCGAGAAAATCCCACCCATGATCTGGAATGCTAAAAGGATTCAGTTGTGACCTTCAAAGGAAGTTTGATATATACCTGAAAAGGAAAACTCTGCAGGACAAGGAAAGCAGAACTAAATGGCTGGTGTTCTAAAAAGAGTCAGTACGGGCAAAATGGGCTGAACTGCCTGTTACTGCATTGAGATATTCTATAAATGCTCTGAAAGCTGGGAAACAAGGATTTATCAACAAATTCCTCAATATTACAACCAACAGCGAGAAAACTGAATTCTAAAAAAAGTTAATTGCATTATGCTTTTCTCATTCCACCACAATACGAAGCTCCTTTTTCTCTGAAGGCAAATGATTACATTCCTAATGATGTCATAAAAGGATTTAGAACTTACTTTCTTTTCCAGTTTTCTAGGGAGGAATAAGATCGAACCATCAAAAACACGAGTTGTACCAAGAATTTTGTCATGCATAAACAAGAGTACAGTACGCAGACGTCTCGATTCCATTTGAGGGTTATAATCCACATGGTATTGATATAGGGCCCATTGGGGTCGTGAATTTAGGCGAATATAGTTTGTTATCAGACGTATTAGACTTCCAGAAACACCTGAAAATACAAAAGATTAATGATTTCCTGCACTACGACAGCCAGGATCTCATCATAGAATCCTACAGGACAGAAGGTGGCCATTTGGCCCATTGTGTCTGCACCGACCACAATCCCACCCAGGTCCTATCCCCATAACCCATGTATTTACCCTAGCTAGTCCCCTGACACTAAGGAAAATTTAGCATGGCCAACGAACCTAACCAGCATGTCTTTCAGACTGTGGGAAGAAACCAGAGCACCCAGGGGAACCCACGTAGACAAGGGAAGAACATACAGACCCCGCAGACAGTGACCCAAATCAAACTTGGGCCCCTGACGCAGTGCTAACCAATGTGACACCGTATCACCCCCACTTCAGAAGTCCTGCTTATTTTATGACATGAGCTTACCTAAACTACAACTTCAAATATGGAGAGAACTCATGTAATTATTTTACAATAGAAAAAAAGAGTACAATTCAGACATTTAGCAGTCAGTTGCATTATTATTCAAAGATAAAAGCAAATTACTGCAGATGCAGGAATCTAAAATAGAAACAGAAAATGCTGGAAAGTCTCAGTAGGTTGCATCAGCTGTTCTTTCTCTCCACAGATGCTTACAGACTTGCTGCGATTTTCCAGCATTTTTTATTTTTATTACTGTTCTAAGAGATCCAAAGGATCATAAATACTAGTAGATGACAGAGGCTGAACATTATATTCCAAAATTCAGTGGAATGGAAAATTGTTTGAATACTAGAAGATAGGAAACCTCCAAGGAGGTTAATGGCAAACAGCACAGCACATAGAAATTCAAGTGCAAAATGCTGCATGGACAAAACTTGGCTAGAGGGCAGATTATAGATGAACAGAAATTTGGCAGAATGCAGCAATCTGTGCTGCAGAGGACTTTGTTGGGATTTCTCTGATTTAACCATATACCAGTAAAAAAAATCTGAATTTAGAAACTGAGATTGGCTATTAAAATAAATATTCTGATGTATAGGTTTGCAGATGACTATAGAACAGGGTTAGATTTAGTTGATAGTGTAGAAAAACAAGCAATATTTCTTGGAACTCAAAAATAATACATCTTAAACAACGAAATGCAGTAAATGCGCTGTGATTTGCATAAATATGGAGTTTTTTAAAGACGTAGTGGGCATGAGAGTAGATAAATGCCATAAAATGGCACACAAATCCTAGACACTATATCAAGAGATGCAGAGAATAAAAGCAATAAGACAATTTCAAATGTAGACACGTTGGATCATAATTGGACGTTCTCTGCAACATTAGGTAGCCAAACAGTACAAAAGTTGTAAGGGGGTAAATTGAAATCATCTCCACTTGCCAAAATTAGATGATCACAAAATGACCAAAGATGAGAAAAATCTTTACAATGAGAATGGTTACTGACTGGGAATTTTCTGCCCCAGACCATACATTAAAAAAAAGCAAGATAAAGCTTGGTGGTCTAAAGCACACTTTCTACAAGTTTCCTTATTGTTTTTAGTTTTAAGATTTATTTGTTAGTCACAAGTAAGGCTTACATTAACATTGCAGTTAAGTGGCTGTGAAATTCCCCTAGTCGCCACAATCCGGCACCTGTTTGGGTCAATGCACCCAACGAGCACGTCTTTTAGAGTGCGGGAGGAAACTGGAGCACACAGAGGAAACTCACACAGACACAGAATGTACAAACCCCACACATCGGGAATGGAACCCGGGTCCCTGGCGCTGTGAAGCAGCAGTGCTAACCTATGTGCCACCGTGCCGCCCCACCTCTCCAATTCAGTCTCACTACTAGCTTCTAAAAAGTTAATCCACTACATCTACCTGGTGGTGTAATTTCACCTCCAAGTGGAAAAAGCCTTATTGTTTTTAGCCAGATTATAACAGATGCTCATTTATCCACAGAAAATGATATCCATGCCATGGATGCAACTGCAGATATGTCCACTCAGAAGGTTTGTCTAATCGGGAATCTAATGCTGTGTGTGTTAACCAGGTAATAAATTACACTTAACTAATGGTTCCACCAATACATAATGATTCCGGGTCACACTGCTAATCTTTGGGAGTCAATTCACAACAGCATCATCAATACAATACCAACTGCTTTGCTGTTGTACCAAAAATCCAAGTGCAAGACAATTACATTTTTGTATTACCACAGGAGTCGTAACAAAAACCGTGGTTAGTGCTGAACTGAGCTTGTGGTTTTTTTTAATGAAAAGCTTAGTTTCTGATGGCAAACTAGAGAAAATGAAATGGATCAAGTAGAAGTGAAATGAGAAACCAAAAACCTATTAAAATTATTTTCCAGACACGTCTAGAACACTCAATTTCATGAATTATTCGGTGAGATAGATGGATTAGAAGATAAAACTCTGAATAACATATGATCAAGATTTCATTAACGATCAGTACAAGCAACCTCAAATAAAACTGAACTACTCCACACTGGACTTTACCTGTTTTGGAATCCTTGACATGCTCCATTGCCCTCCTAGTGTTAACTCCAAGATCATGGAAATCACGCCGCCGACCGCCTCTTTCTGCCAATGACATCTCTTTAAATCCAGCAGATATCACCTCAACGACTGCCACATTTACAAGAAACGAGAATAAATTATGCAATATAAAATCCAGTGCAGTGAAGTTGTATTTATTTTGCTAGTCTCAAGAAATGACAAGGTCCTATCATGTCTAGCTTCCATTTGCATTGGGTGCTGTTCAACAAATTAAACCTTCATTGCTGCATACAATATTAATCTAATGCAATCACATATGCTCCACAAATAACAGGAAGATACGTGCAAAATTCTTATAGGTATTTTTAAAATGATGATAGAGTGGCCTACTTTACTCAAAATGTGAAAGCCAATTAAGGAAATACAGTATTTGATTAAAATATTATGCAACAAGCAATTTAGCAGCTTTGTAAGTTAGCAGTTTTGTAATTTAGCAGTTTTACTTAATATGCAACAGCAATATTTAATTTCTGAAACAAGAAAGTCTGGAGAACACCAATTTCATCACTGGATAATGTTTTAGTTGATCCAGAATCGAATGAGCTATGTCACAAGAGGGCTTAATGAAAACACAAATCAACCCGAAACCTTCCAGCAAGCTTCTCAGATGTGGATTCATCACCATGATGGCATGAGTATGACTTCAGGTTTGACCAACTGTGACACATCTTAACAAAAATCTTTGCTCACAAGATAATGCCCCTATTTTCCCTCCATTCATATAAATACCTGTTCAGTTATTTAAACATGTTCAAGTTTCTTGCGCAAGACCAATAATGACGTACATTTTAATCAAGTCTCACCATCTTTGCGTCCCACTGCTCCAGAGGGCCCTCTTTGTCGACCACGTCCAAGTAGTTCCGGTTCCCCTGCAGTGATAGGTCTTGCGGGAGCAGGTACTGGAGCAGGTGCCTACGTTTCAAGTATAAGATAGTGCTACATTCATTTCTTTTTAGTCATAGTAATCTCGATGCTGCCTTCAATGTATGTGTAAGATTGAAATCAGTTTAGATTCACATAGGAAAAACATTGGCTTGAATTTTCACTGAGGCGGACTGACTCAGGAGCCCTGTGAAAAATGGTTGGCAGGTGCTGATTTTAGGATTCACAACCCTATTCCTGGGTTGTGAAATTCCTGGAGTGAAAGATCTCGAGCTTCCTGACAGAAGCCCACATCCAGCACTCCCAACCTGGCCAATTCCATTGCAGAGATAGGATTATCTTCTTCCATGCAATTTTAATAAAGTCTGGTCACGTTTTTAATAGAATTGAGGCTCTTAATTGCTTAGAGGAGTCATGAACCCTAATGTGCATGAGGGGATCTTTGAAAGGAAAATTCAAAATGACCTATTTGTGCCCCCAATGCCAGGCTCTACCCTTCCACCCATCACTGCAAACCCCTCATGCCCCCTATACCAAGCTCTGCCCAGATCCAGAACCTTACATTCTCACATTCTATGAAGAATCACCTAAAAGTTAGGATTACTTTGTTCTTATATCATGGCTAGACTTGATTTTGAGAAACAGAAGTGTTCATGAGGGAACAAGTACACGAGGGTCAGAGTTGTGAGGGGAAAATAAGAGTGATCCTGGACACATTCTATTGGCCAGAGCAATAGTGAACAAAACAAAAAGCCATGATCAAAAAGCACAAATATAAAATTCTACTGGGAGAGAAACAAGCTTTCTAAAAAAAAAATATTCAGGGAAATCATCAAGCAACAAGAATACAACTGTAAAATGGGGGACATCAGGGGGAAAGACAGCGGCATAGTGGTACTGTCGCTAGATTAGTAATCCAGAAACCCAGGGTAATGCTCTGAGGACCTGGGTTTGAATCCCACCATGGCAGATGTCAAAAGTTGAATATCTAATATCTAATGACCACCATGAAAACACTGTCGATTGTTGTAAAAACCCATGTGATTCACTGATGTCCCTCAGGGAGGAAATCTGCCACCTGGTCTGGCCTACCTGTGATTCCAGACCCAGAGCAATGAGGTTGACTTTTAAAATACCCTCACAGATGGGCAATAAACATTGGCCCAGCCAGCAACATCTATATCCCACGAACGAATAAAAACCTTCCTACCAAGCTAGTTATCGACTATTGGTGAAAGCTACTTTTAGAGAATCTCCATTTCGTAAAACACCATTAGTGTCACTGAAAAACACAGGAAAAGTTACAGCTTGTTCAATGAGCTGCAAGTGGGATTTTAATGATGTGCTAACATTGTATTTCTGCTGCACTACCGCTCTGACCTTCAGATATCCTACCTTAATTCTAACTTTATTTCACTCTCCATAAAACAACCTTCTGGGCACAATCAATGGCTTTTACTTCCTGGTTTGCCATGTGAGAGTTCTTTAATATTTAGCTTGCGTGATGACATCAGCCAGATGCTCCATAACAACACTAACACCAGCAAAGTGGAGGTCCATACCACACATATCACTGATATTTGCTAATTTCCTGAGGTGGTGAGTGCTGTCACTTTGCTGTCCATAGCAAAATCCAGACGATAACTTCTGGTGCTCTTGGCAAGTGTTACAAGTTTTTTTTTAAACTATTTTTTCAGATTGGTTTTCACCTGATGACAAATGACAACTGCCAGTGAGTAGTTCTACTATATGCAAATGAACACTTTACTCCAAAACTGATATAAACAGTATAAATCAATGTAAACTATAGAGCATTTAAAACACGTGTTTAAACGCAAAGTTGCTTACCAGCCTTGGGGGAAGAGGCTGGGCACTTACATCAGGGACACGGGCCCTCCCTCGAGCCCGGGAACGAGCTCTTCCACTCATTTTTTTTATAAATTTAGCTTCATACGGCTCCTGGCTGAGGAAAACAATGTAAACGCCAGCTGAAAACTAATTGTATGAAATTACCACAAGTGCCAGCAGCATTATGTGCTATCCAACAAGAAATCGCAGAAACATAATAACCAGTACATGAACAAAAGTCTTCAAATTAACATTAAAGCCGCAGATCTGAAACAACAGAAAATGCTGGAACATCGTTTCAGGCCCTGACGACTTCTTCGGAGCTGAAGTCATACAGACTCAAAACATTGACACTATTTCCTTTCTCCACATGTTGCCAGGCCTGCTAAGTATTTCCAGTATTTTCTGTTTTTGCTGTTGAAGTTATCAGTCAGGGGGGTTGGGCTCATCAGCACAAGGGGTCAGATGTGAGGTTGAGGGGGAAACAGGCGAAGGTGGCCAGTCGGGATGGACAGAAGAGAGAAGGAAATGGCCAGTTTGGGGTGTGTGGCGTGGAGGCAAATAAGCCAGTTTTTAGGAGGGAGGGGCAGAGAGAAAAGTCAGTTGTGTGCGCGGAGGGGAAGGAAGATGTGGATATGCCGGCGTTGGACTGGGGTAAACACAGTAAAAAGTCTGACAACACTTAAACCTGGTGCTGTCAGACTTTTTACTGGAGAAGGAAGAGCCAGAAATGTTTTTTTTTGGGGGGGGGGAAAGGGGAGAAAAGGGCCAGTGGTTTTAAGGGGAGGGTAGAACCAGTGTGATTTTGGTGGAAGGGGGGGGAAGCTTGTTTTTGCTCGAGTGGCTAATTTTGTCATGTGTAGAGGAAGGGCCAGTTTTGTGGGTGGGGGAGGTAAAGAAAGGGCCAGTTTTTTTTGCGGGGGGGGTAGTAAAGAAAGGGCCAGTTTTGCGAATGGAAGGTAGAGAAAGGGCCAGTTTTTTCTAGCTGGGGGTTGGGGTAAAGAAAGCAAACAACCCATTCCACTCAGACGTCTTCGTCTAAAAAAAGAGATAAATTACGTTGCAACCGCCCAGGAAAGTACAGTGGACAATTGCCGACCTGGTCTTTGAGCTCCGACAGCAGCAGACCTTCCCCACCCGGAGCCGCCCCGCGCGGCTTCTAACCGCCACCGCCTTCAGCACGCGCTCCCGCCACACTCCCCTTCCTATCCCTCCGCCACTCCTACTTCACAACCGAAACCTTTCCTTCTAATTAACCTTTCCTTCCAACAATTGTTAGATCCACTAAACAATTTCCATCGTACGGATGTGTTGTATAAATAGTTTGATTTTTTAAAAACATAGATTTGTATAGAGCTATTTATTTAACACCGGGGAGAGTGGAAGGATTCAGTAGGGAGGCGGTGAGGTAGTGCGGTCCTGTCGGCTGTGCGCATGCTCAGTGGGAGCTGTCTGAGGGCGGGAAAAAGCACGTGGGAATTCAAAGCAAGCAGTTAGTCTGGAGAGTACTCAAGGTGACAAAAGGGTTTCTTTAAATCTTATTTATTTTCTCCGGACCGTATTTTTGTGAGAAGAAATGGTTTACATAGCCACATCGCCACCTTTCCTAACTTCCAATCCTTCCTAAAACTCAGACCACCTTCAATATTTCTGTCTCAGTCGAGAGCATCCTACAGCCCTGTCTTTGTAATGGCTATTAGATCACACTTGTTAATCTTTATTTGTTCAGTTCATCTGTTTTGTTTCAAATGTTATGTGCATTCAGATACAGAGCTTTAAGCTTTGTCACTTTATTATTTTTGTAACATCTAGCCTTCTCTGTACTTTATGTTTAGATTTGTATTCCATGCCCCGTCTGGTCACAGTCTTTTCTATCTTCCCTTGTCTCTACTTCATGATATACCACATCTGCTCACATTTGAATCCTAGCCCCAACTATTTAGTTTAAAACTCTCCCTACTTCTCTAGTTATGCAGTTCACAAAAACACTGGTACCAGCATGATTCAGGTGCAGACCATTCCTGACAGGACAGCTCCCACTTTTCACAAGCATCCCACAAACCGGAATTTTATGTACTCTATGTCAATGTGTACATGGGTCAGGTAATAATTCAGATTTAATGTTAGCTCCTTATACTGTCAATGTAGAACCTCTTTCCTAGTCCTATCTATGTCTTTGGTACCTATATGAACTATGATAATTGGAACCTCCCTCTCTAGCTGCACATTGGTCTTCAGCTCCGATCAGACGTCCCAAACTGAGAAGGCAACACAACCATCAGGAGTCTTGCTGTTTGCTTTAGAGGGCAGTGTCAATTCTTCCGACCGTACTGCCCACTTTTGTTTTACTCATTTGTGGGACATGGACATCACTGGCTGGCCAGCATTTCTTCCTCATCCCTAGTTCTACCATTACATACCTTCTAACTATCCCTATTTGAATAATTTTCTATACCAAACTATCATGGTCAATTTGCTCATCCACCTTATAGCCTCACTCTCTCCAAACAAGCTGAGAAAACCTCAAACCCATTGGACAATTGCAAAGGTTGACGTTCCTGCCCTTTGGTTCCCCTTACCTACCTTACCCATAGTCACATTCTCCTGTCCCTTACAACTGACCAAATCAGAGGACCTTTACTTGAGGGGTTGACAGTGGATAGGCAATGGCAGACATTTAAAGAACACATGGATGAACTTAACAACTGTACATCGCTGTCTGACATAAGACTAAAACAGGGAAGGTAGTTTATCTGTTGCTAAGGAGGGAAATCAGGGATAGTGATGAAGCCAATGAAGAAGCATATAAATTGGCTTGAAAAAGCAGCAAATCTGAGAATTGGGAGAAATTTAAAATCCAGGACAAAGGATTTAATTTGGAAAGGGAAAATAGAATACCAGAGTAAGCTTGCAGGAAACAAAAACTGACTGCAAAAGCTTCTACAGACATGTGAAGAGAAAAAGACTGGTGAAGACAAATGTAGGTCCGTTACAGTTAGAATCAGGTGAATTCATAATAGGCAACAAAGAGATAACAGACCAGCTGAACAAATATTTTGGATCTGTCTTCACTAAGGAGGACAGAAATAATCTTCCAGAAATACTAAGGGACAGAGGATCTAGTAGCATAAAAGAGAAACTGAAGGACATCCTTGTTAGTCAGGAAATTGTATTGGGGAAATTGCTGGGATTAAAACCCATTAAGTACCCAGGGCCTGATGCTCTGCATCCCAGAGTACTCAAGAAAGTGGCCCGAGAAATAATGGGTGTATTGGTGATCATTTTCCAGCATTCCATGTACTCTGAAAGCATTCCAGTGGATTAATAGCAAATGTAATCCCACATTTTAAAAAAGGAGGGAGAGCGAACGGGGAATTATAGACTGATATCAATGATGGGGAAAATGTTGGAGTCAATTATTAAGGATGTAATTAATAACTGAGCACTTGGAATGCAGTGACAGGATCGGTCCAAGTTTTAGATTCCCTGTTTCTCGATTTTCAGAAGGTGTTTGATAAGGTGCCGCACAAAAGGTTGTTACAGAAGGTTAGGGGGCATGGAGTTGGGGGTAAGGTGTTAGCGTGGATAGGGGATTGGCTGTCAAATAGGAGGCAGAGAGTGGGTGTCAATGGGTGCTATTCGGATTGGCGGTTGGTGACTAGTGGAGTGCCGCAGGGATTGGTGCTGGGGCCTCAGCTGTTTACCATTCATATAGATGATCTGGAGGAGGGAGCCAAGTGTAAGGTGTCGAAATTTGCTGATGACACAAAGATAAGTGGAACAGCAAATTGTGCAGAGGGTGTAGAAAGTCTGCAGAGGGATCTAGATAGGCTGAACGAGTGGGCGAGGACCTGGCAGATGGAATACAATGTTGGCAAGTGTGAGGTTATCCACTTTGGTAGGAATAATAGTAGGAAGGACTACTACTTACAGGGCGAAAAGTTGCAGCATGCTACGGTGCAGAGGGACCTGGGGGTCCTTGTGCATGAGTCGCAAAAACCCAGCCTACAGGTGCAGCAGGTGGTCAGGAAGGCAAATGGGATGCTGGCCTTCATCGCGAGGGGGATTGAATATAAAAGTAGGGAGGTCTTGCTGCAACTGTACAGGGTACTGGTGAGGCCACATCTGGAGTACTGTGTGCAGGTTTGGTCGCCGCACTTGCGCAAGGATATTTTGGCCTTGGAGGGAGTGCAGAGGAGGTCCACTAGGCTGATACCGGAGTTGAGGGGGTTGAGCTATGAAGAGAGGCTGAATAGACTGGGCTTGTACTAGTAAGAGTTTAGAAGGATGAGGGGGGATCTTATTGAGACGTATAAGATGATGAAGGGGATGGATAGGGTAGAGGTGGAGAGGTTCTTCCCGCTCAGAAAGGACAGGAGGACTAGAGGGCACAGCCTCAAGATAAGAGGGGGGCAGTTTAGAACAGAGTTGAGGAGGAACTTCTTCACTCAAAGGGTGGTGAATCTCTGGAATTCTCTGCCTGTTGAAGTGGTGGAGGCTACCTTGCTAAATATATTTAAGACGCGGGTAGATAGGTTTTTGGTAGGCAAGGGGATTAAGGGTTATGGGGAGAAAGCGGGAAAGCGGAACTGAGCCACTTCAGATCAGCCATGATCTCATTGAATGGCGGGGCAGGCTCGAAGGGCTAGATGGCCTACTCCTGCTCCTATTTCTTATGTTCTTAAAAGTAGGGGCATCTAAAACTAAAGGGCATAGGTTTAAGGTGAGAGGGAGAAATACAAAAGAGTCCAGAGGGGCAATTTTTTTTCACACAGAAGGTGAGTGTCTGGAACAAGCTGCCAGTGGTAGTGGTAGAGGCAGGTACAGTTTTGTCTTTTAAAAAGCATTTAGATAGTTACATGGGTAAGATGGGTAAAGAACGATATGAGCCAAATGCCAACAATTGGGATTGGCTTAGAGGTTTCAAAAAAAAGGGCAGCATGGACAAGTTGGGCCAAAGGGCCTGTTTCCATGCTGTAAACCTCTATGACTATGACTCTGACTAAGTCAGCATGGATTGACTAAAGGGAAATCTTCTGAAATTTTTTGAGGATGTGACCAGTAGATTGAACAAGGGTGAACCAGTGGATGGTTGTGTATCTAAACATTCAAAAGGCTTTTGACAAGGTCTGACATGAGATTAGTGAGCCAAATTAAAGCTTGTGGTATTAGAGGTAATGTATTGATATGGATAGAGGACTGGTTGGCAGACAGGAAGTAGAGAGGGAATAAACATGTCCTTCTCAGAGTGACAGGCAATGACTAGTGGGGTACCGCAGGGTCCAGTGCTGGGACCCTAGCTATTCACAATATACATTAGTGAAATGGATGAAGGAATTAAATGCAATATTTCCAAATTTGCAGATGGCACTAAGCTGGGTGTGCTGTAAGGAGGATGCTAAGAGGCTGCAGGGTGACTTGGACAGGTTGGCTGAATGGGCAAATATTTGGCAAATGTATTATAATGTGGATGAACATTAAGTTATTCACTTTGGTGGCAAAAACAGGAAGGAAAATTATTATCTTAATGGTGGCAGTTTAGGAAAAGGGAAGTGCAATGTGACCTGGGTGTCATAGTGGAACAGTCGCTGAAAGTTGGCAGGCAGTGACAAAAGTTAATTTGCTCACCAGAAATGCTGGCCTTCATAGCAAGAGGACTTGAGTATAGGAGTAAGGATGCAGTGGTGAGGCCACACCTTGAGTATTGTGTGCAATTTTGGTCTCCTAATCTGAGGAAGGACATTCTTGTTATTGAAGGAGTCCAGACTGATTCCTGCAATGTCAGGACCTACACATGAAAGAATATTGAATTGACTGGGCTTGTACTCATTGCAATTTAGAAGAATGAGAGCGGCTCTTTTAGAAACATATAAAATCCTGATGGGACTAGACAGGCTAGATGCAGGAAGAATGTTCCCGATATTGGGGAAGTCCAGAGGGCCACAGTCTAAGAATAAGGGATAAGCTATTCAGGAGTGAGATGAGGAAGAACTTGTTCACTGAGTTGTGAACCTGTGGAATTTTCTACCACGGAAACGGTTGGAGCCAGGTTGTTAGATAAATTCAAATGGGAGCTGGACATAGCCCTTGTGGCTAAAGGGCTCAAGGGATATGGAGAGAAAGTGGGAGCAGGATACTGAAAATGCATGATGAACCATGATCATATTGAATGGTGGTGTGGGCCAAATGGCATCTATTTTCTGTGTTTCTACCCTAAGTGGTGTGACTGCCACCAGGTACAAAGTATCTAGAGAACTTATCCCCTCCCTGATGTCTCTCAGTGTCTGCAGCTTAGCCTTCATCTCAAGGGAAAAGGGAAGTGCAACGTGACCTGGGTGTCATCCTCGAGCCACAAACACTTCCTGCAGTCATGTTTACCCTGCATCGCATTGACATCCAGGATCTCCCACATGCCTTGACACATCTCCTGTCTGCTGCCATCCTTGATGTGTTTGAATTAATGACTTAATTATATTATTCACATTTTATATTTCTTTTTTATATATATTTTATTTCACTAAGTGAATAACACCTTCTCATTTTACTTAAGTGACTTACCCCTTATTCTGAGACCCAAGCCATGATTCTAGAGCCACCAGCCACCCTACCTATTCCTATACTGTCATGTCTTGTAAGAATTTTGTCACTTTCAATGAGATCACTTCTTATTCTTAAAAACTCTAGAGAATGCAGTCTGTTTCCTTAATGTTTCCTTAATGAAAGCAAATTACTGCATGTGCTGGATATCTGAAATATTTGTCTTGTTCTTGCCCATCCACTTATTCTGTCAAAATCCCCTTTAAGACCCCTGGTATTCTCCTCACAATTTCCATTCTGACCTAGTTTTGTGTCATCAGCAAATTTGAGAATATTATATTTGGTACTCACATTCAAATCATTTGTATAGATTGTGAACAGCTATAGATCCAGCACTGATCCTTGCAATATCCCACCAATAACAACCTGCCATCGTGAGTATGACCCATTTATTCCTACTGTCTGCTTTCAGTCTGTTAATTGGGGTAATATACTGATATGGATTGAGAATCTCATGTGCTCTAAAGATGTTTGTGAACTTTCTATGTGGGACCTTATCAAAAACCTTCTGGAAATCTAAATACACCATTACCACTGGTTCCCCTTTATCTGCACTACAAGTAGCATCCTCAAAAACTTCTTCAGATTTGTAAAACATGATTTCCTTTCCTAAGTCCATGTTCACTCTGCCCTGTCATATCATTATTTTCCGAGTATCTAGTTATCATATTCTTTATAATAAATTCTGACATTTTTTATCTACTTCTGATGTCAAACTATAATGTTTGTATTTCTCAATTTTCTGACTCCTTCTTCCTAACTGAGATTATCTTTGCTACTTTCCTGTCAGCAGGAACCTTTCGGAAATTAATAGGAGTTTGAAAGGTAATCACTAACGCATCCACTTTGGGATACAACCCATGAGGTCTACAGCATTTATCAGCCTTCAATTTAATTCCTTTTTCAAATATCACTTTTGTAATAATGCTAATTTCTTTCAGTTCTTCATTTTCACAAGTCCTTTGGTTCCCTGGGGAGATTAAGGATGGTGGATGGGTTCCCGAAACCGGTGGGCCAAAAGGAGCCCCTTCAGCACTGAGAGTTTGGCAACCAAACCATCAGAAGTATCATCAGAGGTAGGCAGGGTTGATAATGAAATGGCATCTCAAGACGAAAGTGCCCTCTGAAAATTTAAAACTTTGAAAGATAAAAAGTGGATACAACTGTGATACAATCATTGTGGAGGGGGGGACCTTAACTGTGGCCCTGTTGATTGCAGCTGCAATGATGAGTTAAATTAAATGGGGCATCACTGGCCCCTTGGATTACCAGCAGGAGGCATCTGCTATTTATTGGCAGGACCTCGGCCTCAGTGGGGGTTCTGCCTGCCATTTGGAATGTTGTAGTTGGTTTCTGATCAGTGCCCTGAACGGACAATTTAATTGGCTACTTGCTGCTGACAGGCAGTCAGCTGTCAATCCCCATGTGCCAAAGATGCAGTTTCTCTCAAATAACTTGGAGGTTAGACCACGGTGGCATACTGGCATGCCAGCCGCAAGCAGGAAACTGTTGGCATCTCTCCAGTCCCGCCTCCAGATCACCATGAAAGTTCATCATTGCATGTGTTAAGCTTCCTCTTTTCTTCGTATCAACTGAAGAATTTAATAATGCCACATCATTCAAAATAAAACACCTTGACATTGGTAAATTTCCACAATTAGTTTAATTTGTATTTGCAAAGCAATGTGAGTACTATATTGAGACTAAAATCGCCATTGTTTAAAAAAGGAGTTAGACAAAAGGCAGGTAACTATAAGCCGGTGAGCTTAACTTCCGTAGTAGGGAAAATGCTTGAAGCTATCATCAAGGAAGAAATAGCAAGACATCTAGATATAAGTTGTCCCATTGGTAAGGCGTGGCATGGATTCATGAAGGTGAGGTCATGTTTGACTAATTTGATGGAATTCTTTGAGAACATTAATGTGCAGTGGACAATGGGAAACCTGTGGATATGGTATATCTGGATTCCCAGAAGGCATTTGACAAAGTGCTGCAACAACCAAAGACTGCTGCATAAGGTAAAGGTGCATGGTGTTATGGATAATGTATTAGCATAGATAGAGGATTGGTTAACCAACAGGAAGGAAAGAGTGGGGATAAATGGGTGTTTTTCTAGTTGGTGATCAGTGACTAGTGATGTGCCTCAGGGATCAGTTTTGGGATTGCAACTGTTTACAATTTACTTAGATGATTTGAAGCTGGGGACTGAGTGTAGTGTGTCAAAATTTGCAGATGTCATTAAGGTGAGTGGCAGAGCAAAGTGTACAGAGGATGCTGAAAGTCTGCAAAGGAATATAGATAGTCTAAGTGAGTGGGTGAGGGTCTGGCAGATGAAGTACAATGTTGGTAAATGTGAGCTTATCCATTTTGGTAGGAATAACAGCAAAATGGACTATTTAAATAGTAAAATATTGCAGCATGCTGTTGTGCAGAGGGATCTGGGTATCCTTGTGCAAGAATCACAAGGAGTTGGCTTGCAGGTGCGCCAGATAATTAAAAAGGCAAATGGAATTTTGTCCTTCATTGATAGGGGGATGTAGTTTAACAACAGCGAGGTTATGTTGCAGCTGTATAAGGTGCTGGTGAGGCCACACCTGGAGTACTGTGTGCAGTTTTGCTCTCCTTACTTGAGAAAGGATAGATTGGCACTGGAGGGGGTGCAGAGGAGATTCACTAGGTTAATTCTGGAGTTGAGAGGGTTGGCTTTGAGGAGAGACCGAGTAGACTGGGGCTATACTCATTTGAATTCAGAAGAATGAGAGGAGATCTTATAGAAACATATAAAATAAGGAAGGGAATAGATAAGATAGAAGCAAGGAAGTTGTTTCCACTGGCGGGTGAAAAAGAACTGAGGTGCATGGCCTTAAAATAAAGGAGAGCAGATTTAGGACTGAGTTGAGGAGGAATCTCTTCACACAAAGGGTTGTGAATCTGTAGAATTCCCTGTGCAGTGAAGCTATTGAGGCTACTTCATTGAATGCTTTTAAGGCAAGGATAGATAAATTTTTGAACAGTAAAGGAATTAAGGGTTATGGTGAGCAGGCGGGTAAGTGGAGCTGAGTCCACAAAAAGATCAGCCATGATCTTACTGAATGGCGGAGCAGGTTCGAGGGGCTGGATGGCCTACTCCTGCTCCTAGTTCTTATGTTCTTATGTAGAAGAATACACACATTTTACAAGAAAAAACAAGCAGAATTGTACAAGTGTTTTAGTTCTGCACCCTCTTTCACAAAGTCACAGTTTCATTCTGAACTTATTTTCATTTGGTGAAGCAAACTCTTCTTTCTTTACATTTAAATATTTAGAGCTCAGAGATTTAGAGAAGATTTCATTTGCCAGAAAATTACACATCATAAATATAGTTAACATAGAAAGTCTTTCCGAAATATTTATAGGAAATTTTTCCTCACATCCTACATATTCCCTCACATACTTCAAATGTTTTACTTATTTCAATTCACTTATTCTCAATCTTCCCATTTTTTCCAATGTTATGAACTTCATTTAAATTCAAGGATTTATAATTAACTGTTAATGTCAGGCTCTGAAACAGGTATTTGCGTTTGCATCAATCTGAAATAGGCACCTTTTCTCTGCATTAATTCTTCATGAGTCCCCTGTTCCATTATCACACCTGCACTGATGACAATTATTTTCTGTGCCTTTTTAATGGTGCTTAGACGATGTGCTACGACAAGGATGGTGCAGCTTTTCTTCAAGTTGGACAGTTCTTGCAGGATCTGAAATAGTGAGTAAATTTTTAATCCACGATGAGACTTTGCTTATGTTGCCACAGTGAAAACATAAGGAATTCCTGTATTGAAGATGTATATCAATGATGGGCACAAATCAATATTGTGAAAATCCAACGAGTCCATAGAATCATAGAATTCCTACAGTGCAGAAGAAGGCCATTCAGCCCATCTAGTCTGCACTGACTGTCCACTAGAGCATGTTACCAAGGCCTCACCCCATCCATTTACCCCAATAATCCCCCAAATGTACAAATCTTCTGGGACACTAAGAAGTAATTTAGCAATTTAGAGGCAACCTAACCTGCACGTGTTTCAGACTGTGGGAAGAAACTGGAGCACCCAGAAGAAACTATGCAAACAAGGGGAGAATGTATTCATAATAGAAACGCAATTCATAATCTTTCATGCCAATGTAGTAAAATATAGAAATTTCTACATTTCATAATAGTCAAAAAGACATTTGACCAATTTATTTTAGCAATATTGTACAATAATTTGTTATTAAACGATGAAATGAAAGGGCAGACAAAGCTGTCTGAGAAAAAATTCTATATTCTTGGCTATTCTTCTTTGCCACAGTGATACTGGACAATAAAAATAGAGTAAATTATTCATAACACATAATCAATATCCTTGTCATTGTGGTTAAGTTTGACTAATATTGTGAGGTTCTCTTGAGAAGAATATTTCACTGCAATTTGGCATGTACTAAAATTATGATCTGAGAAGTTGGAAACAAATATTCGTGAAAACATTACACCAGAGCATTTCTAAATCAGAAGTTATAACACTCCTGATTTAAATACAAAAACATGCACCAAGGTGGGAATGCTTAACATATTTAAAATAAAACAGGTCCATATATAGTGCTTTCAATAATCAAGAAAATGTTATGGAAAAGGCAACATGGAATTCTGGGTTGTGGAGATGTGGAATTGAAGAATAGCATTCAGCACATCTTCAAGAAGTGGAAGTTAGATGAATAATACAGTATACTGTATCCACCTGTGCTCCTACTCAGGCCATTTACTCCCTAATCACTTAATTATGCCTTTGTCTATACTTGACAATTCCAATAATCTACATAAGAACTAGAAGCTGGAGTAGACCATCTGGCCCCTTGAGCTTGCTCTGCCATTCAATAAGATCATGGCTGATCTTCTCATGGACTCAGCTGCACTTACCCACCCGCACGCCATAACCCGTAATTCCTTTACTGTTCAAAAATTTATTTATCCTTGCCTTAAAAAACGTTCAATGAGGTGACCTCAACTGCTTCACTGGGCAGGGAATTCCACAGATCTCCTAAACAACCTTTAATCCACCCTCCATAAACACCAGTGCGACCAAAATATTGCTAGTCATTTCTTAAGTTTCATCACACATGCTCATTTCTCCATAACCAGCTGATCCATTTCGGCACCTAATTCCCCAATATGGAGTTCAAATTTTGTTGTCATCCTTAGGTTTCATTTCCTGTTTCCTCACCCCTCCCACTGTCTATAAACTTCTCCAGTGCTACAACTCTGTCCCATTCCCCACTCCCATCCGCATCCTCAACCTATCTGAATTCAATTTCCATGACCATGGTCTTTTATGTATCTTCCAGACTGCCATTGACAGCAGTGCTTTCTCCCACCTAACCCAATGTTCCATAATTTTCTTCCTAAAATCTCTCCAACTCTTCTTCCTCCTTAATTACTCTCCTTAAAACACAGATTTTTGATAAATATTTTCGTCACCCCTCCTATTATTTTCTTTGGTTTAGAATCCATATTTTTCTTATGTCCCTGGGTATATGCCTGAACTGTTTTTCTATATTAAAATACTAGATGGATGTAAGTCATTGTTGGTCTTTCCTAATCTTTCCTGAATCAGCATATCTTTTCCTTGCATTTACTTATTAAATACCTTGTCACACTTTTTATGTAAAAGGTTAGAAGCTGTGCCAATGAGTGACATATTTACTTACATTAAATTCATTTTCTCCATCCAATGCACTAGTAGCTTCATCCAGTAATAAAACTTGAGGAGCACGAACCAATGCACGAGCTATGGCAATTCTTTGCTTCTGGCCTCCTGACAGCTTTGTGCCTTTCTGTCCAGTCTCTGATTAAGGCAAGTAGAAAACTGTTTAAACGATCTTACACAGAAATTAATGTTTTGCATGCTGTGAGGTGAGTTCTCCTCTACAGATTTGTTTCAGTCACCAATAGAAATAATCAGCTGCACAGCTCTGCTATATTGTTCAAGTTACTGGAAGAACTTAAACTTCGACTTCACGGCTTTTGAAACAGTGACTAACCCTAAAGACCAAAGAACACTGGTGATGCTCCAGTGGTAGAATGGCACAGTGGTTAGCACTGCTGCTTCATAGCTCCAGGGACCTGGGTTCAATTCCTGGCTTGGGTCACTGTCTGTGTGGAGTTTGCACGTTCTCTGTGTCTGTGTGGGTTTCCTCCAGGTGCTCTGGTTCTTCCCATAATCCAAAGATATGCAGGTTGGGTTGATTGGCCATACTAAATTGCCCCTTAGTGTCCTGGGATGTGTGGATTAGTGGGGTAAATATGTTGGGTTATGGGGATGGGCCTAAGTGGGATTGTGGTTGGTGCAGACTTGGTAGGCTGAGTGGCCTCCATCTGCACTGCAGGGTCTCTATAAACCCATGAAAGTGTCATTCTTCACAATAAGCATGCTCAATAATCATTGCCAGGAATTGCACTATCCTACCACATTTGAAGTACTGTGGACTCCAGTTACTGAGAAAGTGTGCTGCCAAGAAAGGATTTTGATCAATTTTACTAGTTTCCTGCTAGTTTTATTGGCAGCAATTTACAGATCATTGACTCACGTTTGGTAATTTTCATACTTCTTTGTCTGTCTGAATTGTTATGTACAGTAAAAAGTCTGACAACACCAGGTTTCAGTCCAACCGATTTATTTGATAGTAAATTCACTAGCTTTCGGGTTAGCCCCTTCGTCAGGTGAAGGGGATCCCCTTGGGATCCAAGGGGCTTTGGCGTTGTGGATCCAGAACTGGCTTGCCTGCAGAAGGCAGAGAGTGGTTGTGGATGGGTCTTTTTCTGCATGGAGGTCGGTCACCAGTGGAGTGCCCCAGGGATCTGTTCTGGGACCCTTGCTGTTTGTCATTTTCATAAATGACCTCGATGAGGAAGTGGAGGGATGGGTCAGTAAGTTCGCCGCTGACACGAAGGTCGGTGGTGTTGTGGATGGTCTGGAAGGATGTCAGAAGTTGCAGCAGGACATAAATAGGATGCAAGACTGGGCGGAGAAGTGGCAGATGGACTTCAACGCGGATAAATGTGTAGTGGTCCATTTTGGCAGGACCAACGGGATGAACAAGTACACTATCAAGGGCAGGAGTCTTAGCAGTGTTGAAGAGCAGAAGGATCTTGGGGTCTGGGTCCACAGGACTCTTAAATCGGCCTCACAGGTGGAGGATGTGGTCAAGAAGGCGTATGGTGTACTGGCCTTCATTAATCGAGGGATTGAGTTTAGAAGTCGGGAGGTAATGCTGCAACTTTACAGGACCCTTGTCAGACCCCACTTGGAGTACTGTGCGCAGTTCTGGTTGCCTCACTATAGGACGGACGTGGAAGCTATTGAAAGGGTGCAGAGGAGATTTACAAGGATGTTGCCTGGATTGGGAGGCATGCCTTATGAAGATAGGTTGAGGGAGCTGGGACTCTTCTCCCTGGAGAGGCGTAGGTTGAGAGGCGACCTGATAGAGGTTTATAAAATGTTGAGAGGAATAGATAGGGTGGATTCTCAGAGGCTATTTCCCCGGGTTGAAATGGTCGCTACGACAGGACACAGATTTAAGGTGCGGGGAGGGAGGTTCAGAAGTGATGTTAGGGGTAAGTTTTTCACTCAGAGGGTGGTGAGTGAATGGAATCGGCTGCCGTCAGTGGTGGTGGAGGCGAACTCGCTGGGGTCTTTTAAAAGACTTCTGGATGAGTATATGGGATTTAATGGGATTGGGGGTTATGGAAAGGTCTATGGATTGGTGGGTATTGATGTGATCGGCGCAACTTGTGGGCCGAAGGGCCTGTTTGTGCTGTAGTGTTCTATGTTCGATGTAACCCGAAAGCTAGTGAATTTACTATCAAATAAATCAGTTGGACTGAAAACTGGTGTTGTCAGACTTTTTACTGTGTTTACCCCAGTCCAACGCCGGCATATCCACATCATGAATTGGTATGTTCCATTCTATTCAAATCTAATTTGCTGCTAATTTATGAATCAACGTGATTGTAAGTGTTGACAAGGAGATTTGCAGATCTGACAAAGGTGTTACTGCAGAAATGTGATATGACAGGAGTATGACACCATTGAAATAGACTTTGATTATCTCACAGCATTGCACTTCGTAAAAATTCTTTCATGGGATGTGAGCATTGCTGGTTTGGCAGTGTTTGTTGTCCATCTCTAATAGAACATAGAACATTACAGCGCAGAACAGGCCCTTCGGCCCACGATGTTGCGCCGACCAGTTTTTTTAAAAAAAAACACTGACCCACTAATCTAAACCAATCCCTTTTCGTCCATAAACCTATCCACAGATCTCTTAAACGCCCCCAAACTAGGCGCATTTACAACTGCAGCAGGCAGGGCATTCCAGTCCCTCACCACCCTCTGGGTAAAGAACCAACCCCTGACATCCGTCCTATAACTACCCCCCCTTAATTTAAATCCATGCCCCCTCGTGCTAGCTTCCTCCATCCGAGGAAAAAGGCTATCACTATCCACCCTATCTAAACCTCTAATCATCTTATACGTTTCAATAAGATCCCCTCTTAGCCTCCTTCTTTCCAGCGAAAACAACCCCAAATCCCTCAGTCTCTCATAGGACCTCCCCTCCATACCAGGCAACATCCTGGTAAACCTCCTCTGCACCCTCTCCAAAGCCTCCACATCCTTCCTGTAATGTGGGGACCAGAACTGCACACAGTACTCCAAGTGCGGCCGCACCAGAGTTGTGTACAGTTGCAACATGACGCTGCGACTCCTAAATTCAATCCCCCTACCAATAAACGCCAAGACACCGTATGCCTTCTTAACAACCTTATCTACTTGATTCCCAACTTTCAGGGATCTATGTACACATACACCTAGATCCCTCTGCTCCTCCACACTATTCAAAGTCCTCCCGTTAGCCCTATACTCAACACATCTGTTACTCCTACCGAAATGAATTACCTCACACTTCTCCGCATTAAACTCCATCCGCCACCTCGCGGCCCAGCTCTGCAACCTGTCTAAGTCACCCTGCAAACTATGACACCCTTCCTCACAATCTACCACACCTCCGACTTTGGTGTCATCAGCAAACTTACTAATCCACCCAACTATACCCTCATCCAGATAATTAATAAAAATTACAAACAGCAGTGGCCCCAAAACAGATCCCTGAGGCACACCACTCGTAACCGAACTCCATGACGAATATTTACCATCAACCACCACCCTCTGTCTCCTATCTGCTAGCCAATTCCTGATCCAAGTACCTAGATTACCCCCAATCCCATACATCTGCATTTTCTGCAGAAGCCTACCATGGTGAACCTTATCAAACGCCTTACTAAAATCCATATATACCACGTCAACTGCCTTACCCCTATCCACCTCTTTGGTCACTTTCTCAAAGAACTCAATAAGGTTAGTAAGGCACGACCTACCTGCTACAAAACCATGCTGACTATCTCTAATCAATTCATTACTCTCCAAATAACTATAAATCCTATCCCTAATAATTCTTTCTAAAACCTTGCCCACAACAGAAGTAAGACTCACCGGTCTATAATTCCCGGGGAAGTCTCTGTTCCCCTTCTTAAACAATGGGACAACATTCGCTGTCCTCCAATCTTCCGGTACTATACCAGAGACCAACGATGACCTTAAGATCAGAGCCAGAGGCTCTGCAATCACCTCTCTTGCCTCCCAGAGAATCCTAGGGTAAATCCCGTCCAGACCAGGGGACTTATCTATTTTCAAGCCCTCTAGAATATCCAGCACATCCCCGGTATCAACTGCAATACTGTCTATTTTACACCCCTGCACCCCAGTGTCCTCCTCAGCTACATTCATGTCCCCCTGCGTGAACACCGAAGAGAAATATTGGTTCAATGCCTCTCCAATCTCTTCCAGTTCCACACACAACTTCCCTCTACTGTCTGTAACTGGCCCTAATCTTGCCCTAACCAACCTTCTGTTCTTGACATACCTATAGAACGCCTTAGGATTAAGGAGAATCCTATCAGCCAAAGTCATCTCATGTCCTCTTTTAGCCCTTCTTAACTCTCTCTTCAACTCCCTCCTAGCCAATCTAAAGCTTTCTAATGCACTACCTGAGCCCTCAAGCCTCATCCGAACATAAGCCTCCTTTTTCTTCCTAACCAACGAATCAACTTTTTTAGTACACCACGGTTCCCTAGCCCTACCAATTCCTCCTTGCCTGACAGGGACATACCTATCACAGACCCTCAGTAGCTGCTCCTTGAAAAAACTCCACATTTCGGACGTTCCCAGTCCCTGTAATCTCCTAGTCCAACCTATGCTTCCTAATTCTCTCCTAATAGCCTCATAATTACCCTTCCCCCAGCTAAAACTACTGACCCGAGGTTCATGCCTATCCCTTTCCATCACTAAGGTGAACGTAACCGAATTGTGGTCACTATCACCAAAATGCACACCAACTTCCAAGTCTAGCACCTGGTCTGGCTCATTACCCAGCACCAAATCCAATATAGCCTCACCTCTAGTTGGCCTATCTACATACTGAGTCAAAAAACCTTCCTGCACACTTTGAACAAAAACTGATCCCTCTAACGAGCTAGAGCTATAGCAATTCCAATCAATATTAGTAAAGTTAAAGTCCCCCATAACAATTACCCTATTACTTTCACTCCTAACCAGGATCGTCTCCGCAATCCTTTCCTCAACCTCTCTAGAACTTTTTGGAGGTCTATAAAAGACTCCCAGCAGGGTGACCTCTCCTCTCCTATTTCTAATCTCCGCCCATACTACCTCAACAGACAAGTCCTCATCAAACTTCCTCTCTGACACTGTGATACAGTCCTTGACCAATAATGCTACCCCACCCCGCCTTCTACCTCCTTCTCTACTCCGACTAAAGCATTTGTACCCCGGGACCTGCAACATCCATTCCTGACCCTGCTCTATCCATGTCTCTGAAATGGCCACAACATCAAAGTCCCAGGTACTGATCCACGCTGCAAGTTCATCCACTTTATTGCGAATACTCCTCGCATTAAAGTATACGCATTTCAAACCCTGCTCCGCCCCACCCCCACAATGCCGTGCATTGCAGTCCCCATCTATGCCCCCCTCACTTTCACCCCCTCTACTCAGGATCCCACCCCCCCTCTGAATCAGTTTAAACCACTCCGCAAAGCCTGCACAAATTTACCCCCCAGGATATTTGTTCCCCTCTGGTTCAGGTGTAAACCATCACTCTTATAGAGGTCCCACCTTCCCCAGAATGAGCCCCAATTGCTCAAGTACTTGAACCCCTCCCTCCTGCACCATCCCCTCAGCCACAAGTTCAAACTTTCTCTCTCTCTATTCCTCTCTAAACTATCCCGTGGCACAGGCAAGAGTCCAGAGATAACCACTCTGTCTGACTTGGCCTTTAGTTTCCACCCCAACTCCATGAATCTCTGCTTAATATCCCCTTCCCTTAGCCTCCCTACGTCATGTGTCCCCACATGAATTATAACTTGGGGTTGATCTCCCTCTCCCCTAAGAGTCTTGAATATCCTCTCTGATACATCCCGGACCCCAGCCCCTGGTAGGCAACACACCAGCCCTGAGTCCCTACCATTACTACCGACTCTCCTATCCGTCCCCTTAACTGTGGAGTCCCCAATCACGAGGCCCAATCTTTTGCATCCCCTAACCACCTGAGTTTTTACAATAGGCTCACCCCCAGAGACCTGCTCCCTTTGGCTATCCCCAGTTGATTCCTCCTCAACTGTAGCCTCCAGGACCGAAAACCTATTTTGGAGGGGAACAGCCCCAGGGGATTGTCCCCCCACTTGCTTCTTTCCCCTCCTCTTGGCAGTGACCCAAGACTGATTTCTAGGAGTGACTATCTCCTTATAACTCCTATCAATATCCACCTCTGCCTCCCGAATTATGCGGAGTTCCTCTAATTCCACCTCCAGCTCCTTTACACGCTCCTCCAGAAGCATCAATCTAACACACTTCTTACAAGTAAAATCCCCTGAAACAATACTGGAGTCCCTCACCACATACATCCCACAGGAGATGCAGCACACTGCCTGAACTGCCATCCCTGAAACAATTACCAGCAGAAAAAAAACCAAAAAAAAACTTTCCCACACTTATAATTTAGGTTAGAGGAGGTGGGAGGGTGGGATTCTCTACCAGTGTAGAGGATCAGGTATCCTCTCTGCGCTAATTTATAGGATTAGGGGCTCAAGAAAAAAAAACTACAACTACCGGTAAGCGTCCTAGTGACGACTTCCGGTTTCTAACTAATTTTAAAAAAACCGCCGAAAAACTCGCGACTTAAACTAGAAATAAACAGTTAAACAAAATAAACAGAAAAATGCACCTTTTTTGCTGCCTCTTCACACGCCCAAAAATCGCTGCCTCTGGATACTGCTCCTCAGGAACAATGGCACATAATTGCCCCTGATAAATTGTTGCTAAGCCGCTTTGTTGAAGTGCTGCAGCACAACTGGTGCAGGTAAACCCACAATGCTATTGGAGAAGGATTTCAGGCTTTTAACCCAGCAACTGTAGATTTCCAAGTCAGGATGGTGAGTGGTTTGGAGAGGAACTTACAGGTAATAGGATTCTTGTGTATCTGCTGCCCTTGTCCTTCTAGATGGAAGATGTTGAGGGTTCGAAAGGTGCTGTTGAAGGAGTGTTAGTGAATTACTGCAGCACGTCTTGCAGATGCTACATACTGCAGCGTGGTGGAAGAATGAATGTTTAAAGTGATGGTTGGGGTGCTTTGTTCTGGGTAGTGTTGAGCTCCTTGACTGTTTTTGGAGCTGCACTCTTCCTGAAGTGTCAAAAGTATTCAATCATATTCGTGACTTGTAGATGGTGGACAGGCTTTGGAGGGGGGTTAGGAGGTGAATTAGTTTCCCAGAATTCCTAACCTCTTCACTATTCTTGTAGCCATTGTATTTATATATCTGGACAAGCTCAATTCCTGGTCAGTGGTAACTCCCAGCATGTTGATAGTGGGGATTCAACAATATTAATGCCATTGAATGCCAAGAGGAGAAATAGTTTGATTCTCTCTTGTTAGTGATGGCATTTGTGTGGCACTTGCTATCTATCAGCTTGGTCTATGTCACCTTTCACACTATACATTGATCACATTAGCAGAAGATAAAACAATGCCCATTTGTGTGTTGCATAGCTTATATATTTTAAAAGAAACCTCAGGCTTGAGGAAGAAAGCAGCAGATCTGATCATTGCTGTAATTATGAAATGAAAAGTGGACCAAATTAAATATTTATGCAGTACTTTTGAGGGAGGAGTTTGTTACAAATTTTATACATCAAAACACCAGTATTACAATACCTGTAGTTAATATGTTTTACCTGTATCATAGCCATCTTTCAGTTCAGTTATAAATTCATGTGCATGAGCTTTCTTAGAAGCCTGCACGATTACATTTATAGAACACTCCTGCAGGCCATATACAATGTTTTCTTGTATTGATCGGGCAAACATCACTGGCTCCTGACCAACCATAGCAACCTTGAACAAGAATTTTTTAAAAAGTTTTATCAAAATGTTCTGCACAAAGTTACCTCATGCTAAACAGAAATGGGAATTTTATCTCAACGAATTCACATAAATGGAGACAGATTCAAATAATATCCTTTCATTGCAAGGACACAGACTTCAGATTTTACATTTCACCTACACCCTCTACCAATGTAAAGATGTACACTTTGGTGATTACTACATCTAGCTCAGGTAGGGTCTCGCACTCTGGTGGTCACCTTACTGACATGTGTCCACAGAGGAGGAAGAGGAAGAGACAGCCAATGTCACCAGCACTTGAAGAACTGATGGGGAAGAGGTTTCATCTAATTCTGAGTGAGGTCCTAGACAAGATGCTGGTATGTAACAAGAGGTGAGAGAACATCAGGCTGAAGCCCTCATCAGAGTGGCACATAAGGTGGAGGAATACGTCTGCCTTCAGACTGATGAAGTGGTACTGACATGTGTGCATATCGAGGTCTCCATGAGGAGGGTGGCAGACACCGTGGAGAACCAGGTCCAGGAGAAGGCCCAGTTTCTGCCAGAAATGCACAAAGACCAGAACTCCAATGCTGCAGTCATGAGCCAGCTTTTGCAGAGAGGGGGGTGGGACACCTCAACCTCCTCCCAGGATCCTCTTTCCTTCAAGGAGTCAATGAGGGGCCCTCAGACACCAAAAGAGAAGAGGATTGTCAGGTGAAATGCAGGGAATCTTTTGAGGGACCCTATCAGCTCAGGCTTATGGGACCACAACGAGTACACCTGTCCCTGCAGGAGATCCAAACCAAGCTGGGCCTCAGGGCCTCAAAGCTCCATATTAGTGAGCAGCTTGTATCCAACCTGCTATGGATGTCAGTTGGGGAGCACCTTGACATAGTGGCAAGAAACATAAAATAAAGAAGTGCTGATCTCACAGTAGTGACATGAGTACACTATTATTGCTGATTATTTGTGCACACTTGTTATTATATGTACAGTTGCACTTTAAGGAGGTCTACTGTCTTTTCATTGCTGTGCACGCCCCCATTAACACAGTGGCACAGTGGTTAGTGCTGCTGCCTCACAGTGCCAAGGACCTGGCTTTGATTCCTGGCTTGGGTCACTGTCTGTGTGGAGTTTACACATTCCCACTGTGTCTGTGTGGGTTTGCTCCAGTTTCCTCCCACAGTCTAAAGATGTGCGGGTTAGTGCATTGGCCAAGTTAAATTCTCCCTTGCTGTGCCTGAACAGATGCTGGAGAGTGGTGTTTAGGAGATTTTCACAATAACTTCATTGCAGTGTTAATGTAAGCCTACTTGGGACTAACAAATTCACTTAAACCGCCTGTGTCTGTGTCCCTCCTAAATCATGCACATGCAGGAAGGAATTGCAGGTTCCACCTGCAGCTTCTGCTCGAACATCAAGAGGCTTCGCCTGCAGCTCTAAAATTGGCATCCGATCTCTGTGGAGCCTGTGCTATCAGCTGTATCAGGCCCCACCTTGCCAGCGCAATGCCAAAAACCACACCTCTAGGTATTTTGTGCATAGAGTACAATAATATCTGGAGAGAAAATTCAGCTGTGCAACTGGAGATCTACACACCAGTTTTCTCACCTCAACCAGCATTCTGTGCAACTGACTACAAAATTCCACCTGTGATATATTATCATAAATTACATCCTGGATATTTAACAATTAGTAATCAAACAGTAACATTACCTTAGTGTGAAAATACTTGTAATCATAATCCTGAATTGGGTAGCCATCCAGTAAAATTTCACCAGCCTGTGGATTGTAGAAATTCTCCATCAACTGCAGACAAGAGCTCTTCCCACTCCCTGAGACACCCACCAGAGCTGTAATTTCACCAGGATATAGTGTGAAAGATGCATTCTGTAAAAGTAATGTATGTTTGATTCTTGTTTACCAAAAAAAAAGATAAGACCCTTAAAAGTATTAACCATTTAGCCACATGTACTAATTTTCATGGAAAACATGTAAAATGAAAAGCCATCCATCTGAAGCGTTAACAGTATATCACCACAGCAGCTATCAGACTTGCCAAGTATTTTCAGCATCTTCCAAACACAGATAAATGCACACCATGCATTGATATTTACTGAACAGACATCTCCAACTAACCAAGGAATTAAAACATTCACATATTACTGTTTTACAACAAATATACATTGAGATAATCGATCCACTGATTATGTCCATTGTTCATTTTTATTTAATTGTCAATTAGCCACTTTAGCCATTGGCTGCTATATTAGGCACCACAGTTCTAGAGCAGCTCCTTCTGACAGATTTGTGAAATTGCAACTTGCAAATTACTGAGATTTTAGGTAAGAATAGCAGAACTGAATTGGGTGACATGGTAGAGGCAATTGGTATGAATACCTAGCTTATGGTAATATTTTAGATATTAAAATTCTGGGCTTTAGAGATAGAGCGAACACTAAAAAATAGTCCAAAGATGTGCAGGTTAGGTGGATTGGCCATGATAAATTGCCCCTTACTATCAGGGGACTAGCTAGGGTAAATGCATGGGGTTGTGGGAATAGGGTCTGGGTGGGATTGCAGATTCGATGGGCTGAATGGCCTCCTTCTATACTGTAGGATTCTATTGGTCTATTCTATAAACACCACCATAGTGGGTCAGATCTCAAACAATGATGAGATAGAGTACAGGAATGAGATAGAGAATCTGGTGAACTGGTGCGGCAACAATAATCTCTCCCTCAATGTCAACAAAATGAAGGAGATTGTCATCAACTTCAATAAAGGAGAACATGCCTCTGTCTGCATCAATGGGGACGAAGTAGAAAGGGTTGAGAGCTTCAAGTTTTTAGCTGTCCAGATCACCAACAACTTTCTTCTGCAAAGTTCTTCTTTAACCTGTCCTGGTCCCCCCATGCTAATACTATAGTTAAGAAAGGCTACCAATCCTCTATGTTCTCAGAAGACTAAGGACGTTTGGCATGTCAGTTACAACTCTCACCAACTTTTACAGATGCACCATAGAAAGCATCCTTTCTGGTTGTATCACAGCTTGGGTGTGTATGGGGTGTCAGGGAGGGGTAGTACCTCTGGTGGGGGAACATGTCGTGTCCTTTCAAGGCTGTTTGTCCACCCTTTGTCTCCACCTGGCACTCAGCTCTCACCTGTGGCTCCCCCGTAGCTGTTTGCATGTGACAGCGGCCACACGCCAGGCAACAGCTTCGACAAGCCAGGTGAGGGTAGCCGATGTGTCTCAGCCCTCGGTGAGATAGGGAGATGTCTATCCCAGCATGTGAAGACAGACTCCGGCGGATTGAGCAGATGAGACGAATGGAAGGTCCAACGGTCAAGAAGGCAGTCTCTGCAAGCGTCGTGGAACGCAAAAAGCAGGACAAGACACAGAAGACATCCTGGTCATCCACTGCGCTTAGTCCCATCTCCAGCCATCTTGACTCTTGTCACTGGATCTAGATGGGAATTGGGAAAAGAGAGTGAGGCTGATGCTGCACAACTCTCCCTCACTTTAATCCAAATCAAATGCTTGTCTCAACACCATCATCATCAGTCTCCTGTTCAACCCTTGAAGTCCTGTGGCAATGGGCGAGCGACAAAGCAGCAGGTGAGGATACACTGGGAGCTGTAGTCACAGACCTGCACACAGGCGGCTCAGGTCTAATGGTAATTTTCCGCTGACCGAAGCAGCAGTGAAACTCGGCATTTACCGAGGCGACTAAGCAGTCCTCTTCAGGAACGCACTGCTCACCTCCATAGAATGAGAAAGGGGCTAGAAAAGGTGCCCTAAACATTGCCTGCTTCACTACACCCTGGCCAGTTTACCACAGCTGGCAGGCATCCCATCTTGCGGCCAAACAAACAAAATAAAACACAAGGCGACACCACTCACCATCGGCACTTGGAACATGCACACGCTTTTGGACAACCCTACAGCAGACAGAGCCGAGAGAAGAACAGCCTTAGTTGCCAGAGAGCTTGCAAGATACAACATTGACATTGTAGCCCTGAGTGAAACGCGTCTTGCCAACATAGGTCAGTTGACTGAAACTGGAAGTGGGTGCACTTTTTTCTGGAGCGGTCGTGACAGCGATGAGCATCGTGATGCTGGAGTTGGATTTGCCGTCAGGAGCCACCTTGTTTGGAAACTTGATAGTCGACCCAACGGTGTGAACGGCCGGCTTATGACATTACAGTTTCCGCTACAGAACAGAAGTGAAGCCACCCTGATCAGCGCCTACGCCCCCACAATGAACAACCCAGACGAGATGAAAGATAACTTCTACGAAGAACTAGATGCCCTACTATCAGCAGTGAGCAGTACCGACAAGCTGATCTTGCTTGGCAATTTAAGAACATAAGAACATAAGAAATAGGAGCAGGAGTAGGCCATCCAGTCCTTCGAGCCTGCCCCGCCACTCAATAAGATCATGGCTGATCTGTCGTGTCTCAGTTCCACATTCCCGCCCTCTCCCCATAACCCTTAATCCCCTCGCTTATCAAAAACCCATCAACCCGTGTCTTAAAAATATTTAGCGAGGCAGCCTCCACCACTTCAACGGGCAGAGAATTCCAGAGATTCACCACCCTTTGAGTGAAGAAGTTCCTCCTCAACTCCATTCTAAACCGCCCCCCCTTTATCTTGAGGCTGTGCCCCCTAGTCCTACTATCCTTTCTGAGCGGGAAGAGTCTCTCCACCTCTATCCTATCCATCCCATTCATCATCTTATACGTCTCAATGAGATCTCCCCTCATTCTTCTAAACTCTAACGAGTACAAGCCTAATTTATTCAGCCTCTCCTCATAGCTCAACCCCCTCAACTCCGGCATCAGCCTAGTAAACCTCCTCTGCACTCCCTCCAAGGCCAAAACATCCTTGCGTAAGTACGGCGCCCAAAACTGCACACAGTACTCCAGCTGCGGCCTCACCAATGCCCTATACAGCCGCAGCAAGACCTCCCTACTTTTATATTCAATCCCCCTCGCTATGAAGGCCAGCATCCCATTAGCCTTCCTGACCACCTGCTGCACCTGCAGGCTGGGTTTTTGCGACTCATGCACAAGGATCCCGAGGTCCCTCTGCACCGTCGCCTGCTGCAGTTTTTCACCCCGTAAGTAATAGTCCTTCCTACCATTATTCCTACCAAAGTGGACCACCTCGCACTTGCCAACATTAAATTCCATTTGCCATTTCCTGGCCCATTTGCCCAGCCTATCTAGATCCTTCTGCAGACTCTCCACACCCTCCAGTACGGTGTGACTTTGCAATCTGACAGGGAGTCATTGGGAGGCATGTAATGGGCATGCTCTTAATGAAGACCTGTGCAGCACACGACCTCCTTATCACCAATACAACCTTCCGTCTGCCTACTCGAAACAAGACCTCCTGGATGCACCCCCGCTCTAAGCATTGGCACCTTATCGACTGTGTCATTGTCAGGAGAAAAGACAGGCAGGATGTCAGAGTGACCAAGGCCATGTGTGGTGCTGACTGCTGGACAGATCACAGGCTCATTGTCTCCAAAATGAGGCTCCAAATCAGACCCAAGAGATGACCACAGGGAAGCAAGGTTATGAAAAGAATCAATGCGGCCAAGCTAAAGAACCCCAGCATAGCTTCAGCATTGGCTAAAGTATTAGAAATCAAGCTTGCTGACCTACACCTCGCAGGCAGCGCTGAGGATGACTGGGAACGCTTCAGGGATGCCATCCATACATCTGCACTGAAGATGCTCAGGCCGTCTACACGCAAGCAGCATGACTGGTTCGATGAGAATGATGAGGAGATACAGGCTCTACTTGTTGAAAAGCACCATCTTCATCGGGCCTGTCAGAACGACCCATCTTCAGCTGCCAAGAAAAATGCTTTTACCAGTGCTCGCAGGACAGTCCAGAATAAACTGCTTAAAATGCAGGATGCTTGGCTGAGTGCCAAGGCAGATGAAATACAAGGATACGCTGACAGAAACAACTTGAAACGGTTCTACGAAGCCCTCAACAATTTCTACGGACCTCAATCTCTCGGGAGCTCCCCCCTCCTGAGTACAGATAATACCACTCTCATTACAAAGGAGGCTCAGATCTTGCAGAAGTGGGCTGACCACCTTGAAGCCGTCTTCAACTGACAATCATCTATTAACGATGAGGCAATAGACAGGATTCCCCAGGTTGATATCAACAGCACCATGGATGACCCACTGGTAGTAGCTGAAGTCATGAAAGCTGTCAGCCAGCTATCCAGTGGCAAAGCCCCAGGGGAAGATGCCATACCTGCAGAGATCTACAAAGCTGCTGGTCCTGTGTCTGAGAAGCTCACCGAGTTGTTCCAGTCCTTTTGGAAGCAAGGATCCATTCCTCAGGAACTTAAAGATGCTTCCATTGTACACCTCTACAAGAGGAAGGGCAATCGGCAAGTATGTGACAACCACTGAGGAATCTCGCTGCTCTCCATCACAGGAGAGACCCTTGCAAGAGTCCTGATAAATCGCCTGGTCACTCATCTGGAGCTGGGCCTGCTTCTAGAGTCACAGTGTGGCTTCCGCGAAGCTCACAGGACTATTGACATGATTTTTGCTGCACGCCAATTTCAGGAGAAATGTTAGGAGCAGAATTGCGAGCTCTACACACCCTTTGTTGACCTCGCGAAAGCCTTCAACACAGGTTGCTGTCGCCAGGGCCATCCCCACACCCTCAATTCTTGCCTTCAGACAACCACACAACCTCATACAGACCATTGTTCGCAGCAAACTACCCAGCCTTCAGGAAAACAGTGACCACAATACCACACAAACCAGCCACAGCAACCTCTGTAAGACATGCCGGATCATCGACATGGATGACCTCATCACATGTGAGAATACCATCCACCAGGTACACAGTACATACTCTTGCAACTCGGCCAACGTTGTCTACCTGATACGTTGCAAGAAAGGATGTCCCGAAGGATGGTACATTGGGGAGACCATGCAGACGCTACAACAATGGATGAATGAACATCGCTCGACAATCACCAGGCAAGACTGTTCCCTTCCTGTTGGTGAACACTTCAGTGGTCACGGGCATTTGGCTTCTGACCTTCGGGTAAGCATTCTCCAAGGCGGCCTTCACGACACACGACAGCGCAGAGTCACTGAGCAGAGACTGATAGCCAAGTTCCGCACACGTGAGGACGGTCTCAACAGGGATCTTGGGTTCATGTCGCACTATCTGTAACCCCCATGACTTGCCTGGGTTTGCAAAACCTCACTTACTATACTGTCTGGAGACAATACACGTCTCTTTAACCTGTGATCATTGCTCATTCCACTCACATTGTCGGCTACTTTAAGACTTGAATAGCAGGTTAGGTATAAAGATTCGCATTCTAATCAGTAATCTGTAAACTGTCTGTACTTTATATGCTCTGTCTGAGGCCAGAGCTCTTCATTCACCTGACGAAGAGGGAAACCTCGAAAGCTTGTGAGTTTACTATCAAATAAATCGGTTGGACTTAAACCTGGTGTTGTCAGACTTCTTATTGTGGCACTTGGTGATCAGTGGAGTGCCGCAGGGATTGGTACTGGGGCCTCAACTGTTTACCATTTACATAGATGATGTGGAGGAGGGGGCTGAGTGTAGGGTGAGGAAATTTGCTGATGACACAAAGATGAGTGGAAAAGCAAATTGCGTGGAGGGTGTGGAAAGTCTGCAGAGAGATCTGGATAGGCTGAGCGAGTGGGCGAGGACCTGGCAGATGGAGGATAATGTTAGCAAGTGTGAGGTTATCCACTTTGGTAGAAATAATAGTAGGAGGGATTATTATTTAAAAGGCGAAAAGCTGCAGCATGCTATGGTGCAGAGGGACCTGGGGGTCCTTGTGTACGAATCGCAAAAACCCAGTCTGCAGGTGCAGCAGGTGATCAAGAAGGCAAATGGAATGTTGGCCTTTATAGTGAGGGGGATAGAATATCAAAGCAGGGAGGTCTTGCTGCAACTGTACAGGGTACTGGTGAGGCCGCAGCTGGAGTACTGTGTGCAGTTTTGGTCACCGCACTTGCAGAAGGATATTTTGGCCTTGGAGGGAGTGCAGAGGAGGTTCACTAGGCTGATACCGGAGATGAGGGGGTTGGACTATGAAGAGAGACTAAATAGACTGGGTCTGTACTCAGAGTTTAGAAGGCTGAGGGGGGATCTTATAGAGACATATAAGATAATGAAGGGGATAGATAGGGCAGAGGTAGAGAGATTCTTCCTGCTTAGAAAGGATAGCAGGACTAGAGGGCACAGCCTCAAGATAAGGAGGGGGGACAGTTTAGATCGAAGTTGAGGAGGAACTTCTTGACTCAAGGGGTGGTGAATCTCTGGAATTCTCTGCCCGTTGAAGTGGTGGAGGCTACCTCGCTGAATATATTTAAGTCAAGGGTAGATATGTTTCTGATAGACAGGGTTATGGGGAGAAAGCGGGAAAGTGGACCTGATCCACTTCAGATCAGCCATGATCTTATTGAATGGCGGGGCAGGCTCAAAGGGTTAGATGGCCTACTCCTGCTCCTATTTCTTATGTTCTTATGTAAAGAGTCAGTTGAAGTTTTTGATTTGGTGTGGTTTGCAGCTTACTGTAACAAATGATAGCTAGCTGGGGCTGCATTGTAAGTAGAGCAAAACTTCATAATTTACTATGTTGTAACTGTGAAACAAGCTTTTATATATGTGTATGCATGTGACTCGTTCTTTGCCAGATTCTAAAGCCATCAGGGGTATGGGGAAAGCACAGGAGTGTCAAAAAGGATCAGCTGTGATCATATTGAATGGCGGAGCATGCTTGAAGGACTGACCTATTCATGAATTTATTTTGTGAAGATGATCAGGTGGACAATATGAGAACAGTGAATATGAATTCTCTGCACTCCCCCTCATTCATATTCAGCGAGGTAGCCTCCACCACTTCAACGGGCAGAGAATTCCAGAGATTCACCACCCCTTGAGTCAAGAAGTTCCTCCTCAACTCCGATCTAAACTGCCCCCCCTCCTTATCTTGAGGCTGTGCCCTCTAGTCCTGCTATCCTTTCTAAGCAGGAAGAATCTCTCTACCTCTACCCTATCTATCCCGTTCATTATCTTATATGTCTCTATAAGATCCCCCCTCAGCCTTCTAAACTCCGAGTACAGACCCAGTCTATTTAGTCTCTCTTCATAGTCCAACCCCCTCATCTCCGGTATCAGCCTAGTGAACCTCCTCTGCACTCCCTCCAAGGCCAAAATATCCTTCTGCAAGTGCGGTGACCAAAACTGCACACAGTACTCCAGCTGCAGCCTCACCAGTACCCTGTACAGTTGCAGCAAGGCCTCCCTGCTTTGATATTCTATCCCCCTCGCTATAAAGGCCAACATTCCATTTGCCTTCTTGATCACCTGCTGCACCTGCAGACTGGGTTTTTGCGATTCGTACACAAGGACCCCCAGGTCCCTCTGCACCATAGCATGCTGCAGCTTTTCGCCTTTTAAATAATAATCCCTCCTACTATTATTTCTACCAAAGTGGATAACCTCGCACTTGCTAACATTATCCTCCATCTGCCAGGTCCTCGCCCACTCGCTCAGCCTATCCAGATCTCTCTGCAGACTTTCCACACCCTCCACGCAATTTGCTTTTCCACTCATCTTTGTGTCATCAGCAAATTTCCTCACCCTACACTCAGCCCCCTCCTCCACATCATCTATGTAAATGGTAAACAGTTGAGGCCCCAGAACCGATCCCTGCGGCACTCCACTGATCACCAAGTGCCACACTCTGCATTCCTCCTCCGCACTCCCTCCAAGTAGAAAGAAGGCGGCTAAGAGGGGACCTTATTGAAACATATAAGATGATTAGAGGTTTAGATAGGGTGGACAGTGATAGCCTTTTTCCTCGGATGGAGAAAGCTAGCACGAGGGGGCATAGCTTTAAATTAAGGGGTGGTAGTTATAGGACGGATGTCAGAGGTAGGTTCTTTACCCAGAGGGTGGTGAGGGATTGGAATGCCCTGCCTGCTGCAGTTGTAAATGCGCCTAGTTTGGGGGCATTTAAGAGATCCGTGGATAGGTTTATGGATGGAAAGGGATTGGTTTAGGTTAGAGGGTCATTGCTTTTTAATTGGTCGGCATAACATCGTGGGCCGAAGGGCCTGTTCTGTGCTGTAATGTTCTATGTTCTATGAATAGAAATTTGCATTAAGAGATGATTTGATGTTTAACTATTGTATTTCAATGAGTATATCAATAAAGCAAAGTTTTAAGTTTATTTGTTATCCAAAAATAGTAGACATGAAAAATAACATGAAAGATCAGTGTATCCAAGGAATATCCAAAGGGATGTAAATACAATAGATTTAAAGATAAAAAGGGAAAAATACAATTAAAGGGAGATTGAAGGTGTGGTGAGATGTGAGATCTTGAAGAGCATGTGTGCTGAAAACAGACCTGTGAAGAAAGCAGCTTCCAGGCAGCCTCAGAGACCCTGTGGCAATTTTGTGGTAATTTTGCTGGAATTTTTATAGAGAAAACCTATGAGAATTGTTGCCAGAAAGGGTATTTAGTTTTGAGTTTAACCAAGTAGAAATCTTTTAGGAAATGTTTGTAAACCGAAAGCTATCTGTGTAAATGTAATATTGTGCATTTTCTTTTTTCAGTAAATGTTTAAATGTAATACGTAAATGCTCCAAAAATGGTTTGAAATTTTTGCTCCTGATTCCAATGCTGATACTCTCTCATTATGTAAAATTGTCCAAACTTCTCTTTGGGATTTGGGCAGCATGGCAATTACCACCTGCCATATCATTACAATGTAGAATGTCAGGAGCTTAATCTCAGTTTGAATTTTGTGAAGGAATAGAGGATGGAAGATTGCCTGGCTTGAAAGTAGTGGAAGAATCTAAAGCGGTCCTCACAGAACCTTGTAACAAAAAAAGCAACAAGCAGATTAGTTTGAAGGGGACTTAGGCATCCACAGTCAAATAGGGTAAATTAAAGTTTTACCTTTGAGAATAGGTGGAACTGAGGACAGTTATCCAGATGTCTGGGGCACACTGAGAGGTGATCCCTTCTGAAGTAAATAGCTTTAAGATTGATGAGCCTTACTTGTGAATTCTTGAGGGCAGCAAGATGTAAGCCTGAATGTGTAACATAGTTCTAAAATACATTGTTAAACAAAATTCATTTTGATTCATTTTGGTAGGACAAACTTGAATGCGGATTACAGGGTCAACGGCAAGGTTCTGTGGAATATGGAGGAACAGAGAGATCTTGGGGTTCATATCCACAGATCTCTGAAGGTTGCCACTCAAGTGGATGGAGCTGTGAAAAGGCTTATAGTGTGTTAACATTTATTAACGGGGGTTTGGGTTTAAGAGTTGTGGGGTTATGCTGCAACTGTACAGGATCTTGGTGAGACCACATTTGGAATATTGTGTGCAGCTCTGATCACCTCACTATAAGAAGGATGTGGAAGTATTGGAGAGAGTGCAGAGGAGATTTACCAGGATGCTGCCTGGTTTGGAGGTAGGTTTTATGAGGAAAGGTTGAGGGAGCTGAGGCTTTTCTCTTTAGAGCGGAGGAGGATGAGAGGTGACTTGATAGAGGTTTATAAGATGATGAGGGGGATAGATAGAGTGGACGTTCAGAGACTATTTCCTCGGGTGGATGTAGCTGTTAATAGGGAGCATAACTATAAGGTTCATGGTGGGAGATATAGGAGGGACGTCCGAAGTAGATTCTTTACTCAGAGAGTGGTTGGTGTGTGGAATGCACTGCCTGCTGTGATAGTGGAGTTGGACACTTTAGGAACTTTCAAGCGGTTATTGGATAGGCACATGGAGCACTCCAGAATGATAGGGAGTGGGATAGCTTGATCTTGGGTTTGGACGTAGCTCGGCCCTACATCGAGGGCCAAAGGGCCTGTACTGTGCTGTACTGTTCTATGTTCTATGTAAAATAAGTGTTATTAACTTAAGTCTTTTATATAAAGTTTGGACTTTGGTTAAAAAGGTGAGATCTTGTGGCATAGTTTTTTTGGGTTAAAATTAGGTGTTTGGGTTTCTATTTAAATATTAATGATCCTTAATCAAATTGTAACACCTTTGCCTGCTGTTTCTAATAGCTGACCTAAATGTTGCCCTGAATTTTAATTGCTGCAGGCTTTTGGTAATAGCTTCCAGTGAAAGAGTGATCATTCCCAAATGCTAGTCTGATGTAATCCCACCCATGAGATATGTAGGTGGATTTAGTAAAATCTTGGCTGGATACACTGGCTGACTTAACGTTGGTGAGGACTAAGCAGAAAAATCAGTCTCTTGAGCTTTAACAGCAATGATATACAACTCAATGTTTCAGCTTCATTTAGGACAACTTACATTGAGAATTTTGTGTTGCAGCCTAGTAGGGTATGCAAAACTGACATTCTTAAATGTGATTTCACCCTTCAGAGTTTCTGGAATGAATACTCCAGTCTTTTGCCTGGTTGATTTATCGTCAATACACTCAAAGATTTTTTCTGACACACCAACTGCTTGAATCAATCCAGTAAATGCATTGTTGACATTCTGAAAAAAAAAATACCTGTTTATAAATTAATGCAATATTTGTTATTTCTTCAAAGGTCAGTATTTGTTTTGGTATAAAATTACTAACCTGAAGAACATCAGTTAGCATCATCTGATAAAAGATGAAGGAGAGTAGATCACCAGATGTTAATTGGTCATTCAGGACAAGGTACCCACCATAATATGCAATGGCCATCTGGAGAGTAACCTGAAAAAACTGGGGAGAAAAGGTGCAATTAGTGAGGAGAAATTAGCCTGTTCTCATCTTCAGAACAGACACAGAAATCTGGTTGACATTTTAGGCATAAATCCTTCCTCAGGATTGAAAGGTATTACAGATGAGCAACAGTTGAAAAGGAACAGGATGGGGAAATGAAAGGAACATGCAACAACCAATTAGTAGGAGGAAGGATCAGGAAATGGTTTAAAGGTAGAAATGCTAGATATTCAGATACTTAGACAAAATGAGGGAGGAAAAAAGTCTTACCATAAAAGGCTGCAGAAACAGCAGGCCCAATTTTACCATCAAGTTGCACCTGTTTTCGGGCATGAAAACTTGGTAAAGTTGGGCATGAGGCAAGTAGCATGATCCGTGACCGCCTCCACTTTACCAACAGCTGAAAATGGTGGTCTTCAGGACCACGCCCAAAACAGGCATGACAGCAATTTAAATATATTTGAATGCATTTAATTTGAATTAATGAGCTGATGCCCATTCATCTTTACCAGCACTTCCTCCTTTACCACCACGGTCACCCATACAGATTTGGCACGAAGCAGACATGGTCCACAAAGATCAAATTCAGGCATTCCAGCTTCTAGGAGGTAAGTTCAGAGCTTCCAATGGCTCTCTGACTCAGATCGGTGGGGCAGTGGGGGGCGGCCGGGGGGGGGTGGTCCTCTGCCACTCTGTGTGCAATCAGTGGGGCGAGGATAACAGGTGGCCGTGATCGGGAGTTGCAGCAGTGTGGGGGGGATAAGGGGGTCAGTTATGTTGTGGGGATGGGGCAATGTCTGTAGGGGCCAGGGGGAGGCATTATCTGGCCCAGGAGCAATGTGGCAGGGGTACATTTTTCTTTTTTTTGTACTGCACATGCAGAGTTGGAAGCATCGATCAGAGCTATAGTGTTTTGGGCGCATTACACCCAGCCCACAGGCTTCTGCAGCGCGATTCGGAATCACAGATAATTCTGCAGGCAGAGTGCGAATGGGGGCGCCTGAGAATGGGTCTAAAAGTCGGATCTGAAACACTCCCAGATTCAAGTCACACCCAGCGCTTAGAATCAAAATGGTAAAAATCGGGCCCAGAGTCTCAATTTTAAAAGAAACTTTTCCTTCTTGTTCATTCAGTGAAATCTGAAATGACTGGCATTTCTTGCTTATCCTTAGTTGCCCTGGGGAGATTTTACTGGTCTGTTTGGAACTGTTACAGCGCAGTAGTTTTGATAGAACTCAGAGTCAATAGCTTTGGTGAGTAGACTGGAGTCACGTAAAAGGCAAAGCAGTTAACAACAGGTTTACTTTACCAAAGGACAGGAATAAACCAGTTGAAATTTTATGACAATCCAAAAGATTTGTGGTCACTTTTACTATTCCCAACTTTTATTTTTCCTGATTAGGTTTAGCACTATTAGGAAGGGAGTTTCAGTGAGTGATCTAGCTGAAGTGAAAGAACAATGACATATTTCCAAGTCAGAATGGTGTGTGGCTCGGAAAGGAATTTGTAGGTGTTACTGTTCCATACAGCTGTTGCCCTTATCCTTCTAAATGGTACAGGTTATGGGATTAGAAGGTTCTGTCAAAGAAGCCTTGGTGAGTTGCCACAGTGCATCTTGTAGGTGGTTCATACTGCTGCTATTGTACCTTACTGGTTGAAAGAGTGAATATTTATGTTCATGGATGGGTGTCAAACAACTGGGCTGCTTTGACCTGGATAGTGTTGAGCTTCTTGAGTTTTGTTGGACTCATACTCATCCAGGCAAGTGGAGAGTATTCCATCGCACTCCTGACTTGTGCCTTGTGGATGGTAAACAGACTTTGGGGAGTCAGAGGTGAGTTATTCATCACAGAATTCCCAGTCTCTTAACCTGCACTTTGTAGCCACAGTATTAAATGGACTAATCCTGTTTAGTTTCTGGTCAGTGATCACCTCCAGGATATTTTGATCAAGGGGATGAGGAGGTGGTTCTGCAATGGCTAGGTTTTCTCTTGTTGAAGATGGGCATTGCCTGGCACTTGTGTGGTGTGGCACAAATGTTATTTGCTGCTTGTCAGCCCGAGCCTGGATATTGTCCGGGTCTTGACAGTTTTTGGACATGGACTACTTAAGTATATGAGGAGTCACAAATAGTGCTGAACATTGTGCTATCAACAGTGAACTTATCCTGGAAATCTGAGCTTATCTTGGAAGGAAAGCCTTTGATAATCAGTTGAAAATGGTTAGGTCTAGGACACTACCCTGAACAACTCTTGCAGTGGTGCTCTGGAACTGAGGTGATTGACTCTTATCAACCATCACCATCTTTCTGGAGCTGGGATTTAATAATCTCATGGTACATTTTAAAGCAGCATCCGTAATCTGTTCCACATCTCTTAGAGAACATATTCCTAATTTTCAATGTTCTCAAAATCGTAACTTAAAACACACATACACCATACATTCTAAAAATCTAAAGCTTAGCTGCGTCTCTAGCTGGAACAGAAGATGTATTTAAGAACATAAGAACATAAGAAATAGGAGCAGGAGTAGGCCATCCAGCCCTTCGAGCCTGCCCCGCCATTCAATAAGATCATGACTGATCTGTCGCTGCTCAGTTCCACTTTCCCGCCCTCTCCCCATAACCCTTAATCCCCTCTCCTATCAAAAACCCATCAACCCGCGTCTTAAAAATATTTAGCGAGGCAGCCTCCACCACTTCAACGGGCAGAGAATTCCAGAGATTCACCACCCTTTGAGTGAAGAAGTTCCTCCTCAACTCCGTTCTAAACCGCCCCCCTTTTATCTTGAGGCTGTGCCCCCTAGTCCTATTGTCTTTTTTGAGTGGGAAGAGTCTCTCCACCTCTATCCTATCCATCCCATTCATCATCTTATACGTCTCAATGAGATCTCCTCTCATTCTTCTAAACTCTAACGAGTACAAGCCCAGTTTATTCAGCCTCTCCTCATAGCTCAACCCCTTCAACTCCGGTATCAGCCTAGTAAACCTCCTCTGCACTCCCTCCAAGTCCAAAATATCTTTGCGCAAGTGCGGCGCCCAAAAATGCACACAGTACTCCAGTTGCGGCCTCACCAATGCCCTATACAGCTGCAGCAAGACCTCCCTACTTTTATATTCAATCCCCTTCGCTATGAAGGCCAGCATCCCATTCGCCTTCCTGACCACCTGCTGCACCTGCAAGCTGGGTTTTTGCGACTCATGCACAAGGACCCCGAGGTCCCTCTGCACCGTCGCCTGCTGCAGTTTTTTGCCTCGTAAGTAATAGTCCTTCCTACCATTTTTCCTACCAAAGTGGACCACCTCACACTTGCCAACATTAAATTCCATTTGCCATTTCCTGGCCCATTCGCCCAGCCTATCTAGATCCTTCTGCAGACTCTCCACACCCTCCGCACAATTTGCCGTTCCCCCAATCTTGGTGTCATCAGCAAATTTCGACACTCTACACTCGGTTCCCTCCTCCAGATCATCTATATAAATGGTAAATAGCTGAGGCCCCAGCACCGACCCCTGGGGCACTCCACTAGTCACCATCCGCCAATCCGAATAGCACCCGTTGACCCCCACTCTCTGCCTCCTATTTGACAACCAATCCTCTATCCACGCTAACACCCTACCCCCAACTCCATGTCCCTCGACCTTCTGCAATAACCTCTTGTGAGGCACTTTGTCAAACGCTTTCTGAAAATCTAGAAAGACCACATCCACCGGCTCTCCTCTATCCACCGCCCTAGACACATCCTCATAGAACTCCAGTAAATTTGTCAGACACGACTTCCCTTTAATGAAACCGTGCTGCGTCTGCTCTATCAAGCAATTCCCTTCAAGATGCCTCGCAATTTCCTCCTTAATGACAGATTCTAACATTTTACCTACCACAGATGTTAAACTAACCGGCCTATAATTCCCCGCCTTTTGCCTGGCACCCTTCTTAAACAACGGCATAACATTAGCTGTTTTCCAATCATCCGGCACTTCCCCGGAATCCAGCGACGTTTGGAAAATAACCACCAAGGCATCCACTATCACCTCCGCCATTTCTTTCAGAACCCTCGGATGCATTCCATCCGGTCCTGGGGACTTGTCCACAATCAGCCCCTCCAGTCTGTCGAGCACCGCCTTTCTAGTAACAGTAATGTCATTAAGACCCTCCAGTCCTACCACCTTTCTATCGCTAACACCCGGCAAATTATTCACGTCCTCCTCCGTGAAGACAGAAACAAAAAAGTTATTCAATACCTTAGCCATATCCCCATCCCCTACCACTAGGTCCCCTTTCTCATCCTCTAAAGGACCAACGTTCACCCTAGCCAGCCTCTTCCTTTTTATATATTGATAAAAACTCTTGCTATCCTTTTTTATATTAAGCGCTAGCCCAGCTTCATAGTTTCTCCTACCCTTATCAACTTCTTTGTCAATCTTTGTTGACATTTAAACCTCTCCCAATCCTCTTCTCGCCCACTACTCTTAGCTACTCTAAATTCCTCCGCTTTTAGTTTAACACTTTCCTTCACCTCCTTTGTTATCCACGGCTTATTACCTCTCCTCCTACTATCCTTTTTGACCATCGGAATAAATTTCCGTTGAGCACCAAGAAAGATCTCCTTAAAGATCCTCCACTGCTCCTTAACAGACCCTCCCTCCAACGCGCTCTCCCAGTCCACATTCGCCAATTCTTCTCTCATCCTACCGTATTTCCCTCTATTCAAACAAAGGACGCGTGTCCGGGAACCCACTTTCTCCTCCTCCATCTGCACCAGAAACTCCACCATACAATGATCACTGTCCCCAAGAAGATCCTTCACCACAAGGTCCCTAATTCTACCCGCTTCATTACATAGCACCAGATCCAAGACAGCTCGCTCCCTCGTCGGCTCCAACACACACTGTTCGAGGAAACTATCCCGGCAGCATTCCAAGAACTCTTCCTCGAGCCCCCCACGTCCAACATGGGTTTTTTTTTCAACTCCAATTTTTGAAAGTGAATCTTCATTATATCTCCACTAAGGTAAGCATCATTCTATCTCCAAAAGGCTATAGATACTTTGACAATTGATGCTTTCAAGCCTGAAATTGATCAGTTTTAGTTATCTAAGGGTACAAAACATTATGGAACTAAGATTGAGTTGAAGTACAGTCTGGCTACAATACTCCCTGGCATCAGCCTTAGTTCCCTCCATGATCACATATCTTACCAGCTCCATGATTAGCTTTACAAAGAACAAAGAACATCCCAGCACGGGAAACAGGCCCTTTGGCCCAACAAGCCCGCGCCGCCACATCACCCTACACCTATTCTACCCTGCGTATCTACAAATAGAACCCCTGACTTAGCCAGATTCAGGGGAGAATAGTGTCAATTTGGTAAAACCAATCAGCCTAAGAGCACATCTTTGGGGTGTGGGAGGAAACCGGAGCACCCGGAGGAAACCGGAGCACCCGGAGGAAACCCACGCATCCACAGGGAGAATGCACAAACTCCCACAGACACAGGCCCAAATCCATGTATCTGCACAGCTAGCAGTGCTAGTCACCGAGCTGTTGCGGCGCCCGTCTACCGGTCCAGGATCAAGCACACACACCGACACGAAGTACTAGGCCACTCCCGGAGCCTCCAAGAGCAGCCCACGCACGAGCCACCGTGTGCATGCCCCTCGTTTGACAACGAGGTGGACCTCCACCTGCGGAATAAAAAGACAAAAACGTTAATCACAAGCCTGCCTATCCGGTGTCTCCCGAGGTTCTAACCCTTATTTAATAACCCCTACCATAACCCTCCATCCTAGTTTCACTCATGTGCCTATCTAACTGAACCTTAAACGAGTCCAACGTTCCCGTCTCCACCACCCTACTCGGTAGCGTGTTCCATACCCCCACAACTCTCTGCGTAAAGAACCTTCCTCTCATATCCAAATTATACCTCTCCCCCCTCACCCTTAAATCATGTCCTCTTGTATTTGTAACCAATCTAGAGAGCAGTCTCTCACTATCGACTCTGTCTATTCCCTTCAGTATCTTATATACCTCTATCATGTCCCCCCTCAATCTCCGTCTTTCCAAGGAGAACAGTCCCAGTTTCTCCAACCTTTCCTCGTAACCCAGCCCCTCCATGCCAGGCAACATCCTGGTAAACCTCCTCTGCACCCTTTCCAGAGACTCCATGTCCTTCTGGTAGTAAGGTGACCAGAACTGGACGCAGTACTCCAAATGCGGTCTAACCAACGTTCTATACAACTGAAGCATTAGACGGCAGCTTTTAAACTCTATACCCCTTCCTATAAAGGCTAGCATTCCATAAGCCTTCCTGACAACATTCTCCACTTGTGTCGCAACCTTCATGGATTTGTGAACCTGCACTCCCAGGTCCCTCTGTGTTTCTATACTCCTAATTTGTCTACCTTTAATAACATAGCTCCTCTCTACATTATTCCTTCCAAAATGCATCACCTCGCATTTGTCAGGATTAAATTCCATCTGCCACCTATCTGCCCAATGCACCAACCTATCTATATCCTGTTGTATCACCTCATAATCCACTTCGGTACCCGCCAACCCTGCCATCTTGGTGTCATCAGCAAACTTGCTGATCACACCACCTACGCTCTCTTCCAAGTCATTTATGTAGACTACAAAGAGGAGAGGTCCCAGTACTGAACCCTGTGGCACACCACTGGTCACTGGCCTCCAGCCGGACAAAGTCCCCTCCACAACTACCCTCTGTCTCCTATTACCCAGCCAGTTCTCGATCCACCTAGCTACCTGACCTCGTATCCCATGCGCCTTAACCTTTTCTACCAGCCTACCATGAGGAACTTTGTCAAACGCCTTACTGAAATCCATACAGATGACATCAACGGCTCTCCCATCGTCAACCGTTTTTGTCACCTCCTCAAAGGATTCCACCAGATTCGTAAGGCAAGACCTCCCTCTAACAAAGCCATGTTGCGTATCCCCAATCAGACCGCAACGCTCCAAATGCTCATACATCCTACCCCTAAGTACTTTTTCCATTAATTTCCCTACCACCGATGTCAAACTCACCAGCCTATAATTTCCAGGGTTATCCCTACTACCTTTTTTGAACAGCGGTACCACATTTGCTACCCTCCAGTCTTCTGGGACCTCACCTGTGTCCAAAGAAGAGACAAAGATTTGCGCCAGAGGCCCAGCAATTTCATCTTTCACCTCCCTAAGCAGCCTGGGATAAATACCATCAGGCCCCGGAGCTTTATCCGTCCTTACGCTACCTAAAAGCCCTAGCACTTCCTCCCTCGTAATAGATATTTCCTGCAGCTGATCCTCAGCTCCCTCTAACAGACCGCACGATTCCGAACCCCTCTCCTTCGTGAATACCGACGCAAAGTATTCATTCAGGAGCTCCCCCATTCCCTCCGACTCAATACATATCTCCCCACTTTTGTCCCTAAGAGGACCAATTTTCCCTCTAACTACTCTCTTGCTCCTAATATAGGAATAAAATGCCTTCGGATTTTCCTTAATCCTACCAGCCAAAGCCATTTCATGCCCTCTCTTTGCCCTTCTAATTCCCCTTTTTAGCTCCCTCCTACTCTCTCTATATTCCTCCAGCGCACTCTCCGTACCCAGTCGTTTCGACCTAACATACGCCTCCCTCTTCTTTATGACCAAGTCTTCAATACCCTCTGTAATCCACGGCTCTCTAATCCTACCTTTCCCATCCTTCCGCTTAACCGGAACATACCTCCCCTGCAACCATTTCATTTTGCCCTTAAAAGCCTCCCACTTGCCAACCGTGGACTTGCCAGCTAACAGTCCCTCCCAATCAGTGTCCTGCAGCTCCCTCCTAATCCTGCCATAGTTCGCCTTTCCCCAGTTCAGCACACTCCCGTTCGGCCGGCACTCGTCCCTTTCCATTTTTATCCTAAAGTAGACAGACTTGTGGTCACTGTTAGCCACATGTTCGCCTACCTCTACCTCAACCACCTGCCCCGGCTCATTACCCAACACTAAATCCAGTATAGCCCCTCCCCTAGTCGGACTAGTTACATACTGCTCTAGAGACCCTTCCAAAACACATTTCACAAACTCCTCTCCCTCCGTACCCCCAGCTCTAGGCCCCCTCCAATTCACTCCAGGAAGATTAAAGTCACCCACTACAACCACCCTATTCTTCCTGCACCTATCCGAAATGCCCCTGCAAATGCCTTCCTCCACTGACCTCGGGCTGTTGGGTAGCCTATAGTACACCCCTAGCAACGTAATCTCTCCCTTTTTATTCCTCAACTCCACCCACAGTGACTCAATCCCTATCTCTTCTATATTGTCCTCCCTCTGCACTACTGTGATGTTTTCCTTGACTAACAGTGCCACCCCTCCACCTCCACCAGAGCTTTGCTCTGTTCCTGTCCCTTAATGGCAGCTATCCCTCATGTAAGACAGTGGTTTGTGACATGGCTGCCAATTATGTGTTAAGCATCACTTTAGCATGGCAATATCTGCACAATTACTGCAGACTAGAAGGTCCCCTGTTTTCCCTGAGGCTCTCATCTTGGCCACCTGAGTTTTCATTTCCACTCTCCTCTTCCAGTGCCCTTCCAAATGGTCAGCCGTCAGCTACTGTCTTCCAGCTGTCAGTGTCAATGCCTGCCAACTTCATCTTTGCTTACAGGTCTCCTTGCAGCAGAGGTTTGGACACCCAGGAGGTCATGACCTAGTGGCTAGTTCACAACACAGAAGGTCTTTGGATATATGGCCATCACCCATCTGATGAACATAGCTGACATGGCTGGTTAGCAATGGGTGTATACCGATAGAATGAGCATGTCACGGAACTCTGGAATAGTTACCTTGTCCAGCCAAGAGATGCTGAGGAGATGTCTGACATCTGACACAGCGAAGGTCTTTTTTGCTGTTTGGCATAGGTTGTCCATGTCTTACCACTGTAGAGAAAAGCACTGAGGATGCAGGCTTGCTAGTTGACTATTTGGTGATCTCAGCTGCAGCTTTTGTGATGCATGTGTTATTTCAGCATCAAGTGACAGATTGCTGAGGATTGCAGAGCCTCGATATGTGAAAACTATCAATAACCTTCATCATCACAATGTAAATACTGAAAGATGGCAGAATGGCAACATCCTGAGCCATGGCAATTGTCTTTCTAATGCTCAAATCAAACTGTTTATTGGCCTAAGAGATCCTATCCATTTGTTGCTGAAGGTGTTCCTCTTGTTCCCCTATTCTGTGCAACTGCTCCGTCACCATTACAGTGACTATCTGTGAGTAATGCCGCAAATGAACTCAAAACAATTTTCCTACATGTTAGAACATAGAATGATAGAATCTCTATAGTGCAGGAGTCCATTCGGCCCATCGAGTCTGCACTGACCACAACCTAAACATATCTGTCTTCATTTTCTAAACATAAACTATGTGCATTTCATGATAAATTCCTAGATCCTCATTTATAATGCTAACTGCCTATGTAAACCTGTCACACTGCAATTATACTCTTCAGCCAGTAGTTGTGCTATTGTACCACAGCTTTGCATCTCCCAGTCTTCAGACAGTGGAAAAACTCTTATTCTAACTGTCATTACTTGTCTGTTTCCCAAATTGCTGCAAATTTTGCCATTTAACAATAAATTCCCAGTTTTTTTAAATAGTTACAAAGCATATACAATTAAAATGGGTATGGAATTGGTTGCGGAATATAGCTGGGTTTGATCTTGGCCTCAAACCACAGCCAAAATTCTCCTGATTCACCCACCATGGGAATCATAAGAACATAAGAAATAGGAGCAGGAGTAGGCCATCTAGCCCTTCGAGCCTGCCCCGCCATTCAATAAGATCATGGCTGATCTGTCGTGGCTCAGTTCCACATTCCCGCCCTCTCCCCATAACCCTTAATCCCCTCTCTTATCAAAAACCCATCAACCCGCGTCTTAAAAATATTTAGCGAGGTAGCCTCCACTACTTCAACGGGCAGAGAATTCCAGAGATTCACCACCCTTTGAGTGAAGAAGTTCCTCCTCAACTCCGTTCTAAACCGCCCCCCCTTTATCTTGAGGCTGTGCCCCCTAGTCCTACTATCCTTTCTGAGCGGGAAGAGTCTCTCCACCTCTATCCTATCCATCCCATTCATCATCTTATACGTCTCAATGAGATCTCCCCTCATTCTTCTAAACTCTAACGAGTACAAGCCTAATTTATTCAGCCTCTCCTCATAGCTCAACCCCCTCAACTCCGGCATCAGCCTAGTAAACCTCCTCTGCACTCCCTCCAAGGCCAAAACATCCTTGCGTAAGTACGGCGCCCAAAACTGCACACAGTACTCCAGCTGCGGCCTCACCAATGCCCTATACAGCCGCAGCAAGGCCTCCCTACTTTTATATTCAATCCCCCTCGCTATGAAGGCCAGCATCCCATTCGCCTCCCTGACCACCTGCTGCACCTGCAAGCTGGGTTTTTGCGACTCATGCACAAGGACCCCAAGGTCCCTCTGCACCGTTGCCTGCTGCAGTTTTTCTCCACGTAAGTAATAATCCTTCCTACCATTATTCCTACCAAAGTGGGAATCGTAGCAGGTGAGACAGAAAATTTGGCGGACCATTCAAAGGTCCATCAAGCTTGGGTGGGAATTTCTACTCTTGGGGTGCATGTGGCCAGAGAATCCCTCAGCACATCTCAGTTGAAGATTACCTTTAGTTTTCACTCTCTGTATGTAGCATCACTAGATGTCAACCAGGATTACTGAATGATTGTCATAGAGTCATAGTCATAGAGTTTTACAGTTTGGAAACAAGCCCTTTGGCTCAACTTGTCCATGCCGCCTTTTTTTTAATCGCTAAGAACAAAGAAAATTACAGCGCAGGAACAGGCCCTTCGGCCTTCCAAGCCTGCACCGACTATGCTGCCTGACTTAAGTAAAACCTCCTACCCTTCCGGGGACCATATCCCTCTATTCCCATCCTATTCATGTATTTGTCAAGACGCCCCTTAAAAGTCACTATTGCAACTGCTTCCACTACCTCTCCCGGCAACGAGTTCCGGGCACCCATCACCCTCTGTGTAAAAAATCTGCCTTGTACATCTCCTTTAAACCTTGGCCCTCGCACTTTAAACCTGTGCCTCCTAATTGTTGACTCTTCCACCCTGGGAAAAAGCTTCCACTTTACTTATTAGAGGCATCCACTCTGTCCATGCCTCTCATAATCTTGTAGGCTTCTATCAGGTTACCCCTCAATCTCTGTCGTTCCATTGAGAACAAACCAAGTTTCTCCAACCTTTCCTCATGGCTAATGCTCTCCATACCAGGCAACACCCTAGTAAACCTTTTCTGTAGCCTCTCCAAAGCCTCCACATCCTTTTGATAGTGTGGTGACCAGAATTGAACACCGTATTCCAAGTGCAGCATAACTAAGGTTCTATAAAGCTACAACATGACTTGCCAATTTTTAAACTCAGGGCAATTGTCTCAGTTTGGCCCATATCCTTCTGTACCCATCTTACCCATGTAACTATCTAAATGCTTTTTAAAAGACAAAATTGTATCCACCTCTACTACTGCCTCTGGCAGTTTGTTCCAGACATTCACTACCCTCTGTGTGAAAAGATTGCCTGTCTGAACCCTTTTGTATCTCTCTCTTCTCACCTTAAAGCTATGAGTGTAATGGACTAAGAATTAGTTGCACATTTGAACACTGCAAAGAAAACTTAGTAACTGAAGCTTCAAAAAGAATTGATGTTCAAGTTCATATGCTGTTACATACATGATTACAAAGTCTGAGTTTCAGCTCTGGTTAGTGCATATCATTTCCTCTACGAATACGCATATTATTTTCACCTGCTGATTCCACGCTGAGGTTGTGAAATCTATTGCACTAGCTAGATAACAAATATACAATAAATTGGTTCTTACCTTTGTTCCCCAAGTATACATGGTCAATGCTGAAACTTGGTGCTTGTTCAGGTTATACATTATCTTCAGTCGCTCATTGTAAATGTTTGCTTCAGTTTCCTCATTAGCAAAGCTACGTACAGTTTTTATACATGAAATTGTCTCCTCTGCTACATTGTTTGCATTTGCCAAAGCATCCTGAATCTGTTTGGCTGTTTCCTAAAGAAGGAAAGTAAAATAGATTAAATTACTAGATTGTGTGATACTTAACTGAAAAATATAATTTTCCAAAGAGTGCTAAATAAGTATCAATCGATAGTATGTTGAAAACCATTTGGACACATTTCCTATCTACTGAACTTTACTTCTTATTGTCACAATCATTTCATGTTTTTGTGAGAATTTTCTTTCCCATTATAAATTCCTATGTCTTCACTATTAACGGAAACTGCCATGTAAACTTATCATGCTGTAATTATACTTCTGTACTAGAGATGGTGCTGTGGTGAGCACCTCTTTTTGTAACTCACGACACTATGGCCTGTATTGCGAACATACTCCTAAGCTTCAACCAACTTTACTTATTTATTTCCCAAACTATCACATGTTTGATTTTTAATCATAAACGACAATATAAAATTGAAATATTATGTAAAAGTTAGAATTGAAAGTATGACCTAAAAATGGGAACTGAATGATCTGTGGCCCTGACCCAATTATTCCCCACCCTCTTTCCACTTCACTTCATCAAGTTGATCTTTCTCTACACCCTAACTGTGACTGTAACATTACTTTCTGCACTCTCTCATTTCTTTCTCTATGAATGGTATGCTTTGTGTAGCACGCAAGAAACAATACTTTTCACTGTATGTTAATACATGTGACAATAATAAATCAAATCAAACCCTAATTCCATTTCATTCGAAAACAGCCTAGCCAGGAATTCCTCTGAACAATGCCACAGGAACTTGAGAAATTCATAAATTCTCTGTCATACCCTCTGTTTTACTTCAATTTGTATGAACAGAATATTTTGATTTTGTTTCAAATTCAATTCAGTTTTGATAAAACAGAATGAAATAACGATACAGAGTATAATTGCTACACAGGAAATGTGTGTGAATACAATGGGTGGAATTTTCCTGATATTTGGCAGAGACTGGTGGTGAGTGGGAAAAGCAGCATTTAGCCCTCTGGCGGTAATGATGTTTTCATGCCATATTGGTAGGTTTTTAGAAAAAAAACCATCCTTGGGATTCACACCCACTCTGTGGTGGATAGCATCTGATTGGCTCACCCCACCATCATCTGAGTGCTTTAATCAGGGGTGCAGTCCATTTAAAGACCACCCCAGCACTCACCAGCTACTTCTTCATAGTCCACGACTACTCAAGGCTGCTAGAAAGTCTCCCCCAGGTTCTCAGATGTTTATCTGAACAGACTTCTGGATGTAGTGGAGGTGTGTCATGACATCTACTCTTACACAAGTAGGGGATTAGCTAGCAGGGACAACAATCCAACATGAGAGGTAGTAGCAGGTCTGGTCAATGCTAATTCTCTGCAGAAGAGGACAAGTATTCAAAGGATGAATGGTCTTCTCCATTTTGCCTGAGTAAGTCACCCTTCCCACCACTCTCAACTCTCACACTCAACCATTACACATCCACCTGGATCTCATTCGCTGCCAGTTGAAGAGACAGCAGAACGCTCTCTCCCACATGCAGCTTCATCTTCCTTGCAGGTCATGTCCTCATCACCTCATTGCTCCCACTCATCATCCGCACATGCCAGGCATCCTTAGCATCTGCCCTACCATGCGCCCTGCTTATACTCTCTCCCACTGTATTCATGCAGGACAAACTGGCACATAGCAAGGAGAGATCTCAGATGGGCCAAGGGATGCCCGAGTTAAAAGTCCTTTGACTTCAGGGACCGCACTCTCCAGCAGGCCAGGGAGGCACCTGACCACTCCTGTACCAACAATAAAGTGGTCAACAATAAACCAATTGAGGACTCAGTACAACATCATCCACTACTGATGTGAGATGTATCTCCTATATCTGAAGGCCCCTGGCATGTACTAATGAAATCTCCCTCCACTCGTAGGAACATCAAAGGAGCAGCCCAGGCAATCTGCCAGCCAAGTCATAGAGAGCTCCCAGACCAGCATAGGTGATTTATTTGACATGAAGAACTGTCACAGCACTCACCCACACCCTTCACCAATGCAGAGACACACACCTTGCTGGGACCTATTTGTGGAGAGGCCTCAAGTCACAAACTATTCAGCATCTCTCATTCTGTTTAATCAGTAGCAAGTGGAAGCAGGGACATCCCAGGGTTTCTGGCGTTTGGAGGATTGCTGGAGGCCAGGAACCAGCTGAGTTCCAATCAGATGATGTGCCTTTGGACTCGGTCATCCCCTGGTTCCTGAAGCTCCAAAGGCAAAGTTGGGAACATCAGGAAAGCATGTCAGCTACGTTCCTTGGATTGAATGGAGGAGTCCTACTGCCTTCTATCCAATGAGGTAGTGCTAACACTCCGACAAACCAGGTCAACACAGCCAGGATAGTAGCCGCAGTGGAGACCTTAGTGCAAGACTCGCTGCTGCAGATATATACACCACTCTTGCCCCACATAGCTTGACCAAGTGGCCATAGCTTTAGGCATTGTCCTGCCAGTACCCCTGCCTCTTACAGTTCCCCCTTGCCTCTGCAAGAACCATGATCTCCTCAGCTGGGACCCCTGGCGCCTCTGCCAGTAGCACCTTCACCTCTGCTGTTAAGATTTTGCCTCTCCCAATACCCTCAAAGCCTTTGCTGTTGCCCTCTTTCCCCGCAGGACAAGTGATGCCACTTTGCGAACTGTGTGCCCACCTCCAAACTCCCCAGTCTCACTCCTTTTGAAAGCAGTAGTAATTTACAGTAAGTTGTGATGTCATGCCATCATGCATGGACTTTTGAATGTGAGGTGGGTGATGAGATGGAAATGAAGGCCGTGATTCTTCTATCGCGACTCGCAACTTTTCTGGTGGGTCGGAGTGGGAGATGCACGTCGCTGGCCTTGTTCCAGAATTTGTGCATGCGCCAGGAATGTGTGTGCATCTTCCAGAGCCAGAGAACAGTCAAAGTCCAGACCACACTGGAAATAGGCTAAGAGGCAGGTAAGTAATTTGAATCTTTTTAAAATATGTTTTAAATGTCTTTTATCTGTAATTATCAGGAATTTATTGGTCCTGATTGAATTTCCCACCCCGCCAGGAGTACTTCATTCTGGCAGGATTTAGAGTAGCTCCCCATGTTCGGGGAACTAGTGGGAGACCCCACCGGAATGAAGGGGGGCCATTGGGACCCTCCAGGGCATTGGCAGCAGGAGGGTGGTGCCCCCTGGGCATGGGCACCTTGGCAGTGCCAGCCTATGTCTCCGGCACTGCCCAAGGGGCAAAGTGCCCTTGCCTAGGGTACACCTTGGCACTGCCAAATGGGCATCAGGCAGTGCCATGGGGACAGGCCTATTGTAGGAGGGGCCTGGGGCGATTGGTGGGATTGGTGGATCCCGCTGCCATTCTGCAGATAGGATTAGTAGGGGCTGGAGGGAGGGCAGCGATTGGGGCAGGCTGGGGGAGGGGAATCACCACTGCTGGGTGGGGGGGTGTGGGCTGGACATTGGGGTGCTCCAGGGTGGTCACGGCTGGCCCGGGAATTGTTATTGGGGCTGCAATCGGGCAGGGGGTCGTGGGCTGGAGGGGTAGCAGTGTGGGGGTCCCAGACTAGCCAGTGATCGGGCTGGCCAGCAAACGGGGAGCGTGATAGATCAGAACCACTGCAATTGCGCAGAGTTCCAGAACTGCCCGACTCCGGCGCGTATAGACCCGGGCCCATGGGTTTTTAATGAGATTCACAATTGGGACCTCTGCCGTGCTCAGAGTGCGGAGATTCAGGTGAGAAGCTGAACTGACAAAACAGTCGGGATCTAGAACAGTTTTCCCGCCAATTCAGCATTTTGGGAGAATCATGGCCAAAGTTTCTGATATTGCATGGCGAGAAACCTATTATGTCATTTTCATGGTGGGAGGGGGTTCATAACGATCACATCAAGACTTTCCACCGACATAAAAAGTGAGATTTTCTGTTCCTGTTGCCAAATATTGCATATTTGTCCTTGATAAATATGTACCTGTTAGGCAGGAAGGAAGTGGTCAAGCAAGGGAACCATGGTGTACTAAGGAAGTTGAATCTCTGGTGAAGAGGAAGAAGGAGGCTTATGTAAAGATGAGACGTGAAGGCTCAGTTAGGGCACTGGAGAGTTATAAATTAGCCAGGAAGGAGCTAAAGAGAGAGTTAAGAAGAGCTAGAAGAGGACATGAGAAGACTTTGGTGGATAGGATCAAGGAAAAGCCTAAAGCTTTCTACAGGTATGTCAAGAATAAAAGATTGGTTCGGGCAAGATTAGGGCCAGTCAGAGACAGCAGTGGGAAGTTATGCGTGGAGCCTGAAGAGATAGGAGAGGTACTGAATGAGTATTTTTCGACAGTATTCACACAGGAAAAAGTCAGTGTAGTCGAGGAGAATACTGCAATACCAGGTAGTTGACTAGACGGGATTGAGGTACATAAGGAGGAGGTGTTGGCAATTCTTGAGAGTGTGAAAATAGATAAGCCCCCTGGACCGGATGGGATTTACCCTAGGATTCTCTGGGAGGCTAGGGAGGAGATTGCAGAGCCCTTAGCTTTGATCTTCATGTCGTCATTGGCTTCAGGTATAGTGCCGGAAGACTGGAGGATAGCAAATGTTGTCCCTTTGTTCAAGAAGGGGAGTAGAGACCATCCTGGGAATTATAGACCAGTGAGCCTTATTTCTGTTGTGGGCAAAGTTTTGGAAAGAATTGTAAGGAATAGGATTTATAATCATCTAGAGGGAAATAAACTGATTAGGGATAGTCAACACGGTTTTGTGAAGGGTAGGTCGTGCCTCACAAACCTTATCGAGTTTTTTGAAAAGGTGACCAAAGAGGTGGATAAGGGTAAGGCAGCTGACGTGGTGTATATGGATTTTAGCAAAGCGTTTGATAGGGTTCCCCATGGTAGGCTATTGCAGAAAATGCAGATGCATGGGATTGAGGGTGATTTAGCAGTTTGGATCAGGAATTGGCTAGCTGATAGAAGACAGAGGGTGAGAGGGTGGTAGTTGATGGGAAATATTCAACCTGGAGTTCAGTTACAAGTGGTGTACTTCAAGGATCTGTTTTGGGGCCACTGCTGTTTGTCATTTTTATAAATGACTTAGATGAGGGTGTAGAAGGATGGATTAGTAAATTCGCTGATGACACTAAAGTCGGAGGAATTGTAGACAGTGAGGATGGATGTTACAGTTTGCAGAGGGACATAGATAAGCTGCAGAGCTGGGCCGAGAGGTGGCAGATGGAGTTTAATATGGAAAAGTGTGAGGTGATGCACTTTGGTAAGAATAACAGGAGTACAGAATATAGGGCTAATGGAAGGACTCTTAGTAGTGTTGATGAGCAGAGAGATCTCGGGGTACATGTGCATAGCTCCCTGAACATTGGCATCCAGGTTGATAAGGTTGTTAAGAAGGCTTACGGTGTGTTAGCTTTTATTGGTAGAGGGATTGAATTTCGAAGCTGTGAGGTCATGTTACAACTGTACAAAACTGTGGTGCAGCCGCACTTGGAGTATTGTGTACAGTTCTGGTCGCCGCATTATAAGAAAGATGTGGAGGCATTGGAAAGGGTGCAGAGGAGGTTTACCAGGATGTTGCCTGGTATGGTGGGAAGGTCTTATGAGGAAAGGCTGAGGGACTTGAGGTTATTTTCATTGGAGAGAAGAAGGTTACGAGGTGACCTGATTGAGGCATACAAGATGATCAAAGGATTGAATAGGGTGGACAGTGAGAGCCTTTTACCTCGGATGGTGATAGCTAACACGAGGGGACATAGCTTTAAACTAAGGGGTGGTAATTATAGGACGGATGTCAGAGGTAGGTTCTTTACTCAGAGGGTAGTAAGGTCATGGAATGCCCTGCCTGCAGCAGTTGTGGACTCGCCAACTTTAAGGGCTTTCAAATGGTCTGTGGATAGGCATATGGACAACATTGGAATAATTTAGGTTAGAGGGTCATTAGATTGGTTCCATTGGTCGGCGCAACATTGAGGGCCGAAGGGCCTGTACTGCACTGTAGTGTTCTATGTTCTAAACCCACCAGAGAGAAGTGGGAGCAGAAAATCCTTGCCCATGTTGTATCGCATCACTTGTCCATATATGCTCAGTGTTTGAATTGACTTTCCTGCATTACACTGCATTTTTATCTCCCAAATTCCACCTATCTGGTAGCTTAGGTCTCATTCCCAGAATTTGTTCAGACTTTCCTGTGAAGGGTGATACACTAACAGAGGATATGACTATGCTGTACAGGACAGTGTATTTCAGAGTAGAAAACCTGACAGAAGCACGTTGGAGACACCAAGCAATCGATTGTCTGGGGTAAGACAGAAGTGGAAGTAGGTAGAGTTTGTGATGGAAAGGATATTGGGTTCAGAATCTTAGCTGGGAGTTGAGTCACTTCAGTGACACAAGATAATCCACCAGTCCAGGTGAAAGGACCTTTTGGATTTTTAATGATCATGTGTATTTGTACCAGAACATACCTTATAATACTTCCCATAAAACATTGACAATAAGAATATGAGTGGAAATCCAATGACTGCAAGCATGGAAAGTCTCCAGGACAGAATGATCATGAAGGTATAGACTCCAAAAATCTTTGTCATGTGCCGTAAAAATAAACAAACATTCTGCGAGAGGTTGTTATTCACTAGTGTTGCATCAGAGGCCAACCAAGATGTGATTTCTCCTGTAAAAGTAACCAGATTTAATTATCATAAAGTGGATTTATTTTCAATAGTAAGGATATAAAAAGACAGTTACAAATTGAGTAGGAGGCAAACATCAAGCTAAACCAATCAGTTAGCACTCAGTACCACAACTTGTTCTTTTCCTCATACCAGGCCCGAGAATGGGTGAGTTTTCTTATGAGGAAAGGTTGGAGAGGTTAGGTGTGTATTCACTGAATTTAGAAGAGTAAGAAGCAACTTGTTTGAAACGTTTAAGATCCTGAGGGGCCGTGACAGGATGGAAATGAAGAACGTGTTTCCTCTTGTAGGAGAAGCTAGAACTAGGAGCTCATTGTTTAAAAATAAGGGGTCGCTTATTTGAAACAGAGATAAGGGGAAATATTTTCTCTCAGAATGTTGTGAGTCGTTGGAACTCTTCTTCAAAAAACAATGGAAGCCATTTCACTACCAGAGAAAATAGTTGAGACAGAAACATCGTGTGATTTCAAAAAGGAATTAGATTTAGCTCTTGGGGCTAAAGGGACCAAGGGATATTTGTGGTTGGGGTGGGGGGGGGGGGGGGGGGGGCGGTGGTTGGGTTGGGTGGGATCCTGCAGTTAGTACCTTTGAGGTCCTACTTTTTAATTTGCATCCAAACTCCTTATATTCCACATATATGACTTCAACCTGCTTTTCCTGAGAGTGTCTGCAGAGAGCAAGCAGACACAATGGGCTGAATGGTTTCTGCACCATAACCATTGTGTGATTTAATCATTCTTGTCCTTTTAGATGCTGGGATTTGGAAGTTCAACAAATGTTTCAGTAACTCAGTTTGCAGATCTTTTCAAAGAATTTATTATTCGAAAGAAGCTGACATTTCATGAATGCTGGGGTGTGCAAAGAAATAATTTTGACTTAACTTAGCCAGCAGGAAATATCTGGATTCAATCCTAATGAATGTTTTATATTGCCCAATTTTACTTTCCATTTGTCCTGAACTCCTGTTGCTTTTCAACAGGATTCTTTTTGCATTAATTAATTACAGAGGCCAAAATATTGCAAAGCAACATTGCAGTGCACAATAGATATTATAGAGCTAGCCCATTAAATAATTGTATTTTCAGTCTCTGATTCTGCACTTTTTAATAAGTTCCACTCACCTGTCTGATGGAAATCAAAGAAACAAATTTCCTGTTGCAGTATGGAACTGAATAGCTCATTGCGCATTTGGACATTTAATCTGGCAAATGCAAGATTAAACAGACATTCTCGAAAACCTGTTGTAATTGCTCTGCGGAACAGATACATTAAAATAAGAAAACTATTGTCTCTGCCAATTAAAGCCTTATAACATGACAATGACCATTATCTAAATTAACCATAGAGTCCCTACAGTGCAGAAGGAGGCCATTCAACCCATCAAGTCTGCACTGACCTCAATCTCACCCAGTAATATTTGTACCCTGCTAATCCCCTGACACTAGGGTCAATTTAGCATGGCCAACCTGCACATCTTTTGGCTGTAGGAGAAAAGCGGAGCACCCAGAGGAAACCCACACAGATATGGGAATAATGTGCAGACTTCACACAGACAGTGACCCAAGGCTGGAATTGAACCTGGGTCCCTGGCACTGTGAGGCAGCTGTGCTAACCACGGTGCCACCATGCTGACCCATGTTTTCCAACAATCAATACTTTCAACGAAGGTGTACTTTTCTCACAGAAATATTTCAATAGATTGAGGGCAACTCTATGAATAAACAAAGTCTGGATAAACAAAGGCCTACTGCCAATAATAAAGAAGCATGTACACAAAAAGGTCACACTGAACTAACTAGGCAACCGTACAACTCTCCTCCCAAACTCCTTCCTTGGGACCTTCCTTGAGCCGGAATACGAATTCTCCTCCTGATTGGCTCAGATTCCCACCTTGAGAATCTATAGGGTCCAATGCGATCACATGGCCCTCAGGTAACATTCCCTTATGGGACCTCACTACCATAAATGCATCATAGGATAATTTGCAATAAATATAATTACAACAACTAGACCAGTATAATTTTCTGCAAATAAAGTTCCAAATGTTCATTCCTCAGTAATATAAACACCTCAGGTGCAATTTTCCCAGCCCTTTGTCTTTCTGTTTGATAACATTGGTTTTATAATCAACTAATAAGTTTGTGTACTGAAAGAAACCTGGTTAAAGTCCATTTTATTCTGGGTAACTGTACCAAAGGTAAATAGTTGGTTATTTTAGTGAGTGAATTAAACTTTTAAACTAATGGTGGATGCCATCTGTGGATTTATGAAGCTAGAAAAACTGCATACTCCTTCCATCCTGGGCATAACAGCAAAATCCCTGGCCAATATTTTACTCAATAATCTTTATTCCACATGCCCCATCAATAGTACTCTTCCAAACTCAAGGTTTTCAACAATGGAATATACCTGTATGAAAAGTTAAATAATGCAGAACAATAAATATTTGTAGAAGATGCTTACCCTAACAATGAGAATAATAACATTCCAGTTAGGCTTCTGTTGAATTTGTTCCTGTCGTTCTGAGACAATCCATCCATTAATGCACCCAAAAAATGCGGGATCATGATTTCTGCTGTATTTATGAAAACAAGAAGTACAATTTCAACTAACGTTAAGATATATTTGCTTTCCAAAGACACAACAAGAGTCAGAAATGGAACATCCATCAATATTCACCCTATTGAAGAGACTCTATGACCAAATTTTCTATTCCCATTCATATTGGCGGGGGGGAGCGGTTTGGCAGCGAGTGGGGAAAAAGTCACGAGAAATTCTTAGTCACATTTCAATTCGACATAAATGCAGAACATGATTGTCCCCTGTCAGTGACAAGCTGCAGTTTCTGCCATTTAACACCAGGAACCTCACTGTTGTACATTAACATATCATTATCTGGCCCATGTGCCAGAATCATACTCCCAACCAAATAATGCATCCACAGTGGTGTGATGTCAGAATGGCATGATATACGATTGGTTTCAAAAGACATTCACCTAGCAAGCAGGACTCCAAGGTGAGCTTAGTGCTCACAAAATGGCTCTATATCTTCAGGGGAGCAAGAGTGGGACAGTGGCCGAGTTAGGAGATTCAGGGGGTGAGGTGGGAAATGGGGGTGAGCCAGGGGACAAGGGTTGAGTCTGGGGTGGAGGCTGAATTGGGCAAACAGAAGATGAATAATGACCAGAATCATCTCATGGAATGTCTCCAAATGCTTGTGGATGTGATGCACACAACCTTTTTCTTCATTTTCACTTTCACTTGAATCAGAACCACTGTGCTACTGTGCTGGGTGGCACGGTAGCACAGCGGTTAGCGCTGCTGCTGTACAGCTCCAGGGACCTGAGTTCGATTCCCGGCTCGGGTCACTGTCTGTGTGGAGTTTGCACGTTCTCCTCGTGACTGCATGGGTTTCCTCCGGGTGCTCTGGTTTCCTCCCACAGCCCAAAGGTGTGCACGTTAGGTTGATTGGCCATGCTAAAAGTTGCCCCTTTGTGTCCTGGGGTGTAGGTTAGAGGGATTAGCGGGTAAAATGTGTAGGGATAGGGCCTGGGTGGGATTGTGGTCGGTGCAGACTCCATGGGCTGAAGGGCTTATTTCTGCACTGTAGGGTTCTACGGTTCTAGGTCATAATTAGTACATGTGATTAAAACAGTGTTACCATAGCCAAATGGGACTTGATGGTTTGAGTTATAAGGAGAGTTTGGATAGACTGGGACTTTTTTCCTGGAGTGTAGGAGGCTGAGGGGTGATCTTATGGAGGTCTATAAAATAATGAGGGACATAGATGAGGTAAATAGTCAACAATCTTTCCCAAAGATAGGGAAGTCTAAAACTCAAGGGCATAGGTTTAAGGTGAGAGGGAGAGATACAAAAGTGTCCAGAGGGGCAATTTTTTTATACAGAGGGTGGTTAGTGTCTGGAACGAGCTGCCAGAGGTAATAGTAGAGGTGGATACAATTTTGTCTTTTAAAAAGCATTTAGATAGTTACATGGCTAAGACTGGTATAGAGGGATGTGGGCCAAACGTAGGCAATTGGAACAAGGTTAATAGTAAAAACTGGGCGGCATGGACAAGTTGGGCTGATGGGCCTATTTCCATGCTGTAAACCTATATGACTCTAAGGATGTGGATAGTCAGCAATTCCTGTTGGATAACACTTGCAGGCCATTATTCAGGGCAAGCAGTTCCAGTCAATGAACCCTATTTTACCATTCTAATTCTAAGTGTTGGGCGGACTTGAAACTGGGATTGTTTCAGATCTGACTTTTAGACCCATTCTCAGGCACCCCATACTGTGTCTGAAAAAATATCAGCAATTCCGAAATGCGCTGAAGAAACATGTAGGCGGGACTTAACACACTCAAAATCCTGCAGCCCCAATTGGCACCTCCAACTGCCCATGCACAGAAAAAAAATGATAGAATACAGCTCCCCACCATCTCGCTCCTGGGCTGGATAATGCCTCACTATGGGGAGTGCCCAAATCAGACTTTTGTGGAGCATGTCTGTTTCGCACCGACTCTGGATGGGGGAACTCGGTCGTAAAGGGGGAAGTGCTGGTAAGGTTGGGTGTGCAGCTCATTAAGTCAATTTAAATTCATGCAAATGCATTTAAATAGCCGTCGTGCCCATTTCGGGCGCAGTTCGGATTGCGGCCATTTTCAGGCTTTGGTGAAAGGGGAATTGGCATGGAGGTGGGCACAGACCACACCACTCGCCTCACGCCCAACTTAACCAAGTTTCCACGCCCAAAAATGGGCGCAACTTTGATGTTGAAATCAGTCTCAATATATTTTCAAAAGCAGTGTCAGCCAGTTACATGGCACCATGGGTGGGTCTGCTGCACAAGAGGGGAGGAGGAAGAACGGCAGGGCTATAGTAGTCAGCGATTCAATCGTAAGGGGAATAGACAGGCATTTCTGCAGCTGCAAAAAAGGATTTCAGGATGGTGTATTGGCTCCCTCATGCTTGGGTCAGGAATGTTACTGAACAGCTGCAGGGCATTCTGAAGGAACGGGGCAAACAGCAAGATTTTATGGTACATATTGATATCAACAATGTAGGTAAAAAAAAATGAGGTCCTGCAAGCAAGATTTAGGGAGTTAGGAAGTAGATTAAAAAAAAGGACCCAGCAGATAGTAATCACTGGATTACTTCCAGTGCCACATGCTAGTGAATATAGAAATAGGAGGTTCATCCAGATGAATGCACTTGATTTGATTTATTATTGTCACACGTATTAACATGTGACAATAATATTAATGAGATAATAATAGTGAAAAGTATTGTTTCTTGCACTCTAAACAAACAGAACATACAATTTGTAGAGAAGGAAACAGGAGACTGCAGAATGTAGTGTTACAGTCATAGCTAGGGTGTAGAGAAAGATCAACTTAATGCAAGCTAAGTCCATTCAAAAGTCAGACAACAGCAGGGAAGAAGCTGTTCTTGAGTCGGTTGGTGAGTGAGCTCAAATTTTTGTAACTTTTTTCCAATGAAAGAAGGTGGAGGAGAGAATGACCAGTGTGCGTGGAGTCCTTAAATATGCTGGCTGCTTTGCCAAGGCAGTGGGAAGTGTAGACAGAGTCAATAGATGGGAGGCTGGTTTGTGTGATGGATTGGGCTACATTCATGACCTTTTATAGTTTCTTGCGGTCTTGGGCAGAGCAGAGCCATACCAAGTTGTGATACAACCAGAAAGAATGCTTTCTATAGTGCATCTATAAAAGTTGGTGAGGGTCGTAGCCAAATTTCCTTAGTCTTCTGAGAAAGTAGAGGCATTGGTGGCCTTTCTTGACTATAGTGTTGGCATGGGGGGACCAGGACAGGTTGTTGGTGATCTAGACACCTAAAAACTTGAAGCTCTTGACCTTTCTACTTCATCCAGCATCGCTGGTGAGATGGTGCAGGAGGGAGGACTTCAAATTTCTGGGGATGCATGGGGAGCATTTTTGGGGATGGTAGAACCTGTACAAGGCGGATGGGTTGCGCCTGAACCAAAATAGGATCAGCGCCCTTGCATGGAGGTTTGCTAGAGCTGCTAGGGATGGTTTAAACTAACTTGGAAGAGATTGGGATCGTGAGAGCAGGGGGAGATGCACAGCCATAATTAGAAGAGACAGCAAGTGGGTCAGGAAGACATAGTGGTTATAGGCTAGTTAAAGTGCAAGGAAATTTAGCAAGATTGGATGGTATTTGTTTTAATGCAAGGGGTCTGAAGAACAAGGAAGATGAGTTGAAGCACAAATTAAAGCATGAGGGTATGATGTCATTGCTGTTTTTGAGAGGGGACAAAATTGGCACCTTAATATTCCAGAGTATAGGATCTGCAGGGCAGACAGGGAAAAAGGAAGAAAAGGAAGGAGTATCGTGATTTTGATCTGGGAACCAAATGCAATAGTAAGAAGGAATGACACCTTAGAAGGCACTTCAAATGAATCCATATGGGTGAAACGTAAAAACCAAAATGTAGCCAACGCATTGCTGGGAGGTCCCCTAACGGTCCAAGGAAAGTAGAAGAACAGATATGAAGTCACGTTTCTGAGAAGAGTAAAAGTAATAGGGTAGTGATAGTGGAGATTTCAACTTCCCCCACAGTAACTGGAGTAGTCATAGTGTGAAAGATTTAGAGGAAGCTGAATTCTTACAATGCGTCCAGTACATAGAAGGCCCTAAAAGAGAGTGGGCAGTCATTGACTTAATTTTAGGTAACAAAGCTGGGCAAGTTATTGAAGCTTCATTTGGGGAGCATTTTGCAGCCAGCTGTATAGGGCATTGGTGAGGCCGCAGCTGGAGTACTGTGTGCAGTTTTGGGCGCCGCACCTGCGCAAAGATATTTTGGCCTTGGAGGGAGTGCAGAGGAGGTTTACTAGGCTGATACCGGAGTTGAAGGGGTTGAGCTATGAGGAGAGGCTGAATAAACTGGGCTTGTACTCGTTAGAGTTTAGAAGAATGAGGGGAGATCTCATTGAGACATATAAGATGATGAATGGGATGGACAGGATAGAGGTGGAGAGACTCTTCCCGCTCAAAAAAGACAGTAGGACTAGGGGGCACAGCCTCAAGATAAAGGGGGGCGGTTTAGAACGGAGTTGAGGAGGAACTTCTTCACTCAAAGGGTGGTGAATCTCTGGAATTCTCTGCCCGTTGAAGTGGTGGAGGCTGCCTCGCTAAATATTTTTAAGACGCGGGTTGATGGGTTTTTGATAAGAGAGGGGATTAAGGGTTATGGGGAGAAAGCGGGAAAGTGGAACTGAGCAGCGACAGATCAGCCGTGATCTTATTGAATGGCAGGGCAGGCTCGAAGGGCTAGATGGCCTACTCCTGCTCCTATTTCTTATGTTCTTATGTAATCATAGATTCAAGATCGTTATGGAAAAGGACAAGGATGGGCCTGAACTCAAAGGTTTAAAAGGGAGCAGGCCAATTTTAATGAAGTCAGATAGGATTTGGCCCGAATGGACAGAAAGCTGACGCTTTTGGTAAATCTGTGACAAAACAGTGAGGCACATTCAAGAAGGAAATAGGGAGAATACAGGGCTAACATGTTCTAATAAAGAGAAAGAGACTGACCAACAAATCCAGTGAACCCCGGATATTGCAGGATATACAGCATTGAATAAAGAGGAAAAGAGAGACATCAAGGGCTCAAAGTAGCAGAAGCCCGAAAGGAGTATAGAATGTGCGAGAGGCAACTTAAAATGAAAATTAGGAATGCAAAACAGGGACATAAAAGGACACTTGGAGGTAAAATGAAGGAAAATCCTAAGTTGTTTAACAAGTACATTAAGGGTAAAAGGATAACTAGGGAAAGAATAGAGTCCATTAAGGACCACAATGTGTGTAGAACTGGAGGAAATAGGTAGGGTTCTACATGAATACTGTGTCAGTATTCACTAGTGAGAGATGGTGTGGATATAGAAATCAGGGGGAAGGAATGTGATACAAGTAAAGATAGAGAGGAGGTTCTGAGTGGTCTGGCAGGCTTAAAAGTAGATAGAAATGTATTCTAGGCTGTTGAATGAGGCGAGGCAGAAAATAGCAGGGGCAGTGACAATAATTTTCAATTCCTCTCTGGCCACAGGAGAGGTGCTAGAGGAGTGGAGGACAATCAGTGTGGTACTATTATTCAAGAAAGGTGGAAGGGGTAAACCAAGAAACTACAGGCCAATCAGTCAAACATGAAGGGGAATCTATTGGAAGCAATTCTGACAAACAGAATGAATATGCATTTGGAGAGGCAGGGATTAATCAAGAACAGTCAGCATGGTTTTGTAAAGGGGAGGTCGTATCTGACCACTTGATTGAAAGAGGTGACCAGATGTGTAGATGAGGACAATGCATTTGGTGGAGCCGACTTAGACTTCAGCAAGGCTTTTGATAAGGTCCCACAAGGGAGACTAATAACAAAGGTAAAAGCCCATGGTATCCAAGGAAATTTGGCAAATTTGAGGAGGGATAAATGCCAAGAGGGCATAGATTTACCGTAAGGGACAGGAGGTTTGAGAGGATGTGAGGAAAACCCTTTTTCATCCAAAGGGTGATGGGAGTCTGGAACTCCCTGCCTGAAAGGTTGGGTGAAGGCAGAGAACCTCATAACATTTAAGAAGTATTCAGATGTGCACTTACAGTGCCAAGGCAGACAAGGCTCTGGGCCAAGTGCTGGAAAATGGGATTAGAAGAGTTCAGTGGTTTGTCTTTGACTGGCACAGGAGCAATGGGCCAAAGGGCCTTATTCTGTGCTATATACTTCATTATTGTTTAAGTAGTCCACCCCTGTTTCCCCATTTAGCTACTTTATGGCTTGCCCCTGCAAATACATATTTTCCTGAAATTACAAGGGAGAGCATTCTGAGCTACTGAGTTCCTCGAGATTCTTTCCAACGCTCATGATACACTGAGAGCCAGGCAAGTATCAGAGCCTTATGTTGTACTGGCCCAGGTAATGCAGTCCATTACCATTACATTGCTACTTATTAATCAATAAATGAATGGTAAGAAAAGGTCTCCTGTACCAGAAGAAAACAAAGCCTTTCATTAAGTGTACATACAGAAGCATCTCAGATGCCTCAAATACAATTAATTATTTTGAACTGTTAGTATCTATTCAACACACATCTTGTGCACGAGGTACTCCCAGAATGAGTAATGAGATGTACGCCTAAATAGTTCATTTTTGATGGTGTCTGTTGAGGAATATTGACTAAGAAGCTAGGAGAATTTCTTGACCTTCTTTAAATGAAGCCTTGCATCTTACTAACAGGCACCCTGCAGACTCAACGTTTCATTCAAAGGACAATGGCAGAGCAGCAGGTACTGTACTGGAGCTTAACCTTCACGTCCATGAGTGGGACTACAAGTTTGCAGAATGAGAGGTGAGTTAGATAAACTAGCTTTTGAAAAAGAGAGATTAACTTTTTAATTGAATAGGAATAAATGTTACATACCCACAGTAGCTATCAAAAGTATGACAAATGCTCCTGAGATCAAGCCTGTGTGCTTTTTAGAGTAGGTCAACAGTCTCCATGTAGTGCTCAATGAATTTGAGCTTTTCTTGACCTTTTCTCTCTCATTCTGGTCAATGTTGTTCGTTAAACTCTTCTCATTTTTACCACTTCCTCCTTCTAAACCAATTGCAAAAGTTGCCGGTGTCTTTAAGCATGAAAATTGATGCAAAATGTGGAAGGTGATAACTGAAGATATGAAAGTCCATACAAAGAGACACCAAAACCATGGATCATTTGGAAAGTTCTCAGTTTCAGAGTAAAGCAACAATTTTATTATTGCATATATGGGAATCATCAGGCAGAGTATAATTCTGCAGAGTTCAGCAGACTTTACTCTTTTTGGTCCATCTATTGGGTTAACACAAATTCCAATCGAGGTTCCAGCTAGTGAGCTGACCCTAAGTAAACAGAGGGCCCAAAGATCAAGTAAAGAATGAGAAATATCAAAGTGCATTGTGTCAGAGTGGAACTGACTATAGTGGACGCCCCGGGTATATAAATGCGTCGTTAGGACCAGGTCCAGAATCTTAAAAACAAAGGCATATATCTGTGCTTGCCAGATTTTCATCTTTTATTTCTTCTGTACAGAACATTTGCAGTTGCAATCAGCGAATTTTCCATTACTGTAATGCAAAAGAAGAAAGTCAAAAAAATGTTGAAAATATTCCATCAATATTTAAAACACTTTGGAAGAGAAATTTTAGGAATGGAGGAGATATTTCAATTCTGAATAACACTTTTACAACCAATACTGACTAGCTTAGGGGTTCAAAACAAAAGGGCAGCATGGACAAGTTGGGCCGAAGGACCTGTTTCCATGACTCTGTGGGCCTGATTTTACCATTTTCATTCTAAGTGTTGAATCTGGGTGCAATTCAGATCTGACTTAGAAATTTGCTTTCAGGCATTCCCTTACGCATTCAACCTGAAAAAAAATCATGGGTGCCATTCACATTGTGGGCGAGGCTTAACATGCCTGAAACGGTCGGGGCTCTGACCTGCACATGCACAGTTGGAAAAAAATTTGAAAACGCAACCCAAGTCAGATTGCTTGCGGGCCGCAGAAAGCGGAGAACGCAGCCTGAGAGTGAAAAGCAGGAGCAATAGCCCTCACAGACATCACTGTCCCTCTTATCCACCAGTACCCCCCGCTAATCAGACTAATCGCGACTCCCTGACCCCTCCTGTCCCACCAATCATCTGCAGAGTGGCAGCAGACCCCCTTGCCCTCCCCCTCTCCTCCCCTTACCAGAGATCTATCTGACCACCACCCCCCGCAAAGCACCAGTGAGCAGTCGGGCTTTCCCCGCAATAGAGATACATCTGACCACACCTCCCCCCCACCCACCCACCCACCAGTGAGTGATCAGGCCTCCCCCCTCCCCCACCAGAGATACATTTTACCCATCTCCCTCCCCCTCCCCCCCACAACATCATTGTCCCTCATCACCTGCAGAGTGGCAGCAGACCCCCCTCCCCCAGCTCCACGAGTGAGCGATCAGGCCTTCTCCCCCTCCCCCAAGAGAATGATTTATCTCACCCCCCCCCCCCCCCCCCACCCTCCCCAGAGAACAATCTGGCCTCACTACAGCCCCCACCCAAAGGAACATCCGACCTGCCCCCTTCCCACCACCACTAGACAATCATAAGCCCTCCCCACCACCACCAGACAACGATCGGGCCTCCCCCACACCCCCCCAGCAGAGAATGATCTGACCCGCCTCCCTCCTCTCCGCCACTGAGAGCCGTTGGAAGCACTGAACGCGCCTTTTCAGCAGCCGGAGCACCCGATTCAGACTTTTATTCAGCAACTTCATTTTGGCATGATTCTGGATTGGTGGACGCGGTGGTACAGGGGGAAATGCTGATAAAGTTGGGCGGGCAGTTTATTAATTCAATTGAAATACATGCAAATGCATTTAAATTGCCATTGTGCCCGTTTTGGGCGCGAATCGGATCATCGCCATTCCCAGGTTTTGGTCAAGCGGCGGCGACCAAAACTGCACACAGTCCTCCAGTTGCGGCCTCGCCAGTGTCCTGCACAGTTGCAGCAAGACCTACCTGCTTTTATATTCTATCCCCCTCGCTATAAAGGCCAACATTCCATTCGCCTTCTTGATCACCTGCTGCACCTGCAGACTGGGTTTTTGCGATTCGTGCACGAGGACCCCCAGGTCCCTCTGCACCGTAGCATGCTGCAGCTTTTTGCCTTTTAAATAATAATTCATCCTACTATTATTTCTACCAAAGTGGATAACCTCACATTTGCTAACATTATACTCCATCTGCCAGGTCCTCGCCCACTCGCTCAGCCTATCCAGATCCCCCTGCAGACTTTCCACACCCTCCACGCAATTTGCTTTTCCACTCATCTTTGTGCCATCAGTAAATTTCATTACCCTACACTCAGCCCACTCCTCCAGATCATCTATGTAAATGGTAAACAGTTGAGGCCCCAGCACCAATCTCTGCGGCACTCCACTAGTCACCAACTGCCAACCAGAAAAGCACCCATTGATTCCAACTCTCTGCTTCCTATTGGACAACCAATCCTCTATTCACACTAACACCTTACCCCCAACTCCGTGCACCCTAACCTTTTGCAGCAACCTTTTGTGAGGCACCTTAGCAAATGCCTTTTGGAAATCTAAAAACACCACATCCACTGGCTCCCCTCTGTCTACCGCACTAGTCACATACTCATAGAAATCCAATAAATTCGTCAAAAACAACTTCCCCTTAACAAATCCGTGCTGCGTCTGCTTGATCAAACTGTTCTAGGTGCCTCGCTATTTCTTTTTTGATGATGGATTCTAGCAGTTTTCCTGTATCAGGGTGAAATAATCTTGTAATGGAAGACATTGGACCCTTTATGTGAACATGAAAAGGATCTTACACCTCCTTGAAATCTGGACACTGCAGAACATGATGATTTTTACAGCTTTTACTAACATGGTGGGCACCCTGATTCCATTTCAACATTCTTCTTGCCATTTTGGTATCCATTACCACCCGAACAACAACCTGCCTCTTTTTATTCAAGCTATTGCTGCTACAGTTCATATCTTATTAAAAAAGGAAGGATTACATAGGATATACAGCCCAGAAACAGGCCAAGTGGCCCAATCAGTCCTTGCTAGTGTTTATGCTTCTCAAATTCCCTCCTGTTTACCTCTTTGTAACCCTCTATTTCATTCTCCCTCAAATGCTTGTCTAGTTTCCCCTTAAATGTATCTATACTATTTAAAAAGAATTCCACATTATTTGGAGGAAGAAATTTCTATTGAATTCCCAATTGGATTTCTTGGTGGTTATCTTAAACTCATGGCTTCTAGGGTGGCACGGTGACACAGTGGTTAGCACTGCTGCCACAGAGCTCCAGGAATCTAGGTTCAGTTCTGACCTTGAGTGACTTCATGGAGTTTACACATATTCTCCTCGTGTCTACGAGGATTTCTGTTAGGTGCTCCAGTTTCCTCCTACACTTCAAAGATGGGCAGCAAAAACAGAAAATGCTGGAAAATCTCAGCAGGTCTGACAGTATCTGTGGAGAGAGAATAGAGCTAACATTTCAAATCTGGATGACCTTCAGGTTAGGTGGATTGGCCATGCTGGATTGCCCCTTGGTGTCAGGGGGATTAGCAAGGTAAATATGAGAGGTTACAAGCATATAGCCAGGGTGCAGGCTTGATGTGCCAAATGGCCTCCTTCTGCACTGGAGACTTCTATGATTTTACTTATGCTCCACAAGAAGAACTAAACATCATCTAGCAGCTCCTAATCTGGACTGGATTAAACCTGCAACCAAATAAGATTATTTGATGCACTTAACCAACCAGTGCAAGGGGAGTAAACATCAAAATTGCTTTCAGTACTACAGTTGTTTCAGCAGTATCTGTTTCACTACATTTTAATGTTAATTATAAATTGTGGAACATTTCCATGAATGAAATGGAAGTTGAGTTATTAGTGCCCAAGTGTGATTTTTTTTGGTATTGAACTGTATATGTGTAGGATTTGAAATTAACAATGCATTAACATCACACTTAAACAAATGTTTATTTTCAGTGAGGATAGCAATTTCACAATTACTATGGTGCAGAGGGAGGCCATTTGGCCCATCATGTTTCCACGATGCTCCAAATGAACATCTAGATTTAATGGCATTCCCCTGCCTTTTCCCTGCACATTGTTTCTATTCAGTCTAATCATCCAAAGATGTATGGGTTAGATGGATTGGCCATGCTAAATTGACCCTAGAGTCAGGGGGATTAACAGGCTAAATGTGTGGGGTTATGGGATTAGGGCCTGGATGGGATTCTGATCGGTGCAGATTCGATGGGCCAAATGGCCTCCTTCTGTACTGTAGAAATTCTATGATTCTATTCTATGATCTCATACTTTCTTGAGTGCTTCAATTGAATCAGTTCTACCACAGGAAAGCAAAGGAGTAGTGGTTTTGTCACTAGACTAATAGTCCAGAAACGTAAGGCAATGCTCTGTGAACCAGGGTTTGAATCCTCTGGCAGATGGTCAAATTTGAATTTAATTTAAAAATCTGAAATTAAAAGCCAGATAATGATGACCATTAAACTGTTATCAATTCTGTAATGGTCCATTTAGTTCATTAATGTTCTTTTAGGGAAGGAAGTCTTTTCCTTACCTGGCATGCCTGTGGTTATCTCTGAAATGGCTGAGCAAGCCATTCAGCTCAAGAGTTATTAGGGAAGGGCAACAAATGTTAGGCCAGCAAGTGACTCCTATGAATGAATTTTTAAAGAATTACCGAGCAGTGCATTCCAGACCCACACATTACTCACTGTTTTTGTCACGTCATATTTGCTTCTTTCGCAGATCACTTTAAACCTGTGCCCTACGTTCTTGATCCTTCTGCATGCGGGAACAGTTTCTCCCTATCTACTATGTCCAGACCCTTCATGATTTTGAGCATCTTTATCAAATCTCCTCTTAGCCGCCTTCTCTCCAAGGAGAACAGTCCCAAACTTGCCTCATAACTGAAACTTCTGATCCCTGGCACCATTCTTGTAAAACTTTCCTGCACGCTTTCCAATGTGTTCACATCCTTCCTATAGTATGGAGCTCAGAACTGTACATAATATTCTAGCTGAGGTCTAACAAGTATCTTGTATAAATTCAATATAACCTCCTTGCTCTTGTACTCTGTGCCTCTATTAATAAAGCCCAGAATACTATACACTTTATTATCTGCTCTCTCCACGTGTCCTGCCACCTTCAATGATCTATGTATATGTAACACGCAGGTCCCTCTGCTCTGACATGCCCTTAAGAATTTCATCCCTTTTTTATATTGTCTCTCCATGCTCTTCCAACATGCATCACATCACACTTCTCCACATTGAGCATCATCTGCCACCTATCTGCCCACTCCACCAATTTGACTTCTGAAGTTTCACACTGTCCTACTCACAAATTACAACAATGCCCCCAAGTATTGTATCATCTGTAAATTGTCTCTTGTACAGCAAAATAATATATATTAAGAAAAGCAATGGTCCCACTACTGATCCCTGGGGAACACCATGACAAACCTTATTCCAAGCTGAAAAATATCCATTGAACATTACTCTCTGCTTCTTATTATTCAGCCACTGTTGTATCCATGTGGCTACCATCCCCGTCCCCCCATCCCACACCACTCCCCCCCAGCATCTCCCCACCTCCATCATCACCCCTGCATCCCCCCACCTCCATCACCACCCTTGCATATCCCCCATCCTTCACCTCCCACCCACCCTCACCACCTCCGCATCCCTCCATCCCTCCCATCTCGTATCCCCCATCCTCCCCGACCCTCACACTCCCCCCTTCCCTCACCACCCCATTCCCCTCTCTCACCCCTGCATCCCCAATCCCTTCCTGAGATTTATAATTATTCATCGATCTTAAAACTTTTTCACCAAACAACAATTAAATTCTGCTTGGTTTCAGATCACATTAAAACATGAAGCACAAATAGCAAAGAAGCAGCTGACCAGAAAGTTTTCTAATTACTTCCCACATTCAAGCTGCCATTTGCCAGCACTCACCAGAGTTCCTCTTAACCAGACCAAGACAGAATCTGCTCAGCTAAACATGTTATGAAGCCAAGAAGGATCTGATGGTGAGGTTAGGAATCCACCTTTGGGAGGAGCTAAGTGAAGAGGATTCATTGGTCATTTTGCAAAAACTCAACAACCAATAGCTAAATTACATGGAAAGGAAGTTGTGGCTTCTGTTTGCTGTAGATAAAAGCTGGAAAGAATTGATATTGACTTTCCCAGACTGGATTCCAAATGGAGGCATCTTTATTTTCATTCCATCAACAGAATTCAATTTCTTTCCACTATGAGGAGAGGCTGAATAAACTAGGCTTGTACTCGTCAGAGTTTAGAAGAATGAGGGGAGATCTCATTGAGACATATAAGATGATGAATGGGATGGATAGGATAGAGGTGGAGAGACTCTTCCCGCTCAGAAAGGACAGTAGGACTAGGGGGCACAGCCTCAAGATAAAGGGGGGGCGGTTTAGAACGGAGTTGAGGAGGAACTTCTTCACTCAAAGGGTGGTGAATCTCTGGAATTCTCTGACCGTTGAGGTGGTGGAGGCTGCCTCGCTAAATATTTTTAAGACGCGGGTTGATGGGTTTTTGATAAGCAAGGGGATTAAGGGTTATGGGGAGAGGGCAGGAAAGTGGAACTGAGCCACGACAGATCAGCCATGATCTTATTGAATGGCGGGGCAGGCTTGAAGGGCTAGATGGCCTACTCCTGCTCCTATTTCCTATTTCTTATGTTCTTAAAGCCCCAGATGCATTCAGAAATTTACAACTACAATTTCAAAAATTCTGCCATATATTGTTTCTTCTAATTATCAGTTCAATTCAATTTCTGCCCTATTGATACCTTTGGAAAATATTTTCCATGTAATTTTTCCACAAAAGGATATTAAAATAAATATATTCACAACAAACAAGTGAAAAAGGAAATGTCTGGACCTTCAAATAGCCCCAAATGTGAGAAACATCAAGGGATAACAAACAAATTTCCTCAATGAACTGTTTTAGCTTTCTATCTCTGGAGGAGTGGCAGTCACTACCAGTTCTGAGGTAGTGGATGGTTGTTCACTATTTGTGAGAAAGGTTTGACCCTTCAGCCTGTCCTTTGGGGTCTTTTATAAAAATTCTATTTGGTATGTCACAGTTATTCCATGTATTATGCTATCTACCATTGGGGCTGAGGTGAGATTGCTGAAGGACTTTGGCCCAAGCCAATCTTTTAGATTTCAGGCAGAATGTTGATGGGTCGGTTAAGTTACTCTGGATTGGAATGTCATCGCTGATGTAACGGTTATTGATTAATTCAATTATCCCATCACTCTGATGGACAAATGTTCAGTAAAAAAAGAGACCAGTATACTCTAGGTTGATGTCATCTAGTGTGACATTGTGTCAAGTATCAATTTGCATAACCAATTGCAATGATTGCATATGAATTCAATGTTGGAGGGATGGGTGGAGACTTTGAGATGGATATTCCCATTCCACCTGTCACAGGAATTGGAGCAAACAAGAGGCAGACCATGGAAAGGTCCGTTGACCTCAGGAGGGATTTGTCCAGTTTTAGGGCAAGCATGGCTGGAAAATCCCTCCCATTGGCTTTGGGCCTCACCCATTGTCCTGAAGGCACTTGTTCTATTCAGATGTCAAAATCACCTGATGACTGAGATTGCTCCAACTGGGGCTTTCAAGGGTTGTTTTTTCTCCTGCAGTAGAATCCAGCTTCCAAGTTCAGATTGGTTTACTGGATATGGTCTTTATATCTAAGTTTGTTGGTACAGGTTCTGTGCTCAGTTGGTTATTAAGTATTGTTTTGTTGGTATGCGGGAATCCTCCATGCAAATCAAACCAGCAAATCGGAGGTCTGAAGAGCATGCTCTTGATCCCAGGTGTGCAGCACTTCAAAAGAACCTCAGTGTTGGGGATTTCATTCTGCAACCAGATGTTGAAAGATGAAATACTTCTATCATTAAAACAAATTACTGCGGAGGCTAAAATCTGAAACAAAAACAGAACATTCTGGAAAATCTCAGCACCTGTGGAGAGAAAACAGAGCAAATGTTTCAAGTCTAGATGACTCTTCATCAGAGCTGGAGTTGTTTTATGTCATTCATTTGGCAGTCCAAGTCTCATACCCATAAAGAAATAACACAAGAAGCACTGTCTGGTAGACTTTGATTTGTTCTGAGACAAACTCCACACTCTTCAACATTTGAAAATGATGAGATTGCTTTTGCCAGGCAATGGTTGATTTTGTCATCCAGAGTAGTGTTATTGAGAAGGTTACACCAAAGATAGCAACATTTCTGTACTGTCCTGTTGCTAATAATGACTATGGAGCCTTGGAGTGTGTGGCAAGGGGCAGTTTGACTTCTTCAGTCTTGACAGATCAGAGTGTTCTGAGGCAAGGGCAAAGCGATCAACAAGCAACTGAATGTCCATCAGAGAATGTGTTACGAGATAATCATCTTCATAGCGAGGGGGATTGAATATAAAAGTAGGGAGGTCTTGCTGCAGCTGTATAGGGCATTGGTGAGGCCGCAGCTGGAGTACTGTGTGCAGTTTTGGGCGCCGCACCTGCGCAAGGATATTTTGGCCCTGGAGGGAGTGCAGAGGAGGTTTACTAGGCTGATACCGGAGTTGAGGGGATTGAGCTATGAGGAGAGGCTGAATAAACTAGGCTTGTACTCGTTAGAGTTTAGAAGAATGAGGGGAGATCTCATTGAGACGTATAAGATGATGAATGGGATGGATAGGATAGAGGTGGAGAGACTCTTCCCGCTCAGAAAGGATAATAGGACTAGGGGGCACAGCCTCAAGATAAAGGGGAGACGGTTTAGAACGGAGTTGAGGAGGAACTTCTTCACTCAAAGGGTGGTGAATCTCTGGAATTCTCTGCCCGTTGAAGTGGTGGAGGCTGCCTCGCTAAATATTTTTAAGAAGCGGGTTGATGGGTTCTTGATAAGAGAGGGGATTAAGGGTTATGGGGAGAGGGCGGGAAAGTGGAACTGAGCCACAACAGATCAGCCATGATCTTATTGAATGGCGGGGCAGGCTCGAAGGGCTAGATGGCCTACTCCTGCTCCTATTTCTTATGTTCTTATGTTCTTATCTGCAAATAAGAGTTTGCCTGATAACTGTTCAGTAACTTTTGTGCAAGCCTTGATCCTTGTGCCAACTGCTCTGAATTGAATGTGTAGTCATAGAGGTTTACAGCATTGAAACAGGCCCTTCGGCCCAACCTGTCTATGCTGCGCTTTTTTAAAAACCCCTAAGCTAATCCTAATTGCCCGTATTTGGCCCATATCCTTCTATATCCATCTTAGTCATGTAATTGTCTAAATGCTTTTCAAAAGATAAAATTGTACCCGCCTCTACTACTACATCTGGCAGTCTGTTTCAGACACTCACCACACGCTGTGTGAAAAAATTGCCCCTCTGGACACTTTTGTATCTCTCCCCTCTCACCTTAAACCTATGCCCTCTAGTTTTAGACTCCCCTACCTCTGGGAAAAGATTTTGACTATCTGCCATGTCTATGCCCCTCATTATGTTATAGACCTCTATAAGGTCACCCCACAGCCTCCTGTGCTCCAGAGAGAAAAGTCCCAGTCTATTCAGCCTCTCCTCATAACTCAATCAATCAAGTCCCAGTAACATCCTAAATCTTTTCTGCACTCTTTCTAGTTTAATAATATCCTTCCTATAATAGGGTGACCAGAATTGCAGACAGTATTCCAAGAGTGACCTTACCAACGTCTTGTACAACTTCAACAAGACGTCCCAACTCCTGTATTCAATGTTCTGACCGATGAAACCAAGCATGCTGAATGCCTTCTTCACCACTCTGTCCACCTGTGACACCACTTTCAACGAGCTACAAATATGTACCCCTAGATCTCTTTGTTCTGTAACTCTCCCCAGTCCCCTATCATTAACTGAGTAAGTCCTGCCCTGGTTCAGTCTACCAAAATGCATCACCTCGCATTTGTCTAAATTAAACTCCATCTGCCATTCATCAGCCCACTGGCCCAATTGATCAAGATCCCGTTGCAATTGGAGATAACTTTCTTCACTGTCCACTGTGCCACCAATCTTGGTGTCATCCGCAAACTTACTAACCATGCCTCCTATATTCTCATCCAAATCATTAATATAAACGACAAATAACAGTGGGCCCAGCAGTGATCCCTGAGGCACATCGCTGGTCACAGGCGTCCAGTTTGAAAAACAACTCTCTACAACCACCCTCTGGCTTCTGCCAAGAACAGTAAGGCATCTCCACATTCTGTCAAGAAGCCAATTTTGTATCCAATTAGATACCTCATCCTGGATCCCATGAGATTTAACTTCATGCAACAACCTACCATGTGTTACCTTGTCAAAGGCCTTACTAAAGTCCATGTAGACAACATCAACTGCACTGCCCTCATCTACCTTCTTGGTTACCCCTTCAAAAAACTCTGTTAAATTTGTGAGACATGATTTTCCACTCACAAAGTGATGCTGACTGTCCCTAATCAGTCCTTGCATCTCTAAATGTCCGTAGATCCTGTCTCTCAAATTCCTTCCAATAATTTACCCACCACAGATGTGAGGCTCACTGGCCTGTAGTTCCCAGTCTTTTCCCTGCAGCCCTTTTTAAACAAGGGCACAACACTTGCCACTCTCCAATCTTCAGGCACCTCACCCATGACTATTGATGATTCTAATATCTCGGCTAGGGGACCCACAATTCCCTCCCGAGCCTCCCACAACATCCTGGAATATACTTCATCAGGTCCTGCAGATTTATCTACCTTGATGCACTTTAAGGCTTCCAGCATCTCCTTCTCTGTAATATGTACACTCCTCAAGACATCAATATTCATTCCCCCAAGTTCCCTAATGTCCATGCTTTCCTCAACAGTAAATACTGATAAGAAATATTCATTTAGGATCTCACCCTTCTCTTGTGGATCCACACATGGATGACCTTGTTGATCCTTAAGAAGCCGTACTCTCTCCCTTGTTACCCTTTTGCCCTTTATGTATTTGTAGAAGCTCTTTGGATTCTCCTTTGCCTTATCTGCCAAAACAATTTTGTGTCCTCTTTTTGCCCTCCTGATTTCTCTCTTAACTCTACCCCTACACCCCCTATACTCTTCAAGAGATTCACTTGATCCCAGCTGTCTATGCATGGCATGTGCCTCTTCTTCTTGACCAGAGCCTCAATATCCTGAGTCATCCAGGGTTCCCAACTTCTGCCAGCCTTGCCCTTCACTCTAAGAGAAATGTGTTTACCCTGAACCCTGGTTAACACATTTTTGAAAGCATGCCACTTCCACAGATTCCCCCAATTAACTTTTGAAAGTTCCTGCCTGATACCATCAAAATTGGCCCAATTTAAAATTTTAACTTTTGGGACAGACCTATCATTCTCCATAGCTTCCTTAAGACTGATAGAATTATGGGCACTGGTTCCAAAGTGATCCCTCACTAACACTTCTGTCACCTGCCCTTCCATATTTCCCAAGATGAGGTGAAGTTGGGCCACCCACATACTAACCTCTGTAAGGTCACCCCTCAGCCTCCTGCGCTCCAGAGCAGAAAGTCCCAATCTATTCAGCCTCTCCTTATAACTCAATCCATTAAGTCCCAGTTGCAACCTAGTAAATCTTTTCTGCACTCTTTCTAGTTTAATAATATCCTTTCTATAATAGGGTGACCAGAATTGCACACAGTATTCCAAGTGTGGCCTTACCAATGTCTTGTACAATTTCAACAAGACATTCCAACTCCTGTATTCAATGTTCTGACTGATGAAACCAAGCATGCCAATTGCCTTCTTCATCACTCTGTCCACCTGTGACTCCACTTTCAAGGAGCTATGAACATGTACCCCTAGATCTCTTTCTTCTGTAACTCTCCCCAGCACCCTACTGTTAACTGAGTAAGTCCTGCCCTGGTTCAATCTACCAAAATGCTTCACCTCGCATTTGCCTAAATTAAACTCCTGCCATTCATCAGCCAACTGGCCCAATTGATCAAGACCCTGTTGCAATTGGAGATAACTTTCTTCACTGTCCACTATGCCGCCAATCTTGGTAAAATCTGCATCTTTACTAACCATGCCCTCTACATTCTCATCCAAATCATTAATATAAATGACAAATAACAGTGGGCCCAGCACTGATCCTTGAGGCACACCACTGGTCACAGGCGTCCAGTTTGAAAAACAACTCTCTACATCCACCCTATCTTCTGTCAAGAAGCCAATTTTGTATCCATTTAGATACCTTACCCTGGATCCCATGAGATTTAACTTTATGCCCTGTGTCAAGATCTTTGAGAGCTTATTTGTAGACAGAGAAAGAACAACTACAACAAAGATTTTAACAACAATAATGAGCTATATAAAAGGGCTATTCTGGCTGAGAGTTAAGCATCCCAGCTTGGGTCACTGTCCATGTGGAATTTGCATGTCTCCTCGTGTCTGGGTGTGTTTCCTCCGGGTGCTTCGGTTTCCTCCCACAGTCCAAAGCTGTGCGGGTTAGGTTGATTGGATGTGCTAAATTTACCCTTAGTGTCCTGGATGTGATAGGTTAGAGAGATTAGCAGGGTAACTAAGTGGGGATAAGGCCTGGATGGGATTGGTGTCGGTGCATATTCGGTGGGCCAAGTGGCCTCCTTCTGCACTGTAGGGACTCTATGAAATCTACTCACTCTATGTTGGGATTTCTGGCTTTAATTGTGATTTCTCCAGCCATTGCTCAATCTTCTACTCCTGTGCTCACTAGCACGTGGCACTTGATTACTGTTTTTGACATCCTGCTGTTTAGTTTCTTTCCTAATTCCCTAAAACTCTGCTTTCAGAACTTCATCCCTCTTCCTACCTAAGTTGTTGATGCAAATGTGGCCCGTGGCATATGTGCACCATTGCTTATGGCTGTTCACTCTCCCCCAGAAAAATGTCCTGCAGCTATTCTGTGACACCAGACATAGTTGGGTGCATGAGTGGTGCAGGCTTGGAGGACCGAAGGGCCTGTTCCTGTGCCGAATTGTTCTTTGTTCTTTCTTCTTTGTTCACCTTTGATCCAGATACCAGAGAGATAAAATACCATCTTGGGAGTCTTGTTTATGGCCACTAGTTTGTGCCACTAACTAACAAATCCCCTATCACTATTGTTCTTCTACACTTCTTTCTCCCCTCCTGTGCAGCTGTGCTACCTGTGGTACCAAGGACTTGGCTCTTCCTCTGAGAAATCAATATCCAAAATGGAAAACCAGTCAGCAAGCAAGAGAATTACCTGCCTGATTCTCTTAGCTTGCCTGAGGTCACTCATTCCATCTAGCTGTAAACTCCCAACAAGCAGTGTGATCACCTCCTTAAACATACTCTTACATAGTTCTCTGCCTAGCCAATGACTCCAGCCACCATTCAAATTCCAAAACCCAGAGCTCAGTCCTGGGCCTGCCTTATAAGGCTCAGGTAATGAGTTGCAGCTGGGCAGGTTACCAGGCCTGTTACCAGGGGAACTCATACTCAACAAACTATTACAATGAATAAATTGAAACTTGCTTGACCAATGTGAGTAGCTAAAAACATGAAGATGCATCTGTTGTGAGCTTAAGAAAACTCCAAGATGGTGTCAGGGTGAGGTGACTTCTTGCAAGCTGTGCCCAGCAGACCTTCTAATTCTATCTTTTACTCGCGTTCTATGCTTCTAAAACTTCATTCTAACTCTTTTAAATTCTCTAACAATGTTTTAGTGCTCTCTTCCATCTCCTTCCTTCAGCAAAAGATACAAAAGTCTGAAGTCATGTACCAACTGTCTCAAGAACAGCTTCTTCCCTGCTGCTGAGAGGCTTTTGAATGGACATACCTTGCATTAAGTTGATCTTTTTCGATACCCTAGCTATAACTGTAACACTATAATCTGCACTCTCTCATTTCCTTCTCTATGAACAGTATGCTTTGTCTGTGTAGCATACAAGAAACAATACTTTTCACTGTATGTTAATACATGTGACAATAATAAATCAAATCAAAAGGTTTTGAACTTTAACACGATATTGTATTTTCTTTCATCATCGTCAGCCATATAGTGGCCTTGTAACCCAGTCTATGCGCTTACCTGTGTACTGTTTGGGTGTCATGTCTCAAATTATTCTGTTATCACATCCCAACATGTTCATTTCTACCTGGTCATTGATATTTCCCCAGTGGAAGAACTGCCATAGCTTTCTCAGAAAGCTCAAAAAGCAGCTTCCCTGGAGGTGGGGGTCATTGAATACCTTCAAGACCATGGTAGATAGATTCTTGTTAAGCAAGGGATTAAAAGGTTATCAGGGCTAGATGGTAATGTGGAACTCAACACAAACAAATCAGCCATGATCTCATTGAATGGTGGATCAGGATTGAGAAGCTGAATGGTCTACTCCTGCTCCTATTTCATGTATATCACAGGAATGAACCTGTGTTCAGGTTCATGGGCAATTCCAAAGAAATGATATATCACTGGTGTTATCAGGCAACCACAGCTTTCTCAAAACAGTGTTGCAGCAATTTCCTCTTTTTCAGAATGGAAAATGGAGCAACATTAACGAAGAAGAGAAACAGCCACTTTCAGTTTATTTCCTATTTCTACCCTGAGTGCAGTTAAACAACAGTTTAAAAACCATCTTCCCAGATAGTGATCAGTGATAGTGAGAATAGGCTGACTTTCCTATGCCGGGGTCATGGAGTGAATTAAGGGACTGCTAATGTTGTCCGAACTGTGATTATATTTCAAGTATTGATGGGAGGGTTCCATATAATGTTCATCCAATCTTTATTCTTAAAACTTGGCTTGGTTACCTCCTGGTTCTATGTTTCAGGTGAGAATCAGGCCTCATGCAAGTTTGCCCAGTCATATATTGTCTCTTCAGAATTACCCATGAGCCTGACCACAGATTCATGCCTGTGATATACAAAAATATGAAATAAGAGCAGGAGGGGACCATTCAGTCCCTCAAACTTGATCCACCATTCAATGAGATCATGGCTGATCTGTTTGTGTTGAGTTACACATTCCGATCTAGCCCTGATAAACTTTGATTTCCTTGCCTGACAAGAATCTATCTGCTTCAGCCTTAAATGTATTCAATGACCCCCATCTCCACCAGCTTCTGGGAAAGAGTTCAAAAGTCGCACAGCCCCCTGAGAAAAAGAAATTCTCCTCATCTCTGTCCTAAAAGGCTGGCCCTAATTTTAAAGCAGTGCTCTTTAAATAGGATGGCATGGTGGCACAGTGGTTAGCACTGCTGCCTCATAGCACCAGGGTCCCAGGTTCAAATCCAGCCTTGGGTCACTCTCTTTGTGGCGTTTGCACATTCTCCCTGTGTCTGCGCGTGTTTCCTCCCACCATCCAAAGATGTGCGGGTTAGATTGATTGGCCATGCTAAATTGACCCTACTGTCAGGGGATTAGCAGGGTAAATGCGTGGAACTCCAGGGATAGGACAAGGGTGGGATTGTGGTCAGTACAGAATCAATGGACCAAATGGCATCCTCCTGCACTGTAGGATTCTATTAATTCTAGACTCACCCACAAGAGGAAACACCTTCCCACATTCACCTTGTCGAAACCATTCAGAATCTTATTAGGAAGGCAAAATCACCATAGTCCCAGATGACCATAGGCTACTTTCCACTTTGTGGGGGAGAGCTGACTAGTGGGGATTTAACCTGAGGCTCACCATGCCTCAGGTGAAGAGTGCGGTTGAGAAGGCAGGGTCTTCATGAATAATCTCAGCTGATGTAGGAATTGAACCTGCACTGTTGGCATCATAAGAACATAAGAAATAGGAGCAGGAGTAGGCCATCTAGCCCTTCGAGCCCACCCCGCCATTCAATAAGATCATGGCTGATCTGTCGTGGCTCAGTTCCACATTCCCGCCCTCTCCCCATAACCCTTAATCCCCTCGCTTATCAAAAACCCATCAACCCGCGTCTTAAAAATATTTAGCGAGGCAGCCTCCACCACCTCAACGGGCAGAGAATTCCAGAGATTCACCACCCTTTGAGTGAAGAAGTTCCTCCTCAACTCCGTTCTAAACCGCCACCCCTTTATCTTGAGGCTGTGCCCCCTAGTTCTACTGTCCTTTCTGAGTGGGAAGAGTCTCTCCTCCTCTATCCTATCCATCCCATTCATCATCTTATACGTCTCAATGAGATCTCCCCTCATTCTTCTAAACTCTAACGAGTCATGCTGCATCACAAACTAGGCATCCACCCAACTGAGCTAACCAACTCCAATTAAGTCACCCCTTACTCTTCTAAACTCCAATTGAAATAAGTCTAGTCTGTCCAACCTGTCCACTCATTCCAGGTATCAATCTAGTAAATCTCCTCTGAATCGTCTCCAATTTGGCTACTTTGGTTTTTATTTGGCTGCTTGGTGATAGTAAGTAGTCTACTGGCTTTATTTGAAATTCTTTAAAACTGCAGCACCTACCAGTCCCTTCTTCCAAACTACACTTGGCAGTTGTGCACAAGACGTGGTAACTGTAAACCCTCTGTACCCCCAGGGTTACTCCTGTCCCACCCCTATGAATCCCAAAGGCATTTCTTATAACGCCAGGAATTCATCTTGGAAGAAAAATTATTGTTGTTGCGTGTGGATGACAACACATAGGATGCGTTGTATGAAAGAGCCAAATTCTTTCAGTGTTGGCATCCCCTAATCTACCTGAGGGTTATGAAAATTCTGAGTTAAATGTCTGTGAATGGGAGCAGCTCCTCCACTTCTTTGCCAGTGGACGCTGCATCTGACGTTCCCCAACAACTGAGAAATTCCCAACAAATGAGGCTGGACACTCCTTCCCAGCCAGAGCCAACTCGGGCAAAGTCACCTGCCAAGGTCATCATGCCTACCATGACAGTGAAATCACCAGGCTGCCTCCAATGCCACTGCCAGCAAGGGAAGTGGCACCAAGATGCAGCACCCACAGGTGCACACTTAAGGCACCTTCAGTACAACAGGTATGTGTCACAAGTGATACTATTTGTGTCAACTAATTTGAATTTTCTGTTAGGTTTGGAATATTTGTATGCTGCTTTTATATCAAGTCACATAAACATGTTGCTCAATTCAATGAGCTGGCTTGGCGACATGCTTTGTACACTGGCTGGATGTTGCACAGGCTGAAGGTTGAGGGCTTTGGGTGCTGCAGGATTTCTGGGTTGGGTTCTTAAAGGAAAGTTCTGCACGTGAGACATTGCCATTGGATTGATTCGGTCCCCAGTGCTTGGCTGTCGAGCTGAAAGTTTTCTGCATCAAAGTACCCCTCACACCCTGCTCTCCCGAATGTTGTATGCCAACATCTTCATGCACAAGCTTGAACAAGACTTCTTCACCACACAGGACCTTCAACCAATGCTATACACTAGATACATCAATGACATTTTCTTCCTTTGGACTCATGGTGAACAATCACTGAAACAATTATATGATGACATCAACAAGTCCCAACCCACCATCATTCTCACCATGATCAGCCCGCTGTAGTGAAACATTCCTGGCAGGGGGGAGATGCTAGCAGAGCTGGAGACTTCAATCCCAGGCTCACTAATAGGATTTAAAATATATTAAATTACTGATTTAAATAAATTGTGGAGCATTGCCCCTTCATCACCTGATGAAGCTTTCGGGGCAAAGTTCTGAAAACTCATGCTACCAAATAAACCTGTTAGAGTTTAACCTGGTGTTGTGAGACTACTTACTGTGCCTACCCCAGTCCAACGCCGGCAATTCCACAACATGGCTTAAAGGTAGAGAGAGAGTCAGCACTCACCGCAACAGCAACACATTCCAGAGTTCACTGCTCTCTGGGGCAGAAAGAAATCCCCGACATCCAACTCCTACACTATTTAAACTCATGTCCCCTCTTCCTCCCCCCCCCCCCCCCCGCCGCAATCGCCCCAACATATCAATACTATATATCAATAGAGACACACTCCAGCCTTTTTGTTGTTTTATAAACCTCTCAAGTTGCTTCTATGTCTTTATTAAGTCTAAGGGTAGATATGATATGGTAGAAAGAGAAAAACTATTACAGTCCAGAATGAGGAAGGAATGACCTTAAGAAAAGCTTACAAAAGGTTCGGAGAGCTAGGTAATGTTAGAGATCTAGAAGAGTATACGGCTAATAGGAAGGATCTTAAGAAGGAAATTAGGAGAGCCAGAAGGGGTCATGAGCAGGCAGGATTAAGGAAAACCCCAAGGCATTCTACAAGTATGTGAAGAGCAAGAGGATAAGACGTGAAAGAATAGGACCTATCAAGTGTGATGGTGGGAAAGTTTGTATGAAACTGGAAGAAATAGCAGAGGTACGTAATGAATACTTTACTTCAGTATTCACTATGGAAAAAGATCTTGGTGGTTGTAGTGCAGACTTGCAGCAGACTGAAAAGCTTGAGTATGTAGATATTAAGAAATAGGATGTGTTGGAGGTTTTGAAAAGCATCAAGTTAGATAAGTCACCAAGACCGGATGTGATGTATCCCAGGCTACTGTGGGAGGCATGGGAAGAGTTTGCTGAACCTCTGGCGATGATCTTTGCATCATCAATGAAGACGGGAGAAGTTCCGGAGGATTGGAGGATTGCGGATGTTGTTCCTTCATTCAAGAAAGTGAGTAGAGATATCCCTGGAAATTATAGACCAGTGAGTCTAACCTCAGTGGCTGGTAAGTTGATGGAAAAGATCCTGAGAGACAGGATTTATGAACATTTGGAAAGGTATAATATGATTAAGAATAGTCAGCATGGCTTTGTCAAAGGCAGATCATGCCTTACAAGCCTGATTGAATTTTTTGAAGATATGACTAAACACATTGATGAAGGAAGAGCAGTAGATGTAGTATATATGGACTTCAGCAAGGCGTTTGATAAGGTGCCCCATGCAAGGCTTATTGAGAAAGTGAGGGGGCATTGCTTTGTGGATCTAGAACTGGCTTGCCCACAGAAGGCAAAGAGTGGTAAAGATGGGTCATATTCTGCATGGAGGTTAGTCACCAGTGGAGTGCCCCAGGGATCTGTTGTGGGACCCTTACTCTGTGATTTTTATAAATGACCTGGATGAGGAAGTGGAGGGATGGGTTAGTAAATTTACTGATAACACAAAGATTGGAGGTATTGTGGATAGTGTGGAGGGATGTCAGAAGTTGCAGCGAGACATTGATAGGATGCAAGACTGGGTGGAGAAGTGGCAGATGGAGCTCAACCCAGATAAGTGTGTGGTGGTTCATTTTGGCAGGTCAAATAGGATGGCAGAATATAATATTAATGGTAAGACTCTTGGCAGTATGGAAGATCAGAAGGATCCTGGGGTCCGAGTTCATAGGACGCTCAAAGCAGCTGCGCAGGTTGAAGCTGTGGTTAAGAAGGTGTATGGTGTACTGGCCTTCATCAATCGAGGAATTGAGTTTAGGAGTTGAGAGATAATGCTGCAGCTTTATAGGACCCCACTTGGAGTATTGTGCTCAGTTCTGGTCGCCTCATTACAGGAAGGATGTGGAAGGGTGCAGAGGAGATTTACAAGGATGTTGCCTGGATTGGGGAGCATGCCTTAAGAGGATAGGTTGAGGGAGCTCGGCCTTTTCTCCTTGGAGAGACGAAGGATGAGGGGTGACCTGATAGAGGTGTATAAGATGCTGAGAGGTATCGATCGAGTTGAAGTCAGAGGCTTTTTCCCTGGGCTGAAATGGTTGCCACAAGAGGACACAGGTTTAAGGTGCTGGGGAGTTGGTACAGAGGAGATGTCAGTGGCAAGTTTTTCACTCAAACAGTGGTGAGTGTGTGGAATGGGCTGCCTGCAACGGTGGTGGAGGCGGATTTGATCGGGTCTTTTATGGGACTTCTAGATAAGTACATGGAACCTAGTAAGATAGAGGGTTATAGGTAAGCCTCGTAATCTCTAAAGTAGGGACATCTTCGGCACAACTTTGTGGGCCGAAGTGCCTGTAATTATGCTGTAATTTTAATATGTTTCTAAAATTACAACTTGGTTATCCAGAGGTGATGTCGGGCAAAAAGTGATGGAAATTTGAAACTCTGTTCCCCCCAAAATGCTGTAAATGTTGGAGTCATTTGAAACTTACAAACATGTGGTTGATGGATGTCTGTAACAGAGACTAGCATGCTGCTCTGGTGGGACAGGCAGGCACAGGGGCTTTCTGTATATTTTTACCCCACTCCCACTAGTTTCATCAGCTACTGGAGCCAAAGATAAGGGGTTTTCTGTTGGACTCTGGCATGAGATAAGTTGTGTAAAATAACGAATGATGGTTGGTCATCTGTAAATGAAAGGTACGTTAGATCTTTATCATTTCCATTCATTATAGCAGCATTTACTGAAAGAATGTATGTGACTCCAGATCCACAGCAATGTGGTTGAAATGCACTGGAAATGATAACAGCAAATCCAGTCCTGTTGACCCTGCAAAGTCTTTCTTACTAACACCCGGGGGCTTGTGCCCAAACTGAATATCTATCTCACAGACTAATCAAGCAACAGCCTGATTAGTAAATTTGCTGATGACACCAAAGTCGGAGGTGTGGTAGATTGTGAGGAAGGGTGTCATAGTTTGCAGGAAGACTTGGACAGGTTGCAGAGCTGGGCCGAGAGGTGGCGGATGGAGTTTAATGCGGAGAAGTGTGAGGTGATTCACTTTGGTAGGAATAACAGATGTGTTGAGTATAGGGCTAACGGGAGGACTTTGAATAGTGTGGATGAACAGAGGGATCTAGGTGTATGTGTACATAGATCGCTGAAAGTTGGGAATCAAGTAGATAGGGTGGTTAAGAAGGCATACGGTGTCTTGGCGTTTATTGGTAGGGGGATTGAATTTAGGAGTCGCAGCGTCATGTTGCAACTGTACACAACTCTGGTGCGGCCGCACTTGGAGTACTGTGTGCAGTTCTGGTCCCCACATTACAGGAAGGATGTGGAGGCTTTGGAGAGGGTGCAGAGGAGGTTTACCAGGATGTTGCCTGGTATGGAGAGGAGGTCCTATGAGGAGAGACTGAGGGATTTGGGGTTGTTTTCACTGGAAAGAAGGCGGCTAAGAGGGGATCTTATTGAAACATATAAGATGATTAGAGGTTCAGATAGGGTGGACAGTGATAGCCTTTTTCCTCGGATGGAGAAAGCTAGCACGAGGGGGCATGGCTTTAAATTAAGGGGGGGTAGTTATAGGACGGATGTCAGGGGTAGGTTCTTTACCCAGAGGGTGGTGAGGGATTGGAATGCCCTGCCTGCTGCGGTTGTAAATGCGCCTAGTTTGGGGGCGTTTAAGAGATCCGTGGATAGGTTTATGGACGAAAAGGGATTGGTTTAGGTGAGTGGGTCATTGTTTTTTTAACTGGTCGGCGCAACATCGTGGGCCGAAGGGCCTGTTCTGCGCTGTAATGTTCTATGTTCTATGATGTAATCATACTGACGGGATCATTTGGTCTCTTCCTTACAGACAATGCCCCAGATATGACCATCACCATCCCTGGGTGTGTCCTGTCCCAGAGGTGGTGGCACAGTGATTTACAGTGGGGAGGGAGTCCTCAATATTGGAGTTTCATGGCACCAGGTCAAACAAGGACAAGGAAACCTCCTGCTGATTACCAACCCCTGTCAGCCATTGAATCTGTGCTCCTCCATGTTAAACACTATTTGGAGGAAACACCAAAGGTGGCAAGTGGGACCTTAATGTCCATCACCGATCCTGGAACTCCCTCTCTCGTAGCACCGTGGCTGCACCTATTCTTCAGGGAGTGCAGTGTTTCAGAAAGGAGCTTACCTTCTGAAGGGCAATTAGAGATGGGAAATAAATGCTGACACCCACATCCCGTAATATAAATTTTAAAAAGTTAAAACCAATGGTTTTGCTTTGCTCCACCACTGACAGCCGTGCCTTCAGCTGCTGAGGTTCTAAGCTCTGGAACTCCATCCCTAAACCTCTCCACCTGCCTATCACACTCTGAAAAATTTTGTAAAATTTTTGATCTCCTCATGTGACTCAGTTTCAGATTTTGCTTGTTAACATTCTGGTGAAGCAGCTTGGGGCGTTTAACTATGTTAAAGTTGTTTTATAAACATAAGCTGCTAGAAATTACATAAGTGACCTGGGTTCGATTCCCGGCTCGGGTCACTGTCTGTGTGGAGACTGCACATTCTCCCCGTGTCTAGCTGGGTTTCCTCCGGGTCTTCTAGTTTCCTCCCACAGTCTGAAAGATGTGCTGGTTAGGGTGTATTGTTCATGCTAAATTCTCCCTCAGTGTACCCAAACAGGCGCCGGAGTGTGGCAACAAGGAGATTTTCACAATAACTTCATTTGCAATGTTAACGTAAGCCTTACTTGTGACGCTAATAAATAAACTTTAAACCATGTACATAGAAGTTGTGAAATGGCATTGATAATGCCACAGGATGTAACTTCAAATAGGAGTGGAAGAGAAGGTCTCTGAAGGGTGAAGTTGAACTGGCAACAATCTGGAGTGAATTCCTAGGACATGAAGCATTCCTCTGGGTAAAACACTGATTAACCTGTGCCTCCTAAACTTTAGTAGTGCATTATACTTGCTTCTCTTAGTCATTATCCTCCACAGAGGAGTTCAGAGAGCAGACCAATAGATACAGTTTGAGTACCCTCCCTTCTTTACATATATCACATGGAGCTCCTGGTCAGTTTCCAATCTCTATCACTCCCACCTCAGCTCCCACCCTGATCACAGCCTTCTGCACTGTTCCCATTGCTCATACCAGGCTACAGACCACGTGTTGGAAAATGAGATTAGAATACATAGGTGTTTGATGACCAGCACAGACACAATTGGCTGAAAGGACTCTTTTTGTTCTGTAACACTCTGTGATTATGACACTAGTAAAGGTGACTGCAAACTCAAGGATTAGCACCTCATTAGGCATAATGCTCCCCAACCTCTTACCCCTTGAGCCTTAACATTCACATAATAGCTTCCACCATTAACTATCACTCGGATCCCCATTCCTTCCTCGGCTGGGAAAAAAAACGAAGGAAGCTGAGGCTCAGCTGGTAACTCTCTCATTGCTGAGTTTCCAAGTTCAAATTCCACTGCAGATCTGGAACACAAAAATCTAGTGCGAAGGAGTGCCGCACTGTCAAAGGGTCAGTACTGAGGGAGTGTTGCACTGTCAGAGGGTGAATATGTGGGAGTGCTGTGCTGTCAGAGGGTCAGTACTGTGGGAGTGCCGCACTGTCAGAGGGTCAGTCTGAGGGAGTGCCGCACTGTCAGAGGGTCAGTACTGTGGGAGTGCCGCACTGTCAGAGGGTCAGTCTGAGGGAGTGTTGCACTGTCAGAGGGTCAGTACTGAGGGAGTGCCGCACTGTCAGAGGGTCAGTACTGTGGGAGTGCCGCACTGTCAGGGGGTCAGTGCTGAGGGAGTGCTGCACTGTCAGAGGGTCAGTACTGAGGGAGTGCCGCACTGTCAGGGGGTCAATGCTGAGGGAGTGCCGCACTGTCAGGGGGTCAATGCTGAGGGAGTGCCGCACTGTCAGAGGGTCAGTACTGAGGGAGTGCCGCACTGTCAGAGGGTCAGTACTGAGGGAGTGCCGCACTGTCAGAGGGTCAGTACTGAGGGAGTGCTGCACTGTCAGAGGGTCAGTGCTGAAAGAGTGCTGCACTGTCAGAGGGTCAGTGCTGAGGGAGTGCCGCACTGTCAGAGGGTCAGTGCTGAGGGAGTGCCGCACTGTCAGAGGGTCAGTACTGAGGGAGTGCCGCACTGTCAGAGGGTCAGTGCTGAGGGAGTGCCGCACTGTCAGAAGGTCAGTGCTGAGGGAGTGCCGCACTGTCAGAGGGTCAGTACTGAGGGAGTGCCGCACTGTCAGAGGGTCAGTGCTGAGGGAGTGCCGCACTGTCAGAGGGTCAGTGCTGAGGGAGCACCGCACTGTCAGAGGGTCAGTGCTGAGGGGGAGCTGCCACAATTTGGATGCCATTAAATTAAGGCCCATGTTCCCACTTGAGTTATTATAAAAGATCTCAAAGATCAGGGGAGTTATCACTGTGATAATTTCAGCCTTGGGTAACTGTGTGGAGTTTGCATGTTTTCCCTATGTTCACTAGGTTCCCTCCAGTTTCCTCCCATAGCCCAAAGTCAAAGATGTGCAGATTAGGTGCATTGGCCATTGGAAATGAGCAGGGTTATGGGGATAGGGTGGGGGAAAGGGCTTGAGTAAGATACTCTGTCAAAAAGGTAGTGCAGACTCGATGGGTCGAATGGCCTCTTCGGCACTGTAGGCAGTCTATGAATTGGAACAGCATTGTCCCCATTTACCTGCTACCCTTGACCTTCTAGGTGGTGGATGTTGTGGGGGTCACTGCCAAAGATTCACTTATAAGATATATATTTTAGATGAATAACAGTTTAAGAGAACACATTTTAGACTCAGTGCTGCAAATCTTAAAGTTAGAGAGGTTTGTGTACACAGTTTCTGCAATGACATTCAGGGGGAAATAGTTATGTTGGAATCACTCTGTGCTGGGTGTTGGAATGCTAGATGCCAATTCTCATTCACAAATGCACAATTGTTAAATTTGCAAACTTGCCCAGAAACTGGGAGACATAGCTTTACTCCAGAGAGGAAAGCAAATTGAAGGATTACCTGCCACATAGCACAAGTGCACCTCCTGGTGGCCAGCTGAGTAAAATGTCTGACAACACCAAGTTAAAGTCCAACAGGTTTATTTGGTAGCAAATGCCACTAGGTTTCTGGGCTCTGCCCCTTCTCACTGTGTTTACCCCAGTCCAACACTGGCAAACTGAGTCACAGCTGCTTTGGCAATAAGCTTTCCTTTATGTACCGAACCTTTTTAAAAAATGCTTTGTAATAGAAAGTAGTTTTATACTATAACCTTCTGATGAATTGTGAAATAAAAATGAGTTCCTGAATTTATTTTGTGTTTTTAGAATCAATCTGAATTTTAAAACTGTCTTGGGACTTGAGGTTATGAATTACTTTGTTGTGCAATGGCACCCTGCAGAACACCCATACACTGAGATGCCTGCATGAAATCATACAGTCATAGAGATTTACAACATGGAAACAGGCCCTTCGGCCCAACTTGTCCATGTCTCCTTTTTTTTTAACGACTAAGCCAATCCCAATTGGCAATGAGCTTTCCTTTATGTACCGAATCTTTTTAACAAAATGCTTTGTAATAGAAAGTAGTTTTATACGACAGGTTTCCTTTCTTCAAAGCCCCTGAGTGCCTTGTTCCATCACTGTGCTGTTGTCGATGAAGGTTGTTTCCTGTGCTTTTTCCACAGTGTTCAGATGGTGCAGTATGGTGTCCATGATGCTGTGCTTCTTCATCTTGAATGCTGTTTGCTGGACCTGAAATATTGAAGAGATTAGCAGCACCTAGTGTTTCTGCTCATGCAAACGGATCAGTGATAAATTTATTTTAATATTATCACTGTATGCAAACTGTTGTAAAATAAAAAAAAACATGCTCAACATGGGACAAAATAAATATTTAGAATGTCCATTCTCTGGATTCCATGTGGTCAGATGTTCCTTTGCTGTTTGGCTTTGGTGATTTGAGAATCTCAGTGTGACACCATTCATTGCAACATTACCACCGTTTGGATGAGCACAGAGCTGATCTGTTTCTCCTTGTCCCTAGGTGACCATAATACAGCCATGGAAGGACACGGAGACCATAATACAGCCTCACATCACGAGGAGACTGTGTTACAGCTGAGGGGGGTGGTTGTGGGGGGGGGGGGGGGGTGGAGGCTGCAGAGTGATTAGCCAGTAGTGAGGCTTCTATCATTGGATTCTTGGGCTAGTCACACTTGCTGCTGGACAAGCAATGCCCCACACTCAGACTTTCCTTTCCTTTATTCCAGGGGGCAGCTCTTGGTATATACACCACCTTTGAGCCTATTATGTCACATGTTTATTTAAGGTGTCATTTTGACTCAGTGATATACCACTCTCATCTCCAAGACACAAGGATGTGGAAAGGGAATCCAGGTTGACAGTCGCATTGTGCTAGTGAGGATGTTCTGCACTGTCTTTTGAACACAAGAACCAGGAGCAGGAGGAGATGACATGGCCCATCAAACCCATTCTGCCGTTCTAATTGGTCATTGCTGATCTTGGGCTTCAATTCAATTCAACTAACAGGCAGCATGGTAGCACAGTGGTTAGCACTGCTGCTTCACAACACCAGGGACCTGGGTTTGATTTCTGGCTTGGGTTACTGTCTGTGTGGAGTTTGCACATTCTCCCCATGTCTGTGTGGGTTTCCTCTGGGTGCTCTGTTTTCTCCCACAGTCTGAAAGTTGTGCTGGTTGGGTGCATTGACCCGAACAGGTGCTGGAGTTTGATAACTAGGGGAATTTCACAGTAACTTCATTTAAGTCTTACTTGTGACAAATAAATAAACTATAAATTCCCTCTTCCCGCCCACTCCCCATATCTTTTGATTCCCAGAGAGACCAAAAATCTGCCTATCCAGCCTTAATTGTATTCAATGAAGGAGCATCCACAAGCCTGTGGGATAGAGAATTGCAAATATGCACAACCCTCTAAATGAAGGAATTTCTCCTCTCAATCCGATATTCGCCTGAGACTGTGGCCCCATGTTTTATACTCCCCATCCAGTGGAAACAATCTCTCAGTGCCCACCCTCTTGAACTGCTTCAGAAATTTGTAAGTTTAATATAACATTAAAAAGAGGTATGTCAGCCCACCAGGAGGATGTAGAATATCTCGCAACATTAACTTGAAGACAAGGAGGAGAGCCGTCTGCAGCATTCTGGCAGATGTTTATTTTTCAACCAATATCACAACAATGGACGGTCTGGTCATTTATCACTTTGCTGTTTGTCGGAGATTGCTGTGTATAAATTGGTTACTGTTTTTCTTTATTCATTCAGAGGAGGTTCACAAGAATGATCCTGGGAATAAAGGATTTGTCATATAAGGAATGATTGTAGATTCTGGGTCTGTATTCGATGGAGTTTAGAAGGATGAGGGTGGATCTTATTGAAACTTACAGGATACTGCGAGGCCTGGATAGAGTGGATGTGGAAAGGATCTTTCCACTAGTGAGAGAGACAAGAACCAGAGGGCACAATCTCAGAGTGAAGGGATGCTCCTTTAAAACTGAGATGAGGAATTTCTTCAGCCAGAGGGTGATGAATCTGTGGAACTCATTACCACATAGAGCTGTGGAGGCCAGGTCATTGAGTGTCTTTAAGACAGAGATAGATAGGTTCTTGATCAATAAGGGGATCAAGGGTTGTAGGGTGAAGGCAGGAGAATGGGGATGAGTATCACATTAGCCATGACTGAATGGCAGAGCAGACATGATGGGCCGAACTATGTACATTTCTGGTCATCCTATTATAGAAGGGATATTATTAAACTAGAAAGAGTGTAGAAAAGATTTACTAGGATGCTACTGGGACTTGATGGTTTAAATCATAAGGAGAGGCTGGATAGACTGGGACTTTTTTCTCTGGAGTGTAGAAGGCTGAGAGGTGATCTTTTGAGGTCAATAAAGTAATGAGGGGCATAGATCAGCTAGATAGTCAATATCTTTTCCCAAAGGTAGGGGAGCCTAAGACTAGAGGGCATAGGATTAAGGTGAGAGGGGAGAGATACAGAAGTGTCTAGAGGGGCAATTGTTTCACACAGAGAGTGGTAAGCATCTGGAACAAACTGTCATGGTAGTAGTAGAGGTGGATACAATTTTGTCTTTTAAAAATTGACAGTTACATGGGTAAGATGAGTACAGAGGGATATGGGTCAAATGTGGGCAATTGGGATAAGCTTAGGGTTTTAAAAAAAGAGAAGCATGGACAAGTTGGGCCGAAGGGCCTGTTTCCGTGCTGTAAACCTCTATGACTCTATGAATGGTCTAATTCTGCTCCTATATCTACGGATATTGACATTGCTGGCTCGGCCAGTATTTATTGCCCATCCCTAATTCCACTTGAGAAGGTGGTGATGTCTTCTTGGACATCTGCAGTATATGAGGTGTACATACACCTACTGTGTGGTTAGGGAGGGAGTTCCAGGATTTTGACCTCGCAACAGTGAAGGAACAGTGATAAATTTCCAAGTCAGGATGGTGAGTGGCTTGGAGGGTTCCCATGTATCTGCTGCTTTTGCTCTTCTAGATGGTAGCGGATGTGGACTTGGAAGGTGCTGTCTAATGAGTGCTGGTGAGTGCAAGTGAATCTTGTTATTGCTACACACTCCTGCCACTGTATCAATGGTGGAGGGAATGAATATTTGTCGAACAGATGCCAATCAAGCAGGCTGGATGGTTTTGAGCTTCTTGAGTGTTGGAGCTGCACTAATCTGGGCAAGTAGAGAGAAAGAATTCCATCACATTTCTGCTCCTTGTAAATGATGAACAGGCTTTGGGGAGGGGTCAAGAACTGAGTTATCCACTACAGGATCCCAAGCCTATGACCTGTTCTTGGCGGCCATAGTATTTATATGGTTGGTCCACAATCTGTTTCCCATGTTACAGCAGTGACTACAGTTCAAAAGTATTCCATTGGCCATAATTACTTTCCAGTCCAAAAACTCAAGAAAATGTTATATTATAAGACCATAAGACATAGGGGCAGAATTAGGCCACTCGGCCCATCAAGTCTGCTCTGCCATTCAATCATGGCTGATATTTTTCTCATCCCCATTCTCCTGCCTTTTCCCCATAACCCCTCATCCCCTTATTGATCAAGAACCTTTCTATCTCTGTCTTAAAGACACTCAATGACCTGTCCTTCTGCAGCAAAGAGTTCCACAGATTTCACCACTGGCTGAAGAAATTCCTCCTCATCTCTGTTTTAAAGGATCGCCCCTTAAGCCTGCGGTTGTGCCCTCTAATTATAGTTTTTCCTACTAGTGGAAACATCCTCTCCATGTCCATTCTGTCCAGGCCTTGCAGTGTCTTATAAGTTTCAATAAGATTCCCCTGTCATCCTTCTGAACTCCAACAAGTAGACCCAGAGTCCACAACCGTTCCTCATACAACAAGCTTTTCATTCCAGAGATCGTTCTTGTGAATCTCCTCTGGACATTTCCAAGCCAGCACATCCTTCCTTAGATAGGGGGCTCACAATATTCCAAATGGGGTCTGAGCAGGGCCTTATATAGCCTCAGATTCTGCACCCTCACCTTTCCTAATCCCCTATGTACTCTATGAATGGTATGCTTTGTCTGTATAGCATGCAAGAAACAATACTTTTCACTGTACCCCAATGCATGTGACAATAATAAATCAAATCCAACGTAGCAATAAATAAATCAAATAGCAACGTAGAAAATGTGACATCTGAACTGTAGATGAGACCTTGCATACGCACAATTTTAAATTGTAAGATTCTTGTGATATTAGTTAATGTCACTTTTTTAAAAACAAGATGGGTACAAAATTTGAAATTTTAAAAATTTTGCTCCACATGAGCTGAGTCTGTAACTACACTGTGAAAACAGAATGGAAAATACCTACGTCATATTGTCCTTGTAAATTGGTATAAATAGGAACAACGCAGTAGACTGAAAGTGAATGCCTTACACGGGATTTTTAATTGTATAATATTGATTATACACAGATACAGATAGTAGGCAGTGCAATCCAAACAGTACTTCAGCACCGTCTAAATGAAGAGATGTTTTGATTTTTAATATGGATGGCACGGCGGCACAGTGGTTAGCAGCAGGGACCGGGTTCAGTTGTGAGCTCGGGTCACTCACTGTCTGTTTGGAGTTTGCACGTTCTCCCCATGTCTGCATGGGTTTCCTCCAGGTGTTCCGGTTTTCTCCCACACTCCAAAGATGTGCTGGTTAGGTGGAATGGCCATGCTAAATTGCCCTTCGTGTCAGGAGGATTAGCAGGGTTACGGGATAGGGCCTGGGTCGGATTGGTGTCAGTGCAGGCTAGATGGGCTGAATGGCCTTTTTCTGCACTGTGGGGATTCTATGATTCTATAAGCAGTGATTATTACCAACCCCTCCATTGATGTGTGATCCAGTTTTTACTAATAACCCCACAGCAAACTTGAGGTGGGGTGAACTCAGAAAGGTTAGTTTATTACATACATTCAAAAATGACTAAGAAGAGGGTCTGCAATGTCCCCTTCTGTACCCATACAGTAAAGCAAGAGATAGAGAAAAGAAGGTTTTACAGTGATCACAGAGAAAATAATTATTAGTTCACGTGAGGTCCCGGCCCCAGAATCAACGTTCCGTGAGGAATTCCTTCACCGCAGTTGACGGCTGAAAACTGATAGTGTAAGGTTCACTTTTCTGGTGGTGGTGCCTTCACAAGCTGAAATACGCATGCAGTGATGACTCCGTTTGTAGATGATGATGCAGAACATTTAACTGAGGCAGGGTAGTTGGTGCCAGTTCACCAGTCTGACCAGAGCACCTGTGTGTGGTCTGCTAGTCAAATGCAGCAGACTGACTTACAGCTCAGGAAGGCAATATTAACTTGTTCAGCAAGCCACAGCCAGGGTCATGTGACCTTATCTCTCTACAAGATCTTCAACAAAGGGCATGTATCTGGTGTCTGGAATTTGATTTGGTCTTCAGGGCTGCTAACATCCCTGCCATTATGGGTTAAATGGAATGTTTGAGAGGTTTAGTAGACTCTTTGTATCCCCTGGCAAACTTGGCCTATCAGATGCAAATGGCCTTCATGTAGATCCCTTTGAAGTTGGCCTGGGTGGTGCCCAGGTGGTCTATTAGAAGCTCCTCAGATATAACAAAATATGACATTTCTGAAACTGAGAGGTGACTTATTTTGTTCTAGTGACTCACAGACAGAGGGTCGGCTATCTTAGTGACTAATGATCAGCCAAAAGGTCCAGTTTAAACTTAAGAAATAGCAATAAAGATATAAAAATATACAGCCCTGACCACGGGTCATCCAGACTCAAAACATTGGTTCTATTCTCTCTCCGCAGATGCTGTCAGACGTGCTGAAATTTTCCAGCATTTTCTGTTTCTCTTTCAGATTCCAGCATCCGCAGTATTTTGCTTTTAAAAATGTAGTGTTAGGTTCTGTTCTGTCGCTATGTGAAAAATCCACTTTCATTCCATTAAATTTACTTTTGCAGAACTAAATTAGGCTTGTAACTAACACTGCAGTTGTTAGCAAATAATTTAATTAGTTAAAGCAATTACATTTAACTGAAACAAGATATTTCTTTCACTTCTGTCCATAAATGTTGAGTGCCGTTGGCTGAACATAATCTATAAGAATCCAGTTTTATGGATGACTCAATGTCTGCACTCGGCAAATTTAGAAATGTTTAATTTGGAGCAGTAGTTCATTTAACTTCACACGCGACCACATACTTTATTAGGCTGCTACCAGGACTTGATGGATTGAGTTATAAGGAGAGGCTGGATTGACTGGGGCTTTTTTCTCTGGAGCGTAGGAGGCTGAGGGGGTGATCTTATAGAGGTTTATAAAATAATGAGGGGCACAGATCAGCTAGATAGTCAACATCTTTTTTCAAAGGTAGGAGGGTCTAAAACGAGAGGGCATAGGTTTAAGATGAGAGGGGAGAGATACAAAAGTGTCCAGAGGGGCAATTTTTTCACACAGAGGGTGGTGAGCGTCTGGAACAAGTTGCCAGAGATATTAGTCGAGGTGAATACAATTTTGCCTTTTAAAAAGAGTTTAGACAGTTACATGGGTAAGATTGGTATCGAGGGATATGGGCCAAATGCGGGCAATTGGGACTAGCTTAGGGGTTTAAAAGAAAAAGGTGGCATGGACAAGTTGGGTCAAAGGGCCTGTTTCTATGCTGTAAACCTCTATGACTTATTCAAATATTAGAGAAACTAAACTCCACAAGACTACAGAGAGAGGCTTTAAAGGATTATTTTATTTGTTCTCCCCTCTTCGGAGAGACGATTTTGTTTAATTAATCTCATTGGGACCAGCACTTTGTTCAATGTAAGTAATATTTTTAATTACATTTCATCATTTTCTTTTCAGTTGAGTCAAAATTCATTCTCAGGATGTGGTCAATGCTGGCATGGCTGACATTTATTGCCCTGATGTAGCGCCTTCACTTTAGAGGGCAGTTAAGTATCAACTAAACTGGTACAGGACAAGAGTCACCGATAGACCATCCCAGGTGGACTACACCTTTCCTTCTCCTGGGTCATTTGGATTTATACAACAATTCTACAGCTTCCTATTCACTTTCACTCACACCACCTTTTCACTGCCAGAGTTTTTGGAAAAATCTGAACGAATTTAAAATACATTTTAATCCACAATGTTCAGAGATAGAGTCAAAAGCTCCTTCCTGTTAGGATTGAATTGAGGATTAGCACAAGAGCAGTTAAAAGACTATTTTTTTCCCAGGCCAAGTTATGGGAGCATATTTCACTAAAGTGTCTTACTGAGACTAAGGTTATTGCTACAATTGTGAGGTTTGTATAAGATTATTATCATTTGAGACTGTGGCTTTAAATTTAGAATCATAGAATCCCTATAGTCCAGAAAGTCTGCACCAACTACAATTCCACCCAGGGCCTACTCCCATAACAATTACCCTGCTAATCCCCCTGACACTGACAATTTAGCATGGCCAATCAATCTAAATTATTTAGGATAAATCATTGGTGTCATATGACCTATTCTGCAGTCTGTTTTGGTGGTTCGATTGTTAAGACATAAAAGGAAGACCTAGATTATTTTGCTGAGAAAAATGTGCAGGTATTTATGCTTGAAGATAATGACAACAGTCTCTGGGTTTGAAATGAGTAGACTTTGAGTCCCAGAAAAGTATTGAAGGTACCAAGTTCCAAACAGCTGTAATGTAAACTTTTTGGAAATAGGGATAATTTAAACAATTTATATTAGTATTGTTGATACTAGAAATAAGGAATGAGTTCAAATTGAATTTGTATATCAGTATTTGTGTGCTAAGAAAGGCTTAAAACTTCAGTTTGGCTTCATGCTTGACAGAGATGCCTGCAAGTCATCAATTTAGTTTCATTTTAAACGTTGCCTGCATTATAATTAAGGATTTATGACATAAAAGCAGTTACAAGCTTTAAGAAAACTAAGATGTAGCTTAGCATTCAGCCCTAATACAGCCTGTGAAGCAGTGGTGCTCTGTTGGCGTGGTTGGATACCTGAGAGATTGGATGGAAGCTTGAATGCTCGTGGTGATCCATGGCAGAGGAATACTGAAAGGACGGGTTGAAATCCTGGATGTGGATCCTTGGTTAAGGTATCAGAGGGGAGGCATTATTTAGGAGCAGATTCCAAGGGGTGTTCTTTGATAGCAAAGCTTGGAAGCCCTTATGTGAAAGTCAAAGTTCCAGTGAGTCCACTTGGCTCAGTGTGACAAGCATCTGGATGGATTTGATGAGAAATCTGCAAAAGTTATATTGGGTGGCACCTATCACTTGGTCAGAGAGTGGTGTATCTGACTATAGTTGGCCTGTTAGTTTACATGGACTGTGTACTTACTGAGAACATTAGAGAATATGATATCTTTTGTAACTTATTTATCCTTACAAATCTGTGTACACCTCTAAAGGCATAATTGGGGTGAAGGAGTAGTGCATTATAGTTAATCTTTTATTGTTTCATTCTTCTATTAGGAGTTAATCGACAATCTTCCAACTCTAATCACCGCGTATTCTGAAACAAAAAAATTATGATGTATCGAGTTGTGGTTCTACTCTGGGAAGTGACTGTCCAGTAGTAACATCAGCTGGGACCATAACAATGATCATTTCCTTGTCAGATAAAAGGGAATCGGGATCAACGATAGCAAATTAACCTTGGGTCTATAGACAAATACTGATGTGTTTCACATTGCTATGGGGACGTGGATAGAGGAATCCATTTTAGATGTTCAGTGAATATCACAGACAGCAGCTTTGTAGGGTCAGCAGAGAGAAAAAAAGATGCTTGACTTTGAGAGCAACCACAGCCAGATCATAGAATCCCTAGAGTGCCGGAATTCCAGTTTATTAGTGTCACAAGTAAGCTTACATTAATGCTACAATGAAGTTACTGTGAAAATCCCCACATTCGGCCCTCCAATCCTGCACTGACCATGCTGCCCAACTGAACTAAAACCTCCTACACTTCTGGGGACCATATCACTCTTCCCATCCTATTCCAATATTTGTCAAGACGCCCCTTAAAAATCACTATTGTAGTTACTCCCATTTGAGTTCCAGGCACCCACCACCCTCTGTGTAAAAAAAACAAACTTGCCTCGCAGATCTCCTTTAAACTTTGTCCCTCGCACCTCAAACCTATGCACCCTAGTAATTGGCTCTTCCAACCTGGGAAAAACTTCTGACCATGAGATATTTGAATATCTTTATAAAATTTATAGTTCTACAGGAAGAATTGCTGAATTGTATTTGAGAAGGAATTGAATAAATGATTTGTAAAGGAAGAATGTAAAAGAACATAAGAACATAAGAAATAGGAGCAGGAGTAGGCCATCTAGCCCTTCGAGCCTGCCCCGCCATTCAATAAGATCATGGCTGATCTGTCGCTGCTCAGTTCCACTTTCCTGCCCTCTCCCCATAACCCTTAATCCCCTCTCTTATCAAAAACCCATCAACCCGCGTCTTAAAAATATTTAGCGAGGCAGCCTCCACCACTTCAACGGGCAGAGAATTCCAGAGATTCACCGGACAGAGAAATGGAATTAGTGTTGAGAAACCAGAATGGGCTGAATGGCCTCTTGCTGTGCTGTGATATGGTTCTGTAATCATTGGATTAGTGGCAGCTTCCAAGTGTCACATTTTTTTTTAGGGAAAAAGGTTTTAGCTCACGCATTCCAAGACTAAAAGCTTTCCATTACTGAACTAATACTCCAGACACCAATTCAATCGAGGTTAAGCACTTACGATCTGGAGAAGCACAGCTGTGTGAGCCCCAACACATCAGTACACCAACCAAACATCTTGAGTTTCTAGCCATCTTACTGCTGTAATTGAAAGGGTTATCACAGGAATGATCAGCACATCTTCAAACTCTACCTGTCTCTTGACTCTAACAATTTTCCTTCTACAGTAACTAATTTGTCACAATAGACTGAAATGCTCTTTTCTGTGCTCTTAGCTCACTTATTCGCTATTTGAAATCAACACAATGCTAAGAATAGATATTAATTAATACATTCATATCATAGTGTATTATTTTATCTAGATCCACCCCTGGGGCACCTCTGCAGCACCACACCCTCACCCCCCAAAATCCAAAGCTCCTCAGCCCAACTGTCCTCAAACTCTGGGACTGATCAATCAGCAAGTGGTCTGCAGTACTGGAAAGCTACTGATAACTGGCAAAGAGAAAGGAGGCATTTCCCAATTTCCATTATTAGGCATGGATTGAACACAACACCACAGACTCCATTCCTAGATCCCTAGATCCCTGAACTATGGCAATCCAAAAACATCCACCACCATGTATCACTGGTGACATCCACTGGATCGAGATGGTCAGGTCTCTAGGTGCAAGACTCCTAAGTTAATCAGCAAACAACACTGTCATCCACAAAGATAGCAAGAATACTTGTGTCAGACTCCTATTTATTGACAACAGCTCAACCTTCAACATCATTATCCCCAACAAAACTCATCTCCAAACTTGGTGGCTAGGGCTTGGCTCCTCCCTCTGCAACTGGATCCTAAACTTCCTAACCCATAGACCGCAATCATCCTCAATACTAGTGTCCCACAAGGCTGTGTCCTCAGTCCCTTACTGAACTCTTTATACACTTATGACTGTGTGGCCAACTTCCCCTCCAACTTGATTTTCAAGTTTGCTGATAACACCATCATAGTGGGTCAAATCTCAAATGACGACAAGATGGAGGACAGGAATAGAGAAATGGTGTGGCAACAATAATCTCTCCCTCAATGTCAGTAAAACGAGAGAGATAAACATTGACTTTGGGAAGCATAGCGGAGGACATGTCCCTGTCTATATCAACGGTGATGAAGTGGAAATGGTTGAAAGCTTCAGGTTTCTAGATGTCCAGATCAGCAACAACCATGCCGACACTATAGTTAAGAAAATCTACCAAATTCTACATAGAAACATAGAACAGTTCGGCACTGTACAGGCCCATTGGCCCTTGGTGTTGTGCCGAGCTTTGTCCGAAACCAAGATCAAGCTACCCCACTCCCTGTCATTCTAGTGTGCTCCTTTCTCTACTTTCTCAGTAAGCTAAGGAAATTTTGCGTGTCCACTATGACTCCCACCAATCTTTACAGATGAACCATAGAAAGCATCTTTTCTGAATATATCACAGCTTGGTATGGGCTCCTCCTCTGACCAAGACCGCAAGAAACTACAAAGGGTCATGAACGAAGCTCAGTCCATCGCACAACCAGCCTCCCACCCATTGACTCTGTTTACACTTCCTGCTGCCTCGGAGAAGTAATGAAGGATCCCATGCACCCCATACATTCTCTTTTCCACCTTCTTCTGACGGGAAAAAGATACTAAAGTCTAAGATCATGTACCAACCAATTTAAGAACAGTTAATTCCTTGCTGCATCAAACTTTTGAATGGACCTACCATATGTTAAGTTGATCTTTATACCATAGCTGTAAAACTATATTGTGCACCCTCTCCTTTCCTTCTCCCTTATGTGTTCTGTGAACGGTGTGCTTTGTCTGTTCAGTGCACAAGAAACGTTTCACTGTATCCCAATACATGTAATAATGATAAATCAAATCAAGAAAAGGGTTAGCTCAAATCTTTTAAAAGTGGCTGTCGTAGACACTAAGTTCATCATACACTCTGGAACTCTCTTCCTCAAAAGGCAGTGAAAGCAAAGTCTTTGAATATTGTGATAACCCCACAAGATCCATGGGGAATCACTGATTGATCTCTCTGTGGGGCTTGTTGAGTATGAATTCCCCTGATAACAGGCTACGACTTGCCCAGCTGGAACTCAGTATCTGAGCCTTTTATAAGACAGACCCAGGATTGGGCCTGCTGAATTACTCATCCAAGCAGGGACTGGTGGGTCTATCCCATGGTAATGATTTCACTTGGCATTCTGCAAATAAACTATGATTTTTTCCAGTTGGGCTTCATGTGTTATTACAAATATTTTTAATTCTAATCTAGATAGAGCCACGATTAACAAGGGAGTGGAAGGTTATTGAGGTAGGCAGGAATGTGGGGTTGAGATAACATCAGGTCAGCCATGATCTTAGTGAATGGCAGAGCAAGCGCGAGGGGCTGAATGGCCTACTCCTGTTCCTAATTTTTATGTTTGTATGTGCATTGGGGAAGGTCAGTGGATTGCCTTGCCTCAATTCTGCCTCTTACTTGATTTATTCTGCAAGATTCTAATCTACTCATACGCTGAGAGCTTGAAACTAGATTCCAGATGTAGCTTTGTGTTCCCAGCAGAAGTGATCAGGAGATGCAGATGGAGTCCGTGTACCAGTTTGGATAGACATCATGCAGTAATGAGGAATGTAACTCATTTTTATACAGATTCTGATCAGTAAAGGTGAGAATGCAACCGTGGTAGAATAGGTCACTAAGGGACAAGTCAACATGGCCTCTGATCCTCAGCAGAGATCAATAATTTGGCACTTTCCAATCACCAGACTTTGATGTAGAATCCAACTATTTGAGGGGGTCTCGATTCAAAAGGGAATTGAAAGGGGAAAATTTGAAGGGCAATTGGAAGGCAGAGAATAATTGGGTAGTTCTTTCAATGAGCAAAACAGCCCCTCTATTCAGCCTTATTGTTCATCTACCAAAATTGCAATGAGCTTTGGTACTTTGCTGTAATTCCTCAGCCTTCATTTTGGAAACTTGCTGCTTGGTTGCAATCTGTAATAAATGTTAAAAGGTCTTTGGGTGGGATTTCTTAGCGACTTATTTTCCAGCACAACAGCAGGTTATAAAGCACTTTGGCAAGTCCTGAAGATGTGAAAGGTGCCACATAAACACAGGGACTTTCTATTCAAAAAGTTTAAACGTTGACAGCATTTTTAGCCAGTGATCCAGGTTTGCACATGCGGAGTATTTTCTATAATTCAGTTGGGATCAAGACGACTACAAACACTTGCCTCGTCCACCCACTCACAAATACACAGGTACCTTAATATCAAGGTAGTACAGTGATTAGCACTACTGCCTCACAGTGCCAGGGACCCAGGTTCAATTCAGCCCCTCAAGCCTGCTCCACCGTTCAGTAAGATCATGACTGATCTGACTGTAACCTCAACCCCACATGCCTATCTATCCCAATAACCCTTCACCCCCTTATTTATCAGAAATCTATCTAGCTCTGCCCTAAAAAAAATCAAAGACTCTGTTTCCATTGCCTCATGAGGAAGAATTCCAGAAGCTCAAGATCTCAAGCAGAAAAATCTCATCTTTATCTTAAATGAGTGACCTCTAGTTCATCCACCCTGTCAACACTCCTCAGGATCTTAAAACTTTCAATCCAGTGGTCTCTTACCCTTCTAAACTCCAATGGATACAAACCTAATTTCTCCAACCTTTCCTCACAAGACAACCCACCCATTTCTGGTATTAGTCTAGTAAACCTTTGCTGGGCTGCTTCTAACACATTTAGTGTTGCTCTTATGTGACGGTATCTGTAAGGTAAGTGGCTAAACAGACTCCCCAATCTCTCAAACGTCTTTGACCAGAGAATGATGGAAAATTATGCAAGAATTGTGATCTGAAATGCACTGCCCGCACCGTGCTGTTAAAAGGGAATTGGATAAATACTTGAAGGATTTATTTTTAAACAGTACTACAGGGAAAAAACAGAACTAATTGAATCACCAGCACAATTATCAAGGACCTTCTCATGCATGAGGTGGGTGGGTGGGTGTGTGCAGGATTTTCCTAGTTTTGTATTTTACTTCTCACTGTTGATCATATGGAGGGATATTGGCCAACCGCAGGCAATTGGGATTAGCTTCGGGGTTAAAAGGGGCAGCATGGACAAGTTGTGCCAAAGGACCTGCTTGCACGCTGTAAACCTCTATGATTCTATGGCTATGTAGATTTAAACCAGGATAGGGTAGGCTTAACTGAGTGCTTGATCTTTATCAGTTTGAGCTACAATCATGTAAAATATCCCTTTGCAGAGATAAAATGGTGCAGTTGCTCAGACACCTGGCCTTTCCCCCTCCAGAGCCCGCTTCCTTCTCTATGTTAGTTGAACGTAGGGGTCCGATGTAAGAAGTAGCCAGGCAGTTCCTGGTTGGCTCAAATAGAAACTGCTGACTAACCCCAGGTTTGATCTACGTGTACTAAATATAGTACAAAACAGTAGGCAACATGTATTCCACAGACAGATATTTACTGAACAAACATCTAATTCAGTAACCAAGTAAGACGCGCAGATAAAAATCTTCTCACTCTCTGCTTTTCATTATTGTTTTACTTACAAACACACAAAAAAGCTTACGTGAAGAGCACAGAGATCACATGACTGGACGACTGTGTCCGTCACTTGTTTCAATTTAAAATCAGGAATACAATTAACATGTGGTCAGTGGCTAATGCATTTCACAATTCTGATTAAAACCCAGAATTGCAGAAAACTCGACGGTAATTGTCAACCTGTACAGAGAGGATCTCAGGACAGCTGATGCAGGAAATACTGCATCTTCACTACAGTAAAAGGTCCCAAGGCATTTCACAGGAGTATCAGCAAACAGAATTTGACAATGAGCCACATGAGATATTAGGATAAACGACCAAAAGTTTGGTCAAGGGAGTCATGAAAAGATAAGGAGGTGGAGAGATCCAGGGAAGGAATTCTAGAGCTTACAGCACAGCTGCCAATGGCAGAACAATTAAAAACTGGTACACAAGAGACCAGCACAGACATCTTGACGGATTGCAGGAATTTACAGAGGTAGAGAGCTGAGGCCATGGAAACATATGAAAACAAAGTTGAGAATTTAAAAATTAAGACCAAAAGCCAATGGAGGCTAGTGAGCCACGGGGAGATGAGAGAACAGAACACACGGAGAGTTAATATATGGGCAGCAGAGTTTTGGATGTAGTTTCTGGAGAGTGGGGAGTTCAATCTGGAGAGTCATTTTCAAGATGACAAAGGTGGTAAAACCAGCAAATGAACTGAGGCAGGGGTAGCATTAAGGAATGTTACAAAAGTGGAAATAGGTGGTCTTAGCAATGGTGCAGAAATGTGGTCGGAAAATCATTTTACAGTCAAACGTGACAGAGGTTGCAGTCTGGTTTAATCTTTACGGTTTCCATGGATGGGAACGGAATTGTCGAGGGACAGAGTTTGTGCTGAAAGATAAACAATAACGGTTTCAGTGTTCCCAATAATTAGTTGGCTGGGGGAGGGGGGGTTATTTCTGTTTCTGGGTACTTGGTGTCGGATAAGCAATCTGATAGAGGCAGTGGCGGGTTCAAGAGAGGATGTGGTGAGGTAGAGCTAGGTGTTATCATCAGCATCCAGGTAGAAACTAACACTGCACTTCTGGATAATTCCAGCGGGGGTAAAACTAGTGGTTGAGAAATAGGAAGGTGACTGGATAGATCCTGGGTGGAGCGAGGAGGAACAGGCACCAAGGTCCTACCAAGTGCAAGATAAAGACCTTATTCGAAGATAGGGCAGCATTAAGACATTGATTCCCATTGACAACGTGGAGTGTTTGATACCAACTCTGACACAAGTTCAATTTTCAGTATCAGTATTCCTCATTAAATAAATACTCCTTACACTTCAAGCAGCCTATTCTCTGCGTCTCTCTGATATCTTTTAGCTGTACTTGTCCTACAGCAGATTAAGGTGAGAAGGTTCACAGTGGTTGTTGTGGATTCCACCCATTCAGGATCAAGGTAGGAAAAGTTGGGTGGATTTCAGTGCCTTTTTTAAGCCAAGTTGTGGATCATTTCAGTTTCTGAAGCAGTTATAGTATAATTCTGCAAACTTACTAAACCACTTTTTATCGCATACCTCAATTTTACAATGATGGATTCTAACAAGCATTAGCTATTTACACGGTGCAAATTGTAAAGCAAATTCAGCACAAACAACTGAACAGTTAATGAATGAACAACATCTACAGTATTTGCATTTGGCAGCTGCCTATTTATAAAGTAATTCTGATGCAAGATGTTTTGATCAGGTTCATTGTTAACTTCACAGCTGGCATTTGGACTGTTTGATGCTGGACACAGCATTGGGGCTTGGAGCTCTGATTTCTTCACTGTCGCCTAATCCATTGATGAGAGGACATTCCAAGGAGGATTCATTCCAACAATTTCTCCGCCTCAGTTCCTGGGCATTATTGTACATTGAAGTAAAGCCCTCTCACGCCATGCCGCTGTTCACATTGTGTTCAGAGGACAACGTTGTTTCAATTTGGAAAGAAAGAAAGTGACTTTTTTTGTGCTTTTTAGTTGTTGGGTCAGTGCTGCCTGGAAATCCCTCTTCTGCAGCAGAGAGCACAATTCCTTTCCTGGCTTTCCTTTTTGCATTCTTCTTTTCCCGTTTATGAGCAGCAGCCATGTTAGCGATTACCTGAAGAGGCAAAAGACAGCTAATCACAGGGCTCAGACTTCATGTTCCTCTTTGGTTAACTCCAACATAAACCGCTTCACAGGCAACGATGAAACAATTTTTAAAAACCTTTTGAAGCTCACGTTAAATTAAAATACAAGTTGTGTCAAGTTTCAGCAAATAGCTAACGCGCAAATTTGGTGAAAATTCTTTGAATGAAGATTTCATAGAGTGATTATAATCGTTAAATCCTACAGAGCAGAAGGAGGCCATTCTGCCCATTGAGTCTACACCAACCACAATCCCAGCCAGGCTCTATCCCCATAACCCCATGCATTTACATAGTGTCAGGGGGACTAGCTAAGGGGCAATTTAACATAGCCAATCCATCAAAGCTGCACATCTTTGGACTGTGGGAGGAAACCGGACCACCTGGAGGAAACCCGAAAACCCGGACGAAACCCACACAGACATGGAAGAATGTGCAAACTCCACACAGGTAGTGACCCAAGCCAGGAATCGAACCCAGGTCCCTAGTGCTGTGGGACAGCAGTGCTCACCACCATGCTGCCTCAGTGGCATTTTTGAAGCTGTGTGTACATCAAATGCTTGGAGAGTAGGGAGAGGAAGGATGTATTAAATCAGAGTTTCAGTCAGTCAGGCATCTCTGACACACAGAAAACCTCAGCCTGTTTCAAAGTCTTCAAATTGAAGTCATGAGGAAATCCACAGATGTGGAAATTATTTACCCTGAGAGGTGCTGATCTGTGCACAGCCCCTCCAAACGGGAAGCTTTGCTTCTCTATTACTTCATATAGCCTCATGAGTTAGTTGTTGAAGTCAAAAAAAAAGCCTTAAACTAGATAAAAATTAGAAAAAAATGACCGTCCACATTGAAGTTGATGTAACTTGCAAAACTGAACTGTGATTTTGCCTGAACACAATGCAGCTAATCCACACTTCCACTCGACTCACTAACATTGAAAATGGTAAAGCCAATACCTGGATGGAACAGCCACCAACGCTGGACTCAAAACCAGGATCCAGGTCTTTACTAACTGATATCCATGATCAAATCTGACAAACCCGATCAAAAGGAAACGAACATCACTGTGGCTCACAGGGGGAGCCACTTGTCGAGCCTTCTCACACTTACCATTTCTTTAACTGCACTCTGCTGCTCACTCACAGAACTGGTGAACTCATCTATGCTTTCAGTTTTGATGTCACAGGTTTCTGGCGATTGGTGTTCGTGTGCAATTTCAAACTTCCCCTGAAAACACAAAGATTAACATTTCAATTTAATTTCACTTCATTATACACGTGTAAATTAATCTCAGATAACAGCGCTCATTTATTGGAAAATCCAGTCTCTCTCTCTCATCAGCTGGAAGTTTTCATGTTGTTCAGTCACTCCTTCTGAATTATAAACTCTGGTAAATTCTCAACCATAGATATGAAGTTACTGAGCTATAATTGGGAGCTGAAGGTACTTTATTATATACTTTATATCTGTAGTAGATTACAGCAAGAAATTTGAACTATTCCAAATGTAGAACCAATCTGCGCTCAGAGAATTTTGATGAGAATAGAGAGTTTGATTGAGAATTACCCTGTCTCAGTAATACTGTTAGATATTTTCAGGGAGAAAGCTACATTCCCTCAAGTGCAGGACAAATCAGTTCCTGAGCTAATTTTTGCCCTTCTCTGCAAGAACTTTTAACAAGATTAAGTTTGACACATGGATCTGGATATGCACTCAGAGCGGGACTCACTGACTGATTATTTAAATGCATTGGAATAGTTTATTCTTGTTGTTTGTTTGTGTATAATCGGAGTTTTACTTCATCAGGATTTGTGAAGTGTAGGTTAGGCATAACAAACCCAATTAAAATCTTTGAGGCGATGACTAAAGTAGTGCACTGAGAATGACTATGGATGTTACTTACATGGACTTTCAGAAGGTATTTCGATAATGTGCCTTATAAAAAGTATTGTTTGTCAAGTTGAAGCTTTAAGGAATTGAGGGCAGATTATTGATCTGGTCAGGACATTGGCTATGAGGAAAGAGACAGCAGGATAATGGGCAGGTATTCTAATTGCAGGATGTGTCAAATGGTGTCCCACAAAGATCAGTGTTGTGCCTCAGCTATTCACCGTGTTTATAAATGACTGATGAGATAGAAATCCAATATCCATTTTTGCTGATGACACAAGCACTAGGTGGTATTCTAGATGGAAGGATAACATTACAAAGAGGTATCGCTAGGTTAAGTGAATGGCTAAAATGGAGACAAATGGATTTCAACGTGGACAAATGTGGGATTATCCACTCTGGACCGAAAGGGATAGAACAGGGACTTTTCAAACAGTGAAAAGCCAGGAACAGTGGAGACAGAGACACTTGGGACTCCAGATACACAAATCCTGAACAGTACAGCAAAACATCAAAGTGCTGAGTGCAGTGTTGGTCTTTTTACCTCGAGGGTTAGAATACAAGGGTGTATCAGTCATGATTCAGCTACACAAAACCCTGGAGTCACTGTGTAGTTCTGTAGAAGGATATATTGCCTTCCTGGGTGTGCAGTGTAAGTTTACTAGAATAATTCCTGGGTCTAAGGGTTAAATTATGAGGAAAAATTCCAGGAACTAGAGCTGCATTCCCTGGAATTTATAAGGTTGAGTGATTTTGATGGAGGTTTTCAAGTTATAATGGGAAAAGATAGGATTTCTTTGAGATCTGTGGGATCTTTTATATCTGCCTGAGGGGGCTAATGGAACCTCAGTTTAACATATACAAAATGGTGCAACACTTCTAGTTTCTTTTATTCATTCAGGGGATGTGGGCATCACAGCTGGGGCCAGCATTTATTGCCCATCCCTAGATGCCCTTCAAAAGGTGATGATGAGCTGCCTTTTTGAACTGCTACAGTCCCTGTGATTTAGGTAAATCCACAGTGCTGTTAGGTATGGAATTCCAGGTCTTCACCCAGCGATAATGAAGAAACGCTTCAATTTCGGGTCAATGGATGTTGAGAGTGGGGGATTAAGCTCTCTCTTGTTGGAGATGGTTGTTGCCTGGCACTTGTGTGGCACGAATTTTAGAACCATAGAATCCCTGGGGTGCTGGAAGAGGCCATTTGGTCCATTGAGTCTTCACCAACTCTCTGAAAGAGCATCTTACTCAGGCCCAAGCTCCCACCGTATCTATAACCCTGTGCATTTACCATGGCCAATCCACCTAACCAGCACGTCTTTCAGATTCTGGGAGGAAACCGGAGCACCCAGAGGAAACCAAGACAGACACGGGGAAAACATGCAAACTGCACACAGACAGTCACCAAGACTGGAATCGAACCCGGGTCCCTGTCGCTGTGAGACAGCAGCGCTAACACTGCTGCCCAGCTTGCCACTTTTCAGCCCAAGCCTGGATATTGTCCATGTATTGTTGCATTTGTGATGTGGGTATGCCGGCGTTGGACTTGGATTTGGACATTTGGACATGGACTGCTCAGTATCTGAGTTGTCACGAATAGTGTTGAACATTGTGCAGCCAACATCCCCACTTCTGATCTTATGATGGAGGGAAGGTCCTTGAAGAAGCAGCTGAAGATGGTTGGGCCTTGGACACTACCCTGAGGAACTCCTGCAGTGAGGTGCTGGAACTGAGACAATTGTTCTCCAACCACCATAACCATCTTCCTTTGTGCCAGTATGACTCTAACCAGAAGAGCATTTTCTCCCGATTCCCATTGACTCCAGTTTTGCCAGGGCTCCTTGATGTCACACTTGGTCAAATGCTGCCTTGGTGTCAACGGCAGTCACTCTCACCTCACCTCTGGAATTCAGCTCTTTAATCCATGTTTGAACAAAAGCTGTAATGAGGTCAGGAGCTGAGTGACCCTGGCAGAACTCAAACTGAGCACCTTCAGCAGGTTATTGCTGAGTAAGTGTCACTCAATAGCAATGTCAATAACCCTTCCATCACTTTACTGATGACTGAGAGTAGACTGATGACGCAGTAATTGGCCAGGTTAGATTTGTCCTTTTTTTTTGTGTACAGGACATACTTGAACAATTTTCCAGATCATTGGGTAGATGCCAGTGTTGTATCTGTACTGGACGAGCTTGGCTAGAGGCTTGGCAAGTTCTGAAGCACAGGTCTGCAGTAGTTGCTGGAATACTGTACTATCCATCTGTGATGTAGGGGACTTCAAGAGCAGGCCAAAATGGATCACCCACTCAGCACTTCTGCCTGAAGACTGTTGCAACTGCCTTATTTTTTGCACTGATGTTTGGGAACTGGAATATTTGTGGAGCTTCCTCCTCTAGTGAGTTTTTATTTGTCCAAAACCATTCAAGACTGGATATGGCAGAACTGCAGAGTTTAGATCTCTTCTGTTAGTTGAGGAATTGCTTAACTCTATTACTTTCTGCTTGGGACTACCTGTCAAACAGCATGTGTTGCAGCTTCACCATACCTCATTGTTAGATATGCCTGGTGCTGCTCCTGGCATGCCCTCCTGCACTCTGCATTGAATCAGGGTTCATCCCCTGGCTTGGTGGTAATGGTAGAGTGGGGGATATGCCAGGCCATGAGGTTACAGATTGTGGTTGTGTAGAATTCTGCTGCTGGTGATGGCTCACAGTGCCTCATGGATGCCCAGTTGTGAGTTGCTAGGTTTGTGTGAAGTAGTTGAGTGGTACTGCCACACAAGGCAATGGAGAGTATCCTTAATGTGAAGACTGGACATTATCTCCGCAAGTACTGCCAGTCCTACCGATATTTGTCGTGGATAGATGCAACTGCAGCAGGAAGGCTGGTGAGGATGAGCTCAAGTACATTTTTCTCTCTTACTGGTAATTCTGTGTTCAAAATGGAGGATTCATCAGCTGAGGAGGGGGACGGGCACTACGTGGTAGTGAACAGGAGGTTTTCTTGCCCATGTCTGACTGTTTTTCAGGTTTGCTGTTGTCGTTTCAAGTGTTGCAATCCAGTTTCATTCTCTTGTTTTCTTTGCAGCAGTGGGATACAATTGAGTCAACCACAACCTGAGTCTGGAGTCACATATAGTGAACACTAGTGAACCAGAGGAGCTTTAACAATATCATTGGACCTTTAATTCCAGATTTTCTTTTTTAAAACTGAATTTAAATTTCACCATCTGCTGTGGTAGGATTTGAACCCAGGTTCCTCCGAACATTATGCTGGGTCTCTGGATTAGTGATCTAGCAACAATGCCACTGCGCCACTGACCGACGTACTGAACCATCAGCTTAATCCTTAAAGCCCAGATCACTGAAGTAGTTCAAGAACTCTGACTCTGAGCTGATCAAGTTTTTTGGGGCAATTTCTCATTTACACAAACATTAGCTTCACATCCGGCCGTTTCTGCTGGTGCCTGGGGACTGTATGCTTTTATCGATAACTGGCCAGAAGATTTGTTTACCTGGGAGCTATTAGGTTCTGGTTCTTGGGGCAGGTTATCGAACTCAACTTGGGAGTGAGACTTCTCAAAGCAGAATAACACCAGCATCCTTGTCCTGGGAACAGATTGGAGACCATTTCTTGATGGTCTTTAGCTACAGATTCTCAATTGAACATCTGAATTAGGAGTAGACCATTCGGCCCCTCAAAATTGCTCCACCATTCGATAAGATCACGGCTGATCTAATTTTAACCTCAACTCCATATTCCAGCTATCCTGATAAGCTTTCACCCCCTTCCTTATCAAGAATCTACTTACTTCTGCCCTAAAGATATTCAAAGACTCTGCTTCCACCACCTTTTGAGAAAGAGAGTTCCAAAGTCTCTCAGCCCTTTGAGAAAATTAATTGCCTCTGAAATACACAACACTTTTTTCAAACAGTGGTACCTAATTCTAGATTCTCCCACTCCACTCTGTCAAGACCCGTCAATATCTTGTTTGTTTCAATCAAGTCACTGCTCACACTTCCACACTGGGTACAAGCCTTTTCCCCTTCCTGCCTGGGTTGAAACCACATCTCAATAACAACTGAAACCCATTGCATCAAGTCACCCCACTACATTAACTGTCACAAACCCCAAATGTAATAAAATCAGACAATGCAGGAAACTCTCAGCAGGTCAGACATCACCTGCAGGGTCAAGGACCTTCCATCAGGATCAGTCGTGGGTTCAAAGAAATATCACGTAAGGCCATATCTAAACAATTTACCAACAATCTGTTTTTACTTCATAGTAACTGCAAGAAAATAGCAGATCACAATCCTACCTCAGACGACAGCCGAGCTTCTCGATTATACAGCAGGAAAAAGGGTGTAAACTTAGTACTCGAATTTACTGATGTCCGAAACTCAAACAAGATAGGATCCAAGCAGTCATCCCATTCCCTCTGCTTAGAGATCACTGCATTTCTGATTGCTGCTTTCAATATCTCATTGGTTCTGTTGTCGAGTCCTGTGTGCTGTAGGTGTTCAGCGGGAGTCACTTTGTGATTAATGTTCCATCTTTCTAACAGGTTTTTGCTCACCTACCAAAAGTAAACAAGACACGAGCTTAGGATGTAAAGCTAGAGAAACATCAACTCCACCCCTGGCACAACATTAAACATTTCAGGCACTGAAAAACAGCACCAAGAATAGAAATCAGAATGATTCAACAACAGAAGAATGAGTTCCCTGAAATCTGCTCAAAACAGCTCAATGAGAAGCCAGAAATAAGGCAGCTTTCTTCACTCCTCTTCTCAGGAAACAGGGCTAAATTGGAGGATATCAGTTAGTAAAGGTGAATCACAAATCCACAATCTGATTTGTACAACAAAAGTCAAGGGTTAGGTTTCCACAAGGAGACAGGAATAGGGGAAAGAAAGAATAAAATACCAATTTGATGGACAAGGAGACCCTACAATTATTAAAGTGCGGAGTCACACTGGACATTGGATCAGATGGAGGCCATTTAGCCCCTTGAGCTTGTACAGCCATTCAATGTGATCATGGTTAATCTGCAATCTAATTCCATAAACCTGCCTTTGCCCCATAATCCTTAATACCTTTGGTTAAATCTATCAATCTCAATTTTAAAATTAACAAGTGATCTCACATCTATTGGCACCTGTGGAAGAGTCTAATGCTTTTCCCAACAATGTGTGTTAAGAAGTGTTTTCCATTTTTTACTCCTGAAAGGTCTTTGCTCTAAGTTTCAGACAATGCCCTCTAGTTTTGAACTTCCCAACCAGTTGAAATAGTTTCTCTCTCTCTCTCTATCCTACTCCTTCCCCTTAATAATTTGAAAACTGTCATCAAATCATTGCTAAATCTTCTTAATTTCAGGCAGCAGAATCTTAGTTTGTGGAATCTCCCTTCATAATTTAACCCTTGGAGTCCAGGTCTCATCCTGGTAAATTTATACTGTTCTCCTTCCGAAACCAATATCTCCTTCCTAGGGTGCTGTTCCTAGACATGTACACAGTATCTTCAGGTGTGGTCTAATCAGAAGTTGAATAGCTAGAGACTGTAAGCACTCTGCTCATTGTAATTAGCAGCATAATGGTTAGCATTGTCCAACGTGGGGTAGGGGGAGTGAGCAGGTTCTGGAGTAATACTTACATTGACTGATGGCAGGATTTAACACATTTTTTGTTGTTATTCCAGTACGCGCACACACACACCCCCTATATCCATGCAAAAGACTGAAAATATCCATTACCTCATCACAAAATATTCTGCTTTCATTGGAGAATATGTCTTTTGAAGCCCCAAACCTGTGTCAAACAAAGGACATCCATGAGGCCGATAATCAGCTGATGCAGAAATAAGAGAATGCTCCAATCAAAGTATACCACTTCGTCAACACAAGTCTGAGATTTTGAAGCAAGCATTGCAGAATAAATAAATGCTATTATTAGTGATGGCCCAGCAACACCAACTGTCTCCAATCGCACCCACAAGGAGGCTGAGGCTTTACGAGACATGTTAAAAACAAGGAATCTCCCATTTAAGATGGAGATGAGCAGAATTTTCTCTCTCGTTGTTAAACTGTGGAATTCTCTTTCCCAGAAAGCATTGGATGCTGGGTCATTGAATATTTCAAGGCTGAGTTAGATAGAATCTTGATTAACAAGGGAGTCTAAGGTTACAATGGGTAGACAGAAAAATAGAGCTGAGGCCACAGTCACAGTCACATCAACCATGATTTTATCAAATGATGGAGCAGGTTAGAGTGGCCTATTCTTGCTCCTAATAAAAGGATTAGAGTATTATATGTCAGAGTGTTAATATTATGCATTTCTAAAAATCTTTTAGAGAAAATTTGAATTACAAGCAAGACAAATTAAAAAAGCATCTTTTAAGGTGCAGTATACAAGGGGCTGAAAAAAAAATCCAAGACAGCATTCACACTGCTAAAGGTTGATTTTATAATGTCAAGAAGCAAGGGACCCATCCAACAGTCTGTGGACCATTGTCATTTATCCAGCCCCAGTAAACTGTAGTGAAACCCAACTAACCTCATTCAATTGGCACTTATACTTCTAACTCGCTGCTTTGTCCTCCTTGAGGTTTTAAGAACAGAAGAAACAAGAGTGGGTGACATTCAGCCCCTTGAGCTTGCTGTGCCATTCAGTAAGATCATGGCTGATCTTCTTCCTCATCTCCACTTTCCCACCTGGTCCCATATTCTTCCATTCCTCTCATGCCCAAAAAACTATCCCATAAGAGCCTTCAACACATTCAATGCTGCAGCAGCCACTGCCTCCCGTCCTGGTGCCCCCATGCCAACACTATAGTTAAGAAAACCCACCAACGGGCTTCTACTTTCTTGATAGATTACAGGATCTACAGGCATTTAGAGATGCAAGGACTGATTAAGGACAGTCAGCATGGCTTTGTGAGTGGAAAATCACGTCTCAGAAATTTAATTGAGTTTTTTGAAGGGGTAACCAAGAAGGTAGATGAGGGCAATGCAGTTGATGTTGTCTACATGGACTTTAGCAAGGCCTTTGACAAGGTACCACATGGTAGGTTGTTGCATAAGGTTAAATCTCACGGGATCCAGGGTGAGATATCTAAATAGATACAAAATTGGCTTCTGGATGGTTGTAGAGGGTTTTTCAAACTGGAGGCCTGTGACCAGCGGTGTGCCTCAGGGATCAGTGCTGGGCCCACTGTTATTTGTCATTTATATTAATGATTTGGATGAGAATATTGGGGGCAGCGTCAGTAAGTTTGCAAATGACACAAAGATTAACAGCATAGTGGACAGTGAAGAAAGTTATCTCCAATTACAACAGGATCTTGATCAATTAAGCCAGTAGGCCAGTGAGAGCTTCAAGTTTTTAGTCCATCATTATGAAGTGCTTTGGAAGGCTAGTCATGGCAGGAATCAATTCCAGCCTCCCGGACTACCTGGATCCATTACAGTTTGCCTATTGGTGCAACAGGTCCACAGCAGATGCCATCTCCCTGGCCCCGCACTCACTCCAGGAACACCTACATGACAAGGACACTATTCAGACTCCTATTTATTGACTACAGCTCAGCCTTTAACACCATTGTTCCAAAAGCTCATCTCCAAACTCCATGGCCTGGGTCTTGGCACCTCCCTCTGCGACTGGTTCCTGAACTTCCGAATTCTCAGACTACAATCAGTAAGGACAGGCAACAACACCACCTACACAATCATCGCCAACACTAATGCCCCGCTAGGCTGTGTTCTCAGCCCTCTACTATATTCCTTATACACCTATGACCGTGGGCAAAATTCTCCTCCAATTCGATTTCAAGTCTGCTGACGACATCACCATAGTGGATCAGATCTCAAAAAAATGATGAGATAGAGTACAGAAATGAGATAGGGAATCTGGTGAACTGGTGAGGCAACAATAATCTCTCCCTCAATGTCAACAAAACAGGGAGATTGTCATCAACTTCAGGAAGTGTAGAGAAGAACATGCCTCTGTCTACATCAATGGGGACGAAGTAGAAAGGATCGAGAGCTTCACGCTTTTAGATGTCTATATCACCAACAACCTGTCCTAACCCCCCCCATGCCGACACTATAGTTAAGAAAGCCCACCAATGCCTCTACTTTCTCAGAAAACTAAGGAAATTTGACATGTCAGCTATGACTCTCACCAATTTTTACAGATGCACCATAAAAAACATTCCTTCTGTTGTATCACAGCTTGGTATGGCTCCTGCTCTGCCCAAGACCGCAAGAAACTACAAAAGGTCGTGAACAAAGCCCAATCCATCACACAAACCAGCCTCCCATCCACTGACGCTGTCCACACTTCCCTCTGCCTCGGAAAAGAAGCCAGCATAATTAAGGACTCCACATATCCTGGACATTCTCTCTTCTACCTTCTTCCGTTGGGAAAAAGAAACAAAAGTCTGAGGTTACGTAGACAACTGACTCAAAAACAGCTTCTTCCCTGCCGCCACCAGACTTTTAAATGGACCTACCCTATATTAAGTTGATCTTTCTCTACACCTAAGCTACATTCTGCACTCTCTCATTTCCTTCTCTATGAACAGTATGCTTTATAGAGTGCGCAAGAAACAATATTTTTCACTGTATACTAATATATGTGACAATAATAAATCAAATCAAAAATCCTTTGATAGGGAATTCCAAAAGTACACACTCCTTTTAGGAAATTTCTCTTCATCTCAATCCTAAACGACTGACCCCTTAACTCGAGACTTGTGCTCCAGCCAATGGAAATAGTCTCTCAGTATCTATCTTGTTGGGCTTCTTTAAGAACTTTATGTTTCAATTGCCTCACATTCTTTGAAACTCTTGGGAATATAGATTTGTCCAGTCGACTCAATTGCTCCAGAGACAACAACCTGATCTTCTGGGATTTCGTGGGTCTGGAGGTTTGGAAGAAGTTTTTACCCCAAAGCTGAATGAATTCCAAAATCAGAACTTTAGGATCTGTATGTGCCGTTTGGAATATTTGAAAAGGAACAGGTGCATTGAATGAAGTATTTACATTTAGCTCTGAGTTTCAAATATCTTGGACACTGCTTTTTGGAGTAAACTTTCACTGATTCCTACTTACAATAGGAATTTACTCGACAAAAGAAAACAAATAATTGATGTCTAGAACATGAGTAATGGCAGAAAAGCCAATGCATTTAAAGGGCTTACCTGTAAAAGGTGGCAGCCAACCCCTTGGCTACTGATGAAGCATCTTTCTTCGTTATTGGGATGGCTTCAACCCATTTAGTAAAATAGTCAGTGACCGTCAGCACGTATGTATTTCCACAGGTGGTTTCTGGGAAGGGACCTCAGAAGACACAAATACCATCAGATTTTATAGAAACGAAACATTAGGGAACATTCACAACTGAAAAGCTGCCTCACCAATGAGGTCGAAGCCGAGAATTTCCCATGGTCTGGTCACCTTCAGGGATGGGGACTTGCGAGACATATTCTTGTAGTGTTCTGCATGCTGACAGGTGTCACACATTTTAATCTACAGTTTCAACACAAAAGAAACAGTCCTTTAGAAAATCACTTCTCAAACAACCAACAATTAAATGGCATCACTTTAGGCAACAACTTCTCCAAATGATAAAGTTTGTTACAGAAAGTTAAGAAGCAGCCAAGTCTCCAATCAACATTAGAGAGGTCTTAGAGCAGAGAAGATTCAGGTGAGTTTTAAATTCATGAGTTCAAATTCTTGAGGGGTTTAGATGGTGTAAATAAGGAGAAACTTTTTTATGAGCTGTAAGACTATGGAGTTAACCTGATTGTAAACAAAATCTTGTCAGTTATTAGTTAATTTTTTTGTGATTCCTTCCTTACCCAATCAACGACATCCTTCACAATTCCCAACCAATAGTATCGGCTTTGGATCCTGTGCACAGTTTTTTTCTGACCCAGGTGGCTGCCGATATCGGAGAAGTGACACTCCAGAAATATCTGCCTTCGCTTCTCTCGATCCGCCACCACCTCTCTCTTCTCGTCTTTCTTTGGCCCCACATAATACAAACATCCACCTTAAAATAACACAACACGTATCAGATCAACAAGATTGCTAATCAATAAATAACAGATCCTGCTGGGGTATTAATGGGCAATAGGTCTTTTGGCCAGGATATGAATGAGAAAAACGGAACTTTTACCACAACTATTGACAGAGGTAATGTTATGGTAAAATGGGAATCATTCACCTCCTTCCTCACTGGTTAAGTACATATGCCATACAGTCGGTGAAATGATAGAGAGCTGAGCACCTTGAGTAAAACTATCTAGATCAAGCAACCAGAATGATTTGTATCAACACAACTGAAAAATACTGTAGAAACTGGAACTCAAAAACAGAAAATGCTGGAAATAGTCCAGTAGTGAAAGATCACAGACCCTGAACATTAACTCTATTTCTCTCTCCATTGATGCTGTCAGAATTGTCTGCATCCCTGGCAGTGCAGGAGGAGTAGAGAATGCAGCTGATCAGACTGTTAAACTAGAAATATAGCCAGGGAGAGCTGAGAATTCACTGAGAACTCATGACACAGAGTGACTGAGGTGAATAATAGAGATGGATTGAAGGGAAAGCTGGATAAACATTTCCACGGGAGAGGAAATGAAGAATACAGTGATCAAATGAGATAAAGCGAATGGAGGAGATTGTGTGGAGGATAAACACCAGCATGGTGCAGTTGGACCGAATGGCCTGCTGCTATGCAGTAAATAGTGGAAGGATATCATGGTAGACTATTTTTTTGTTCAACAATACTTAGTCCATACCAACAAGGCTAGAACAAAGAACTTGTCGTATGAGGAACGGTTGAGGAATCTGGGTCTGTACTCGTTGGAGTTTAGAAGGATGAGGAGGGATCTTGTTGAAACTTACAGGATACTGCGAGGCCTGGACAGAGTGGACATGGAGAGGATGTTTCCACTAGTAGGACAAACTATAACCAGAGGGCACAACCTCAGGCTAAAAGGACGATCCTTTAAAACAGAGATGAGGAGGAATTTTTTTCAGCCAGAGAGCAGTGAATCTGTGGAACTCTTTGCCGCAGAAGGCTGTGAAGGCCAGGTCATTGAGTGTCTTTAAGACAGAGATAGAGAGGTTCTTGATTAATAAGGGAATCAAGGGTTTTGGGAAAAAGGCAGGAGAATGTGGATGAGAAAAATATCAGCCATGATTGAATGGTGAAGCAGATTCAATGGGCTGAGTGGCTTACTTCTGCCCCTACGTCATATAGTCTTATGATCAATAAATTAGTTAAGATAAAAAAAGTGCCACGATCCAAGTATGAATTGAGTTATATATTCAGATAATTGGAACCCATTGGATATTTGTTTAACTTCACATTATCCCATGACTGGTTATCATTGGACCTAGGAGCTGTAGAAAGCTATTCAGCCCTTGGCAAGCGTGCTCTGCCATTCAAAACAATCAAAAGCAATCTGGCTGTTTCAAATCCACTTAACCATCTGCACCCTGTAACTCTTGACTCCATTGTCCCTCAAATTTGCCTAACTCTCCCTTGAATAAATTCAATGATACAGACTCCACTGCTTTCTGGAGTAGGAATTCCATAGACAAACAATCCTTTGAGAGGAAACATTTCTCCTCATTCCCATCTTAAAGAATAGAACTCTTACTCATAACCTGTATACTTGAGCTCTAGTTTTCCCACAAATGGAAATATCTTCTACGTATCTAACTCCACCGAATCACCCCAGGATCTTGTATGTTTCAATAAAATCATCTCTCATTCTTCTAAACTCCAATAGATCAATCCCAACTACTCTGCAGAAGATAAGCACTTATTGTATGTGCGTGTGGGGAGTGGGAAGGATTCTGGGGGGGAGGGGAGTGGGGGGAGGGGAGTGGGGGGTGATGGAGGGTGGTGGGGGGGGTGGCGATGATGGAGGGTGGTGGGGGGTGGCGATGATGGAGGGTGGTGGGGGGTGGCGATGATGGAGGGTGGTGGGGGGTGGCGATGATGGAGGGTGGTGGGGGGTGGCGATGATGGAGGGTGGTGGGGGGTGGCGATGATGGAGGGTGGTGGGGGGTGGCGATGATGGAGGGTGGTGGGGGGTGGCGATGATGGAGGGTGGTGGGGGGTGGCGATGATGGAGGGTGGTGGGGGGTGGCGATGATGGAGGGTGGTGGGGGGTGGCGATGATGGAGGGTGGTGGGGGGTGGCGATGATGGAGGGTGGTGGGGGGTGGCGATGATGGAGGGTGGTGGGGGGTGGCGATGATGGAGGGTGGTGGGGGGTGGCGATGATGGAGGGTGGTGGGGGGTGGCGATGATGGAGGGTGGTGGGGGGTGGCGATGATGGAGGGTGGTGGGGGGTGGCGATGATGGAGGGTGGTGGGGGGTGGCGATGATGGAGGGTGGTGGGGGGTGGCGATGATGGAGGGTGGTGGGGGTGGGGATGATGGAGGGTGGGGGGGGGTGGTGATGGAGGGTGGGGGGGGGTGGTGATGGAGGGTGGGGGGGGGTGGTGATGGAGGGTGGGGGGGGGTGGTGATGGAGGGTGGGGGGGGGGTGGTGATGGAGGGTGGGGGGGGGGTGGTGATGGAGGGTGGGGGGGGTGGTGATGGAGGGTGGGGGGGGTGGTGATGGAGGGTGGGGGGGGTGGTGATGGAGGGTGGGGGGGTGGTGATGATGGAGGGTGGGGGTGGTGATGATGGAGGGTGGGGGGGGTGATGATGGAGGGTGGGGGGGTGATGATGGAGGGTGGGGGGGGTGATGATGGAGGGTGGGGGGGGTGATGATGGAGGGTGGTGGGGTGATGATGGAGGGTGGGGGGTGGTGATGGGGGGTGGGGGGGGTTGATGGAGGGTGGGGGGGTGGTGATGGAGGGTGGGGGGGTGATGATGGAGGGTGGGGGAGGTTGATGGAGGGTGGGGGGTGGTGATGGGGGTGGGGGGGGTTGATGGAGGGTGGGGGGGTGGTGATGGGGGTGGGGGGTGCTGTTGGGGGTGTGATTGCCACCTACCTACCTTCCAGTTGAAATTTCTGCGCGTACCGCTTGAGATTCTTCTTTTTAGCCGGACAGAAGGTGGAGGGGAAGCGGCCATCGGACAGGTACCGCTGGATGTCACTAAATTTATTCCCGGACTCGGCCATGGCGGTGAAGGGGCCGGGCCGGGAGCTGGGGCCAGCGGGCGGGATTCCCGGCTCCGCGGCTGGGGGCGGCCCCGGCTCTATCCTCCTCCCGTTAGCGGAGCCCGGAAACCCTGGGAACGGACCGGAAGTACCCGGGTGGATTTGAGGGTCACACCGGCCGGAAGTGGGTAAGGAGGCGTCACCATGGCAACAGGAAGGCCTGGCTCAGCATCCCCATCCTGAATGGCCCAAAGCAGCAGGAACCCCACTGACTGGGCACTGATGGTACTGGCATTGCCAACCTTCCAGCAATGCTGCTTCTGAACAACACAGTATTTGGCATCAATGCTGCCTCTTCTCCCACTCTGGTAGAACACTCACTTATTGGGAATTGGAGTATTGGCTGTGTGGTTGAGTGTAGCGATTGGGGGCAAGCGATGAAGCCTTGGGGGCAGTTACATCACAGAGGAAAGCCATTCAGCCCCATGTGTCCTTGCCAGCTCTCTGCAAGAGCAGCTCCTCTAATCAGCCAGACCCCTCATCCAAAGAATCACCCACCTGGGTTATTACACAGGCAAAGCAAGCCAGCAATTCACAAAACAACAAGGCCCTGGCTAACAGTCATCATCACTGAGTCGTTATCCTGGAATTCCCTCCCCAACATCATTGGAGCATCAAGGAATGCAAACCAAGAAGTTACACCACAACTGAATGGTGTTTATTGTGAAGGAATAGAATAAATATGTAGGGACTACCGCTGTATGGGGCCTTGGTGACATATGGAATATAGTGTATAGTTGTGGTCTCCATACTTAAAAATATATGTATTTGCTTCTGAACTGCTTCTAATGCAATTTACTCAACTGATTCCTGAATGAGGGGTTCATTCCATAAAGGCTGTTTTAATGGGTTGCAGTTATGTCCATCAGAGTTTAGAGGAATGAGGGATGATCGTAATGGAGATCCTGAGGGGGCTTGATAAGGATGTATATCAGGAGGATGTCTCCTCTTGTGCTAGAGACTAGAGCTTGGGGACACAGTTAAAAATGAGAGGTCTCCCTCTCAAGATAAAGATCAGGAGAAATATTCGCTCTCAGAGGATCGTTAGAGTATGGCATTCTCTTCCCTGGAAAGCAGTGGAGGCTGGGTCAAGGCTGCAGACGGGAAACGAGTTGACATTACTACCAAATCAGGCATGATCTCAACGAATGATGAAGCAGGCTCAAATGGGCAGAATGGCCTCCTTTTTCCACTCTGTCCAATGCTCAATTTTCCATTTTCTAAATATTGTTACGATTACCAGATGATACCCAGGTTGAAGAACTCCACTTACAAGGAGAGTTTGGAGTAGCTTGGGTTGTTCTTTGAGCAGAGAAAGATGCGGTTTGGTAGAGATGTTCAAAGTTATAGGGTGTAGAAGGATGGGTTAGTAAATTTGCGGATGACACTAAAGTCAGAGGAGTTGTAAACAGTGAGGATGGATGTTGTGGTTTGCAGTGGGACATAGATAAGCTGCAGAGCTGGGCTGAGAGGTGGCAAATGGAGTTTAATGTGGAAAAGTGTGAGGTGATTCACTTTGGAAAGAGTAACAGGATTACAGAATATAGGACTAATGGAAGGACTCTTGGTAGTGTCGACAAGCAGAGAGATCTCGGTGTACATGTGCATAGATCCCTGAAAGTTGGCATCCAAGTTGATAAGGTTGTTAAGAAGGCGTACAGTGTGTTAGCTTTTATTGGTAGAGAGATTGAATTTCGGAGCTGTGAGATCATGTTGCAACTGTACAAAACTCTGGTGCAGCTCTCGTATTGCTTACAGTTCTGGTCGCCGTGTTATAAGAAAGACGTGGAAGCATTGGAAAGGGTGCAGAGGAGGTTTACCAGGATGTTGCCTGGTATGGTGGGAAGGTCTTATGAGAAAAGGCTGAGGGACTTGAGGTTTTTTTCGTTAGAGAGAAGAAGGTTAAGAGGTGACCTAATTGAGGCATACAAGATGATCAGAGGAATAGATAGGGTGGACAGTGAGAGCCTTTTTCCTCAGATGGTAATGGCTAACACGAGGGGACATAGCTTTAAATTGAGAGGTGATAGTTACAGGACTGATGTCAGAGGTAGGTTCTTTACTCAGAGGGTAGTAAGGGCGTGGAATGCCCTGCCTGCAGCAGTTGTGGACTCACCAACTTTAAGGGCATTCAAATGGTCAGTGGATAGGCATATGGATAACATTGGAATAGTTTAGGTTAGAGGGTCATTAGATTGTTGCGCCGACCAGCGGAACCATCGAGGGCCAAAGGGCCTGTACTGCGCTGTAAAGTTGTATGTCCTATGAAAGGTTTTTATGCGGTAAGTAAGCAGAAAGTGATTCCAGTAGCTGAAGGGTTGGTAGCAATAGGACACAACATAAGAACATAAGAACATAAGAAATAGGAGCAGAAGTAGGCCATCTGGCCCTTCGAGCCTGCCCCGCCATTCAATAAGATCATGGCTGATCTGTCGTGGCTCAGTTCCACTTTCCCGCCCTCTCCCCATAACCCTTAATCCCTTCTCTTATCAAAAACCCATCAACCCGCTTCTTAAAAATATTTAGCGAGGCAGCCTCCACCACTTCAACGGGCAGAGAATTCCAGAGATTCACCACCCTTTGAGTGAAGAAGTTCCTCCTCAACTCCGTTCTGAACCGCCCCCCCTTTATCTTGAGGCTGTGCCCCCTAGTCCTACTGTCTTTTTTGAGCGGGAAGAGTCTTTCCACCTCTATCCTATCCATCCCATTCATCATCTTATACGTCTCAATGAGATCTCCCCTCATTCTTCTAAACTCTAACGAGTACAAGCCTAGTTTATTCAGCCTCTCCTCATAGCTCAACCCCCTCAACTCCGGTATCAGCCTAGTAAACCTCCTCTGCACTCCCTCCAAGGCCAAAATATCCTTGCGCAGGTGCGGCGCCCAAAACTGCACACAGTACTCCAGCTGCGGCCTCACCAATGCCCTATACAGCTGCAGCAAGACCTCCCTACTTTTATATTCAATCCCCCTCGCTATGAAGGCCAGCATCCCATTCGCCTTCCTGACCACCTGCTGCACCTGCAGGCTGGGTTTTTGCGACTCATGCACAAGGACCCCGAGGTCCCTCTGCACCGTCGCCTGCTGCAGTTTTTCGCCACGTAAGTAATAGTCCTTCCTACCATTCTTCCTACCAAAGTGGACCACCTCACACTTGCCAACATTAAATTCCATTTGCCATTTCCTGGCCCATTCGCCCAGCCTATCTAGATCCTTCTGCAGACTCTCCACACCCTCCGCACAATTTGCCTTTCCCCCAATCTTGGTGTCATCAGCAAATTTCACTGGCAGAAGAGTTGGGACAAAAGCTGAAGAGAATTGGTTTGAAACTCTGCTGTTGAATGCAAGCAGGTTCAATAATAACTTTCACAGAGAATTGAAAAAATACCTGAAGAGGGAAGGGGCAAGGGGAGTGGAGTTATTTGGAAAGTACTTTCAAAGGGCCAGCAGTCTGCTGTAACACAGTACAAGGATGGTTTTGAAAGGCAGCTAAACACTAACTGAGAACATTTACAACATCAACTTGCGTGAGGACAGCATTGAAGTTAGATAGTCAGCATTTTTGTGAGATGGTGATTGAGGCAGGAGAAAGATCTTAAAGATTACATCAGAGAGAATCTGAGGGGAGTTCAGAGAGAGACATGACAATCCTAAAAGCAACCAGTAAAAATTCTGAGAATCCTCTTGTGATGCAGAATGATTACAGTGCAGAAGGCGGCCAGTCAGTCCACTGTGCCTCTGCAAGCCCAATTCATCTACGGTTCTCCCCCTCCTGCTCTCAAAGCATCTGATCAAGAGGTGGGGGTGTCAATGAGGAGTGGGAAATGGATGAGAAGATTGGATTGGGGATGGGCTCGGTGGGGGCTACTGAGGGAGGGAGGGGGCTCGGTGGGGGCGGGGGGGAAGATGGGGGGTGGGGAGGGGGAGGGAGATGGGGGGGGCGGGGGGGGGGGAGGGAGATGGGGGGGGAGATGGGGGGCGGGGGGGGGGAGGGAGATGGGGGGGCGGGGGGGGGGAGGGAGATGGGGGGGGCGGGGGGGGGGGAGGGAGATGGGGGGGCGGGGGGGGGGGAGGGGGAGGGGGATGGGGGGGGAGATGGGGGGCGGGGTGGGAGAGGGAGGGAGATGGGGGGGGGAGATCGGCGGCTGTTTTTCCTCCTCACCTTCCACCCTGAAATTAGCGGCGAACCTGCGGACGCTCCTCCGCTGCAGGGGGCCCAGAGCCCGGGAATAGGCTCCCCGGGACAGGTATCTATAAACCTGCCGATACCGATCCACCGAGGCCCCGCGCTCCGTCTGAGTGGCCACGCTGCGCTTCTCCTCGGCCATTCCCGGGGCCCCGGGAATCTCTCGCCGCGGTGGGGTGAGGAGCCGCCGGCGGAACCTTCGTGCGGGTCCGTGGGCGGGGCGGAGCGGGTTAAGCGGCGCGCCGGGTGGTTGTTTTTCTGGTTCTCGGGCCGGGCTCCAGGGCAGTAGCGCTCGGGCGGGCGGGCGGGGAGCGGAGGAACGGGATGGACGCGGCGACCGGGAAGCCAAACCCGGGGCCTCGGCCCGCGGCTCCCGCCGCCTCCCCGGGGCCTCGGCCCGCGGCTCCCGCCGCCTCCCCGGGGCCTTTCTATTCCTGCAGCTGCTTCTACACCGACAACATCTTCCTGGAGGATTTCGGGCTCCATGTCCGCTCCACTGAACCAGAACTGGAGTCTGTGAGAAAACTTCCACATTTATCCAAATAAAACCGAAGCGAGTGTCGATTGATTCAGGGAGGGCTAGTATGATGCTGATGGGCTGAATGGCCGCATAGGGGCGTTTATTGTTTCCTGAAGCTTCACAGTGAAGTATTTTGGAAACGTTGTGTTGTAAATGTGAGAAAAACCACAGTCAACTTACACAAGAAGATCCCATAGACACAGTGTGACTGGCAGCAGCTTCCTGATTTAGTTATGTTAACTGGGAAATAAATATATAGCTGGCACAGTGGGTTAGCACTGCTGCCTCACAGCCCCAGGGACCTCAGTTCAATTCCTGGCCTCGCGTCACTGTCTGTGTGGAGTTTGCATGTTTTCCCCGTGTCTGCGTGGGTTTACTCCGGGTGCTCTGGTTTCCTTCCACAGTCTGAAAGGCGTGCCGGTTAGCTTGATTGGTCGTGTTAAATTGCCCCTCAGTGTCAGGATTAGCAAGGTAGATGTGTGGGGTTACGGGAATAGGGTTTGGGTGAGATTGTGGTTGATGCAGGCTCGATGGGCTGAATGGCCTCCTGCTGCACGATGGGGATTTTACTATATTGGCCGTAGGGGATCTGTTATGTTGACTGACTCTCACCTTGATGTGAAGTGGCTGCTTGGACTTAACAGTCTGGTACCTGCTTCTGTCTTTGCTGTCCTGGTGCCAGGTTGGGCTTCTGGCAGTGATGGTGAAATTCAAGATTAATTTGTTGCTCAACAGCAACAACTGGTAATTATATAGCACCCTTAACATAATCGAGTTGCAAGACATTTCACAGGAGCATGATCAATATTTCAGAGTGCTTTCAGGCTGGAGGAGGTTAGTGAGATAGGAAAAGCATAAAAAATGATGGTGGCAGATACACATTCTCACTCTTAAGAGATGAAGCTACTGTTTTTATACACATTTAGGACCTTGACCGGTCCAATACCTTCCCTCAACAACACTGCTGTTGTTGGGCCTTTGGTTTTTAATAATACTCTGCAGCATTTTAAAAATTGGGTTCAATGTATTTGGATTTCTTTCACTGACTTTGAGCTTTTGCTGATGTTTCAGATTTTAAGAAGCAAAGGATGCAAGACTGAAGAACAGTTCCAAAAGGTTCGAGCTAAGGTAAAACCTGAAATGGCCCAGCTATGCGTGCCGCACAATATCACACTGTCATGCTCAAATATTCAGACCCTGAGCTTATTTGATTTATTATCGTCACGTATTAACATACAGTGAAATGTATTGTTTCTTGCACACTGTGCAGACAAAATATATCATTCATAGGGAAGGAAAGGAGAGAGTGCAGAATGTAGAGTTACAGTCATAGCTCGGGTGTAGCGAAAGATCAACTTAATGCGAGGTAGGCCCATTCAAAAATCTGACAGCAGCAGGGAAGAAGCTGTTCCTGAGTCAGTTGGTGCATGACCTCAAACTTTTGTATCTTTTTCCGACGGAAGAAGGTGGAAGAGAGAATGTCTGTGATGCGTGGGATTCTTAATTAATCTGGCTGCTTTACTGAGGCAGTGGGAAGTGCAGACAGAGTCAATGGACAGGAGGCTGGTTTGCGTGATGGATTGGGCTACATTCACAACCTTTTGTAGTTCCTTGGCGTCTTGGGCAGAGCAGGAGCTATACAATCAGGAAAAATGCTTTCTATGTGTAAATGTTGGTGAGAGTTACAGCTGACATGCCAAATTTCCTTAGCCTTCTGAGAAAGTAGAGGCATTGGTGGGCTTTTCTTAACTATAGTGTCAGCATGCGGTGAAACAGGGCAGGTTGTTGGTGATCTGAGCACCTAAAAGCTGGAAGCTCTTAACTCTTTGTTCTTCGTCCCCATTGATGTAGACAGGGGCATGTTCTCTTTTACACTTCGTAAAGTTGATGATAATCTCCTTCGTTTTCTTAACATTGGGGGAGAGATTATTGTTGCAGCACCAGTTCACCAAATTCTCTCTCATCCTGTACTCTGTCTCATCATTGTTTGAGATCCGACCCACTATGGTGGTGTCGTCAGCGAACTTGAAAATTGAATTGGAGGGGAATTTGGCCACACAGTCATAGGTGTATAAGGAGTATAGTAGGGGGCTGAGAACACAGCCTTGTGGGGCACCGGTGTTGAGGATGATCGTGGAGAAGGTGTTGTTGCCGATCCTTACTGATTGTGGCCTGTGAGTTAGGAAGTTCAGAATCCAGTCGCGGGGTAAGTGCCGAGGCCCAGGCCACGGAGGTTGGAGTGAATTTCATGGGAATAATAGTGTTGAAGGCTGAGCTGTAGTTAATAAATAGGAATCTGACATAGGTGTCTTTATTATCTACGTGTTCCAGGGGTGAGTGCAGGGCCAAGGGGATGGCGTCTGCTGTGGACCTGTTGCGGCGATAGGTGAACTGTAGTGGATCCAGGTAGTCCAGGAGGCTGGAATTGATTCGTGCCATGACTAACCTTTCGAAGCACTTCATAATGCCACTGGATGATAGTCATTAAGGCACGATGCCTGGGTTTTCTTAGGTACCGGGATGATGGTCACCTTCTTGAAACAGATAGGGACCTCAGATTGTTGTAAAGGGAGTGACCCTCTGTTGCCCGGGGGTCCACCAAACTTAGAGTTACTGTGACTGCTGCTTCCCTTCAGTTCCAATAAATTAAGATCAATTATTTACAGTATTACACTTCATATCTTTTTATTAATTCATACTGACAACAATAACACAGAATTATTTTAGAACAACTGTGCGAAGGACACTTAACTCTGCATCAGAGGACCAAGGGGTCAATCCTTACTCCAGAGAAATTGAGGCACTCAGTACTGAGGGAGCGCCGCGCTGTCGGGGGGTCGGTGCCGAGGGAGCGCCGCGCTGTCCCCAAACCTATACCGGAGTGTGTCAACTAGGGGATTTTCACAGTAACTTGACCAGAAACTGAACTGAACTAGCCACTGCAAGAGCAGGTGAATGGCTGGGAACTCTGTGAAAACAAACTCGCCTAACTCCCCAAACCCTGACCACCATGTACAAGGCACAAGTCAGGAGTTTGATGGAATGCTCCCTACTTGCCTGGATGAGTGCAGCTCCAACAACACTCAAGAATCTCGATACCAGGGCAAAGCAGCCTGCTTGATTGGCACCCCATTCACAAACAATCCACTCCCTTTACTGATGCAGTGTGCACCATTACAAGATGCACTGCAGCAAATCCCCAAGGGTCTTTCAACAGCACCTTCCAAACCTGTGACTTCCAGCACCTAGAAGCACAAGGGCAGCAGTTTCATGGGAACAGCACCGCCTGCAAGTCCCCCTCCAAGCCACTCACCATCCTGACTTGAAAATATATCACCATTTCTTCACTGTGGCTGGGTCAAAATCGTGGAACTCGCTCCCTAACGACATTGTGGGTGTACCTGTGACACAGCAGTTCAAGAAAGCAGCTTATCACCGCTTTCCCAAGGGCAGTTAGGGATTTGCAATAAATGTTGGCCTAGCCAACGGTATTTATATGAACAAATATTTTACAAAAACCTTTCACTAAATACTCATCTGTCAGGCTGGAGACATTGCCTTAGAAAAACATTGTACAGTTAGAGAATCAACTTGGTTTTCCAAAAGGGAAATCCTGTCTGACAATTGTGTTAAGCAGATGTAACTAGCAGGTGAATATTAAAGAGGAAAATGTAGTATGCTTTGATTTCCAAACGATTTTTGATAAGGTACCACACAGATAAGGCCTTATGGAACTGAAGGTTACAGCATGAACAGAGGACAGACAGGAAGCAGGCAGTGGACACTGGGACATTTTCAAGTTGGCAGGCGTGACTGGTGGAGTGCTGCAAGCATCAGACCTCAACCTTTAAAATCTATATTAATGACTTAGATGAAGAGACAGAGTAACATACCTAGACTTTCTAATAGGCTAAGTAGTAAGTTGAAGTGTGGTGAAGAGACACAGGCTACGAAGAGGTGCAGATCGGGTGAAGAGAGTGTTCAACAAGATGGTGGATGGAATAATGTGGGGAAGTGTGAAGTTATCCACTTTGGTTAAGATATGAAACTTGTAAATGTTGATATTTAGAGAGACATGGGTGTGCTCGTACAAGGAACACAAAGTTAACACGCAGTTCCAGCAAGCAATTAGGAAGCAAACTGCAAACTGATCTTTGTTGCAATGGGATTGGAGCACAAGAATAAAGCTGTCGTCCTAAATTGTTCAGGCTTTGGTGACAACACATCTAGAACACTGCATTGTGTTGGTCTCTACATTAAGAAAGGCTATATTATATTTGAATTGGAGTTGGTACAGCAAAGGTTCACTAAATTGGTTCTTGGGATGATGGTTTGTCCAATGATGAATAAATTAGGTTTATATTCTCTGGAATTTGGAAGAATGAGAGACGAGCTCATTGAAACCTACTGGAGGCTAACGGGTTTGATGAGTTAAACAGTAAGAGATTGTGCCTCCATTTGAGAAACAGTCTCAGGATAAGGGGCCAATTGGTTAGGACTGGAATGTGATAAGTTGTGAATCTTTGGATTTCTCAATCGCAGAGGGTTGTGGATGCTTCATTGCTGAATATATCTGAAGCTGAGATTGATTTTTGGTGTCTCAGGAATTTAGGGGCTTTGGGGAATTGGTGGAAAAATGCTGTTGAAACTCAAGATCAGCCGTGATCATGTTGCATAGCAGAGCAGGCTTAACTGGCCAGTCGGTTTACTCTTGCACTTATTTTGTATGTTCTTGTGTGTTATGGAACTGTACTGTGAGATTGTTGCAGCTGGATTACAATAACAACATTATGTCAAGTCTATCGATATAACTCTGAGCAAAGCATTCGATAACCTTCGAGTCTCACGCAATTGTTCCATTCCTCAGATTGATGAGGAAGTTCAGAGAAGAAAGTCACTCCGCCAGCATAGTTTGGAGAGAACAAGCGTGATTTCATCGTGTTACAGACCACTGAATCCTGAGCTGTATGTTTTACAGGTACGAATCGATCTTCGCCAAACAGCTGAACAACTCCACTTACAATATAGAATGGGGCCTGTGCTGGGGAATATAGGACTATCCGACCGGGAATTTAAACAACGTGGACCAATTTTGTTCCAGTCATGATTTTCCAAAATAACCATTTTTTTTTAATGCTGTTATCCTGCTAAAAGTGGAACTCCTGAGTTTTATTCTTCTGTTTGTCGCCTGCTCTTCATTTTTCTAAAGCAGAGCGGCATGGTGCTGAGTGACAGGGCCAGTCTGAGTTCCAAAAACCTGGCATTACAACTAGTGGATATTATTTAACAGACTTTAGGCTAATGTTAAAGACAGAAAGATTAGATTCCGAACAAGAGAATAGCGAGCAATTTAATAGAAAGAACAGAAAATGCTAGAAATACCTTGGCAGTGTCTGTGGGAGGAGGAACACTAGTAATGTTTCAAATCAATAACCTTTCATCAGTAACCTTTCAGATATTCCAAAGAGTCTGGGATAATACACAGTATTACATTAACTAGAAGTTAATATTCCCCAATTTGCACACACTGTCAGCATGGCTGCTTTAATTGGCTTCTTGTTTCTGTTAGATTCATTCATTGAAAGTGTGTGCAGGGTTTTCTATTTAGAAAGTCTGTCTGTGATAATTCACCTTTGTTTCTCTGTCATTTTAAATTTCAGTGGCAGGGGGTGAGTGTAAACAAACTTGTTGGATCATTGCCGCTCTCAAGTCTGGCTGCAAGCCCAAAGAGTTCATCTCTTTTCCTTTTGTATAAACTGCTTCGTGTTTGAAGACACTAAATGTGTCCCAATAATAGCAGAAAATCAGGGGTAAAAGAATAAGGAACTTAAAACAATCACCATCACTAGAGGAAAAGTATCCAGCAAGCTAATGGGACTGAAGCCTGAAGAGCTCCCAGGACTCGCTGACCAGTATCCCTGCATCTTTACAGAAGTGATCGCAGAGACAGTGAATGCATTGGTTGTAATTTTCCTTAATTCTGGAAAGAAGCTAGCAAATTGGAAATGCAAATATAATACCATTATTCAAGAAAGGAAGGAGTGAAAGTTAGTGAACTGTAGGCCAGTTAGCCTAAGTCTGTCATTGGGGAAAATGTTGGTATCCGTTATTAAGAAAATAGTAGGAGGAATTTGAGGCAAGGGTTATGGGGCTGAGGGGGGCATGCAGCAGGGTGGAGTTAAGGCCAGGTCAGATCACCCATGACCTCACAGAACAGGCCTGAGAGGCGAAAGGCCTATACTTCATATTTCCTATCTTTTGGTGCGGCAACTACTAGGTTTATTTTACTTTTTTTAAAAAGAATTGGTTCAGGCCTCCTCAGGTTCAGCTGATGACATTCTGGCTTTTGAGTTATAAAGCCATTTGTTCCCAAACCTCATTCCAGACACTCAGAATCCAGACTTCCTTTCCTAGGCAATACTGAGGGAGTGCTGCATTGTCAGAGGTAGTGTTTTTCAGATGAGACCCTGGCTGCCTCTGGCAGACGTAGCAGATCCACACTTAGTATTTTGAAGAAGAACATGAGAGCTCTCTCCACTGTCCCAGTAAAATGTATCCCTCGGTCAACATCACAAAAGCAGATTATTTCACCGTTATCAGATTGCTGATGGTGGGGGTTTGCTGTGTACAAATTGGCTGTTGTGTTTCCTAAGTTACAACAGTAATTACAATTCAATAAGTACTTCATGAGCTTTGAAGTGCTGTGGGATTGTCCTGAGGTTGTAAAAAGGCACAACTGAAATCAAGTCTGTCTTTGTTACCAGTGTTGTGGTGGGGAAGTTGATGGGCTGTTTTCTGTCAGTAACCACATAACTCTGGTGCTCATGGGGAGAGGGTGACGCTGTGATCACTCTGATATTAAAGAACATAGAACACCACAGCACAAACAGGCCCTTCGGCCCACAAGATGCACCGATCATACCCATACCTACCAGGCCTATCTATAACCCTCAATCCCATTAAATCTCATGTACTCATCCAGAAGTCTCTTAAAAGACCTCAGCGAGTTCACCTCTACCACCACCGATGGCAGCCGATTCCACTCACTCACCACCCTCTGAGTGAAAAACTTACCCCTGACATCTCCTCTGTATGTTTGTACATTGCGCAGTGCGAAAAGCAATGCTGTGCTTAATTTATTTCCAGGAATCCTTCCTTGCTCCAGAATTCTGCGACATTGTCACCTACTGCAGAAGTGAGGATGCAGATTTTGAAGGGCTGCTGAACCATATTCATTCGTTACCAGGTATGTGTTTCAACAGCAAGAAATAAAGATACAAAAATAGACCAATATTTGTCAGACAGGAATGTGAAATATTTCTGTACAGAGTCACTGTACCTAGAGGGGGAAACCAAATCAGTCCCAATAGATCAGCATCCACATTCTGGCTGTGCTGTAACTTTTAGGATATTTAAACTCAATAGTTGAGTGTGACTTTGTTGTGACTGTGTGAAAATATTGACTGTTTCTCACTCCACAGCGACACGTTGCCAGATCTGTCATTCCTGCATTTTCTGTTTTTATTCCAGCCTGGTCCTCTTGGGCCGATTGGTCTGTTTCTATGCTGTCAGCTTGTGGTAACTTGCAGCTTTGATTTATTATTGTCACATGTATTGGGATACAATGAAAAATATTGTTTCTTGCACGCTACACAGACAAAGCATACTGTTTATAGAGTGCATAGGGGAGCAGGAAAGGAGAGGGTGAAGAATGTAGTGTTACAGTCGTAGCTAGGGTGTAGAGAAAGGTCAATTTAATGTGAAGTAAGTCCATTCAAAAGTCTGACAGCAGCAGGGAAGAAGCTGTCCTTGAGTCGGTTGGTATGTGATCTCAGACTTTTGTACCTTTTTCCTGACAGAAGAAGGTGGAAGAGAGAAAGTCCGGATGCATGGGGTCCTTAATTATGCTGGCTGCTTTTCCAAGGCAGCGGGAAGTGTAGACAGGGTCACTGGATGAGAGGCTGGTTTGCATGATGACTGGGCTTCGTTCGCAACCTTTTGTAGATTCTTGCAGTCTTGGACAGAGCAGGAGCCCTGTGAAACTGTAATACACTGGAAAAAGTGCTTTCTATTGTGCATCTGTAAAAGTTTGAGACAGTCTAGAATCATGGAAACCCTTATATTCTTTTAATAAACAATGAGGGAAAAGTGGGCAATCAGAGCAAAGATCCATTGGAAACTAAACTGAGAGGACTAGAATACAAAGAGATGGAAGTCATTTTTAGTTGTACAAAACCCTGGTTAGGCTACACCTAAGGTACTATGTGCAATTCTGTACACCATACCTTAGGAATTAAAAGGTTTGAGAGGTGATCTGACCAGATTTTTTAAAATGTTAAGGAGGACTGATGCTGTCGATTGACACGTTCTGCTGATTGGAGAGTCCAGGACTTGGAGATATTGCCAAACAAAAGCTGAAGTCGGACACCAGGAGTGAAATTAGGAAACCTTTCAACAAAGGGTGCTGGAAATTTGGAGCTCTCTTCTGCAAATATCAACTTATGCTAGATCATTTTAAAATCTGTGATTTACAAGTTTTTGTTAGCCAAATGTACACAAGGATATGGGCAAAGGCAGGGAAGTGAAGTTAAGTTGCAGATTTGTTAATTGATTGGTGGAACAGCCTTGGGCCCAGTGGCCTGTTCTTAAGTGTTCCTGAAAATGTTGGCGTTAAACTCGGTGCAAAGTAAATAGTTTCTGAGAACTGGATTTGAGGCCAGTTTTTACAAAGTTGCAAACCACCGTTATTCAACTCTGCATGGTTCTGTGCTTCATCAGAACCAGTGGAAGGTTTTGTGAAGCAGTCATAAGTTTAATAAAATTCCCAGTACTGAGGGCAGCACCAACTGGAAGTGGAGCCTGGTACTCACCAAGTATTCCTGACTGCACAAATCAGTTCCTGATAGTATGCTGCCAGGATTACCCCCTGCCCCGAGAACCCGAACATCTCTTTCTGTAAAAGGCATTTGGGGTTGGGGAGCCAGTTGAAAATCTCAAAGTAAAGCTTGAAAGTTCTTTGTGTTAGCCAAGGATATTCAGAGTTACAGAACCAAGGTGGGTAAATAGGGTTAAAATACATCAGCCATGATCTAACTGGATGATCGAACAGGTTTGAGGGGCTGAATGGCCTCCTTTTATTATTTATCTGCTTAATTATATTTAAGTTGTGTACTAATTAACTAACCTTAATGTGTCTAAAATGTTTAGAAAAAGAAAATTTATGGACTGTTTTCCTGTTTCTAAAATTTTCTTATAGCTGAGCGGGTTTATTCAATCCCAGTATTCACTGAAGAATTCTGCAACCAGTTGGTTGGAGAGCTTGAGAATTTTGAACAGTCCAACATGCCAAAGGGCAGACCCAACACCATGAATAACTATGGGGTAAGATTTGAAGATGCACCTAGCTGGTCAGTTAATAACTGGCATCATTATTCACTGGTCACACACCTCCATTACACCACAGCAATGAACAGCAGCTTTCTGATCGTCAACTTGCTACCTCGCAGCTCAGAAACTGCTCTGTATTTCAATGGATGCTCTCCAGCCAACACAACTGGTTAAAATCATGTAAGAAAGGGAGAGAGGGGGGGAACGGGGGTGGGGCCGGGTGGTGGAGTAGAGAAAGATGTAGTGGCATTGGAGACAGTTCAGAGGAGGTTCACTAGATTGATTCCAGAGGTGAGGGGTTTGTCATATATAGAGAGATTGAACAGCTTAAGACTCTGCTCTCTAGAATTTAGAAGAAAGAGGGGAAATCAAATTGAGGTATATGAGATGATAAAAGGTACGGATGAAGTAGACGTAGAGTGAATGCTTCCTCGTGAGCCATTCGAGAGGTCATAGTCTGAAGATAAGGGGCAGCAAATTTAAAACAGAGTTGAGGAGAAACTACTTCTCCCAAAGGGTTGTGAATCTGTAGAATTCGCTATCCCAAAGTGCGGTGGATCCTGGGACAGTGAGTAAATTTAAGGAGGAGTTAGACATTTTTAATTGGGAATGGGTTGAAGAGTTATGGGGAGAAGGCAGGAAAATGGGGATGAGGAGCATATCAACCATGATCGAATGGTGGAGCAGTATCGATGGGCCGAATGGTCTAATTCTGTTCCTGTATCTTATGAACTTGCAATCTTTTAAATTACTGGTGAGGTAACCAGCGCTCAAATCACTAACTCCATTATTCTTCACCCTTTACTCCCTCTTCAGCAGTAGGCAAGAACAATGGGAAATTTACAGCACAGAATCGACTCCATGCGAGTGTCTATGTTCCACACGTGCTTCCTCCCCATGTTCTCTCACCTCCCCCTAACGCTTGATTTTGGCTCCTTCTGTGTAATGGGGTTAGAGATTGGCTGGATGTGACATATCCCACAGAACATAGGGCTTGAATGAATTGACACTGGGGGAAAATACTGCTTGGTTTATTTTATAATTCTGTCTGTTTCAGAGGTTTTGGTTTTTAATCTCTGTAATTAATCCCTGTTTGTTGAATATGTTGACTGTGAAGGGCACAGATTAAAACATTTTCATCATCTGATCAAGGTCCTTTTAAATGAACTTGGATTTGATGAAACTTTTATTACTTCACTGCGTGAGGATTATCTTCAGCCAATCACATCAATTCTTTACCCAGATTGTGGAGGTTTGAAGATGGACAGTCACAAAGCATTTATCGTGAAATACGCTGTAAACCAGGACAAGGAATTGAGTTTCCATTACGACAACGCAGAAGTCACTCTAAATGTGTCACTCGGGAAGACGTTTAGTGAAGGGAATCTCTACTTTGGTGACATGAGACAGGTACTGTAGAAAAACTGTAAGTTCTCATAGGGTTTTGTCACTCACTCCCTCACGTTCCACCCCATGTTCCTCAGTTTCCTTCCCCCTCCAGTGACTGTCCCTGACCATTCAGGTCTCAGCCGTACTCAGTGGGTACATCTGGCGTCTGAGTCGGAACGTTATGGAGCAAACACATTTCAGAGATTCAATCAGGCTGAAACTCCCAACATTATGCTGAGGGCCAGTGCTGAGGGAGTGGCGCACTGTCAGAGGGTCAGTGCTGAGGGAGCGGTGAAAATGTTAAGTGATTTTTATGGATAGGGTCAGGAGGGAATTAAATCCTTGTGTCCTTTACCACCTTGTCTTTATTAAGTGTGGTTTTTGAAGAGGAAAACATAAAACTGAGGAAAGTGGTTGTGGTGGTTGGAGGGTCAAGAATCTCAGCTCCAGGACATCTCTCAGGGTAATATCCTAGGCCCAACAATCACCATCAATGCCTTCCCTCCATCATAAAGTCAGAAGTCGGGATGCTCAATGATGATTACAGATGTTCATCACCATTCACGACACCTCAGATACTGAAGCAGTCCATGTCCAAACGCAGCAAGACCTGGACAATATCCAGGCTCGGGCTGACAAATGGCAGGTAACATTTCGTACCACACAAGTGTCAGGCAATGACCGTTTCCAACAAGAGAGAACCTCACCATCTGCCCTCGGTACTGAATGACGTTACCATCACTGAATTCCCCACTGTCAATATCCTGGGGATTATCACTGACCAGAAACTGAGCTGCATCCAGCCATGCAAAATTGTGGCTGCAAAAGCAGGTCAAAGGCTTGAAATCTGTGGCGAGTAATTCACCTCCTGATTGCCCAAAGTCTGTCCACCGTTGACAAGGCACTAGTTAGGATTGTGATGGAATTCTGTCTGCTTGCCTACATGGCAGTAATGTTTGGCTCATACTCATTGTAAGGGAAGAATGAATTAATCTTATTCAGACATGTAAGATATTGAGGGGGCTTGACAGGGTAGATGCTGTGAGGGTGTTTCCTCTTGTGGGGGAATCTAGAATGAGAGTACACAGCTTATTTTGGATAAGTACACGGATGGGAAAGGATTAGAGGGATATGAGCCAAACGCGGGCAATTGGGACTAGCTGAGAGGACAGCATGAAGGGCCAGAGGTTGGGCTAAAGGGGCCTGTTGTATTGCTCTATAACTCCCACTTAAGATGGAGATGAGGAATTTTTTCCATCAGGGCAGTTAGTGTTTGGAACTGTTTTCCACAGACAGCAGTGGAGGCTGGGTCATTAAATATATTCTAAGAGAGTTAGATGGATTTTTGATGAGAGAATTGAGGGTTATGGGAACAGGCAGGAAAGTGGAGTTAAGGCCATCATCAGATCATCCATGATCTTACTGACTGACAGAGCCTGCTCTACGAGCCAACTAGCCTACTCCTGTTCTTATTTCTTATGCCTGGCTGAGTACATCTCCAACAACGCTCAAGAAGCTCGACACCAACCAGGCCAAAGCAGCCCACTTGATTGGCACCCCGTCCACAAATATTCCCTCCCTCCACCACCAACACACAGTGACGGCCATGTGTACTATCTGATCAGCAGATACTTGGGAGCACCACCACCTGCAGGTTCTCCTCCGAGCCACTCACCATCCTGACTTGGAAATAAATCGCTGTTCCTTCACTGTCACTGGGTCAAAATCCTGGAATTCCCTCCCTAACAGCACTGTGGGTGCACCTACACCACAGGGACAGCAGCGGTTCAAGGAGGCAGCTCATCACCACCTTCTCAAGGGCAATTAGGGATGGGCAATAAATATTGGGCCTTGCCATGTCCCAGGAACAAGTAAATAAAGCAATTATGCTGTTATATAAACATTAATTTATTGTGTGTCTGCACTTTGTGGTCTCAGGTTCCAATAAGTGAGAGCGAATGTGTAGAGATTGAGCACAAAATGAGTTATGGTTTGCTCCATCGAGGCCAACACTGCCATGGAGCCCTACCCATCTCTTCAGGGGAACGCTGGAATCTCATCATTTGGATGCGATCGTCTCCAGTTCGCAATGAGCTCTGCCCAATGTGTGATAGAAAGCCAGAACTGGTGGAAGCTGTGGGATTTGGGGATGGTTTCACCTCTCAGTTATTAGAGGTTCAGCAACAACAGCAGGAGACAGTGAGTGTCTGCACTTTGCATTAGCAAATTCCAAGCTGTGTGAGGTTTCTTCCTGCTCTGTCAAGGAGCTGAGGTCCTGCTCCCTGAGGCACCTCTGTGAACCTTTGGTTGATTCACAATCATTGGCAGAAGAAATGCTTTTGGTGATTCAAGCTTGCATCCTCAATGTATCTTCCCTCAACCATCTGCTAATGTTTGTGTGTGGAGTTTCGGAGCATTCAGTCTCCTTCGGTTTTTTGGGTGTTACGTATCTTGTGTTGCTGCATTGAGGGAGCTTTGCAGGTGCAATCCCTCACCCGCCAACCCTCTTTTTGTCCAGCTCTTGGGAGATGAGCTTATTTCTGATTTTGCCGCCCTCTTGCAGGTTGGTGAGGCATCTCCACCTGGCCCCTCTTTGCTGGAGTCTGGTTGTATCAGGGATTGAACGCTAATGTTTTTTCCAGTCTGGAATATTTCTGTTAGTGCTATTGAAATATCTGAATCAAGTGTAAAGTATTTGGTATGTGAACAGGAATGAGACACAATCTGTTTTTGGTATCAGTTAATCCCAGTCACGGACAAATCATTACAAGCTGGATCCATTGAGATAATTTAATGTTGCCATTGTAATTTTGTTAATCTTCAAGGACCTTGTTAAATATCCAGCAAATTGTCATTTTGAACAAATGTAAAAACGTATTGAAATAAATGTTTGAATTATGAAATCCTTGATGAAGGATGTCAGTGTTGAAAAACAGGATATTTCACAATGTTATTCGCTCAGTGGGACAAGATTTCAAGCTGTGATGCTGATTTCAACAATTCTGATATGAAACATAAAGGGTTTTTTGTCAAACCTAATTGTTCTGGCCCCTGTGGAGTTGTGGTGTCAAATGAACATTGAATACAAATCTGGGATGTTGTTGGCAACATCCAAGAACAATATATTTGAAAAGTTTGTGTAGTACAGCCAGTTATAGTTTTAAAAACTCCCTCTACTCCACTACAGCAAGTTTGCTGACTGCACCACCATAGTGAGTCTGATCTCAAACAATGACAAGACAGAGAATCTGGTGAACTGTTGAAATGACAATAATCTCTCTCAATGTCAACACAACGAAGGAGATAGTCATCGATTCCAGGAAGCGTAAAGGAGAACATGCCCCTGTCTATAGCAATGAGGACAAAATAGAAGGGGTCAAGAACTTCAAGTTTTTATGTGTCCAGATCACCAACAACCCGCCCCTCCCAACTTTCTCAGAAAACTATGGAAATTTGGCATGTCAACAATGACTCTGTCCAACTTTTACAGATGCATCTTAGAAAACATTCTTTCTGGTTGTATCACAGCTTGGTATGGCTCCTGACCTGCCCAAGACCGTAAGGAACTACAAAAGATCGTGAATGTAGCCCAATCCATCACACAAACCAACCTCCCGTCCATTGACTCTGTCTACACTTCCCACTGCCTCGGTAAAGCAGCCAGCATAATTAAGGACCCCATGCACTTTGGACATTCTCTCTTCCACCTTCTTCCATTGGGAAAAAGATACAGAAGTCTGAGGTCACGTATGAACCGACTCGAAAACATTTTCTTCTCTGCTGCTGTCAGACTTTTGAATGCAATTATCTTGCATTAAGTTGATCTTTCTCTACACCCTAGCTATGATTGTGGATAGATTTCTGATAGACAAAGGAATTAAGGGTGATGGGGAGAAAGTGGGAAAGTGGAACTGATCCACTTCGGATCAGCCATGATCTTATTGAATGGCGGGGCAGGCTCAAAGGGCTAGATGGCTTACTCCTGCTCCTATTTCTTATGTTCTTATGTTCTGTAACACTACATTCTGCATTCACTCCTTTCCTTCTCTATGAACGATATGTTTGTATAGTGTGCAAGAAACAATACTTTTCACTGTATGTTAATACATGTGACAAAAATAAACAACCTTCACTCTCATGAAGCTATTTGCAGTCGGGAATGAGTTAATGAACTTTGTAACACTTGAAAGAATGAGAAAAATATCTAGTAGCCTAGATGCAGACTGTTTTCGTATATTTCAGATAAATGTAACTTTGTTTTTGTGTGCCCAGACTGTAGCTGCCCTTATTGTTGTACACAAGTTTCAGGTGACCCAGACAAGGAGACGGCAGCTGCTCTTGCTATTGTACACAACTTTATGACAAGCCCGCTTAGAAATGTAGTTGACCCAGCTTGTAGCTGTGTTGTGTCTTTAATTTTGTGGACTTTTGACTAATATAGTGAAGCCTGTATGTCCTACATAATGCTTATGTGTCATGTTCACCATGGAAGGCTTCTGCAGAAAATGCAGATGTATGGGATTGAGGGTGATTTAGGTAATTGGATCAGGAATTGGCTAGCAGATAGGAGACAGAGGGTAGTGGTTGATGGTAAATATTCGTCATGGAGTTCAGTTACAAGTGGTGTGCCTCAGCGATCTGTTTTGGGGCCACTGCTGTTTGTAATTTTTATAAATGATCTGGATGAGGGTACAGTTGGGTGGATTAGTAAATTTGCTGATGACACCAAAGTCGGAGGTGTAGTAGATAGTGAGGAAGGGTGTCATAGTTTACAGGGAGACTTGGACAAGTTGCAGAGCTGGGCCGAGAGGTGGCGGATGGAGTTTAATGCGGAGAAGTGTGAGGTAATTCACTTTGGCAGGAATAACAGATGTGTAGAGTATAGGGCTAATGGTAGGACTCTGAATAGTGTGGATGAACAGAAGGATCTAGGTGTATGTGTACATAGATCCCTGAAAGTTGGGAATCAAGTAGATAAGGTTGTTAGGAAGGCATACGGTGTCTTGGCGTTTATTGGTAGGGGGATTGAATTTAGGAGCCGCAGCGTCATGTTGCAACTGTACAAAACTCTGGTGCGGCCGCACTTGGAATATTGTGTGCAGTTCTGGTCCCCACATTATAGGAAGGATGTGGAGGCTTTGGAGAGGGTGCAGAGGAGGTTTACCAGGATGTTGCCTGGTATGGAGGGGAGGTCCTTTGAGGAGAGACTGAGGGATTTGAGGTTGTTTTCGTTAGAAAGAAGGTGGCTGCGAGGGGACCTTATTGAAACATATAAGATGATTAGAGGTTTAGATAGGGTGGACAGTGATAGCCTTTTTCCTCGGATGGAGAAAGCTAGCACGTGGGGGCATAGCTTTAAATTAAGGGGTGGTAGTTATAGGACAGATGTCAGAGGTAGGTTCTTTACCCAGAGGGTGGTGAGGGATTGGAATGCCCTGCCTGCTGCAGTTGTAAATGCGCCTAGTTTGGGGGCGTTTAAGAGATCCGTGGATAGGTTTATGGATGGAAAGGGATTGGTTTAGGTTAGAGGGTCATTGCTTTTTAACTGGTCGGCGCAACATCGTGGGCTGAAGGGCCTGTTCTGCGCTGTTATGTTCTATGTTCTACTAACATATTATACATATACATATGTTATACAACTTATGAGCACAGATTGTTATACCGGCCCGTTAAGTTTAACTTGTCTTGTCGGCCTGTATGTTAGCTAAGGGCTAATCTCACACGTCAATCGCAGCCTTGAGATAACCATGAAGAAATGCCGAGGCAGGCGTGTTCCCATGATGGAGGACAACCCACAGCCTGGGAACCTGCTGAGAATGAGAAGATGTGTACGTAACTGGGGGGGTATCAATATGTGCTCTTAACTTGTGTTCGGAGAGACGCCTGGGGGACCGCTGTTAGGTGCCAGGTGTATCTCCCAAAAGCTTTTAAATAAACTGCTGTGCTTTAACTCACAATTAGTCTCAGTCTCAGAGGTATCTTTACCTACAACACTATTCCACCGTGTGAGCTGAGGCAGGCAACTCAAGCTGCTGGAGAAACCTGATTGGCCCCTGAAGCTGCTCAGTGCAATGTCCTCTTTTCATCACAACAGGATGGCTAAAGACAGCTTTGAGAGGGCAACTTGGGAATACTGTGAGATCTGCAGTTGGTTCAAACAGGATTGTGTTCAGACACTGATAGTCTTTGGCATCTTCTGTTCTTTGCTGCTGTCATGTGTCTCCAGACCATCTACAGCAGGCGTTTCCTTACTTACCAGAACTGGCAGAAAGCTGTTCAGCCTTGCTCACCTGAAATCCAAGACAACGGTGTCCCAAGTCTTCATCAGAGAGTTGCTCTACACTGATGATGCTGCACTCACATGTCATACTGAGGAACAGCTACAGTGGCAAATGGACAAATGTCTCACTCCTGTGAAGAGCTTGGTTTGACCATCAGCAAAATGTCAGGCTCCAGGATGTTGCTTTTGATTTATTGTCACATGTATTACTATACAGTGAAAAGTATTGTTTCTTGCGAGCTAGACAGACAAAGCATGCTATTCATAGAGAAGGAAAGGAGAGAGTGTAGAATGTAGTGTTACAGTCTTAGCTAGGGTGTAGAGAAAGATCAACTTACTGCAAGGTAGATCCATTCAAAAGTCTGACAGCAGCAGAGAAGGAGCTGTTCTTGAGTCGGATGAAAGGTGACCTTAGACTTTTGTATCTTTTCCCCAACAGAAGAAGGTGGAAGAGAGAATGTCCGGGTGCCTGGGGTCCTTAATTATGCTGGCTGCTTTGCCGAGGCAGTGCGAAGTGTAGACAGAGTCAGTGGATGGGAGGCTGGTTTACATGATGGATTGGGCTACATTCACAACTGTTCGTAGTTCCGTGCAGTCTTGGACAGAGCAGGAGCCATACCAAGCTGTGGTACAACCAGAAAGAATGCTTTCTATGGCGCATCTGTAAAAGTTGGTGAGAGTTGTAGTGGACATGCCAAATTTCCTGAGTCTGAGAAAGTAGAGGCGTTGCTGGGCTTTCTTAACTATAATGTGTATATATATATATATAATATATATATATATTTATTTTGACGTTTATTGGTAGGGGGATTGAATTTAGGAGTCGCAGCGTCATGTTGCAACTGTACACAACTCTGGTGCAGCCGCACTTGGAGTACTGTGTGCAGTTCTGGTCCCCACATTACAGGAAGGATGTGGAGGCTTTGGAGAGGGTGCAGAGGAGGTTTACCAGGATGTTGCCTGGTATGGAGGGGAGGTCCTTTGAGGAGAGACTGAGGGATTTGGGGTTGATTTCGCTAGAAATAAGGCGGCTAAGAGGGGATCTTATTGAAACATATAAGATGATTAGAGGTTTAGATAGGGTGGATAGTGATAGCCTTTTTCCTCGGATGGAGAAAGCTAGCACGAGGGGGCATGGCTTTAAATTAAGGGGGGGTAGTTATAGGATGGATGTCAGGGGTAGGTTCTTTACCCAGAGGGTGGTGAGGGATTGGAATGCCCTGCCTGCTGCAGTTGTAAATGCGCCTAGTTTGGGGGCGTTTAAGAGATCCGTGGATAGGTTTATGGACGAAAAGGGATTGGTTTAGATTAGTGGGTCATTTTTGTTTTTAACTGGTCGGTGCAACATCGTGGGCCGAAGGGCCTGTTCTGCACTGTAATGTTCTATGTTCTATAATGTCGGCATGGGGGAAACCAGGACAGGTTGTTGATGATCTGGACACCTAAAAACTTGAGGCTCTTGACCCTTTTCTATTTCAGCCCCATTGATGTAGACAGGGGCTTTTGCTTCCTGAATTCGGTGATAATCTCCGTTTTGTTGATGTTGAGGGAGAGATTATTGTTGCCTCACCAGATTATCTATCTCATTCCTGTTCTCTGTCTCGTCATTGTTTGAGATCCGACTCACTACGGTGGTGTCATCAGCAAACTTGAAAATTGAGTTGGAGAGGAATTTGGCCACATAGTCATAGGTGTATAAGGAGTATAGTAGGGGGCTGAGAACACAGCCTTGTAGAGCACCGGTGTTGAGGATGATCGTGGAGGAGGTGTTGTTGCCGATCCTTACTGATTGTGGTCTGTGCGTTAGGAAGTTCAGGATTCAGTTGCAGAGGGAGGTGCCGAGGTCTAGGCCACGGACTTTGGAGTTGAGGTTCGTGGCTATAACAGTGTTGAAGGCTGAGCTGTCGTCAGTAAACAGGATGCTAATTATCAGCATTGACAATGTGATGCTGGGGGTGTTTCTAGATTCACATATGACACGAAGATGAGTGGAAAAGCAAATTGCGTGGAGGGTGTGGAAAGTCTGCAGAGGGATCTGGATAAGCTGAGCAGGTGGGCGAGGACCTGGCAGATGGAGTATAATGTTGGCAAGTATGAGGTTATCCACTTTGGCAGAAACAATAGTAGGAGGGATTATTATTTAAAAGGTGAAAAGCAGCAACATGCTACAGTGCAGAGGGACCTGGGGGTCCTTGTGCACGAGTTGCAAAAACCCAGTCTGCAGGTGCAGCAGGTGATCAAGAAGGCGAATGGAATGTTGGCCTTTATAGCGAGGGGGATAGAATATAAAAGCAGGTAGGTCTTGTTGCAACTGTACAGGGCACTGGTGAGGCCGCAGCTGGAGTAGTGTGTGCAGTTTCGGTCACTGCACTTGCGGAAGGCTAGATTGACCTTGGAGGGAGTGCAGAGGAGGTTCACTAGGCTGATACTGGAGATGAAGGGGTTGGACTATGAAGAGAGACTAAATAGACTGGGTCTGTACTCGGAGTTTAGAAGGATGAGGGGGGATCTTATAGAGACATATAAGATAATGAAGGGGGTGGATAGGGTAGAGGTAGAGAGATTCTTCCTGCTTAGGATAGCAGGACTAGAGGGCACAGCCTCAAGATAAGGAGGGAGGGCAGTTTAGATCGGAGTTGAGGAACTTCTTCACTCGAAGGGTGGTGAATCTCTGGAATTCTCTGCCCGTTGAAGTGGTGGAGGCTACCTCGCTAAATACATTTAAGTCACGGGTAGATAGGTTTTTGATAGACAAGGGAATTAAGGGTTATGGGGAGAGAGCGGAAAAGTGGAACTGATCCACTTCAGATCAGCCATGATCTTATTGAATGGTGGGGCAGGCTCAAAGGGCTAGATGGCCTACTCCTGCTCCTATTTCTTATGTCCTTATATTGAGGCTCCACAATCACCAGCAATCTGTCACTTGATGCTGAAATAACACATTCATCACAAAAGCTGCAACTGAGAACACCAAACAGCCAACTAGCAAGCCTGCATCCTCAGTGCTTTTCTCCACAGGGGTAAGACATGGACAACATATGCCAAACAGCAGAAAAGGCTCAACAGTTCCCACCTTTACCATGTTAAATATCAGACATCGCCTCAGCATCCCTTGGCAGGACAAAGTTACAATCCCAGAGTTCCAGAATGTATTCATTCCATTGGCATATACCTATTGCTTAACAATGTCTGTGCTGGCTCAGTTATGTTCTTTAAATGGGTGATAGCCATTTTTCTAAAGATATACTGTAAGGGAACTGGCCATAGGATCATGACCCCCGGGTGTCCAGACTTCTGCTACAAGGGCAAAGGCAAGTGAAATATGAAGATGATTGATATTGCCACTGATGGGTGTGACCTCGTGAGGCTGACCAACTGGAAGAGAACAGAAATTAAAAGCTCAGTGAGTTGAGAAGTGGGCTCAGAGAAAATGAAGACCAGTGAATCGTGTACCTTTTCACCCCACTGTCCACAGAGAATGTGGCCAAGACTGCCAAGCCAGAGTGGGATGTCTGAGCTATGCTACACAATATTTAACACAGAATTAACTGCCAAGGCACAAACCATCGTCTTATGAGATGGAAGACTGACAAAGGAGTATTTCATTGCTGTTTGTGGGCCTTGCTGCAGACAAATTAGCTACTACCTTGCGCTGCTACAACATGCTCCCTTTGGGTAGCATCGTGGTTAGCACTGCTGCCTCACAGTGCCAGGGACCAGGTTTCAATTCCAGCCTCAGGTCACTGTGTGGAGTTTGCGTGGTCTACCTGTGTCTGCGTGGGTTTCCTCCAGATGCTCCAGTTTTCTTCCAAAGTCTAAAGATACGTGGGTTAGATTGATTGATCATGCTAAATTGCCCCTTAGTGACCGGGGATTAGTAGGATAAATATGTGGGGTGATGGGGATAGGACCTGGGTGGGATTGTTGCCAGTGCTGACTCAATGGGCCGAATGACCTCCTCCTGCACTGTAGGGATTCTCTGACAGGTCGGGGAACTGGCCACTCGAGCACTGCTACATTTTCTTAAATGTGTTCTTTTAATGATTTAACTTTAACATTATTTTATTTCTGGTTTTGTGTGATAAGATGCTACAATAACTGCAGTAACTTTGGCAAACAGCGGGTAAGTAAATAGCACACGATCAGCTCTCCTGGAAAAGGTCAAACAAGAATTGGAAACAATGATTCTTGGAGGGGTTTAGCCTTTAGAAATATTTATTTGATTGAAAAAAATACTTGAGGTCATGAATAATATTATTGAAAAGTACATCCTCAGGTTAAAGGGACGATCCTTTAAAACAGAGATGGGGAGGAATTTCTTCAGCCAGGGAGTGGTGAATCTGTGGAATCCTGCCACAGAAGGCTGTGGAAGCCAGGTCATTGAGTGTCTTTAAGACGGAGATAGGAAGGATCTTGATTAATGAGGGGATCAGGGGTTATGAGGAAAAAGACAGGAGAATGGGAATGAGAAAAATATCAGCTATGATTGAATGGTGGAGCAGATTTGATGGGCCGAGTGGCCTAATTCTGCTCCTGGTCTTACAAACACCAAGTCTCTCCAACAGGATAACAGTGACACAAACGCTCAGTATGTGATTTTTAATTAAAATAGATACTCTATATGAAAAACCATTTACAGTAACTAAGCATTGTGAAAATAAATGACAAAATTGTCTTTAGTGATCAGTGAAAGAATTCAGCACATCTTTAGGTAAATGAGAGACGCCTTGGGTAAATCCTGGATAATTCTGCTGTAAAATTGACAGCCATGAACTGGTTGCACAGTTGACCACCGTTCATGAGTTATCCCATAACAGTTAAAATATAAACCAGGAAGGCAGTATCCCCTCCCTCTGTAATCATGGCAGAGCCACTAACTCCACCTTAAAGCTGTTTGGACATCAGGAACCTTCCAACTCCCCCGGGCTGTCTGCTCGGGGTTGAGTTTCCGGACGGACACAGAATGTTGTCGCATCGAGTTGGATAACCGGAAGTGGCCGGGGGATGGAAGCGAGCGCGGAATTTCAACAACAACAACAACTGGAGCGGAGACTGAGGTAAAAATATAAACTTCCCAAAGATAAAACCTGTGTGGGGAATGTACAGGGAGTAGGATTAGAGTCAGCAGCTTCAGGACGGGCCGAATGTCGGCAGAAAACCTGGGAGAAATTCCCCAACTCCTTAAAATAATAAAACCAGTGATAAATAAAACCTCCGTTTAACATCAGAAACATTCCACCGACAGTGCGGCACTCTCTCAGCACTGACCCTCTGACAGTGCGGCACCCCCTCAGCACTGACCCTCTGACAGTGCGGCACTCCCTCAGCACTGACCCTCTGACAGTGCGGCGCTCCCTCAGCACTGACCCTCTGACAGTGCGGCACTCCCTCAGCACTGACCCTCTGACAGTGCGGCGCTCCCTCAGCACTGACCCTCTGACAGTGCGGCGCTCCCTCAGCACTGACCCTCTGACAGTGCGGCACTCCCTCAGTACTGACCCTCTGACAGTGCGGCGCTCCCTCAGCACTGACCCTCTGACAGTGCGGCACTCCCTCAGCACTGACCCTCTGACAGTGCGGCGCTCCCTCAGCACTGACCCTCTGACAGTGCGGCACTCCCTCAGCACTGACCCTCTGACAGTGCGGCACTCCCTCAGCACTGACCCTCTGACAGTGCGGCACTCCCTCAGCACTGAACCTCTGACAGTGCGGCACTCCCTCAGCACTGACCCTCTGACAGTGCGGCACTCCCTCAGCACTGACCCTCTGACAGTGCGGCACTCCCTCAGCACTGACCCTCTGACAGTGCGGCACTCCCTCAGTACTGACCCTCTGACAGTGCGGCACTCCCTCAGCACTGACCCTCTGACAGTGCGGCACTCCCTCAGCACTGACCTTCTAACAGTGCGGCACTCCCTCAGCACTGACCCTCTGACAGTGCAGCGCTCCCTCAGCACTGACCCTCTGACAGTGCGGCGCTCCCTCAGCACTGACCCTCTGACAGTGCGGCACTCCCTCAGCACTGACCCTCTGACAGTGCGGCACTCCCTCAGCACTGACCCTCTGACAGTGCGGCACTCCCTCAGCACTGACCCTCTGACAGTGCGGCACTCCCTCAGCACTGACCCTCTGACAGTGCGGCACTCCCTCAGCACTGACCCTCTGACAGTGCGGCACTCCCTCAGCACTGACCCTCTGACAGTGCGGCACTCCCTCAGCACTGACCCTCTGACAGTGCGGCACTCCCTCAGCACTGACCCTCTGACAGTGCGGCACTCCCTCAGCACTGACCCTCTGACAGTGCGGCACTCCCTCAGCACTGACCCTCTGACAGTGCGGCACTCCCTCAGCACTGACCCTCTGACAGTGCGGCACTCCCTCAGCACTGACCCTCTGACAGTGCGGCACTCCCTCAGCACTGACCCTCTGACAGTGCGGCACTCCCTCAGCACTGACCCTCTGACAGTGCGGCACTCCCTCAGCACTGACCCTCTGACAGTGCGGCGCTCCCTCAGCACTGACCCTCTGACAGTGCGGCGCTCCCTCAGCACTGACCCTCTGACAGTGCGGCGCTCCCTCGGCACTGACCCTTGTCGTGGTTCCCCAAGACGACAACTTATTTAACCCGATTGAAACAGAGAGTCTGAGTTGTAATCCTCCAAGCAGTAGACTTTATTTTCCAGCACAAGAGAATAAAGCCGGGATGTCCGGAACACTCCAACGAGCCATCGGCTTACAGTCTTTTTAAGCACATTTCAGCTCCATACCTCAAGATCCTTATCTCGCTTTTACGACCCAACCTTCCTTGCCACCATTGTTTCTATACTGACCCTTTATCTGTTTTGCTTGAGATTGGTCACTCCCTGTTTCCTCTCTTCTTGAAACCATGGTGGTTACATCCTTTGCTTTTATCTTTACGACTCTGCTTGTATAACAATAGTGGTTTAGCTGACTTAGGCCGAATGTGAAGAAAAACATGCTCACTTTATTACTTCCTTTTTATTACGGTCAATCTCAAGCTGGACAGCTGGGTTGTGTCCATTGTCCCCCCAAGGGACTATTGTTTGCATTTGCTAATAAGTAACTGCTATACTACTTCTCTGGGTCTCCTGCTTTGATCACATTTGCTACACTTGATTATATTAGGTTACAAATCAGCTATACTTGATTACCCATCCTAATTCTACTTCAAGGAAGACATTCTAATACTATCCGTGATTCCGTATTTCATATCCAGTTTAGGTACAATTATTCTGTACAAATTCTCTAAATACTAACATGCTTACATATTGAGTACAAATTTCCTTACACCCTCTGACAGTGCGGCACTCCCTCAGCACTGACCCTCTGACAGCGCGGCACTCCCTCAGCACTGACCCTCTGACAGTGCGGCACTCCCTCAGCACTGACCCTCTGACAGCGCGGCGCTCCCTCAGCACTGACCCTCTGACAGTGCGGCGCTCCCTCAGTACTGACCCTCTGACAGCGCGGCACTCCCTCAGTACTGACCCTCTGACAGCGCGGCACTCCCTCAGCACTGACCCTCTGACAGCGCGGCGCTCCCTCAGCACTGACCCTCTGACAGCGCGGCGCTCCCTCAGTACTGACCCTCTGACAGTGCGGCGCTCCCTCAGTACTGACCCTCTGACAGTGCGGCGCTCCCTCAGTACTGACCCCCTGACAGTGCGGCGCTCCCTCGGCACTGACCCCCTGACAGTGCGGCGATGTGACACAGCTTTGTGGGGCACTGGTGTTGAGGATGATCGTGGAACATAAGAACATAAGAAATAGGAGCAGGAGTAGGCCATCTAGCCCCTCGAGCCTGCCCCGCCATTCAATAAGATCATGGCTGATCTGTCGTGGCTCAGTTCCACATTCCCGCCCTCTCCCCATAACCCTTAATCCCCTCTCTTATCAAAAACACATCAACCTGCGTCTTAAAAATATTTAGCGAGGCAGCCTCCACCACTTCAACGGGCAGAGAATTCCAGAGATTCACCACCCTTTGAGTGAAGAAGTTCTCCTCAACTCCGTTCTAAACCGCCCCCCTTTATCTTGAGGCTGTGCCCCCCTAGTCCTACTGTCCTTTCTGAGCGGGAAGAGCCTCTCCACCTCTATCCTATCCATCCCATTCATCATCTTATACATCTCAATGAGATCTCCCCTCATTCTTCTAAACTCTAACGAGTACAAGCCTAGTTTATTCAGCCTCTCCTCATAGCTCAACCCCCTCAACTCCGGCATCAGCCTAGTAAACCTCCTCTGCACTCCCTCCAAGGCCAAAATATCCTTGCATAAGTACGGCGCCCAAAACTGCACACAGTACTTGAGTGGATTCTCAAAGGCTTTTTCCCAGGGCTGAAATGGCTGCCACAAGAGGACACAGGTTTCAAGTGCTAGGGAGAAGGTGCAGAGGAGATGTCAGGGGTAAGTTTTTCACTCAGAGGGTGGTGGAATCGGCTGCCGACGGTGGCGGTGGAGGCAGATTCGATAGGGTCTTTTAAGAGATTTTTGGGTGAGTACATGGGACTTAGTAAGATAGAGGCTTATAGGTAAGCCTAATAGGTAGAGATATGTTTGGTGCAACTTGTGGGCTGAAGGGCCTGTTTGTGCTGTAGTTTTTCCATGTTCTATGATAAGTATATCCTTTCTTAGACAAGGAGACTGAAGTTACAGGTGTGGTCTTTCGCCAATGCCTTGTATAGTAAAATATCCTTCCTCCTGTTCTGTGCTATAAAACAAGGGGGTGACTGGTAATGCAATGTGTTTCTTTAGGTTTTTTATATAATCTCTGGAACAAACAAAAATGGGTCGCAGTGATTCAAGAGAAGATTTGCAAAGCAGGAGTGAAGTAAAAAACAAAGAGAAAAAGAAAAAAAGGAAGCGGCGCCACAGCGAAAGCCCATCAGCTTCTCATAAACATTCCCAAAGCTCAGCGCCACACAAGGACGAGGGAATAACATCAAAGACTAAAGTTAAAAGGAAGCGAGGTTTGTCCTCTTCATCTTCCTCATCCAGTTCCTCCTCTTCCTCATATCCATCATCGAGGGAAGAAAAGTGTAAAAAAAGGAGTCACGGTTCAAAAAAACAGAAAGACAAAGACAAAAAGAGAAAGAGGAAAAGGAAAAAGGAGAAAAAGAAACTCAAGAAGCTGAAGAAGAAAATGAAGATAAAGAGTGAGGCGCCCCTGGAGGTGAGGATTCCAGCTGAGCAAGTGTCTGGGAGTCTGGAAGAGCAACAGACGGAAATAGGTAACATCCCCAAAAGCTCAAAGTTCCTGTTCTTCTTTGTTTAAAAAGATTTAATAGTTAAATTTATTGGGCAAATATTAAAAGGAGAATTGATTTTGGCATTAATGTGTTCCCACATTCAAAGCTTGTGACTGATTGGGATGGAGCTCAGCCCCGTCTAACTTTAACTCCCAAAGGTAAGGAGTCTAAAACTAGAGGGCACAGGTTTAAGGTGAGAGGAGAGAGATACAATAATGTCCAGAGGGCCAATTTTTTCACACAGAGGGTGGTGTCTGAAACAAACTGTCAGAGGCAGTAGTAGAGGTGGATACAATTTTAGCTTTTAAAAAGCATTTGGATAGTTACATGGGTACGATGGGTATAGTGGGATATGGGCCACATGTGGGCAATTGGAATTAGATTGGGGGTTCAAAAAAAAGGCGGCATGAACAAGTTGGGCCGAAGGGCCTGTTTCCATGCTGTAAACCTCTCTGACTCTGTGACTCTAACTCACTGTTGTTGCATTCTAATTCTGTTCTAATTTATCAACTCCTAAATGCTGATGAGCAGTTTCAGTAATATCTGTACATTGGCCAACTCTCAACAGCCACACATTTGATCAGTCATTGGCTGAGCTTCCAAAGAAGAGAAAAGGGAGAAGTAGAGCTGTAAATAGAGAGAGGGAGAGCACATAAGAACTAGGAGCAGGAGTCGGCCATCTGGCCCCTTGAGCCTGCTCCGCCATTCAATAAGATCACGGCTGATCTTTCTGTGGACTCAGCTCCACTTACCCGCCCACTCACCATAACCCTTAATTCCTTTACTGTTCAAAAATTTATCTATCCTTGCCTTAAAAACATTCAATGAGATGGTCTCAACTGCTTTACTGGGCAGGGAATTCCACAGATTCACAACTCTTTGTGTGAAGAAGTTCCTCCTCAACTCAGTCCTAAATCTGCTCCCCCTTATTTTGAGGCTAAGCTCCATGCTCCCGAGTTCTAGTTTCATCCACCAGTGGAAACAACTTCCTTGCTTCTATCTTATCTATTCCCTTCATAATCTTAGATGTTTCTATAAGATCTCCCCTCATTCTTCTGAATTCCAATGAGTGTAGCCCCAGTCTAGTCAGTCTGTCCTCATAAGCCAACCCTCTCAACTCCGGAATCAACCTCATGAATCTCCTCTGCACCCCCTCCAGTGCCAGTATATCCTTTCTCAAGTAAGGAAACCAAAACTGTACACAGTACTCCAGGTGTGGCCTCACCAGCATCTTATACAGCTGCAACATAACCTCACTGTTTTTAAACTCCATCCCTCTAGCGATGAAGGACAAAATTCCATTCGCCTTCTTCATTACCTGCTGCACCTGCAAACCAACTCCTTGAGATTCCTGCACAAGGACACCCAGATCCCTCTGCACAGCAGCATGCTGCAATTTTTTACCATTTAAATGAAGTCCATTTTGCTATTATTCCTGTCAAAATGGATGACTTCATATTTACCAACATTGTACTCCATCTTCCAGACCCTCGTCCACTCACTTAGATTATCTGTATTCCTTTGCAGACTTTCAGCGTCCTCTGCACACTTTGCTCTTCCACCCATTTTAGTGTCATCTGCGAATTTTGACACACTGCACTTGGTCCCCAACTCCAAATCATCTATGTAAATTGTAAACAATTGCAGTCCCAACACTGATCCCTGAGGCACACCACTAGTCACTGATCGCCAACCAGAAAAACCCCCATTTACCCCCACTCTTTGCTTTCTGTTAGTTAACCAATCATCTGTCCATGCTAATACATTACCCATAAAACTGTGCACCTTTATCTTATGTAGCAGTCTTTGGTACGGCACCTTGTCAAATGCCTTCTGTACACGGCTGTACACGGAGAGAGGAAAGCTGTACATGGGGAAGGGGGGAGAGGTGTGCAATAGCAAGTTCTGAGCGAAAGGAAGAGTAAAAGGTGAAGGAAAGTCTGGGATCAGTGTCCAAGAAATTCACGGAGAAAATCCAGTCTCCTCCCACTCGAACAGGAAAGTTGGAGGCAGGAGGCAACATGAGTAACAAAAAACCAGCTATGACAATAATAGAGCATCAGTAATGTGATGTAACTGGATAAATAATCCTGAGAGAGTGACTGCAGAACATACCAGGGCAGTCTGCGAATTGATTTCAGGATTTTTAAAAACCCTGATGAAAAGATTGGGTCGGTTACTCTGATCCTATAGGGAAGGAAACCAGCTTTCCTCATCCCTCTGGGGACCTTTGTGGCTCCCGTCCCAAACCATCATTGTTGATCTAACTGTGTTCTAAACTGAACAAGCCCTCAGTCATGTCAAACTGCCATTGAGTAAAGTTAATGAGTCACCACCACCTTAGAGAAACCACAAGTTCATCCCACAAGTGAATAAAATAAAACTAACAAAAAAAAATACACTCATTACTACTAATTATCCACCTCCCTCTCCACATTCAGAATTCATCAAACCTTTCCCTCTAACTGTCCCTTTCCCCCTTGTTCAGAGTTTAATGTTTCTCTTCTTTAAAGTGCAGACACCTCTCTGAGGTGGTGAGAAAAGTTACATGTTACAGTTTTTCAGTCTTCCTTTAAAGTAGAGAACATAAATGGGGCAGCAAAGGTAATGCCATGGGTGTGCCTTGTTACAGTGCGCATGTTTGTGCGTTACCTTGTGTGGGTGTGCCTTGCTGTAACACATGCCAACTTTTCAGCTATTACAGAGGAACAGAGAGCTCGAATTCAGGCCATGCGACCAATGACAAAAGAGGAGTGGGATGCCAGGCAAAGTGTTATCCGGCGAGTGGTCGATCCAGAGACTGGCAGGTCAAGGTACAGTCATTTCTAATTCATTCGTGGGACATGGGCACCACAGGTTTATTACCAGTTATTGGATGAATCTAATGTGCAGATATTTTATTTGGGAGGTTTGGAAGATTAGTAAGCTCTGGAGTACATACTACGTTGTACCAACATCAATGTGGTTTAAAACCCATTTTACTGAGTGCCAGTAACATGGGTTTAATTGTGTAAACATTAGTACAAGTAGATTAATGGGGAAGTACATTTATTATTGGAAACTTCTGGAAGTGTTTGGTTTAGTCTGTCATTATGTTAAAATAAATATCAGTTTAATTCTGATTAAATATCTCAGCTGAGAATTTTAATTTTTATCCTCCCAATAAATAGATCCGTTAGAATGGAGGAAGAAGAATCAAACGATAGAAACAAAATCACAAAATATATTGAATGGGAAATTAAATCAATGGCAGATACTTTCCATTTAAAATACCTTCTGTATTCACAAATTGATGTTAATAAGATTATCCTCGTCATTTTAAGACTTCAAATGTTTTTGAAGGTTGTGGATATCACTGATATGACACTGATTGGTGTGATTGCACTAAAGGCAGTGCATGCGGGAACCTCCAGCCCACTGGAATGAGCTCAGAGTTCGACAGTCTCACATCACTTTGTGGCCGATTCACAAATATCATTAGCTTCCAATAATGACTCCCATGGAGACAATGATGTCAGAGCATACGTGTCTCACCAAGAAGTCCGGCAGTTTAAAAGAAATTGAGTAACATAATTTTGTGTGTGAGTTTTTTAGCAATTGAAGGGGGAATACTTCGAATAAAATCTGTTTATTTTTTGTTCTGTTTGCCAGACGAGGAGGGTTGGATGGTTCAAATCTCATCAATATTGACCTTGACTTGGCCTGGACTCAGAGGGAAACACTCACCTCTTGAGTTAGAAAGTTCCAAGCCAGAGACTTGACCCCATAATCTAGGCTGGCATTCCCAAATGCAGCACTGAGGAGCAGTGCACAAGTGAAGGTGCTGTCTCTGGGTGAGACAGTAAACCAAGGCCCCTTCGACTCCCTCCAATAAAGTCTCCCACAGCAACTGTTTGAGGAAGAGTATTCTTTGGTGTATTGACTGACATTTACTTTTCAATCAGTATAGTACAACACTGACTATACTTCAAATGGCAAGTGCTTTGAGTCTTGAGGTTATGAAAGATACTTATAAAGTTCCACTTGCAATCATAATATGTAGCTTACAGAACTTAACTTGGTGTAAATTATTTTAGATTTTTTTATTGATTTGTGTGGGCACTGCTGACTAGGTCAGTGTTTATTGTCCGTCTCTAATTGCCCTTCAGTCAGCAGTGCTATGTTAACTTCTGAACCACTGTATCCAAGTTATAGGAAAACCCACAATGTTGTTAAGGGATTTTGACCTAGTGACAGTGAAGGAACAGTGATTTATTTCCAAATCACAATGGTGTGTGGCTTGGGGGGGACCCTCCAGATGGTGGTGTTTGCATATGTCTGCTGCCTTTGTCCTGCTAGCCAGCAGAAGTCATGGGTTTAGAAAATGGTGGCTAAGGAGCTTTGGTGAATTGCTAGAGTGCATCTGTAGATGGTACAAGGTAGGTGTAGGAAAATGCTTTAAAATGGCGGCACGGGCTCGTTGGGCCGAAGGGCCTGTTTCTCGTGCCGGGTTGTTCTTTGTTCTTTGTATAAACACTGATGCCTATTTGTGTTGGTGATGAAGGGAGTGAATGTCACTCCATTCTCAACAATCAAGTGGGCTGTTCTGTCCTGAATGATATCGAGCTTCTTGAGCTGCAGTCATCCAGGCAGGTGGGGAATATTCATCCCCCTTCCTTATAGATGATGGAGAGGCTTTGGGGAGTCAGGAGGTGAATTGTTTGTTGTGGAATTCCTAAACTTGGAGCTGCTCTTGAATCAACAGTGTTCATACGGCTAGTCCAGCTCAGTTTCTGGTCAATGGTTACCCCTACAATGTTGATAGTGGAGATTCAGTGATGGCAATGCCATTGAATAGAACATTACAGCGCGGAACAGGCCCTTCGGCCCACAATGTCAAAGGGCAATGGTTAGATCATCTCTTGATGGAGATGGTCATTACCTGGCACTATGTGGCACAAACGTTACTTGCCACTTGTCATGCCAAGCCTGGATATTGTCTGAATTTAGCTGCATTTGGACGTCAACTGCTTCAGTATCTGAGGAGTTGCAAATGGTGCTGAGCATTGTTCACTGGTGATTGCACATCACCACTTCTGACCTTATGATGGAGGGAAGGTCATTGATGAAGCAGCTGAAGATGGTTGGGCCTTGGACACTAACCCTGAGGGACTCCTGCAGAGATGTCTTGGAGCTGAGATGATTGACTTCCAACCACACATCCATTTTCCTTTGTGCCAGGTATGATTTCAACCAGCGGAGCATTTTCTCCCTGACTCCCATTGACTCCAGTTTTGCTGGGCCTCCTTGGTGCCACACTTGGTCAAATGCTGCCTTGATGTAAGGGCTGTCACTCTCATCTCATCTCTGGAATTCAACCCTTTAATCCATGTTTGAACCAAAGCTGTAATGAGATCAGGAGCTGAGTTTCCTTGTGGGACCCAAACTGAGCGTCAGTGAGCAGGTTATTGCTGATGAAATGCTGTGGTTGTGGCTTGTGGTTGAGTACAGTTCTGCTGCTGATGGCCCACAGAGTCTCATGGATGACTGTGTTGAGGTGCTGGATCTGTTTGAAATCTGTCCCATTGAGCACAGTGGTAGTGCCACACAACATGATGGAAGATCTTGACAAGGACTGTGCAGTGATGACTCTGACTGATACTGTCATGGAAAGATGCAGCAGGCAGGCTGCTGAGGATGAGGTCAAATGTTTTTCCCTTGTTGGTTTCCTCACCACCTGCCATTGTCTCAGTCTAGAGTGGTGTTCTTTAGGACCTGACCAGCTTGGTCTGTAATGGGACATTGAAGTCTCCCACCCAGAGTATGTCCTGCGTGTTGGCCACCCTTGGTGCTTTCTCTGTGGTATTCAACTTGGAGGATTACTGATTCATCAGCTGAGGGCAGTATGTGGTAATCAGCAGGAGGTCTCCTTATCCATGTCTGACCTGGTGTGACTTTATGTATTATAGTCACTGTTCAGGACTCCCAGGGCAACTCCCTCACAACTGTATATCACTGTGCCATCACCACTGCTGGATCTGTCCTGGGAATAGTGATGGTGGTTTCTGGGACATTATAGATAAGGTATTATTCTGTCAGGCTGTTGACTGAGACAGATCCCCAGTTTTTTCAGTGTCGACAGGACTGAGTATGCTGCTCTGCTTTCTGAAGCCTAGATCAATGCCAGTTCATTCCTTATTGACTTAGTGCTTCAATACAATTGAGTGACTTGCTGGGACATTTCAGAGTCAACCAGATTGCTGTGGATCAAGGGACATGTAGGCCAGAGCAGGTAAGAATTTCCTTCCCTAAAGGGCTTTGCTGAACCAGATGTATTCTCACAACAATCAATTTCATTCCAGAATTTCAAATCCCATCATCTGTTATGATGAGATTCAAACCCAGGTCTTCAGTTCATTACCAGGGTCTCTGGATTACTGCACAAAATGCTGTAAAATCTCAGCATCTGTGGAAAGACAATCATCAACATTGATTGTGGATGACCTTACATCAAGACCCCACACCAGTATCTGCAGTAATTTGCTTTTATCTCTGGATTACTAGTTCATGTGACCACTTCCCTATGCCTGATGTAATGATATGATACTATCTGTAATTCGGAGTGTGATCAATGTTGCACTGAGGCCACAGAAAACTCAGTAACCGTTACACTAAAATGTGTACAATTGTATTATACAGAAATACAGAGCAGTATGGCAAGGAAGTTAAATAGTGATATGTTTGGATCATATCGTTCAGGCTGTGCTGCTACACTTTGATTCTTGGATTGCAGCAGCTGATCTTCCAACTTGATTCCGTGTTTCTGGAATCCTGCCTCTTTTTTGCTAAAAGAACATTTTAAAAAATGTTAATTCACAGAATAGAACCATAGAACATTACAGCACAGAAACAGGCCTTCTGGCCCTTCTTGGCTGTGCCGAACCATTTTTCTACCCAGTCCCACTGACCTGCACCTGGACCATATCCCTCCACACTCGTCTCATCCATGTACCTGTCCAAGTTTTTCTTAAATGTTAAAAGTGAGCCCGCATTTACCACTTCATCTGGCAGCTCATTCCACACTCCCACCACTCTGTGTGAAGAACCCCCCCCCCCCGCCCAATATTCCCTTTAAACTTTTCCCCCTTCATCCTTAACCCATGTCCTCTGGTTTTTTTCTCCCCTAGCCTCAGTGGAAAAAGCCTGCTTGCATTCACTCTATCTATACCCATCATAATTTTATACACCTCTATCAAAACTCCCCTCATTCTTCTACGCTCCAGGGAATAAAGTCCTAGCCTATTCAACCTTTCTCTGTCCCCAGCAACATCCTCGTGAACCTTATTAATATCCTTCCTGTAATTAGGTGACCAAAACTGCACACAATACTCTAAATTCGGCCTCACCGATGTCTTATACAACCTCACCATAACATTCCAATTCTTATACTCAACGCTTTGATTTATAAAGGCCAATGTTTGCTAGGGCTACTGGGGTGGGGGGGGACTTTAAACTGGAAAGGCTGGGGGGGAGGGAATCAAGATGAGGTGACTGGGAGCAAGGAGGTTAGCTTGCAAGTGGAGAAGGACTGTTGATAGTATGTGAGGGAGGTTAGACGGGTGATGGAGAAGGGAAGCACCCAGACCGAGGGTCTGACGTGTGTCTATTTTAACAGCAGGAGTGTAGTGAATAAAGTGGATGAGCTTAGGGCGTGGATTGCTGCTTGGGAATGTGGTGTGGTGGCCAATGCAGAAACTTGGATGTCTCAGGGACAGGACTGGGTACTTCAGGTGCCAAGATTCAGATGTTTCAGGAAGGATAGGGAGGGGGGCAAAAGAGGTGGCTGAGTGGCACTGTTGATCAGGGACAGTGTCATGGCTGCAGAGAAGGAGGATGCCGTGGAGGGACTGTCTACGGAGTCTCTGTGAGTGGAGAAACAGCAAAGGGTCGATAACTTTGCTGGGTGTTTTCTGTAGGCCGTCCAATAGTGACAGGGAAGTTGAGGTGCAGATAGGGAAACAGATCCAAGAGAGATGTAGTAATAACAGAGTTGTCGTGATGGGAGACTTTAATTTCCCAAACATCGACTTGAATATCCCTAGGGTAAGGGGTTTGGATGGGGAGGAGTTTGTTAGGTGTGTTCAGGAGGGTTTCCTGACACAGTACGTGGATAAGTCTACAAGAGGAGAGGCTGTACGTGACCTGGTGCTGGCGAATGAACCTGGACAGGTGATGGATCTCTCGGTGGGAGAGCATCTCGGGGATGGAGATCATAATTCTATCTCCTTCACGATAGCACTGGAAAGAGATAGGATCAGGCAGGCTAGGAAGGTGTTTATCTGGAGTAAGGGGAAATATGAAGACATCAGGCAGAAAATTGGACAAGTAAACTGGAAGGAGGTGTTCTTAGGGAAAAGTACTGAAGGAAGGTGGCAGATTTTCAAGGAATGTTTGTCTGGAGCTCTGCAGAACAACGTTCCGATGAGACGAGGTTTTGGTAGGTCGCGGGAACCGTGGTGCACGAAGGTTGTGATGAACCTAGTCAGGAAGAAAAGAAAGGCGTACGAAAGGTTCAGAGAGCTAGGAGTTGTTAAGGATCTAGAGGAGTATAAGGCTTGTAGAATGGAGCTTAAAAAGGAAGTTAGGAGAGCCAGAAGGGGACATGAGAAGGCCTTGGCAGTGAAGATTAAGGAGAATCCCAAGGCGTTCTACAAATATGTGAAGAGTAAAAGGATGTGAAGAGATAGGACCTATAAAAGGTGAAGGGGGGAAAAGTCTGTGTGGAACCGGAAAAAATGGCAGAAGTGCTTAATGAGTACTTTGCCTCGGTATTCACGGTGGAAAATGATCTGGGAGGTTGTACTACAGGTTTGCGGCAGACTGAAAAGATTGAGTATGTGGATGTTAAGGAAGAGGATGTGTTGGAACTTTTAAATTCTATCAAGATAGATAAGTCGCCGGAACCGGTTGGGATGTACCCTGGGTTACTGTGGGAGGTGAGGGAAGTGATTGCAGAGCCCCTGGCGATGGTCTTTGGAGACAGGAGAGGTTCTGGAGGATTGCAGATGTGGTTCCTATTTTCAAGAAAGGGAACAGGGATAGCCCGGGAAATTACCGACTGGTGAGTCTGACCTCAGCAGTTGGTAAGTTGATGGAGAGGATTCTGAGGGACAGGATTTATGAGCATTTAGAGAAGTTTAGTACGATCAGAAATAGTCAGCACAGCTTTGTCAAGGGCAGGTCGTGCCCTTATTTGAAAATGTGATTGAACATATTGACGAAGGAAGAGCAGTGGATGTGGTTTATATGGACTTCAGCAAGGCATTTGATAAGGTCCCCCATGCAAGACTTCTTGAGAAGGTGAGAGGGCATGGGATCCAAGGGGCTTTGGCCTTGTGGATCCAGAACTGGCTTGCTTGCAGAAGGCAGAGAGTGGTTGTGGATGGGTCTTTTTCTGCATGGAGGTTGGTCACCAGTGGCGTACCCCAGGGATCTGTTCTAGGACCCTTGCTGTTTGTCATTTTCATAAATGACCTTGATGAGGAAGTGGAAGGCTGGGTTAGTAAGTTCACCGCTGATACGCAGGTTGGTGGTGTTGTGGATAGTCTGGAGGGATGTCAGAAGTTGCAGCGTGACATAGATAGGCTGCAAGACTGGGCGGAGCAGTGGCAGGTGGACTTCAACGTGGATAAATGGTCCTGCCAAAATGGACCACTACACAATGGGATGAAGGAGTACAATATCAAGGGTAGGAGTCTTAGCAGTGTTGAGGAGCAGAATGACCTTGGGGTCTAGGTCCATAGGACTCTTAAATCGGCCTCACAGGTAGAGGATGTGGTCAAGAAGGCATATGGTGTACTGGCCTTCATTAAGCGAGGGATTGAGTTTAGGAGTCGGGAGGTACTGCTGCAACTTTATAAGACCCTTGTTAGACCCTGCTTGGAGTACTGTGCGCAGTTCTGGTCGCCTCACTACAGGAAGGATGTGGAAGCTATTGAGAGGGTGCAGAAGAGATTTACAAGGATATTGCCTGGATTGGGAGACATGCCTTATGAAGATAGGTTGAGGGAGCTAGGTCTCCTCCCTGGAGAGACAAAGGTTGAGAGGCAATCTGATAGAGGTTTATAAATGTTGAGAGGAATAGATAGGGTGGATTCTCGGAGGCTATTTCCCAGGGCTGAAATGGTCATCGCGAGAGGACACAGGTTTAAGGTGCTGGGGAGCAGGTACAGAGGAGAAGTTAGGGGTAAGTTTTTCACTCAGAGGGTGGTGAATGGAATCAGCTGCTGTCTATGGTGATAGAGGCAAACTCGCTGGGGTCTTTTAAGAGACTTCTGGATGAGTATCTGTATTCCCAGATCCCTCTGTTCTGCTGTGCTCTTCAGTGTCCTACCATTTACCTTGTATGTTCTACCTTGGTTTGTCCTTCCAAAGTGCAATACCTCACACTTGTCTGCATTAAACTCCATCTGCCATTTTTCAAGCTGGTCCAAATCCCTCTGCAAGCTTTGAAAACCTTCCTCACTGACCACTACACCTCCAGTCTTTGTATCATCAGCAAATTTGCTGATCCAATTTACCACATTGTCATCTGTATCAATGATCTGAATGATAAACAGTGGAACCAGCAGTGATCCCTGTGGCACACCATTAGTCATGATGTAGAGATGCTGGCATTGGACTGGGGTAAACACAGTAAGAAGTCTCACAACACCAGGTTAGAGTCCAACCAGTTTATTTGATAGTAATCCCACAAGCTTTCAGAAACAGTGTTCCTTCATCAGGTGTGTGGAAGGTTCTGATCAGAGAAGGGCATATAAAGTCTCACAGTTTACAGAATACTGATTAGAATGCAAGTCTTTACAACTAACCTGCTATTCAAGTCTTAAAGATGCAAGTTGAAACTAATGGTGTTATGATCACTGGAACCAAAGTATTCCCCTACACACACTTTCATCACTTGCCCTAACTCATTTCCTAATAGGAGATCTAATATTGCATCCTCTCTAGTTGGCACCTCTATATATTGATTTAGAAAGTTTCCCTGAACGCATTTTACAAACTCCACCCCGTCTAGACCTTTAACAGTATGGATGTCCAATCTTTTTGTGGAAAATTAAAATCCCCTATCACAACTTTATATTTCCAGCATTGTCAGCTATCTCTCTCTGCAGATTTGCTGCTCCAATTCTCGCTGACTATTGGGTGGTCTATAATGCAATCCCATTAATGTGGTCATACCTTTCCTGTTTCTCAGCACCACCCATATGACCTCTGGAGACAAGCCCTCTAATCTGTCCTGCCTGAGCACTGCTGCAACATATTCCCTGACTAGGAATTCTCCCCTGCCCTGCCCCATCCTTCTGCCTCTAACATGTCTGAAACACTGGAACATTGAGCTGTCAGTCCTGCCCCTCCTGTAGCCCAGTTTCACTAATGGCTATAATGTCATAATTCCATGTGTCAATCCACACCCTCACTTCGTCTGCCTTCCCCACAAAACTCCTGGCATTAAAATAGACACACCTCAAAAGATTATTTCCACCACACAAAACCCTTCTATTTATGATTTTGCATGAAATATTAAGATAATTTATTTTCACCCCCACTCCACTATCTGCTCTGGCACTCTGGTTCCCATCCTCCTGCAAATCTAGTTTAAACCACTCCAATAACATTAGCAAACCTCCCTGCAAGTATATTGGTCCCCTTGTAGTTCAGGTGTAATCCATCTCTCTTGTACAGGTCCCAATGATCTAGAAATCTGAAACCCTGCTCCCTACACCAGTTCCTCAGCCACATGTTCATCTGCCTGAACATCCTACTCTTACCCTCACTGGCACCTTTGGCAATTTTCACCCCGTCGCCAGTTACCCTTTCGAGAAGGTCATCACTTTCCTAAACCATTGCACTCCCAAGTGATGTAGGTATACCCAGTGCAGATCGAGAGACTTCAGTGTAGAAATGTCGACAAGTGTGAGATTACTTGTTCCATGACACTAATAGCCTTCCAGTTTAAAATGTTTAGGAAGGCTGTGGGATACAAAACCGGCAGCGAAATGAGAATTGTAATAACTTGCTGCTTCCACCTGGTGGCACTGTGCACCACACCACTGGTTGCATTGAATATTAATCAAGGGATTTGGTATATTGCTGCTTCACTCAGAGTCATGGCCACAGACAGGCAATTCAAAACACTTGTATTTATAATTTCACAACTAGCAATAGTCTCAAAAGGGTTTTCAACCATGAAGTGTAGTTACTATTGTAATAGAGGAAACATGACAGTCACTCACCATGCTGACTTCACTGTCACTCTGTCAAAATCCTGGAACTTCCTCTCTAACAGCACTGTGGCTGTACCTACCCCACATGGACTGCAGCGATTCTAGAAGGCAATCTTTCTCAAGGGGTAATTAGGGATGGGCAATAAACGTTGTCCTAGACAGTAACACCCACAACCCATGAAAGAATAAATTTTAAACAATTAAATTTGAAAACAACTCCCTCTGTACTGAACTGGAGTATCAGCCTTGATTTTTGAGTTAAGTCCCGAAGTGGGATTTGCACTCAGAACCTTGTGACTCAGAGGTGAGATTACTCTCAATGGGTCCACAGTTAACACACAGAATAGAAGAGTGAGGGCGAAATGCTTCTTTATGCAGCACTCCTGCACATATCAGATAGCCAAAAGGATTAAGCTTGATTGATAGCAGAAACAACAGCTGAATGCACATTTATGGCTCTTTCCTGAGCTGGAAGCATTTAATTACTGCAGAAACAGGGTCAAGATGTGTCTCTTTGATCATTTTCAACAATGGTATTAATATTGATTTTATTACTTTGGATAAAAAAACTAAAACATGTTGCATTTTATCTGACTTTACAGGATTATTAAAGGTGATGGAGAAGTTCTGGAAGAAATTGTTAGTAGAGAACGACACAAAGAAATAAATAAGGTAAAAAGAATTCCTAGTTTGTATTGTACTGAAGAACATTTTGAGTCCAAAGATGTGTGGATGAAATGTATTGGCCATGCTAAATTGCCGCTTAGTGTCCCGAGATACGTAGGTTGGATGGGTTAGTGGGGTAAATATTACAGGGATAGGGCCTGGGTGGGATTGTGGTCAGTGCAGACTTGATGAGCTGAATGGCAGCCTCCTGCACTGCAGGTTTCTATAATTTCTGAGAGTCAGATTTTCATGAACACTGTCTAGAAATTGTTTTAGAGGTGATCTTTTTTCTTCAATAAATGCTTGTAATTTTGTAGTAATGTCAGGTAGTTCCCAATATTTTGTAAAGGTTGTAAGGTTTCTGTTCTCCACTATCTTCCCATGCAGTGCATTCTGGGGTAAAATCAGCTAAAAACATTCCCACAACTATGTTCTTTATTCGGTCCTTGTCAAGTGTTGATGTGGTCGCTGAGGCAATTTCCTCACCTTTTCATTTCAAAGTAGTAGACAGAACCTCCAGTAAAACTGTCAGCTGAAGGGAGGGTTGAAATTCTTCTCTCCCAACCAGCCAACAAACCTTGGTATTGCACAGCTGTGAGGATGCCATTCAACTCTTGGAGTCCACTCTGCCATTTAGTTTTTCTCTTTTGTTCACGCACCTTGGCTCCATCACTCTTGGCATCCTTTGCAAACAAAAACAGACCCATCTTAGCACCCACAGGACATCTTGGCCTTGGAATGGGTGCAGCACAAATTCACCAGAATGAAAATGGTTAAATTCTGAGGACAGGTTGCATCAACTAGGGTAGTAATCCCTTCAATTTGGAAGATTATGATCCCAGATTGATCAAATGGTCAGGGATTCAATAGGGTAGATCCAGAAAAACAGTTTGCCTGTGTTAATCATTATGCAGGCACTGCCCACTGGGTCTACTTTCAAGTTCCTATTTCAGAAAGGCCACAGAGAGGATACTTAATACCTAGAATAAGAGGTGAGAGAAACTAGGACTCCTTCATTAAAACAGAGATTAAAAGGAACTCTGATAGATGGATTCAAAATGATAAAGGGTTTTGATGAAGTAAATATTCCACTGGTTTATAACTCAATACAATAAGAAGTCTGACAACACCAGGTTTAAGTCCAACCGATTTATTTGATAGTAAACAAGCTTTCGAGGTTTGCCTCTTTGTCAGGTCAGGTAAACCTAGTGTTGTCAGACTTCTTACTGTGTTTACCCCAGTCCAACGCCGGCATCTCCACATCATTATAACTCAATACCCAGAGGAGCACGAGGAGGAAAGGAGTCATTAGAATTTTAGATGCAGGTTATTCAGACACAGAATGCATAACCAGAATGAGTTTGGGAAGCTGCATGAACTTTTAAAAGGGAAGCACTGTCAAAACAGTGACCATCTTCTACAGTAATATTCAGCACATGTTCCTGATAAAATACGAAATCAGACTTTATCATCGTCCTATTTTAACTATGCAGTTTTCTCAGATGCAGGGGCTTGGGAGCTAGAAGCTGACACATGTATATAAACACATGCCTGCAGCCACCTACATGTGTCTGTATGTGTAAGGGTGTATGCGTATGTTTATATTGGGTGTGTGTGTCTGTGAGAAGAAAATAGTGAGGGTTCAAAAGGCACATCTGGAATTTTCCAATAGAATCTCATTGAAATTCTAGAGAAAAACCACATCCGTTTTGTTGAAAACCTTCTCAGCTTTCTCTTGTGTTTTATTGCTCTGAGGTTAATAGTCACCAGACCTTAAGCTCAGTAACTGTCATAATTAATCACATAATGAAATGCAGTAACAGTTACTAATACCAAAACAAACTGTCAGATAATTTGGCTGCATTCTCGTCATTCTGAGATTAGTTTTGTTGGACTGTGGGAGAAGCTTTATTCTTAGTTATAACATCATTACAGAAAGCAGGCAGTCATTTAGCCCTGATTCTATTTTGTCTCTCCAAAGCATCCCAGTCAGTTCCACTCTAACCAATCTCTGTAGCTATGCAAATTTAATTTCCACAAGTGTCCTTCCAATTTTATTTCAAAATAATTTGTCTCCACTTTCAGCACCCTTGTGGGCAGCAAGCTCCAGCCCTTACCACTCATTCTGTAAACAGAAGTTCTTCCTTACATCCCTCTTAAACCTACGTCCTTGTATCAGCTAATAGGAAATATCTAACCTCACGATAATCTTGTATATCTCTATCAGACCATCTTTCTCTTTTACCTGAAGATGAACAGCTCCAGCTTTGCCAACCTAATTATAACTTTGTTTCTGCAGCTTGCTACAGTGGGCGATGGATTCACTTTCCAAGTGAAAATGGGCCTAAATCAAAGGTGACAGGAGGTAGAAGTCTTTCGGAAGACTGAAGTTTGCAACTTTCATACGTGCTGTGGGTTAGAATTTTTTTTAAGGATGACTTGTCATTAGCTTCTATTGTTACAGTTGCAGTTTTATTATTTATGTTGTAAAATAATGCCAAGTTTCATTTTCCTAATGACACTGTAATCAGTCACTGAAATTGGATATACTGATTGTTCTGCAAAAATGCACAAACTATTAGTGAATCACAGATGCAAATACTTCAAGTCCAATGGATGCAATTTCCCCTACTGAAGTTGAATTACTTGAAGTGATTAGGAGGGAAAATGGAGATGTTATGGTAATTAATTGTGATTTGAGCTATCTGCATTATTAATATAAGCGCTACACAAGAGTTTTAACCATATGCAGTACTGAGGGAGTGCTGCTTTGTTGGTGATGCTATTGTTTAGATGAGATGTTAATGTTAAGATACCTGTCTGTTTGGGTAAAAGATCTCATGGAATTTTGTAATAGCAGTGTCCTGGCCAACATTCATCCCTCATCTTAAAATCAGTTTAGTTGAAGCATAACCCCATTGCTGTTTGTGGATCTTAAAATTATTTAATGCAGCACGGGTGTTATGACAAAGGCACATTCTTGATTGGTTTGCTAGGCCATTTCAGAGGACACTTAAGAGTCAACTACATTGCTGTGGTTTTGGAGTCAAACCAAATTAGTAAACCAAATGTGTTTTTACAGCAATGATAGTCACCATTACTGAGACCAGCTTTATATTTCACATTAATTGAATTTAAATTCTATTCACTGCTGTGGTGGGATTTGAACCACTTTCCCCAGACCATTAGCCTGGGCCTCTGGATTATGAGTTCAGTAACAACATTATTAAGCCTCCATCTCTCCTAATCTTAGTTTGCTCAACTGGCTGCAATGTTCACCTGTAAAACAAAGGGGAATACTGGGATATTGAGAGGATGTGAAACTTGCTGTTGAAATTCTCTCTCGTGGCTGTTTCCTTACAGAGCACAGATTAAACCACATCTGGAGTAACTGTCCCTTAACCACTGGCAGTGCAGCGCTTCCTCAGGGTACCACTGAAGCATTGGCCAAGGTTTTGTGATCAAATCCTTGGAATGGAGCTTGAATCAACCTAGACTCTGAGGTTGGGGTGTGATTATAGCCCTACTGCGTCAACCAGGAACTTGAGCCCATAATTGCAACTGAGACTACAGACCAAAGAGCTTTCCCCATAGAAAGCTTACTAAATGATGTTTGTTTTGCATTGATTATTTTAATCAGCCATTTACTGATTCACCTCTTAAACTCCATTACAATCTGCTTTAACATCAGTAATATCACACTGACATCAAGCTTAGTAACCCCACCTCCAGCATACTGCTGGTTAAATTCTATTATCTACACTGACTTTCTGAGAATATATTAGTCAGTCAGTGTTGCGAACGGAAGTAATAAATAAAACACAAAGTAATGCTGTCCCATTTTCATTTAATCCATGTAACGTACAATTATGCACAGAAACACACCCAGGCATAACAATGCATGACAACAGCAGGTAGTAGAGATTTGTGCAAGTGTTACATATACAAGTGAACAGATATCTCAAAACTTCTCTTTCTACACACTTACACGGAACTAAAATCTAAGGAATGGAGACCCGGGGCAGCAGATTAAATCTAATATAATCTTTAATTAATTTGGGGTGCTCAACTATTTAAACAGGTCAAACAAATTGTATACATTTTTTAGTTGCAATATTTCACTTGTGGTTATATGTAACATTTCTATAAATAAAATATAACAAACACTTCTGAATAAAAAATTACTGTCAAAGTTATCAATATATCCATGGATTTTGCACAGAACAGAGGACATGAGGCTTCAGCAGCTAATGCTTAAATGCAGCAAGTTGTCTTACCTTTCCGCAGCAAGACCACCAAGTGTTCACACGCTTGTGAAGGGCGTGGCTGGATTTATTAGTGACCCTTTGGTGAGTTGTAAAAAAAACTACAAATCTGTATATTGTGTTTGTCTGCCAGGCATTGCTCAGAAGCAGATGACCCCTATACTGAATTAATGGTCAATATAATAGACTTTAACCTGTTTCCGTAACAATACTGTAAATAAATAATGCTGAGGTAAAGATAATTAAACATCGCATTTTCAAGCAACTGCTGGACTATCCCTCAGTATCAACTACAACTTTACAGGGCCTTAAATCTAAATATCAGTGCAATAAACAATTAGAATTAACTCTGAAAATCTTGCGGAAAAGTGTGCTATAATTTGTACGATACTGAGAATTAAGAATCAGTATCTACAGAATAGCAGTGGAAGAACACAGTGAAATTCAATGAACTCTCAATCTTCATTGGTGTCAAATTTTGCTGCACCCCTTTTATAGCACTGTTCAGCGAGTCTAACAGTACATGCTAAATATGTACCCAGCATGTTTGATGGTGGAGATATTAACAGCATCTCTGTTGGGTTCACAGCAAAGGCACATCCACCAGTTCTGACAGTTACATGCAGAGTCGAGCCAAACTTCTGAATCTTCAAAACTCAGTTGGTTAGGAGTCTACAATGGTACAAGTGACAGTGGCATCATGTCTGACTTGTAGAGAAGGGATGGAAGGAAATGAAGTAAAATCTAACTGGTTTCTCACTTGACGTTTCTCTCTCTTAGGATAAAATATAAACACAAATATATTTGGCACTTGCTTCTGTCTTTGGGACCAATGGAAATTTGCAGTTTCATGAACAAGTATCTTGGTTTCAGAATAAAAAGATGCCACCTCAACTTATTATACAGGGAAACCATCCTACTACAACAAGCTCTGTCTATGGTTGAAAGCTGCTTCAAGGAAGCTGCTATCCAATGCAAACTGCATAGAGTGCAGGAGGTCAACGCTCATTTTGGAAGCTTTGGATTATCGCATCACCTCATTGGGTTGTAAATTCTATTTCTGTATAAAAATCAGGTCCACATTCTGAAACTCCAGAGGATAGCAGTTCCTTATCACTGAAGAGGGAAGAGATTTAATGCTTTAACCAGGAGTCACCAAAAGGTCACTTTTATTCCAGTCCACCCACTACATTGATTGTCAATGCCATGATTACTGATTGTGAATAGTGGTTGTATATTGCACTTGTGCAATGGCAGTTAAATTATTCTTGGTCCATAAAAACAATTTTTTATATATAATGTTCAAAACAAAATCCTATGTTTCAAATATTAATACAATTGAAAGGATTTGAAACCTCCTGCAGTTTATCTACACAAATAAATACTTCTTTTGCCTTATTTAAACCTACATTTACATATCTTGCTTTACATTATCTACACACAATATTTGTTACAGAACATTTCCAACATCTCCCTGCAGAGTGTATCTGTTACCTGGTTTAACTTCCTTGTGCGTTAAGTTTTGGGATTTGCCAAACATCATCACAATTCCACTTGCCTTTTAATGATCTAATCATTCAGGTCAATCTAGTATAGGTACTGGTATCTAATATTAAATACATGGATAAACCTTTCAGTTACAAGAAAGCAGAACAACTAATTGAAACTGTTCTAAGTGGGTTAAGTGGCATTAAGTGTAGTTATAGTAAATGGAAACAGGAAAGTGTTGCCATACACCATTGATGCAAATGAATGCTGCACACAATTGTATCCCTTCCCTCATTAACACATCACAGAGCTGAGGGAGGAGGGTTCCATTAAACTCACTCATCTACTTCCTGAAGGCTGCTTTCAAAGAAGCATTGGTAGAGACTGGGAGTAGGGTGCCTGCAGGCTGAAAGAGGCAAGGACACCAACGAAAGAGGGAAATTAGGATGACATAGTCAGAAAGCAGGCTTTGTGAATCAAAAATTTACTCAGTTATAAAAAGGTGATCTTTTGGGAAAAATGCATTTGCTGTCATTACTTGTAGTGTTGTCAGTGAGAACTGAGAAACAGAAATTATTTTTGTTCTGGGACATGTTGAGGTCAGTTCCTCCTCCTTCTTTGAAGTTATCCAATTGAGTATTTTCAAGGATTGGAGGATAGTTAATAGTTTTTGATTCTCTCCAACCCCATCACAAATAATTCAGACACTATAACATGGCGAGTGAAATGAACATACAACCCGAACCACTCAAGCTTTCATTACTATTGGAAGCACAGGGGTTGACCAACTTTCAAAACTTGATCTCACTGCATGGATTTGACCAACTGTCTCAAAAACCTGTAGCAATGTAGAATCATTTGTTACTTATGTAAACGAAACACAATTTTATATATGCCTAGGGATCACTGGCCTCCAAGACAACTCAAAATCAAATTATTAGTCATGCATCTGTAAATTAAAGTATCAACTTAAACATGCACAAAAATCTTATTTAATGAACAGAAAATCAAGTTGTCCAAGAAACGCAAAGAAGCTAAAGTGTAACTGTCAGTTTAACATCTTTGTTTAACAGGGAAATTCCTTCTGCAGTCATACTTTAAACTACCGCCATCTGAAATTGTAACTATGAGATAATGCACCCATTTGCTCTGACTCCAAGTCAGTGAACACTTGACGAATGACCGTTGCTTAATTCTAAGGATCACCAGCTGTTTTGTCATTATATGGATCAAGTATACTGGATCCATATATCCAAAAACTGCATTTCATTTGATCCACATTGAGCTTTAGCATGGGAAGTCTGCCTTGAGAGTTTTGTGGAAGAAATATTTTCAGGTATACTATTATTCAGGGATATATCTTACTTTGCTAGCTATTTTATTTACTTTAGACTAAAGCTTTTTAGGTTTAGGCTATTGTAATGTAAGTTTAGAAGTGGTACCCAAAAACTGAAATTATTTCAAGTCCAAAATGCAATCAGCCCCAAGATTTTTGGATAAAAGATACTCGAATTGTATCTTATATCACATCTGAGGCATTTTTCCTTCTTATGCAAGTGGGAAACAATCTGTGCTGACGTATAATCACAATACCTCATCTTAGGTAAAATGCAAATTCAACTGACCTCAAAGGGAAAAAGAATCACAAAAAGCACCAACTTTGAATTTGATTTATCTAACATTTGGCGTGAAATCACATTTATAATTAACCTGTCACTACTGCAAAAATGGACGTTGTCCTTTTGGATGGTATTAAGTTTCTTACTAGCGTCAACAAACCAAGACCTTTTTAAACATGGCTTATTTTTGTCACGTGGACGATTTCACCCTGCAACTTCAGGAGATTTGGCAAGCTGCCTTGGTGAATCCTCACACCTTTACAGTCTACACAAGAGGATTACTCTGACATTGATGTTAAGTGACTATCATGCACTACTAGAGATGACGTAGTGACATGAGATAGTAACAGAATTCCAATCTAAAATTAATCAGTGCAAAAACAGAGGTTTTACAGTATCAAGTTACTAAAGCTAAACTGCATGAAAAATAACAGTTAATCCTATGTGATGTTCCTGCTGAATTTCAAGAAAACAAGGTGAAAGTATCTGGTCTGTAACAGAAACCTAGTGAAGTAAAAGTACCAGAAGTTACTGTGAACAGGAGCATGGGTATTTACAATAGTCATTGCCAAAACCTGAATAGAAAAGATGCAGAATTAAGCAGGTTCTAAAAGTCTGATCTACAATTCTATGACGAAGTTAAGGTTAACCTTCCGGCTAGTGTTCCACAAATGCAACACTGAATTGTTAAGGCCTGCAGTTCACATTAAACACAATGAGTTCACATCTTCAGTATCTTTTTTGTTAGCACCATGGTACTCATTCACCTGCAGTGCTTGCTTCAATTCTTATGTCACCAGCAGATTTCTCATTTGCTGACCCTTTGGTCTGAAGTGGACTCGACGCCAGTAACTTGCCGCTATTAAACACCAGTTTCCAGTTTTGATACACCTGTGCGACCCCAGCATCCTGCAGTTATGCTCATGCTTCTCTGACTGCGCTCCTTGTCTCGCTCTCGCTCGCTGTCAGACTGGCTATGTGTCCGCTCAGGTTTTGGAGGTGTGGATGCGGTTTGCTGGCTGGAGATAGTGCGCAGCAAATGGTTCCGTTTCCTCAGGAAGTCTGTCTGCCCAGGTAACCCAAAGCTGCCCTTTCGCAGAACCATTCTGGAATTACTTTTCGCAGGACGTGATCGATGGTTATACTCCAGCTGGGACAGATGTGCTGCATATCCATCAGATAAAAACTGGAAGAACACAACACATTTAACAAGAGAGGCATTTGGCTAGACTTTAGGAAAATATAATCAATGCTCATTAAACAGCCAAAGACTAAAACATTTTGCGTCTTTAAAAATATACAGTTAAGAAATCTCAGATTCCATAACCCAGAGCATCCAAAAACATGACAACCAATCTAGTACTTTTGAAGTATAGTCATTGTTAAAATGTAGGAAATATGGCAGCCAGTGTGTGCAAATGATAGGAAAACCTATTTTAATAATGTTGGTTGAGAGATAACTATGGGCATAGAAAAGCAGGAAGAGCTCCCCTTCTTTGAATCGTGTCACAGGATTTTTTTTTAGCCCATCTGAGATGCCACCCAAGGCCTCAGATTAATATCGCAACGAGGTTCTCGCCCAAAGATGGAATTTCTGACAACGCAACACTCCTTTAGTGCTGACTGAATTATCAGATTAAATTGCGTGACAGGAAAATCATTCAGAAGATAGCCCACGGCACTTGATTCAATGAGTAGCTCTTGGCCCTAAAATCAGCCGACTGTGGCTTCAACTCGAGAGATTTGAGAACATAATCCAGGCTGATACCAGTGCATAAAGAACATGGCAATGGTAGGGTGACTCATTAAACGTAGGCATTCTCTAGTGAACATTGAAGATCTCCTGGAACTATTTGAGGAACATCAGAGGGGCCCCCTGACTGTCATGGAAAAAATTTCTCTTTCAACCAACATCGCTAAAAAACAGGGACTTGGAGCTTGCTCCGCCATTCTATAAAATCATGGCTGATCTGATTGTAACCTTAACCCACGTTCCTGCCAACTACAATAACCTTTCGCCCTCTTGTTAACCAAGAATCTATCTAACTCTGCCTTCAAAATATTTAGATTCTGCTTCAACTGCCTTTTGAGGAAGAGAATTCCAGAGACTCACAAATACCCCAGGAGAAAGAAGTTCTTCTCATCACTGTCTTAAAAGACCAAGCCTTCATTTTTAAACAGTGACCCCTAGTTCTAGATTCTCCCACAAGGTCAAGACATAGAAATTAGAAGCAGGAGAAGACAGACAGTAGCAATGGAAGTTTCTGAATGGAGGGCTGTGACAAGTGATGTTCCTCAGGGATCAGCGCTGGGACTTTTGCTGTTTATAATATATAAATGATTTGGAGAAAAATGTAACTGGATTGATGAGTAAGTTTGCAGAGGACACAAAGGTTGATGGATTTGCGGACAGTGATGAGGGCCATCAGAGGATACAGCAGGACATAGATCAGTTGGAGGCGGAGAGATGGCAGATGGAGTTTAATACAGACAAATGCGAAGTAATGCACTTTGGAAGATCTAATACAGATAGAAATATACTGCAAATGACAGAACCCTTAAGAATACCGATAGGCAGAGGGATCTCGGCATGCTTGCCTTCATCAGCCGGGGTATTGAGTTTAAAAATTGGCAAGTCATGTTACAGCTTTACAGAACCTTAGTTAGGCTGCACTTGGAATATAGTGTTCAATTCTGGTCGCCACACTACAAGGATGTGGAGGCTTTGGAGAGGGTACAGAAAAGATTTACCAGAATGTTGTCTGATATGGAGGGCATTAGCTATGAGGAGAGTTTGAAGAAACTTGGTTTGTTCTCACTGGAGCGACAGAGGTTGAGGGGAGACATGATAGAAGTCTTCAAGATTATGAGGGGCATGGACAGAGTGGATAGTCAGAAGCTTTTTCTCAGGATGGAAGAGTCAATTACTAGGGGGCATAAGTTTAAGGTGCAAGGGGCAAGGTTTAAAGGAGATGTACAAGGCAGATTTTTTACAAAGAGTAGCGTGTGCATGGAACTCATTGCCGGGGGAAATAGTGAAAGCGGATACAGTGATGACTTTTAACCGGCGTCTTGACAAGTACATGAATAGGATGGGAATAGAGAGAGATGTTTCCCGGAAGAGTAGGAAGTTTAGCTAAGTTGGGCAGCATGGTCGGTGCAGGCTTGGAGGGCCTGTTCCTGTGCTGTAATTTTCTTTGTTCTCTTTGAGGTGGCCATTCGGCCCTCTGAGGCTATTCTGCCATTCATTTTGATCGTAGCTGATCATCAAATTCAATATCCTGATCTCTCTTTTCCCCCATATCCCTTGATCCCTTTAGCTCTAAGAGCTATATCTAATTTCTTCTTGAAATCAGACATTTTGGCCTCAACTACTTTCTGTGGGAGTGAATTCCACACATTCCCCACCCTCTGGGTGAAGAAATTTCTCCTCACCTCAGTTCTAAAAGGTTTACCTCTTATCCTCAAACTATGACTCCTAGTTCTGGACTTCCCTACCACTGGGAACATTCTTTCTGAATCAACCCTGTCTAACTCTGTTAGAATTTTATAAGTTTCTATGAGATCCCCTCTCATTCTTCTAAACTTCAGTGAATATAATCCTAACCGACTTCGTTCCTCCTCAGACGACAGACCTGCCATGCCAGGAGTCAGCCTGGTAAACCTTCGCCGTACTTCCTCTATAGCAAGGGCATCCTTCTTCAGATAAGAACACCAAAACGGCACACAATACTCCAGGTATGGCCTCACCAATGCTCTGTACAATTGCAGTAAAATATTCCTTTCCCTATACTCAAATCCTCTCGCTCTGAAGGCCAACATACCATTCGCCTTCTTTACTGCCTGCTGTACCTGCGCACTTACTGTCAGATCCTTAGATTCCTAAAAGTTTCGATCAAGTTGCCTCTTACTCTTCTAAATTCCAGTCGATACAAACCTAACTTCCAACCTTTCCTCACAGGACATCCCCTCCCATTGTAAGTATTAGCTTAGTAAACATTCTCTGAACTATTTCCGAAATATTTACATCTTTCCTTAAAGAAGACAACCAATACTGTTTACAGTCCTTCAGATAGTATCTACTTTAAAATGATCTGACAGTGTGAAGTATTACCTGACACTGATGTTGGTACTTTTTAGATGAACGACCTACAATGTAGATTTGTGACGGTGATAAGCCAAGGGAACTATAAACTGAAATATCCTTTGTGGATCCATACGCTGCATGAATCTTCATCAACACCTGCGAGTTTCAGGAATATATAACAGAATTAACACTTGGAGACATTAGAAATTGAGATGTTAAATTACTAGTCACTGTTTCATTAAAAACAGATGCGTGAACAAGAGAAAAATAGAGTTGATCATCAATAATTTAGGCATTAGAGATACAATACAGTTTAAAAATGGAATGCTTACATCTTGCATGAGGCTGCGAAGGAAGTTGGCTTTGTGTCGGAGGGGATCATGAACAAGTCCATCACAGAAGGAAACGATTCCATGGGGGAAATTATGCTGAGCGAGCCAAGCCACCACTCTCTGCTTCTGCATATCAGGTCGCCCCGTTACGTAGATGATGAAGTAGCCAAGATCCTGCCAGTGCCTGCAACACAACAGCTCATTAACAACTGCTGTTAAAAGGTTTACACTTTCACAGGTCCCAACACGTTTAAGGCTGAAATTCGCTTGAATTTTATTTTCTTATTATACACAGCCAGTGACTAATTCAGAGTTTTGTCCCTTTCTGCAGAGGTTCTCGAAGTCGTGCAACGCTCAGTTTATTTCGTTCTGTAACAATCTTGTCCCAACACACTTCACAGGAATAATTATCAAACATAATTTAACCCCAAGCTACATAAGGAGATATCAGGGCAAGTCATCAGAGAGGCTTGGGGGGAGGGGGGGTGGGGGCGAAGTGGGGAGGTTTAGGTAGGGAATTCCAGATTTAGAGCCCAGACAATTGAAGACACAGCCATTGTGGAGCGATGAAGATGGAGTAAGCATCACATCTTCCCTCATTTTTACACTATTTGGGTATTTTGCCCTCCTTCCTGTTGCTGTTTCGTTTTATAAGTTTCAAGTTAACATTATCCAACTAACCAACTTGCACATGCAAGAGTCATAGAGGTTGACAGCATGGAAACAGGCCTTTTGGCCCAACTTGTCCATCCCGCCCCTTGTGCACCCCTAGAGTGCAAGACTCTCAGTGACTTATTCAGTTATGGAAAGGTTGAGACCAATCCAGTCCACACTTGATTCTCATATTTGTATTTTCAGCAAGGATTCATGCTTTTTGATTTGCTGCAGAAATCCTGACAAATTTTCCCTACTCAACTCCAGCATCCCAAGACCAACTGCACAGTCCCCACATCAGCCCAGAGCTTTATGACCAGTTGACTGAGAGATTATATTTCTATACCACACCTATTTTGAGAAAAAAACAAAACAGACAGTATTAAAGACTGCAAGATGATTTGCACTAAAATTGATTCAGCTTATTCTTATGGTTCAGATAATTACACTTTGCATCTTCCAGTTTTAACATGTAAATATTTTGTAGTTTCTCATATATTCCTGCAAATATGTAACAATGCTTGGATAATGCACACAATGCAAAGGTTACTGAGACCACAGCCACTGTAAAGACCATTATCTGCAACATCTTCAATTGTTTAGTAGTTAGTAAAATGCCACAAAGTCCATCAGTGGATGTGATGTATTTAGATTTCCAGAAGGTCACTGACAAAGTGCTGCATAGGAAACTGTTTAATAAGTTAAGAGCCCATGGTGTTAAGGGTATGATCCTGGCATGGATGGAGGATTGGCTGATTGGCAGAAGGCAGAGTGGGGAGAAAGGGTCTTTTTCAGGATGGCAGCCTGTGACTGGTGGTGAGCCTCAGGGGTCGGTGCTGGGGCCACAACTTTTCACAATATACATTAACGATTTGGAGGAAGAAACTGAAGGCATTGTTGCTAAGTTTGCAGAAGATACAAACATATGTAGAGGGACAGATAGTACTGAGGAAGCAAGAAGACTGCAGGACTTGGACAGGTTAGGAGAGTGGGCAAAGGAGTAGCAATGGAATACAGTGCAGAAAAGTGTGAAGTTTGCATTTTGGAAGGAGGAATGGAGGCAGACTATTTTCTAAATGAGAAAATGCTTAGGAAAATCAGAAACACAAAGGGACTTGGGAGTTATTGTTCAAAATTCTCTTAAGGTTAACGTACAAGTTAGTCGGCAGTTAGGAAGGCAAATGCAATGTTAGCATTCATGTCAAGAGGGCTAGAATACAAGAGCAGGGATGTACTTCTGAGGCTGTACAAGACTCTGGTCAGACCCCATTTGGAGTAATGTGAGCAGTTTTCGGCCCCATATCCAAGGATGGATGTGCTGGCCTTGGAAAGGGTCCAGAGGAGGTTCACAAGAATGATCCCTGGAACAAATGTTGTATGAGGAACAGTTGAGAATTTTGTGTCTGTACTCGTTGGGAGTTTAGAAGGACGAGGGGGGACCTTATTGAAACTCACAGGATACTGTGAGGCCTGGATAGAGTGGACGTGGAGAGGATGTTTCCAGTAGTAGGAAAAATTAAAACCAGGATGATCCTTTAAAACAGAGATAAGAAAGAATTTCTTCAGCCAGAGTGGTGAATCTGTGGAACTCTTTGCCACAGAAGGCTGTGGAGGCCGGGTCATTGAATGTCTTTAAGATAAAGATGGATAGGTTCTTGATTAATAAGGTGACCAGTGGTGATGGGGAAAAGGCAGGAGAACGGGGATGAGAAAAACATCAGCCATGACCATGGGAGGTTGTACTACAGGCTTGCGGCGGACTGAAAAGATTGAGTATGTGGACGTTAAGAGGATGCGTTGGAACTTTTAAATTCTATCAAGATAGATAAGTCACCGGGACCGGATGGGATGTACTCCAGGTTACTGTGGGAGGTGAGGGAAGTGATTGCAGAGCCCCTGGCGATGATCTTTGCATCGATGAAGACGGGAGAGGTTCCGGAGGATTGCGGATGTGGTTCCTATTTTCAAGAAAGGGAACAGGGATAGCCCGGGAAATTACCGACCGGTGAGTCTGACCTCAGTGGTTGGTAAGTTGGTGGAGAGGATTCTGACGGACAGGATTTATGAACATTTAGAGAAGTTTAGAATGATCAGAAATAGTCAGCACGGCTTTGTCAAGGGCAGGCCGTGCCTTTCGAGCCTAGTTGAGTTCTTTGAAAATGTGACTGAACACATTGACGAAGGAAGAGTGGTGGATGTGGTTTACATGGACTTCAGCAAGGCGTTTGATAAGGTCCCCCATGCAAAACTTCTTGAGAAGGTGAGAGGGCACAGAATCCAAGGGGCTTTGGCCTTGTGGATCCAGAACTGGCTTGCCTGCAGAAGGCAGAGAGTGGTTGTGGATGGGTCTTTTTCTGCATGGAGGTCGGTCACCAGTGGAGTGCCCCAGGGATCTGTTCTGGGACCCTTGCTGTTTGTCATTTTCATAAATGACCTGGATGAGGAAGTGGAGGGATAGGTTAGTAAGTTTGCCAATGATACGAAGGTTGGTGGTGTTGTGGATAGTCTGGAGGGATGTCAGAAGTTGCAGCATGATATAGATAGGATGCAAGACTGGGCGGAGAAGTGGCAGATGGACTTCAACCCGGATAAATGTGTAGTAGTCCATTTTGGCAGGACCAACAGGATGCAGGAGTACAATATCAAGGGTAGGAGTCTTAGCAGTGTTGAGGAGCAGAATGACCTTGGGGTTCGGGTCCATAGGACTCTTAAATCGGCCTCGCAGGTGGAGGATGTGGTCAAGAAGGCGTATGGTGTACTGGCCTTCATTAAATCGAGGGATTGCGTTTAGGAGTTGGGAGGTAACGCTGCAACTTTATAAGACCTTTGTCAGACCCCACTTGGAGTACTGTGCACAGTTCTGGTCGCCTCACTACAGGAAGGATGTGGAAGCTATTGAGAGGGTGCAGAGGAGATTTACAAGGATGTTGCCTGGATTGGGAGGCATGCCTTATGAAGATAGGTTGAGGGAACTAGGTCTCTTCTCCCTGGAGAGACGAAGGTTGAGAGGCGACCTGATAGAGGTTTGTAAAATGTTGAGAGGCATAGATAGGGTGGATTCTCAGAGGCTATTTCCCAGGGCTGAAATGGTCGCTACGAGAGGACACAGGCTTAAGGTGCTGGGAAGCAAGTACAGAGATGTTAGGGGTACGTTTTTCACTCAGAGGGTGGTGTGCGAGTGAAATCGGCTGCCGTCGGTGGTGGTAGAGGCGAACTCGCTGGGGTCTTTTAAGAGACTTCTGGATGAGTATATGGGATTTAATGGGATTGGGAGTTACAGATAATTCTATGGCCTGGTAGGTAGGGATATGATCGGTGTAACTAGTGGGCCAAAGGGCCTGTTTGTGCTGTAGTGTTCTATGATTGAATGGCAGAGCAGACTTGATGCACCGAGTGGCCTAATTCTGCCCTTGGCGCAGCTGGAGTCGGGACCCTGTGCAAGAACCTCTCCAGCTACACTGAGGGCATCCTGAAACTCATTGTACAAAGGTCCCCCAGCTTTTGTTGCGTCACTACGGACTTCCTACAGAAACTCAGCACAAATAGAGCAGTTGAACCAGGAGCACTCCTCGTCACAATGGATGTCTCGGCACTCTACACCAACATCCCCCACGACAATGGCATTGCTGCAACTGCCTCAGGACTCAACACGAACAATTGCCAATCTCCAGATGCAATTTTACAACTCATCCACTTCATCCTGGACCACAGTGTCTTCACCTTCAATAACCAGTTCTTCTTCCACACACATGGAACAAATTCGCACCTCAATATGCCAACATCTTCATGCACAGGTTTGAACAAGACTTCTTCACCACATAGGACCTTCAACCGATGTATCTAGTGTATAGCATCGATCACATTTTCTTCCTTCGGACTCACGGTGAACAATCACTGAAACAACTATATGATGACAACAAGTTCCACCCCAACATCTGACTCACCATGGACTACTCTCCAGAATCGGTTGCATTCTTGGACACCGCATCTCCATCGAGGACAGTCACCTCAGCACCTCACTGTACCGCAAGCCCCTGGATAACCTTACGACACTCCACTTCTCCAGCTTTCACCCTAAACACGTTAAAGAAGCCATCCCCTCCATATACACAGGATCTGCTCAGATGAGGAGGATTATAACAGACACCTCCAGACACTGAAAGATGCCCTCGCAAGAACAGGATATGACGCTCAACTCATCGATCGACAGTTCCGATGCGCCACAGCGAAAAACCGCACCAACCTCCTCAGAAGACAAACACGGGACACGGCGAACAGAGTATCCTTCGTCGTCCAGTACTTCCCCAGAGTGGAGAAGCTATGACATCTTCTCTGGAGCCTTCAACATGTCATTGATGAAGACGAACTCACCAAGGCAATCCCCACACCCCCCACGTCTTGCCTTCAAACAACCGCACAATCTCAAACAGACCATTGTCCGTAGCAAACTACCCAGCCTTCAGGAGAATAGTGACCACGACACTACACTACCCTGCCACAGCAACCTCTGCAAGACATGCTGGATCATTGACACGGATGCCATCATCTCACGTGAGAACACCATCCACCAGGTACACGGCCCATACTCTTGCAACTTGGCCAATGTTGTCTACCTGATACGCTGCAGGAAAGGATGTCCCGAGGCATGGTACATTGGGGAGACCATGCAGACGATACGACAACGGATGAATGAACACCACTCGACAATCACCAGGCAAGAGTATTCTCTCCTGTTGGGGAACCCTTCAGCGATCATAGGCATTCAGCCTCTGATCTTCGGGTAAGCATTCTCCAAGGCAGCCTTCATGACAGCGCACAGTCACTGAACAGAGACTGATAGCCAAGTTCCACACACGAGGACAGCATCACCCGGGATCTTGAGTCACACTATCTGTAACCCCCATGACTTGCCTGGGTTTGCAAAATCTCACTGTCTGTCTGGCTGGAGACAATACACATCTCTCTAACCTGTGCTTAACCCTCTCTCCATTCACATTGTCTGTACCTTCAAGATTTGGTTACCTGTAAAGACTTGCATTCCAACCATTATCTTATAAATTGAGTTTGTGTCTTTATATGCCCTGTTTGTGAACAGAATTCCCACTCACCTTGATGAAAGGGCAGTGCTACCAAATAAACCTGTTGGATTTTAACCTGGTGTTGTGAGACTTCTTGCTGTGTTTACCCCAGTCCAACGCCGGCATCTCCACATCAAAAAATCCACCCAGTGTTTCAGTTCTGATTGTGTAGATTTATCCTCTCGTTACTCTCTAACCTGCCACGTTTCTGGTATCTTTGTCTTTATTTCAGATTTTCAACACCTGCAGTATTTTGTTTACTGTTCACGGGTCATTGCACGTTTCCACAAGAACAACTATTCAGAAGCATAGTTCACTTCACCACAGTTAGAGAGCCAAGTGTTGTGAAATATCTTTGGTAATCATGCAAACAATTGCTAATTTTAATGAAGGAATGTATAGCCACTTCTTCAGTGCTAGTTAAGAGCAATTATTTCCATTTACCTTACAACATCCACTGCTCCAGCTCTGACCTTGGGATCACTGCCCATAATGGAGACACTTGCTGCAAACGACCCATCGATACTAAACACCACGCACTCTGTTCCTTTCGGCAGTACGGTTATGTAGCTATCGCCAGATGTGTGATCTCCCCTAGAAAAAAGATTTTTAAAAAATGCTTTTCACAGGCAATCAAAATAAGTTTCCACTTCAGCAGTGGTCGGTTTTAAATGTAATTATTCTTTACAAACTCATTCCTCTATCAAACAGTTCCTGCTTTCAAACAAATAACATTATTCTTTCCCATTTAAGATATGCATATTCATTTAATCCTTTTGTTAGACTGTTTTGTTCATGCCTTATTAATGTACACATCTTTAACAGTTTCTGAAAATTATCCACAGCAGTGCAGTGCTTCCTCAGTACTGCACCAACGTCAGTCTGGGCTAGGTGCTCAAATCCCTGGAGTAAAGCTTGAATCCATGAGTTTACAGTGCAATGGGTGATACAGTGATGATTACCGAGGGCAGCAGCTTAGCACAATATTGTAGGCGCTTTGCTGCTGTGCCCCTGGGAATTGGTTGAAATTAACAGAACGGATTCCATATTGAAGGTTTCCAGTGAGAGAAATCAAGCTCTCATTTCATCGGATCGGATTGAACTTTAAACCCTGGATCTACATCTGTAGCCAAATGTTCTTATTAAAACTTATCCTCTTTCAGATTAAATTAGATAATTATTTTAACTTAAAAACTAGTCAGCTATTTAGAAATATGAAGAAAGGTGAGTTTGTATAAAGAAAATATATATTTCTTAGTGTTTCCCATAACTGTGCACATCAAAATTCCAGCAATTTCCAAGTTTAATATCCACACAATTACCTAATCACCATTTTTACTGGATAGACACCGATTCCCAGTCTCTTTTCCTTTGGGATAACATAAGAAATTCTGCCACTGCTATTTGTGATATCAGTGTCAAAATAAACCCACTCCCCTGTAGGAGGCTGAGTCATAACATGAATATCCACCTGTCAAAAGAAAATAAAGAGGAAAATTACACCAAGCAGACATTGCATAATAAATATTCCAAGGAACCAGCGAATTCAATCCAATATCATTCATGTCTGACAAAATAGATTTCAGCAAGAGGTCACAGACAAATTCATGTTAATCTTTAAGGAATTTACTGGCCTTGCGTACTCAGCTATCCGCTTATCGGTGGCAGTAATCCAGATTCCTCAATGGGCAGCCGAAAGTGAAATCATTACACAGAGGATCAGATAGACCTGGTAATCCCCTCCACAACCAATCATTTAACAAACTTAAAACATCCTAAACACGGTTTCCATTACAGAAAGGTTTTTGGAATAGCAGAGAGCTACAATCTGTGAGAACAGTTTATTCAAGGAGTCCAGCTGATGTGAAGCAGGGCCCCTCAGACTGAAGGCGAGTTACATTGGAAATTACCACATCCTATTTCAAACAGCATAACATTCTTCCTTTTGAATCGAATTTACATCATAGGGTGCAGTCAATTCTCTGCAGCAGAAACAAAACTAGAAGATATTTAAGGAATCAAAGTAGATTTTGCCTCTGCAAATCAGTCATTTTTGAATAAATTAGAATAATAAAAGACAAATGTTTTCTTTACACTTGAGATTGATTTTTTTTTAAACACAGGCACTCTCTCCTTTGAAGCAATATTAGGAACAGAATCCCTACAGTGCAGGAGACGATCATTCAGCCCACCGAGTCTGCACTGACCTCAGTCCCATCCAGGCCATATCCCCAGAATCCCATGCATTTATCCTAGCTAGTCCCACTGACACTAAGCATGGCCAATCCACCTAACCAGCACATCTTTGAACTGTGGGGAAACTATTTATACACAGTTTGGATTGTTTGAAGGCTGGTTTCCTTTTTGCAACTTAGCTGGCACGATGAAAATAGGGGAGTAAATTAAATTTGATGAGTTACATTGAGAAAGTTAGACTAACAGAAAGTTTCAATTTCATTTCACCTAAGTCTATATTGTTTCTGATTCACTTATGAGATATGGGTATGGCGAGAATACATTGCTCATCCTTATTTGCCCTCGAGATAGTGTAGGTACACCCTAGCGCTGTTAGAGAGGGAAATTAAGTGGTTTTCTGGGTCAATTTAAGGGGATTAAGAATCCTATAGCTGTGGATCTGGAGTTTGGGACTTTTATGGCAACCCAATGGTTTAAGAGTCACCATTACTGAGACGAGTCCACCAACATTACCACTCTGCTACCAAACCCTACAGTAGCAGATCCTGAGATTAATCTTCTTTATTTTGCTGCCATTGTTTAGTGGCAAGAACTGCTCAAGGGTGAAGGAGTTGTTCAGATGTATAAATATGAAATGGTGACATTGTGATTATGTTACAGAACTCATAATCCAAGTGCCCGGCTAAATAACCCACAGAGATAGGAGTTCAAATCCCAGCAGAGCAGCTGAGGAATTTAAATTAATTTAATACAGATGGAATATGAAGTTAATATCTAGATTGTTCTGTACAGTTGTTTAGGGAAGGAAATTGCAGTCCTTTCCAGTTCTGACCTACATGTGACTCTAGACCCACACTAATGTGGTTGACTCTGAACTGCCCTCTAAATAATTCTAGCAAGCCACTCAGTTGTGTTGAATAATGCTATGAAAAGCTATAATGCACTCCCTGATCTCTCTCCGCCTCTCCTCTAGTTGGTTTAGTTCATACAACATACTGTTCTTTCAGTATATAAAATCTTCCACTTAGTCTCTGTTGAATTTCATCTGTTGCACTTTGGATTAGTTCAACTTCTTCTCACTGCCCTTTTAATCTGTGAATCTGACCTATTTACATTTCTACCTCCATGGCACCAATTTTAACTGTCTACGTGTATTAAAATTTCACTTTTAGTCTTCTTTGGATTTTAGCAAAAATAATGGACCCAGCACCAATTCAGAGGGTGCCCCGTTCAATGCAGACCCCATCTAATCCTGACATTATGTTCCTATTTAATACATGGACTTTAGCAATTGTTTACATGGACTTTAGCAAGGCCTTTGACAGGGTACCGCTTGATAGGTTGTTGCATAAAGTTAAATCTCACAGGATGCAGGGTGAGGTATCTAAATGGAGACAAAATTGGCTTCTTGACAGAAGCCAGCAAGTGGGTATACAGGGTTGTTTTTCAAACTGGAGGCCTGTGACCAGCGGTGTGCCTCAGGGATCAGCGCTGGGTCCACTGTTATTTGTCATTTATATTAATGGTTTGGATGAGATATAGGGAGGGAGGGTACATGGTTAGTAAGTTTACAGATGACACCAAGATTGGTGGCATAGTGGACAGTGAAGAAAGTCCAACTGCAGTGGGATCTTGATCAATTGGGCCAGTGGGCTGACAAATGGCAGATGGAGTTTAATTTTGATAAATGCGAGGTGATGCATTTTGGTAGACTGAACCAGGGCAGGACTTACTCAGTTAATGGTAGGGCGCTGGGGAGAGTTACAGAACAAAGAGATCTAGGGGTACAGATTCATAGCTCCTTGAAAGTGGAGTCACAGGTGGACAGAGTGGTGAAGAAGGCATTCAGTATGCTTGGTTTCATCGGTCAGAACATTGAATACAGAAGTTGGGATGTCTTGTTGAAGTTGTACAAGACATTAGTAAGGCCACACTTGGAATACTGTGTGCAATTCTGATCACCCTATTATAGAAAGGATATTATTAAACTAGAAAGAGTGCAGAAAAGATTTACTAGGATGCTACCAGGACCTAATGGATTGAGTTATAAGGGGAGGCTTTTTTTCTGGAGCGTAAGAGGCTGAGGGGTGACCTTATAGAGGTCTATAAAATAATGAGGGGCATAGACAAGCTAGACAGTCAATACCTTTTCCCAAAGGTAGGGGAATCTAAAACTAGAGGGCATGGTTTTAAGGTGAGAGGGGAGAGATACAAAAGTGTCCAGCGGGGCAATTTTTTCACACAGAGGATGGTCAGTGTCTGGAACAAGCTGCCAGAGGCTGTAGTAGAGGAAGGTACAATTTTGTCTTTTAAAAAGCATTAAATAATTACATGAGTACGCTGGGTATAGAGGGATATAGGCCAAATGTGGGTAATTGGAATTAGCTGAGGGGTTTTAAAAAATTAGGGGGGCATGGACAAGTTGGGCCAAAGGGACTGTTTCGATGCTGTAAACCTCAATGACCCATTTGCTCTGAGTGGAATTGGAAGCAGGACTAGGTAGGGTACATGCAAAGGGCTAGGGCCTGGGGTGGATCGTGTTCTGTGCAGACTTGATGGGCCGAAAGGCCTTCTCTGCAATGTAGGATTTTATGATTCTATGAAATAACCACAATGCAATTGGTTTATTATTCTTCCACAATTCATGTTCCGTTGTCCTATCATTTAATCAGTTTGTGGCTTTGTGTTTGTAATGGATTTGACACAAACTGTGCTGATTGCCACAACACACAAGATCCAGGGAACACCCAAGTTCAGAATTTGAGTGATGGCAGATACTTTAAGCATGACAATGAACCACTGTGATATAATCAGCTACACAGACACAGACTGAATTCCATAATGTGTGTGTGTAGAAGGACAAAGGAACATGAATTGTGTAAGAATAATAAACCAATTGCATTGTGGTTATTTCATAGAATCATAAATCCTACATTGCAGAGGAGGCCATTCGGCCCATCAAGTCTGCACAGAACACAATTCACCCCAGGCCCTAGCCCCATGCATGTACCCTATCTAGTCCCCGAGGGGCTGTTAGTATCGACTTGCAGTATTGGAAAAGAGTGCACAGATTTGCTGTCCTGCGTTCTTCAGGGTTGGGACACACACACATAAGTGAACATGTGATTGTTTTCCTCCAGGAGGGACAGTACAGCTACCCAAGCACAGCATCCCATTCATATATCTGAGAACCAGTAAGACAAACGCCCAATAAAGAGTGCAGTAACAACATCTCCAGCCCAACCAACACAGTGAGGAGGAAATACTTGCTTGCGATGTCACAGACCCACTTTCTGGAATTTCTCAGCATCCAACAAGAGCTTTCAAGCTGCCTGTGTTACACAAAGGAACTGAATACCTGAACCATACCTAAAAGGGAGGTGACTGAGACACAATACAACATCAACACATGGCAAATAGCACAATATAAAAATAACTGGCCATTTAAACCCAAGTGTTAGCGCAGGGAATGTTGAGAGTGCAAAATCCCTAACACACAACAAAGCTTCATTATTAGCTGTTGGGTTTATTGGCCCTGCTATCTAGTAAAGGAAAGGGATTGTGCAATTTTACAACACAAAGTCAGGTCACTTGGCCTACTGCCTCTGCGCTGGCTCCCTGAAAGAACTAACAATCCCGTCTCTTTGAACTGTTGAAAACGGTTATTTTTCACATTTTACCTACTTCTCTGTTACAACCTCTTACAGATTCTGCATCTAGCACTATTGCTTATAGAGCTTTTCGTGTTCAAACAGCCCTTGTTTAAAGAAGTTTCTCTTAGAAGTTTTTGCCTGTTAGACAAGCTGGTGTGGTGGTGTGCTTTCCCAAAGCGAGGCCCAGAAACAGCACGTGATCAGCATGGGAAATTTCACCTTTTCTCCAGTTAGTGTGACCATATCCAAAGGACCGTACATAAATCTCCCAGTCAGTGTCTGAGGACCATCTTCCGTCACAATAACGTCACTCACTCGGTGATTTGCTGTAACATTCTGCATGAAATGGCAAAAGGGAAATTGAACTTACATTCCAGCTATCGAGTTAACCAAAAGAAATAATTAAAGTAGATCAGACACTCCACATACCCTAAATTAATAACAATGTTTTCATACCCTTATTTTAACTTGTGTCCTTTTCCGAAGCCACTTTTCCCGTGGTTTTGAAGGACTGAATACAGAAACCTCTTTCCCATCCAGTTCCAGAACACTCGCATTTTCATGTCTCATAACCTATATGTACATAGAGTTATATATTATTAATTATTACCTTGCAGTACAACAGTGACTAAATTCAAGATTAAAGTGATTGTAAAGTGCTTTGGGATGTCCCGAGGTTTGATAAACACTCAATAAATACAATCTTTCTTCTGATGATAGGTCAGAAATGTTAAATTCTTTTTTGCCCACAGACGCTGCCAGACCTCGCTGAGTTTATCCAGCATTTTCTGTTTTTATTTCAGGTTTTCTGTTTATTAATCCTTCATCGTCTTTCCACCATAATTCTACTGTGAGAATTTCAATTACTTTTTAGATTGTGTTGGAAGGTTAAATTGCAGCAGTATCTATGCTAAATTAAAATGGTAACAGGAAAATTTCACAGATTGTTAACTTGTTTTCAAGGCAATAGGCTTGACCCAGTGATATCACTATCATCAGTAAGTCAAAAACTCATGGACTAAATTCATACTTCAGCGACTTGAGTATGTAACCCAGGCTGACACCCACAGTACACAACTGAGAAATTGCTGCTCTGTCAGAGGTACTATCATTTGGATGAGTATGAAATGGAGGCCTATCTGGCCTCTTGGGTGGCTATGATAGATGCCTTGGCACGACTCTGAGAACATGGGAATTCTCCTGGTGCCTGGGCAACACTTACGTCTCAACTAACATCAAAACAAACAATCTAATAATTTATCAGTTTGCTGATTGTGGGATCTTGCCATGTCACAAACTGACTGCTGTGTTTACCACAAGTGACTACGCTTTAGAAGTATTTCAGTGTAAAGTGTTTGTGACTTGCTGAGATTGTGAAAGTTGCAATTGTAATTTTCTGGGTAATTTCTTTGTGAATTACCTGTCGTAGCAGAAAGGAGACGACGTCTGTTGACTCCCAGTAACTTGCATGAAATAGATGGGGCAAGGCTACAGTTGGAAACGCCGTCAGGGCATCCGGACAGTAGAGAGCATAATCAATCCTTTTAGTACCCCACCACTTCGCTGCAACTAAAACAAAAAAGAATCTTATTAAACTTTTAAAAATGACTGAAAAGAATTTAGTGAGTAGTTCGAAGGTGAAGGTGCTGATGTGTCTGATGTGTCTGATGCTTTTTAATATTAAGGTGAAGAGTTGTGTGAAATGAATCCATCCTGTTACTGTCAAGATCTTCACGTGTGGAACAAATTTCACTCAAAAGTCAAAATAAATCACAGCTGCAATGTAATTTTATTAAAGAATAAGTGAGCCTGAAACTGGTGCAGAGATAATAATACCCAAGCTGTAGTTTCCTACAAGTGACGAGGTAGATTTTTCAGCAGGCTCTGTGCAAGTGTTTGAAGGAATGCTATCAAATTCTTCTCGGCTGCATTTTAAAACTGAATCCAATGGTGTAGAAGGGAATTAAAATGCAACACAGTAAGAATATGGACACAATCAGCACCTTCCCTGCCCCAGCAAGTGGTTGCCAAAATTTCATTTAGAAGAAATTTGACAGCAATTCTTGGAAAGTAATTTGAGTTTCTGGTGACTCCCAGAGATGCCGGCATTGGACTCCCATTGAAACAGGACTTCTACGGATCTCAGTCCATCGCCCACATATGTAGCCATTGTGTAAGAAAATAAAGGTTCACATTACACCGTATATTTGTGTTAAAGACCAATTTTAACACTAAGTTAGCAGTTCTTTTTGAGGGAAAAAGGAAAATAAATTTATCTAGGGGAGGAGTTATAAGCGAGGATGCGTCTAAAAGCTACGTTATAACTAGATTTGGTTCTATGATCCCAATACCTGAATGGATATCCACCTCTGAGACTGTGTGTTGTGTTGGACTCTGTTTTTCAGCAGAATTCACACAATTCTGCTTCAGCTTTTGCTTGTTCTGACTCTGAGACAACTTGGGTTTGGACTGTTTATAGTCCGTACAGAAAGTACATTTTGAAAGGGCTTTGTTGTAGGGGACATGTTTGAACAAGAAAGCCAACCTTTTGCAATTGTTGGGTTGATATTTTTGCTCTGAGAAATGAAAGTAAAACAAAATTCACATTACACAGTACACCAATCAATACCAAAGACTTTGCTTTCTAATTCTAATAACATTTAAAATGTATTTGTTTAATTTATGACAAGATCCTGTCATGGGTTTGCTGTGCTTTTATAATTCATGTTTTCTTCTTGAACTGTTCTCTTCAGAATGAATGTAACTTTGGCTTCCTGGAGTTCTGATAACACCAATGGGGACAGTGACAGTAGGGACATTAGGACAGATATCAATTCCAGCTTTCCCTATTCACTTTTCCTTCTTTTCCCACAGTACTTCCAGCTTAGAATGAACAAGCTCACCTCAGCCACTGGCCAACAGAACCATCGAGTTTCCCTGTTGGGAATTAAGCATTCCGATTTACGAGCCCTTATAACCTGAGATCTTATGACATAAGCTTAAAACAGTACAGGTCAAGTATCCTTTAACCATAAAACCAAAAGCCAGACACATCCAAAAGCTGCACTGTTTTTGTGCCGCGTCAGGAAGCCCCTGACCCAAGTCGCCATTACCAAGCAGACATGAACCTTGCTGACCATGCCCAACCTTTAGCATGGGAAACCTAATTGTTTCCACTGTGGTGAACACATCAAATAGACTATAAGACACCCTAATGGCTAACAATGGGAGTCACAGAATCATAGAGGTTTACACCATGGAAACAGGCCCTTCGGCCCAACTTGTCCATGCCGCCCAGTTTTTACTACTAAGCTAGTCCCAATTGCCTTTGTTTGGCCCATATCCCTCTATACCCATCTTACCCATGTAACTGTCTAAATGCTTTTTAAAAGACAAAATCGTACCCACCTCTACTACTACCTCTGGCAGCTTGTTCCAGACACTCACCACCCTCTGAAAAAAATTGCCCCTCTGGACCCTTTTGTATCTCTTCCGTATCACCTTCAACCTATGCTCTCTAGTTTTAGACACCCCCATCTTTGGAAAATATGTTGACTATCTATCTTCTCTATGTCCCTCATTATTTTACAGATCTTTACAAGATCACCCTTAAGCCTCCTACACTCCAGGAAAAAAGGTCCCACTCTATCCAGCCTCTCCTTATAACTCAAATCATCAAGTCCCAGTAGCATTTTAGTAAATCTTTTCTGCACTCTTTCTAGTTTAATAATATCCTTTCTATAATAGGGTGACCAGAACTGTACACAGTATTCCAAGTGTGGCCTTACCAATGTCTTGTACAACTTCAACAAGACGTCCCAACTCCTGTATTCAATGTTCTGACCGATGAAACCAAGCATGCTGAATGCCTTCTTCACCACTCTGTCCACCTGTGACTCCACTTTCAAGGAGCTATGAATCTGTACCCCTAGATCTCTTTGTTCTGTAACTCTCCCCAACACCCTACCATTAACTGAGTAAGTCTTGCCTTGGTTCAATCTACCCAAATGTATCACCTTGCATTTATCTAAATTAAATTCCATCTGCCATTTATCAGCCACTGGCCCAATTGATCAAGATTCCGTTGCAATCCAAGATAACATTCCTCACTGTCCACCATGCCACCAATCTTCGTGACATCTGCAAACTTACTAATGATGCTTACTAAATTCTCATCCAAATCATTACTATAAATGACAAATAACAGTGGACCCAGCACTGATCCCTGAGGCACGCCGCTGGTCACAGGCCTCCAGTTTGAAAAACAACTCTCTACAATCACTCTCTCTTTTGTCATCAAGCCAATTTTGTATTCATTTGGCTACCTCACCCTGGATCCTGTGAGATTTAACCTTATGCAACAACCTACTATGCAGTACCTTGTCAAAGGGGAAAGAATCGCAAGCATAATTTAATTTTCAATTGTGTAGAAAGTAGAGTTATTGCAGAAACGTGACCGTGGTGTAACTGTGAGGAAATTGAGTGAGGGGTATGGGGTGCGTATCACCACCATATACCATTTAAGCTAACAGAAAGGGGTCACTGTTTAAAAATAATGGCTTGCTCATTTAATACAGAGATGAGGAAAACCTTTGTTCTCAGAGCACAGAGTATTTGGAATTCTCTTCCTCAAAAGGCAATGGAGGCAGAGTCTTTGAACATCTTTAAGGCAGAGCTGGATAGATTGGCGATAAGCAAGGGGATGAATGGTTATCAGAGTCGGCAGAAACATGGGCTGGAATTTTCCAGCCATTCACGCCGATGGGATTTTCCAGTCCCGCTGCAGTGAATGGAGATTTAGCCGAGAGCCAAACTGTCCATCCTCGTTTGCCTCAGTGATGGAGTGAGAACGGCTGGAAAATTCATGCCCATGGATTGAGGTTACTGATTGGTGGAGAGCGCTCGAGGGGCCAAATGGCCCACTCCCACTCCTCATTTGTATGTTCAGATAAAGCAAGTTATTGACATTTTATATTGCAAGTGATTCACAAAAATTATTGAATAATGGGAAGACTTCACATCGGTTGGAAGATTCTGAACATGATGGTGTTGTGATGCAGTGGATTTGTCAGCGCAGGAGTGAAAGGTTGACTGACCCAATGAACGTGCAGCGAGGTCTAACACAAAGAACTGAAGCTTGTGAATACACCACTGGCTGATGCAGAAATTCAGCAATGTCATGGTATCAAATCTGTGGAAGTTTGTGATGATAAAGCATCTTTTTCTATTCATGGAACGTGGACGTCGCTGACTGAGCCAGCATTTACTGCCCATCCCTAATTGCCCTTGAACTGAGTGGCATATTTGGGCATTGAAGAGTTAATGCCCAAACATTGGAGTCACATGTAAGGCAGAGAGATAGATTAGGATGGCAAATAAAGGACGTAAGGAATCCAGATGAGGTTTGACAATTTAACGATTTAATTGACAGATTTTTTATTGAATTCAAATTTCAACATCTGCCATGGTGGGATTCAAACCCGGAATCCCAGAGTATTACTCCGGGTCTCTGAATTACTAATCCAGTGACAATACCACTGTGCCACCACCTCCCCAGACTGTGCTGCTACTGAAAAACATATCGATGAGTTTGCTCTGCTAACTTAGATGAGAGTCTTTCACCTGAACAAATTTACACTGGTGACCAATCGAGTCTGTTCTGGTGATCAGTCCTTAGGAAAATGCTAACAGCAGCTGAGGAGAGTGCACCAATGGGTGTCAAGGGTGCTCAGGATAGGTTGACTGTCTTTGGTTGTGTCAATGTGTCTGGGCCACTCAAATAGAAATTGGCTGTAAATTGGGAAGAGCAAATGTCCCAGGTGTTTCAAGGGTGGTTATACATTACCTGTTCGTTACTTAGTCAACAAGAGAGCTTGGGCAACCAGGGACATGGTTTCTAATTGGTTTCATAACCACTTTTTTTTAAATTTGATTTATTATTGTCACATGGATTAACATACAGTGAAAAGTATTGTTTCTTGCACGCTATACAAAACATACCGTTTATAGAAAAGGAAGGAGAGAGTACAGAATGTAGTATTACAGTCATAGCTAGGGTGTGGAGAAAGATCAACTTAAGGTGAGCTAGGTCCATTCAAAAGTCTAACAGCAGCAGGGAAGAAGCTGTTCTTGAGTCGGTTGGTACACGACCTCAGACTTTTGTATTTTTTTCCCGAAGGAATAAGGTGGAAGAGAGTGTGTCCGGGGTGTGTGGGGTCCTTAATTATGCTGGTTGCTTTGCCGAGGCAGTGGGAAGTGTAGACAAAGTCAATGGATGGAGGCTGGTTTGCGTGATGGATTAGGCTACATTCACGACCTTTTGTAGTTCCTTGTGGTCTTGGGCAGAGCAGGAGCCCATACCAAGCTGTGATATAACCAGAATGAATGCTTTCTACGCTGCATCTATAAAAGTTGGTGTGAGTCGTAGCTGACATGTCCAATTTCCTTAGTCTCCTGAGAAAGCAGAGGCGTCGGTGGGCTTTCTTAACTATAGTGTCGGCATGGTGGAGACACCAGGACAGGTGGTTGTTGATTTGGATGCCTAAAAACCTGAAGCTCTCGACCCTTTCTACTTCGTCCCCATTGATGTAGTCAGGGGCATGTTATCCTTTATGCTTCCTGAAGTCAATGACAATTGCCTTGGTTTTGTTGACATTGAGAGAGAGATTATTGTTGCCGCACCAGTTCACCAGATTCTCTAACTCATTCCTGTACTCTGTCTCACCATTGATTGAGATCTGACCCACTACCAAAGGCACGTGTGCACTGTGGACTGGAAGGAAACTGGAAAATCACATTTCTCCTGGGCAATTGCTAAGCATTTGCCCCAGCTGAACTGTGGGTGAAAAACAAAGTTTACACTGTTTACTTTCCCCCCAACGTAATGTCATTAATTTAGCTGATGGACCAAGGCCCCCTCCAGTCCATGAACTATAAAGAATCTTTCTTTAATAATAATAATAATAATAATAAATGCTGTGAACTGAGGCCTGGGGGTGGAAAACATCCAAAAGGAGTTTATGCTTAAGGATGGAATCTACTTCTCAGCTAACACCTGATGCCTCATCAATAAATGGTGACATTACCTTTAGCTCAGAACAATGAAGACAATAGTGTTGACAAAGACTGTGAAGCTTTTCCTGTGAACAAGGAATGAGTCTGGTATCCCAGTTCTTTGAGAAAGTAAAATGTATATTAATGGAATGTGTGAATGTGCTGGGAGTTGAAGATATCAAGGAAGTGTTTAACACTGTGTATTCTTACACTGACGGGAGATTGCAAAAATGCTGTTACAGCAAGATCAACTTGATAAAAAGTAATGACAAGGATGACATACTGAATCTGACAGTGAAGCTGCCCACAGATGATTTTATGAAGATGTATGATGAGTTGATAGATGTACACAAACAATGTGCACAATGTCAGTCTATAAAATAAGTTATAAAACATAAACTAATGTTGGTGAGGCAGTTGAAGCTGGAAGAACTACTTAAGAATGCTTCTCAGGACATACCTTGACATTCTGAATCCTTTCAGTTAAAGGATTAAGATTTATGTCTAAATCAATTATCAATCATAAACCAACTTTTAAACAAAGAACTGAAGATTTAAAAATGATCTGGTCTGATGAATGTGATGAGATTGCAAAATAATTTAACCATCTGTTCTGCATTTATTGCACCTTCAGGGTTTTTAGAAATCCCTAATGCCTCTAACTGTCGATGCTTCAGATAAAACAGCTGGGAAAATGTTTCCCGCTCCTAATGTGGGAATGTTGTTTGTGTTCTGCTTTATTCCTGAAATGTGGAGATCACAAAGATGTAGAGAAGTGAAATGAGGCTGTAAGCGTTTTAGATATTGCCATGCCAAATGTAAAGCCACACAAGAAAGAGAAAACAAGTGGTCAAAACTGAACAAATAATACTCTGGAAAGATTTCATCATGCACTTAGAAAGACACTTTCTATTTCTTAAAGACTGCCCATATAATTTTACCCTACACCCATCACCCACCCTTATCCACCTTGTGCCCAACAAATTGATAAGCAGCCAGAGAGGTAATCTGAGCTGAAGCTTTAGGCAATGCATCCCCCCAACAACCTAACAGCTAGGGGAAGATGGAGGTAAAATTCTCCCTCTGACCTCCTCTCCTCTATTGTGAGGAAGTATTTAATTTCAATTTAAAATCACCCTATGACCACAGGTTTGATAGTAAACAAAACCAGACAATGCTGGAAACATGCAGCAGATCAGTTAGTAACTTTGGAGGGAACAGACACGTTACTGCTTCAGGCAGCCTGCCTGTTAAATTCTAATGAAGAGCTGTATATCTGAAATATTAACTTATCCTTCCACTCACTGATGTGTAATTTCCTGGCAATTTCTGTATTTGCTCTTGAAATTAGGTACTGATTACGCTTGGGGCAGCAGCACGTTTGCGTACAGTTTGTGTCTCTGTGCATCAGCATTTCAATTCACCACACCACAATCCCACCCAATGTCATCTTAAATATTGCAACAAATGACAGGGGAACAGCTTGCGTGAATCAACATTGTGACAGAAAATGGATTCCGAACAAAGACAGGATAACACATTTTTGAACAATGAAAGAACAAAGAACAATACAGCACAGAAACAGGCCCTTCAGCCCTCCAAGCCTGTGCCGCTCATGTGCCCAACTAGATCATTCGTTTGTATCCCTCTATTTCCAGTCTGTTCATGTGGCTATCTAGATGAGTCTTAAACGATCCCAGCGTATCCGCCTCAACCACCTTGCTTGGCAGTGCATTCCAGGCCCCCAACCACCCTCTGTGTAAAATACATCCCCCTGACATCTGTGTTAAACCTTGCCCCCCTCACCTTGAACCTGTGACCCCTTGTGTTCGTCACCTCCGACCTGGGAAAAAGTTTCTCACTGTTCACCCTATCTATGCCCTTCATAATTTTATATACCTCTATTAGGTCGCTCCTTATCCTCAGTCTTTCCAGGGAGAAAAACCCCAGTTTACCCAATCTCTCCTCATAGTTAAGACCCTCCATACCAGGCAACATCCTGGTAAACCTTTTCTGTACTCTCTCCAAAGCCTCCACATCCTTCTGGTAGTGTGGCAACCAGAACTGAACACAGTATTCCAAATGTGGCCTATCCAACATTCTATAAAGCTGCAACATCACATGCCAACTTTTATACTCTATGCCCTGTCCAATAAAGGCAAGCTTGCCATATGCCTTTTTCACCACTCTCTCCATCTGTGCTGCCACCTTTAAGGATCTGTGGACTTGCACAGATGTGTGTCTATGCTCCTGATGGTTCTGCCATTTATTGTATAGCTCTCCCCTACTTTAGATCCACCAAAATGCATCACTTCACATTTATCTGTATTAAATTCCATCTGCCATTTCTCAGACCAATTTTCCAGCCTATCTATATCCTGTCGTCCGCAAACTTACTAATCACATGAGCTACATCTTCTTCCAAATCGTTGATATATATCACAAACAGCTGAGGTCCCAGTACAGAGCCCTGCAGAACACCACTAGTCACAGACCTCCAACAGGAAAAAGACCCCTCCACTGCTACCCTCTGTTTTCTATGGCCAAGCCAGTTCTCCAGCATCTAGCTAGCTCACCTTTTATCCCTTTTAAACCATGCTGTCTATCACTAATGAGATTATTCCGTTCTAAATGTGCATATATCCTATCTCTAAGAATCTTCTCCAACAATTTCCCTACCACGGACGTCAAGTTCACCGGCCTATAATTACCCGGGTTATCCTTGCTACTCTTCTTAAATAACAGGACCACATTTACTATCCTCCAATCCTCTGGGACCTCATCTGTGTCCAGTGAAGAGACAAAGATTTCTGTTAGAGGCCCAGCAATTTCATCTCTCGTCTCCCTGAGCAGTCTAGGATAGATGCCATATTAGTGTATTCTGGTAATATTGAGTAGCAATATATTTCAACAGGCGCAATAATTAATGCTTGAAGTTCAATATAAATGGATAAATGTAGAGGGTGGTGGTGAGAAAGGGAGATGGTGGGGAAGGGATGGCGAGAAGGATGACGGAGGAACGGATACCCTGAGCACCATTTGCAGTCAAATTCCAGAGTACCTTCTGCATCCTTAGGAATATCGTTTCTAATCAAGACAAATACTCAAGCTAGTTACCTAACATGTATCGAGAGAATCTTCAGAACAGTTTGTAAAATACCAAGGGACATGAATTTGGTAGAAGTAAATTTTTGTCTAATTCCTATTTTTGGAACATTGCTCTCGTTGCATTGAGAAGCTGAATTTGCCTTGCGGGAGATATTCTTCATAGGTTCAATTTGTTAGATGAATTCTCGCTATCCACTTAATCTGGTGTCAAATCTCCTCATGTAAGATGAGAAAAAGGCACGTTTGTAACAAAATAATTGATCAGAGATCAGCAGGTGCCAGTACTCGATCCACTTGGCACCTCATGCAATTGTTTGGATTGCAGAGTCCGAGTCTGACATCAGGATCAGACCAGATAGGCTTCTCTACAATAACTCAGTGAAATGGTATTCATGTTTAATGATAAGACACAGGATGTTTCAATATCCTATAGTACTTACTGTTGGCTATGTTGGAGGCTGTGTAACTGTCTGCTATTCCCGATACCTGGCTAGCGATGCTGACCTCACTCGCCCTCCGGAATCCCCGGAATATTGGGGCTGTTGAGGGGGAGGAAGGGGATGAGCTTTCCATGAAGATACCAGCGTGAGACTGAATAACGTCCGCTATTGAACCAAACATGGAAATCAAGGTTAGATCCATCAAAACAACAACAAAAAGAAAATCAGCACAAAACATCATATCTAAGATGCAAATCTTTATCGTTGATTTCAAGGGGAAACATGTTCCATTTGAGTCTGAAGACAAAAAGGAATTCCCAACTGAGTATGCAGGTGGCCTATTAACACATGTGAAGGCTGTCGGGATACAGAAGAGGAAAAATAAAGATGATAAGGGCAAAATTTGGCTGAGTTTGTAAAAGTGGAAATTGAGAGATTGCTGGTAGTGAAGTGATGTCAAACACTGGCCATGGGAAATTCTATATCGCTTAACTGGGTCACTAGACTTAAACTCCAAACACTAATATCAACTAACACTTTCCACAACAATATTTTGGATTAAGTAAAATCATGCAAACAAATCTAAGCACCTTCATTATCTGAAAAGCTTGTTCAGTTATTAGTCACACCTCTCTTTCTGACCCGTACAAATGGAAACACAATCAATCAATAAAGACGGTGAAAAATAAACCGGACAGTTGCCAGATAAATTAGTCTCAATCTCAATAATCGAGGGTTCAAGTCCTAGGGCTGGCTCGTTCTTTGTTAGATTGTAGAAGGCAGCAAGAACGCATTGCATCAGGGAGAAATTGAGCAAATGGGCACTGGCCTTCTCAATTCACTTCCGTAAAGCAGCAAGGAGCAGAGCTGGCCAGTAGGTGTGACCATTTCCAAATTGACATCAAAATATCAAGAAATCTGAATAGCAATAAGGGAAGAGTCACTCAAAGAGGGAACCAAACTAACGTAACCATTTGTGTTAAAAAGTTGCATCAGAGATACTGCTTAATGCCACATATTCTAAATTTAATTGGCACCATTATTGGTGCAATGTTCCACTATATTTTTATCTTGAAGTTACTTTGTGTCATACAATAAAGTTATTTTGTATTTGCTTATATCTTGGTTTATCTGTTCAAAGAAAACAAATTAAAAATGATTATTGTAATGTACATTTAACAGATTAGAGGAATTTCAAACAATACTAATTATTCCACTATCAATTTCTCAACAGTGATGTCATGCCAAAAAAATTAAAAGCACAATGCAAATAAAAGCCAAACTCATTCCATTAGAGCAGGATTGGAATCGACTGTTACTAGGAAAAGATTAACGATATGCAAAAATTCGATTATAAACTGTAGCTAGATGAAATCAAAGACCTTTCAGATATATTTTAGTTTTTGATATTGATGGAAGGATGACTGCATAGAATCCCTACAGTGCAGAATAAGGGCATTTGGCCCATTAAATCAGCACCAACTATCTGGAGAGCATCTTACCCAGGCCAATCCCATAACCCTGCCCATTTACCCATGGCTAATCTACCTAAGATGCACAGCTTTGGACACTAAAGAGCAATTTAGCATGGTCAATCCGCCTAAGATGCACAGCTTTGGACACTAAAGAGCAATTTAGCACGGTCAATCCACTTAACTTGCACATCTTTGGACTGAGAGGGGAAATCAGAGCACCCCAGAGGTAAGCCACACGGATGCAGGGAGGACGTACAAACTCCACACAGTCACCCAAGACCAGAATTGAACCCAGATCCCTGGTGATGTGAGACAGCAGTGCTAACCACTGTGCCACCATAGTGCCTCAACAGTATACAAACCAGAATTAATCTGGTGTAAAGAAATGGATTCCATAAACCTAGGTCTTTGCAGTGATACCCACTCAACAGCTGTGCATTGGTCAGGGACAGCTTAGCAAATAAAGATATTCAGCAGATTTTTAATTTATTAATCAATCTCATGTGGCATTGCACACAGGGAGTTAACTGAAGTGAGATTAGAGGGCAGGGGATAACTAGGCAGCACAAATATAACTCAGTTTCCAGTATGAAGTTACATGCTCTACACTCCCACATGAACACTTGGATTTGGTTTAAATGAACTGATTACATACTAAAATAGATACTTCAGTAAATGCAGACGAAATTCAAACATTTAATTGCATTGGACTTGAAAGAATTCCAACTGCACTGAAAATAATGTAGTATAATTATTAATTACCAAGTACTAGTTAATGACTGTCCTCATTTTGTGACTGAGATTTCAACTGAACTCTTACTCCAGGTGAGGAGTGATGATCAGGCAGGGGACGAGGTCAGCCCATTGCACTGGGGGCGTGCTGACTCCTGCGATCATGGTTTGTCTAAACTAGGGGAGAGTGAAGGATCAGGGAGGCCAATGACGTCAAACCAAGGCTTTACCTGATGCAATTTTTTAAAGCCATAGCTAAAATGAAGTGTTAGATCAAGCCCAGGAGGAGGCACAATGACTCACCCTGTCAACATGGATCTTGTTTGTTTGAACCCAAGATGGGATGCAATATCTTGTCTTGTCAGCTTGGAGCTGGTTTGTCCCCCATGTAGGGACTATGATCGGACTTAATTTGAATTGGTTTTTTTGATTCAGAATGAAGACTTGTGTGTGCACCTGTAAGTCTGGAAGCACCTTAGAGCATTTTATTATTTCAAAATTGCAATATAAATACCAATTGTTGTTGGAGATGTGTGTGTGTGTAAGTACAGGTGTGTGTGTGTGTGTATATGTTTGTGCCCATTTTTCCCCAATTGATGAATTAGATTACTCCTCATGTTGTGTATATTCTCCTTGCACACTGCCCCCACAACAGCAAAATTTTTTCATGTCCACTCTAACCATAAAACACACAACCTCTAAGCAAAGAAGCAGGCACAAAGCACAGATCACAACAGTACAGAAGGAGAGACTACAAACACTCTGCAACAGTTGGATTCCTACTGGAACCATCTTGCCAGTTAAGGACAGGAACGGGTATACTAGTTTCCATTACACTCTCCTGTCGTTGGAGAGTCGCAAATGGAGTTTCCAGGATGAGGGTGGGATTGTTCTGGACTGTCTCAACTGGAGCAGACAGGAAAGAAAAAGGACAGACATCTAGCCACAAACTGTACAAAAAAACATCACAGTTAACCATTTAGAGCACTGAGATATGAAGATTAACACTGGCAACTTTATTGGTACTTATTAATTCTCTTGATGTCATTCGAAATAGTTTGTAGACTAAGAACTTATCTAATTTTACTTCTGTAATTTTAAATGCCCTGCACTATAAGATCAAATTTATTTCTTTAAGACTGAGAATAAAGGCGAGCTTGTTTAAACACTCAATACATTATTCTTCAGTTATTTCTGCATTAACAATGAGGAGAATCAAGTACAGTCTCCTGTTGTTGTTATTAATACTTACATCTAGCACGTCCCTAGTCTTGTTGCTGTTCTACTTTAGAAACAAATACATACTCATTACAGGAATGGTCGGCTTAATGTTTTGTTTACCACTGTCTGGGGACAGTGCCTTTTGCATATGAAATGTATGCTATTTCCTGTTCCTTCAACCTTGTCCAAAAATGTTCAATAATTTTTTTAAAAGATCAGCTGTCTGTTGGCAGCACACTCAACTGCTAGTCTTAGATCCTCTCATGCATGGGTTCTAGATGATTAAAGTATTGTTTTTAAATAGACCACACTGTATTATAGGCAACGATCACGCTAGCTAATTATCAATAATTTACTCTCAAAACATATACATGGTTTCTGTTAGGGATTTCTAACTATGTTAAATAGTAATTTTCCAATTGCTGATAAAAAAGTTCCTACCCAGAAGCACAGAGCTGCCGTCACCCAGTGGGAATCTCTGATAACGGGGAACATGAAATGGTGGAAGCAGGTGGAATTTCCTCTCCAGAAGTGGCTCCAAGCGGGAAGATAAAGGATCCGCTGGGTGGAACAGATTGTAAACCTGCTGACACGCTGGTCTCACCTGGGAGACTAATGAAGAATGGAAGAGATGTGACAATTAACCGACTTTAGTTTGACAAAATGAATTCTAAAGTCAACATTAATTTTTCTGATACAAGGAATATGTTATTGAGGAAAGGGATAACAGTAGATTACTCATTATTCTTACCAGCTATTGGAAGGCAAACCTTCAAATTCATTTTAAATTTAAGTTGGTTAAATGTTCGCATACCTCCATTTAAAGTTACCTATTGGATTATTTCTTAATTTAAAAGTTGCAATACATGAGCAATAGTAATACATCAAAAACGTATTTGGTACAAGCCCTTATCATTCCCAGATGAACTATTAACTCAATGGTGGCAAAATGCTGCCAGCAGCTTAACTAGGGAACATGGGATATCCAAGATGATAAGACATAGAAAAAGGAAACATCACCTTCCTTGAAGAAGGTTTTGTGGGTCTCTTGGTTTTCATTTCATCTTTATAGAATTACAACTATTTTTACTTTATAGAGCTAAATGATCCCACAACCAATGGATCAGATTTAAGCTCTGCACTCCTGCCACAGCCAGCTGTGAATAGTTGTGGACAATTAAACAACTCACTGCCAACACAAATATCGTAAGAAGTCTGACAACCCATATCCCCATCCTAAATGGAAGGGATCTGAACACACTAGTGCAAAAGATAAGGCTGAAGCATTTGCAACAATATTCAACCAAAAGTGCTTCATGATGATTCATTTTGATAACCTCCAGGGTCATTCAACTCCTGACCTCATTACAGCCTTGGTTCAAACATGGACAGAAGAGTTGAATTCCAGAGCTGGGGTAAGAGTGACAGCCCTTGACATCAAGACAGCATCTGATCGAGTGTGGCATCAAGGAGCCCTAGAAAAACTGGAGTCAATGGGAATTAGGGAAACTTTCCATTGGTTGGAATCAAGCCTGGCATAAAGGAAGATGGTCAAGGTTGTTAGGGGTCAATCAAATCAGTTTCAATACATCTCTGCATGAGTTCCTCAACGTAGTGTCCTCGACCCAACCATTTTCAGCTGCTTCATCAATAACCTTCCTTTCATCATAAGATCAGAAGTGGGGGTATTCGCTAATGATTGCGCAATGTTCATCACCATTCGCAACTCCTCAGATTCTGAAGCAGTCTGTATCCAAATGCAGAAAGATCTGGACAATAAGCAGGCTTGGGCTGACAAGGGGCATGTAACATCTGTGCCACACAAATGCCAGGCAATGACCAATTCCAACAAGAGAAATCTAACCACTGTCTTTTGACATTACCATTGCTGCATCTCCTCCCACTTAACATCCTAGGGGCTACCATTGTCCAGAAAATGAATTGGACCAGCCATATAAGTATTGTGGATACAACAGCAGATCAGAGGCTAGGAATCCTGCAGTGAGTAATTTACCTTCTGATTCCTTGATGCCTGTCCACCACTGAAAAGGCACAAGTCAGGAGCGTGATGGAATAGTCTCCACTTGTCTGGATGAGTGTAGCTCCAACAATCATGACAAGCAGCGCATTTGATTGTCACACCCTCCACCTCTGACAGCGGCAGTAGTATATACTACTGACAAGACGCACTGCAGAGACTCACCAAAGCTCTTAGGCTCTTAGGCACACACACAGATTCACACATACGTACACAGATACGCACACACACAGATACGCACACACACTCACACATACGTGTACAGATACGCACACACAGATTCACACATACGTACACAGATACGCACACACACAGATACGCACACACACTCACACAGATTCACACATACGTACACAGATACGCGCACACACAGATACGCACACACACTCACACATACGTGTACAGATACGCACACACAGATTCACACATATGTACACAGATACGCGCACACACAGACACGCGCACACACGCCTGCCAAACTGAAGAACACTTACATCTAGAAAGACACATGGGAACACCACCACCACCTGGAATTTTCCCTCCAAGTCACTCACCATCCTGACTTGGAAGTATATCATTGTTACTTCTGCATCGCTGGGTCAAAATACTGGAACTCCCTCCCTAACAGCACTGTGGCTGTACCTATATGAACTGCAGTGGTTCAAGGTGGCAGCTCACAATTACCTTCTCAAGGGCAACTGGAGCTAAGTAATAAATGCTGGCCTAGCCATTTATTCATGCATGAGTTTAAAAAAATGTCAATCACAGTGGCTACACTTCAAAAGCATTAAAGGACATCCCAAGGTTGTGAAAGGCAGTTAACTGCAATTGTCTTTTCTTTTCAGTTTCTTCCTGAAACACGATGACACAAATCAAGCGATTTTTAAAAATACACTGTGGGTAATTTAGACTTTAAGAGATGAAAGTCAGTGGAAATCAAAGGGGGAACAGATGTAAAACAGCCTGTCGATTCACCAATACCTATTTTGTACTCACACCAAGTTAAAATAAATCCCAGCTATTTGAACCAGAGTGGAAGAAGAGAATCAACTAGGGAATCAGCACAAAATCCAGAAAGAGGAAGTGAAGCTAGGTTAGGTATCCTGAGTAATGGTTTTCAGTGCCATCTATCCTGGAGCAGCACATATACCAAACATGGATTCATCACTGTGTTTCCAGAGAGAATGTTGCATTGCTGGAGAGGCTGCTTGGTTTCCTGCCCTTCTTCATACTGTCCGGAAAATTAGAAATTATAATATTTTTCTTTTGTTAATACCAATGTCATTTTTCTCATATACCGGAAGACAGGTTGGTGCAGATGTGATTGTTGTCATTGGATTAACAGACAGAGAGCCTGCAATGATCTAAAACGATAGGAAGAAATAGTTTTGATATGTTAATTAACCTAGAGGAATTTTAATAAGAATTTACACAAGGCAATAAAAGTGGTAGTTTGGTTGTTTTAAGAACATAAGAAATAGGAGCAGGAGTAGGCCATCTAGCCCTTCGAGCCTGCCCCGCCATTCAATAAGATCATGGCTGATCTGTCGTGGCTCAGTTCCACATTCCCGCCCTCTCCCCATAACTCTTAATCCCCTCTCTTATCAAAAACCCATCAACCCGCGTCTTAAAAATATTTAGCGAGGTAGCCTCCACCACTTCAATGGGCAGAGAATTCCAGAGATTCACCACCCTTTGAGTGAAGAAGTTCCTCCTCAACTCCATTCTAAACCGCCCCCCCCTTTATCTTGAGGCTGTGCCCCCGAGTCCGACTGTCCTTTCTGAGCAGGAAGAGTCTCTCCACCTCTATCCTATCCATCCCATTCATCATCTTATACGTCTCAATGAGATCTCTCCTCATTCTTCTAAACTCTAACGAGTACAAGCCTAGTTTATTCAGCCTCTCCTCGTAGCTCAACCCCCTCAACTCCGGCATCAGCCTAGTAAACCTCCTCTGCACTCCCTCCAAGGCCAAAGTATCCTTGCGTAAGTGCGGCACCCAAAACTGCACACAGTACTCCAGCTGCGGCCTCACCAATGCCCTATACAGCCGCAGCAAGACCTCCCCACTTTTATATTCAATCCCCCTCGCTATGAAGGCCAGCATCCCATTCGCCTTCCTGACCACCTGCTGCACCTGCAAGCTGGGTTTTTGCGACTCATGCACAAGGACCCAGAGGTCCCTCTGCACCGTTGCCTGCTGCAGTTTTTCACCACGTAAGTAATAATCCTTCCTACCATTATTCCTACCAAAGTGGACCACCTCGCACTTGCCAACATTAAATTCCATTTGCCATTTCCTGGCCCATTCGCCCAGCCTATCTAGATCCTTCTGCAGATTCTCCACACCCTCCGCACAATTTGCCGTTCCACCAATCTTGGTGTCATCAGCAAATTTCGACTCCATACACTCGGTTCCCTCCTCCAGATCATCTATATAAATGGTAAATAGCTGAGGCCCCAGCACCGACCCCTGGGGCACTCCACTAGTCACCAACCGCCAATCCGAATAGCACCCATTGACCCCCACTCTCTGCCTCCTATTTGACAACCAATCCTCTATCCACGCTAACACCCTACCCCCAACTCCATGTCCCCTGACCTTCTGCAATAACCTGTGAGGTACCTTGTCAAACGCCTTCTGAAAATCCAGAAAGACCACATCCACCGGCTCTCCTCTATCCACCGCCCTAGACACATCCTCATAGAACTCCAGTAAATTTGTCAGACACGGCTTCCCCTTAACGAAACCGTGCTGCGTCTGCTCTATCAAGCAATTCCCCTGAAGATGCCTCACTATTTCCTCCTTGATGACGGATTCTAACATTTTACCTACAACAGACGTTAAACTAACCGGCCTATAATTCCCTGCCTTTTGCCTGGCACCCTTCTTAAACAAAGGGGGAAATTTACAAGTTATAAAAATTGTAAACAAGTGAGTGAAAGACAAGTTTCCCTTTAAAACAGAGGTGCTAAAGAAAATAAAGATGTCTGATCAATTCCAGGAAGAGGCATTTCTGAGACCGGATAAAACAATAGTTGATAGAAAGGTCAAAGGCAAAGAACTTGTGTAAGAAAACACTGAAGTCTGTGTGAGGGGATTGCTGCTTAGATCTTCCAGAGGACAGCAAGACAGCTACTCACATTTTCCACAAGACGGTGTGGTGAAGCCAAGATCTGGAGAGCCAGTTGCTGTCAGCCTCAGAGAACAACATGATTTGCATGTGGAAATCACTGACTGGCCTCCCCGTAGGACTTGTTGAATACGAGTTCCCTTGGGATTGATAATTAACTCAGCAGGTGGAGCTCGTATACCAAGCCCTGTATAAAGCAAGCCCCAAGTGGGTCCATCATTGTATTGTCCCAGTTGGGAGCTGTTTCTGTTCACCACAGGGTTCTGGTTTTTCTTTACCTTATTTTGTGCAATAAAGCACTGTTCCTTTAGAGGTAATTTCTGGGGTTATGTTAATTCCAAAGGCAATTGGCGATGCATGGTAAAATTACTGGAACTCTACAGATTTAAGAATCAATAAGGATTGATGCCAAGCAGAAAAGGGAAGGTTAGCTTTGAGGGTAGTTTAAGTTCAGATCTTTTGGAATGGATTTTAAGTATTGTTTATTGTGTGAAGCATTCTTGTATTTGAGCGCAATTTTTAAAAAAATTTCTTGCTTTTTTAATAAATGTTTACTTTAATATAAATACAAAATCATCATAATTGGTCAAAGATGTTATTTTCTGATTTCAGAACACCTCATCATAATATACAAAATGCAAAAATGTTTTAGCAGCTGTTTCAAGTTTTCTTTTGGGATTCAGGCAGCTCAGCATTTACCATCAGCCATGTCTTAACAATGTGTCTTCACCATTAAAATGATGCAGATCCACCTCCTGAGCACAGTATTGAACAAGAAAGGCTGCAAGGGATTGGGTGCCAGTACACATTCTCCACCAAAATGTAGAAGCTTAGTGTAACAACCCAAGGGAAGCGGATCAGTCAAGCTACCCACCGTCCAAGTTGGGGATTACAGTCTTCCTCAATGCCAGCACCAGTCCCAGGGGGGAACCAAACAGAAAGAAGTCGGTCACTTCAAATTCAAACTTTCCAGGGCTTACTCCATCCAGCATGGTGGAACTACTCGACCGCCTGGATCCAGGGTCATTCCTTAATACACTAGAATGTAAACTAAAGAAAAACACAAATATCATATCACAACTCTTTTTAAATCAAATTTCACATCTCAGCTTTCTCAGCAACCTGTTAACTTATTAAAGGGCATGTTTGCATTTAGCAAAAAGCTGGAAGCAGTGCTGGGAAAACAGGTCCATTCTGCCCTTTAATAAATGCTGTTGCCCATCCTTGTTGAAGGTGAATGCAGAGATTCAGCAAAACCAGTAAACAGTAGCAAAAGACGAAGTGGAACCAAGTGACAAAAACTCTCAGATCAACATAAATTACAAGGCAGAAGCACTTGTTAACTGTGAACAAAGGTCAAGTCTGAAAGTTTGAATCAGGGAAAATTAAAATGAAAAATCAAAGGCGAGGATCTTTGTCTTTAAATCAGGAAGTGTAATGGAGGGCACGCCCCATCAATGGGGACAAATAGAAATGGTCGAGAGCTTCAAGTTTTTGGGTGTCCAGATCACCAACAATCTGTCCTGGTCCCCCCATGCTGACACTATAGTCAGTGTCTATACTGTCTCAGAAGACTAAGGAAATTTAGCATGTCAGCTACGACTCTCATCAACTTTTACAGATGCATCATAGAAATCATTCTTTCTGGCTGTATCACAGTTTGCCATGGCTCCTGTTCTGCCCAAGCCCTCAAGATACTACAAAAGATCATGAATGTAGCCCAATCCATCACACAAACCAGCCTCCCATCCACTAATTCTGACTATACTACCCACTGCCTTGGAAAAGCAGCCAGCATAATAAAGACCCCATGCACTGTGGACGTACTATCTTCCACCTTCTATCGTCAGGAAAAAGATACAAAAGTCTGAATTCACATACCAACTGACTCAAGAACAGCTTCTTCCCTGCTACCATCAGACTTTTGAATGGACTTCTCTCGCACTAAGTTGATCTTTCTCCACACCCTAATAATGACTGTAATGCTACATTCTGCAGTCTCTCGATTTCTTCTCTATGAACGGTATGTTTTGTATAGCGTGCAAGAAACAATACTTTTCATTTAATACTAATACATGTGACAATAATAAATCACATCAATTACGTCTGCTGATACTGAATACCAGCACTGTGCTGCAAAGCCAAAATAATACAGAACCAAACAGACCTTAAACTTCAATTCACAATACATAAATACAGCAAAAATAATTTGTTTGTAATTTTTAGAGGCAGTGATGTTTAAAACATTTAATACAGTGTCAATGTGTCAACAGTTATCTATTCAAACTATAATTTTCAAATTCCGGTGCATGTAAAAATGCAATTGTAAAAGCAAAGCACTTTAATAACTACCTTACTAGACAGGAATCAGCAGTAATGTCTAATTTTATCCTGTTTCTGAATCTTTGTTAAAGGTGCCATATAAATGAAAATGATTTTTTTTTTAATAAAGCATAAATATTCAATGCCCTTGCTGAATTCATCATCCATTCCTTTGTTACCTTGAGACCTGACTATTCCAATAGGACCCCTCCCTTTTTTTTACCGTAAACTCGAGCTGGCTGTGCTTTAACTTGCTCCATCACCCCTGTACTTGCTGACCTATATTGGCTCACAGTCCAACAATGTCTTGATTTTAAAATTCTTATCCTTAATTTGAAATTTTTCCATTATCTTGCCCCTTCCTATCATTCTCCAAGCCAAGAGCTCTCAGATATCTGTGCTCCTCTGACTGTTTCAGCAATGTTGATTTTGGCATTGATGGCTCTACCATCAGTTGCCAAGCTCCTAAACTCCAGAATTCCCTCCTTAAATCTCTCTTTCATCCTTTAAGATATTCCTTAAAACAACCACTTTGACAAAGGTTTCAGTTGTATGAATTTATTTATTGTCAGGATGTAAGTGTTACTGGTGAGGTTAGCACCTGCTCCTGATCTTTGTGCTTTTGTTGTTCCCCAGGGAAGGCGCGGGCATTGAAAATATTCAAAGTTGAGTTTGAGAGACTTTTTAATCAGCAAGGGAGTCACAAGCTCAGGGGGGCAGACCGAAAAGTAGAGTTAATGCCACAACTGGATCAGCCATGATCTAATTAAATGGTTGAGCAGGCTCGTGGGGCCAAGTGGCCTGCTTCCGCTCCTAATTCTTGTTCTTGCAACCAATTACCACCCATCCGTAATTGCCCTTAAGAACGTAGTGGTGAATATAGCTAAGAAACTATTTCTTTACATGGGATTTGGTGCCTATTTTGTTTATAACACTCCTGTGAACCACCTTGAGATGTTGGTTGCTATATGAATGAATGTTGTTGTTATTAGCTAGTAAAACTTTGCCAATACCTTGTCCAGTTGGGTTGGGGAGTAAATTGGCTAATCTGAACAGAGTTGTTTTGTACATTTCTCCGTTCTACTTTACATCTTGGGTTCCTTTTTAGATTCAAGGAGGTACACTGAGCTCAACTGTCTGTAGAATCTTTTCATTTGGTGAGTTTGAGTTACCTAGGAAATAACCATTTCTCACTTCAGATCCAGTTTGCTTGGTGGAAGAGGGAGTTCTAATGTCACACTGATCAAACTTTGGATTAGAACATAAGAAATAGGAAATAGGAGCAGGAGTAGGCCATCTAGCCCTTCGAGCCTGCCCCGCCATTCAATAAGATCATGGCTGATCTGTCGTGGCTCAGTTCCACTTTCCCGCCCTCTCCCCATAACTCTTAATCCCCTCTCTTATCAAAAACCCATCAACCTGCGTCTTCAAAATATTGAGCGAGGCAGCCTCCACCACTTCAACGGGCAGAGAATTCCAGAGATTCACCACCCTTTGAGTGAAGAAGTTCCTCAACTCCGTTCTAAACCGCCCCCCTTTTATCTTGAGGCTGTGCCCCCGAGTCCTACTGTCTTTTTTGAACGGGAAGAGTCTCTCCACGTCTATCCTATCCATCCCATTCATCATCTTATACGTCTCAATGAGATCTCTCCTCATTCTTCTAAACTCTAACGAGTACAAGCCCAGTTTATTCAGCCTCTCCTCATAGCTCAACCCCCTCAACTCCGGTATCAGCCTAGTAAACCTCCTCTGCACTCCCTCCAAGGCCAAAATATCTTTGCGCAAGTGCGGCACCCAAAACTGCACACGGTACTCCAGCTGCGGCCTCACCAATGCCCTATACAGCTGCAGCAAGACCTCCCTACTTTTATATTCAATCCCCCTCGCTATGAAGGCCAGCATCCCATTCGCCTTCCTGACCACCTGCTGCACCTGCAAGCTGGGTTTTTGCGACTCATGCACAAGGACCCCGAGGTCCCTCTGCACCGTCGCCTGCTGCAGTTTTTCGCCCCGTAAGTAATAGTCCTTCCTACCATTCTTCCTACCAAAGTGGACCACCTCACACTTGCCAACATTAAATTCCATTTGCCATTTCCTGGCCCATTCGCCCAGCCTATCTAGATCCTTCTGCAGACTCTCCACACCCTCCGCACAATTTGCCGTTCCCCCAATCTTGGTGTCATCAGCAAATTTCGACACCATACACTCGGTTCCCTCCTCCAGATCATCTATATAAATGGTAAATAGCTGAGGCCCCAGCACCGACCCCTGGGGCACTCCACTAGTCACCATCCGCCAATCCGAATAGCACCCGTTGACTCCCACTCTCTGCCTCCTATTTGACAACCAATCCTCTATCCACGCTAACACCCTACCCCCAACTCCATGTCCCTCGACATGGAGGGACATTAGGTAAGTCAGTACTCCTCAGTTCCCTATCTTCCTAGCACGATGGTCAAATCTCAACACTCCTCCTGATCAGCAAACCGAACTCCACATATAAATCAGAGCAACATAAAAGAACAGGGAGGAGAAGTTGGCCATAATTCCAAAATTCACCAATATCAGACTGAATTTCACTCTCCAACAGTATCCACATTACCCTTCATTACGTTCCAAACATGGACAAAACAGCTGAATTCCACAGATGAGGTGCAAGTGACAGCCCTTTACATCAACGCAGCATTTGACTAAGTGTGGCATCAAGGTGACCTAGCAAAACTGGAGTAAACAGGAATCGGGGGAAAACTCTCCATTGGCTGGAGTCATACCTAGTGCGAAGGATGATGGTTGTGGTGGTTGGAAGTCAATCATCTCAGTTTGAAGACATCACTGCAGGAGTTCCTCAGCCTAACATCTTCAGCTACTTCATCAATGACCTTCCTTCCATCATTATGTCAGAGTGGGGCTGTTTGCTGGTGATTGCACAATGTTCAGCACTATTCACAATACTTCAGATACAGAAGCAGTCCATGTCCAAATGCAGCAAGAATTCAACATTCAAGCTTGGGTTGGCCAGATGCTGATCATCAACAAGAAAATCTAACCATCTCCCCATGACATTCAATAGCATTGCTAAATCATCAATAGCATGGGGTCTACCACTGACCAGAAACTGAACTCAACCATCATCAACAAGGCACAGGTCAGGAAGGTGATGGAATACTTTCCACCTGCCTGGATGAGTACAGCTCTGATAACAAACAAGAAACTTGACACAATCCAGGACAAGGCAGGACACGCCATCTACCACCTTCAACATCCACCCACTGCGTCACCGAGACACAGTAATGGCAGTGTGTACCATTTATAAGATGCACTGCAGGAACTAACCAAAGCTCCTCAGAGAACACCTTCCAAACCCAAGACCAGGGCCATCTAGAAGGTCAAAGATAGCAGGTGTATGCAAACACCACCACGTGGAAATTTCCCTCTAACCTGCACACCATTCTGACTTGGAAACATATTGTTCCTGCAACTCCCTCCCTAACAGCACCACAGTTGTACCTACACCAAGTGGTCTGCAATAATCCGAGCAGACAGATCACCATCACCTTCTCAAGACAACTGGGGATGAGAAATAAATTCTGGTCTAGCCAGCAATGCCTTCGCCTCATGAAAGACTAAAAAATGTGCAAAAATCTGTCAATCTAAGTTTTGTATATACTCAACAGCTCTCTGGTATAAAGAATTTCAAAGTTCCAAAATCCTCCTAATCTCAGTCCTAAATATCTGGCCCCTTGCTCTACGACTGTGAGCCTTCGTTTTAGATTCTCCAGCTGGGGGAAACATTCTTCTTACATCTATCCTGTCCACCACTTAAGAGTTGGATACATTTCAATATTATTATTTTGCATTCATCTAAACTCCAGGGATTATAGGCTTAGTCTACTCAATTACGTGGCGAAAAACTGCAGCAGGCGACGGTGCAGAGGGACCTCGGGGTCCTTGTGCATGAGTCGCAAAAACCCAGCCTGCAGGTACAGCAGGTGGTCAGGAAGGCAAATGGGATGCTGGCCTTCATAGCGAGGGCCTTCATATAAAAGTAGGGAGGTCTTGCTGCAGCTGTATAGGGCACTGGTGAGGCCGCAGCTGGAGTACTGTGTGCAGTTTTGGTCGCCGCACTTACGCAAGGATATTTTGGCCTTGGAGGGAGTGCAGAGGAGGTTTACTAGGCTGATACCGGAGTTGAGGGGGTTGAGCTATGAGGAGAGGCTGAATAAACTAGGCTTGTACTCGTTAGAGTTTAGAAGAATGAGGGGAGATCTCATTGAGACATTTCAGAGACATGGATAGAGCAGGGTCAGGAATGGTTGTTGCAGGTTCTGGGGTTCAAATGCTTTAGTCGGAGTAGACAAGGCGGTATAAGGGGGGGGGGGAGTAGCATTATTAGTCAAAGACTGTATCACAGTGTCAGAAAGGAAGTTTGATGAGGACTTGTCTGTTGAGGTAGTATGGACAGAGATTAGAAATAGGAGAGGAGAGGTCACCCTGTTGGGAGTCTTTTATAGACCTCCTAAAAGTTCTAGAGAGGTTGAGGAAAGGATTGCGGAGACGATCCTGGTTAGGAGTGAAAGTAATAGGGTAATTGTTATGGGGGACTTTAACTTTACTAATATTGATTGGAATTGCTATAGCTCTAGCTCGTTAGAGGGGTCAGTTTTTGTACAAAGCGTGCAGGAAGGTTTTTTGACTCAGTATGTAGATAGGCCAACTAGAGGTGAGGCTATATTGGATTTGGTGCTGGGAAATGAGCCAGACCAGGTGCTAGACTTGGAAGTTGGTGTGCATTTTGGTGATAGTGACCACAATTCGGTTACGTTCACCTTAGTGATGGAAAGGGATAGGCATGAACCTCGGGTCAGTAGTTTTAGCTGGGGGAAGGGTAATTATGAGGCTATTAGGAGAGAATTAGGAAGCATAGGTTGGATGAGGAGATTACAGGGACTGGGAACGTCCGAAATGTGGAGTTTTTTCAAGGAGCAGCTACTGCGAGTCCGTGATAGATATGTCCCTGTCAGGCAAGGAGGATTTGGTAGGGCTAGGGAACCGTGGTGCACTAAAAAAGTTGATTCGTTGGTTAAAAAGAAAAAGGAGGCTTATGTTCGGATGAGGCTTGAGGGCTCAGGTAGTGCAATAGAAAGCTTTAGATCGGCTAGGAGGGAGTTGAAGAGTGAGTTAAGAAGGGCGAAAAGAGGACATGAGAAGACTTTGGCTGATAGGATTAAGGAGAATCCTAAGGCGTTCTATAGGTATGTCAAGAACAGAAGGTTGGTTAGGGCAAGATTAGGGCCAGTTACAGACAGTAGAGGGAAGTTGTGTGTGGAACCGGAAGAGATTGGTGAGGCATTGAACCAATATTTCTCTTCGGTGTTCACGCAGGGGGACATGAATGTAGCTGAGGAGGACACTGGGTTGCAGGGGTGTAAAATAGACAGTATTGCAGTTGATACGGGGGATGTGCTGGATATTCTAGAGGGTTTGAAAATAGATAAGTCCCCTGGTCCGGATGGGATTTACCCTAGTATTCTCTGGGAGGCAAGAGAGGTGATTGCAGAGCCTCTGGCTCTGATCTTCAGGTCGTCGTTGGTCTCTGGTATAGTGCCGGAGGATTGGAGGATAGTGAATGTTGTCCCATTGTTTAAGAAGGGGAACAGAGACTTCCCCGGGAATTATAGACCGGTGAGTCTTACTTCTGTTGTGGGCAAGGTTTTAGAAAAAATTATTAGGGATAGGATTTATAGTTATTTGGAGAGTAATGAATTGATTGGAGATAGTCAGCATGGTTTTGTAGCGGGTAGGTCGTGCCTTACTAACCTTATTGAGTTTTTTGAGAAAGTGACCAAAGAGGTGGATGGGGGTAAGGCAGTTGACGTGGTATATATGGATTTTAGTAAGGCGTTTGATAAGGTTCACCATGGTAGGCTTCTGCAGAAAATGCAGATGTATGGGATTGAGGGTAGTCTAGGAAATTGGATCAGGAATTGGCTAGCAGATAGGAGACAGAGGGTGGTGGTTGATGGTAAGTATTCGTCATGGAGTTCGGTTACGAGTGGTGTGCCTCAGGGATCTGTTTTGGGGCCGCTGCTGTTTGTAATTTTTATTAATGATCTGGATGAGGGTATAGCTGGGTGGATTAGTAAATTTGCTGATGACACCAAAGTCGGAGGTGTGGTAGATTGTGAGGAAGGGTGTCATAGTTTGCAGGGAGACTTGGACAGGTTACAGAGCTGGGCCGAGAGGTGGCGGATGGAGTTTAATGCGGAGAAGTGTGAGGTGATTCACTTTGGTAGGAATAACAGATGTGTTGAGTATAGGGCTAACGGGAGGACTTTGAATAGTGTGGATGAACAGAGGGATCTAGGTGTATGTGTACATAGATCCCTGAAAGTTGGGAATCAAGTAGATAAGGTTGTTAAGAAGGCATACGGTGTCTTGGCGTTTATTGTAGGGGGATTGAATTTAGGAGTCGCAGCGTCATGTTGCAACTGTACACAACTCTGGTGCGGCCGCACTTGGAGTACTGTGTGCAGTTCTGGTCCCCACATTACAGGAAGGATGTGGAGGCTTTGGAGAGGGTGCAGAGGAGGTTTACCAGGATGTTGCCTGGTATGGAGGGGAGGTCCTATGAGGAGAGACTGAGGGATTTGGGGTTGTTTTCGCTAGAAAGGAGGAGGCTAAGAGGGGATCTTATTGAAACATATAAGATGATTAGAGGTTTAGATAGGGTGGATAGTGATAGCCTTTTTCCTCGGATGGAGAAAGCTAGCACGAGGGGGCATGGCTTTAAATTAAGGGGGGGTAGTTATAGGACGGATGTCAGGGGTAGGTTCTTTACCCAGAGGGTGGTGAGGGATTGGAATGCCCTGCCTGCTGCAGTTGTAAATGCACCTAGTTTGGGGGCGTTTAAGAGATCCGTGGATAGGTTTATGGACGAGAAGGGATTGGTTTAGATTTGTGGGTCATTGTTTTTTTTTTAACTGGTCGGCGCAACATCGTGAGCCGAAGGGCCTGTTCTGCGCTGTAATGTTCTATGTCTATGTTCTATAAGATGATGAATGGGATGGATAGGATAGAGGTGGAGAGACTCTTCCTGCTCAGAAAGGACAGTAGGACTTGGGGGCACAGCCTCAAGATAAAGGGGGGGTGGTTTAGAACGGAGTTGAGGAGGAACTTCTTCACTCAAAGGGTGGTGAATCTCTGGAATTCTCTGCCCGTTGAAGTGGTGGAGGCTGCCTCGCTAAATATTTTTAAGACGCGGGTTGATAGGTTTTTGATAAGAGAGGGGATTAAGGGTTATGGGGAGTGGGCGGGAATGTGGAACTGAGCCACGACAGATCAGCCATGATCTTATTGAATGGCGGGGCAGGCTCGAAGGGCTAGATGGCCTACTCCTGCTTCTATTTCTTATGTTCTTATGTTCTTATATATCCTCATTGGACTAACGCCTCATCCCAGGATTCAGTCTAGTGAACTTCTGTTGCACTCCCTCTGGGGCTAGTATATCCTTCCTTAGGCAAAGAAAACACATTGACATTTTTACACATTTTGCTCCAAGTTAGTTAACGGTTGGTTGAATGTTTTAAGCTCTTACCTCGAAAGAAAAGCCTGGTGGTGTTTAATTGTGTCCAGCTCATAGGTTGAAGAATCACTTCTTTTTCTTGGAAGCTGTCTATTTGGATTATCCATGCTGCTTCGAGGAATGTCAATGTTACTTCTACTGAGATGCCTGCTGGTCTCCAGGTTGGAAGCGCTGCACGTACAGCTGTTGTTCACAACTATACCAGGAGATAATAGATCATTGTCCTGTAAATCAATTACAGGCAATTGGTAACCGCTCCCAATAGAAAAGACTACCTAAAAGTGAATGTGAAATTGCACGTTTTCCATGTAGCTCTCAGGCCAGTTGGCTACACTATGATTAATGTTTATTGTCGCCTTAGAATGTTCAACCAGCTGGGAGCTTCAAACAGGCAGCAGCACTGTTACAGCTCAGCCAAATCATCTATTTATACCTACATTGCTGTCACATTATACAAGACTTGCAGTAGTGCCAGTGGTTCCCTCAATCACAGTTCTCATAGGGTTGGATGATGTTAAAACTGTACCTTAGTTTCCTTCGGCCCCGATTGTTGTCACTAATTTACACACAGTTTAAATTTGGATGTGTATAAATGAGATTTGGAGGATAATTAAAAATAATTTGATATTGTAAAAATGGGTGCAATCAACCACGTTTCGGCCCAGGGAATCTTTCATGATCTCTGCACTCCTCCAGCGCTGGCTTTGTACACGTCCTGATTTTGTTCGGCCCAACACTGTTTGCTGTGTCTTCAGCTCCTGGATCATTAGCTCTGAAACTTCCTCCTTAAAGCTCTTCATCTCTCTCTCCTCCATTAGGATGCTCCTTAAAACTTGTATCTTTCTGCCCAACCCCTGGTTTGGTGCCAAATTTGTCTGTATACACTTTGTGAAGCATTTTAGGGTAGTTTGCTACAAAAATTCAATCTGTTGTTGCCACCTGTACTCAGCAGTCATGCTGTTCCCAGCATCAACACAGCACCAAAGGGCAAATGCTGGGTTCTTACATTGAACACCCAGAGAGTTCCCAATTTCCACCATATTATCAAAGAGGGGCAGATACAGGGTATGGGGAGGTAGGAAGCAAATCATCTAACCTGTAGTCAAGCATATCCTAGTCACCAGACTTGGTGGGGTATTGGTAGAATTTATGCCCTATAAGCTCAGGAACTGTGCAGAGTGCAGGAAGATCAAGAGTACAAGAAAATTTAGAGGCAAGGTCAGATTTAAATGGAACCCTGATACCATCTTTCAACATTTAAAAGAAAATCACAGTTTGACATCCACACTGCTCAAGAAGAAACAGAAAGCAAACAGAAACTGATTTCTATTTTAAGCAAGAGAAGCTGTTTGTTTTTTTCTCTATTATCTAAAAGCTTTTGCGGTTTATATGGATGAGAGCGGGGATTGCAAGGTGGATGAGTGAACTGAGTACGGCATTATAGTACAGGAAGCCATTCAAGTGAGGGCAATAAACAGGTGAAGACTCGAAATGTTAACTCGGTTTCTCTCTCCATTAGATCTGCTCAGTTTTTCCGACATTTCTGTTTATTATTACAGTAAATAGGAATATTGTAATACAGGGGGACAATATAGCGAGGAGGATAAAGACAAGTTTTTGTAGCCAAGAGCGAGGCTTGGATACCTCGAGTACACAGTTGACAAGGATGGATGATCCAATTACACCACATCCACTAATTCTCCCTTATATATTCTGCTAGTTACATCTTCAAAAAATTCCAGTAGACTTGTCAAGCATAATTTCCCCTACATAAATCCACGTGACTTTGTCTAATTGCATTGGTATTTTCTATGTTCCAGTTATCACACCCTTTATAATAGACTCTAGCATTTTCTCTGCTACTGAGGTTAGGCTAACCAGTCTCATAGAAATCACAGAAAACCTACAGTGCAGAAAGAGGTTATCTGCAATCCCTCTAATCTACGCATCTCAAGACACTAAGGGGCAATTTTTACCACAGCCAATCAACCTAACCCACACATCTTTGGACTGTGGAAGGAAACCAGAGCACCCGGAGGAAACCCACACTGACACGAGGAGAATGTGCAAATTCCATACAGACAGTGACCCAAGCCAGGAATCGAACCCAGGTCCCTGAACCTGCGAAGCAGCAGTCCTAACCACAGTGCTACCGAGCTACCTTAATTCTTTTTGTAATTCCTTTTTTTCTCCCTTCCTCCTTTTTGAATAGAAGGGTTACATTTGTTATCCTCCAACGTGCCGGGACTGTTCACTAACTTCTGACAGAAGAAATTCCTCCTTATCTCTGTCTTAGAAAAGATTATGTCCTCTTGTCCTAGACTCTCCCACAAAGGAAGCAACCTCTCAGCATCTACCCTGTCAAGCCCCCTGAGAATCCTATTTATCTCAATAAGTACACCTCTCATTCTTCTAAACTCCAGTGAGTACAGGCCCAGCTTACTCAACCTCTCCTCAGAAGAAAATCTTTCCATACCCAGGATCAACCGAGTGGACCTTCAAATCTAATCTGGAATTGAAAAACTAATCCTAATAATGGTGATGATGAAATCATTGTTGACTGTTGTAAAAACCCATCTGGTTCAATAACGTCCTTTAGGGAAGGAAATCTATCGTTTCTGATCCAGTCCGGCCTACATGTGACTCCAGAGCCTCAGCAATGTGGTTGACTCTTAACTGCCCTCTGAAATGGCCAAGCAAACCACTCAATTCAAGGACAATTAGGGACGAGCAACAAAAGCTAACTTTGTCAGCGATGTTCACAACCCACAAAAAAAAAACAAAATACTGCGAATGCTGGAATCTGAAACAAAAGCAGAAAATGCTGCAAAGTCTCAGCAGGTTGGACAGCATCTGTGGAAAGAGAATAGAGCCAACGTTTTGAATCTGGATAATTCTTTGTCAGAACTGAAAAAAAGAGTTGATGGGGTGGAAGTTACCTCTTTGGGATGACCAGTGCGAGGGGACACAGTTTAAAAATAAGAGGTCTTTTAAAAGAGAGATGAGGAAAATTTTTTCTCACAGGTGCTCATTAGTCTGTGAAATTCTCTTGCTCAGAGAACAGGTTTGAGTCACTGAATTTATTCAAGGCTGGGTTAGACAGATTTATAATAGACAAAGGGTAACTGGGGAGGGAGACAACAATCAGTCACAATCTCACTGAATGGTGGAGCAGACTCAAAGGGCTGACTCCTGCTCCTAAGCCCTAAAGATATAATGACCACTGGTTTTCACAGAGAAACTGACAGAAGCAGAGAATCTGATAGGTAAGGAACCCGAGTGATAATTCACCATAAGACAATGAAATGGAAGTAAGGTTTATCCATTACCTGAACACTCACAACGCTGCCTCTTCTGCTGCTGTTCTGGCTCTCTGACACAGTCTGATTACTAAAACACAGGGCATCAAATCCCAGGACTCCCCCAACACAGTCTCCGATCAAACATACCTGAGGCAGGAGAGATAACACTAAATACATAAGAAAAATGGACTAATGTAAGCTCTAAACCTGCATGCTCATCCTTAAACTCTAATGCTTTCCTCTTACCATATCACTGCCAGAAGCTGTATTTATGGATTGGAAAATGAAGACTGTCAACCACAAAATTCCGATCCTTAAAGCCTCAAGTACAAGTGATCGCATGTTTGTTACAATTTAATAAGTACTTCACTGGCTGTGAAGAGCCATTTGAATATTAACCTATATAAATGTAACTTTGTTCTTTCTTTGAACATCACCTTCATTAGCTACACAAATTATTTTTGAACGATTTCCTGTTAAATTTTATTCTTTGTTTGCTTAAAGGAAAGTGAAACTAAATAGGGGCAGATGCCAAACAAGAGTGAATTCATCTGTCTCTCACTGTGTCAGAAGCTTTCTGGTGACTGTGTTATAATTATGATCTGTCGCATTAAGCTTTGGGGAACTCTACATTTCACTCAGTAAAAGTTGACACCAGGAGTCAATAAAAAACAAACACAGCAGCTGCAGGAAGAACAAAAGGAATCCTTGACGGGAGATTCACTGGCAGGAATCCCAAGTCCCACTGAATATGGCATTGGGGCTTAAAGCAGATTTCCGACAGGCATTAAACCCATTCCCTGGGATGGGGGCTTGTTGCTAGATTATCTCTTCAAGCTCTGGATGTCATTCTTGGCATGGAGATTTCTGGCATTTCGCTGTCAAGTCTTCATTCTGGTCTGTGGACTGTTAAATTTTTGAAATAGACTGGTCAGTTCCTTGCCCCACCCTGTGCCCTATGGACAGTGTCATGTACTGACCCTCTCTCTGCAGCCTGGCAGTGTCAGAAGTGCCTCCATGGCACCTGTTGGAGGACAAGGTGCCAGGTGAGTGCAAGGTTGGGACTGCGGGGGCGGGGGGGCTGTCATCAGGGGGGTTCAGAGCTTCAGAGTGAGGTGTCATGTGGGGGGATGGTGGTGCCAGAAAAGCTTCTGGTTTGTGGTGTGGTGGAGTGGCAGGAAGGAGGAGGAGAAGTCAGGTCACCCTCGTGCCTGCATGGTGTGGAGGTGGAGGAGACTTGTTCTGTGATGTGGTGGGGGGGTGGGTTTGCATAGTCACTATATCCGTTGTTTGGGGGTGGGGGAGGAGGGTTGTCTGTCAGTGTGGAGATCAGGGCACTTTTTCAAAATGGTACCCAATCTCTGAACAGCCAGGCTGGCAGGAGCATTTCCCACGATGTGCAAGTTTGCATTGATCAGGTGACTGAAACCACCTCACAGTTCCAAATTTCCTGCTGCTGCTGGCACTTTGAGCTGGTTTGGGAGAAGCACAGCCCCTATTTCTGTTCACTGATCGCCACTCCAGTAACACCCGCCTTGGAAAAGCATCCCTGGCCCAATCATTAACCTTTTTCTTAGAAACTTCAAATGTTATATTATAATCACAAGTATTTTTGATAGATGAGAAACAAACTTATAAAATAAAAGCAGAAAATCCTGGAAACACTCAGCAGGTCAGGTAGCACCTGGGGCAAGATAAACAGAGTAAATTTCCAGCTCAATGACCTTTGAACAGGACTGGGAAAAGTTTGAGCTGTAAAGTGCTTCAAGTAAGGGGTGGGTGTGACAAGGACTGTGGGAGGAAACCAGAACGCCCAGAGGAAACCCATGCAGACATGAGGAGAACATTCAGACTCCACACAGACAGTGACCGAAGACCAGAATTTAACCCAGGTCCCTGGCACTGTGACGCAGCAGTGCTCGCCACTGTGCCACCCCTAAATTAAATTGATCTTAAATGGATCTCAATAAACTGTAGTAGTCATTCATTGTGTGGGCGTTAGCCCCACTAACCTCTTCACTCTGCTTCAGCGAAAACGGTCAAGTGATCCTGGCACAGTGGGGTCTACAAATCTAACTCCACTTATTTCTAAATATTGTCACTTTATGTATACTGACCTGGCCACTGAAGGAGAAACCCTCCTGAGATTTGATGAAATCACTGTACACCTGATTTGCTCTGAAAATCACAGTGGCAACTGCCTCCTGGTATTGAGGAGATGATGTCGCCAACAAAGGAAGCGCAGCCAGGGGAATATGGTCCTGGCTGTTTGACAAACCGCTTTCATCATAGCTCATAGGGCTGAGGCTGAAAATGCAAAACATTCTTTTAGTAAAGAGGTTATCTGAAACAAACTAACACTTGTTATCGCTTGGTTCACTGAATAATAAAGTTCAACTCAAAAAGAAATCAGTGATAACGTGTTTCATGTCAAGCACAAGAACTTGGAATAGCAAAATAAGTTAAACATTTTAAGTATTTGCACTTAAAAGAATAAAAAGACCAATAGGATTCTTGGCACGTATTGTGTGGTATGTTTGCAGTAATCAATCCAAAGCTTGTGGTGCCAGTGGCAAATATTGAATATACAGATAGATGTGGTTAAAGCTGTTAGTGTGAAGCAGCTATTCCTCAATGAATGCGGTGTGTATTCTTGCCCGTTCTTGCTCTATGTCAGCACATTACACAGTATTTTGATTATTTCATAGATTAGTTTCGTTCTCTCTTCCAAAGTTTTTCCTGATTTTGTTTTATTATTGTGGCTCTCAGTAAATAAGTACCCCAATGATTGTACAGCTTAAGAGAACCTCTATGGACAGGTGTGTGTGTATAGGTATATGCACAACATTTAGGGAATTGGCTTCACAGAGTGGGCACAGACAGGCTGCCCTCAGGCTGGGGAATAGGGCTCAGTCTCTCAGGATCAGGGCCTGTGAGTGGAATGATGGACCCTGATGCTTTTCCTGAGCCCCAATTTCTTCACCCTTTAACCCTTGATAGCTTCTGTCAACGTGAGAAGCTTTGGGTGCTATAGAACAGTGCAGCACAGGAGCAGGCCATTCAGTCCATCGAGTCTGTACCAGTTCTTTTAATGAGACACTTACCATACCCATCATTTTCCCATCCACTCTTCCCCATATTTTTCCTCCATGTATCCAATTTTCTTTTGGACATAAATTTGAACCTGTATCTACACAATATCAGGTTGAAAATGCATTCCAAATTCTTTTATTTTAATTATCATTGTCATAAGCTGACATTAACACTGCAATGAAGTTACAGTGAAACTCCCCTAGCTGCCACAAGCCGGTACCTGTTCGGGCACACTGAGGGAGAATTTAGCATGGCCAATACACCTAACCCACACATCTTTCGAACTGAGGGGAGAAACCAGAACACCCGGAAGAAACCCAGACACGGGGAGAATGTGCAGACTCTGCACAGTCAGTGATCCAAGCAAAGAATCGAATCCAAATCCCTGGTGCTGCAAGGCAGCAGTGCTAACCACTGTGCCACCGCACTGCCTAAGAAAATTTTGCAGCTCCCCGTTAGGGAATTGAACCCTAGTCTCCCACGTAACTGGTGGGGATATTAACCACTATACTAACGAGGAAATTCTAACCACTCTGTGTAGAAGTCTCTCCTCGTGTTGCCTCTAGTTCTCTTGCCAATCAACCTAAATTAAATCTAGACCATCCGATTATTGGCCATCAGGACACTGGAGACAGTTTCCATTTATTCCATTTAAACCCTTCACTATTTTATACATCTCCAGCAAATCCCCTCAGGTTTCTTGACTCTCAGTAGAATAACTCAGTTTCACTGTAATTCCTCATTCCTGAAGGCGTTCCAATAAATCTCTTCTGAACCCCTGTACAAAGCCCCCACACCCTTCAGGTGCCCGGAATAGGGAATCTTAGTCACAATGCAGATGTTTATATAGGTTCAGCAAAACTTCTTGGCTTTTATATTCCATGGCTCTGTAAAGCTCAGCTTTCAATATGGTGCAGCTTTCTTAGACAATTACACACTACTTGGCTGTTCATATTAAGCAACCAACTTCACTTCTTTGAACCTGGCCCTACATATCAGGACAGCAACACCCTAAGGAGTTGAACCTCACAAGCACTGCAAACATCAATCCTTTTCACAAGAGAATCTTTTGATAGATTCAATTGGCACACAACTCCTGGTTTCACATCCAAGTTTGAAGTTGGCTAAACTATCCAGTGAATTAGCCCCAAGTAATTCACCTGTAATAATGTGTGATTTTTATTCACACAATAGCTTTAATAAAGAAACTGCACTTTACATTGATTGATAAATATTTTCTCATCTTCAATGAAACTAACCACACTGACAAATGCACAGCATAGAGTGTACAAAAGGGGAGCCAAGTACTGCGGATGCTAAGAATCTGAAATATGAACAGAAATTGCTGGAAATACTTAGCAGGTCAGGCAGCAGCTGGAGAGAGAAATCAGTGTTTCAATACATGGATGTCTCAGGTACAGGACTGAATACTTCAAGTGCCGGGTTTCAGATGTTTCAGGAGGGACAGGGAGGGAGGCAGAAGTGGTGGGGGAGTGGCACTGTTGATCAGGGACAGTGTCATGGCTGTAGAGAAGGTGGACGCCATGGAGGGATTGTCTACAGAGTCTCAGTGGGTGGAAGTTCAGAACAGGAAGAGGTCAATAACTTTACTGGGTGTTTTCTGTAGGCTGCCCAGTAGTAACAGGGATGTTGAGGAACAGATAGGGAAACAGACCCTGGAGAGTTGTCATGATGGGAGATTTTAATTTCCCAAATATTGACTGGAACCTCCCTCGGGGAAGGGGTTTGGATGGGGAGGAGTTTGTTAGGTGTGTTCAGGAGGGCTTCTTGACACAGTACGTGGATTAGCCTATAAGAGGAGAGGCTGTACTTGATTTGGTATTGGGTAATTAACCTGGGCAGGTGTCAGGTCTCTCAGTGGGAGAGCATTTTGGCGATAGTGATCATAACTCTATCTCCTTTGCACTAGCATTGGAGAGAGATAGGATCAGACAAGCTAGGAAAGTGTTTATCTGGAGTAAGGGGAATTATGAAGCCATCAGGCAGGAAATTAGAGGCATCAATTGGAAGGAGGTTTTCTCGGGGAAACATACAGAAGTAATGTGGCAGATTTTCAAGGAATGTTTGTCTGGAGTTCTGCACGACAACGTTCCGATGAGACAGGGAATTCTTGACAGGTTATAAGAACCATGGTGCACAAAAGCTGTAATGAATCTAGTCAAAAAGGAAAGGAAAATGTACAAAAGGTTCAGAGAGCTAGGTAGTGTTAAGGATCTAGAGGAGTATACGACTTGTAGGAAGGGACTTAAGAAGAGAGCCAGAAGGAGTCATGAGAAGGCCTTGGCAGGTAAGATTAAGGGGAAAGTTTGTACAGAACCGGTAGAAATAGCAGAGGTGCTCAAAGAATACTTTACCTCGGTATTCACAGTGGAAAAGGATCTTGGTGGTTGTAGTGCAGGTTTGTGGCAGACTGAAAAGCTTGAGTGTTTGGACATTAAGAAAGAGGATGTGTTGGAGCTTTTGAAAAGCATCAAGTTAGATAAGTCACTGGGACTGGATGGGATGTATCCAAGGTTACTGTGGGAGGTAAGGGAAGAGATTGTAGAGCCTCTGGTGATGATCTTTGCTTCATCGATGGAGACAGGAGTGTTCCCAGAGGATTGTGGATGTGGTTCCTCTATTCAAGAAAGGGAGTACAGATAGCCCAGGAAATTATCGACCGGTGAGTCTAACCTCAGTGGTAAGTTGACAGAGAAGATCCTGAGACACAGGATTTATGAACATTTGGAGAAGTATAGTATGATCAAAATTAGTCAGCACAGCTTTGTCAAAGGCAGATCGTGTCTTACGAGCCTGGTTGAGTTTTTTGAAGATGTGAATGAACACATTGACGAAGGAAGAGCAGTGAATGTGGTATATATGGACTTCAGCAAGGTGTTCAATTAGGTCCCCCACGCAAGGCTTATTGAAAAAGTGAGGGGGCATGGGATCCAAGGGGACATTGCTTTGTGGATCCAGAACTGGCTTGCCCTCAGAAGACAAAGAGTGGTTGTAGATGGGTCTTTTTCTGCATGGAGGTGGGTCACCAGTGGAGTGCCCCAGGATCTGTCCTGGGACCCTTGCTCTTTGTAAGTTTTATAAATGACCTGGATGAGGAAGTGGAGGAATGAGTTGGTAAGTTTGCCGATGACACGAAGGTTGGAGGTCTTGTGGATAATGTGGAGGGATGTCAGAAGTTGCAGCGAGACATCGATAGGATGCAAGACTGGGCGGAGAAGTGGCAGATGGACTTCAACCTGGATAAATGTGTGGTGGTTCACTGTGGCAGGTCAAATGGGATGAAGGAATATAATATTAAGGGTAAGACTCTTAGCAGTGTGGAAGGTCAGAAGGATCTTAGGGTCCGGGTTCATAGGATTCTCAAATCAGCTTCACAGGTAGAGGATGCGGTTAAGAAGGCATTTGGTGTACTGGCCTTCATCAATCGAGGGATTGAATTTAGGAGTCGGGAGATAATGCTGCAGCTATATAAGACCCTAGTCAGAACCCACTTGGAATACTGTGCTCAGTTCTGGTCACCTCATTACAGGAGGGATGTGGAAGCTATTGAAAGGGTGCAGAGGGGATTTACAAGAATGTTGCCTGGACTGGGTGGCATGCCTTATGAGGATAGGTTGAGAGAGCTCGGTCTTTTCTCCTTGGAGAGGAGGATGAAAGGTGACCTGATAGAGATGTTGAGAAGTATAGATTGGGTGGATTCTCAGAGGCTTTTCCCCAGGGCTGAAATGGCTGCAACAAGAGGACACAGGTTTAAGGTGCTGGGGAGTAGGTACAGAGGAGATGTCAGGGATAAGTTTTTCATTCAGAGGGTGTGTGGAATCGGGTGCTGGCGGTGGAGGAGGAGGCAAATTCGATAGGGTCTCTTAAGAGACTTCTGGATGAGTACATGGGACTTAGTAGGCTTGAGGGTTATAGGTAAGCGTAGTAGGTAGAGATGTTCGGCGCAACTGGTGGGCCAAAGGGCCTGTTTGTGCTGTCGTTTTTCTATGTTCTAATGCTGATTCAGATGAAGGGTTACTGACCTCTTTTTCTTTGCACAGAAATGCTGAGCATTTTCAACACTCCTTGTTTCTACTTTTGCCAACCCTCCAAAAAGCCAGACTTGTGAGCCTCTGCTTTCTCCTCACCAGCAATTGCCTGAAATCTTGACCAGAATTTTACCATCTTGCTCGCCATGGAAGTCAGAGCAGGTGACAGGCAGACCATAACAAGTTCCACTGTCATCGGGCGGGATTTTAAAGTTTTCGGATGAGCGAGGCCAGAAAAATCCCATTTCTGGTTTTGCACAACATTAAATGTGACTGTCTAAAAATAGGGTTACTGATTTGCACCGTGCTGTACATTGTGCTTGGGCTGTGGCGTGCAAATTGATTACATTTTTTGATTTGATCCATTTTTGCCTTGATGCTTTAATAGATGACTGCACCATAAACAGCACCTATTAAATAAAAGTTAACGTATGTATTTTAAGTCATGCAGCTTACAGCTTCAGCAATGTCATTGGGGATGGAGCTAAGCTATGACAGTCAGGGGATAGAGCCCAAAGGGAAAAAAACCCTGAGTTTCATTTTTGAGCAGTGTTGTTGTTGCACGCAGTTAGCAGCAAGCTAAGAAGCAGTCTCTTTTTCTCTCCCTGTTTTTTCTCTTTGTTTGGTTCTTCTTTAAAGAAGCTGTGTTTTGGGAAACAGATTTGACTACAACGCCTTTTGAGTTTCTTCACAAAGGATTTTCAGCATTTAACCCAGGAGGCTGGATTCCTGTAACAAGTAGGCATTACCTTATGCTGTATTGTATTTACTTGGAGGGTTTTATGTATTCGATGTTGGCTTTGGTTGGAACACATCAGAGATATTTCCTTAAGAACATAGAACACTACAGCACAAACAGGCCCTTCGGCCCATGAGTTGCGCTGATCACATCAACACCTACCAATCCATAGACCTATCTATAACCCCCAATCCCATTAAATCCCATATACTCATCCAGAAGTCTTTTAAAAGACCCCAGCGAGTTCGCCTCCACCACCATTGACGGCAGCCGATTCCATTCACTCACCACCCTCTGAGTGAAAAACTTACCCCTAACATCACTTCTGTACTTGCCTCCCCGCACCTTAAATCTGTGTCCTCTCGTAGCAACCATTTCAACCTGGGGAAATAGCCTCTGAGAATCCACCCTATCTATTCCTCTCAACATTTTATAAACCTCTATCAGGTCGCCTCTCAACCTTCGTCTCTCCAGGGAAAAGAGTCCCAGCTCCCTCAACCTATCTTCATAAGGCATGCCTCCCAGTCCAGGCAACATCCTTGTAAATCTCCTCTGTACCCTTTCAATAGCTTCTACGTCCTAGAAGAGTTACGCATTATCACGGTTGTTGTGTTTCTTGTTTGTAATTATTAAAAGTTCTTGCTAATTGTCTTACTATACATGTCAACAATATTCTTAATTGAACTTTGTTTTTATAAAAATTCCTCGTGGGTCAATTAAAGCACACCTGGAGTTGAAACCTCTCACGCTCATCCCAGCCAAATTCAGTGTAAAACATCACAGGTCAGAACTTCATAGAACACCTTGAAGCATCCAACCTGACTTGTAAAACATAAACAGCTCGCTGAACAAATAAAACCAATTTCAAAGCAATAGATTGATCATTTTAAAAAATGAGCATTTAATAACAATTACGATCAAAATGTGCCAAGCAACAGATCTAACCAATTAAACCTTTTTTGCCTTTTTGCTTAGGAAGCAGAGCCCCTTAAACTCACAGAATTGAGTTTTACTAACAATGGCCCTGCGCACTCCATGGCCACTTCGACTTGGGGGAGGATGGGAATCAGGGGGAGGGGCCATGCCACCAATGAGGGAGGAAGTTGAGGTGGTAGGGCCCAGCCCAGGGCCACACCATCCAGGGAGAAGGTAAGGAGGGAAGGGCCTTGTGAGGGTAAACAAAGTAGAGCTGAGACACGAGGCACTTTACCTTACCTTACCTTGTACTTCTGCAGCCTCCAGCCAGCTCTGAAGTGAAGAGTGAAGAAAGCATCTGGCTATCCCAAAATTCCAGAAACAGTAGTCTGCCAGGGAAGCAAGAAAGGGGGAACTGGGGAATCTGGTGTGCCCTACTTGGCTACCATTGGCCGAGTAGCCCATCACTCAGGTCTATGTGCCAGATTGGAAGCTCTGGAGAATGATCATCCTGATTGATGGGTTACTCAGCCAATTAGGCCATGTCCCCCTTCCCCCCTCCTCCCCAGACAGACCCTGGTGATTAACAGCTTTGTGCAGCCTTCTCTTCCAAGCCCTGCTCAGGATAAGGGGGCCAATCATTTTGGAGTCAGCTGTGGAGAAAATTCTTCATGTGGAGATTTATGAATCTTTTAAATTCTCTACCCTAGAGAACACTCAGTCATTGGAAATATTCTAGACAGAAATTCAATAGATAAAAGCAAAATACTGCAAATACTGGAATCTGAAACAAAAATAGAAAATGCTGGAAAACCTCAGCATGTCTAACAGTGTCTGTGGGGAGAGAATAAAGTCCATGTTTCAATTCTCTTTGCTCTCAGCTCTGACAAAGGGTCATCTAGACTCGAAACATTAGCTCTATTCTCTCCCCACAGATGCTATCAGACTTGCTGAGATTTTCCAGCATTTTCTGTTTTTGTTTCAGAAATTCATAGATTTTGGATACTGACAGAATTAAGGGGTAAATATTAGAACAAGGAAGTAGAGTTGAGGTAGATGATCAGCAACAACCTTACTGAATTATGGTGCAGACTTGAGGGCCTACTCCTGCTAGTATTTCTTACGTATGAATAAGTGTATGTCCATGGGTTTACCAGTATACAAATAGGGGTATTGGTACAGGTATAACAGTGATATTATAAATAATGCAGCAAAGAAGCATTCTATGCAATGACAGAGAGGGAATGTACTTGCAGTATAAACAAGCAAATAAAATCTCAATGCATTTAGAAAACGGGTCGTTTAAGAACATAAGAACATAAGAAATAGGAGCAGGAGTAGGCCATCTGGCCCTTCGAGCCTGCCCCGCCATTCAATAAGATCATGGCTGATCTGTCGTGGCTCAGTTCCACATTCCCGCCCTCTCCCCATAACCCTTAATCCCCTCTCTTATCAAAAAACCATCAACCCGCGTCTTAAAAATATTTAGCGAGGCAGCCTCCACCACCTCAACGGGCAGAGAATTCCAGAGATTCACCACCCTTTGAGTGAAGAAGTTCCTCCTCAACTCTGTTCTAAACCACCCCCCCTTTACCTTGAGGCTGTGCCCCCTAGTCCTACTGTCCTTTCTGAGCGGGAAGAGTCTCTCCACCTCTATCCTATCCATCCCATTCATCATCTTATATGTCTCAATGAGATCTCCCCTCATTCTTCTAAACTCTAACGAGTACAAGCCCAGTTTATTCAGCCTCTCCTCATAGCTCAACCCCCTCAACTCTGGCATCAGCCTAGTAAACCTCCTCTGCACTCCCTCCAAGGCCAAAATATCCTTGCGTAAGTACGGCGCCCAAAACTGCACACAGTACTCCAGCTGCGGTCTCACCAATGCCCTGTACAGTTGCAGCAAGACCTCCCTACTTTTATATTCAATCCTCCTCGCTATGAAGGCCAGCATCCCATTCGCCTTCCTGACCACCTGCTGCACCTGCAGGCTGGGTTTTTGCGACTCATGCACAAGGACCCCAAGGTCCCTCTGTACCGTCGCCTGCTGCAGTTTTTCACAGTATTAGTAATTATTTGCTAGTTGCCAAAAATGATATAAACTTCACATTGTATTCAAAATGCATTTCTCATGGCCACTAACTATATCCTTGCGCACCGGCTGGAAAACTCACTTTGATACCAGTGAGAAGACTTCAGAGCAGATGGCTGGGCAGGGAACCAGCTTGATAATGATGTGGCCAAGACCGGCGGGGAAGTGTACTCTCATCACCGTGTCGAAGACAGAGGTTATCGTGTTGACATCAGCCTGTTTGGAGGTTTGGTCTCCACTGCCAGGGTCCAGAATGTTGCCACCATGCAGGATAAGGACAAGGACATGAATCTTGCAAGGCTGTAGAGGTTGCTGTGATGTTCCATCCTAAAGGGAAAAGGCAAAGAATCAGGAGGGATAATTTTTCTTCCTAATGTCTGCTCTGAGTTGCTATTAACACTTTAAAACTGTGGTTAAGATACTTACCTCTGACATGATAAACATGGTTTAGAGTGTCCCAGTGTGAGTGGGGCAATATTGCTATGATGGATGTCAGCAACAATTCTGATAAGCATCAAAACAATCATTTTAATAAAGGAGTCTGAACAGAGTTAAGGCTCTAAATTGAGATCTGTTTAATAAGAACATTGGAAAATTATAAACCAAGATGGTGGATGACAAATCATCTGAAGGAGTCAGCAGTCTGACAGATATCACTCATGTGGAGATGCCAGCGTTGGACTGGGGTAAACACAGTAAAAAGTCTGACAACACCAGGTTTAAGTCCAACCGATTTATTTGATAGTAAACTCGCAAGCTTTCGAGGTTTGTTGTCTGCCTGACACGCTGCAAAAAAGGATGTCCCGAAGCACAGCACACCAGGGAGACCACGCAGACGCCATGACAATGGACAAACAAACATTGCTCGACAATCACCAGGCAAGACTGTTCCCTTCCTGCTGGCGAACACCCCAGTGGTCACGGGCATCCAGCCCCCGACCCCCGGGCAAGCACTCTCCAAGGCGGCCCCCCACGACAGCGCACAGTCGCCGAGCAGAGACTGACAGCCAAGTTGTTCGTTCGTCCGTCCGTTGTCATGGCGTCTGCATGGTCTCCCTGGTGTGCTGTGCTTCGGGATATCCTTTCTTGCGGCGTGTCAGGTAGACAACAAGCCCCGAAAGCTTGCGAGTTAACTATCAAATAAATCGGTTGGACTTAAACCTGGTGTTGTCAGACTTTTTACTGAGATATCACTAACTCATCTGGTGCCACTAATTTTAAATTGCTTAATGCCTTTTAGGTTAGTTAGTAAGGGCTGTGGTGAAACAAAAATTTTGAACATGATCTTCTGCCAATTGTCAGACAAATTCACACTTGCTAAATCTTCACCTTAGACCATACAGTTTCAAAACAGTACTTTAAACCTGCAGTTCCCTAACTCCCAATTGGGTTTGATATCAAACTCAAGTGACTCACACATGAGAACCAAGAACAAAAGCGCTTGCCAATGCTACAATTGTTGGATATATAATCATTATGGTTACATTAACATAGCCAATCATGCAAGTTCACAAACTCTGCTTAGAAACACGCAACAAAAATATTGAGCAAGAAGAAGCCAAGTTAAACACTCCTATTAAAAGCCTACACACAGTTACAAATCTCATGCTTAATTTTTATTTCTTTCATGCTGAAGGTTCCTGATTTATGTAAGAGACATATCACTCCAATGATTTTTGATTAGATTCTCCACCATATTTCAAAGTCTAGCCAGAAATAAAATTGCTTGGTGGAAATTTGTTTCAAACTGAAAACAGGATATATATATAAATTCAAAAAGCCACTAAACTTAGCAATAGATACAAAAGGATTTTAACGATAGGTTGTCAGTTTATATTGAATAAAGACAGAATGATTCTTCTAACATGTCACACTATTACTTTAAATTGTAATACAACTCAAAACAACTGTTCAATTATAATTGGAAAATGATTATAAAACAAACTGATACACAAGGCCATCCTTTTAATGAACTATTAAGGTAGGGAAGGCAAAGGATTAAGAGATAAATAAGCAGGTTGCTCCACACATATAATCACCAGCTAACAAGCGCAATTAATTAGTTTAGTCAGCCTTTGACAGATTGTGAGGTGAGATGGGTCAAAATAACTCTGGGGGAGGGAGAAGCATTTCTCTGGCTACTGATTATGGAGCAGCAATCCAAGATGTGGAGATGTTCACTGCCTTGCACCTGCTCTGTGCACCGTCTTGAAGGAAAGTACTTTAATTGGACACTGCACAAAACCAGACAAGGCAGGGCAGAGAGAGTAAATACGGGAACAATACAATCTTTTGGCGTGTTATTCTCTTCCAACATCATGTTACAAATCTCATAGAAGCAACATAGAGCAACACAAGAATAAAAAATAACCTTTACCAACCATCATGCTGACAACGTGGGAAAATTTTATAAGTGAAGACAATTGAGTTATCTTGGATTCACTGTGATGCTATTAAAGCAACACAAATTGATTGATGACAAAAATTATTTTCCAGTAAAATCCTTGCAGTCAATATTAGAACATTACCATACGCTCATTACCCTATCACTAAAATCAACAGTAGCATATGCAGAAGCATGGAGGATATTTTTTAGACTTACACAACACAATTTCACAATTGGTTATCAAAGGAATTATTTCAACAAGGCATTTGCCAATTTATTTGGCAAACCTGCAGATGACGATAATACATTGAAAAGATATATTAAGGATTCAGCACAAAAATATAACCTTCCTACCTCTGTAAAGTATTGACCACTTTTACTAACTTACTGGAATTTTCCATAGTACCTACTGAAAACAGACAATGTTCCCCATTATCTCTTGCAAGCACTCCAATAAGTGAAAAAGCCACAACTTAATTGTATATAGTATTTTTATTAGTGTCGCAAGTCGACTTACATTAACACTGTAATTAAGTTCACATGAAATTCCCCTAGTCGCCACATTCCAGCGCCTATTCAATACATTGAGGAAGAATTTAAGTATGTATAAGTTTACTTATTAGTCACAAGTAAGGCTTACATTAACACTGCAATGAAATACTGTGAAATTCCCCTAATTGTCACAATCTGGCGCCAGTTTGTGTCAATGCACCTAACCAGCACATCTTTGGACTGTGGGAAGAAACCGGGGCACCTGGAGGAAACCCATGGAGAGAACATGCAGACTCCACACAGACAGTGACCCAAGCCGGGAATCGAACCCGGGTCCCTGGCGCTGTGAGGTAGCACTGCCACTGTGCTGCTAGAGTGGTTCTGAAGTAATATCACCACCTCAGAAGCATACAAACCAGGAAAGTCCCGTTCAACGCAGAAGGTAAGCTGTTGTCAGCAAGGGAGGTGACAGGAAGGTGATAGTTGGCCATCACACATGAGTTGGGAAGGAAAGAGAAGATCAAGGCTCCTGCTCCTGGCTAATAATAATCCCTATATGTATGGCACAGTCGTGCTTGCTTTCGACAGTCTGCTAACACTCACTGACTCAAATATGTCAAAGTGCTGAAGGATGATAACTATCAGTGGTATCATATTCTGGGGAAATGACTGCACTAGAAAGAAGGGGAAGGAGCAAAGAAAAATAAAGGTCAATTGAACCAGTCACAAACAACAACCAACAGTTTAATTTCTGATTGCAAGCAAACACACCCACAGTAAAAGTCTTTTCTTGCTTACAGCAGCAAATTTGAACTACAGAGTTAGTTAATTAGTATATTGCTCAAGTCAATACGCTTGGGAAGTAGTAAGGGCACCAAGCTAAAGATCTAATGTTACTTACTGTTGGAATACTTGGTATACAGGTATTGACACTTATTATTAACAGGGCTGTGTATCTGCATGACAATACAGGTCAGTCAGGAGACCACAGAAAGCCACATGAATAGTTTTCTTGCAGAGAGTACATTATATCAACAAAGAATGCCAGGAAGGCTAAGCCATTCTTTGTCAAACTGCAACATGACAGACCATGAAATTAATAGAAACCTGTACAACAAATGCTACTAATGTGGCAGCATTTTCATAGAACCCCTACAGTGCAGAAGGAGGCCATTTGGCCTATCTAGTCTGCACCAACCATAATCCCATCCTGTCCCTACCCCCATAACCCCTCATATTTACCCTGCTAATCCCACTGACACCAGGGCCAATTCACCTAATCCACACATCTTTGGCGTGGAGGAGGAAACCGGAGCACCCGGAGAAAAGCTACATAGACATGGAGAGAATGTGCAAACTCCACACAGACAGTGACCCGAGGCCGGGACTGAACCTAGGTCTCTGGCACTGTGAGGCTTTAAACTGTACAAAACTATATGATTAATGCAGTTAATTAAATGGCGGGTTTGAAAAATCTCTTGCAATAACGTGGTGAATGAGTGAAGCTGTTGAGTTCCAAATAAGCCAGAGTTCCGTGTCTGTGAACAACACGAATGGAATCACATTCTTGTAAACTGGTAAGTGCTGTTTAATATCATTCAAATCTTCACACACGTAAACTGGCAGCAACGTGGCCACTGAACTTAAAACCCTTCACAGCACTTTTCTACACGAGAACTGCAATAACAATATCATTTACAAAAGTGTGTCTGGGTAGTCCTCAAACTTACAACACTTCCTGAAAACTGTGTTGTAAACCAAAACATGGTAATTCAGAACTGGTTTTATGTTAGAAATGGGATTGAATCCTGAACCATAGAAAAATACTGTTTTCACTTCAGTGTAACTGCCTCCACGATATAACAGTGCCTACGCATTCAAAAACACTTCTACACAGTGTCTGACAAGTAATTTGCCCTTCCTGTGGTTGTGAAACTGGAGAAGCCCAATACTAGTGTCGGAAACTCAAAGCGGGATGTGAATTTATAAATGCCTTTTGTTGTAATCTAAACATCGTCAAGTGGAGGAATGGCTGTACATATCTCAGTGTTAGTCTCAGTCCAGAATCAAATACCTATGACATTAGCACGTTCGGGTCACATTTCTTGGTTTTGGGCAGAGGCTCTGATCGGTTTGAAAATAAACAGATGTTCATCATCTGCATTAAACATTCATCCACTACTTTCAGAAACTGATTTCCAAACTGTTAACATTGAAATTTTGAAACAGGCATGGTAAATTAATTTTGAAAAAGAAAATTCTATTACAACTAACACATCTATGCTTCAATGATTACGGACTCTTAAAAAAATACAAGCAGTCCCATTTCCTAAAGGAAATCAAGGAGTAAGGGAATATGGTGAAAAAATGGAATTGAGGTAGATCAGCTGTGATTTCTGAATGATTGAGAAGGTTCAAGGGAATATTCCAGCTCCCATTTCTTATGTTCCTTTTGTGAAATCCCCAAATCTAACAAACAGGATAAGAGTCATAGAGGTTTACAGCATGGAAACAGGTCCTTTGGCCCAACTTGTCCATGCCGCCTTTCTTTTAAAGCCCTAAGATAATCCCAATTGCCCGCATTTGGCCCATATCCCTCTATCCCCATCATACCCATGTAACTGGAATTCAAAGTGGAGAACGTGGACATTGATCCCACTGCCTCTCGCATGCGAAGTGAGTGTTCTACCACTTGAGCTAATTCCCCCAACCTAACATATTACAGAAGCAATAACTTTTTCTATTGATGAGCTGTTATGGAAGAAGGTTAGATTTGATTTGATTTATTATTGTCACACATATGAATACAATGAAAAGTATTGTTTCTTGTGCACTATACAGACAAAGCACACCATACATAGGAGGAGGAGAGGAGAGAGTGCAGAATGTAGTGTTACAGTCATAACTAAAGTGTAGAGAAACTTAATGCAAGGTAGTTCCAATAAAAGTCTGATGGCAGCAGAGGTCGGTTGGTGCATGACCTCATACTTTTGTTTCTTTTTCCCGAAGGAAGAGGTGGAAGAGAGAATGTCCGAGGTGCCTGGGGTCCTTAATGGCTGCTTTACTGAGACAGCGGGAAGTGTAGACAAAGTCAATGGATGGGAGGCTGGTTTGCATGATGGATTGGGCTACATTCATGGCCTTTTGTAGTTTCTTGCAGTCTTGGGAACAGCAGGAGCTACACCAAACTGTGATACAACCAGAAAGAATGCTCTCGATGGTGCATCTGTAAAAGTTGATGAGAGTTGTAGTTGACATGCCAAATTTCCTTAGTCTTCTGAGAAAGTAGAGGCATTAGTGGGCTTTCTTAACTATTGTGTCAGCATAGGGAAACCAGGACAGGTTGTTGGTGATCTTTATACTTAAAAACTTGAAGCTGTCGACCATTTCTACTTCATTCCCATTGACATTGATAGGGGCATGTTCTCCTCTATGCTTCCTGAAGTCAATGACTTATCTCCTTCGCTTTGTTGACATTGAGGGAGAAATTATTGTTGCCTTACCAGTTCACCAGATTGTCTAGCTCTTTTCTGTATTCTGTCTCATCATTGTTTGAGATCTGATGCACTATGTTGGTGTCGTCAGCAAACTGAAAAATCGAATTGGAGGGCAATTTGGCTGCACTGTCATAGGTGTATAAGGAGTATAGTAGGGCGATGTGACACAGCTTTGTGGGGCACTGGTGTTGAGGATGATCGTGGAACATAAGAACATAAGAAATAGGAGCAGGAGTAGGCCATCTAGCCCCTCGAGCCTGCCCCGCCATTCAATAAGATCATGGCTGATCTGTCGTGGCTCAGTTCCACATTCCCGCCCTCTCCCCATAACCCTTAATCCCCTCTCTTATCAAAAACCCATCAACCCGCGTCTTAAAAATATTTAGCGAGGTAGCCTCCACCACTTCAATGGGCAGAGAATTCCAGAGATTCACCACCCTTTGAGTCAAGAAGTTCCTCCTCAACTCCGTTCTAAACTGCCCCCCCCTTTATCTTGAGGCTGTGCCCCCTAGTCCTACTGTCCTTTCTGAGCGGGAAGAGTCTCTCCACCTCTATCCTATCCATCCCATTCATCATCTTATACGTCTCAATGAGATCTCCCCTCATTCTTCTAAACTCTAACGAGTACAAGCCGAATTTATTCAGCCTCTCCTCATAGCTCAACCCCCTCAACTCCGGTGTCAGCCTAGTAAACCTCCTCTGCATTCCCTCCAAGGCCAAAATATCCTTGCGTAAGTACGGCGCCCAAAACTGCACACAGTACTCCAGCTGCGGCCTCACCAATGCCCTATACAGGAGGTGGTGTTGTTGCCGATCCTTTGTGGTTGTGGTATGTGAGTCAGAAAGTTCAGGATCCAGTCGCAGAGGGAGGAACTGAGGCCCAGGCCACGGAGTTTGGAGTTTCATGGGAATAATAGTGTTGAAGGCTGAGCTGTAGTCAATAAATAGGAGCCTGACATGGGTGTCTTTGTTATCTAGTTGTTCCAGGATTGAGTGCAGAGCCAGGGAGATGGCGTCTGCTGCAGACTTGTTGCAGCGATAGGCAAACTGTATTGGATCCAGGTAGTCCAGGAGGCTGGAATTAATTCGTGCCATGACTAACCTTTCGAAGCACTTCATAATGATGGATGTCAGATCCACCAGACAATAGTCACTAAGGCACGCTGCTTGACTTTTCTTTACCGGGATGGTGGTGGTCTTCTTGAAGCAAATTGGGACCTCAGATTGTTGTAAAGACAGGTGAAAAATTTTGTGTATACACCCACCAGCTGATCATGGAGGATCCGAGCGCTCATCCGGATAGTGGAGTTGTCGTCAAACTTTAACCTTCTCGGAGTCACCGGCATGTGTTGGTGCTGCCGTCCCTAGAACTATCAGTATCGTTCTAAAGCTGAGGATGAAACTCCTCTACAGGGAACATCGACAGTCATTCAAACCCCACAAAGCGCAGAGCAACAGTCACCAACACTTAGTGCCGTAAACTGCATCAGCTGTGAATTATGTTGATAAGTCAATCTTGACAGATTAAACAATCTCACACGGAGGATCCCAATTGTTATTTTTCTGGAGAAGTGGGGGATTTGTTTTTAGCTTAATTTGTAGACTAAAATATTGTGGAAGTGCTGGTAGTTTTCACTGCTAAGTTTAAGGTAGGCAGGTTAAACACAGCAGCCTGTGCTCCAAAAATTTGAATCCTAATTTTGTCTAATATATTTCAAGTTATGAGGTAAATTTCCCGTCCCTGGGATTGTACAAGATGAGGCACAGGTTGTGCCAGTGAAACATATCAATTCACAGCCTCAAGGAAAAGCAGAAAATGGACATGTTGCCAACTGAGTAAACAGTCATACAGAAAGAGACAGTGAATACCTTAAAGCTCAGCCATGACTCAGGGAGAATGTGTTCCTCTGACTCAGAAAGCTGTGGTTTCAAGTTGCACTCCAAACATTCAAGACCAGTGATGAGCAACCTAGACCAGTGAGAAGGCCATAAGTGGCCCTCCTTCACCTCAAGGGATTGAAATCAGGCTTGTTCACTAACCATGAGCCATAAAAAGGATTAAATATGTAATACACTCTGAATATTTCATAATGACTTATAGAAAATACATAATTTTGTTACTATATAAATGATTATCATCAACTAAAAATAAAAGAAATATTACACATTGGATGCAAAGACAACACACAATTCTCATAGTCAATGTCATGCACATTCAGCATGCACCTCGTTTGCCCTCGCTTTAAGTATGTATCATTTCAGTCCGACCACTTGGAAAAAACTAAGCAGATGAAAATCAGCAAAACATGGCAACTCTCCACATGGGCAACGGTCAATAAAATGTCTCATGGGCCACTCAGGACACACCATATCTCGAGACTCACTCCAGCAGAGTGCTGAGGGAATATTGCACTGTCAGAGGGTAAAGCACTGAAGATATGTGGTGGGAACTTTGCACTGATGGAGGCCAGTGCTGAGAAGGAGCTGTACTGCTGAAGGGACAAGGGGAAATTGCATTATAGCAGGATCTGTGCTAGGTGAACACTGCTACGTTGGATGGGCAGTATTGGGAGAGGACTCCATAATTGGAGGCACAGGTTTAAACTGAGGCACTACCTTCCTCTGCCCGTAGACATAAAAGATCTTACAGCTCTATTCAAAGAATAGCAAAGTAGCCCCCTCACCACCCCATTCTCCCTGACTAATATCTCTCAACCAAACCCCACTAAAAACACATTATCTAATCATTATCATTTTACTGTTCATGAGACCTTGCAATGGGCAATTTCACTTTTATATTTCTTTCACAGGATGTGGGTGTTGCTAGGTGGGCCAGCATTTATTACCTATTCTTAATTGCCTTCAAGAAAGTGCTGATGCGCCACCTTCTTGAACTGCCATGATGTGGAGATTCTGGCATTGGACTGGGATGGGCACAGTAAGAAGTCTCACAACACCAGGTTGTATTCAGGATTGACACTGGAATGAGTGGCCTCATTTCAGAGCTTTCTCACCTGATGAAGGAACAGCGCTCATGATTCCAAATAAACCTGTTGGACTTGAGCCTGATGTTGAGAGACTTCTTCTTGAATTGCTGCAGTCTATTTGTTATGGGTACACCCACAATACGGTGATGCCTAGATTACAGAAGTATTGAATTGACTGTGAAGTGCTGGAAAATTTCCAAAGGTAGCGAAAGGCTGTTATTTAAATGCAGGTTATCTTTACCCTGTCTGCAGTGGAAAACATATCAGCAACAGACGTATTTATAAAATGGTGGTTAAAGGGCTGGTGAGAGAATTTCGCTGGGCTTTAAGAGTCATTGAGGAGATACAGACAAATCAGAATCCAGACGTCCTAAGGACAGAGGCAATTCTCTAAATTCACCACATCAACACTCAGCTTTGGTCGAAAGGAACAGATCCAATTTTATCTGCACCTGGTATATTTCTTCTACAATACCAAAACAGTCGATCTCCAAAGCACTGTTTCTCATTCCTCCAGTTTTGTCAAGTCTCAGAAGCTGAAATTTATTACAATTATTATAACTCGCTGCATGTTGTAATTTGAGACAAAATAAGATTAATGTGGTTTAATTTGTACCATCATTGCAATTTGGGAACTTTTTCAGTTCAGAGTAATAGCTGCTTGTTCAGGATTGACACTGGAAAGAGTGGCCTCACTTCAGAGCTTTCTCGTGTTTGAAAATTAAATTCCTTCAATCTCTATTTGTTTGAGAATTCCTTCAATTTCAAAATTATCAACAAGCTCTACTTTAAATTGATTAAAAATCTGATCAGATTATTACAGATTTCAAATTAGTTAAAAATGATTGTAATATTTCCTCATTTCCAAGCGATTAAATATTTTAGACAATAAGACACAGAAGCTGCAGTAGGCCATACAGCCCATTAAATCTGCTCTACCGTTCATTGAGATCATGATTGTTCTGTGATAATCCTCAACTCCATTTGCCCACATTACCCCCATATCTTTGATTTGCTTACTGATTAAAAGTCTGCCTATTTCAGCCTTAATCATTCTAATGACCCAGCCTCTACAGCCCTCTGCGGTAAAGAATTCCACAGATTCACTACCCTCTGAGAAAGAAATTCCTCCACAGATAAAACAGATGAACTGAGAACCTGGATTACTGCATGGAATTATGATATTGCAATTACGGAAACACAGCTAAAGGACAGGACCGGCAGCTTAACATCCCGGGATATTGTTATTTTAGACAGGACAGAGGGGAAAAAGGGTGGGGAGTTGCATTGCTGATTAGGGAGCAGACTGCAGCTCTGTTGAGGGGGGACATATTGGAGGGATCTTGTAGTGAAGCATTGTGGTTGGGGCTCAGGAATAAGAAGGGTGACATCACAATGTTAGGAGTGAGATCGCCAAACAGCCCACAGGAGACAGAGAAGCAGCTGGGTAGTCAGATACTGAAACAGTGTGAAAAAAGAATAGTTGTGATGGGTGACTTCAACTTCCCCCATATTGACTGGGACTCCCTTAGAGCCAGGGGCTCAGATGGAGAGCAATTTGTTACATGTGTCCAGGAGGGCTTTTTGATGCAATATGTCGACAATCCAACCAGAGGGGATGCCATACTACACTTGGTACTGGAGAATGAGCTGGGCAGGGTAATCAATGTTTCAGTGGGGGAGCATTTTGGGCTGAGCGACAATAATTCCATAAGATTTCGGGTAGTCATGAATGGTAATGAAGAAGGGAATGGGTTAATGAACTTTGTAATACTTAAAGATTTGTGCAAAGCGTGGCAAGACTTGTTTTAGCGCCCCTGTAACCTTGTATGCCAGTTGATGTGTTTATGCGAGCTTGTAGCCTTGTATGCTGGCTACACAAACCACAGGTGTCGAGATGCGATAATGGTTAATCACATTAGAGGAACAGAACAGAGACAGTCACAGCCTTGGGATAGCTACGATTACAACGGACTACACAAAGGACAAAACTGCTGAGACAGCAATAACCACATGATGGATGACGAACCATGATAGACATCCTGGAGAACTGCGGATGTGACTAGGGGCAGGAACCGGGATGTATAAAAATTTACTCTTGCTTGTGTTTGGAGAGAAGCCTGGTAAACCGCTTTAGGAACCGAGCTTCTCCCAAAAGCTTTTGTAATAAAACTATCGTACTTTGACTCGTGTCTAGTTCCAGAGGTATTATTTACCGACAACAAATTGGACCCAAAACCCGGGATCTGTTTACGGGTCCAGTTGAATGGTCATGACCAGAGCTCCAGAATAGATCACCGAACTTAAAAGAGTGAGTCAAACTACAGTAGGTGATCATCTGTGATGAGGGAGTGTGTGAGTGAAAGATGTCTGAACTGAACACACACGGACAAGTTGGCATCCGTCTCTAACACCCAGCCTTAGACTGGTTGTTAAGAGGGGTAGCCTCCCCACATGAAGGTCAGGATTTTGAAGTGGATGTAGAGACTGAAGAAAGAGATAGGCCTGGGGTGCAATGTTCAGACGCAAGTGAGAAAGAGATTGAGTGATTGCCGAAGTAGAAGGAAAAGCCGGCTTAAATAGTATAAGCACGGTTCAGAGGGATCTGGTCACCCCTGACAGGTACCACTGGACTCTGATAAGAGCAATCTAGTAGGGGGAGAGTGAGAAGAGAGAATAGAAGACTCCAGGTGATGAGTATAAACTTATCTGTATTATGACAGGATCACAAGGACAGTGGGGACCCCCAGGATCCCTAATAAACAAATATATGACTGAGAGGAAGAAATTCATTAAACAGATGAGAAAAGGCTGGGGGGGGGGGGGGGAGATCCATCCCACCCACTAGACCAACAACGGAAATGGTTGGAAAAGGAAAAACGGACTAAGAAAATTGGAGTTACAAAGAACAAAGTTCTCTTAGTTCACCAATTGGCCGGATTAACTGAACAGGTCTCAGTCTCGGGTATGAAATTGGGCGACGACAAAGCAAAAATCAAAATGTTGGAAGCACACAATAGAGAACTAGAAAAGAGAAACCAAATTTTAGAGGACCCTTGCCTCCCTATGCGCCAGCCATACAAAACGCAGCACCCGTGGAAAACTTCACCGTAGAGTTAAACGCTGAGCTCGATGCAATGATTGAACCATTTAACTGGTTTAAGGCAGAAGTCCAATGAGTCTTGGGCAATACACCAACCAACTGGTCCAGAATTACCAATACTAAACAACAAAGGGGTGAAGGAGCCTCTCAATTTGGAGAGTGACTCTTTAAAGTATACCAAGAAACTGCCTGAACAGATAGAGCCCTTTTATAAGTATTTAAAGACAGGCTGTCATCACCAGCTCACAAAAAGATCTTTAAAATGGGAGTTATTAGTTTCAGGGATTATGATGAATTAGTAGAATGGGCATGCAGAATTAAAGATGGAGCAGATGAAAAACCATACCCACGAATAAAACAGGAAAATGTTAGTGCAAACAGTGGAGGAACTAAACCAAAGAATACATGCCATAATTGTGGAAAGCCAGACCACTTTACCAGAGACTGTAGGGCTCCAAAGGTTGTTGGGCAGGGAAGGGGTTTAGAAGGCAGGCCCGTACCTGCCAAATTTACAGAGGCCACCTGTTGGAGCAAACCCAGATAAGCTAGTCAGGCTTCCCCTGCCATCACAGAAGGGGCAAACTGATGAGGGGCAGTCCCCGCGAGTTGGGTAAGGAGAGTAGAATCTAGGTGTCTGCACTTGTAGGGGGCCGACAATGTGAAATGCTGGTGGACACGGGAGCCTCCATATCTATCACAGACCTACCCTTACCCACAATGAATAAAATGTTCTATGTAAAAGGAATTAATGGACAATAGACCCTTGCCTGCTTAAGCCAAACAATGTGCTCAATTCACAGATACGCCAGTCGGCTGACCTCCAAGCAAGCTGAACAGGTTCGCGGGAAGTTGCGCATGGGCGATATAGCCTATGGTCCATTGTATAATGGTCACACGGGTTATAGTTAAGTGATAAAATGATTCTCTTGCTGCTTCTCATGACCTTGCCCTGTCAGCCACAGAGGGAAAGTATAGATGGAATTGTGTAGACTTGGGGATAAAGCATCTCAAGCATCTCTGTAACGATGACTCTGTCTATTATAATCATCCGACACATGGAATAGGACCCTGTAGGGACCGCTGCTCGGGATTCCTAAACCATACCATATTGCCAACTCTGTTGGAGGGGCGAGGTGAGCGGGGTCTCCCATTCAATGTAACTTGGTGTAACTGAAATTTCCGGTGTTTAGCTGAGGGACCGGAATGGACCTGTGCCCAGCAACAGCATGGGGCTTGGGGGAACGAGAACATCAACATGAGATTTGGCCAATCCAAGAGATCATTGCACCAAACCATTAAAATCGGATCCCCTCACACGAACACTTTCTTACATTTGTCTCTCTTGTATACATTACAGTCAAATTTGAGCAAGTGCTTATGTGAGCAGTATGACTGCATATAGTGGTACCTATTTTGTCTGTGGAAACAATGCTTACCCGTGGCTTCCATGGGATTGGGCAGGATCGTATTATTTAGCATATGTGGTGCCCTATATTCACCATTACACTGACTTACAGGACCATCCCAAGATACACCTGCTCAGGGTTATGCATTAGTGAGATAGCACAGTTCTTCATGCTAGCCTACCCACCTGATGGGATGGCAAAGGCAGCACAAGAACTTATACACACGGCCGCAACCTTAGAGAGAATCGCAAATGAGACTAGAGACAGGTTCGAGGAGGTGAGCACTGCCATCTCTGAGGTATCAGCAGAGGTCATAACTATGCCAACTGTTGCATTACAGAATCGATTCGCATTCAATTATGTGCTAGCCTCCCAAGGAGGGACATGTGCTACAGTTGGCTCCAAATGCTGTACGTATATTCCAGATGCTTTGGAGAATATAACTCGCTTGGCAGATCATATTAAACACGCAGCAAAAATAATACAGGATGAGGGGAAGCAACATCACAATTATAACCCTCCGGGCTGGCTGGGGCAATGGTTCCTGTCATGGGATTCATACCTGATGCATGGATTGACTGTATTAATTGTAATTGTTATTGCTTGCTGCGTTTGTATTATTATTGGCCACCTGTTGTAAAACAGTAACAGCCCGGGTTATACCAGATGCAAGTGTACAGGCAGAGGAGGCAGACCTCCTGACAAAGGAGCTGGGCCCATATGCTGGTAACATTTGGTTCTAAATTGGTCATGGGGCCATGCTTTGGTTTGGCCCCGACCAAAAGGGGAGAATGAAGAAGGGAACGGGTTAATGAGCTTTGTAATACTTAAAGATTTGTGCAAAGCATTGCAAGACTTGCACCCCTGTAACCTTGTATGCCAGTTGATGGGGTTATGCGAACTTGTAGCCTTTATGCTGGCTATATTTATATTTTATAAATATATAAAAAGGAAGAGGCTGACTAGGGTGAACATTGGACCCTTAGAGGATGAGAGGGGGGACTTAGTGGTAGGGGATGGGGAAATGGCTGAGGCCTTGAATAACTTTTTTGTTTCGGTCTTCACGGAGGAGAATGTGAATAGTTTGCCGGGTGTTAGCGATGGAAAGATGGTAGGAGTGGAGGGCCTGAATGACATTATTGTTACTAGAGAGGCAGTGCTCGACAGACTGGAGGGACTGATTGTAGACAAGTCCCCAGGACCGGATGGAATGCATCCGAGGGTTCTGAAAGAAATGGCGGAGGTGGTAGTGGATGCCTTGGTGATTATTTTCCAAACATCGCTGGATTCCAGGGAAGTGCCGGAAGATTGGAAAACGGCTAATGTTACACCGTTGTTTAAGAAGGGTGGCAGGCAAAAGGCAGGGAATTATAGGCCGGTTAGTTTAACGTCTCTTGTAGGTAAAATGTTAGAATCCGTGATCAAGGAGAAAATAGCGAGGCATCTTGAGGAGAATTGTTTGATAGAGCAGACGCAACACTGTTTCGTTAAGGGGAAGTCGTGTCTGACAAATTTATTGGAGTTCTATGAGGATGTGTCTAGGGCGGTGGATAGAGGAGAGCTGGTGGATGTGGTGTTTCTTGATTTTCAGAAGGCGTTTGATAAGGTGCCGCACAAGAGATTATTACAGAAGGTCAGGGGGCATGGAGTTGGGGGTAGGGTGTTAGCGTGGATAGGGAATTGGCTGTCAAATAGGAGGCAGAGAGTGGGGGGGTCAATGGGTGCTATTCGGATTGGCGGTTGGTGACTAGTGGAATGCCCTAGGGGTCGGTGCTGGGGCCTCAGCTATTTACCATTTATATAGATGATCTGGAGGAGGGAACCAAGTGTAAGGTGTCAAAATTTGCTGATGACACCAAGATTGGTGGAACGGCAATTTGTGCAGAGGGTGTAGAAAGTCTGCAGAAGGATCTAGATAGGCTGGGCGAATGGGCCAGGAAATGGCAAATGGAATTTAATGTTGGCAAGTGCGAGGTGGTCCACTTTGGTAGGAATAATGGTAGGAAGGACTATTACTTACGTGGAGAAAAACTGCAGCAGGCGACAGTGCAGAGGGACCTCGGGGTCCTTGTGCATGAGTTGCAAAAACCCAGCTTGCAGGTGCAGCAGGTGGTCAGGAAGGCGAATGGGATGCTGGCCTTCATAGCAAGGGGGATTGAATATAAAAGTAGGGTGGTTTTGCTGCAACGGTACAGGGCACTGGTGAGGCCGCAGCTGGAGTACTGTGTGCAGTTTTGGTCGCCGCACTTACGCAAGGATATTTTGGCCTTGGAGGGAGTGCAGAGGAGGTTTACTAGGCTGATACCGGAGTTGAGGGGGTTGAACTATGAGGAGAGGCTGAATAAACTAGGCTTGTACTCGTTAGAGTTTAGAAGAATGAGGGGAGATCTCATTGAGACGTATAAGATGATGAATGGGATGGATAGGATAGAGGTGGAGAGGCTGTTCCTGCTCAGAAAGGACAGTAGGACTAGAGGGCACAGCCTCAACATAAGGGGGGGGGCAGTTTCGAACGGAGTTGAGGAGGAACTTCTTCATTCAAAGGGTGGTGAATCTCTGGAATTCTCTGCCCGTTGAAGTGCTGGAAGCTGCCTCGCTAAATATATTTAAGACGTGGGTTGATAGGTTTTTGATAGGCAAGGGGATTAAGGGTTATGGGGAGAGGGCGGGAAAGTGGAACTGAGCCATGACAGATCAGCCATGATCTTATTGAATGGCGGGGCAGGCTCAAAGGGCTAGATGGCCTACTCCTGCTCCTATTTCTTATGTTCTTAAGCAAACCGCAGGTGTCGAGATGCGATAATGGCTAATCACATTAGAAGAACAGAACGGAGACAGTCACAGCCTTGGGATAGCTACGATTACAACGGACTACATAAAGCATGAAACTGCTGAGGCAGCAATAACCACATGATGGATGACGAACCACGGCAGACATCCTGGAGAACAGTGGACGTAACTAGGGGACAGGAACCGGGATGTATAAAAATTTATTCTTAATTATGTTCGGGGAGAAGTCTGGTGAACCGCTTTAAGAACTGGGCTTCTCCCAAAAGCTTTTGTAATAAAACTATTGTACTTTGACTCACAACTAGTCTCAGAGGTATTATTTACTGACAACAGTAGTCACAAGAGTGGCCCTTGCATGAGTGTGCTTAATTGAGCAAGGGTCAATGACATCTAAATCAGACAGGGACTGGGGAATGTGGATTGGGAATGGCTATTTGAGGGCAAATCCACGTCAGGCGTGTGGGAGGCTTTTAAAGGCCGGTTGACTGAAGTGTCTCTGCAAAAATGAAGGATAAAAATGGCAGGATTCGGGAACTATGGATGACAATGGTGACAAAAGCAAATTACTGTGGATGCTGGAATCTGAAACCAAGAAAAAATGCTGGAAAATCTCAGCAGGCCTAACAGCATCTCTCTTTACAGTGCTGCCAGACCTGCTGAGATTTTCCAGTAATCTTTTCTTTTGGTTTAAGGGAAATTGTAAGCTTAGTCAAAAGGAAAAAAGACGCATATAACAAGTCTAGGCATCTAAAAACTGAGGAGTTCAGTGAAAGTGAGAAGGAAATTAAATTTGGATTTAAGGAGGCTAAAAAGGGTCATGAAATGTCTTCAGCAAACAGGATCAAGGAGAATCCTAAGGCTTTTTGTGTGCATATTAGGAGCAAGAGGATAGCAAGAGAAAGAGTAGACTCTCTCAAGGACATTGGAGAGAAATTATGCTTGGAACCACAGGAAGTGGATGAAATCCTTAACGAGTACTTTGTACCGGTATTCACCAAGGAGAAGCACTTGACGGATGTTGAGGTCAGGGATAGCTGTGTGAATGTTCTAGAGACTGTTGATATGTCAAAGGAGGAAGTATTATAAACTGCATTAAGGTAGACAAGTCCCTGGGGCCAGATGAGATCCATCCCAAGTTACTGCGGGAGATAAGATAAGAAATAGCTGGGACCTTAACAGGAATCTTCCCATCCTCTTTGAGCATAAGCAAGGTTCCAGAGGACTGGAGAACAGGCAATGGTGCTCCCTTGTTTAAGAAAGGAAACAGGGGTAATCCAACAAATTATAGGCCGGTGAGCCAGACATCAGCAGTGGGGAAGCTTTTGAAGATACCGAGGACAGGATATATGCACGTTTAGAGGCAAATTGACTACTTAGTGACAGGCAGTATGGTTTTGTATGGAGGAGGTCACGTCTCACCAACTTGATTAAGCTTTTTGAAGAAGTGGCGAAAATAATTGATGAGGGAAGGGCTGTGGGTGTAGGTTATACGGACTTCAGTGAGGCGTTTGACAATGTCCCACATTCAGATTGGTACAAAAACTAAAATCACATGGAATTCAGAGTAGGCTGTCGAGATGGATACAGAACTGGCTGTTATAGAAAACAGAGAGTTGCAGTGGAAGGATGTTTTTTGGAATGGAGATTTGTAACCACTGGTTACAAATAAACTAGGATTGTTTTCACTGGAAAGATGAAGGCTAAGGGGAGACCTGAAAGAGGTCTACAAAATTATGAGGGCCAAAAACAGGAGGCTTTTTCCAAAGGTGGAAGTGTCAATTTCAAGGCGGCACAGGTTCAAAGTGAGGCGGGGGGGGGGGGGGGGGGGGGGGGGACTTGAAAGGCGATGTGCGGGTAAGTTTTTCACGCAGAGCGATGGGTGTCTGGAACGCGCTGCCAGAGGAAGTGGAGGAAGCAGGCACATTAGCAACATTCAAGAGGCATCTGTGTGGGTACATAAATAGGGAGGAAAGAGAAAGATATGGACCGAGTAAGGGTAGAAGGTTTTTTTTCTGTTAGTGCATCATGATTGGCACAGGGTTGGAGGGCTGCAAGGCCTGTTCCCACGCCGCACTTTTCTGTGTTCTTGATTCTTCATCTCTGTCTTCAACGGGTGATCCCCTTACTCTGAGATTCTGTGCTCTGGTCCTAGATTCTCCCACATGAGGAAACAACCTCTCAGCATCGACCCTGTCAAACCCCCTGAGATTCCGATATATCTCAATAAGGTCACCTCTCATTCTCCTAAACTCCAATGAGCACAGGCCCAACCTAATCAACCTCTCCTCATAAGAAAATCCCTCCATACTTGGGATCAACCCAGTGAACCTTCTCTGGACTGCCTCCAATGCCACGACATCTTTCCTTAGTAAGGGAATCAAACTGTTCACAGTATTTCAGTGCTAACCAGTGCCTTGTATAGTTATAGCGAGACCTCCTATTTTTATACTCCATTCCCTTTGAGCTACAGGTCAGCTTTCCTTTGCCTTCCTTATTACCTGCTGAACTTGCATACTACCTTTTTGTGGTTTATGCACCAGGGCCCCCAGGTCCCTCTGTGCTGCAGCTTTCCGTAGTTTTTCTCCATTCAAGTAATATTCAGCTCCTTTATTCTTCCTATCAAAGTGCAGAACTTCACATTTTCCTACAGTGCATTATTATAACTTTTCTTCTGTGATTTTTACCAGGCAATCTTCTATTCCAAGATAGAATTCATCAGTCCTGGACAACACAACATTTTTATAGAACACAGGAGAGATGTAGGGTAAAGGTAAAGCTCCTGTTATGCTGTCCTAATGATGCATCTTCATCCCAGCTTTCCAAGAGCATTGGTGCCACACTTTATTTTCCCACATCAGTCATCCTTGTGACTTTATTGAGATTGTCTGATTTCATTTATAATGCCAGATTATATTTGATACCTGAACGCACTCACACATCTTCTCAGAGCTTTTTTCAGGATAAAATGAAGAGAACAAGTTACACACAGTGCACAGAGTAGGGAAAACCTAATATTTCAGAAAACAACATAGATTACTCGATATAAAGTTCGCATAACAGGAAGTAGGACTAAGTTTTCAGTTTACTTGATGCTGCAATGGTTTCTGGCCTAATTATTGCCATAAATGTGAATTGCTATCCTATACTTTCCTGCCAGTTAATCTTTCTCCCAAACATAATGTTTATTATCTTCATTCCTTTCACTCCCAAATACTGATTTCAAAAGAACATAACAATTTACGCTGATATAGCACCTTACATGTAATAAAGTGCCCCAACGTACCTCAATACGGTTGAGCTGCTCTGCAGCGGAAGGAACATAATCTGTCAGCTGTCCTTGAAACAAGTCACCTATGGAAGAAACATGATTCAGTTACAGTACAATCTTTCTTTCAATATGATGGGGAGAGTTTACAGAAACATCAAAGAATTTGATTCAGCATTTTTGATGTCCCCTTATTACAAATATAGTTTTGTTGCTTGCTACATTTTGCATTTATTCATGAAGGCAACTTAATTATTTTATTTATGGAGTCAGCTTTGGCTAATTGATCTTGCTATTGTGCCTTAGTCAGAAATTAGTGGGTTCAAGCCTCCTCCAGAGGCCTGGGATAACCCCATCAAAGGGTCATTTAGAAACAGATGATGGAACGTTCCTGTCTAGCCCGCTGTTTGAGTGATTTTGCTGTATACCCAGTTGCTCCAACAGTGCAACAGTCAGAGCGTGGTGCACTAAACCAAAACATCTTGAATGGCACTTTGGTTAGAACATTCTGGATATACTGAGCTCTTGCATTCAGGCAGGTCACCAAGTCAGGGGACAGAAACCTGAGCTCCTGCAAACAATATAGTGTATAACTGCACCACAGGAAAGTAAGAGAGATCCCAGACAAAGAATGGTTACACAACTCACTGAAGCAGAGTTCTTTAGGACCCCAACTGTCCTATCCAGCCGCCTTTTTTAAAAATTAATTTGCAAATAAAATGCTGACCAACATTTATTACCCATCCCGAGTTGCCCAAGGGCAGTTTACTGTCAACCAAGTTACTGTGGGTCTGGAGTCACAGAGTCATAGAAGTTTACAAACCGGCTCTTTGGCCCAACCTGTCCATGCCGCCCAGTTTTTACCATTAAGCTAATCCCAATTGCCTGTGTCTAGCCCATATCCCTCTATAACTATCTTACTCATCTAACTGTCTAAATGTTCTAAAGACAAAATTTTACCCGCTTCTACTACTACCTCTGGCAGCGTGTTCCAGACACTCACCGACCTGTGTGTGAAAAAATTGCCCCTCTGGACCCTTTTGTATCTCTTCCCTCTCAACTTAAACCTACGCCCTCTAGTTTTAGACTCCCCTATCTTTGGAAAAAGAAATTGACTATCTAACTCTCATTATTTTATAGATCTCTATAAGGTCACCCCTCAGCCTGCTACGCTCTAGGGGTAAAATAAAAGCAGTCTATCCAGCCTCTCCTTATAACTCAATCCATCAAGTCCCGGTAGCATCCTAGTCAATCTTTTCAGCACTCTTTCTAGTTTAATAATATTCTTCCTACAATAGGGTGACCAGAACTGTACACAGTATTCCAAGTGTGGCCGTACTAATGTCTTGTACAACTTCAACAAGACGTCCCAACTCCTGTATTCAATGTTCTGACCAATGAAATCAATCATGCCAAATGCCTTCTTTACCAATCTGTCTGCCTGTGACTCCACTTTCAAAGAACAATGAACTTGTACCCCTAGATCTCTTTGTTCTGTAACTCTCCCCAACGCCCTACCATTAACTGAGTAAGTCCTGCCCCGATTCAATCTACCAAAATGCATCACCTCGCATTCATCTAAATTAAACCCCATCCGCCATTCGTCAGCCCACTGGCCCAATTGGTCAATACCTCATTGCAATCCTAGATAAGCTTCTTCATTGTCTACTATGCCACCAATCTTGGTGCCATCTGAAAACTTACTAACATGCCTCTTAAATTCTTATCCAAATCATTAAAATAAATAATAAGTAACAGTGGACCCGGCACCAATCCCCGAGGCACATCACTGGTAGCAGGGCTCCAGTTTGAAAAATAACCCTCTACAACCACCCTCTGTCTTCTGTCATCAAGCCAATTTTGTATCCAATTGACTACCTCACCCTGGATCCTGTGAAATTTAACCTTTTGCAACAACCTATCATGTAGTATCTTGCCAAAGGCCTTGCTAAAGTCCATGTAGACAACATTGATTGCACTTTACCCCTTCAAAAATCTCAAAATTGAGAGACATGATTTTCCACTCACAAAGCCGTGCTGACTGTCCCTTATCAGGCCTTCCTCTCTAAATGCTTGCAGATCCTGTCTCTCAGAATACCTTTTAATAACTTATCAATACAGACATTAGGCTCACCAGTCTGTAGCTCCCAGGCTTTTCCTTACAGCCCCTCTTAAACAATTTGCCACCCTCCAATCTTCAGGCAGCTGACCTGTGACTATCGATGATTCAAATATCTCTGCTAGGGGACCTGCAATTTCCTCCCTAGCCTCCACAAGGTTCTAGGAATTTACTTACCTTGATGCACTTCCAGCACTTTCTTCTCTGTAATATGTACACTCCTCAAGATATCACTATTTATCTCCCGAAGTTCCTTAACGTCCATATCTTTCTCAACAGTGAATACCAATGAGAAATATACATTTAGGATCTCACCCATCTCTTGTGGATCTCCACACAGATGACCCTGTTCATCCTTAAGAAGCCCTATCTTTCTCCATGGTTACTCTTTTGCCCTTTAAGTACTTGGAGAAGCTCTTTGGATTCTCATCTGCCTTATCTGCCAAAATAATCTCATGTCCCCTTTCTGCCCCCCCCTGCCCTGATTTCTCTCTTAACTCTACTCCAATAACCTCTAAACTCTTCAAATAATCCACTTTATTCCAGCTTCATTTGCATCTCATCTGTGCCTCAATAACCCGAGTCATCCAGGGTTCCCTACTTCTACCAGCCTTACCCTTCACTTTAAGAGGAATGTGCTTACTCTGAATCCTGGTTAACACAATTTTGAAAGCCTCCCACATACCAGGTGTCCCTTTGGCTGCCAATAGGCTGCCCCAATCAACTATTGAAAGTTCCTGTCTAATACTATCAAAATTGCCCTTACCCCAATTTAGAATTTTAACTTTTGGGCCAGATCTATCGTTCTCCATAGCTATCTTAAAATTAATGGAATTCTGATCACTGGTCCCAAAGTGATCCCGCACTAACACTTCTGTCACCTGCCCTTCTTTATTTCCCAAGAGGAAGTCAAGTTTTGCCCTTTCCCTGGTCGGGCCATCCACATACTGAATGAGAAATTCCTCCTGAATACACTCAACAAATTTCTCTTGAAGTAGGGAAAAGCTGAATGCATTTTGTACCTGAAGGGAAAGGGTTAATTGATTTTGTACCTAGAATATGTCACAAACATAACCCTTCATCATGACTGATCTTCTCTAGCTTATACTGTTCCTGGCAGTAATATAAGTTATTTGTTCATGTTTCACATACTTTAACTCTCGTTTTTGTAACAGCTGATAGTTAAATGTGACTGTTATTTTGTAGACTTTGCAAATCTTACCTGTTTGCATTAGTGGGAATCGTTACACAGATGGTAGTTTACGATACCAGCTTTTAACAGGAAGAGTCCTGCTGGGACAGCCGCGATCACACAAGTAACTTCAAAGAAGGGATGCCACTACTGCTGCAGAAGGGTGTCCTGTGTCCTGACTGCAGGACTGTAATTCCTGATTAACTCTGGGGCTGCATCACGACCCAGGAAGGAAGAACTGGAGGTCTGGCAGGAATTGGGACTTCCAATCGTGATTCCTGCTGGAGCTCAGAATGTATAAAAACCTACTTGTGTTTGTGTTCTTTGAGAAGTCTGGTAAGCCTTAATCGGAGCCAGTTTCTCCCCAAAGCTTTGGAATAAAACCCACTCTACCTTGACTCACTAACAGTCTTCGAGGTATTATTTTACCTACAACACTCTTCATCCAAGCCCCTAATACGATGGCTGTCCCAGTCAACATTGGGAAAGTTAAAGTCCCCTACAATTACCACCCTATTTTCCTTGACGTTATCTGTAAATCTCCTTACGTATTTGGGGAGCTGTCGTATAATCCTATCAAAGTGATTTCCCCCTTCTTATTTCTCAGTTCCACCCATATAGACTCAGTGGGCAAACCCTTGGATATAGCCCCTCTCAGTACTGCCATGATGTTCTCCCTAATCAAAAGCATCTCCCCCTCCTCTCTTACAGCCTGTTCCATCTTTCCTATAGCATCTGTATCCTGGAACATTGAGCTGTAAGTCCTCCCCCTCCCCGAGCCATGTTTCAGTAATAGCTACAAATATCCCAGTCCCACATACCCATTCATGCCTTACCCTTCAGACTTCTTGCATTGAAATGAACGCAGTTTAATCCAGACTTCCCTTGCTCTCTGCCTTGCTTTCTCAGACCATCTGTCCTATCCTGTTTTGTACACTCTCCCTGTGTTTTATTTCTCTTAGCCTTTCTGGAGTTCTCCACAGTCTCTGTACTCTATATTGTGGCCCTTTTTCTTCCACTTTTACCCTTACTGTCTTTTGTTTCTATCCCCACTTTACTTCCTGCATCAGTTCCCAACCCCCTGCCACATGTAGGCCAGACCGAGTAAGGACGGCAGATTTCCTTCCCTAAAGGACATTAGTGAACTGGATGGGTTTTCCCAACAATCAACAATGGTTTCATGGTTTAATTCCAAATTTTTTTTTAATTGAATTCAAATTCCACCATCTGCCATAGCAGGATTTGAATCCAGATCCCCAGAACATTATCTGAGTTTCTGGATTAATAATCTAGCAATAATACAACTAGACCATTGCCTTCCCTAACTACATTCTGAATGAAATACTGGCATGGAAACATACAGTCCAGATTGGTTCCAAGTTTAACCTCCTGTTTGTATAGAGCTGGCTAGTCTCTGCTGGCACAAGGGAAGAATGCTAAATTGGTCTTGGCTCAATATACAAGGGTCCAGCCTAGTCTCCACTGTGTTTACAATCCTGGGCAGAAAGCTTATGTGTGTGGGCTTTGGTCTCTGCCATTCAAGGTCAGTACTAAAATATCCAAACCCTGTGAAGAACCACTACTGAGCTGCCAAACACTATAAGAACATAAGAAATAGGAGGAGTAGGCCATCTAGCCCTTCGAGCCTGTTTTGCCATTCAATAAGATCATGGCTGATCTGAAGTGGCTCAGTTCCACTTTCCCGCCTTCTCCCCATAACCCTTAATTCCCTTGCCTACCAAAAACCTATCTACCCGCATCTTAAATATATTTAGCGAGGCAGCCTCCACCACTTCAATGGGCAGAGAATTCCTGAGATTCACCACCCTTTGAATGAAGAAGTTCCTCCTCAACTCCGTTCTAAACTGCCCCCCCTTATCTTGAGGCTGTTCCCTCTAGTCCTGCTATCCTTTCTAAGCAGGAAGAATCTCTCTACGTCCACCCTATCCATCCCCTTCATTATCTTATACATCTCAATAAGATCCCCCCTCATTCTTCTAAACTGCAATGAGTACAATCCCAGTCTATACAGCCTCTCTTCATAGTTCAACCCCCTCAACTCCGGTATCAGCCTAGTAAACCTCCTCTGCACTCCCTCCAAGGCCAAAATATCCTTGCACAAGTGCGGCAACCAAAACTGCACACAGTACTCCAGCTGCGGCCTCACCAGTGCCCTGTACAGTTGCAGCAAGACCTCCCAACTTTTATATTCAATCCCCCTCACTATGAAGGCCAGCGTCCCATTTGCCTTCCTGATCACCTGCTGCACCTGTAGGCTGGGTTTTTGCGACTCATGCACAAGGACCCCCAGGTCCCTCTGCACTGTAGCATGCTGCAGCTTTTCGCCCTGATACATGCCAGCATGTATCCGGTTTTCAGGAGAATGTAAGGAATTTTTAAAAAGTGAAATAAGAATCAGCCCATAGAATACAAAACTGTTCTCCTTAGAATAGGGAAAAGTAATGGGAGCTTTAATAAAGGTGCTACATTGGAGGCTGATTTTTAGGATGGAGCAATTGTTCAGTGAGGAGAGGTTGAGCAGATTGGGTCAATACTCATTGGAGTTTAGAAGAATGTGAGATGACCTTATTGAAACATATTAAACTCTGACAGGTGCTCAGATTGTGTTTCCTTTGATAGAGGAATCTAGAATCAGGGGACAATTTAAAAAAAAAGGTTCCCCTTTATCTATCTTACTTATTACCACCTCAAAGAATTCTAATAAATTTGTCAGGTATTATTCCCCTTCATGAAGCCACACTGACTCTGCTTGAAGATATTATGTATTTCTAAATGTTCTGTTATTACATCCTTCAAAATTGATAACATTTTCCCAATGACAGATGCTAAGATAACTGGCCTACAGTTAGTTACCTGTAACTATTTTAGAGTAGGCAGTGATATTGTCACTGAACCAATAATCCAGAGACCCGTGGCAAATTCACGGGACCCAGGTTCAAATCCCACCATGGCAGATGGTGAAATTTGAAATCAATAAAAATCTGTAGTGATAAGTCTCATGATGACCATGAAACCACTGGCAATTGTTGTAAAAACCCATCTGGTTCACTAACGTCCTTTAGGGAAGGAAATCTGCCATCCTTATCTGGTCTGGCCTACATGTGACTCCACAGCAATGTGGTTGACTCTCAAATGCTTTCTGAAATGGAGGGCAGTGAATGCTGGGCTCAGCCAGTGACACTCACATCCTGTAAGTCAATTACAAAAAACACCCTGCTTTTTTTTCCCTCCCTTTTTGAATAAGGGTGGCAGATTACTTATTTCTAATCCTCTGTGACTTTTCTTAAATTTAAGGATTCATGGAAGATTACTTACTATTACTACTGCAGCTACTGCTTTTAGTATGCTAAGAATCAACTCATCAGCCTTCAGCTCCATCAGTTTCCCTGGGACTTTGTCTCGGTGAATTTTAGCATTTTTGGAATGGTATTAGTGTCTTTCACCATGAAGACTGGCACAAAGTATTTATTTAGCTTTCCCTGCCATTTACTGGTGCCCCATTCTGATTTCCCCAGCCTCATTCTCTAAAGGTGCCTATGTTCACTTTGGCTTTTTTTTACATTTAAATAAGATCTGACCGAATGGCCTATTCCTGCTTCTAACGGGATATTCTGAGTTCTAAATTTAGAGGCTTCTCAAGAGAGATTTGGAGAAACTGTTCACTCGATGCAGGAAGGCTGGTAATTAGGACAGAAATTTAAGATTGTAGGTTTAAAATTCTGGACAGGAAGGCAAGGTGAGGGAAAGAGTTAGGACTCTTTTTGTAAATGGAATGGATCTGGATTGCACTTACTGAGTGGGAAATTGACTCAATAATAATTTTCAAAAGAAAGTTGAATAAATATTTGAAAGAGAGAAATGATCAGCGATATGGGGAAATAGTGGAGGAAAATGGACGAATGCTCTTAAAATTCAAACATCACAGAAATTAAATGCTGAAAAGTGTCTAAAGCTTTTCCGTAACTTTGTGAACAAATGGAGCTTACTCTGGCCTTCTGTTTCACCACTTGCTTCAATTTTATCAATAAGATCATTAGAATTCCATTTTGTGATTTCTTGAGGGAAGATCTCCTCATTGTCTGAAAAATCTTCTGTGGGATGAAAGCAAGCATATGAGGACAAAGTCGGAATTATTCTGACACATCTTAAGGCAAAGTGATTCTTTGGATGTGAACATAAAGAGGAATCAAAAACCATTTAACCGCTACGTAGAATATCCACATGCAATTACAGGAAGGAGGAACATGAGGCCATTAGTCCTCAATCTGTTATGCAATGCAGCTCCTCTGCACTACTCTCCTCAGTAAGTCAGCTGGTCAGGTCTAGCTATGATTTTCCAGCTCGTCCTTCTATCCATTTTTATAAATTGGCACCCCATTCACTGTCCACACACTCTCTTGGTAAACTTCCCATATTCAGTGATAGAAACTGCTCTGGACAACGTAAATAAATTACAGGAAATAATTAATAATTCAGAGGGTGAAGGTAGTCTGTCAAGACCCACAATTAAATTATAGATATCAAAAGGTCAAGTTTACATTCGCTGAAGACTATGGATACAGGTAGAGCATTTTGCTATAAATTGCAGAGTTCAGCTGGGAGCACAGACAACACAGGTTGGTCAACACAGCTAGCAATGTGTACCCAGTATAGCAGAGTCCTTGGCAGATCACGTGTACCCTAGATTTCAACAAAAAAAATGCAGTTAACTGTGCACTACTTGACAAGTAATGAGCGAGTTATTCAGGGAAGTTATGGTAATTTAGGAGTAAAGTAATTTAAATCAATTGCGTATCATCCAGAATCATAGGGAGTGTTAGAGTATCAAACTTTAAAGACCACGTTGGGGGTCTATAGTCAGGGTTATTCAAAGGATTGGGATAAAGGAATTGCATTTGTACCTTTTGCAATTAGAGATGCAGCTACCGAATCAATTAAATTCAGTCCATTTGAATTGATTTCTGGGCGTGAGGGAAGAAGACCACTTAAATTGATAAAGGAGAAATTGTTGAGTCAGTGTTCTGAGACTACATTGCTGGACTGTGTGTCAAACTTTAGGGGGAGATTAACTAGGGCCGGTGAGCTGGCTAAACAACATTTAAAAGGGATACAGCATGTGATGAAAAAAACTTTTTTTTTTATTCATTTGTAGGACATGGACATCGCTGGCTGGCCAGCATTTATTGCCCATGCCAGTTGCCCTTGAGAAAGTGGTAGTAAGCTGTCTTGTTGAAACAGTGCAGTCCACATGCTGTGGGTTGACATTGCCATCAGGGAGGGAATTCACGGGGCAGAATTTTCCTGCTCCAAGGATGGAAATTCCCACCTGAGGTCAACGGACATTTTCGTGATCTGCCAAGTTTTCAGTCCTGCCTGCCATGATTCCTGTGGCAGACGGGGCAGGAAAATTCTGCCCCAGAATTTTGATTCAGCAACTGCAAAGGAACGGCAATATATTTCCAAGTCAGGATGGTGAGTGGCTTGGACGGGAACTTGCAGGTGTGGATAAGAGATCAAAGTATTACCAGTGCAGGGTAACCCATTAAAAGTAAGGTTTAGTGGGCCTTATCAAATTGAAAAGAAATTCAGTTAGATGAAGTTATTTCATAAGAATGCCAGGTAGAAGGAAGACTCAGAGCGTGCCATGTTAACATGAAAAACAGTGAACGACTAGTATAGGTGGATACAATGGTATTTAACTCATTCAGTGTTATGTGGCACTCCTTCATAGAATTAACTATTTAGAAATTTCAAACAGGTTATCCTTCATTAGTCACTTCTCTAGATCCAGACCATTACTGACCAGGTGCCAAGGCATTACAAACCAGTCAGCAATGAAATATACATATACTATATCCAAAATCCAGGAGGTAGACCTGGGTCTAGATGCTAAATGCCGATTTGGACTGGTAACTGGGACACCTGCACTAGTAACCACTGCTGATACAGAAACCTTTTCCTTAGCACTGGAATTGTGTACCTTGTGCATCGAAGAATTCATCATCTGAACTCTCATCAGAATCTCGAGCAATACTCTGCATTCGCCAGTCTGCTATATTGTGACGTGAAGGACTGGCTGAGAAACAAAGAAACATTTGTTAGAGGACAACATACTGATATCAGTATGCTGCAGAAATAACAACTGCTGGAAAGCGGCATAATAAATAAAGTCATGTTGTAGCCAGGTCACCTGCACCTCTACGTTACACATATCCAAGAACTCGGAAAAAATACAAATAATATTCTACATACTGAAGTACTAGAAATGCAATGTTTGTTCTGTTCCATGAGGAATAGGGGAAGAGTATTTAGGTTGTTCAATTTTTCAGTTTATGGTTATAATTCCTCAAAGTATCTGCATGATGAAAGATTTACAACATATGTACTAAAGCAAAGGTCACAGGAGCCTGTGTACATAAACTAGCAATCAGAACCCATTTATCTAGTACCTTGCTGTTATAATTAGTTCATTTACAGGGATGGCTGCTTTGTGTTTAGATTAACATGCTCAAATACACAGATGTAATTTGGTATTTCAGCCACCTGATCCTGTTGCCAGGGTGACTCTTGATCATGTGATGGTTCAATTAGCCAAGAGTTTCCCGTCTATTTGAAGAACATAGGATGAATGCTGAGAGATTGCTTCCATTGGTCACGGAATTCAAAACATGGGGTCATGGTCTCAGGACAAACAACCAACCAATTGTTTAGGTCTGAGATGAAAAATTCTTTAGCTCTAAGGTGTGAATCTTTATAATCCTCTACACCAGAGAGCAGTGGATGCTCTATCATTTAAGCCAATTTTTGGTCTCACAGGGAATTAAGGATATGGGGAGTGGGTAGGAGAATGGTATTGAAGCCTGTGGCCAGCCTTGATCATACTGAATGAGGAACAGAATTGATGCCCATGTGGTCTACTCCTGCTCCAATTTGTATAATCTTATATAAAAAGTCACTAACTATTTCCGCTGACATAATAGTGAATTTCATACAACAATGCTCACGATAAACCAAAATTCAGCACTCAACTCTGCATGAGCCCAAATTGTCTCAGCTTGCAGACTGTGCTGATAAATCAGAGCAGAGTTAGACCATACAAGAGCAGAATTCACAAGAGCACAGAGATGGCCATCATTTGACATTGAGATCTCCCTGCAAAAGGATGTGCAAAACCTGTGAATAAGGCTGCAGCTGTGAGAAAATTAAGTGTTGTGAATCAGAGACAGTGAAGTTGACACAGCAAGTGGAGAACCGTGGGGTGACGTAAGACGACAACCATCATTAAGGCATGAGAAATGGCATCGAGTTTGTCCACCATTATGAAACACAAAGCAAACCCCGAAGAAGAGTTTGACAAGCCATCTTTCTCTTCAGCAAGGAAGAGCTTGAGAGCTGCTGCCAATGCTGGCGTTGAAGATGTTTGGCTAATACGGATCAAGGCAATCTGCTCAGGGAAAATTCCCATCTCCAGTCCAATCCTGTAAGAAAGGGAAGTGGCCCTGGCAAAGATGCTGGACCACTCCCAGCTTTAACACGCATTAAACTAAACTGTTTTAATCTCTTTTGCCAGACAACTCTATGATGTTTAAGTGTGAAACATGGAATGGTGTAAAGTGGGGCAAGCAGCGTGTCACTGCTATGGACAGCAGTAAAAAGTTGCTGCATTTTTGTAATTGGGAAGTCCAAAAGTCAATTGCTTCATGACTGTCAAGACATGCAGCACGAGACTAAGAACACTACCTTCAGCAATTTTAAGGCATGGATTAGGACAAAACATATCAATGAAAAAAGAAGTGCCATCATTACAGACAACTGCCCCACGCACACCTACATCACTGGCTTCAAGAGCATCAAGCTGATGTTCTTCCTCGCCAACACTACAGCCAAGCTCCAGTCAATGATTGGGGGTGATGAGGAAGCTGGAAACCAAACCCACAATTGACGACAGCTTCTCTCTCAGGTTAATGATTCTTGGAGCCATGTTCATGATGATGATGATGATGTGGAAAATGCTGACAGGAGCCATAATTACCAAATACTTTTGCCACACTGAGTTCAAACAGGTTATGGTTACACAAGGTTTCAAAAACGCAAAGGAGGAAGGTGAGGCCAACTAACCCAATGATGAGGCTTTTCCTACTTGCCTGCGGGAGGCTAGCAGGAACTTCCTTGGAAACTTACACAGAAGTGAATAATGCTGTGCAGTGTGCAACAGGACTCACAGATAGTACAATTGTAAAATGCATCGCGTTCTTCAACCGAGGACTAATCAATGAATACCTTCCCATTCTCTCACCACTTTCCGGCAAAGATCGCAGAGATGCTCTGGGATTTTGCACTGCAGTACAAAAACACTGAAAACATGCACTAACAATATGGTGGACTGTATCACACACACCCAAAGACAGCATACTCAACACAGAAAGATTACAGATTTTTTTTCTGGAGCTAACTCCTTACACTTTTCAATGTCAGGCTATTGTAAAGCGCGAATAACCTGAATCATAGAATCCTAGTGCAGAAGGAGGCTATTGCGCCCATTAAGTCTGCATCCCACCCAGGTCCTGTCCCAATAATCCCATGAGTTTACCCTAGCTAGTGTCCCTGACACTAAGGGGCAACTTAGCACAGCCAATCCACCTAACCTGCACATCTTTGGACTGTGAAAGGAAACTGGAGCACCCAGAGGAAACCCATGCAGACGGGGAGGGGGACTTAGTGTCCCAATATAAATTTGCACACATATTTGGTTACTAGGGAAATCATATAACTATACACATCCTTCTACAAAATTCAAATAAGCTCACAAGCAACATCAAGTGCTTTATTCTAGCTCCTCCAAAAGTCCACAGTTTATGTGTATGCAAACTCCACAGTGATCCAGATAGGAATTGAAACTGTGTCCCTGGTGCTATGAGGCAGCAGTGCTAACCACTGTGCTGCCATGCTGCACCGAATGAAGATATTTTCATACGTTTACTGCTTTACTCTGATTTGAATTTGTTGTAGGCATCCTGTACGTAGAGATGCACTGATGTAGGAATTGAGCAATCTCAGCTAAGATGAAACTTCAATTACCACGTTTGTGAGTCGAATCCTAGGGATCCACCCATCGGGATTGAGTTGCATTTGGATAACACGTTGAGGCAGTGGATTGAGTGCTTGATGAAAATGCGTGGCATTTTGCTGTTGTGCTAATAATCATTTCGAAGAAAATGGTGTCACCCTCGATCATGCACAGTAAAGCTGGAAACATTCAGATATCAAAACATGGCAGGAATCTTGGCTACATCAGAAGGAACGACCGTAATAAGTTAGCTGCCTCCCCTATAACACACTCCACTTCATTTCAGGACAGTGTTAAAAGTTCCTAAAACCAGATATTCAATATAGTTCGGCATATTTAGAGACCTCGAGCATGAATCAAATTACCTTTTCTTGTTGCTTGCTTTGAAGCATCAGCCCCTGTTAATGGCACCATTCCTGTCTTTACTGGGGTACAAGCAATAAAAAAGCACAGAATATCAAAAATGACCTTGAACCTTGAAAAGACGGACACTCAATTATCTTTCACAAAGTCAAGGTTTCAGTTCCTGGAACTTCTAGACGCTCAATTTTGTTTTCTTTCACCACTTGAATTCCAACAATTCTCAGTCAGATCACGTGGTAGGAACAAACTGGGGAGTGGCAGTCAGTCCCGCCTCTCCTAATGGAGGGATAAGAATAAAAACCACTATCAATCTGCTACCTCAAATAAAGAGGCTTTTCCTATTCCACTAACCCTCCCCCACCATGTCCAAAAGACAACCTTTTCAGTCACTGTACTGCTTTAACATAGTGTGGTTTGGGTGGGCTAGATAGTCAACAATGCAATTCCGCATCAAAACTAATACAAACTATTGATCCCAGAGGCTCAAAGTAAACTGAGGAAGGAGCTGAAAGAGGTTTTAAATCTTAACAAATCCATCCAGCAATTAATAAATCCCAGAGTGTTAGACTACAAAATCAGGACAGCAGGACACACGCAAAAGGCAGTCACAGCCAAAGCGCAGAGTGCTCTGACTGGACTTGATGTCATGGTGTGGATCCACTCAAGGAGACAGTCAAACAATGAAGGCAGTGCAGAGAACAACAACATGGCTACATCACAGTGCCAAAGATCGGAATTAGAGAAAGACTTAAAAAAAAATTAAAGTTTCCAGCCTCGAATTGAAATGAAGTAGCTGAGGTGATCATGGAAAAATACACAGGATAATTAAGTATACGGAAAATGCAAATCCAGAAAATTACTTTATTTAAAATGCAAACTTGGGATAAAAGCAAAATACTGTAGATGCTGGAATCTGAAACAAAAGCAGAAAATGCTGGAAAATCTTAGCAGGTCTGACAGCATCTGTGGAGTCAGAATAGAGCCAACAATTCCCCCCAGCCCACCGCTGTCCGGACGGAGGCGGTCTGAGGGAGAGTTAGGACGTAGAAACAGTAGTGGGCTATTTTGCCCTTCAAGCCTAATCACACTGACCAGATCCAGTTCTCTTAATGCCCTTATCGAACAAAAACTCAATTGTTATAAGTGAGGTTAATGTTTTGGGTCTGTGTCCTTGATTTACATTAAAATTAAGGTGGTCACATGACCTGTGCAGCAGTCTGCCAGACAACAGGTCTGGGTGATGGGGTTGTTAAAGTTTAGAGGAAGGTCTATATCATTTTACTGGGAAAAGTGCAAGGTATTCACACTTGCTTACAGTGCCAAAAGCACTTGTGATGATGGTAAACAGACTTTGGGTCTCCAAATCACAGGAAAATGTCAAAAATACTTTAAAGGATATACTTTAAACTGTCTGATTCCAGCATTGGGTTCAAAGAGTAGCTAATCAGCATTTTTACTGAAAACAAGGCATATTTGATTCACTTTGCCAAGGGGAAGAGAACAAAGAAAGCCATCATAAAGATTGGGTAACAAGCTCCCTTAAAATATCACTGGATATCACAGACAGCTGGATTACTCTGCCAGGATCCAGCAGGGGGAGAGCAGCTGTAGACAGCAACTTGCTGCGGTTCATCACACAGGAATTTGGGCAGGAACTCTCACTCAGATTGGAAAGACCACATTTGTGAGGAGTTAAAATGAGGAAGAAGATTTGCCTAGTTTTAGTTCAAGGGAGAAGACTCCAGGAAAATTTGCACTGTAGTTCTACAGTTAAAAGTTTCCTTGCTGGGAAAAGACCAGAATTGAAGCCTTAGGACTGATCCAGGACTGAATATCTTATTAAAGGACAATATACCATGTACCTGATGGTGGGTTCTTTGTTGTAATAAAAGTTCTATTCTATAGTTTTGAGTACAAGTGGCCTACATTAGTGGTGTTTTGTTAATAGTGCTTTTATTCTGTTTCTTACAGTAAACATCATAAAATGTGAAATCTTCTTGTTTCATTCATTCAACTATTAATTGGAAGTTCACATTTCTTTTTAAAAGTTATTGATTTGAATGGGAATCAGAACATAATTTCAGTTTTGAAGATTTTAATTGGTTCCCAATCTTTGGGTGTGAAGAGAGTTTCAAGCTTTCACTACCCTTCATGTACAAAGATATCTTTCATAAAGATAAAATGTAATTAGACTAATGCTAATTTTATGTAAGGCTTCCGCTGTTTGAAATTTCCATTATCAACCTTTTTGAATCCTTTTATCATTTTAAACAAATTAAATCAACCCTTAGCCTTTAACTCAAGGGATTTCAAGCTAAAATTATTCAATCTACACTAATAGCTTAACACTTGGTGATTGTTTTAAAAAGGTGGAGAGCCGCGTCATTTGGGGAAGAAATCCACAGAAAAGCGGCAGAATATATAGCTCAGAGTTAAAACCGCCCAGTGCGAACAAGGAGGAGCAAGGTTACATGATGTTCTAAAGATTGAGTTGTGGGGAAGACAACAGGCAGAAGGATAACCTTAATGCATTAGGAGACAAGGTGCAAGAGTGGACCTCTGAGGACTGGGAGCGAGCAGACCTCCGAGGACTGGGAGACAGTGGGTCGCCAAGGACTGGGAGTGAGTGGGTCGCCAAGGACTGGGAGTTGGTCATTAAGCTGTTTGAGCCTGTTCTGCCAGTTAATTCAATCATGGCTGATCTAACACTCAGTGTCCATTCTCCTGCCTTATTTTCATATTGATGAAGTGGAAATGATCTACGTTGATGCTATAGTTAAGAAAATCCACCAACGCCTCTACTTTCTCAGAAGACTGAGGGAATCTGACATGTCCACTATGATTCTCATCAAATTTTACAGATGCACCATATAAAGCATTCTTTCTGGTTGTATCACAGCTTGCTATAGCTTCTGCTCTACCCAAGACCGCAAGAAACTACAAAGGATTGTGAATGAAGCCCAGTCCATCACACAAACCAGCCTCCCATCCACTGACTCTGTCTACACTTCCCACTGCCTCCGAAAAGCAGCCAGCATGACCAAGGACCCCATGCACCCCGGACATTCTCTCTTCCATCTTATTCCATTGGGAAAAACATACAAAAGTCTGAGATCACGTACCAACCGACTCAACAGCAGCTTCTTCCCTGTTGCCATCAGACTTTTGAATGGACCCACCTCATATTAAGTTGATCTTTCTCTTCACCCTAACTATGACTTTAACGTTACAGTCCGCATCCTCTCCTTTCCTTCTCTATGTATGGCATGCTTTGTCTGTACGGTGCACAAGCAATACTTTTCACTATATACACCAATACATGTGACAATAATAAATCAAATCAAAAAACCCTTTCAATGATCCAAAACCCGAATCAATTCTAATATTTTTCCATGATGTGGAGTTGCTGCCGTTGGACTGGGATGTCCACAGTAAGTAGTCTCACAACACCAGGTTAAAGTCCAACAGGTTTATTTGGTAGCACGAGCTTTCAGAGCACCGCTCCTTCATCAGAGCACTCACCTGAAGAAGGAGCAGCGTTCTGAAAGCTCATGCTACCAAATAAATCTGTTGGACTTTAACATGGTGTTGTGACAATATTTTTCCAGTAACTGAAGTTAGACAACTCATCCTGTAGCTTCTCGCATTTTGCCTGCTTCCCATTTTGAACAAGAGAACTACATTGTGCAAGAAGTTTGGAAAACTGACAGTCTGAGTCCAAGGGCTTTTGGACAATGACTATTTATCTCTGTAGCCCTCTCCTTTAAGATCTTGGAGTGCAAACCATCAGCTCCAGGGATTTGTCAGTCTTTAACTCCAATAATTTGCCTAAAAATAATTCTCTGGAGGTGATGACTGTATTTAATTCCTCCTCCATATTTTTTACTATTTTTGGGATGCTTGTTGTATCCTCTACTGTAAAGTATCGATATCAAAATATCTATTTATCTCCCCTGCCATTTCCTTGCTCCCATAATTACTAGTTTCATTCTTTAAGGGGCTTACTTTTCTCTTCCTTTTAATGTACTTATAACAGCTTTTATTGTCTGTTTTTATGTTTTGTGCTAGCTTGCTCTCTATTTATTTTCTCCTGCCTGATTTTTTTTTTAGGCCATCTTTGCTGCATTCTGAATCTATCCATTGCAAATTGGACTGCCTGCTTCTTCTGCACTCAACTCACATGCTGCCTGCAGTATTTTGTGATTTGTTGTTTTGTAAAATATGAGACAATTAATTGAAGTTAATTGTAGAAAAGTGCAATGTCCAAATGTCAGTGAGAAACCGCTGTATTCGATACACAACATTCTAAAGACTGGCATTATTTTTTGAGTGGCCATTAAGTTCAAAGCAATCGTGAATCAATAACAACAACATGCAATTACAGAACTTTTTTAACGTAGCAAGATGTCTGGTTTTAAGGAGAGAGAAGTACAAAGCTAAAAAAACTTCACTCAGAATAAGTTTTCAAATACATGATATTTTCAAATCCTTCCCAAAAAATGCAGCAGCATTTTGGCAAGAAACTGGAACAGCAAGATTTAATTTTAATATACATTAATAGAACATACGCAGGTTACAGGGATGGATCAGAAAACCTATCCTGAATTAAGCAAGAAACCTTACTGAATAAAATCCATTCATGCTTTAGCATCAATATCACAACGGAACTCTTTCATATTCAATGGACATAGTTTTCAATTACTGCCATCTTTTTCCATCACTCTGGGATTAGTAAAATTATATTGTGAAATATTCCTAATTAATAAGGACATTAAAAGCAGGACAATACATTGAGCCATGAACCATATTGTCAAATGATTATCTCAGTCTTGTTCTGTTTACGAAAGGATTCAATTTAATTTTCCCCAAAATATTGAAGCTGATCTAATGACAGAGCAGTGCAGACCAAGAGGAGAAGTGGAGGCAGTGATATATTTCCCCTTCACTGCTACAGTTCTTTAATGAACAGTCCTACCCATTTGAGAAAGCACAAGCAGCCAGTTTGAATGACAAAGTTAATTCACGCAGCAAAAGACGTCAGCACCACATTGCTAATAATTTCTATAAATAAACCACTTCGCAAGTAACAGATGGCATCAATATCACAGATCTTCCAGGAGGCTTTCAGCAAAGTCGTAGCTCATTCTGACTGAAATCAATCCGGGATACTGGCAATCACAACTCAATGCAGAGGAAAGGAGTCATTTATCTTCAGAAATGTACAAAGCTCAATTATTCAGTCTGTGATACAGATTATTTATAGTGCTTACTGCAACTATGAAAATATAAAATTGAGGAAAGAAAATAAATACGACTCTAAGGCAAGCATTTCTCTGATTAGAACCAGAATCTTCCACATAGTAATACCTCATTTTCAGCTGCATTCTCACTGATGAGAGCATACATCAAACACAGGCACTGATAAGAACAAACAAATATTTTTGACAAATGTACTGTTCAAAGGGAGTACTTCATGTGAAGATTGTTTTGGCCAAATTTCTGACGCTTTTAAAACCCAAATGGATCCAGGTAACAGCAGACCAGGATGCCATTTGTCATGTCTCACCTTTTCTGGCCTTAGAATGATAGTTTATCTTTTATCTCTCAGTTCAATCAATTATTTTTCAAGTCAACATGGCGATAGAGAATATGGCCACTGTGTCATCATGCACAAAAATATACCCAAGGATTAATTTTCAATGTTTTGAAAAGGTACTATCAAAAACTGCAGCATACTTTGCAAATGCAAAAATAGTTTGCAAAGTAAAACTTAACGAGCTGCAATCAACTTGTGAATTCCTCACTCGTAGTAAATGTGACTGATGGTTAACCTGAATAGAATAGCTTGCTCTTGAATTCTCCAGAAGTGGAGAAAGATAACATGGAACTCCTGTGTGAACCACCAGAATTGCATTGCAATCCTTGCAGAACGTTATACATTCTGAATTAGAAGCAGCCCAAACCTGTGGTGAAGTGATTATGTAGGATCAAAATAGAAACATGGATCTCAGTTCAATGCTACTCCTTTGGCAGCACCTGTCTCCATGCAAGTGACAGGAGAGGCATACAGAGTAGGCTAGGTCAGTCCTGAGGTAAGATGTCAACTCGGTGACCACTCAATTACTCCACACTTACTCACACTTACTTTAGGGGTTCTATGATTTTATGTTCTACTCCTTCCAAACAATTATCACTTTGGAGAATGACAAATGGTGCCCTTCATACTGTTCAAATAAATGTATTTAAAAAGGTGAGCACCATCAGTATTGAAGAACCCACATTTCTGTTTAATTACTTCAAAAAACTTAGAATTGGAAAAAAATTGAACATTGAACAAAAGGGCGTTTTTTTTTAAATTCCATCATTCTGAATTCTGTGCTTCTCACTATAGAAAACTGCAGAGATCGCATCAGGGGTCTTGTCAGGGGAAGAAGTCTTTGATGCCTCTGAAATGCTTTGGACAATGACAGTCATGCTGCTCTGAGTTCTTGCTCTTCCCTCAAAGCCCAGCTTGCTTTTTCACTTACACTGCTGGGCACGACACAATATTCCGCTGTCACATGCCTCAACAAATTGGGTCTTGTAGCCAGCTGGCGCTACAACAAAGAGTTCGGCTCCACAGAAGCAGACCCGCATTGAAAGACAGCAGCTGCTAAGCGCCTGTGATGTACTGGTGAACTGCATCAGAAAGGGAACCCAAAAGATCATGGAAACCCACTAACATGGAATATCTGCTTAACAATTTAACATATACAACACAAAGTGAAAAGAAAATAAATATCAACTGTTGGAGGAACTCACTTGCATTATTTATTTGGTCACAACTTCAATGGTTGAAGTTTGGCTTGGACAGCCAAATCAATATGAAATAGCGTTTAAACCAAGGGCACTGAACTCATCTCCAGATTAAAAAAAGGAATATCACTTGGGACTTGATAACAGAAACAGAGCATAGTGAGCAATCAAACCAGTGGGATTATCCAATTATCTCTTGTTTAATGTTGTAGTCATATTTCAAATTTGAAATTCCACCATTAAAAGAAATACTAAAACTTATTTTCTCAGGAAGCACAAGTTTATCCAGATAAAGTTAGAGAAACAAGTGAGGAATTGCAGGGGAAAACCTGATCAAAGCCGCCATTCTGCCAGATCTCTGTTGGAACTGAGTGTGGGGATGTCTTGCCAAAGGAGGATTAGATTTAGATGTGATGGCCTATGTGGTTAATCTCGCCTCAGCTCACACACCAGCTACGCCATTTGGATGCGGTGCTGGAAGGGCAACTGGCAAATGCGAAATCTGTACTCCAGCAAGAAGTCAACCCTTTTAAAATGGGAGGAGAGAAAGACCAAAAAAAAAAGGCGGTTAAGATGGAAAAGACAGACTTGTATTTATTTAACATTAAAGCAAATTACTGTGAATGCTGGAATCTGGAACAAAAACTGAAAGTGCTGGAAAGTCTCAGCAGGTTGGACAGCATCTATGGAGGGGAAAATAGAGCCAACGTTTTGAGTCTGTATGACCCTTCATCAGAGCTGATCTGTGTTTATACAACACTTCCAAGATGTCGTCCCAAAGCACTTTCCAGTCAATGTGCTTTTGAAGCACTGTCACAGTTGTAACAGGAGAAAACGAGGCAGCCAGTTAATTTGCACAGCAAACTTCCACAAACTGTAATATGATGCTCGATTGAGATATAAATGTTAGGCAGAATTACCCTGGTTACAATAATGAAAAGAGAGAACGAGGGAGGAAAGTAAAATAGGTATTTTTGTTTTAAAAGAGCTCTTAAGAAAGCAGTAAGGAAGGAGTTCCCAGACATTACCTCCTCTCTTTGATGAGCGTGATGATTTGGATGATGTGGACCACTGCTTAGTCAGCGACCTCTCTGTTAAGGAGACAGGGAAGTCCTTCAGGCTGGCACTGTTGGGTTCTGGATCGAGGGCAATGATGGAATTGTTGGTGTCCAGATCTCTCTCATTGGAGGACTGACTTGGGCTGACTTGTTCAGTTTCACCATCATTCAAGTTGAACTGGGCCATTCTTTGGGCCAGCATAAGCTGTGTTTCTCGCTCCAGTCGCCGGATATCTTCCATGGTGAGGCCATACCATTCGTCTTGCCAGCACCATGCCTGTCGGTGAGCTCTCAACATAACTTTCCTTAAACCTGCAATGTACAAAGACAGTTTTAAATCAATTAGATGCATGAAACTAAATGCATTTGAACGTATTAAAGCCATGGCTCCTAAATAAAAGTAAAATTGGATTAAACAAACACATGGTGGTACACACAGATGTTTTCCTGTTGTCTCATTTTTTTTAAATGGGATATGCTCTAGGGATATGGCTTCAAATTCTACCATGGCACCAGCTAGAATTTCAATTCAATTAATAAATCTGGAATTATAAAGTTAGTCTTAGTAATGGTAATCATGAAACTATCACCAATTGTCATAAAAGCCCAGTTCTTAGTTAATGTCCACTAAGAAGGGCTTAAAACCTTGTCACTTAATAACTGGACTCTTTTGGTGGATTATTGGAAAGGAGAGAGAAGGACAGAAGTAGGATCCCTTTGGAGTTGAGGTGGTTCTAAGGTCACAACAGATAGTTCAGCCTCTAAGTCATCTCTGCAAGGCTCAGCCACACTGGTCACAGTACATCAGGGTAGTGTTGACACTTGAACAGCTTGTCTGGGTAATTACTGATACCTGGAGGGTAGACAAATCAACTGGACAAGGATCTTTCAGTACAACTCCATAGAATCTCTAAGATAATGGGTGGCTGGTTTAGGCTGGACATAAGCAAATGTCTATCAGTGACCATTCCTGGGAAACTGTCAGATTACAGCATGCTGGGGCACCCTGGCATTTACCTCCCTGTTTCTCAGATCCCTCCTCTTGCCCTCTGCTCCTTCTCAAAAATTAGATGAGCAATGTCACAATAATTCAAATTAAATATACTATCTTCGTTTCTCTAGTAAAATCACTTACGCTTTTCAAGTGGAAATGCAGAAATTGCCTAAAATAAAACGTCATTACAGAAATCAAATACAAGTTTAAAGGTGGCACACACACATACAGAAACAAACTCAAATTCTTCCTCTCTTTAAGCTTGTTTAAGATTTTGTGTCTGAACTACATAGAAGGCATAAAGTAAAAATAAAAGCAAATTACTGTGGTATCTGGAATCTGAAACAAAAACAGAAAATGCTAGAATATCTCAGCAGATCTGACAGCATCTGTGGGGTCAGAACAGAGTCAACGTTGAGAGTCTGGATGACCCTTCATCAGAGCTGAGTTAAAGTGTTGGGAGCAGTCATTCAAGCAGTGTTGACTTTTCCGCATTTTACTTTTTTGGAATTCAATGTATGGTGAGTGAACTCCATTGATTAAAAAAAAAACACCAAACCGTATAGCGTAAAGTGTAAAGCTCCACATCAAGCAAACAGAAATCCTACATATGTGGGTTTCTCTGTTACTTGCTTTCCATGATGATTCTCCACAAGTATCAGACACTTGGCGGAAGAAAACCTTCATGCTGCATCATTGTTTCATTATGTAATAAATAATATCACAATTCTTCTTATTAATAGAAAATAATTCAGCAAATTACATAACTAGAAGGGGCCAATTATCAAGTTTAATGAAAAAAATTTTTTCCTTTATTTCATGGTTCGCGTGGAATATGGTTACCTTATTGATGGCAATCGGTTGGATACTGTAATTGCAGGTAGCCAATTATCATCTGGACAGAATTTATGACACCAGTGAATTTTTAATCAGCATCTTATCTATATTTCGAAATAATTCACTAAACATAACAATATCTGGGGACTAAGATGCAATAGAAGTGGGCAACTAGTATTGTGCATGTTCGGTTTTCCGAGCATGCACACTTTCTTTCTCTTTATTCAAGTTTAATCATTATTAATAGGGATTGTTCATTTACTGTCAGATCAATTTAATCAGCTATGCTGTTAGTACATGTAGCTTATGGTTGAAGTGGCTGTTACAAATAAAAGCAAGTGGTCGTAAGATCAGTTACACAAGTAGGTACTGTTTCCAATTATTTTTGTACCTCCATGTGGGTAACAACCTCACTGTGGGCACCTGGGAAAACCCTGCGATGAATAAGATAGTGTGATGACTCTCACTTGCCATGCATTTGTGAATATCTGGAACAAAATGTGAGCATAGATACAAGTTTCTGACCTTTCTTTACTTTTGATTACCCAGGAGTTTGGTCAGTTCCAATCTGTTCCAGTAGGCCTCCGGTGGCACAAAACTAGCCCTCATTTAACAATAACTGAGTGTATTTAGAGCGATCCAATGATAGATGGTATTAAGAATGGAGAAGATTGCAGTGAGAGCTGTTTTCCTGAGCTTGGGGCTGAAGTATATGATTGGGACAGAATGAGGGTTATCTTAATTTAGTTCCAAAGAAGGGTCATGTTGAACTTGAAACGTTAACTGTTATTCTCTCCAGAGACGCTGCCCGACTTGGTGAGTATATCCAGCATTTTCTGTTTTTATTTCTAATCTCCTGCTTCCACAGTATTTTGCTTTTACTTTAATTGTAGTTGTGTTAAATGTTGTGGAATGAATGCTGCTACAGAATTCCTGAAACGTAGAGTGTTCTTCTCTTCAACACTGAACATCCTTCGATTGACACATAATAAATATGAATACTTGATTGAAATTATTGGTCCATTGTGTCTGCTCCTGTTCCTGCTGAGGGCTCTGACTGATTCAGATAGAACTTGCTCCAAAAGTTAATGAAAAGATAATTCTCAAAGGAAAAACCTAAACAAATTCTACTGAAAAGAAAACCAAAAAATCTGCAACTATTGGAAATCTGGAACAGAAACAGAATGTGTTGGAGGCAGGCATACAGGTCAAGTACTGTTGGAGAAGTCAGATAGGTTGATGTTTTAGCCGACTGTAGAACTAAATTCCAACAAGGGGAAATGTCTGAGAAGTTAGCCTGTTTGTTTATCTCAGTTGCTGACTAACCTACTGTGGATTTCCAGTATCTTCTATTTTTGTTAAACCTGCTCTGCTACCTACCTGCAATAAAATGTATAATTCTATACTTAATTATTTTATTGGATGCGATAGCCTCTTGAATACAGTCCATGTCATTCTGCTTCTAATTGAAGTTAAAGCCTAAAGACAAAATAGACTTGTAGCTCCTCATTAGCTCAAAGGATCAGAATCTCCATGTTGTTAGAGCCCTAGCCAGCAGGACATGTTTCCAGGTTCAAAGCTTAAATATTTCATGGCACTATGTAGGAATCACACTCAATTGCTCACACTAATTTGTTTTCGATCCTGCTGGTTTAAATCCACTTAGCAAGCTAATATTTGCATGAAAGTTTTCAAACAGGACACAGCTAAAAGCAGGAGGTGGTTTCCAAACTAATTTCACAGAAATGAACGCAGCTGGTTACTAAGAGAGGACTGCAGAAACTACATGCAACATACAGACCTGTTACTAAATTATATACTCCCGTGAGTAGCGCATTAAGGCAAAACGTCATTCAAAAAGTTAAAATGCAAAGTTTAACCTTGATGTCTCCCTGGTCAATGGTCTGTGTTGATATGATAAATTCTTCACAGGTGCCATTCTCTGATTATCCACCAAGTCAGTAACCAGTGAAAATAATTCTGCTTTTGTCACCCTTCATAGCAAGGCTCGAAAACACTATAGAACACTGAATTATTTTTAGCTTACATGTTTAACAATAGAGTTTCATCAGGAAAAGATGTCTTTTCCACAAGTGTGTAAAGTTGCAGCTGCCACACTTACCTACATCATGGATGAAACGCTCAATTTTGGACTGCATTCCCCAGTAGCGAAACTCGACTTTGCAGAGTTTGTATGCACACATAATTGGCATCTTCCCAGGCTTTTTTCTGCACTCCTGTATCCAGTCATCAGACAAGGGGCCCCTTCCTGTCTTGAAAGACTTGTACAGTTTAGGGTCCTCTTCTGTTTTGTATTCATTAGGAGGAATGGGGTCTTTGACAATATCAATCGTATCTGGGACACAGAGGCACAAAAGTAAGTATATCAGGGGTCAAGAAACAATATTGAAACAAAATCAATAAACAAGACTACAGTTTATAGGATAAAGATGCAATACAAGCAGTAGACTGATCATTTCTCCCTTTTTATTGGTTCATCCACAATCTCCAGACAATCAGTTTCAGTCCACAGCCAACCGTTCTGAGCTGAACACCAACGCAGTCCACTTCCCCACCACCCTGTTTCCTTCTGGTAAAAGTTCTTAGCTCTTCTTATAGGTCCCGTCTCAGATGCAGGTTAGAATCAGAAATGTCACAGTACAGAGGGCAGTATTGCTTCAGTTCACGTTACACAATGTGCCATTTGTCCCAATCTGATTGTTTTTTGATGGGTTTGAATCACGTGTAGCAAGAATCTTTTATTATGATGCATTTCAAATGCGACAAACTTGTCTAACGGAACAAAACTTTCAATCCAAGTATCTCTGAGATTTAATCAGATATAACCAGGATTTTTCTTGAACAATGATGTACAATTTGCAACTGAGTGATTTTATCAGTAAATATCATTATACAGGATCAAATCCAGACATTGCAGCATTAGTGAAAAACACAATGAATTTTTGATTTGTTTATAATATTCATGAATAGTTAAATGTAACGTAATACAAATTACAGAACAAGCGAATGTTATCTCAGTAAATTGCTCAGGCCATAGCTTCCTGGTTCCTTAGCATTGCATTTAAAGGGCACTTCAATGATGCGCTGGGGAATCCCCCTCCAAAGTTTCTATTTAAATATTTACATTACAATTGTCCAGGAACCTAATTCCCCAAATGTGATGCACTGGGAACCATCTGACGGAAGTGATTTAAATTGTAGACTTTGGATGGTTGGGTAGTTTTACCCCGATTGTTACTTTAAGAGATTTAGAAGGAAGAACATCACTTTGAACTTGAGGAACTTGCATGTACACAACCCCAGCAGATCACCGACACCACCCACCACCAAACCCTGGTCAAACATGACCCCCCAGTCCCATCTTGAACCAACCTGACCCTTCCACTGCCTTCCCACCTCCCGAGTCCGACCCAATCCCACACTCCCTCCTCCCTCCCCATATCCCCAATTGTCTGAACCACTTAACTTTGAAACTTACCTTCTTCCTTTAAATTATCCCACTAAATATCTCCTTTGCTACAGCGAATGCTGTAAAAAGAGGCTTCCCTTTGTTCCCAGCCCCAGCTACTCCATGCCGATGCAGCCAAGGGTATGTTTCGCTATTCCTGTCTCACCCAGGCTCAGCAAGGGAGGATGGATGAGACAGGCTTTGCAATTTCAATGTGGGTAAGTCCATCAAGAGTGGCAATCCATTGCAGAGTGTCACCCTGAGGAAGTAATGGGCCTTAAATGATCTTAAAACTAAATTGTAATTACTGCAAAACTAATGCTGGCACATAGAAGATCTTTTTGAATTGTGCTAGTATATTCAAATAGGCACAATATGGAACACACACACAGATTCTTAATTATGCACAAGGAAAAATTTACCTTGGCTACATACAAGCGCACACAGAAACACAAAATAGGAGGAGGAGGCCATTCCGCCCTTTGAGCCTGGTTCACCATTCATTACAATCACGGTTGGTCTCCAACTCAGTTGCCTATTCCTCCTTTCTCCCCAAGTGCTATATCCAGTCACCTCTCGAATACATTCAATGTTTTGGCATCAATTACTTCCTGCGGTAACGAATTCCACAGGCTCACCACTCTGAGCGAAGAAATGTCTTCTCGTCTCCCTCCTAAGTGGCCTACCTGAATCCTCTGGGGGTAACCCCTGGGGGTGCTGGACTCTCCCATCATTGGGAACATCCTCCCTGCACCCACCCTATCCAATCCTGTTAGAATTTTAAGTCTCTGTGAGATCCCCCCCCTCATTCGTCTGAACTCCAGCAAAAACAATCCTAACCTAGTCAATCTCTCCTCATGCATCAGTCCCGCCATCCCTGGAATCAGCCTGGTAAACCTTCACTGCACTCCCTCGAGAGCAAGAACATCCTTCCTCAGAAAAGGAGACTACAACTGCACACAATACTCTAGGTGTGGCTTCACCAAGGCCCTGTATAATCACACCAGTGAGCCTGTGCAAGCCAGTGGGAGAAGGACTGCAGCCAGAGCGAGTTTCAGCCAGACTGAAGGCTTTGGGAATCTGGAGCTGAGTGGGAATTCAGTGCCGAGGGAGAAGTGCTCATCTTTGGGAGAGGCAGATCTGCAAGGGAGATGTGAGGGCAAGTGAGATCTAAAAGGAAATCGAACTGTGCCGTCACAGCCAGCAGGTAAGTGATTGGTAAGTAATTTTTTATTTTCTTTTTACTCTTGGCTTTGCAGTTGTTGTACACTACAAAAATGTTTTGTGTAATTTCTGTAGTTTATAGTTAGTAAAGATTATATTCGGTAGTAATAAGGAACAGGAAAGCAGCACCCAGGATAATTAGATGTAATGTGAAATAAAACATCTTTCAAAAGTTTAATTTAAAGGGGTAAGACATGACAGGAGAGCTCCAAGCTGTGGTTTGCTCCCCTTGCTCCATGTGGGAAGCTGGGGACAGTTCCAGTCCCTCGGTCAGCATGTGTGTGGGAAATTTCTCCAGCTACAGCTCCTGGAAGCTCGAGTTTCAGAGCTGGAGCTGCGGTTGGAGACACTGTGGAGCATCCACAAGTCAGAGAATATCATGGAAAGCACATATAGAGAGGTGGTCACACCACAGGCAGGAAGAGAATGGGTGACCACCAGACAGGAAATACAGGAATCTTCTGTGGCCATTCCCTTGCAAAACACAGCAAATATAACTTTGGATAGGACGAGGGGAATGATCTCTTTGGGGAAAGCTGCAGCAGCCAAATTCGTTGCATCATTGCTGGAGAGGGGAGGGTAAAAAGTGTGTCAGTGCAATAGTTATAGGGGATTCAATTGTAAGGGGAACAGACAGGCATTTCTGTGGCCACAAACAAGGCTCCAGGATAGTATGTTGCTTCCCTGGTGCTAGGGTCAAGGATGTCTCTGAACGGCTGCAGAACATTCTGAACGGGAGGGTGAACAGCCAGTGGTTGTAGTACACATTGGTACAAATGATATAGGTTTTAAAAAAAGGGACAGGTCCTAAAAGCAGAATATAGGGAGCTTGGAAGAAAGTTAAGAAATCGGACCTCAAAAGGTAGTTATCTCAGGATTACTGCCGGTGCTAGTCAGAGTAGAAATGACAGGATATATCGGATGAATACATGGCTGAAGAGATGGTATCAGGGGGAGGGTTTCAGATTCCCGGGGCATTGGGACCGATTCTGGGGGAAGTGGGACCTGTACAAATTGGACAGATTACACCTGGTCAGGACTGGGTGTTGTAAGGGGAGCGTTTGCTAGTGTGGTTGGGGGGAGGATTTAAACTAATATGCCAGGGGATGGGAACCTATGTAAGGAGTCAGAAGAGGAGGGAACAAGGACCTTGTGTTCTCTGCAGATGTTTTTATGCAACAACACATGAGAAAGAAGGCACATGCCATGCATAGGCAGCTGGGATCAAGTGAATCTCTTGAAGAGTATAGGGGATGTAGGAGTAGAGTTAAGAGAGAAATCAAGAGGGAAAACAGGGAACACGAGGTTGTTTCGGCAGATAAGGCAAAGGAGAATCCAAAGAGCTTCTACAAATACATAAAAGGCAAAACAGTAACGAGGGAGAGAGTACGGCCTCTTTAGGATCAACAAGGCCATCTATGTGCAGATCACAGGAGATTGGTGAGATCCTAAATGAATATTTCTCATCAGTATTTACTATTGACAAAAGCATGGATGTTAGGAAACTTGGGGAAATAAATATTGATGTCTTGAGGAGTGTACATATAACAGAGAAGGAGGTGCTGGAAGTCTTAAAGCGCATCAAGGTAGATAAATCCCCGGGACCTGATGAAGTATATCCCAGGACATTGTGGGAGGCTAGGGAGGGAATTGCGGGTCCCCTAGGCGAGATATTTGAATCACCGATAGTCACAGGTGAAGTGCCTGAAGGTTGGAGAGTGGCAAATTTTGTGCCACTCATATCTCACAAATTTAATTGAGTTTTTTTGAAGGGGTAACCAAGAAGGTAGATGAGGGCGGTGCAGTTGACGTTGTCTACATGGACTTTACAAAGACCTTTGACAAGGTACCGCATGGTAGGTTTTTACATACGGTTAAATTTCACAGGATGCAGGGTGAGGTATCTAAATGGATACAAAAGAGGATGGTTGTAGAGAGTTGTTTTTCAAACTGAAGGCCTGTGACCAGCAGTGTGCCTCAGGGATCAATGCTAGGTCCACTGTTATTTGTCATTTATAATAATGATTTGGATAAGAATATAGGAGGCATGGTTAACAAGTCTGCAGATGACACCAAACTTGGTGGCATAGTGGACAGCGAAGAAAGTTATCTCCAATTGCAACAGGATCTTGATTAATTGGGCTAATGACTAGCAGATGGAGTTTAATTTAGACAAATATGAGGTGATGCCTTTTGGTAGATTGAACCAGGGCAGGACTTACTCAGTTAATGGTAGGGCATTGGGGAGAGTTACAGAACAAAGAGATCTAGGGGTATAAGAACATAAGAAATAGGAGCAGGAGTAGGCCATCTAGCGCTTCGAGCCTGCTCCGCCATTCGATAAGATCATGGCTGATCTGTCGTGGCTCAGTTCCACATTCCCGCCCTCTCCCCATAACCCTTAATCCCTTCACTTATCAAAAACCCATCAACCCGCGTCTTAAAAATATTTAGCGAGGCAGCCTCCACCACTTCAATGGGCAGAGAATTCCAGAGATTCACCACCCTTTGAGTGAAGAAGTTCCTCCTCAACTCCGTTCTAAACCGCCCCCCCTTTATCTTGAGGCTGTGCCCCCTAGTCCTACTGTCCTTTCTGAGCGGGAAGAGTCTCTCCACCTCTATCCTATCCATCCCATTCATCATCTTATATGTCTCAATGAGATCGCCCCTCATTCTTCTAAACTCTAACGAGTACAAGCCTAGTTTATTCAGCCTCTCCTCATAGCTCAACCCCCTCAACTCCGGTGTCAGCCTAGTAAACCTCCTCTGCACTCCCTCCAAGGCCAAAATATCCTTGCGTAAGTGCAGCGACCAAAACTGCACACAGTACTCCAGCTGCGGCCTCACCAGTGCCCTATACAGCTGCAGCAAGACCTCCCTTCTTTTATATTCAATCCCCCTCGCTATGAAGCCCAGCATCCCATTCGCCTTCCTGACCACCTGCTGCACCTGCAGCCTGGGTTTTTGCAACTCATGCACAAGGACCCCAATGTCCCTCTGCACCGTCGCCTGCTGCAGTTTTTCGCCACTAAGTAATAGTCCTTCCTACCATTATTCCTACCAAAGTGGACCACCTCGCACTTGCCAACATTAAATTCCATTTGCCAGTTCCTGGCCCATTCGCCCAGCCTATCTAGATCCTTCTGCAGACTCTCCACACCCTCCGCACAATTTGCCGTTCCACCAATCTTGGTGTCATCAGCAAATTTCGACACCATACACTCGGTTCCCTCCTCCAGATCATCTATATAAATGGTAAATAGCTGAGGCCCCAGCACCGACCCCTGGGGCACTCCACTAGTCACCAACCGCCAATCCGAATAGCACCCATTGACCCCCACACTCTGCCTCCTATTTGACAACCAATCCTCTATCCACGCTAACACCCTAGCCCCAACTCCATGCCCCCTTACCTTCTGCAATAACCTCTTGTGAGGTACCTTGTCAAACGCCTTCTGAAAATCAAGACAGACCACATCCACCGGCTCTCCTCTATCCACCACCCTAGACACATCCTCATAGAACTCCAATAAATTTGTCAGACACGACTTCCCCTTAACGAAACCGTGCTGCGTCTGCTCTATCAAACAATTCCCCTCAAGATGCCTCGTTATTTCCTCCTTGATGACGGATTCTAACATTTTACCTACAACAGACGTTAAACTAACCGGCCTATAATTCCCTGCCTTTTGCCTGCCACCCTTCTTAAACAACGGCATAACATCAGCCGTTTTCCAATCTTCCGGCACTTCCCCGGAATCCAGCGACGTTTGGAAAATAATCACCAAGGCATCCACTATCACCTCCGCCATTTCTTTCAGAACCCTCGGATGCATTCCATCCGGTCCTGGAGACTTGTCCACAATCAGTCCCTCCAGTCTGTCGAGCACCGCCTCTCTAGTAACAATAATGTCATTAAGACCCTCCAGTCCTACCACCTTTCCATCACTAACACCCGGCAAATTATTCACGTCCTCCTCCGTGAAGACCGAAACAGTTATTCAAGACCTCAGCCATTTCCCCATCCCCTACCACTAAGTCCCCCCTCTCATCCTCTAAGGGTCCAACGTTCACCCTAGCCAGTCTCTTCCTTTTTATATATTTATAAAAACTCTTGCTATCCTTTTTTATATTAAGCGCTAGCCCAGCTTCATAGTTTCTCCTACCCTTCTTTATCAATCTTTGTTGACATTTAAACCTCTCCCAATCCTCTTCTCGCCCACTACTCTTAGCTACTCTAAACGCCTCCGCTTTTAATTTAACACTTTCCTTCACCTCCTTCGTTATCCACGGCTTATTACCTCGCCTCCTACGGTCCTTTTTAACCATCAGAATAAATCTCTGCTGAACACCAAGAAAGATCTCCTTAAAGATTCTCCACTGTTCCTCAGCAGACCTACCTTCCAACGCGCTCCCCCAGACAACATTCGCCAATTCTTCTCTCATCCTACCGTACTCCCCTCTGTTCAAACAAAGGACGCGTGTCCGGGAACCCACTTTCTCCTCCTCCATCTGCACCAGAAACTCCACCATACAATGATCACTCTCCCCAAGAGGATCCTTCACCACAAGGTCCCTAATTCTACCCGCCTCATTACATAACACCAGATCCAAGATAGCTCGCTCCCTCGTCAGCTCCAACACACACTGTTCAAGGAAACTATCCCGGCAGCATTCCAAGAACTCTTCCTCGAGCCCACCGCATCCAACATGGGTCGACCAATCAATATGTAGATTGAAATCCCCCATAATTATCGCCGTTCCATTCCTGCACACCGCACTTATTTGCGCACTAACAGCCCGCCCCACCTCCAGATCATTATTCGGGGGCCTATAGACGACACCCACCAGCGTCTTCCTCCCTTTGCTGTTCCTAATCTCCACCCACAACGATTCCACTTTCTGCTCTTTGGTTCCTATATCATCCCTTACTACCACCCTGATGCTATCCTTAATCAGCAGAGCTACGCACCCCCCTTTTTCCTCCCGCCTATCCTTCCTAAACACTTGATACCCCTGGACATTCAGCTCCCAGTCCCTGTCACCTTGCAGCCCCGTCTCTGTAATGGCCACCAGGTCATATCCATTTGTGCTGATCTGCGCCACCAGCTCATCCACTTTATTCCGAATGCTTCGTGCATTCAGATACAGTGCCTTCGTCCCAGCCTTCACCTGGACCCTATTTGCCAGAACGGCACCAACCATCCTCATGCCCCCTACTCCCTTTATTATTGGGACATCCTCGGCCTCTTCCCTTACCTGTACCCTCTCCTTAACTTTAGACCCCGTAATGTCACCTACGCTCGCACCCTCCCCCCCCTCCAATTAGTTTAAAGCCCTGTCTACAGTCCTATTTACACGATTCGCCAGGACTCTGGTCCCAGCACGGTTCAGACCAACCCCATCCCACCTGAACAGGTCCCACCTACCCCATAAATTCAAACCCATTCCTCCCACACCAATCCCTGAGCCACTCATTCACTTCCTTAATCTTATCAACCCTACGCCAGTCTGCACTCGGTTCAGGCAGTAGCCCAGAGATGACCACCTTGTCGGTTCTACTTTTTAATTCCATTCCCAGCTTTTCATACTCCCTCCCCAGATCCTCAGTTCGCATTTTGCCTACATCGTTGGCACCCACATGTACCACAACGACCGGATTCTCACCCTCCCATTCCAGGTTCCTCTGCAGCCCAGATGCTACATCCCGGACCCAAGCACCAGGCAGACAACACATCCTTCTGTGCACTTTGTCATTGTGACAAAGGACAGTGTCAAAACCCTTAACCCCACTATCCCCAATCACTACTACGTTCCTTTTCACCTTCTCTTTGCCTATGTCCTGCGTCTGCATCACTGTACTGTGTGCAGTTTGCTCACCAACCTCGTTCTCATCCAGACTGGAAGCAAGAACCTCAAACCTGTTATGCAAATTGAGAGGCTGAGGCATCCACTCCCCACCCTCCTTCCCCCTCTCAGCAGCCCCCTCCTGTTCCTGACCCTTAGAGTTAGCCAGTCGGGGGGGGGGGGCGGGTGGTGGTGGTGGTGGTGGTGGATGTCACTTGCACCCCATTGACAATGGCACCCCCTCTCCCGCTGATGAGCCTCAGTGTCTGTAGGTCAGAGGCCAGCTCATCTACCTTGAGCTGGAGCTCCTCCAGCAACCTGCACTGACTGCAGACATGGTCACTGGGGTCCACCAGCTCCCACATCATACAGAAACAACACATCACATGCCCCTCCATTATTCACTGTAGTTCGTGTTGAAATTTTCAATACTACTTACCTGGCCCTTTTTCTCCCAAGCCCTAATAGCTCACTCTGCTTCCCTCTCACTCCGCTGCCCGCTGCCCACACCAGGCCTCCTTTTAAACCTGGCGCTGTTTTAAAGCCTGCTCCCCCACAACTCCCTGCTATCCACTCCCTTAGAATTCTTAAAGCGGTAGATACAAAAAGCCTGCAAAAATGCTTTTAAATGATTTAAACAGTTCTACAAGGTAAGTTCTTACTACGAAAGTGCTTTAAACTTATTTAAACAGGTTTTTAACAGGTAATTTCTTATCTGTCTCTCTGCTCTTTCACTCGTCTGCTCCAGAAAACAAATATGTTCATAGCTCCTTGAAAGTGGAGTCACAGGTGGACAGAGTGGTGAAGAAGGCATTCAGTATGCTTGGTTTCATCGGTCAGAACTTTGAATACAGGAGTTGGGACGTCTCGAAGTTATACAAGACATTGGTAAGGCCACACTTGGAATACTGTGTGCAATTCTGGTCACCCGATGATAGAAAGGATATTATTAAACTGGAAAGAGTGCAGGAAAGATTTACTAGGATGCTACCAGGACTTGATGGATTGAGTTATGAGGAGAGGCTGGATAGACTGGGACTTGTCTCTCTGGACCGTAGGAGGCTGAGGGTTAATCTTATACAGGTCTATAAAATGAGGGGCACAGATCAGCTAGATCGTCAATATCTTCTCCCAAAGATAGGAGAGTTCAAAACTATAGGTTTAAGGTGAGAGGGGAGAGATACAAAAGTGTTCAGAGGGGCAATTTTTTCACACAGGGGGTGGTGAGTGTCTGGAACAAGCTGCCAGAGGTAGTAGTAGAGGCTGGTACAATTTTGTCTTTTAAAAAGCATTTAGACAGTTAGATTGGTACAATGGGTATAGAGAGATATGGGCCAAATGCAGACAACTGGGATTAGTTTAGAGGTTCTAAAAAGGGCGGCATGGACAAGTTGGGCTGAAGGGCCTGTTTCCATGCTGTACATTTCTATGACTCTATGACATCCTTGCTCCTGTATTCGAAACCTCTCGCAATGAAGGCCAACATGCCATTTGCCTTCTTTACCACCTGCACGCTTACCTTCAGTGTGCAAAAGCACACCCAGGTCCCGCTGCACACTCCCCTCTCCCAATTTACAGCCATTCAGGTAGTAATCTCCCTTCTTGTTTTTGCTTCCAAAGTAAATAACTTCACATTCATCCAAATTATACTGCATCTGCCATTGATTTGCCCACTCGCCTAACCTGTTCAGATCATTCTGAAGGATCTCTGTATCCTCGTCACAGTTGCAATCATCTGCAAGCTTAGAAATGTTATATTTTGTTTCCTCATCCAAATCATTAATATATATTTTGTGAATAACTGGGTCCCAGCACCAATGCCTGTGGCACCCCACTAGTTATTGCCTGCCAATTAGAAAAGCATCCATTAATTCCTACTCTTCGTTTCTTCTCTGCCAACCAGTTTTCTATCCGTCTCAATACACTTGCCCCAATCCCATGCGCTTTAATCTTGCGTGATAATCTCTTATGCAGGGCTTTGTCAAACCCTTTCTGAAAGAATGTGAATGCTTGGATTCGCTGAACTGCAATGTATTGGGTATTTTACACAACACTGAAAAGGCCTGACCTTCAAACAAGACATTTTGGGGTTGTGGAGTCTCCGGGTAAGTCACATTTGACCTGACTGAAGCCAACATTTAGTTTTGATTTAAAAGGATACCAAGTGTTAGCTGCAACACGTTGAGAATGGTGCATGGTGTTCATCTCTGCCCTGCTGAATATTACCCCAAATGCTTGACACAGCAATGTCAAAATAGACAATATTGCTAATAAACCATTTGTTTTTGTTCAGATGGAAAATCTAACTGGGAATGAAATACTAAAAATGGTGAACATTGCCTGAGGCTCCAAATATGAAAATGTACTGGATGCTTTAGGTGGTCACTAAAGTTTTTTTTTCCAATGCGACTTTATTTATAATATGAAGACTTCCAAATAAAAGTCCCACTTCATGGTTTAAGCACCAAAGTCTAGGCTGACACTCTGGTACAGTCGCTGAGGGCTGCATTGTTGGATGAAAGATTAAACCAGGACTTCATCTGCCATCTCAAGTGGATGTAATAGATTCCGTGGCACTACTCTGAAAAAGAGTAGAGGATTTATCCCTGGTATCCTGGGCAATATTTATCCCTTAATCAACATCGCAAGGAACACATTATTTGATTGATAATACATTGCTGTTTGTGGGAGTTTGCTGTGTGCAAATTGGCTGTTACATTTCCCACACGACAATAGTGACTAGACTTCAAAAAGTTAAACACTTTAAGACATCTAGTAGTCATGAAAAGCACTACATAAACTCAAGTCTTTTTTCAATAGAGAATTTTATATACAAAGGGATGCAAAAGATGCAGTCACATCAGGGAATGACATGTTGATGATATCTCCTATTTATTAAAATTGCAGTATGCTACCACAGCTTCACATCTAACCCAGGAAACTGGCCTAAGACTGGCAAATTTCGACCAGTCTAACTGAGCAGTAGGTTTAGGCCTGTAACTGACAAACCAGCATAAAACTATCCAGCATTGTACCTCTCAGTATGAAGCAAATCATGCATCTATTCCATGAAATTATTTAATTAAACTAATACAATTTATTAACTAATACAAACTAATACTGTGTGAACTTTATTTGGCATCTTCTTTAATTAGTTTCCTTCCATCACCAAAGGTTTATTGACATAACCATATTGAACAAAAAGAAAGCAAATACTGTACCAATTGTCCTCTGTCTTTTTTCAACAGTTGAAAGGTTAAATACATTGGCCTGGTCGCCTGAATCAGATTTATAATATGTTTCAATATCGATGGAAAACTTTTCCACAAAGGGACAGGTGTATCTGCAACAGAAATTGCAAAGGTGAAAATCATTTCTGCAAAAGACCCAGCTATTTCACCTTTAACCTTTGACAAATTGCTTAAATACCATTCCTGTAAAAGCATGGTTTCCACTGGAGAAGCAGAAGGGCACAATTTCCCACACAGGTCCCCAGTCTTGACCACTATAAAATATTTATTACCCTATTGTCAGCATTATTTATTATCCTATTTCTGGTTTCCTCCCACTGTCCGAAAGATACGCTGGTTAGATGCATTGGCCATGCTAAATTCTCCCTCAGTGTGCCTGAACAGGTGCCAGAGTGTGCCAACTAGGAGATTTTCACATTAACTTCATTGCAGTGTTAATGTAAGCCTACTTGCAACACTAACTTTTAACATTTATTGGGGCATGGTTAGAGTACAGTTTGCAATTTTACGGATTGGACCTTAAAGTTTTGGAAGCATCCAGAAAAAAAATCACTAAGCTAATGCCAGGGATTTGAAATTATATCTTTGAAAATACACGAGATATTTGAATCATTTACACTGGAGCAGAGAAGATTAAAAGCAGATTTGTAACGATATTTTGGAGAAGGAAAAGATTATTTCCTCGGCTTGGGGTGACAGTGACACGAGATCACAAATTTAAAATTGACAGAGGTGTCAGAGAAATTTCACAGCAGTTACATGGAGTAAGAGGTGAGACAGAGATCACTGGAACTTTTATGGGAACCAAGGATAAATACTTGAAGTGGCAGGTTGATTTGGGCATTGGGGAGAGGGCAGTGAAATGAGATAAGCTTTTTAATTGCTCTAACAAAGAGTAGGCATAAGCTGAATCAGCCAATAGTGCTGTAAGTCTGTTTCCAAATAAAGGCTGTCCGATAGAAAGTGCACCCAGTTGGAACATTAAGGCTTTAAATCTTTATTAGAAATAAAGCAATTATATAACATGTAGATTTTTGCTAAGAATGGACGTAGTCTACAAATTACAAATCCAGCCCATACATTCATTACGTGGCAATCTCAGATAGTTAAAAAGAGATGACATACAGTAAATGTCAATCTTACCACAGAGACAGAGATATATGACTAAATAATACTATAGTAAGTGCGTGTAATTTTATTTGGATAAATGTCTTTCTTGGGTAAACCGCAGACACCAAATTATGTCTGTTGGTGTGCATAGCGATTTCAGAGAAATCTAGTTAAGAACATAAGAAATAGGAGCAGGAGTAGGCCATCTAGCCCTTCGAGCCTGCCCCGCCATTCAATAAGATCGTGGCTGATCTGAAGTGGATCAGTTCCACTTTCCTGCTTTCTCCCCACAACCCTTAATTCCCTTGTCTGTCAAAAACCTATCTACCCGTGACTTAAATATATTTAGCAAGGTAGCTTCTACCACTTCAACGGGCAGAGAATTTCAGAGATTCACCACCCTTTGAATGAAGAAGTTCCTCCGTTCTAAACTGCCCCCCCCCCCTTATCTTGAGGCTGTACCCTCTAGTCCTGCTGTCCTTTCTAAGCGGGAAGAATCTCTCTACCTCTACCCGATCCATCCCCTTCATTATCTTATACGTCTCTATAAGATCCTCCCTCATCCTTCTAAACTCCAATGAGTACAGACCCAGTCTATTTAGTCTCTTCATAGTAGTTGGTACAGGATACTGTCAGATTCATTTTAAATAAGAAATAAATGGTGGTTAGAACATAAGAAATAGGAGCAGGAGTAGGCCATCTAGCCCTTCGAGCCTGCCCTGCCATTCAATAAGATCATGGCTGATCTGTCGTGGCTCAGTTCCACATTCCCGCCCTCTCCCCATAACCCTTAATCCCCTCGCTTATCAAAAACCCTACTCCTGCTACTATCTCTTATGTTCTTAAAAATATTTAGCGAGGCAGCCTCCACCTCTTCAACGGGCAGAGAATTCCAGAGATTCACCACCCTTTGAGTGAAGAAGTTCGTCCTCAACTCCGTTCTAAACCGCCCCCCCCTTTATCTTGAGGCTGTGCCCCCAAGTCCTACTGTCCTTTCTGAGCGGGAAGAGTCTCTCCACCTCTATCCTATCCATCCCATTCATCATCTTATATGTCTCAATGAGATCTCCCCTCATCCTTCTAAACTCTAACGAGTACAAGCCTAGTTTATTCAGCCTCTCCTCATAGCTCAACCCCCTCAACTCCGGCATCAGCCTAGTAAACCTCCTCTGCACTCCCTCCAAGGCCAAAATATCCTTGCGTAAGTGCGGTGACCAAAACTGCACACAGTACTCCAGCTGCGGCCTCACCAATGCCCTATACAGCTGCAGCAAGACCTCCCTACTTTTATATTCAATCCCCCTCGCTATGAAGCCCAGCATCCCATTCGCCTTCCTGACCACCTGCTGCACCTGCAGCCTGGGTTTTTGCGACTCATGCACAAGGACCCCGAGGTCCCTCTGCACCGTCGCCTGCTGCAGTTTTTCACCACGTAAGTAATAGTCCTTCCTACCATTATTCCTACCAAAGTGGACCACCTCGCACTTGCCAACATTAAATTCCATTTGCCAGTTCCTGGCCCATTCGCCCAGCCGATCTAGATCCTTCTGCAGACTCTCCCCACCCTCCGCACAATTTACCGTTCCACCAATCTTGGTGTCATCAGCAAATTTCGACACCATACACTCGGTTCCCTCCTCCAGATCATCTATATAAATGGTAAATAGCTGAGGCCCCAGCACCGACCCCTGGGGCACTCCACTAGTCACCAACCGCCAATCCAAATAGCACCCATTGACCCCCACTCTCTGCCTCCTATTTGACAACCAATCATCCATCCATGCTAACACCCCAACTCCATGCCACCTTAACTTCTGCAATAACCTCTTGTGAGGTACCTTGTCAAACGCCTTCTGAAAATCAAGAAAGACCACATCCATCGGCTCTCCTCTATCCACCGCCCTAGACACATCCTCATAGAACTCCAATAAATTTGTCAGACACAACTTCCCCTTAACGAAACCGTGCTGCGTCTGCTCTATCAAGCAATTCCCCTCAAGATGCCTCGCTATTTCCTCCTTGATGACGGATTCTAACATTTTACCTACAACAGACGTTAAACTAACCGGCCTATAATTCCCTGCCTTTTGCCTGCCACCCTTCTTAAACAACGGCGTAACATTAGCCGTTTTCCAATCTTCCGGCACTTCCCCGGAATCCAGCGACGTTTGGAAAATAACCACCAAGGCATCCACTATCACCTCCGCCATTTCTTTCAGAACCCTCGGATGCATTCCATCCGGTCCTGGGGACTTGTCCACAATCAGTCCCTCCAGTGGTTGCAAAATAATGACCAATATTATCAAGAACAACGATTACATATCGATAATAAAATTATGGACTGCATGGTGGCGTAGTAGTTAGCACTGCTGCTTCACAGCGCCAGGGACTAGGGTTCGATTCCCGGCTTGGATCACTGTTTGCACAGAATTTGCACATTCTCCCGATGTCTGCGTGCGTTAACACTGGGTGTTCCAGTTTCCTCCCACAGTCCGAAAGACATGCTGGGCAAGTGTATTGGCCATGATAAATTCTCCCTCCGTGTACCTGAATAGGTAGAGTGTGGTGACAAGGGGATTTTCACAGTAACTTCACTGCAGTGTGAATGTAAGCCTACTTGTAATACTAATAAATAAACTTTAAAAAAACTTAATGTTGTTTCATTATAACCTTCAGTGTTACTTACAAATTACATCTTGGAATGGAACCTCTGTATTAAAGTTCCATCAAAATCCTGGGGGCTACCTTTGACCAGAAAATGAACTAGACTAGCCATATAAACATTGTGGCTACAAAATCAGGTCAGAGGCCAAGAATTCTGAGGGAAGTGACTCCCCAAAGCCTGTCCACAATCCCTGAGGCACAAGTCAGGAACATGATGGAATACTTTCCACTTCCTTGGATGAGTGCAGCTCCAGCCACACAATGGAAGTTTGACACCATCCAGGACAAAGCATTCTGCTTAATTGGCATTTCAGCCACCACCTTGAACACGCACTCTCCACCAACAATGCACAGTGGCAGCAGTGCACCTTCCAAACCCAAGATCTCTATCATCTAGGACAAGAGCAGTATATATACCTGTGAACACCACCACCTGGAAGCGCCCCTCCAAGTCACTCACCATCCTGATTTGGAAATATATCGGTCGTTCCTGCACTGTCGCTGGGTCAAAATCGTAGAAGTCCCTCTCTAACAGTACTATGGGTCTATCTATATTACATGGACTGCAACGATTCAAAAAGGCAGCTCACCAAAGTTTACTCAAGGGTAGATTAGGAATGGGAAATTCATATTGGTCCAGCTGGTGCTGCCCACATCCATAAAGAAATTAAAAAATAATTTTGTACAGGTATCCATATCTGGATAATTAAACAATTAGAGCAATAAAGCAGTGAGCTTTCCTGCAACATGCTGAGAACTTGCATACCTCCTCGTGCCTAAGTACAACTAACACTGTGCTATTTTACTGGCATGAAATCAACAGTAAGCTTTAAAATATATTGTGGTGCAATTTCAATAAGTCAGTTGTTTTGACACAAGAATGACAGAACTTTTCACAGCAACTCATTGCCAAAAGATACTTTAGAATATTATGTGCTGTTTCTAGAGTTTATACAAACATTTCTATCTAGGACAGACTTTACAAACAGCTTTGCTGTTATGTTTCTGTACTCAGCCTGCTGCAATGTTCCAGCAAAACCCAACGGAAGCCAGAGGATCAGTATCTCAACTTCTACTCAGTATTTTACAGCCTTCTCAACTCAAAACTGAGTTCAGAAACCAGACCATGAACCCAGTTCTCCATTTCGAACATTCCCCCATTAACTTCCACCCAAACGTCAGTCTGAATCATGTTCTCCCATTTTGCTTTGAGACAGCGCTGACCTTTATTCTGTTATTGACACCTACTCTGGACCATTGCTCTTTGTATTTCATGCTCTCATTACCAATCCCTTTGCCTTGCATTCTATAACATATTTGTCATTTAATTTCCCCTTCCCTCCTTGACCTTCTCATTTGCTCCACCTGCCTCTTCCTTCTTTTGCAATAACATAAAATACATCACATTCCTACTCCTCGGTTCCAAACAGGAATCATATTGGGCTTGAAACATTAACTGTTTCTCTCTCCACAGATGCTGCCAGACCAGCTAAGTTCTGGTTTTTATTTCAGATCGCCAGCGTCTGCCGTATTTTAGCTTTATTTACAAAAAGCATTTCTGAGATATCTATTTAACTTTTGACTATTTTTTCAAGAAAAAAACTTGGCTTTTTAATATAAAATACAACAGCAAAGAGGTTGCAAGGTTGCAACGAAACTTTAGAAAACACTGGTTTGACCGCAACTGGACTACGTGCCTAATTCTGGACAGCAAGTTCTGGGAAGGCTTTTGAAAGAATACAGAAAGGATTGACAGATTTTGGTTATGTGGATAGATTGGAAAAGTTGGAGTTATTGTCTTTAAAAAAAAAGTGAGATGAGAGGTGTTCAAAACCATGAGGGATTTAAACAGAGCAGATGGAGAGAAACTACTCCCTTTGTTGGAAGGACCAATTTAAAAGTGAATGGCAAAAGAAGCAATGAAGACAAGAGAAAAAACATTTCTATGCAGCATGTAGTTAGAATCTGGAGGATACTGCTTGAGTGGAGGCTGATTCAGTTGAGGCTTTCAAGAGAGATAGAAACTAGAAGTAGGAGTAGGCCATTCGGCCCTGTGAGCCTACTCTGCCATTCATCTTGATAATGGCTGATCATAGAATCTACAGTTTAGAAGGAAGCTATTTGGCCCAATGAGTCTGCACCGGCCACATTCCCGCCCTATCCCCATAACCCATATATTTACCCTTCCAGTCCCCCGACACTAAGGGGCAATTTAGTAAGGCCAATCAACGTAACCTCCACATCTCTAGACTGAGGGGGAAACCAGAGCACCTGGAGGAAACCCACGCAAATATGGGAAGAATGTGCAAACTCCACACAGACAGCGACCCAAGGCCGGAACTGAACCCGCGTCCCTGGCGCTATGAGGCAGCAGTGCTAACCACTGCGCCACCTCAAATTCAATATCCTGATCCCCGCTTCCTCCCATATCCCTCAATCCCTTTAGCCTCCAAGAGGTATATCTAATTTCTTCTTGAAATCAGACAATGTTCTGGCCTCAGCTACTTTCTGTGGTAGTGAACTCCACACATTCACCACCCTCTGGGTGAAGAAATTTCTCCTCACCTCAGTTCTAAAAGGTTTACTCCTTATCCTGAAACTATTATCCTTAATTCGGGACTCCCGCCACCATTGGGAACGTTCTTTCTGAATCTATCCTGTCTAACCCTGTTAGAGTTTTATAAGTTTTTATGAGATCCCCTCTCACTCTTCTCTAAACTCCAGTGAAGTGGCACAATGGTTAGCACTGCTACCTCACAGTGCCAGGGACTGGTGTTCGATTCCTGGCTTGGGTTACTGTCTGTGTGGAGTTTACACATTATCCCCTTGTCTACATGGGTCTCAGGGTGCTATTTCCTCCCACAGTTCAAAAATGTGCAGGTTAGGTGGACTGGCCATGCTAAATTCTCCCTCAGTGTACCCGAACAGGCGCCGGAGTGTGGTGAATAGGAGATTTTCACAGCAACTTCATTGCAGTGTGACTGTAAGCTTACCTGTGGCTAATAAATCAACTTTAACTTTAATAATCCTAACTGACTAAATCTCTTCTCATATGACAGAACTACTTTACCGTCCCCGGAATCAGCCTGGTAAACCTTCGTGTACTCCCTCTATAGCAAGGACACCAAAACTGCACACAATGTGACCTCACCAATGCCCTATACTTTCGCTATGAAGGCCAACTTACCATTTACCTTCTTTACTGCCTGCTGTACCTGCACACTTATTTTCAGTGACTGATGCACGAGAACTCCAAGGTTTCATTGAGTATTCACCTCTCTCAATTTATACCCATTCAAGTATTAATCTGTCTCCCTATTATTGCTACCACACTTCACATTTATCTGCCATGCAGATGCCTACACCCTCAGCCTGTCCAAATCACACTGAAGCATCTCTGTATCCTCCTTACAGCTCCCCCTCCCACCCAACTTTGTATCATCTGCAAATTTGGAGATAAAACATTCAGTTCCCTCTTCCAAATCATTAATAAATAACGTGAACTGTTGGGTCCTAGCACAGATCCCTGCGAAACCCTACCAGTCACTGACTGCCAATCAGCATTTATGCCAACTCATTGCTTCCTATCTGCTAACTAGCTTCTATTCATCTCAAGATATTACCTCATAGACAGTACAATTCAAGTGCCAGGCAGCAGTAGCCAAATAATGTCAGCAGCATCCTTCCTGTTTCAGACAGTGTCAAACCTCAGATAACTGCAATGTAACTGCAGCTCCGGTAGCACAGTAAGAAATCTCGCAACACCAGGTTAAAGTCCAACAGGTTTATTTGGAATCAGAAGCTTTCGGACCGCTGCTCCTTCATCAGGTGAATAACACTGGATAGAGGTAGATGATGTTTCTGAATTTGTATTTGGTCTTTACACCCTGGGCTGATGACCTTGCTGTCATTGTCTGGTCTCAGTACCAAAAAGCAACATTACAAAAAACAAGGCAGATAAAAGATGATTGCAATTTTGTACATATTTTAGGGCTGACACTGACAACTGAACAACCATTCTGTTTCATTTACACCATCAAAATCCATAATTTGATAATCATCACTTTCACCCAGTGCCAAGCAACAAAACAATCCCTGAGGCATCAAACTAGAACACTTATTTTCAATGTTCAAAGGAAAATCCAAAGAGCTTCTACAAGTACATAAAGGGCAAAAGAGTAACTGGGGAGAGAGTACGGCCTCTTAAGGATCAACAAGGTCACCTACGTGCAGATCCACAAGAGATGGATGAGATTCTAAATGAATATTTCTCATCAGTATTTCAGGTTGAGAAAGTCGTGGGTGTTAGGGAACTTGGAGAAATAAATAGTGACGTCTTGAGGAGTGTACATATTACAGAGGTGGTGGTGCTGGAAGTCTGAAAGTGCATCAAGATAGATGAATCCCTGGTAGCTGATAAAGTACATCCCAGGATGTTGTGGAAGGCTAGGAGGAAATTGCGGATCCCCTAGCAAAGATATTTGAATCATCAACAGCCAGAGGAGGTGCCTGTAGATTAGAGGGTGGCAAATGTTGTGCCTTTGTTTAAGGAGGGTTGCAGGGGAAAGCCTGTGAGCCAAGTCGGTGAGCCAAACATCGGTCATGGATAAGTTGTTATAAAATATTCTGAGAGACAGATCTACAGGCATTTAGAAATGCAAGGACTGATTAGGGCTTTTGCAACCACATCGCCACTGTTGGAGCCCCTCTGCTCTCAGGCAGGTAGGAAGGAAATTTAGACCGGCCTCGAGGACTGGGGCCCCAAGTCTGCTAATGAAAGGCTGCCTCCAGGCAGTTTAAGTGGCACATGTCATCTCCGGGAATCTGGAGATCACTTGGAAAGTGTTGCTTTGTCGTGTAGCTCTGTAGCCCCAACTCACCGCCACAAAAATAGCTTAGATGTGGGACTGAGTCGAGGGAACTGGTACAAAGGCTGACAGCAGAATTTTTAATGCCTGCCTCCATTCCCACTCCAAACCAACACTAAACATCCAGCCCCATCTCAAACTACAAAAGCTCAACTTGAAACAATGCAACTTATCCGAGAAAAATTTCAACTTTTTTTGAATATCTTTCAATTCCTATAATCCTGAAGAAGTCCATAGATAAATGTAATGTGTATTTACTTAGCAACATTACTCTGAGACAAAAGTAGCAGCTTAAGGAGAGAACCACCACCAGCCAGAAGCTTCACAGGCAACCGAGAATCTCAAGCTACAGTCTGACTCAGTCGCTGCACTTGAGTTCAGAAAGGTCGACTAGACATGGGGAGGCGATGGCCTAATGGTCTTATCGCTAGACTATTAATTCAGAAAACCAGCTAATATTCCAAGGACCCAGGTTCAAATCCAGCCATGGCAGGTGGTGGAATGTGAATTCAATAAAATATATGTGGAATTAAGAATCTATGGATAATCATGAAACCACTGTCGATTGTCGGAAAAACCCATCTAGTTCACTCATATCCTTTAGGGAAGGAAATCCGTCATCCTTACCCGGGATGGCCTACATGTGACTCCAGAGCCACAGCAATGTGATTGACTCTCAACTGCCCTCCAAAGACAACCAGGGATGGGCAATAAATGCTGGTCAGCCCGTGATGCCCATGTGCCACAAATGAATTTTAAAAAGATGCATGGTGGTAGAATATCAATAATTTTAATATCCAAAAGCAAGAATAAGCTCAGAGGGGTGACATAAATTAGTTTAATTAATGCTTAATAGAACACAGAATAACTACAGCACAAACTGGCCCTTCAGCCCACATGGCGCCGATCATATCCCTACCTACTAGGCTTACCTATAACCGTCAATCCTATTAAGTCCCATATACTCATCCAGAAGTCTCTTAAAAGACCCCATCAAATTTGCCTCCACCACCACTGACAGCAGCCGATTCCACGCACCCACCACCCTCTGAGTGAAAAACTTACCCCTGACATCTCCTCTGTACCTTAAACCTGTGTCCTCTCGTAGCGACCATTTTCAGCCCTGTGAAATAGGCTCAGAATCCACCCGATCTATACCTCTCAGCATCTTATAAACCTCTATCAGGTCACCTTTCATCCTTCGTTTCTCCAGGGAAAACGAGCCCCCTCAACTTATCCTCATAAGGCATGCCACCCAATCCAGGCAACGTCCTTGTAAATCTCCTCTGCATCCTTTCAACAGCTTCCACATCCTTCCTGTAATGAAGCGACTATAACTGAGCACAGTGCTCCAAGTGGGGTCTGACTAGGGTCTTATAAAGACCCTAAGGGGTCTTGGGCATCACTAAGTGGCATTATCTCCCGACTCCTAAACTCAATCCCTCGATTGATGAAGGCCAGAACACCACACGCCTTCTTAACCACATCCTCTACCTGCGAGGCCGATTTAAGAGACCTATGGACCCAGACCCCAAGGTCCTTCTGATCCTCTACACCGCTAAGAGCCCTACCCTTGATATTATACTCCTTCATCCCGTTTGACCTGCCAAAATGGACCACTACATATTCCATCTGCCACTTCTCCGCCCAGTCTTGCATCCTATGTCACACTGCAACTTCTGACATCCCTCCAGACTATTCACAACACCACCAACCTTCGTGTCGTTGGCAAACTTACCAACCCATCCCTCCACTTCCTCATCCAGGTCATTTATGAAAATTACAAACAGCAAGGGTCCCAGAATAGATCCCTGGGACACTCCACTGGTGACCGATCTCCATGCAGAAGAAGACCCATCCACAACCACTCTCTGCCTTCTGCGGGCAAGCCAGTTCTGGATCCACAAGGCAACAGCTCCTTGGATCCCATGCACTTTCTCTAATAATAACACTTTCTAATAATAACAGCTTTTTTTATATGCAAAGATTATCAATGATATATTAATTCTATTTGAACACACAAAACATTTGTGAACGTATACCTTGTTCTGGTATAGGGATACGCATTCCACGACTCCTCTTCAACACGTAGTGCAGCTTTTGGTAAAATAGATCTGAACCAGCTGGGGATGTGCATACCAATATGGTATACTTTACGGGTGTACTGCCCAGAGCCACCTGGACCATCATCATAAGGCCTGTTCTCAAGAATTTCCACACCACTCCCTTCTCCACTGGTCTCCTCTATGCTCTTTTTCTGCAAGACATGAAAAAATAATTAAGAGGGCACATGGAACATCTTCCTACATAAATACAAGTGCCAAGTCAGTCACCACCTCCATTCAGATGAGAATTTAACCATAGCTTCTTGACACTCAATGGCATTACTGTCGCTGAATCTACCACGATCAATAACCTGGGGTTACCACTGACCAGAAATTCAACTGGTCTAGCCATATACATATATACACTGTGGCTACAAATGCTGGTTAAAGGCTAGGAATCGTGCGGCAAGTTAACTTACCTCCTGACTCCCCAAAGCTTCTCCACCATCTACAAGGCGCAAGTCCGGAATACAAAATACTCACCACTTGCAAGAAGAGTACAGCTCCAACAAACATTCAGGAAGCTCGACACCATCCAGGACAAAGCCTGCTTGATTGGCACCTCATCAACAAACATTCACTCTCTCCACTACCTCAGGCACCTTAAGCAGCAACTTTCAAACGTATGATCGCTACTATCTAGAAGGACAATGGCAGCAAACATGTGGGAAGTTCCTCTGTAAGTCACACACCATCCAGGCTTGGAAGCATATCGCTATTCCTTCACTGTCACTGAGTCAAAATTCTGGCCCCCCCACCCTAACAGCAATGTGGGTGTAGCTCTATCACAGACTAGCAGTTCAAGAAGGAAGCTCACCACCACCACTAAGGGCACTCAGGGATACGCTATAAATGCTGGCCTTGCCAGTGATGCCCGCATTTGTAATTCAACAATTAAAATAAAACCCTCCTGGTTCAGCATCATCGTCCTCTGTCTCCAATTCCTCCCCCCCGCCCCTTACCTCCTACTCTTTCTCTGGTAAGCTGTTGTCCAGAGCCTCAACCCTCAAGGTGCGTCTCTCTCTGGAGGCTATGTTATGGAGAGTGCAGTACACCAGCACAATGATAGAGACTCTTGCAGGAAGGTCTGCTCCAGGTACTGGACTCAGTGCCCTAAGCCTGCAATGCCCCATCAGTGTGAATCTGATATGTTATCCAGTCTTGTGAAGGGAATTTTTTGTCAGCTGTGTGCTGAGATCTGCACTGATAAGGATACAGATATCTGTGACCAACTGGCCAGACAGTAACAGTCTTCTTTAGCAATGATTCTCAATCACGTCCAAGCCCTTTTTGTTTCTTCCTGTAGATTTTGGACTCAGGGTAGAATCTCCTCCTCTGTTGTGCCCCTCTCTCCCCTCTGGTCTCCAGGCACCCTATGCTTCCCGATACAGCTGTTCCTCCGCTCCAATGGCCTGATTTGAGGCAGCAGCGCTCATTTCCAGTGTCAGCCTTCCTGATGCCAGGTGGGGTCCAAACAGCTCTGCCCAGCACTCTGATGCCACACACTGCCAGGAAGGTGATAAACCCAAACTGACGAAGTTACTATCTGTGATAAGCTGCTGTCATTTTTACCACGGAGGGTAAGTCTTTCAAGCTTTGATCAGCATTTACACTTCCCTTAGAAACACTTCTGGTTTCTTCTATTCATCCTGGACAAGGTCCACTCTGAGGCAGACAGCCCTGGAATGGCAGCCACCTTGACACTAAGGGGCAATTTAGCATGATTAGCCAACTAATCCATGCATCTTTGAGCTGTGGGAGGACAAGGGGAGAATGTACAAACTCCACACAGGGAGTCATCTACAGCTGGAATCAAACCCAGGTCCTTGGTTCTATGAGGCAGCTGTGTTAACCACCTATATCCTATAATCCAGATACCAATCAAAACTTATAATTGTCCAAAGAAGAGACATTAAAAAAAGCAAAGTATTGGATATTGAAACAAAGGCTGCCATAGACCCACCAAAACCTATAAAATGTGACGGTGGGAAAGTTTGTATAGAACCAGTAGAAATAGCAGAGGTGTTCAATGAATACTTTACTTTGGTATTCACGGTGGAAAAGGATCTTGGTGGTTGTACTGCAGGCTTGCGGCGGACTGAAAAGCTGGAGTATGTGGACATTAAGAAAGAGGATGTGTTGGAACTTTTGTATAGCACCAAGATAGATACGTCGCCAGGACCTGATGGGATGTACCCCAGATTACTGTGGGAGGTGAGGGAAGAGATTGCAGAGCCTCTGGCAATGATCTTTGCATCATCGATGGAGACGGGAGAGGTTCCAGAGGATTGCGGATGTGGTTCTTATAATCAAGAAAGGGAATAGAGATAGCCCAGGAAATTACCGACCGGTGAGTCTAACCTCAGTGGTTGGTAAGTTGATGGAAAAGATCCTGAGAGAGACAGGATTTATAAACATTTAGGGAAGTATAGTATGATCAAAAGTAGTCAGCATGGCTTTGTTAAAGGGAGATCGTGTCTTACGAGCCTGGCTGAGTTCTTTGAAAATGTGACTAAACACATTGACGAAGGAAGAGTGGTGGATGTGTTTATATGGACTTCAGCAAGGCGTTCGATAAGGTCCCCCATGCAAGGCTTATTGAGAAAGTGAGGGGGGGCATGGGATCCAAGGGGACGCTGCAGAACTAGCTTGCCCGCAGAAGGCAGAGAGTGGTTGTAGATGGGTCTTTTTCTGCATGGAGGTGGGTCACCAGTGGAGTGCCCCAGGGATCTGTCCTGGGACTCTTGCTCTGTGATTTTTATAAATGACCTGGATGAGGAAGTGGAGGGATGGGTTGGTAAGTTTGCCGATGACACGAAGATCAGAGGTGTTGTGGATAGTTTGGAGGGATGTCAGAAGTTGCAGCGAGATATAGATAGGATGCAAGACTGGGTGGAGAAGTGGCAAATGGACTTCAACCCGGATAAATGTGTGGTGGTACATTTTGGCGGGTCAAATGGGATGAAGGAATATAATATTAAGGGTAAGACTCTTAGCAGTGTGGAAGATCAGAAGGATCTTGGGGTCTGGGTTCATAGGACTCTCAAATTGGCTTCACAGGTAGAGGATGTGGTTAAGAAGGCGTATGGCGTACTGGCCTTCATCAATTGAGGAACTGAGCTTAGGAGTCGGGAGATAATGGTGCAGATTTATATGACCCTAGTCAGACCACTGCTCAGTGCTGGTCGCCTCACTACAGGGAAGGATGTGGAAGCCATTGAAAGGGTGCAGAGGAAATTTACAAGGATGTTACCTGGATTGGGTAGCATGCTTTATGTGGATAGGTTGGGAGAGCTCGATCTTTTCCCCTTAGAGAGACAAAAGATGAGAGGGGACCTGATAGAGGTGTATATGATGATGAGAGGTATTGATCAAGTGGACTCTGAGGATTTTCCTCAGGGCCAAAATGGCTGCCACAACAGGACACAGGTTTAAGGTGCTGGGGAGTAGGTACAAAGGAGATGTCAGGGGTAAGTTTTCACTCAGAGGGTGGTGGGTGAGTGGCTGCCATCAGTGGTGGTAGAGGCAAATTCAATAGGGTCTTTTAACAGACTTTTGGATGAGTACACGGGACTTAATAGGATTGAAGGTTATAGGTAAGCCTAGTAGGTAGAGATCAGATCGGCGCAACTTGTGGGCCGAAGGGCTGTAGTTTCTCTATGATTCTAAAACCTCTTGAAAATGGCTGAAGTATTTCGAGACAAAGCTGCCCAACCCACTTGAGAGAGATTGCAAATGACACAGATGATGTCAAGAAAGTCTTCAGCAGGGGAAACAGGCTAAGGGTTATTTTCTCCCACCCACTCTGTTTTGGAATAAGAATGTCTCCTGTTCAAGAAGCCATCTCTACCAGAAACTGAACAGCAAATTAAAACCTCAGAATAATTGCAACATCTTCTATATCTGACCATGTCCAAGAAACCAACCAACCTAAGTCAGCAGCAGCACTTAAATCTATGTTGCAAGGATAATCAAAGGACTCATAACTGTATATTCTTTTACCTTTATTTTACTGGACTCTACTTATTTCTGATATTTGTGTGTAGGCTCAAATGACTGGATGAGATTTGAATGCCTGATTGTGATTTTTTTTTTAGGGTTTAGCATTTGCTCTTTGATTCAAGAAAACCTTGTTTGATTGGCTCCTTATTGATGGCAGATTAAGTAGTTAAATCCATTCTGATTCCGAAAAAGGTATATCATCATGACAAATAAACTTAAACCTTTACTTTGACCAATGGAGGACATTGAATAGAGGCATGCTAGTTTGTCTCTTCTTAATTGGTTGTAAGGTTATTGTATAAATATGCTTAGCTATGTATTTCTCCAAAAGTGGAAACATCTTCTCCACAACTATCCTATTAATCTCCTTTATAATTTTGAAGATTTCATTAAAGTCATCCTTCAGAGAAAATTGTTCCAGCCACTCTAGCACTTCCTGATTACGTATATTCTCTCAATTTTGTTATCAACTTCTCTGTACTTTCTCTAATGTCCTCATTAAGCAACTCTGAATTACAGTTAACTCTATATTCAGAATTACAACATAACCAAAGACAAGGAGAATAACGTCCTCCTATATCCTTGAAGTCATTGGCTCAATAGTGATTTTCAGCCAATGTCACAGATTTATTACCATGTTTTCCCAATGTCAGAATATTCGAGGAATTAATTTGTCCACATTACATAGAATATAACAGTGCAGTACAGGCCCTTCGGCCCTCGATGTTGCGCCGACCAGTGGAACCAATCTAACGACCCTCTAACCTAAACTATTCCAATATTATCCATATGCCTATCCAATGACCATTTGAACGCCCTTAAAGTTGGCGAGTCCACAACTGCTGCAGGCAGGGCATTCCACGCCCTTACTACTCTCTGAGTAAAGAACCTACCTCTGAAATCTGCCCTATAATTATCCCCCCTCAATTTAAAGCTATGTCCCCTTGTGTTAGCCATCACCATACGAGGAAAAAGGCTCTCACTATCCAACCTATCTAAGCCTCTGATCATCTCATATGCCTCAATTAGGTCACCTCTTAACCTTCTTCTCTCTAACGAAAACAACCTCAAGTCCCTCAGCCTTTCCTCATAAGGCCTTCCCACCATACCAGGCAACATCCTGGTAAACCTCCTCTGCACCCTTTCCAATGCTTCCACATCTTTCTTATAATGCAGCAACCAGAACTGTACGCAATACTCCAACTGTGGCCGCACCAGAGTTTTGTACAGTTGCAACGTGATCTCACAGCTCCGAAATTCAATCCCTCTGCCAATAAAAGCTAACACACCGTACGCCTTCTTAACAACCTTATCAACCTGTGTGCCAACTTTCAGGGATCTATGCACATGTACACCGTGATCTCTCTGCTCATCGACCCTACCAAGAGTCCTTCCATTCGCCCTATATTCTGTAATTCTGTTACTCTTTCCAAAGTGAATCACCTCACACTTTTCCGCATTGAACTCTATTTGCCACCTCTCAGCCCAGCTCTGCAAATTGCAACATCCATCCCCACTGTCTACAATTCCTCCGACTTTAGTATCATCCGCAAATTTACTAACCCTTCTACACCCTCACCTAGGTCATTTATAAAAATGACAAACAGCAGTGGCCCCAAAACAGATCCCTGCAGTACACCACTTGTAACTGAATTACAGCAGAAGGCAAGGCCCTTGTCATGACCTGGTTAACACAACACGATTGGAAGTGTCGGGAACTAAATCCTGGATCTACTGAGTGATGGTACTGAACCCAGCTAAATAACTGCGCTATGATTTGTTTTGATTTCTCTCTAGAGGCACTGCACTACCTCCACTGGTGAATGGATGTAATTACAGCATTGCAAGTTTACAGCAACAATTTCCATTGTAAATGTGAATTTAATTTCTTAAGATAAAACTATACCTCATCCAAATATCTCCTACCATCTAACCCCACTTCACCTGAAAACTGTCCAAAGTTACAATATGGGAAATTGACAAGTTTGCGAAGAAAATCAAAAATTGAGTTACAGCGTAGAGAAGCCAGGAACTAAACTGCTGGGTCAATCCATCAGTTCTTTAGCGGTATATAAGAATCTAAGGACAAGCAGAAAATGAGTTCTTTCCATCTCCCAAATCTCAGGACTCAATCAAAATGCAGTTACTATACCACTAACAACAATGTGTTTAAGTTTGTCATGCCTGAACAGTGGCTAGAAAAAGGCCTCATTGTGATAGTTCATAAAAATTTTGAAGCATTGTTCACTAAGTAGCAAATATAAAGAAGATGTATTTACAATGGAAAAAGTGTTTATTAATATTTGTGGTAAGTACTTTAGTAGTTTCATTTCCTAGAGACACTAAGTTGGCAGGCAGCCAGAATTCCAAGGTCAGCAGGGGAAATCTAGTCTGCAGAGCCAAGTTAACCAGCTGGTCAAGATTAGACAATGGATTAGCTTTCCAAAATCTATCCGTATCCTGCGCTTATTGAAATATATTAATAGCAATAGTGTCCATACTTTGTTTTTAACTAAAACCATTCAACAATTCAACAAGAACGCAGCTTGAAACATACAAGCCAACGAAGGATTGATTAAATGAAAAGCAGCATAGTCTGTGGAAAAGCACCAAATATCAGATCTTCACAATCTTTCACCACTGTTTCACTAAAGTATTCACTGAAGTAAATACACAGACAGTATTCCCAACACTTAGTTAACATATAAAAAATAATAAATCGTCAAATGTGAAACATCTTGTATTTTATCACTTTCCAATAATGCAATGCTTATCATACGACTAAAATAAGAATGACACACATCTAGACAACATCTTGAATGGCCACAATACATCCAAAAGTGCCTCAGACCAACAAATCATTTTAAATATTGTAATCACTGTCGTTGTGCACTCAGAGCGATGGGTGAGTGGAATCGGCTGCCGTCGGTGGTGGAGGCAGCAAATTCGATAGGGTCTTTTAAGAGACTTCTGGATGAGTACATGGGACTTAATAGAATTGAGGATTATAGGTAAGCCTAGTAGGTAGTGATATGATTGGTGCACCTTGTGGGCCGAAGGGCCTGTTTGTAGTTTTTCTATGTTCTACATGCAGCAGCAAATTCGTACACAAGGCCCCACAAACAACAAAAGAACAATCAGTTCCTCAGTGTTTGGTGCTGCGAGTTCAGGGATTAATCTCCACTTGGACACTGGAAATTTAGCCCCACCCTTCTTTAAACATGCAACAAGATCTTCTATATCAATCTCAGCTGGCTGACATCTCATCCGAAATATTCCTGTTGGACATTCCTACATTGTCACACAGCCCACATTACTTGCCAACATTTTCAAACTGACTACCAGCTGACTGAAAGGAGAGAATTCCATCACTGTCCACTGCACGCCCCATCATGCATTACTTTTGTATTTCCTTAACAAATGCTAACCCTTTTCACAAAGGGTCCACTTTCTGAACAGGAGGCAGCTTACATTTCTCCAAATGTTCTTCATTGGGACTACTCCAAACTAAAATATTCCAAGTGATGGGTTTAAGCTATTTTCTCTCTCTTTTTCTCCTTATTGCATTGTCGGGTCCTGCTCCATGCAGTGCTCAAGTCGTATTGTTTTGATGCCATTTCTGCAAATGGCATCAAAAGATCATGGCTTATTATTATGCAGTTATGCAAAGTACTCCTAATTAATCTTAGAGGGGGATATCTCATCATATTTTTGGTGCTTGTATTTAGACAACAAATAGACTTCATGTACAATCAAGGCCACCATTCACTGTACAGAACAGATGGTAACATATCTTCTGGCTAAACAAATGGCAATAAATCAATTGCAATGGGAAACACAACGAGCAAGTGCATTTTAATTGCGGGAATAGCAGTTACTTATAGCCTTCTATGGTGACTAAGCTCACCATACTTCTCAGTAAACAGTAGTAGCAAGCATTGACATAGGTGCTAAAGTACAAAAGTTTCAATCATGGGGTTTATATTATTTCATGGAGAGACCAAAGCTTTTATTCGTTTCAGTAAAAGCAATGCAGCCACAAGTTGGGCAAAAGGAAGGCAATTTGGCAGGCAATGTTGTAAAAGCCACACTACTTGCTATATTGAATCAATGAAATGCAGCATATTTTTGTTTTATTGTTTAACTTTTATTGATAGTCCCAAAAACACCTAAAGATGTATATACGGCAACTTGGGTGGTGATTGTCACAAACTATGAATGTTTCTGGGTACAAGTGTTTTAGGTGTGACAGAGGAGGGTTGAAGAGAGGTGGAGGGGTGGCACTGTTAGTAAAGGAAAACATCACAGTAGTGCAGAGGGAGGACGATATGGAAGAGACAGGGATTGAGTCGCTGTGGGTGGAGTTGAGGAATAAAAAGGGAGAGATCACATTGCTAGGGGTGTACTATAGGCTACCCAACAGCCCGAGGTCGGTGGAGGAAGGCATTTGCAGGGGCATTTTGGACAGGTGCAGGAAGAATAGAGTGGTTGTAGTGGGTGACTTTAATCTTCCTGGAGTGAATTGGAGGGGGCCTAGAGCTGGGGGTACGGAGGGAGAGGAGTTTGTGAGATGTGTTTTGGAAGGGTCTCTAGAGCAGCATGTAACTAGTCCGTCTAGGGGAGGGGCTATACTTGATTTAGTGTTGGGTAATGAGCCGGGGCAGGTGGGAGAGGTAGAGGTAGGCGAACATGTGGCTAACAGTGACCACAAGTCCGTCTACTTTAGGTTAAAAATGGAAAGGGACGAGTGCCGGCCGAACGGGAGTGTGCTGAACTGGGGAAAGGCGAGCTATAGCAGGATTAGGAGGGAGCTGCAGGACACTGATTGGGAGGGACTGTTAGCTGGAAAGTCCACGGTTGGCAAGTGGGAAGCTTTTAAGGGCAAAATGAAATGGTTGCAGGGGAGATATGTTCCGGTTAAGCGGAAGGATGGGAAAGGTAGGGTTAGAGAGCCGTGGATTACAGGGGGTATTGAACACTTGGTCAGGAAGAAGAGGGAGGCGTATGTTAGGTCGAAATGACTGGGTACGGAGAGTGCGCTGGAGGAGTATAGAGAGAGTAGGAGGGAGCTAAAAAGGGGAATTAGAAGGGCAAAGAGAGGGCATGAAATGGCTTTGGCTGGTAGGATTAAGGAAAATCCAAAGGCATTTTATTCCTATATTAGAGGCAAGAGAGTAGTTAGAGGGAAAATTGGTCCTCTTAGGGACAAGAGTGGAGAGTTGTGTATTGAGTCGGAGGGAATGGGGGAGCTCCTGAATGAATACTTTGCGTCGGTATTCACGAAGGAGAGGGGTTCGGAATCGTGCGGTCTCTTGGAGGGAGCTGAGGATCAGTTGCAGGAAATATCTATTACGAGGGAGGAAGTGCTAGGGCTTTTAGGTAGCGTAAGGACGGATAAAGCTCCGGGGCCTGATGGTATTTATCCCAGGCTGCTTAGGGAGGTGAAAGATGAAATTGCTGGGCCTCTGGCGCAAATCTTTGTCTCTTCTTTGGACACAGGTGAGGTCCCAGAGGACTGGAGGGTAGCTAATGTGGTACCGCTGTTCAAAAAAGGTAGTAGGGATAACCCTGGAAATTATAGACCGGTGAGTTTGACATCGGTGGTAGGGAAATTAATGGAAAAAATACTTAGGGGTAGGATGTATGAGCATTTGGAGAATTGCGACCTGATTAGGGATACGCAACATGGCTTTGTTAGAGGGAGGTCTTGCCTTACGAATCTTGTGGAATTCTTTGAGGAGGTGACAAAAACGGTTGACGATGGGAGAGCCGTTGATGTCATCTATATGGATTTCAGTAAGGCGTTTGACAAAGTCCCTCATGGTAGGCTGGTAGAAAAGGTTAAGGCGCATGGGATACGAGGCCAGGTAGCTAGGTGGATTGAGAACTGGCTGGGTAATAGGAGACAGAGGGTAGTTGTGGAGGGGACCTTGTCGGGCTGGAGGCCAGTGACCAGTGGTGTGCCGCAGGGCTCAGTACTGGGACCTCTCCTCTTTGTAGTATACATAAATGACTTGGAAGAGAGTGTAGGTGGTGCGATCAGCAAGTTTGCTGATGACACCAAGATGGCAGGGTTGGCGGGTACTGAACTGGATTGTCAGGTGATACAACAGGATATAGATAGGTTGGTGCATTGGGCAGATAGGTGGCAGATGGAATTTAATCTTGACAAATGCGAGGTGATGCATTTTGGAAGGAATAATGCAGAGAGGAGCTATGTGATAAAAGGTAGACAGATTAAGAGTATAGACATACAGAGGGACCTGGGAGTGCCGGTTCACAAATCCATGAAGGTTGCGTCACAAGTGGAGAAGGTTGTTAGGAAGGCGTATGGAACGTTAGCCTTTATAGGAAGGGGTATAGAGTATAAAAGCTGCCATCTAATGCTTCAGTTGTACAGAACGTTGGTTAGACTGCATTTGGAGTACTGCGTCCAGTTCTGGTCACCTTACTACCGGAAGGACGTGGAGTCTCTGGAAAGGGTGCAGAGGAGGTTTACCAGGATGTTGCCTGGCATGGAGGGGTTGGGTTACGAGGAAAGGTTGGAGAAACTGGGACTATTCTCCTTGGAAAGGCGGAGATTGAGGGGGGACATGATAGAGGTATATAAGATACTGAAGGGAATAGATAGAGTTAATAGTGAGAGACTGCTCCCTAGACTGGGCACAAACGCGAGAGGTCATGATTTAAGGGTGAGGGGGGAGAGGTACAATTTGGAAGTGAGAGGAAGGTTCTTTACACAGAGAGTTGTGGGGGTATGGAACGCACTACCGAGTAAGGTGGTGGAGGCAGGAACGTTGGACTCGTTTAAGGTTCAGTTAGATAGACACATGAGTGAAACGAGGATGGAGGGTTATGGTGGGGGCTATTAAATAAGGTTAGAACCTCGGGAGACACCGGAAAAGCAGGCTTGTAAGATTAACGTTTTTGTCTTTTTATTCCGCAGGTGGAGGTCCACCTCGTGTCAAACGAGGGGCATGCACATGGTGGGTCGTGCGTGGGCTGCTCTTGGAAGTTCCGGGAGTGGCCTAGTACTTCGTGTCAGTGTGTGTGCTTGATCCTGGACCGGTAGACGGGCGCCGCAACAGCTCGGTGGCTAGCACTGCTAGCTGTGCAGATACATGGATTTGGGCCTGTGTCCGTGGGAGTTTGCGCATTCTCCCTGTGGATGCGTGGGTTTCCTCCGGGCGCTCCGGTTTCCTCCCACAACCCCAAAGATGTGCTCTTAGGCTGATTGGTTTTACCAAATTGGCACTATTCTCCCCTGAATCTGGCTAAGTTAGGGGGTCCATTCGTAGACATGCAGGGTAGAATAGGTGTAGGGTGATGCGGCGGCGCGGGCTCGTTGGGCCGAAGGGCCTGTTTCCCGTGCTGGGTTGTTCTTTGTAACTAAACTCCCTGCTTTCATATGACCAGGAGTTTAATCTTCTGCAAGTAAGAAGGACCAACGAGTTGTCTGTTGAAACAACCAGTTGTTTCATAGTACCCACTGTACAAAGAATCCCCAGCTTTTGTCACAACACTACGGACTTCCTACAGAAACTCAGCAAACATGGAGCAGTCGAGCCAGGAGCACTTCTCCTCACAATGGATGTTTCGACACTCTACATGAGCACCCCCCCACGACGATGGCATTGCTGCAACTGCCAGTCTCCAGATGCAATTTCACAACTCATCCACTTCATCCTGGACCACAACATCTTCACCTTCAACAACCAGTTCTTCATCCACACACACGGAACAGCCATGGAGACCAAACTGGCATCTCAATATGCCAACATCTTTATGCACAGGTTCGAACAAGACTTCTTTACAGCATAGGACCTTCAACTGATAGAAAACACTAGATACATTGATCACATTTTCTTCCTTTGGACTCATGGAGAACAAACAACTATATGATGACATCAACAAGTTCCATCCTACCATCAGACTCACCAGGGACTATTCTCCGGAATCGGTTGCATTTTTGGACACACACATCTCCATCAATGACAGTCACCTCAACACCTCACTGCACAGCAAGCGTACGGATAACCTCATGATGCTCCACTTCTCCAGCTTCCACTCTAAACACGTTAGAGAAGCCATCCCCTACGGACAAGCCTTCCATATACACAGGGATCTGTTCAGATGAGGAGGATCACAACAGACATCTCCAGACGCTGAAAGATGCCCTTATAAGAACAGGATATGACGCTCAACTCATCGAGCGACAGTTCCGATGCACCACAGCGAAAAACTGCTCTGACGACCTCAGAGGAGGAACACAGACACGGTGGACAGAGTATTCTTCGTCATCCAGTACTTCCCCAGAGCAGAGAAGTTATGACATCTTCTCCAGACCCTTCAACATGTCATTGAAGACGACGAACATCTCGCCAAGGCCATCCCCACACCCCCAATTCTTGCCTTTAAACAACCGCACAAACTCAAACAGACCCTTATCCGCAGCAAACAACCCAGCCTTCAGGAGAAGTGACCACAACACCACACAACCCTGCCACAGCAACCTCTGCAAGATGTGCCGGATCATCGACAAGGATGCCATCACCTCACGTGAGAACACCATGCACATACTCTTGCAACTTGGTCAATGTTGTCTATCTGATACGCTGCAGGAAAGGATGTCCCGAGGCATGGTACACTGGGGAGACCATGCAGACGCTATGACAACGAATGAATGAACACCACTTGACAATCACCAGTCAAGAGTGTTCTCTTCCTGTTGGGGAACATGTCAGCAGTCATGGACATTCGGCCTCTGATCTTTGGGTAAGCGTTCTCCAAGGCAGCCTTCACGACATACTGATCGCTGAGCAGAGACTGATAGCTAAGTTCCGCACATGAGGACGGCTTCAACTGCGATCTTGGGCTCATGTCACACTATCTGTAACCCCCACGACTTGCCTGGGCTTGCAAAATCTCACTTACTGTACTGGCTGGAGACAATAGAGATCTCTTTAATCTGTGCTTAACCCTCTCTCCATTCACATTGTCTGTACCCTTAAGACTTGATTAGCTGTAAAGACTGGCATTCCAACCATTATTTTGTAAATTGAGTTTGTGTCTTTATATGCCCTGTTCGTGAACACAACTCCCACTTACCTGATAAAGGAGCAGCGCTCTGAAAGCTTGTGGCTTGTGCTACCAAATAAACCTACTGGACTTTAACCTGGTGTTGTGAGACTTCTTACTGTGAAACAACCAATGACATGGATGTCAAACACACACACAGATTGGTTGTTACAATTTCCTAATTCTATACCAGGATACTGTTCCTAAAATAACATGCATGGAACTTGGTACAAAGTCTTAAGTTTTGATAGAAAAACATCACTGGTAGGAAAGTGGATCCCAAGATCTATTCTTAGAAGGTCAGGGATGGTGACTGTCCATCATTTGCTTCGGATGTTAACTTTATTTCCCTCCATAGATGTTGCCTAACTGCTGAGTATTTCTAGCATTTTCTGCTTTTATTTCAGATTTCTAACACTTGCAGTGCTTTGCTTTTGATTTATTCAATTCTTAAAGGGTCTGGTGAGGTAGATACTAAGAGGCTGTATCCTTTAGCTGGACAACATGGAGTGTAGACTAGGGGCTGATGATAAGGAATCAGCCATCAGGCCTGAGATGAGAAGAAATTTCTTCAGTCAGAGGATTGTAAATAATATCTTTAAGCTGCACAGGCAACTAACAAAAATTGTTAAAGGGCCTGCGCATTTAAATCTGTGGTGCACTATAAAAAAGAGGGAGTAAATTGGTTGCGAACTTTTGAAATCCTGTAACCCCAGAATTATTGATGATCAGTCGTTGAACATGTTCAAGGCAGAGAATATACATTTTTGCCTTTTCCTACCTTCCAGAGATACTCAAAGAGAGCATTATACAGCTCTAACATTACTTTTTTATAACTGCATTCTACATATAACATAACCTTTAACTAATGTAATCATTTTGACATATGCAATTCAACTTATATGTAGACAGCAGATATAAAATCAGAATTCTTAAGCTGTGTCGTGCTCTGCTCGAGTATCCCTGGCCCATGGGTGACCAGGGAAACATCCAAGACCTGGAAGAGAGGTTTTGATCACTAGCACTGGAACATTGAGATATGAAGAAGAGTTAGAAAAAGTGGGGCACGACAACCTTGTAAACTGGTGATTAAGGTGACCTTATATAAAAGACACTGAATATAATAATATCAGAGCTCGACTAAGAGCACTACTGCAAACTAAAGCAGGACTTAGGAAAAGGTGACAGAGGGATGTTCTTATGTTCTTATGTACATTCAGAACTGATATCAGAAAGCACTTTGAATCGAGTGTTCAACAGCTGGAACCTTGGTTTCCCTGGCTTGGGACTGGAAGAGAAGTCACAAGGCAGTCAGTTGTGATGATGGAACAAGTGCCTATTTCTAGAGCAGGAAGAACTAGCTGTGTGAAAAATAGAATCTCTAAAGTGCAGAAGAGGCCACTTACCCCATCAAATCTGCACTGACTCTTTGGCAGAGCATCTTACCCAAGCCCTCTCCCTATCCCTGTGACCCCACACATTTGCCATGGTTAATCCCATTTAACCCTCACATTTTAGAACATTAAGGGGCAATTTAGCATGGCCAATCCACCTAACCTGCTCAGCTTTGGAGTGTGGGAGGAACTGGAGCACCCAGACAAAACCCACAGGGCAAACACGCAAACTCCACACAGTCACCTAAAGCCAGAATTGAGCCCGGGTCCCTGGATCTGTGAGGCACTGTGACACCGTGCCACACCAATAATCATCTTCCTTATTCGATACTTAGCTGTGATTTTTATAATGCAGGGTCTCTCCGTGAGACTTTCACATTTGCTGAATACCAATTGAACGATCAGCACAACCGTTATAAATAAAAACAAAATTCTGCGAATGCTGGAAATCTGATGTAAACACAGATAATAGTCAAATATTCAGCAGGCCTGGCAATAATAGTGAAGAGAGAAACAGAACCCAAGTACCTGAGGTAGGCAGCGCAAGTTGGGAAACTTCCTGGATTGTTGTTCCCACCTCAGGAAAAGGTGCCCTATCAGACTTTTGCTTAGGAGTGGGTGGGTGTGGATGAAGTCAAGCTGCCACTGCTGGACACAGACTGGAGGTAGTCACGGGGGATGCTAGTTTCCTGTTCTCTGCCAATTCCATGCTATACAATGGTCCCCCACCCTGCCCCATAGCCCCTTATAGTCTTTTGGCCAACTTAATGCTAACATGCCAAACCACTCACTACACTTAACACATATTATCGATGCCAACCCAGGCTGTATCATCACAGACAGACCTCAGGAGCCATGTTGCGATGAAATAAAATAAATAAAGGTCTAAATATCTATTACAGCCTTCACTATACTAAAAAATCCCATTCCTGTCCATCCGAAGCTTTCAAAGCCCTTTATAATTCTTTATAAAACAGTCTTTACAGCTCCATATTAAAGACAACAAATTTTTTAATAACCTCTGTAAGCTGTCAATGAAACTGTGAATGGTGTCGAAAGCAGCCAAATGTTACTAATGACATAACAATGGCCCTCGGAAAAATGTCAGCAAACAATTTTTGTAACTGCTACAACAGATTTTTCAACACTGACACAGGCTTTTTTTTATTTTTAAAGTCATTTGGGGATTTAAATAACTCCCTAGCTTGAGTCTTTATTCTGCCTGTCACTGACACAGACAGTTTTAGGTTTTCAAATAATTTTACAGCTGGATATTCTACAAATTCTATCTGTTCTTTACAAACATTCACATTTGTTGTGAAAGTCTGTCACTCCCACATTGTGGATCACAGTGTTTGTGAAAATGGGGTCCATCAGAAATAGAGGCACAGCTTATGTATTTAGCTCCTGCACAACATACTCTTCAGAATCTCCACAACTCCCAAAAACCTAGCCCATTAACTCTGTTTCATTCTCTACAGACGTTGCCAGGCCTGACTATTTCACTGGAGCTTTGACCATGTTCTTTAAAAGGAAGAAGAGAGATACAGAAGGGAATAAGTCAACCTCCAGCAGAATGAGGTTTCTAAACAGGCAACTCATTGAACCATAGAACTCATCTGCTCTTTCACATCAGAAAGCAAACTGTCACACATGGAGTGACAGGGAGGAGTTACTTAAGGTGACGGTTACAGAAGAGGGGAAAATTAGCGAAAAATCACAAAAAAGTATGCTGTCTTACACACTGACAGAAGGGTTGATGCCTGACGCAAGGTCTTGTTTCCTGATTGAAGTGACTCCTGCAGACTGTGGCTGCCCCTATTCTTTTATTAGCTCTGGCAGTTAATTCATTACCCAATAAACTGCTTTCAGCGCTCGTCTTCCAACCTTTCCATTTATGATTGATGTACTCCAGACAAGACAGTGCTCCAGCGTTTATTTAACATGGTCGGCAGAGTCAAAATAACTCTGGTAGCCGGTGCGAGGAACGCAAGGGAATGTTGATGTCAAAATAATAAATTGTGAAATTCTCAATCCATTTGTGAATTGATTACCTAATCAAATATTAGTCTCAGCATGTTGACATCAAATCATTTCCATCTTTGATTCAAGCATGTTTTGCATTTCAGAACACAAGGATGCTATTTCAGGACTGTAAATTGGCCAGTTTACTCAAGGAAGCAGATAGATCAAGGTATAGGCAAATTTCTGTACCAATAGCAGTTGCTATGACAACATGACTACATCAGCAACCAATTCTGGATTCATTTAGTTGAAGCTAACCTCAGGCAGCTGGATAGCAACAAATCATCATCAATATGACACTACATGTCGTCATTGGTAACCATGGTCCCCAGAGCCAATGCCCTTTATGGTATAACATATATAACTTCACGCAAAGCTTCAAATAATTAAACTGCTTGCCCTCAAAAACAGAGAAATTATTTCAAACGCCACATTAAAGTGAATTTAAAATAGATGGAAAGTCAGAAAGATAAACTGCATTTCTATAGCACCTTTCACATCCTCAGGATATTCTAAAGCACTTTGCAGCCAATGAATGCGGTGTTCCTTCCCAGATGTAAGGGTATAGGATACTGTGGAATAAATGCAAAAGGTTTACAGGAAGAAGGAACAGCCACTTGAATTCATGTTGGAATCACTGACATGGACATGAACAGATGAGAGGTCCTGCAAACAAAAATTAAGGCAAAATAAATAATAACATTTCTATACCATCTTTCATGGCCTCAGAATGTCCCCAAGTGTTTTTCAGCAATTAAACACTTTTTTGAAGTAAAGTCACTTCCTAATCTAGGAAACATGGCACCATGTGTTGGAACAGCAAGATCAACAAAGAACAATGTGATTAGTAACATTGAGGGTATATATTGGGCAGGACACCAGGAAAACCTTCCTGCGCTTCTTCAAAATAGTGTCCATGGAATCTTTGACATCCACTTCAAAGCACTCTAATTTTCTTCTTTCTCATTGTTATGATCTATTATTATCCACCAATTATATAAATTCCCCCATTTCAATCACCTCAATCATCTATCCTAAAAACTCTACCCAATTCCAGTAAGGAATTCAAGTTACCTCCTACAACAATCCCTCACCCATTCTATTGCACTTAAAAAATAAATAGAAAGCATTACATAATCATCAACAAAAACACAACAATATTCACCGAGCTACTCAGAATATAGAACATAGAACATAGAACATTACAGCGCAGAACAGGCCCTTCGGCCCACGATGTTGCGCCAACCAGTTACAAAAAGAATGACCCGCTAGCCTATACCAATCCCTTTTCGTCCATAAACCTATCCATAGATCTCTTAAACGCCCCCAAACTAGGCGCATTTACAACTGCAGCAGGCAGGGCATTCCAATCCCTCACCACCCGCTGGGTAAAGAACCTACCCCTGACATCCGTCCTGTAGCTACCCCCCCTTAATTTAAAGCCATGCCCCCTCGTGCTAGCTTTCTCCATCCGAGGAAAAAGGCTATCACTATCCACCCTATCTAAACCTCTAATCATCTTATATGTTTCAATAAGATCCCCTCTTTGCCGCCTTCTTTCCAACGAAAACAACCCTAAATCCCTCAGTCTCTCCTCATAGGACCTCCCCTCCATACCAGGCAACATCCTGGTAAACCTCCTCTGCACCCTCTCCAAAGCCTCCACATCCTTCTTGTAATGGGGGGACCAGAACTGCACACAGTACTCCAAGTGCGGCCGCACCAGAGTTGTGTACAGTTGCAACATGACACTGCGACTCCTAAATTCAATCCCCCTGCCAATACGCCAAGACACCGTACGCCTTCTTAACAACCTTATCTACTTGATTCCCAACTTTCAGGGATCTATGTACACATACACCTAGATCCCTCTGTTCATCCACACTATTCAAAGTCCTCCCGTTAGCCCTATACTCAACACATCTGTTGCTCCTACCAAAGTGAATTACCTCACACTTCTCCGCATTAAATTCCATCTGCCACCTCTCGGCCCAGCTCTGCAACCTATCTAAGTCTCCCTGCAGACTATGACACCCTTCCTCACAATCTACCACACCTCCGACTTTGGTGTCATCAGCAAATTTACTAATCCACCCAACTATACCCTCATCCAGATCATTAATAAAGATTACAAACAACAGTGGCCCCAAAACAGATCCCTGAGGCACACCACTCGTAACCGAACTCCATGATGAATATTTACCATCAACCACCACCCTCTGTCTCCTATCCGCTAGCCAATTCCTGATCCAACTTCCTAGATTACCCACAATCCCATACATCTGCATTTTCTGCAGAAGCCTACCATGGTGAACCTTATCGAACGCCTTACTAAAATCCATATATACCACGTCAACTGCCTTGCCCCCATCCACCTCTTTGGTCACCTTCTCAAAAAACTCAATAAGGTTAGTAAGGCACGACCTACCCACTACAAAACCATGCTGACTATTTCTAATCAATTCATTACACTCCAAATAACTATAAATCCTATCCCTAATAATTTTTTTCTAAAACCTTGCCCACAACAGAAGTAAGACTCACCGGTCTATAATTCCCGGGGAAGTCTCTGTTCCCCTTCTTAAACAATGGGACAACATTCGCTATCCTCCAATCCTCCGGGACTACACCAGAGACCAATGACGACCTGAAGATCAGAGCCAGAGGCTCTGCAATCACCTCTCTAGCCTCCCAGAGAATCCTAGGGTAGATCCCATCCGGACCAGGGGACTTATCTATTTTCAGCCCCTCAAGGATATCCAGCACATCCCCCTTATCAACCGTAATACTGTCAATTTTACACCCCTGCAACCCAGTGTCCTCCTCAGCTATATTCATGTCCCCCTACGTGAACACCGAAGAGAAATATTGGTTCAATGCTTCTCCAATCTCCTCCGGTTCCACACACAACTTCCCTCTACTGTCTGTAACTGGCCCTAATCTTGCCCTGACCAACCTTCTGTTCCTGACATACCTATAGAACGCCTTAGGATTCTCCTTAATCCTATCAGCCAAAGTCTTCTCATGTCCTCTTTTAGCCCTTCTTAACTCACTCTTCAACTCCCTCCTAGCCAATCTAAAGCTTTCTATTGCACTACCTGAGCCCTCAAGCCTCATCCGAACATAAGCCTCCTTTTTCTTTTTAACCATCGACTCAACTCTTTTAGTGCACCACGGTTCCCTAGATCTACCAATTCCTCCATGCCTGACAGGGACATACCTACCAAGGACTCGCAGTAGCTGCTCCTTGAAAAAACTCCACATTTCGGACATTCCCAGTCCCTGTAATCTCCTAGTCCAATCTATGCTTCCTAATTCACTCCTAATAGCCTCAGAATTACCCTTACCCCAGCTAAAACTACTGACCCGAGGTTCATGCCTATCCCTTCCCATCACTAAGGTGAACGTAACCGAATTGTGGTCACTATCACCAAAATGCACACCAACTTCCAAGTCTAGCACCTGGTCTGGCTCATTTCCCAGCACCAAATCCAATATAGCCTCACCTCTAGTTGGCCTATCTACACACTGAGTCAAAAAACCTTCCTGCACGCTTTGTACAAACACTGACCCCTCTAACGAGCTAGAACTATAGCAATTCCAATCAATATTCGTAAAGTTAAAGTCCCCCATAACAATTACCCTATTACTTTCACTCCTATCCAGGATTGACTCCGCAATCCTTTCCTCAACCTCTCTAGAACTTTTAGGAGGTCTATAAAAGACTCCCAACAGGGTGACCTCTCCTCTCCTATTTCTAATCTCCGCCCATACTACCTCAACTGACAAGTCCTCATCAAACTTCCTCTCCGACACTGTGATACAGTCCTTGACTAGCAATGCTACCCCACCCCCCCTTCTACCTTCTTCTCTACTCCGACTAAAGCATTTGTACCCCGGAACCTGCAACAACCATTCCTGACCCTGCTCTATCCAAGTCTCTGAAATGGCCACAACATCAAAGTCCCAGGTACTGATCCACACAATATTGACACAAACAACTACCCCCGTCCCTTCCGACAATCAGGAGGTACTGAGTCCAGGGCCACACCGTCCCATTCCTGCCATGAACTCTGTGTAAACAAAATATGCACGCACAGTTGGGAGGAAACCCACGCAGACACGGGGCAAATGTGCAGGCTCCCCATAGACAGTGACCCAAGCTGGGAATCGAACCTGAGTCCCTAGTGCTGTGAGGCAATAGCGCTAACCACTGTGCCACCCTAATTTTATGATTTTATTATTTTATCTTACCACTTAATCATTGAGATCACAGGTCCAATTATTCATTTTACTTATTATTCAGAAATACAATTAAATGTGGATTCCAAATTAGTCATGTACTGAGTTGTTAATGTACTGGACACAATTGGACCACAGGGATGTTTCATTCCAATGCTTCAGAGTAGGGGTATCGTTAAATTTCATCGACAGATTACGCAGTGGATCCATTATTCCAACATTCTATGTTTCAGCTTTTTTTATTGTTTGGATTAGGTTAAATTGGTCATCATCAACATTACTGCACATGGATTCTTTACTAACTTCCTGCATACACTTCCTACTCTTAATGGAATTAAATCTTTCCCCATTCTTGCCTGGGGCTAGTTTACTTTGTTTTCCAAATAGCAGAGACAGAAAGAGAAGCAAGAAAACAAGAGAGTGGAAAATGGAACAGGGACAAACTATTGCTGGCAAATTGATTCTTTGATGAACTTCTTTCATCAATTTGAAATGAAACAAATGGCCAGCTCAGTGTACACGGCCCAGTGAAATTCCCCACAGATAAACTTGCTGGAATCACCTCGCCAAAAAATAAAGATCTCACTACATAGTTACTGTTTTGACCCATTGCTGCCGACTCTCTCTAGGTCAACAGAAATTCTGATAAGATTTGACAAAAGAAAGTTTTGTATTTCTTGAGCGCTTTTCATGACTATCGGATATCTCAAATCACTTTCGCACCAATGAAGTGCTTTCAATTTGTATTTACTGTTGTAATGTAGGAAATGGAGCCAATTTGCAGACAGCAAGCTCCCCAAACAGCAATAACGACCCAGATAATCCACTTTCCTGGTGCTTTATTTAAATTTGTTCAGTGGGCGTTGCTGGCTAGCATTTATCACCCATCCTTAATTGCCTTTGAATTTTCTCGGCAATTTCAGAAGATGTTTAAGAGTCAACCACATTGCTGTGGGTCTGGGGTCACATGCAGACCAGACTAGGTAAGGGCATGAGTAAACCAGATGGGTTTTTACGGCAATCAACAATGGTTTCAACGCCATCATTAGACTTTTAGTTTTATTGAATTCAAATTTCACCATCTGCTGTGGGCTGTAGAGCATTAACCTGGGGCTCTGCATTACTACTTATAATACCACTACACCACTTCTCTTGTGAGATAAATCTAGAACTCGACTAGTTAAAACAGATTTATATTTTCAGTGCAACTAACTGGTGCCAGATGGAAGCCTGAGTAAAGAAAAGTGTGTTCTATAGATGGAGCCAGATTAGCAAAAGAACAAATATTGGTGACCGAGTTTTGAGAGATGGAGGATATGCAGGAGTAAGAAAGCTATCTAGATCAAGAATCATTGACCACAGAAGAGGCCCTTTGGCCCATCGAGCCATCACCAAAACATGAGAAACATCTAAACTCCCATCTAATCCCACCTGCCAGTACTTGGCCCATAGCCACAAATGTTATGGTGTGCCAAGTACTCATCCAGATACTTTTTAAAGGATGTGAGGCAACTCGCCTCTACCACCCTCCCAGGCAGCACATTCCAGGTCATCACCACCCTCTAGTTAAAAAGGATTTTCCTCACATCCCCTGACCGACCTGCCCCTCACCTTGAGCCTATGTCCCCTTGTGACTAACCCTTCGAGTGAGGGGAACAGCTGTTCCTTATCCATTCTGTCCATGCCCCTCATAATCTTGTACATCTCGATCAGGTCCCCTCAGTCTTCTCTGCTCCAATGAAAACAACCCCAGCATATCCAACCTCTCTTCATAACATAAATGTTCCATCCCAGGCAGTATCCTGGTGAATCTCCTCTGCGCCCCCTCCAGTGCAATCACATCCTTCTGATAATGTGGCAACCAGAACTGCACACAGTACTCCAGCTCCACCTTCACCAAAATTCTATACAACTCCAACGTGACTTCCCTGCTTTTATAATCTATGTCTCGATGGATAAAGGCAAGTGTCCCATATGCCTTTTTCAGCACTCCATTAACATACCCTTCTGCCTTCATCTGTGGACAAACATGCCAAGGTCCCTTTTTGTTCCACAGAACCTCCTGGGGGCACGCCACTCATTGAATACTTTCTTGTCAAATTACTCCTTTCAAAGTGTTTTGCCTCTCACTTTTCAGGGTTAATTAAATTCCGTCTGTCACTTATCTGCCCATTCCATTTGTATCTTCTATAGCCCAAGACGCTCAAACTCATTTTTAACCACTGACGATCCAGTGTCATCCACAAACTTATTAATCCTAGCCCACATAGAGTCATCTATGTTGTTTATATAAATGACTAATAGTAGGGGGCCTAGCACAGATCCCTAAGGTACACCACTGGACACTGGCTTCCAGTCACGAAAGCAGCCTTCTGTCATCACCTCTATTTCTCACAATTAAGCCAATTTTATTACCCCGTATCCCTTGTGCATTTACCTTCTTTAAAAGTCTCCCACGTGGGAACTTAAAGGCTTGGCTGAAATCCATATAAACTACATCAACTGCACTACCTTCATCTAAACACCTGATCACAAAATTCAATCAAATTTGTTAGGCATGACCTCCCTCTGATGAAGCCATGCTGACTATCCCTGATCAAGCTTTGCCTCCCCAAGGAAGATGCATTCTCTCCTTGAAATTTCTCCAGTAGTTTCCCTACAACTGACACGAGACTCACTGCTCTGTAGTTCCCTGGTTTATCTCTACAACCCTTCCTAAAGACTGGAATCACATTCGCTGTTCTTGAGTCCTCTAGCACCTCCCCCGTGACCAGGGAGTTAAAAATTTGGGTCACAGCCCCTTCAATCGTTTCCCTTAGCAGCGTGGAACTCAATGCAAATCCATTAGATAAACAATACTTTGTCTCCAAACTCTGCTACAGATTAAACTCATGCACTTATGGGAATAACAACACAATAGATCTCTCGGTTATGAATGGTGAGATTTTTCAATGTGAACTTGTACAACAGCGGGCTCCATTCAACCAAAACTAAGCTTTAGACTCAGCACTCGATGAGATTAAGATGCCTAAAGAGGGATAAAGATAAGAACAAACCTAGAGCTCCTTGTGACCTAACAGAAAGCTCACAATCTCATAACCAACTGGAGGGTACTTGTTTCAGTCACCCATATACAATTTCAGCCAGGCAGAAGGGAAAGACCAGGTGAACTCCTGTTTTCACTTACACTTCTTACACTTGACGTTTCTAACATTTTGAAATGGCCACATGAAAATGTGCTTTAAAACTAAAACATTTGCAAAACGCAAGAGAACTTTGTTCATATCAGATCAGTCATGATCTCACTGAATGGTGGAACAGACTCGATGGGCCTAATGGCCTATTTACTCCTACACCTTATGGTATCATGGTCAATTGGGGAAAGACTAGGGAATCATTGAAAAAACATAAAACAAGTTCAACTGGATGTTGGAGGAACTGGACGAATCTGTCTCTTTAGTCTTTAGAACATGGCTGTCCAAAATCCTAATGGTTACATCCCAGTCGATCAGCAGACTGAAATGAATGTGAAGTCCGTGAGATGGTGGATTGTCGTGGTTTCTGGATTTGGCAGTAGCATCTTCTTCAACAGATAGATCACAATCTGTTTGTGGATCACATGGATCAGAAGAAAGCTCCATATTATAATCTTTAAATCAAAATCCTTCTCATTGGTGGACAAGAAAAACTGGAAGAAGCCACAAACTAAACAGCAGTTAACAGACTACATTTACCTATTGACATATTTCCATGCCTGGACATGAAGAATCCCAGAAACGATAACACGGAAGATATTCTACCTGACCTATGCTGACATTTATATTTCAGTTAAACAGCTCAGGGATAAGGGAAGTACAATGATAACTCACAAAAGTCCGCATCACCAAATACTATTAGTGAATATCGTTGCTAGTTTGCAGGATTGAGAGGCTCAGCTCCTTGCAGATTTATAGCACTGAATAAAGCTAGTTATTACACTCGAGCATCAAATTTACACTCTGCCACTTTGAGCAAATGTAACAGCTTCAGTCACCTTGAACTATCGACAGTTTCTATGTGACAACAGCAACACAGAGGGGTAAACTAAACAGCAGCATTAGGTGAGGCATTCTGAAGTGACCAATAAAAACCTGCCCTTTCCCTTTTAAAAATTTTTCCTGTTCACTACTTGCTTTTTAAAAGCTATTATCTTAGAGTCATCAGAGAATCCCAAAAGTACAGAAGAAGCCGTTCAGCCCATCGAGTCTGTACCGACTCTCTGGCAGAGTATCTTACTCTGTCCCTCTCCCTGCAACATTTACCATGGCTAACCCATCTAATCCACACATCCTGGGACACTAAGGGGCAATTTACCACGGCCAATTCACTTAAGCAACACATGTTTGGACTATAGGAAGAAACCAGAGCACCTGAAGGAAACCCATGCACATGGGGAGAACGTGCAAACTCCACACAGACAGTCACCCAAGGCCGGAATCGAACCCGAGTCCCTGGTGCTGTGAGGCAGCAGTGCTAACCACTGTGCCACCGTGCAGTAATTGTACTTTAATTTTGTATTTATAAAATCAACAGTCAGGGATTTATTTTTAAACAGCTTTCAATTGGCCCACCTACATGAAAAGATATATGTATCTGAATCCTCAGCTAGTCTACTGCCTTTGATATGCTCAGAGGGATAAAAATGCAAACAGTGAATGGTGGAATCATTCTCAGCAGTAGTCACTGTGAAGAGATAGAAATGGGAATGCTTAATAAAAGTCAAAAATATTTGTGTGCATGAAATAGACTGTCAAAATTCAGTCATGATTCAGTCAGTTCAAAATTCTTCATGACTTCTGAGCTTCCCATCTCTCTTACAATATGAATGTTTCCCACATCAGTGACTACAGAATCCCCGAGAATACTGTCTTTGGATTTCTGACATCAAGGTACTCAGTACAAACAATACAAGGACACGCTAAAAAACAGACTTACAAACTTCTGCAGCTTGAAACCACCTCCCTGGGGAAACACTGGGCTGACCAGCCCATGTATAGGCAATTGTCAAAATTAGTTCAGCATGTTTTGCTGAAGTACAACATGCCCAGAAACAATCTGAAGTTGGCACAACTGCCAAAGTTGCCCACACACCAGCAGCATGACGTGCCAGTTCTGTGGAAATCCACGCTTATCCCACATCAGGCTCTTCAGTCAGAAGACGATGGAATCATTTAGTGTTGACATGCACGAGCAACGACAAATTTGGCAAGACAACACGACATTTCCAACCTGAATACTCTGAGTGGAGTACTTTGCCTCTGGATATTACCATCAAATTTCACAGCATAGGTACCACAGGCTGCCCATCTGACCATTCAAAGGTAGAAAACATAGAGTCACAGGTTTACAGCATGGAAACAGGCCCTTCAGCCCAACTTGTACATGCTGTTCTTTTTTTTAAAGCTCCTAAGCTAATCCCAATTGCCCACATGTGGCCCATATCCCTCTATATCCAACATACCCATGTAACTATCTAAATGCTTTTTAAAAGACAAAATTGTACCCACCTCTACTACTACCTCTGGCAGCTTGTTCCAGACACCACCCTCCGTGTGGAAAAATTGCTCATCTGGACACTTTCGTATCTCTCACCTTAACCCAATGCCCTCTAGTTTTAGATTCCCCTATCTTTGGGAAAAGATATTGACTATCTCGCTGATCTGTGCCCCTTATTATTTTATAGGCCTCTATAAGATGACCCCTCAATCTTCTATGCTCCAGAGAAAAAAGTCTCAGTCTATCTTGACTCTCCTTATAACCAAGCCATCAAGACCCAGTAGCATCCTAGTAAATCTTTACTGCACTCTAATTTAATAACATCCTTTCTATGATAGGGTGACCAAAATTGCACACAGTATTCCAAGAGTGGCCTTACCAATGTCTTGTACAACTTCAACAAGACATCCCAACTCCTGTATTCAATGTTCTGACCAATGAAACCAAGCATGCTGAATGCCTTCTTCACCACTCTGTCCACCTGTGACTCCACTTTCAAGGAGCTATGAACATGTACCCCTAGATCCCTTTGTTCTGTAACTCTCCCCAACGCCTTACCATTAACTGAGTAATTCCTGCCCTGGTTCAATCTACCAAAATACAACACCTCACATTTATCTAAATTAAACTCCATCTGCCATTCAGCAGCCCACTGGCCCAAGTGATCAAGATCCCATTGCAATCCTAGATAACTTTCTTCACTGTCCACTATGCCACCAATCTTTGTGTCATTTGCAAACTTGTTAACCATGCCTCCTATATTCTCAACCAAATCATTATAAATGACAAACAACAGTGGACCCAGCACTGATCCCTGAGGCACACCGCTGGTCACAGGCCTCCAGATGGAAAAGCAACCCTCTGCAACCACCCTCTGGCTTCTGTCAAGGATGTGGATATGCCAGTGTTGGACTGGGGTAAACACAGTAAAAAGTCTGACAACACCAGGTTTAAGACTAACCCCGAAAGCTAGTGAGTTTACTGTCAAATAAATCGGTTGGACTTAAACCTGGTATTGTCAGACATTTTATTCTGTCAAGGAACCAGTTTTTAATCCATTTAGATACCTCATCCTGGAACCCACGAGATTTAATCTTATGCAACAACCTATCATGCAGTACCTTGTCAAAGACCTTGCTAAAGACCATTTGACATCAACCACACTGCCCTCATCTATCTTCTTGGTTACCACTTCAAAAAACTCAATTAAATTTGTGAGACATGATTTTCCACTCAAAGCCATGCTGACTGTCCCTAATCAGTCTTTGCTTCTCTAAATGCCTGTAGGTCCTGTCTCTCAAAATACCTTCCAACAATTTACCCACCACAGATGTGAGGCTCACTGGCCTGTAGTTCCCAAGCTTTTCCCTACAGCCCTTTTTAAACAAAAGCACAACATTTGCCACCCTCCAATCTTCAGGCACCTCACTTGTGACTATCGATGATTCAAATATCTCGGCTAGGGGACACGTAATTTCCTCCCCAGCCTCCCACAATGTCCTAAGGCACACTTCATCAGGTCCCAGGGATTTATCTATCTTGATGTGCTTTAAGACTTCCAGCACCGGGAATTATAGACCGGTGAGTCTCACTTCTGTTGTGGGCAAGGTTTTAGACAAAATTATTAGGGATAGGATTTATAGTTATTTGGAGAGTAATGAATTGATTGGAGATAGTCAGCATGGTTTTGTAGCGGGTAGGTCATGCCTTACTAACCTTATTGAGTTTTTTGAAAAAGTGAGCAAAGAGGTGGATGGGGGTAAGGCAGTTGACGTGGTATATATGGATTTTAGTAAGGCGTTTGATAAGGTTCACCATGGAAGGCTTCTGCAGAAAATGCAGATGTATGGGATTGAGGGTAATCTAGGAAATTGGATCAGGAATTGGCTAGCAGATAGGAGACAGAGGGTGGTGGTTGATGGTAAATATTCGTCATGGAGTTCGGTTACGAGTGATGTGCCTCAGGGATCTGTTTTGGGGCCACTGCTGTTTGTAATTTTTATTAATGATCTGGATGAGGGTAGAGTTGGGTGGATTAGTAAATTTGCTGATGACACCAAAGTCGGAGGTGTGGTAGATTGTGAGGAAGGGTGTCATAGTTTGCAGGAAGACTTGGACAGGTTGCAGAGCTGGGCCGAGAGGTGGCAGATGGAGTTTAATGCGGAGAAGTGTGAGGTGATTCACTTTGGTAGGAATAACAGATGTGTTGAGTTTAGGGCTAACGGGAGGACTTTGAATAGTGTGGATGAACAGAGGGATCTAGGTGTATGTGTACATAGATCCCTGAAAGTTGGGAATCAAGTAGATAAGGTTGTTAAGAAGGCATACGGTGTCTTGGCGTTTATTGGTAGGGGGATTGAATTTAGGAGTCGCAGCGTCATGTTGCAACTGTACACAACTCTGGTGCGGCCACACTTGGAGTACTGTGTGCAGTTCTGGTCCCCACATTACAAGAAGGATGTGGAGGCTTTGGAGAGGGTGCAGAGGAGGTTTACCAGGATGTTGCCTGGTATGGAGGGGAGGTCCTATGAGGAGAGACTGAGGGATTTGGGGTTGTTTTCGCTGGAAAGGAGGCGGCTAAGAGGGGATCTTATTGAAACATATAAGATGATTAGAGGTTTAGATAGGGTGGACAGTGATAGCCTTTTTCCTCGGATGGAGAAAGCTAGCACGAGGGGGCATGGCTTTACATTAAGGGGGGGTAGTTATAGCTCGGATGTCAGGGGTAGGTTCTTTACCCAGAGGGTGGTGAGGGATTGGAATGCCCTGCCTGCTGCGGTTGTAAATGCGCCTAGTTTGGGGGCGTTTAAGAGATCCGTGGATAGGTTTATGGACGAAAAGGGATTGGTTTAGGTTAGTGGGTCATTGTTTTTTAACTGGTCGGCGCAACATCGTGGGCCGAAGGGCCTGTTCTGCGCTGTAATGTTCTATGTTCTATCTCTCTCTCTCGGTAATATGTACACTCCTCAGGACATCACTATTTATTTCCCCAACATCCTGGTTTTTCACAACAGTAAATACTGATAAGAAATATTCATCACACTGCTTTATTTAGACTACAACTAGCAGCTTAATTTTTTGAACATTTGTTATAGCAAAAATAATCCTGTTGATGGTAGATATAATGTGATTTATGTAATATTTTAAATGGTCGCAAAATAAGAGTGTTCCAAACTTTGAGCCTTTTTCAGCTTCTTATAACTGAGCCACTGATGAAACCCAGGTTGATGTTTCTTTGCTTCATGGATTCCTGTCTCGCTGCTACAATTTGAGCACAGTTAGAATAAAAAAGGACAAGTGGCCATTCAGCCCTTCAACCCTGTTCTGCCACTCAGTAAGATCATGGTTGACCTTTTATTTCAATTCCACTTTCTTATACCAATCCCTGCTTCCTTGATTCCCTTAGAATGCAAATCTCTACCCATCTCTCTTTTTATACTGAATGACAGAGCACCCACGTCCTCTGGGGAACAGAATTCCATAGATTCGCAACCCTTTGAGTGACGCCTGATGGCAAACAGCTGTCTTGAAGCATACAGATTGGCATCAATACCTCCAGGCAAGCATGTATCAACGTCTCAAAATAATTGTATAAATAATTGACAATAGGTAGGAGGCCATCTTGTCACCTCCATTGTAACCACTAGCTACCACTAAACCAATTGATGCTGGTAATTCACTTCCTTGTCAATCCTGAAAAGTATTTTTTTATAAAGAATGGGCTGCCTGAAAGGGGTTGACAGGACACCTCAGCTCGCACCGGGCACCTTGGAGTCTGGCCCCATCTAGACTGCAGATAATTCACCCATGCATATTAAATACAAGCGATGATCACTTGATGGGTATTCGGGGGCTGATCCAGACACACCCCAGCATCCTGCCCGAGTTCTGTCTATTCGAAGAATTGAGAACCAGAGCATACAGATTCATGGAAAATCGGCAAGAACCAGAGGGGATATGAGGGAAAATCTTTTATATATTGCAAGTAGTTAGGATCTGGAATGTACTGCAGGTGTGTTTGCGGAGACAGGTTCAAGCACGCTTTCAAAAATGAATTGGGTCTTTATCTAAAGAGAAACTTTACAAGCCTACAGGTAAAAGGCAGGGGAGCAGCAGCAGGTGGATAGCGCTTGGAAAGAGCTGGCACAGATGCAATGGGCTGAATGGTCTCCTCCTATGCTGTAAACAGTCCATGATTTTGTTATTGTTTCCAGTACAATCTGTTGTTCTAACAAAGAATTATACCTGCTTTTTCCATTGATAATTCTTGGTCTGCTGTTTCCAGCATTAGGGGTGGTTTTAATAAAATGCATATTTCATTAAGAACATAAGAAATAGGAGCAGGAGTCGGCCATCTAGCCCTTCGAGCCTGCCCTGCCATTCAAGATGATCATGGCTAATCTGAAGTGGATCAGTTCCACTTTCCCGCTTTCTCCCCACAACCCTTAATTCCCTTGTCTGTCAAAAACCTATCTACCCGTGACTTAAATATAGTCAGCGAGGTAGCCTCCACCACTTCAATGGACAGAGAATTCCAGAGATTCACCACCCTTTGAGTGAAGAAGTTCCTCCTCAACTCTGTTCTAAACTGCAACCCCCCCTCCCCTTATTTTGAGGCTGGGCCCTCTAGTTCTGGTTTCCTTTCTAAGTGGAAAGAATCTCTCTACCTCTACCCTATCTAGCCCCTTCATTATCTTATATATGTCTCTATAAGATCCCACCTCAGCCTTCTAAACTCTGAGTACAGGCCCAATCTACTCAATCTCTCCTCATAAGCCAACTCCCTCATCTCTGGTATCAGGCTGGTGAACCTTCTCTGTACTCCCTCCAAGGCCAATGTATCCTTTTCGCAAATAAGGGGACCAAAACTGCACACAGTACTCCAGTTGCGGCCTCACCAGTACCCTGTACAGTTGCAGCAAGACCTCCCTACTTTTATATTCTATCCCCCTCACGATAAAGGCCAACATTCCATTCGCATATTTCATTATGAGGCATGAAGCAGCTCTGCTTCCATCAAGGGCAGGTTTTTTTGACTGATTTCCAACTCTACTCAGCCAGGTATTATAAATAGTTTTAGATAAACAAAATATTCAGATACTTAAACAGCAATTCTCTCTGTTTAGGAGAATCTACATATTTAAAGTTCCTTTACAGAATTAACTGGTCTGATTTTATTTAGTTGTTTTAAGTCAATAATATTGCCAATATGAAATTAATCAGGATGCCAATCCTGTAGAATTACATTTGAAACCTGCCAGTTTAACAGGAATGTTGCTCTAACCACACACTATTTCATCCCAATGACAACAGTTGAAAGAATTATCGGAATCGACTTGCTACCTCTGGGCATCATTACATGAAATGGAATTACTCTGTAGTGTAAGACTCAAGGAATAAATGTTTTCTAAACAACCACACACCTGTCATTTGACAAATTCATTGTTTTTTAATGAGACATTGTCAGAGACATACTGGTCTTGATTTTTAGGGGTTAATAAATCACCTCCCACAGGTTACATTGCTCATTAAACTGCAAATTGTGTCAGTTAATTTCAGCAGATGAACAATAACTTTCACGCAGTCTCATCTCCTCAATGAAATGCAAAGTGGAATGAATAATAATGGAGAGTATCAAAGTTGAGCAAGGGCAGTGGCAAATGAAGCACAATCTTCAGTTATAATGCAACGGGAAGCCCTGGTCAGTTTGCAAGGCAAGTAGCAATGGAAGAGTTTGATTTGCTCAGCTGGAGTTGGTGAGGGTGTGGGCAGGTCAAAATCAAGATCTGAGTGATTTGGCAGAAAGCACAAATCCTATAATGATAACCCTCAGTCCTATGTCAACAGATAAGAGTGATATAGCAAGCACTGATTTTCTAAAAACATCGTAGACTATTTCTTTCATATCTAAAGGGCAAGAAATTTAAAATGCCTTGACAGCTTGATAGTACATTTGACAATTCCAATCGGTTGATACACTTTTATGCACATTCATGTCTACTTTCAACAATCTCAAAGGGCATTTTACCAGTCCCAAAAATATACCTTTCTTCTCCCAAAGAACTCCTTTTCTTTCTCAAAGATGTCCCAGGACCACAGCCAAAACAGTACCCTATCACTCCAAAATGATACCTTAACTCTGAGTCACAGAGGTTTACAGCATGGAAACAGGCCCTTCAGCCCAACTTGTCCATGCTGCCCTTTTTTTAAGAACTCCTAAGCTAATCCCACTTTCCCACTTCTGGCCCATATCCCTCTACACCCATGTAACTATCTAAATGTTTTTTAAAAGACAAAATTGTACCTGCCTCTACTACTTTTGGCAGCTTGTTCCAGACACTCACTACCCTGTGTATCTCTCCCCTCTCACCTTAAACCTATGCCCTTTAGTTTTAGACTCCCCTACCTCCTGTAAAGTACACATGTTTTTGACAAACCCATAAGCAAGTTCAACCAAGGCAGCTGCACTTTAACATATGCATATTAGAATCCAACCCCTTCCTTTCCCTTCAAAAACAGATAAGGCTGGTTTTAGGGATGGGACTTCTTGATCCAGGTAAAGTGAATAGGCAAAATATTGTTAGATTGAGTATAAAGGTAAATGTGAGGGAGTCCATTTTAACAGGTGGAATAGAAAGACAGAATTACAGTGGAACCTGAATAAGACTAAAGGTTTCTGCACACACTAACAGGAAGGGAAATTCAGCAGATCATGGGAGTGATTAATTGTGGAAACCAAAAACCACAAAGAGAAAATTTGCCATGAAAATTCTCCATTTAGCTAAATTCACAAAGTACATCACCACAATGATTGGGATTTTCCAATTGAAATGGTCAACAAATCCATCGAGATGAATTTTAACAAATTTTGTGTCCAAGACTTTTCAACAAAGATTATATTAATAGAATGCAAATGTGCCTGCAGCAGCATCACAAGACCTAATCTTTAATACAGTCACAAACCATAGTCAATTAGTTCCAAGTTAATTTCAAGTAATTTATTTGATTTAAAATGTATTCCCAAGCAATGTCCACATATTCATTAGGCTGATTAACTATCTGAACTGTCAAGAATTAGATTATATTGAATAACCTTTGGAATTTAAAAAAAATGAAATAATTGCATCAAGTGAAGCAGATGCCTGTTTTCACTCAATGTAAATATTCTTAATGACTTGCAGCGGGATAGAAAAATCAGAATGCCAGGGGATGCAGTGAAGTGTTAGTGTAAAAACTGGCATTTCTATAGTGTCTTCAACAGAGAAAAGAGTAAAGATGCTTCACAAAGGATAGAAGGAACAGGCACCAAACTTAGGGACACAGAGAAAAGGAACTGAAAGCATGATCAAAGTGTGGTATAAAGGATTCATCATTAGTGACATAAAATCACATTTATTTCAGGTGGAAAAGAAATCCTGTCAAAAAAAAAAGATACAGTCTAGTTTGTAGTACAAAGAAGTTGCAGTGCACCTAATCCCAAACAAAGAAAATGCAAAGAGAGCACAGCAGATGTCATTATCCAGCATGCCTGCGTGGGAGAAAAAGCAGGATTGGTGCAAAAGATGTCCCACCAAAAATGCAGAGTATCGTTCTGCAAGAAGTTAGGTCATTTTAAATTAATTTGCCACAGTGAACAGCTCTTAACAAAACAACTAAAGGAGAAACAGCCAAGGCAAACCACCATTCAAAAAGTTGAAGAGCCAGAAGTGCCATTCTTGAGAGAAATTGCAGGATCAAATGGGAACTATTGGATTGCAGATATCAAAGTCAACAAATATAAAGCAAACTTCAAATTAGTAGAAGTTTCAATTCTTTCAAACTGTATAGCTGCAATAAAACATCCTTGCTCTTGTACTCAAATCCTCCTGCAATGAAAGTCAACATAGCAATTCCTTTCCTAACACTTACTGTATCTGTATGCTTGCTTTCATTCACAGGTGTACAAGGACACTCAGATCCCTTTGTACATCAACATTTCTCAACCTATCAATATTCTGCCATTCTGTTTTTCGTTTTAAAGTGGATAACTTCATATTTATCTACTACCACTGTGCGTCATGTTGAAATTGGTGGATGGGGTGCCAACCAAGCAGGCTGCTTGTCCTGGATGGTGTTGCGTTTTCTTGAATGCTGTTGGAGCTGCACCCATCCGAGCAAGTGGGGAATATTCCTCACACTCCTGACTTGTGCCTCGCTGGTGGAGGATAGACTTTCAGGAGTCAGAAGACAAGTTACTCACCACAGGGATCCCAGCCTCTGTCTTGCTGTCACTGTACTTATTTTTTAAAAAATTGTATTTTTTTATGTATGTTCATCCGTAGGACATGGGCGTCACTGGCTGGCCAGCATTTATTGCCCGTTTATTGCACGAAGGATTCGGAACAAAGTGAATGAGCTGGTGGCGCAGATCAGCACAAATGGATATGATCTGGTGGCCATTACGGAAACATGGTTGCAGGATGACAGGGACTGGGAGCTGAATGTCCAGGGGTATCAAGTGTTTAGGAAGGATAGAAGGGAGGAAAAAGGGGATGGGGAGGGTAGCTCTGCTGATTAAGGATAATATCAGGGCGGTAGTAAGAGAAGATATAGGCTCCAAAGAGCAGAACGTGGAATCATTGTGGGTGGAGATAAGGAACAGTAAGGGGAGGAAGACACTGGTGGGTGTGGTCTATAGGCCCCCAAATAATAACTTGGAGGTGGGGCAGGCTATAAACAAGCAAATGAATGATGCGTGCAGGAATGGAACGGTGATAATTATGGGGGATTTCAATCTGCATATTGATTGGTTGACCCAAGTCGGACGCAGTGGGCTTGAGGAAGAGTTCTTGGAATGCTGTCGGGATAGTTTCCTTGAACAGTGTGTGACAGAACCAACGAGGGAGCGAGCTCTCTTAGATCTGGTATTGTGTAACGAGGCAGGAAGAATTAGGGATCTTTTTGTGAGGGATCCTCTTAGGACGAGCGATCATTGTATGGTTGAGTTTTTGATGCAGATGGAGGATGAGAAAGTAGGGTCCTGAACCTGTGTCCTCTGATTGAACAGAGGGGAGTACAATAGGATGAGAGAGGAATTGGCAAATGTAGATTGGGGGCGCAGATTTGTCGGTAGGATGACTGAGGAACAGTGGAAGATCTTTAAGGAGATCTTTTTCGGTGCTCAGCAGAAATATATTCCAATGGTAAAGGAGGAATGTAGGAGAAGGGATAATCAGCCATGGTTATCGAAGGAAATAAATTAAAAGCTGATGCGTTTAGGGTGGCTAAAAGTAGTGGGCGAGTAGAAGATTGGGAGAGGTTTAAAAAAACAAAGAATGACTAAGAAGTTGATAAAGAAAGGAAGGATAGACTATGAAGCTAAACTAGCACTAAATATAAAAAAGGACAGTAAGAGTTTTTACAAATATATAAAGAGGAGGAGGCTGGCTAGAGTGAATGTTGGACCCTTAGAGGATGAGAGGGGGAATTTAGTGGTGGGAGATGAGGTTTTTTGCCTCAGTCTTCACGGAGGAGAACGCGAATAGTTTGCCGGATATTAAAGATAGAAGGATGGTAGGAGTTGAGGGCCTGAATGCGATCACTGTCACTAGAGGGATAGTGCTTGATCGACTAGCGGGACTGATGGTGGACAAATCCCCAGGACCGGATGGAATGCATCCCAGGGTTCTGAAGGAAATGGCAGAGATGATAGTAGATGCCTTAGTGATTATTTACCAAACTTCGCTGGATTCCGGGGAAGTGCCGGAAGATTGGAAAACGGCTAATGTTACGCCGCTGTTTAAAAAGGGTAGCAGGCAAAAGGCAGGGAATTATAGGCTGGTTAGTTTAACGTCTGTTGTTGGAAAAATGCTTGAATCCGTCATCAAAGAAGAAATAGCAAGGCACCTAGAAAAGAATGGTTTGATAGAGCAGACAGAGCACGGATTCGTTAAGGGGAAGTCGTGTTTGACGAATTTATTGGATTTCTACGAGGATGTGACTAGTGCGGTAGACAGAGGGGAACCGGTGGATGTGGTGTTTCTCGATTTTCAAAAGGCGTTTGATAAGGTGCCGCACAAAAGGTTGCTTCAGAAGGTTAGGGAGCATGGAGTTGGGGGTAAGGTGTTAGCGTGGATAGAGGATTGGTTGTCTAATAGGAGGCAGAGAGTTGGTATCAATGGGTACTATTCTGATTGGCGGTTGGTGACTAGTGGAGTGCCGCTGGGGCCTCAGCTATTTACCATTTATATAGATGATCTGGAGGAGGGGGCTGAGTGTAGGGTGATGAAATTTGCTGATGACACAAAGATGAGTGGAAAAGCAAATTGTGCGGAGGGTGTGGAAAGTCTGCAGAGGGATCTGGATAGGCTGAGCGAGTGGGCAAGGACCTGGCAGATGGAGTATAATGTTAGCAAGTGTGAGGTTATCCACTTTGGCAGAATAGTAGGAGGGATTACTACTTAAAGGGTGAAAAGCTGCAGCATGCTACGGAGCAGAGGGGCCTGGGGGTCCTTGTGCATGAGTCGCAAAACAGTCTGCAGGTGCAGCAGGTGATTAAGAAGGTGAATGGGATGCTGGCCTTTATAGCGAGGGGGGTAGAATATAAAAGCAGGGAGGTCTTGCTGCAACTGTACAGGGCACTAGTGAGGCCGCAGCTGGAGTACTGTGTGCAGTTTTGGTCGCTGCACTTGCGCAAGGATATTTTGGCCTTGGAGGGAGTGCAGAGTAGGTTCACTAGGCTGATACCGGAGATGAGGGGGTTGGACTATGAAGAGAGACTAAATAGACTGGGTCTGTACTCGTTGGAGTTTAGAAGGATGAGGGGGGATCTTATAGAGACACATAAGATAATAAAAGGGATGGACAGGGTAGAGGTAGAGAGATTCTTCCCGCTCAGAAAGGATAGCAGGACTAGAGGGCACAGCCTCAAGATAAGGCGGGGGCAGTTTAGGATGGAGTTGAGGAGGAACTTCTTCACTCAAAGGGTGGTGAATCTCTGGAATTCTCTGCCTGTTGATGTGGTAGAGGCTGCCTCGCTAAATATATTTAAGACACGGGTAGATAGGTTTTTGATAGACAAGGGAATTAAGGGTTATGGGGAGAAGGCGGCAAAGTGGAACTGAGCCACTTCAGATCAGCCATGATCTTATTGAATGGTGGGGCAGGCTCGAAGGGCTAGATGGCCTACTCCTGCTCCTATTTCTTATTTTCTTATCCCCAATTGCCCTTCTACTGAGTGGCTTTCTAGGCCATTTCAGAAGGTAGTTGCGAGTCAACCACATTGCTGTCGGTCTGGAGTCACATGTAGGTCAGACTAGGCAAAAACAGCACATTTCTTTCCCTAAAGGAATTCCACCATCTGCCGTGGTGGGATTTGAACACAAGTCTCCAGAACATTAGCTGAGTTTCTGGATTTATAGTCTAGTGATAATTCCACTAGGTCATCATCTCCCCATTATATTGTTGGTCCAGTTCATCTTCTGGTCAATGATAACTGCCAGGATGTTGATAATTCAGTGGCAGGAATGCCATTGAATGCCAAGGGGAGATGGTTAGATTCTTTCTTGTTGGAGTTGGTAAATTGTCTGGCACTTGCGTGTTGTGAATGATGTTTGTCACTTATCAAATAAATCCTGCACATTGTCCAGGTTTTGCCGCATTTGGACATGGACTGCTTCAGTGTGTGAGGAGTTGGCAAATGGTGCTGATTATTGTGCAATCATTAGTGAACATCCCCACTTTTAACTTTCTGATTGGACATTAGATCATTAATGAAGCAGCTGAAGATGATTGGACCTTGGACTCTACCTTAATGAATGTATTGATGTCCTGCAACACGAGGGTCATTCTGACTCGAAACAGTGACTTTTTTTTTCTCCACAGATGCTGTCAGACCTGCTGAGATTTTCCAGCATTTCCTGTTTTTGCATCAGCATCTGCAGTGTGTTAAGTACGTCTCCAACCAATGGAGAGTTTTCATCTTGATTGACTTCAGTTTTGCCTTGATGTCACACTCGACCAAATGCTGCCTCAATGTCATGGGCAGTCACTTTTACCTCATGTCTGGAGTTCAGCCATTTTGCCCATATTTGAACAAAGGATATACTGAAGTCAGGAGCTTGGTCCTGGCGGAACCCACACTGACCACCAATGAGCAGGTTGTTTCTGAGTAATTGCAACTTGAGTGTGCTGCAATGACTCCTTCCATCACTTTGTTGATGATCAAAGGTCGACTGATGGGTGATGGTAATTGGTCAGATTACATTTGTCCTGTTTTTTGTGGATAGACAATTTTCCACAGTACCAGGTAGATGCCAGTATTGTACTGGAATAGCCTGACCAAGAGCACAGCTAGAAACCTAAGCAGACATGGGAAGAACAAGCCAACTCCACACAGTCGCCCAGGGCCAGAACTAAATTTGGGTCCCTGGTGCTGTGAGGCAGCAACTCCCTGTGAAAGTTGAGTCTGCTTCCTTTCATGCTGTGCATCCTAGATCACAACAATTCACTGCATATTTTTTCCCCTCATGCTGCCTCTGATTTTTCTGCCATTTTAAATGAATCTTCCGATTACTGACCCTTTTGCCACTGGAAACTGTATCAATCAAATTTCTAAGGAGAACAACCCTAGTTGAACCACTTTGCATTCTCTGAAGTAGTGGGTTCTATGTTTCCATATTTTGGGTATTTATTATTCCTGGATGTAAAAGGCACTATTTTGTGTGGTCCAAGCTTTGTTGGCCATCCTGCACAAAGATTTTTTTCGTCTCTAATTTCTCCACATAACAAGCATTTCACCCCTGCTACTACTGCAGTAAGTCTTATCTGTTCCCTTTGAGGCCCTCACAGCCTTCCTAAACTGTGCCCTGAATATAATACGCCGTGTATTATAAAGCTGTAGTATAACCTCCTTGCCTTTATATTCTTGCTCTATGAATGATCCAATATGCCAAAACCTTTGCAGCTTTAACTTCAAAGATCTGTATGTGTCCAACTCTGTTTCCGCATCCTTTCAAAACTGCAGCCTTCAGTTTATACTGTCTCTGCTCATTCTTTCTGCCAAAAAGAACTACTTCACATCCCTGTGTTCAATTTTATCTGGCACCTGTCTACTCTCTTCACTGGTGTTCCTGAAGTCTGTTACCATTCTCTCTTGTTTACTCCATTTCTGAGTTTTATTTCATCTGCAATAATCCTTGTACCAATCCCGGAGGAATATCCCTGTACACTTTCCTCTCGTCTCAAAAATAACCACTACTGTTTTTTGTCCCTCAGGCAATTATGCATCCGCACAGCCACTGTCCCTTTAATCCCAAGTGCTTCAATTTTGTTAACAAGTCTATTACATTATCAAAAGCTTTTTGCAAATCCATTACACAATTTCCACCTCATTACCCTTTCTGTCACTTCATCAAAGAACTAAACTAAGTTAGTCGAACATATTTTTCTTTATCAAATCCATGTTGACTTTCATTTATTAACCCACACCTGTCCAATCAATCTTGCTTTTCCCTGATAACTGTCTCGGAAACTTTCCCTGACCCAGAAGCTGAGTTGATTGGCTGGTGTTGCTCGGTTTTTCCCTATTCCCCTCTCAAACAGTGAGGTAATATTTGCAATTGCCCAGTGCCACTCCTGTAGTGAGGACCGGAGGATTGCAAAAGAGTGACTGTTATTTCCACCTTAGCTTCTCTCAGTCCATCCTATTTCTCTATTTGTTTCAGCAATAAAATATAGCTATTCCTCAGCACAGAAAACAAATCAATGGAATTTTTAAGTATTATTACATTTGGAATGATTTCTACCTTGCTCATAAATAAATCTTTACAGGGCTATTATTTGGGCGTGACAGCTGTAAAAAAAAATTCCAAACAGAAAATGCTGGAGGGAAAAAAAGGATACTCAGGGACCTGAGATATGTTTCAAATATTTTCTTCTTGATTTTAGACTTCCATTTGCAGTTTTCTTTCTTGTTTTCACACATTAAGTACCACACGAGATGCAATTACACGTGAACTCACTAAAAGCTCTATCTCAGGATACGGCTAAGGTGAGACGTCACACAATACCAGGTTATAGTCCACAGTTTATTTAAAATAATAAGATTTCAGAGTGCTGCTCCTTCATCAGGGGATTTCAGATGAACCTGTTGGACTATAAGCTGGTGTCGTCTGACCCCTTATCTTATCCACCCCAGTCCAACACCAGCATCTCCACTTTAACATATGGCTGATATTCAGCCCTTTTGTTTTGCATCATAGAACCCTACAGTGCAGAAATAGGCCTTTCAGCTCATCAAGTCTGCACCGAACACAATCCCACCCAGGCCCTATCCCCATATCCTTACATATTATACACACTAATCCCTCTAACCTATGCACCCCTGGACACTAAGGGGCAATTTCTTATCATAGCCAATCAACCTAACCCACACATCTTTGGACTGTGGGAGGAAACTGGAGTACCCGGTACAGTGGCACGGTAGTACAGTGCTTAGCACTGCTGCTTCACAGCTCCAGGGCCCTGGGTTCGATTACCAGCTCAGGTCACTGTCTGTGTGGAGCTTGCACATTCTCGTGTCTGCGTGGGTTTCCTCCGGTTTCCTCCCACAGTCCAAAGATGTGCAGGTTAGGCTGATTGGCCGTGCCAAGAAATTGCCCCTTCGTGTCCAGGAATGCGTAGGTTAGAAGGATTAGTGGGTATGATACAGGGGTAGGGCCTGGGTGGGATTGTGTTCAGTGCAGACTCGATGGGCTGAAGGGCCTCTTTCTGCACTGTAGGGATTCTATGAACTTCTATTCTACCCGGAGGAAACCCACACAGATATGAGGAGCATGTGCAAACTCCACACAGACAGTGACCCAAGCCGGGAATCGAACCCAGGACCCTGGAGCTGTGAAGCAGCAGTGCTAACCACTGTGCTACCATGCCCCCCCAATTTTGTGAGAGTAAATCTCTCTAAATCACAAAGCAACACTGATCAGTAGGCAAAAGCATACTTTTAGAATGCAAATGAGGGTTAGCACATAAGGGAAATTGGACAGGATGGCACCTACAGGAACTAAATTAAAGAACACATCCCCACCTCATCAAAATCAGCACTTCTAAACCAAACAACCCATGGAGACACCTGAAATTAACACAGTTAAGAAAGTGTCCCTGGCCCCTCAAAACTCTTAAGATCAATAACACACCTATGGTTCAAACCCCAGAGATTCCAGACCACTGATAACCTACCAGACAAAAACCATTAACACACACTTAAAACAATTGCTCCAAGACATGAAAACATCGAAACAGGATGGCTGAAGTCAACTACTGTAAATAAAGGATTAGCATTTGAAACGCGAAGTTCAGGTATAACTATAGCCCGTTGTGGGAGAGTCTTTAGAGCACTTTCGGGACAGTCCAATTGTATGTCCTGACTGTGCTACTCTGTCATCGTAAAGAAAATAAAGCTGTGCCGTTATCGAACTTCACCCGAGTCCGTAGTGGTTGTTTCACCCACTCGCGCTAACAAGGACATTAAACTCCCTGGGAAGGATTTTACAGCCTCGCTGGTCTTGAAACTGTAAAATCCTGCGAGATTAATGGACCTTTTCATGCTTCATCCCTTGCCCGCTCTGATTTGTGGGAGATCCCAGCAGGCGGGGTGGTAAAATTTTGGCCACTGTATTTGTGCCAGCTCACCTGTAACATCAACTTGCCTGATTTTTTACGACATCTTTCTCCTAAGTGTTTCCTTTCCCCACGCCACCATCACACCAAGCTGGATACAGGAGCAGCAGAGGGTATGTTGCACCATCTTGTACTTGAATACTACACATTCCCATCCAAGAACATTCTTATTTCATCACCAAGGTCTTCAGTACCACTGAGGCACTTTCTTGTTGCAAAATAAAGATGGAAGCTAACTGATACTCCAATATTTGCACATGAATAGGTAGCATAAAAATACATTTTCAATGGGAACTGAATAGTCCTCCAATTCACTTACCACCATATTATGCTGCTTTAATGTGATTGTTTTGGTGTTATCATTTCCCTTTTTACCCTGATTGCTGACTTATATGCTCGTCTGAAAGACTCTTCAACAGTGCAGCACTTCAAGCATGCACTGAATTGTCAGCCTGGATTATATGGAGAGAGGTTTAAATCAACAACCTTCTGATTCAGAGACAAGAGTGTTATCCACTGAATCGAGACTTGCCATAAAATAAATATGAAATTCTCCATTTGATTTTTCTCTTTCGTAATAAAGTATTACGATAAATGCTCCAAATATAATGTAACGATTTGTATGCGTCCAACCATGTTGGACGCAGTGGGCTCGAGGAGGAGTTCTTGGAATGCTGCCGGGGTAGTTTCCTTGAACAGTGTGGGTTGGAGCCGACAAGAGAGCGAGCTATCTTGGATCTGGTGTTATGTGATGAGGCGGGTAGAATTAGGGGCCTTGCGGTGAAGGATCCTCTTGGGGAGAGTGATCATTGTGTGGTGGAGTTTCTGGTGCAGATGGAGGAGGAGAAAGTGGGTTCCCGGACACGCGTCCTTTGGTTGAACAGAGGGGAGTACGGTAGGATGAGAGAAGAATTGGCGAATGTGGACTGGGGGAGCGCGTTGGAAGGTAGGTCTGCTGAGGAGCAGTGGAGGATCTTTAAGGAGATCTTTCTTGGTGCTCAGCAGAAATTTATTCCGATGGTTAAAAAGGACCGTAGGAGGAGAGGTAATAAGCCGTGGATAACGAAGGAGGTGAAGGAAAGTGTTAAATTAAAAGCGGAGGCGTTTAGAGTAGCTAAGAGTAGTGGGCGAGAAGAGGATTGGGAGAGGTTTAAATGTCAACAAAGATTGACAAAGAAGTTGATAAAGAAGGGTAGGAGAAACTATGAAGCTGGGCAAGCGCTTAATATAAAAAAGGATAGCAAGAGTTTTTATAAATATATAAAAAGGAAGAGACTGGCTAGGGTGAACGTTGGTCCCTTAGAGGATGAGAAGGGGGACTTAGTGGTAGGGGATGGGGATATGGCTGAGGTCTTGAATAACTTTTTTGTTTCTGTCTTCACGGAGGAGGACGTGAATAATTTGCTGGGTGTTAGAGATGGAAAGGCGGTAGGACTGGAGGGTCTCAATGACATTACTGTTACTAGAGAGGCGGTGCTCGACAGACTGGAGGGACTGTTTGTGGACAAGTCGCCAGGACCTGATGGAATGCATCTGAGGGTTCTGAAAGAAATGGCGGAGGTGATACTGGATGCCTTGGTGGTTATTTTCCAGACGTCACTGGATTCCGGGGAAGTGCCGGAAGATTGGAAAGCGGCTAATGTTACGCCGTTGTTTAAGAAGGGTGCCAGGCAAAAGGCAGGGAATTATAGGCCGGTTAGTTTAACGTCTGTTGTAGGTAAAATGTTAGAATCCGTCATCAAGGAGGAAATAGCGAGGCATCTTGAGGGGAATTGCTTGATAGAGCAGACGCAGCACGGTTTCGTTAAAGGGAAGTCATGTCTGACAAATTTATTGGAGATCTATGAGGATGTGTCTAGGGCAGTGGATAGAGGAGAGCCGGTGGATGTGGTCTTTCTTGATTTTTAGAAGGCATTTGACAAAGTACCTCACAAGAGGTTATTGCAGAAGGTCAGGGGACATGGAGTTGGGGGTAGGGTGTTAGCGTGGATAGAGGATTGGTTGTCAAATAGGAGGCAGAGAGTGGGGGTCAGTGGGTGCTATTCAGATTGGCGGATGGTGACTAGTGGAGTGCCCCAGGGGTCGGTGCTGGGGCCTCAGCTATTTACCATTTATATAGATGATCTGGAGGAGGGAACCGAGTGTAGGGTGTCGAAATTTGCTGATGACACCAAGATGGTGGAACGGCAAATTGTGCGGAGGGTGTGGAGAGTCTACAGAAGGATCTAGATAGGCTGGGCGAATGGGCCAGGAACTGGCAAATGGAATTTAATGTTGGCAAGTGCGAGGTGGTCCACTTTGGTAGGAAGGATTATTACTTACGTGGAGAAAAACTGCAGCAGGCGACGGTACAGAGGGACCTCGGGGTCCTTGTGCATGAGTCACAAAAACCCAGCTTGCAGGTGCAGCAGGTGGTCAGTAAGGCGAATGGGATGCTGGGCTTCATAGCGAGGGGGATTAAATATAAAAGTAGGGAGGTCTTGCTGCAGCTGTATAGGGCATTGGTGAGGCCGCAGCTGGAGTACTGTGTGCAGTTTTGGGCGCCGTACTTACGCAAGGATATTTTGGCCTTGGAGGGAGTGCAGAGGAGGTTTACTAGGCTGATACCGGAGTTGAGGGGGTTGAGCTATGAGGAGAGGCTGAATAAACTAGGCTTGTACTCGTTAGAGTTTAGAAGAATGAGGGGGGATCTCATTGAGACGTATAAGATGATGAATGGGATGGATAGGATAGAGGTGGAGAGACTCTTCCCGCTCAGAAAGGATAGTAGGACTAGGGGGTACAGCCTCAAGATAAAGGGGGGGGTGGTTTAGAATGGAGTTGAGGAAGAACTTCTTCACTCAAAGGGTGGTGAATCTCTGGAATTCTCTGCCTGTTGAAGTGGTGGAGGCTACCTTGCTAAATATTTTTAAGACGCGGGTTGATGGGTTTTTGATAAGTGAGGGGATTAAGGGTTATGGGGAGAGGGCAGGAATGTGGAACTGAGCCACGACAGATCAGCCATGATCTTATTGAATGGCGGGGCAGGCTCGAAGGGCTAGATGGCCTACTCCTGCTCCTATTTCTTATGTTCTTATGTTCTGTATTTGACAAAAACTTGTAAAAACAAATCTGGCCTATAAAATTTTCAGTTAGTCACTGGACAATGTCAGAACACATTGCAGCCCAATAAGATACGGAAGGAGGTGATATGGAGAATAATGAGTGACTTCTTTCAATAGGATGTAGCAAGGAAAGGAAAATTACGAGTAACTAAACAAAGTCCACTCTTCAATTTGTGAGATTTCACGTCTGAATATTACTGCAAAATAAACAATAAAACTCTGCAGCACAACCACTTTACATAAAATTCCGTTGAAGCTTTCATTGAATAGGTTGTTTCAGAAGTGAGTTATTTAGGTTACATTGGCTCTACAGCAGCTTTTGACATAAATGCTGATTCAATGAAACAAATTTAGAATCCAGCCTGGTCTTTTGATATGGTTCATCATGCGCAATAGATAAATGGGTCCGTCTACTGTATCCTTTCACAAGAGGCTCATTTGGATTTAAATTTTGTTATTTCTATATTTGATATTCCAACACACTCCTGGCATCTCATATAGCACCTTCTATTAACCCATAAACCTCAACCAAAGCTCTGCTACTGCTATTCTAATTCTTATCAAGTCCCATTCATCATCACTTCTGTCCTACTGACCCACACTAGTTGAGCAATGTTAAAATTCCAGTCCTTGCTTTCAAATCTCATCCTTCCTATCTCTGTAACCTTCCAAAATTGAGGCACTTCACTAATCCCAACCTCCTGCTTATCTCTGATTTGAATCATCCCCATATTGCCTTCAGCTGCTTTGGCCATTAACCCTGGAATTGGTTCCTGGAAACCTATCTACTGTCCAATAAAACATTTCTTAAAATCTACCTCTTTGACCAAGATTTTGCCCAGTGTCCTAATATCTCATGAGGGTCAGAGTCAAATTTTGTTTGATTATGTTTCATTGAAGTGCTTTTGGACATTTTACTACAAAAAAAACTGTCATTATTAAATGAAAGGAGTATCTGAAACTTGGTTGGCTGAGTTCAATGACATCAAAGCATGAATAAACAATAGGAAGTCTTGGTGTCTAATTCCTCCCGTAGCTGAGGTTTCTGGCTCACATCCCTCAATGCCAAGGCCATCTGGGTGATCAGTTTCTCCAATCTTTCCTCACTGAAATCTACACACCCAGCTGTCACAAATTCCTGCTAACCCAGAATATTATGGCTCAAGTTTTCTCCTTTGCAATTACCATCAGATCCACTTATTATTGTTCTTACCCAGTCCAACTGGCTCACTCTGCTTTAGAAGCTAAGACTTTAATTGGCCACATCTCTTCTCCAGTCTCAGAACAGTGTTAATTCAATGTACACCATCTAGTAAAGGGAGAAACTGGAGCCAGTCGTTTGTTCTCAACATTGGTTATACTGGGTTTTGTGAATAAACCAAAGTGCAGACTACTTTTCCCTTCCACACAGTATACATGCCTTGGCCCGTCCCCAACTGTTGTTAATCACTACTACAGCATGCACTTAATTGTCATAATATTTGCAAAATTAACACAGTGATCTGGAAGAGGGGGACACTATGGTTCCCTCATGTCCACATAAGAAAGCCTTAATAGATCAGTTGGTATTTTTCTGGACTTTTAATTCCTTTAATGTTATAACATTGAATCTTACACCAAAGGAAGCCATTTACTGTCCCATCATGCCAGTGTGTGTCAGCTTCTTGATAAAGCTATCCAATTACTCCTTCACCTGCTCTTTCACACAGCCCTACTCATTTTCTCATAAGAACGTAAGAAATAGGAGCAGGAGTAGGCCATCTAGCCCTTCGAGCCTGCCCCGCAATATTCAATAAGATCATGGCTGATCTATCGTGGCTCAGTTCCACATTCCCGCCTTCACCCCATAACCCTTAATCCCCTCTCTTATCAAAAACCCATCAACCCGCGTCTTAAATATATTTAGCGAGGTAGCCTCCACCACTTCAACGGGCAGAGAATTCCAGAGATTCACCACCCTTTGAGTGAAGAAGGTCCTCCTCAACTCCATTCGAAACTGCCCCCCCCCCTCCTCCCCCCCACTTATATTGAGGCTGTGCCCTCTAGTCCTACTGTCCTTTGAGCAGGAAGAGTCTCTCCACCTCTATCCTATCCATCCCATTCATCGTCTTATATGTCTCAATGAGAACTCCCCTCATTCTTCTAAACTCTAACGAGTACAAGCCTAGTTTATTCAGCCTCTCCTCATAGCTCAACCCCCTCAACTCCGGTATCAGCCTAGTAAACCTCCTCTGCACTCCCTCCACGGCCAAAATATCCTTGCGTAAGTGCGGCAACCAAAACTGCACACAGTACTCCAGCTGCGGCCTCACCAATGCCCTATACAGTTGCAGCAAGACCTCCCTACTTTTATATTCAATCCCCCTCGCTATGAAGGCCAGCATCCCATTCGCCTTCCTGACCACCTGCTGCACCTGCAGGCTGGGTTTTTGCGACTCATGCACAAGGACCCAGAGGTTCCTCTGCACCGTCGCCTGCTGCAGTTTTTCACCATGTAAGTAATAGTCCTTCCTACCATTATTCCTACCAAAGTGGACCACCTCGCACTTGCCAACATTAAATTCCATTTGCCAGTTCCTGGCCCATTCACCCAGCCTATCAAGATCCTTCTGCAGACTTTCCACAGCCTCCGCACAATTTGCCGTTCCACCAATCTTGGTGTCATCAGCAAATTTCGACACCAATTTCAGTTCCCTCCTCCAGATCATCTATATAAATGGTAAATAGCTGAGGCCCCAGCACCAATCCCTGGGGCACTCCACTAGTCACCAACCGCCAATCTGAATAGCACCCATTGACCCCAACTCTCTGCCTCCTATTTGACAGCCAATCCCCTATCCACACTAACACCCTACCCCCAACTCCATGCCCCCTCACCTTCTGTAACAACCTCTTGTGCGGCACTTTATCAAACGCCTTCTGAAAATCAAGAAACACCACATCTACTGGCTCTCCTCTATCCACCGCCCTAGACACATCCTCATAGAATTCCAATAAATTCGTTAGACACGACTTCCCCTTAACGAAACTGTGCTGCGTCTGCTCTATCAAACAGTTCTCCTCAAGATGCCTCGCTATTTTCTCCTTGATCACGGATTCGAGCATTTTACCTACAACAGACGTTAAACTAACCGGCCTATAATTCCCTGCCTTTTGCCTGCTACCCTTCTTAAACAACGGTGTAACATTAGCCGTTTTCCAATCTCCCAGCACTTCCCCGGAATCCAGTGAGGTTTGGAAAATAATCAAGACATCCACTATCACCTCCGCCATTTCTTTCAGAACCCTTGGATGCATTCCATCCGGTCCTGGGGACTTGTCCATAATCATAAGAACATAAGAAATAGGAGCAGGAGTAGGCCATCTAGCCCTTCGAGCCTGCCCCGCCATTCAATAAGATCATGGCTGATCTGTCGTGGCTCAGTTCCACATTCCCACCCTCTCCCCATAACACTTAATCCCCTCGCTTATCAAAAACCCATCAACCCGCGTCTTAAAAATATTTAGCGAGGCAGCCTCCACCACTTCAACGGGCAGAGAATTCCAGAGATTCACCACCCTTTGAGTGAAGAAGTTCCTCCTCAACTCCATTCTAAACCACCCCCCTTTTATCTTGAGGCTGTGCCCCCTAGTCCTACTGTCCTTTCTGAGAGGGAAGAGTCTCTGCACCTCTATCCTACCCATCCCATTCATCATCTTATACGTCTCAATGAGATCCCCCCTCATTCTTCTAAACTCTAACGAGTACAAGCCTAGTTTATTCAGCCTCTCCTCATAGCTCAACCCCCTCAACTCCGGTATCAGCCTAGTAAACCTCCTCTGCACTCCCTCCACGGCCAAAATATCCTTGCGTAAGTGCGGCGACCAAAACTGCACACAGTACTCCAGCTGCGGCCTCACCAATGCCCTATACAGCTGCAGCAAGACCTCCCTTCTTTTATATTCAATCCCCCTCGCTATGAAGGCCAGCATCCCATTCGCCTTCCTGACCACCTGCTGTACCTGCAGGCTGGGTTTTTGCGACTCATGCACAAGGACCCAGAGGTCCCTCTGCACCGTCGCCTGCTGCAGTTTTTCGCCACGTAAGTGATAGTCCTTCCTACCATTCTTCCTACCAAAGTGGACCACCTCACACTTGCCAACATTAAATTCCATTTGCCAGTTCCTGGCCCATTCGCCCAGCCTATCTAGATACTTCTGCAGACTCACCACAGCCTCCGCACAATTTGCCGCTCCCCCAATCTTGGTGTCATCAGCAAATTTCGACACCATACACTCGGTTCCCTCCTCCAGACCATCTACATAAATGGTAAATAGCTGAGGCCCCAGCACCGACCCCTGGGGCACTCCACTAGTCTCCAATCTGAATAGTATCCATTAACCCCCAGTCTCTGCCTCCTATTTGACAACCAATCCTCTATCCACGCAAACACCCTACCCCCAACTCCATGCCCCCTTGATTATCTCGGTTGATTATCTCGCCTCGTACGATCCTTTTTAACCATCGGAATAAATTTCTGCTGAGCACCAAGATAGATCTCCTTAAAGATCCTCCACTGTTCCTCAGCAGACCTACCTTCCAATGTGCTCCCCCAATCAACATTCGCCAATTCTTCTCTCATCCTACCGTACTCCCCTCTATTCAAACAAAGGACGCGTGTCCGGGAACCCACTTTCTCCTCCTCCATCTGCATCAGAAACTCCACCATACAATGATCACTCTTCCCAAGAGGATCCTTCACCACAAGGTCCCTAATTCTACCTGCCTTATTACATAACACCAGATCTAAGATAGCTCGCTCCCTCGTCAGCTCCAACACACGCTGTTCAAGGAAACTATCCCGGCAGCATTTCAAGAACTCTTCCTCGAGCCCACCGCGTCCAACGTGGGTCGACCAATCAATATGTAGATTGAAATCCCCCATAATTATCGCTGTTCCATTCCTGCACACCGCATTTATTTGCACGTTAGTAGCCCTCCCCACCTCCAGATCATTATTTGGGGGCCTATAGACGACACCCACCAGCGTCTTCCTCCCTTTGCTGTTCCTAATCTCCACCCACAACGATTCCACGTTCTGCTCTTTGGCTTCTATATCATCCCTTACTACCACCCTGATGCTATCCTTAATCAGCAGAACTACGCCCCCCCCTTTTTCCTCCAGCCTATCCTTCCTAAGCACTTGATACCCCTCAACATTCAGCTCCCAGTCCCTGTCACCCTGCAGCCACGTCTCTGTAATGGCCACCAGATCATATCCATTTGTGCTGATCTGCGCCACCAGCTCATTGACTTTATTCCGAATGCTTCGTGCATTCAGATAAAGTGCCTTCATCCCAGCCTTCACCTGTACCCTATTTGCACGAACGCCACCAACCTTACTCACGCACCCTACTCCCTTTATTATTGGGACATCCTTGGCCTCTTCCCGTACCTGTACCCTTTCCTTTACTTTAGACCCTGTAATTTCACCTTCAAGTATTTAAATAATTCACTTTTGAAAGCCACTCAAGCTGCTTCATCACCTTTTCAGAGAATGAACAAGATCACAATAGCTCACTGTGTAAAAACTTCATCTTACCTTGGGTTCTGTTGCCAATTACCATAAGTCATGCCCTCCTGCCATAAATATGTACACCATTCCATAGCCTCTTCTCCATAGAATTTCACAGCACTGTGCATCCTTTTCATGTTACCTTCTCGAGACACATGTCTCAGTCTGTAAGCCCATTCCTCTAACTTGCCTGCCATTTGTACATTACCATTTCTGGTAATCCTAAACACACATTTCGTGCCACAAACTCGGATAGGAACTGGAGAAGGGATCTTGCTGGGACATACAGGATTTTCTCTAAAGTCATTTTGTCCCTTATCCAGCTTTCAAAGCCTCACAAAAATCTATCCCTCTGACTGCTTTTGGTGTTTCTCACTCCAAACTCTGTCCATTCTCTCTTAGACTAATCAGGCAATTTGTTTTTCTTTCTTAGCCGGTAGGTAGGATGAGTGATCAGGTGGTGTTTAAAAATCATGAAGGATTCAGGCTGGGGAAACAGTTTTTCTTTGTTTCCAATAGCTGATAGGTCAATAACCAGGGAGCAAACATTTCAAACAATTCTCAAAAGAGTAAGACGTGACAAGGAGAAACACTCTTACACACATGGTCAGGATTTAAAATGAACTGCCTGATAACATGATGGCTGCAGATTAAAAGGAAGTCTTCACAAGCGAATTGGTAAAATACTCAGTAAAAAAAAGTCACGAGATAAGAGGAAAGAACAAAGAAGTGGGATTGTTCTTCAAAAGTGTTAGCAGAAGGGCCAAATTGTGCAGCATTTGGACTTTAGATCCAGGATCTGAAAACTTCAATGGTCTGGATCCAAATCCAAGGTTCACCTTGATCCTTTAGAAGGAATGTGAACAAGTGGTGGCTCTCCTCAACAGGCCAATCAGATATGGAGAGAAATCAACAGTTAAACACTATTCAGAGCCATTATTATCACAAATATGTCCAGATTTCAGAAATGGATATGACAATTTTGAACCAATGACATCAAGGCTTACAATACTTTATTGCCTACCTAATAGAAGGAGTCAAGAGATCCAATTATTGATTCTCATTTATTACTATATTACTTGTGAATCATCAGGTCAACCCCACTTGCAGGATACCAAACATATCCAACCGCTCCACATTTAATTTTGATGGTATAGTTTCACAACATTTACAAATACTGGAGGACAGAGAGCAGCTCCACAATGTATAACAGAAGCTTTAATGAGCAACCAACAAACTGGGGTTGGGCGATGCAGTGGCACTCAAGAGACCTGGTTTCAAATCCAGGCCAAATGAAGCAGATGTTCTCAAGTGTCTGCTGTATGGATCCCACGTAAAAGCACAAATGTCACAGTATTATTATGGTGAGACCATTTGGCCCATTGTGTCTGCACTAGCTCTCCAAATGAGCCTTGTGACTTAGTGCATTCCCCTGCCTTTTCCCCATACCACTGCACAATGTTTCCATTCAAATAATCATCTGATGCCCTCTTAAATGCCTCGATTGAACCTGCCTTCACCACACTTCCTGGCAGTGCATTCCAGACAGGAGACACTCACTTTGTATAAAAGTTTTTCCCCCATTGCTTCTTTTGCAAATCATTTTAAATCTGTGTCCTCTTGTAAAATGACCCAGAACAAGGGGGAGCAGTTTCTCCCTATCCATTCTACCCAGACCCTTCATGATTTTGAGCATCTTTATCAAACCTCCTCATAACCTTTTTCTTTCCAAGAAGAACAGTCCCAATCTCTCCAACCTATTCTCAGAACTCAGGTTTCTCATCCCTAGAACGATCCTGGTAAATAAATAAGTTTGGAAAGTCTCAAACCAGTCTTTATGGGCATTGAACTCAAAAACCTTATAATATGTCACTGACACTCATTCATAGGGACACAGAGTCATAGAGGTTTACAGCATGGAAACAGGCCCTTTTGTTTTTTTTTTAAAAGAGCCTTAAGCTAATTCCAATTGCCCACATTTGCCCCACATCCCTCTGTACCCATCTTACCCATGTAACTGTCTGATGCTTTTAAAAAGACAAAATTGTACCCCACCTCTACTACTACCTCTGGCAACCTTTTTCCAGACACTTACCATCCTCTGTGTGAAAAAACTGCCCCTCTGAACACTTTTGTATCGCTTCCTTCTCTTCTTAAACCTGTGCCCTCTAGTTTTAGGCACCCCTACCTTTGGGGAAAGATATTGACTATCTAGCTGATCTATGCCCCTCATCACTTTATAGGCCTCTATAAGATCACCCCTCAGCCCTCTACACTCCAGAGAAAAAAGTCCCAGTCTATCCAGCCTCTCCTTATAACTCAAACCATTAAGTCCTGGAAGCATCCTAGTAAATCTTTTCTGCACACTTTCTAGTTTAATAATATCCTTTCTATAATAGGGTGACCAGAATTGCACACAGTATTCCAAGTGTGGCCTTACCGATGTCTTGTACAACTTCAACAAGACATCCCAACTCCTGTATTTCATGTCCTAACTGATGAAACTAAGCATGCTGAATGTCTTCTTCACCATTCTGTCCACCAGTGACTCTACTTTCAAGGAGTTATGAACCTGTACCCCTAGATCTCTTGGTTCTGTAACTCTCCCCAATGCCCTACCATTAACTGAGTAAGTCCTGCCTTGGTTCAATCTACCAAAATGCATCACCTCACATTTACCTAAGTTAAATTCCATCTGCCATTTGTCAGCCCACTGACCTACAGGAGCAGGATTAGGCCATTTGGCCCCTTGAACCTGCTCCTCCTTTCAAATCAATCATGGTTGATCTTCTATTTCAACACTACCTTCCTGCACTATTCCCTTATCCCTTGATGTCATTGTTATCTAAAAATCTATCAACTTCTGCTTTAAACATATTCAATGATTGAGATTGCACAGCTCTCTGGGGTAAATCACCACCTGAGTGACAGCAGAAATTCCTCATCTCGATTCTAAATAGTCTAGCTCTTATTTTGAGACTGTCCCTTGATTCAAGAACCCACAATCAGGGGAAACATCTCTTCTGCACCTATCTTGTCAAGTCCTGGCAGAATTTTGTACACTTCAATGAGGTCACCTCTCATTCTTCTAAACTGGAGAGAATATAGACCCAGTGTACTTAATCTCTCCTCCTTGATCAATCCCGCCATCCCAGCAATGAGGCTGCTCAATCTTTGTTACATTTCCTTTATGAACATATACTATTCCTTAAGTAAGGAGACCAAAATTCTACACAATACATCTGGTGTGGTTCGAACACAGAAGAGAGATCTGCGCATGCACGGTTGCACCCTCTACCATGCTAGTTTTTCTGGCAAACATAGGCCTCGCTCCCTCCCCCAACTGGTGGGCAATAGACTGTTCATTTTTTTGCACAGAGTGGTATAAGGTTGGACTATGGCGTCACTGAAAAAACAGATTTGAAACTCTCCCATTTTCACGCTCGGTCCGGAGTTAGGATATTTTGGTAAGATTGCCCCCACAGTGTTCTTCTGACAGGTCAGTAATGATGCAAGTCACATAAAGCCAAAAATGAGACTCAACCATAGAAAATGTTAGCCCACATTTTGTCCTATGAATCTTGTTCCTTATGTGCTTCCTTGATATTTCTATCTACAGCAGACATTTCACACAATCACGTAACTTGACAAATAGAAGGATGAAACCTTTGAAATAAAAACAAAGAACAAAGAAAAGTAGAGCACAGGAACAGGCCCTCTGACCCTCCAAGCCCATGCCAATTATAATGCCCTAACTAAAAAAAAACCTTCTGCCCTTACTTGGTCCATATCCCTCTATCCCATCTCTATTCACATACCCATCCAGATGCCTCTTAAATGTTTGCTAATGTGCCTGCTTCCACCACCTCCTCTGATAGCGCGTTCCAGGCACCCATCACTCTGCGTGAGGAAAAACTTCACCCACACATTTCCTTAAACTTTCCCCTCTCACTTTGAACCTGTGCCCCGTTATAATTGACACTTCCACCCTGGGAAAAAGTCTCTGACTATCCACCCTGTCTGTGCCTCTCATAATTTTGTAGACCTCTATCACGTCTCTCCTCAGCCTCTGTCTTTCCAGTGAAAACAATCCTAGTTTATTCAACCTCTCTTCATATCATAGCCAACACCCTCGAGACCAGGCGACATCATGACGAAACCTCTTTGCATTCTCTCCAAAGCTTTCACATCCTTCTGTTGATGTTAATGGCAACCAGAACTACATGCAGTACTCCAAATGTAGCCTAACCAAGGTTTTATATAGCTGCAACATAATTTCCAACTCTTGCACTCAATGCCCCTACCAATGATGGCAAACGTGCACGTTCGAGCAGCATTTTGTTGAGGAAGATGTGGTTTCATTTTCTAACAGAATGTTGAGGTTTGAAAGGTTTTTTCCAATGGAACTGCACACCAGTAAATCAACTCAGCACATCCTGCGCTTCAGTCTCTCTGGCTACTTCATGGTAAATTCTGTCAACAAAATTCCATTGTGTCTGGGTCGAACGCCTGGTGTATGCTAATGGTTATATATGTTTTACATTGATAGTTGGGGTCAAAACTAGCCTGTGTACTTTCAGCTGGACCGTTGAATAAGGTTTTATTTGACTTCTAGTTCTATAATACTAGCTCAGCTTTGCAATCCTGCGCACACACTCCCTATATTAAACAGCAAAGAAGCAAATGTGCACTCCCTCAAACCATCAGTCTGTATATACGGAACAGAAGAGAAAACAGCTGGCCATGAATAAGTGAGTATAATTTAAAAGTTTTCTTGATGTTCACAGATGTCATTAAAATTGTGCCGCAGAACTACAGTATCATAACCCTTATTTCTCAAATATATCTTATAATACTGACTAAAACAAAGAACAAAGAAAACTACAGCACCAGAACAGGTCCTTCAGCCCTCCAAGCCTGTGCTGATCATAATGCCCTAACTGAAAAAACCCTTCTTGTCCTTACTCGGTCCGTATCCCTCTGTTTTGTTTCAATTTGTGTACACATCTAATGAAAACTGAAAACAGAAACTGTACTCAATTTAAGTTCAGCTTAATAAAAGTACACAAATTAGTTCCATGCAGTTGTAAATTTCTAACACAACAGGAATTAAACTCAGCATTTAAAAAAAATCTCATGTATGCAAGTGAGACAGACTTAATTATGATTATTTGCAATGTTGAGATCTATTTCAGAACTCCAGCACTTAAAGTATATAGCTAAATATTTTCTTGTGCACAAAATGAAAGGAGAATTCATTAATGCTACTGAGATTCTACCAACACCATTTAATGAAATCTGTAAATTCTCATTATTTTAAGCTATTGTGATTTTTAAGCAGAAAACATTTATAAAGGCATTTAATAACACATATGTAAAATTATCCCAGATAATTTATCTCAAATTACCTGTTTTACAAAAACAGTATTATTCAGCCCTTTTGTCAGGCTACAACTGTGAATGTTTATTATCTTACTGAGTTGAAATAATGGTTCCTGCGTCCTTTCAAGTTATCCATGCTTTCTTCTGTTCCTACCACTCCGTTGCCCCAGTTAACAAAAATCAAACATAATCGCTTCCCCCTTAGCTTCTTAACAAATGAAACAAAAAGCTCAGACTAATACATGAATAGAGCCTTCCCCATTCCAAAGCTGCTGAAAATCTCAGGCTCAATTCCTACAGGTTTACAGCATGGAAACAGGCCCTCAGCCCAACTTGTCCATGATGCCCTTTTTTTTTAACCCCTAAGCTAGTCCTAATACCCGACCTTTGGCCCATATCCCTCTATAGCCATCTTACCCATGTAACTGTCTAAAGCTTTTTAAAAGACAAAATTGTACCCGCCTCTACTACTACCTCTGGCAGCTTGTTCCAGACACTCATCACCCTCTGTGTGAAAAAATTGCCTCTCTGGACACTTTTGTTACTCTCCCCTCTTACATTAAACCTATGCCCTCTAGTTTCAGATTCCCCTAACTTTGGGAAAAGATATTGCCCATCTATCTGTGCCCTTCATTATTTTATAGACCTCCATAAGATCACCCCTCAGCTTACTACACTCCAAAGAAAAAATTCCCAGTCTATCCAGCCTCTCCTTATAACTCAAAGCATAAATTCCCAGTAGCATCCCAGTATTGCCCTTTATGTATTTGTAGAAGCCCTTTGGATTCTCCTTTGCCTTATCTGCCAAAACAATCTCGTGTTTCCGGTTTTCCCTCTTGATTTCCACCACAACCTCAATGTCCCGAATCATTCAGGGTTCCCTATTTCTGCCAGCCTTGCCCTTCACTTTAAGAGGAATGTGCTTACACTGAGCCCTGGTTAACACACTTTTGAAAGCCTCCCACTTATCAGATGCCTTTTTGCCTTCCCACAGACTCCCCCAATTAATTGTTGATAGTTCCTGCCTGCTACCATCAAAATTGGCCTTGCCTCAATTTAGAATTTTAACTTTTGGGCCAGACCTATCATTCTCTAAAACAGGTCAACAGAATGGTGAAGAAGGCATTCAGCATGCTTGGTTTCATTGTTCAGAACATTGAATGCTATCCTAAAACTAATGAAATTATAGTCACTAGTCCCAAAGTGATCCCTCACTAACACTTCTGTCACCTGCCCTTCCTCATTTCCCAAGAAGTCATCAAGTTTGCCCCCTCTTTAGTTGGGTTATCCACATTCTGAATGAGAAATTCCTCCTCAATACGGTCAATAAATTTCTCTCCACCCAAGTTTCTAATACTATGGCCGTCCCAGTCAATGTTGGGAAAGTTAAAATCTCTGACTATTACCACCCTATTTTTCTTGGAGCTATCTGTAATCTCCTTACATATTTGCTCCTCAATTTCCCGCTATCGGGGGCCTACTGTACAATCCTATCAAAGTGATTCCCCCTTCTTATTTCTCAATTCGACTCATATAGACTCAGTGGTCAAACCATCGAATATATCCTCTCAGTACCGGCGGGATGTTTCCCTCAGTCAGAAGTGCAACTCTCCTGTTCTATCTTTCCGATAGCATCTGTACCCTGGAACACTGAGCTACCAGTCCTGTCCTTCCCTTAGCCATGTTTCAGTAATTGCTACAATATCCCAGTCCCATGTACCCATCCACGCCGAGTTCATCTGTCTCGCTCGTCTATGTCTATCCTATGAATTGAAATGAAATTTCAATTAGAAGCTAATAATACAAAAAGTGAAATAATTATGCCTTTGTGGAAACAATTTTTCACTCTACATTTGCATGAAAGGATTTCATTACCGTAGGAATTTAGAAGTTGATTTTAGGAGGGAAGGTTTATTAAAGAACTGCAGAGAGAGAGCGAGATTTAGGGGGCAATTCCAAAGCAGAGAGAGTCAGCAGCTGAAAGCAGACTACCAAAGGCAGAGTATTGAAAATTAGGGATACAAAGAACAAAGAACAACCCCAGCACGGGAAACAGGCCCTTCGGCCCAACAAGCCCGCGCCGCCGCATCACCCTACACCTATTCTACCCTGCGTGTCTACAAATGGAACCCCTAACTTAGCCAGATTCAGGGGAGAATAGTGTCAATTTGGTAAAACCAATGCACAAGAGGCTAGAATTAGAGAAACATGGAAATCTCGGAGGACAGGGCTGAAGCAAGATTCAGAGACGGGATCAAATTTTCACCTCCATATATATGGCTTTGTCAAGGGCAGGCCGTGCCTTACAAGCCCAGTTGAGTTCTTTGAAAATGTAACTAAACACATTGATGAAGGTAGAGCGGTGGATGTGGTTTACGTGGACTTCAGCAAGGTGCTTGATAAAGTACCCCATGAAAGACTTCTTGAAAAAGGTGAGAGGGCGTGGGATCCAAGGGGCTTTGGCCTTGTGGATCCAGAACTGACTTGCCTGCAGAAGGCAGAGAGTGGTTGTGGATGGGTCTTTTTCTGCATGGAGGTCGGTCACCAGTGGAGTGCCCCAGGGATCTGTTCTAGGACCCTTGCTGTTTGTCATTTTCATAAATGACCTGGATGAAGAAGCGGAGGGATGGGTTAGTAAGTTCGCCGATGATACGAAGGTTGGTGGTGTTGTGGATAGTCTGGAGGGATGTCAGAAGTTGCAGCAAGACATAGATAGGATGCGGAGAAGTGGCAGATGGCCTTCAACGCGGATAAATGTGTAGTGGTCCATTTTGGCAGGACCCCTGGGATGAAGGAGTACAATATCAAGGGTAGGACTCTTAGCAGTGTTGAAGAGCAGAAGGACCTTGGGGTCCAGGTCCATAGGACTCTTAATTCGGTCTCGCAGGTGGAAGATGCGGTCAAGAAGGCGTATGGTGTACTGGCCTTCATTAATCGAGGGATTGAGTTTAGGAGTCTGAAAGTAATGCTGCAACTTTATAAGGCCCTTGTCAGACCCCTCTTGGAGTACTGTGCGCAGTTCTGGTCGCCTCACTACAAGAAGGATATGGAAGCAATTGAGAGGGTGCAGAGGAGATTTACAAGGATGTTGCCTGGATTGGAAGGCATGCCTTATGAGGATAGGTTGAGGGAGCTAGGTCTCTTCTCCCTTGGGAGACAAAGACTGAGAGGCGACATGATAGAGGTTTATAAGATGTCCAGAGGTGTAGATAGGGTGGATTCTCAGAGGCTATTTCCCAGGGCTGAAATGGTCACTACGAGGGGACACAGGTTTAAGGTGCAGGAGAGCAGGTACAGAGGAGAAGTTAGGGTTAAGTTTTTCACTCAGGGGGTGGTGAGTGAGTGGAATCGGCTGCCAACGGTGGTGGTAGAGGCGAACTCGCTGGGGTCTTTTAAACAGACTTCTGGATGAGTGCATGGGATTTAATGGGACTGAGTGTTATAGATAGACCTGGTAGGTATGTATATGATCAGCGCAACTTGTGGGCCAAACAACCTGTTTGTGCTGTAGTGTTCTATGTTCTATATGGAGGGAGAAGGGCCACAGAACCCTTGCCATTGGCAGATGTGCCAGTTTCCTGTTACCAAAGAAACAATGGACATTAAAGGATCTGGGAATGACTTGAACAAAATTAGGTGGGTGGAATATTAAAGGGATGAGGGAGCAGGAAGATAATAGGGGCATACTGAAGGACATTGGGTGTGAGCAACAGAAGGTTAATATGCGCAGGGAGAAAAATAGCTGCATAAACCTGACAGGTCCAGAGATCTATTTCTATAAACGATATGGGAGAAGGGGGCCATGAACAAAGCCAAAAGATACAAAAAGGTGATCTTGAAAGTAGGGAAGAATCCTCCATATGTTTATATACTGCCTCATTACCATAAATATGAATAGAATCAGCAGACAGCACTGCCACAGGGATATGTGCAGAGGATGGTGTGGTCTAAATGTACCAAGAATTGAGGAAGATGAGGAGAGCAACAGGACTATGTCAGGTTATTTGAGGTTTGAATCAATGCAGTCTCAGTGCTACTAATGGATTTCATAGATCCTCACCCAGGTCTCTGCAAGCATAAGTAGGAGAAAGCTTAGGATTTGTGAGAAAATGTTCAACAACAGCTCACCGTGAAAGCATCACCTTAAGATTTTCCCTCTCTAGGCTCTGGGGAAAAGCCAGGTCTTTGCCCAGCATCTGGTTAGACTCAAATCAGCAAGTTCTTGAGGCAAAGGCTCTAACTACCAACCCCGCTTTCAACTCCAATGCTACCTAGCTGTACAAAATCAGTTTAGTATGGAATCCTATTCCATATCACAGAGCAGATGCAGAACTGTGCATCATTTTTGAAGGTCTAATTTGGAGTCTGGGAAGCCACATGGTGTAATTATATCTGACATTTGAGATGTTGAATTTGCTTGTATTTGGGTAATGTTCAATAAGAACACGATAAAGAGTAGAATTAAGCTTGATGCACACAGGATATCAGGATATTCAGTGTCCAGCTTTATTGGATTTTAAGCTCATGGAAGTCTAACATGGAAAAGCTGTCAGCAGGGTATTAAATACCAAAAATGATATTAAAAGATAAAAACAAGCTACATTTTTTAAAAAAACTACGTAAATCTTATAATCCCATCCATGCGCAGAATCGGTAAAAATAAATTACAATGGAAGAAACAGTCTCCATGGTTTGGTAACAAAAGCTGTACAAATAGGATTCCAGTTTACTCATAGCCCTATGCAAATGTTTGTCCTTTAATCTGGAGGAGCATTGTTGAACAGTAAAACACCTTCACCTTTAGAATATTTTCAAAGTTTGTCAGCTTTTTACAGTCGTCTTAAGCAGTGTTTCCGATTCAAATAGTCAGTTATTATATAAAGCTTACAATCAGAGAATTCTTCCATTACATGCATATACAATTCAAATCATACCTCAATGATATCAAACAAAAAATTGTGTACAGAACAAATCTAGTGCTCTGGCACATCTGGAGATAAAGAACACTGTTCTTGTAAATGTAACACTGGTAAACATTTATCTTGCTGCACTACCCTGAACCAGTTCTGTATCACCAGAAGTATTGAACATTTCCCAATAAATTATGAAATTAGCATTGGTCTTGTCTAATTTTAAGCCAGTTACAATTTCTGTCTGATGTAAAGCATACCTGTATCATGTAGAGTTGGGCAATACGATACTCATCAACACTCATGGGAAGAGGGATGTGGTATTCTTTTATAAGCATTTTGTCTTATAGAAAGTCCTTTCACGGTTTAAAAAAATAATCCAAGGACTGCCAGCAAACCCTTCGAGCTTATGATTCATAAACACAGCTGGAAAAAGAAGGAACAGCAGCCTGTTAAACATTGTTTCAAATAATTATTTATAACCATCTTAACTCTATAGGTTGCGTTACAACCCACCCACCTTAATTGCCTCCTTAATCCATTGGCTAAAATTCCTCCCACCCCCTTCACTCCATTTGTTTAAACCCTGGCACTAGTCCTTAGTTCAATACAGCTAATCACTGTATTCTACATAACTGCTAATGCTGGAAATAAAGCAGTATTTGGCTGTAGTCACTTCCACGTCACTCCTCTTGAAATTTTCCACCCTACAGAACTTGTTTATAAACAAGGCATTCCCCCCTGAGGTGTATACATGTTCTGTGCTCATAAAGAACAGCAAATTACAGGCAGGTTGACCATTATTTACTCTGCTTAGTTGGAAACCATCAGTTTGGGGAGGAAATATTTAATGGTAATAGTCGGAACATGTACCAGACAGGAAATGTACTGTGGCTTTATGATGGTATAGCATCTACTATCCTATTGGCTTTCAAGGGAAATAAACACAAGCCATAATATAGAATTGAAAATGTAATTCAAAGATTCTACAATCTAAAGGTAATTGCCAAAACTAAATTATCAAAATTGTTTAAATTCACTTATTTTAATTTATAGGCAATTACTCAAAATGTATTTCCCTTAACTTCTATGAAGGTTCTAATAAAATGTTTATGCTCCTACGGGTACAGTAGAGTCTTGTTAGTTTATTCAATCTATTTCACGTCCCAGTTAGCAGGGTGAATAAAAGTGACCTTAGGTGATTCATTCAGAAATGTTTACTTATATAGTAACGAAACCCCTAGCCTCTGCTTAGAAAATCCACAAGACAGCAGTCACAATAGAAGCTGATTATTGAATACATCAATTCCCTGCTCTATCAATCTGTACAATATACTGGCTTCACTGTTGCATTTGAGGATGTCACTAAACAAGAATCCTCTTCTTAGTTTTAGGAGTAAATGCCTATGATTTAAGATCCCAGTCCATTGAACATCTGACCAGCATTAGCCACAGTGCTGCACTTAGTGGTTTTAAACTCTAGGACCTGTCTTCCAATTTCATGTTGTCAAAATGTTTTGATTTTAAATGTTGCATACTTGCCGAATTGCAGCATAAATTAGTTATGGTGCATTTAGAGAAACTGCACAATTTATCCAGATATTCAATGGTAGCTGCAATAACAGAATTAGCATTTCCCCTCAGAACAATAAGAACATAAGAAATAGGAGCAGCAGTAGGCCATCCAGCCCTTCGAGCCTGCCCCGCCATTCAATAAGATCATGGCTGATCTGTTGTGGCTCAGTTCCACATTCCCGCCCTCTCCCCATAACCCTTAATCCCCTCGCTTATCAAAAACCCATCAACCCGCGTCTTAAAACTATTTAGCGAGGCAGCCTCCACCACCTCAACAGGCAGAGAATTCCAGAGATTCACCACCCTTTGAGTGAAGAAGTTCTTCCTCAACTCCATTCTAAACCCCCCCCCCCCCTTATCTTGAGGCTGTGCCCTCTAGTCCTACTGTCCTTTCTGAGCGGGAAGAGTCTCTCCACCTCTATCCTATCCATCCCATTCATCATCTTATACGTCTCAATGAGATCTCCCCTCATTCTTCTAAACTCTAACGAGTACAAGCCTAGTTTATTCAGTCTCTTCTCATAGCTCAACCCCCTCAACTCCGGATCAACTCCCTCAACTCAGCATCAACAGTTCGACACACAGCCGCATGCTGTCACATGGGGAATACTGTTACAACCGCAGCAAATCTACAAATGGGGAACAGTGAGATTATTCAAGATTTCTGGTTTTACACGTAGAGGATTATTTTAAAAGCCAGGATAACCCAGAAAGCTGTAAAACAAGGGCTAGAAAGACTGACAACTGTTGCACAATGTGTCTGTAAAACAGCCAGAATGGTGGCCAAGTGGCAAACCATCCAAAAATACAAACACTTGCAATTAAAGCCGACGCCAATAAGTAACGACACCTGCACCTGCTGTCCTTACCCTTCTAGGGGCCAAGGTTGAACATAAGAAATAGGAGCAGGAGTAGGCCATCCAGCCCTTCAAGCCTGCCCCGCCATTCAATAAGATCATGGCTGATCTGTCGTGTCTCAGTTCCACATTCCCGTCCACTCCCCATAACCCTTAATCCCCTCACTTATCAAAAACCCATCAACCCGCGTCTTAAATATATTTAGCAAGGCAGCCTCCACCACTTCAACGGGCAGAGAATTCCAGAGATTCACCACCCTTTGAGTGAAGAAGTTCTTCCTCAACTCCGTTCTAAACCACCCCCCCTTTATCTTGAGACTGTGCCCTCTAGTCCTACTGTCTTTTCTGAGCGAGAAGAGCCTCTCCACCTCTATCCTATCCATCCCATTCATCATCTTATATGTCTCAATGAGATCTCCCCTCATCCTTCTAAACTCCGAGTACAAGCCTAGTTTATTCAGCCTCTCCTCATAGTTCAACCCCCTCAACTCCGGTATCAGCCTAGTAAACCTCCTCTGCACTCCCTCCAAGGCCAAAATATCCTTGCGTAAGTGCGGTGACCAAAACTGCACACAGTACTCCAGCTGTGGCCTCACCAGCGCCCTGTACAGTTGCAGCAAGACCTCCCTACTTTTATATTCAATCCCCCTCGCTATGAAGGCCAGCATCCCATTCGCCTTCCTGACCACCTGCTGCACCTGCAGGCTGGGTTTTTGCGACTCATGCACAAGGACCCCGAGGTCCCTCTGCACCGTTGCATGCTGCAGTTTTTCGCCACGTAAGTAATAGTCCTTCCTACCAAAGTGGACCACCTCGCACTTGCCAACATTAAATTCCATTTGCCAGTTCCTGGCCCATTCGCCCAGCCTATCTAGATCCTTCTGCAGACTCTCCACACCCTCCGCACAATTTGCCGTTCCACCAATCTTGGTGTCATCAGCAAATTTCGACACCATACACTCGGTTCCCTCCTCCAGATCATCTATATAAATGGTAAATAGCTGAGGCCCCAGCACCGATGCCTGGGGTACTCCACTAGTCACCAACCGCCAATCCGAATAGCACCCATTGACCCCCACTCTCTGCCTCCTATTTGACAGCCAATCCCCTATCCACGCTAACACCCTACCCCCAACTCCATGCCCCCTGACCTTCTGTAATAACCTCTTGTGCGGCAACCTCTTGTGTTTGGAAGATGATGTTGAAGGAGCTTTGGCAAGTTGCTACAGTGCATCTTGTGGATTGTACTCACTGCTGCCATTATGTGTCACTTAGAACACAGAAAAACTACAGCACAATCAGGCCCTTTGACCCACAAGTCACGCCGAACATTTCTACCTTCTAGGCTTACCTATAACCCTCAATCCTACTAAGTCCCATGTACTCATCCAGAAGTCTCTTTAAAGACCCTATTGAATCCGCCTCCACCACCACCAATGGCAGCTGATTCCACTCACCCACCACCCTCTGACTGAAAAACCTACCCCGATATCTCCTCTGTACCTACTCCCCAGCACCCTAAACCTGTGTCCTCTTGTTGCAGCCATTTCAGCCCTGGGAAAAAGCCTCTGAGAATCCACCCAATCAATACCTCTAAACATCTTATACACTTCTATTAGGTCACCTCTCATCCTTTGTCTCTCCAAGGAGAAAAGACCAAGCTCTCTCAACTTATCCTCATAAGGCACGCCACCCAATCCAGGCAACATCCATGTAAATCTCCTCTGCAGCCTTTCAATAGCTTCCACATCCTTCAGGGAATATGTTGTTAGACTTCATCTCAATAGCATATTTGTGTAATTAATAAGGCTCAAATGATCAAACCTTACTGTAAGTAAACTTTGTGATGTGAAGTCTTATTGGCAAGATTTCTGAACTTTGGGGTACGTTGTCAAGAAATTCCTAAAGCTCAAATCACAGAAAGCTGCGAGCGCCAAATGCTGAGATGTATGTTTAAGCACAGAACACATGGATCCTTTGGGAGTGAAGTTGTAGCTTGGACACATTTGAACTCCACTGAGTCAGCTTCGCAATAGAGAGAAGCTAAAGCAACAATGCTGATTGGTCAAGGTGACCCGAGGACTAGGTGTTCCAGGGCCTTTAGTCAAAGATACAGTTATAGCTTAAGAGTTAGTAAACTTAAATTAGCTTAAGAGTTAGACTGCAAAACTGATTGACTTGAAGAATGGTCTTGGACCTAGGATGTTCCGAGGGCCTCTGGTTACAGAACATAAGGACATAAGAAATAGGAGGAGTAGGCCAACCAGCCCCTCGAGCCTGCCCCGCCATTCAATAAGATCATGGCTGATCTGTCGTGGCTCAGTTCCACATTCCCACCCTCTCCCCATAACCCTTAATCCCCTCTCTCATCAAAAACCCATCAACCCGTGTCTTAAAAATATTTAGCGAGGCAGCCTCCACCACTTCAACGGGCAGAGAATTCCAGAGATTCACCACCCTTTGAGTGAAGAAGTTCCTCCTCAACTCCGTTCTAAAACGCCCCCCCTTTATCTTGAGGCTGTGCCCCCTAGTCCTACTATCCTTTCTGAGCGGGAAGAGTCTCTCCACCTCTATCCTATCCATCCCATTCATCATCTTATACGTCTCAGTGAGATCTCCCCTCATTCTTCTAAACTCTAACGAGTACAAGCCTAATCTATTCAGCCTCTCCTCATAGCTCAACCCCCTCAACTCCGGCATCAGCTTAGTAAACCTCCTCCTCTGCAATCCCTCCAAGGCTAAAATATCCTTGCGTAACGGAGGAACTTCTTCACTCAAAGGGTGGTGAATCTCTGGAATTCTCTGCCCGTTGAAGTGGTGGAGGCTGCCTCGCTAAATATTTTTAAGAAGCGGGTTGATGGGTTTTTGATAAGAGAGGGGATTAAGGGTTATGGGGAGAGGGCGGGAAAGTGGAACTGAGCCACGACAGATCAGCCATGATCTTATTGAATGGCGGGGCAGGCTCGAAGGGCCAGATGGCCTACTCCTGCTCCTATTTCTTATGTTCTTATGTTCTTATGTAAGTACGGCGCCCAAAACTGCACACAGTACTCCAGCTGCGGCCTCACCAATGCCCTGTACAGCCGCAGCAAGACCTCCCTACTTTTATATTCAATCCCCCTTGCGATGAAGGCCAGCATCCCATTCGCCTTCCTGACCTCTTGCTGCACCTGCAAGCTGGGTTTTTGCGACTCATGCACAAGGACCCCGAGGTCCCTCTGCACCGTCACCTGCTGCAGTTTTTCTCCACGTAAGTAATAATCCTTCCTACCATTATTCCTACCAAAGTGGACCACCTCGCACTTGCCAACATTAAATTCCATTTGCCATTTCCTGGCCCATTCGCCCAGCCTATCTAGATCCTTCTGTAGACTCTCCCCACCCTCTGCACAATTTGCCTTTCCACCAATTTTGGTGTCATCAGCAAATTTCGACACCCTACACTCGGTTCCCTCCTCCAGATCATCTATATAAATGATAAATACCTGAGGCCCCAGCACCGACCCCTGGGGCACTCCACGAGTCACCATCCGCCAATCCGAATAGCACCCGTTGACCCCCACTCTCTGCCTCCTATTTGACAACCAATCCTCTATCCACGCCAACACCCTACCCCCAACTCCATGTCCCCTGACCTTCTGCAATAACCTCTTGTGAGGTACCTTGTCAAACGCCTTCTGAAAATCCAGAAAGACCACATCCACCGGCTCTCCTCTATCCACCGCCCTAGACACATCCTCATAGAACTCCAGTAAATTTGTCAGACACGACTTCCCTTTAAGGAAACCGTGCTGCGTCTGCTCTATCAAGCAGTTCCCCTCAAGATGCCTCGCTATTTCCTCCTTGATGACGGATTCTAACATTTTACCTACAACAGACGTTAAACTAACCGGCCTATAATTCCCTGCCTTTTGCCTGGCACCCTTCTTAAACAACGGCGTAACATTAGCCATTTTCCAATCTTCCGGCACTTCCCCGGAATCCAGTGACGTCTGGAAAATAACCACCAAGGCATCCACTATCACCTCCGCCATTTCTTTCAGGACCCTCAGATGCATTCCATCCGGTCCTGGGGACTTGTCCACAATCAGCCCCTCCAGTCTGTCGAGCACCACCTCTCTAGTAACAGTAATGTCATCGAGACCCTCCAGTCCCACCACCTTTCCATCGCTAACATCCGGCAAATTATTCACGTCCTACTCCGTGAAGACAGAAACAAAAAAGTTATTCAAGACCTCCGCCATATCCCCATCCCCTACCACTAAGTCCCCCTTCTCATCCTCTAAGGGACCAACGTTCACCCTAGCCAGCCTCTTCCTTTTTATATATTTATAAAAACTCTTGCTATCCTTTTTTATATTAAGCGCTAGCCCAGCTTCATAGTTTCTCCTACCCTTCTTTATCAACTTCTTTGTCAATCTTTGTTGACATTTAAACCTCTCCCAATCCTCTTCTCGCCCACTACTCTTAGCTACTCTAAACACCTCCGCTTTTAATTTAACACTTTCCTTCACCTCCTTCGAAATCCACGGCTTATTACCTCTCCTCCTACGGTCCTTTTTGACCATCGGAATAAATTTCTGCTGAGCACCAAGAAAGATCTCCTTAAAGATCCTCCACTGCTCCTCAGCAGACCTACCTTCCAACGCGCTCCCCCAGTCCACATTCGCCAATTCTTCTCTCATCCTACCGTACTCCCCTCTGTTCAAACAAAGGACGCGTGTCCGGGAACCCACTTTCTCCTCCTCCATCTGCACCAGAAACTCCACCATACAATAATCACTCTCCCCAAGAGGACCCTTCACCGCAAGTTCCCGAATTCTACCCGCCTCATTACATAGCACCAGATCCAAGATAGCTCGCTCCCTTGTCGGCTCCAACACACACTGTTCCAGGAAACTATCCTGGCAGCATTCCAAGAGCCCACCGCGTCCAACATGGGTCGACCAATCAATATGCAGATTGAAATCCCCCATAACCACGGCCGTCCCATTCCTGCACGCCGCACTTATTTGCGCGTTAACAGCCCGCCCCACCTCCAGATCATTATTGGGGGGCCTATAGACAACACCCACCAGCATCTTCCTCCCTTTGCTGTTCCTAATCTCTACCCACAACGATTCCACCTTCTGCTCCTTGGCTCCAATATCATCCCTCGTTACCACCCTGATGCTATCCTTAATCAGCAGAGCTACGCCCCCCCCTTTTCCCTCCCGCCTATCCTTCCTAAACACTTGATACCCCTGTACATTCAGCTCCCAGTCCCTGTCACCTTGCAGCCACGTCTCTGTAATGGCCACCAGATCATATCCATTCGTGTCGATCTGCGCCACCAACTCATCCACTTTATTCCTAATGCTTCGCGCATTCAGATAAAGCACCTTCATCCCAGCCTTCACCTGGACCTTATTTGCTGGAACGCCACCAACCATACTCACGCCCCCTACTCCCTCTATTATTGGGACATCCTCGGCCTCTATCCTCACCTGTATCGTCTCCTTAACTTTAGACCCCGTAATGCCACCTACCCTCACACCCTCCCCCCCCTAATTAGTTTAAAGCCCTGTCTACAGTCCTATTTACACGATTAGCCAGCACTCTGATCCCAGCACGGTTCAGACCAACCCCATCCCACCTGAACACGTCCCACCTACCCCAATACTGGTGCGAATGCCCCATAAATTCAAACCCATTCCTCCCACACCAATCCCTGAGCCACCCATTCACTTCCTTAATCCTATCAACCCTACGCCCGTCTGCATTCGGTTCAGGCAGTAGCCCAGAGATGACCACCTTGTCAGTTCTACTTTTTAATTCCATTCCCAGCTTTTCATACTCCTTCCCCAGATCCTCAGTCCGCATTTTGCCTACGTCGTCGGCACCCACATGAACCACAACGACCGGATTCTCACCCTCCCACTCCAGGTTCATCTGCAGCCCAGCTGCGACATCCTGTACCCGAGCACCAGGCAGACAACACACCCTTCTGTGCACTTTGTCACTGTGACAAAGGACAGTGTCAATACGATTCACCCCACTATCCCCAATTACAACTACGTTCCTTTTCACCTTCTCTTTGCCTATGTCCTGCTGCATCACTGTACCGTGTGCAGTTTGCTCACCGACCTCACCTCCCTCGTCCAGACTGGAAGCAAGAACCTCAAACCTGTTATGCAGCTTGAGAGGCTGAGGCCTCCTCTCCCCACCCTCCTTCCTCCTCTCAGCAGCCCCCTCTTGTTCCTGACCCTTAGAGTTAGCCAGTCTGGGGGGGTGGATGTCTCTTGCACCCCATTGACAATGGCACCCTTTCTCCCCCTGATGAGCCTCAGCATCTGTAGCTCAGAGGCCAGCTCATCTACCTTGAGCTGGAGCTCCTCCAGCAACCTGCACTTACTGCAGACATGGTCACCGGGGAGGACCCTGGGGTCCACCAGTTCCCACATCATACAGAAACCACACATCACATGCCCCTCCATTATTCACTGCAGTAATTTTGAAAATTTCCACACGAACTCACCCGGCCCTTTTTCTCCCCAGCCCTTTTGATATTAAGCCCCAAATGCTCACTCTACTTCCCTCTCACTCCACTGCCCGCTCAGACGCTGCCCGCTGTCTACACCAGGCCTCCTTTTAAACCTGGCACTGATTTAAAGCTGGCTGGTCCACAACTCCTTCTAACCACTCCCTCAGAATTCTTAAAGCAGTAAATACAATAAAATAAATGCTTTAAACAGTTCTACAAAGAACAAAGTGCTTTAAACTTATTTAAACAGGTTTTTAAACAGGTAAAATCTTATGTCTCTCTGCTCCTTCACTCGTCTGCTCCAGCAAACAATGCAATAGAGATTCAAATTAAGGTGAGATTGTAGTGAGGATGCTAAGAATGCTCTTCCCATGGGTCAGGAGTTGCAAATGTTGGGTTAGCATTTGTCACAGGATACTTGCTGGGTCATTTGTCACGGGAGAAGAGTTAGGAATGGAACACTCACTGGGAGTATACATGTCAGAAATACGGCACTTGCTTGGAAGTTAGCATTTGTGTAGGACATTGCCATTACTTGTCATGGGCTCAGGCCAAGGGCTGCAGTAATAACCAAGGATTAGGCTTAGTGACTAAAGTAACTGTCACAGGACTGAGGATTGCTGCAATAATCCAGTTTTGGAGATCAGTGGATTGCCAGGGCTAAGAGAGGGTGAGTGAAAAAACATATGATCACTTAGCTCTGGAAAACTACAGACTTTGTTAGAAAGCTGTTTCCACTGAGGAAAGAGAAAGCACTCAGAAGCAGCTGTGACGTGTGTAGCTTCCATTATTCGGGTTAACAGGAAGCTGTAGGCTGGAAATGGATCCACGAAAGTTACATAAGAACATAAGAAATAGGAGCAGGAGTAGGCCATCTAGCCCTTCGAGCCTGCCCCGCCATTCAATAAGATCATGGCTGATCTGTCATGGCTCAGTTCCACATTCCCGCCCTCTCCCCATAACCCTTAATTCGCTCTCTTATCAAAAACCCATCAACCCGCATCTTAAAAATATTTAGCGAGGCAGCCTCCACCACCAACGGGCAGAGAATTCCAGAGATTCACCACCCTTTGAGTGAAGAAGTTCTTCCTCAACTCCGTTCTAAACCGCCTCCCCCCCCCCCTTTATCTTGAGGCTTTGCCCCCTAGTCCTACTATCCTTTCTGAGCAGGAAGAGTCTCTCCACCTCTATCTTATCCACCCCACTCATCATCTTATATGTCTCAATGAGATCTCCCCTCATTCTTCTAAACTCTAACGAGTACAAGCCTAGTTTATTCAGCCTCTCCTCATAGCTCAACCCCCTCAACTCCGGCACCAGCTTAGTAAACCTCCTCTGCACTCCCTCCAAGGCCAAAATATCCTTGCGTAAGTACGGCGCCCAAAACTGCACACAGTACTCCAGCTGCGGGCTCACCAATGCCCTATACAGCCGCAGCAAGACCTCCCTACTTTTATATTCAATCCCCCTCGCTATGAAGGCCCGCATCCCATTCGCCTTCCTGACCACCTGCTGCACCTGCAGGCTGGGTTTTTGCGACTCATGCACAAGGACCCAGAGGTCCCTCTGCACTGTCGCCTGCTGCAGTTTTTCTCCACGTAAGTAATAATCCTTCCTACCATTATTCCTACCAAAGTGGACCACCTCACACTTGCCAACATTAAATTCCATTTGCCATTTCCTGGCCCATTCGCCCAGCCTATCTAGATCCTTCTGTAGACTCTCCACACCCTCCGCACAATTTGCCGTTCCACCAATCTTGGTGTCATCAGCAAATTTCGACACCATACACTCGGTTCCCTCCTCCAGATCATCTATATAAATGGTAAATAGCTGAGGCCCCAGTACCGACCCCTGGGGCACTCCACTAGTCACCAACCGCCAATCTGAATAGCACCCATTGACCCCCACTCTCGGCCTCCTATTTGACAACCAATCCTCTATCCACGCTAACACCCTACCCCCAACTCCATGTCCCCTGACCTTCTGCAATAACCTCTTGTGAGGTACCTTGTCAAACGCCTTCTGAAAATCAAGACAGACCACATCCACCGGCTCTCCTTTATCCACCGCCCTAGACACATCCTCATAGAACTCCAGTAAATTTGTCAGACACGACTTCCCTTTAACGAAACCGTGCTGCATCTGTTCTATCAAGCAATTCCCCTCAAGATGCCTCGCTATTTCCTCCTTGATGACGGATTCTAACATTTTACCTACAACAGACGTTAAACTAACCGGCCTATAATTCCCTGCCTTTTGCCTGGCACCCTTCTTAAACAACGGCGTAACATTAGCCGTTTTCCAATCTTCCGGCACTTACCCGGAATCCAGCGACGTCTGGAAAATAACCACCAAGGCATCCACTATCATCTCCGCCATTTCTTTCAGAACCCTCGGATGCATTCCATCCAGCCCTGGGGACTTGTCCACAATCAGCCCCTCCAGTCTGTCAAGCACCGCCTCTCTAGTAACAGTAATGTCATCGAGACCCTCCAGTCCTACCACCTTTCCATCTCTAACACCCGGCAAATTATTCACGTCCTCCTCCATGAAGACCGAAACAAAAAAGTTATTCAAGACCTCAGCCATATCAAGTTGAATCCTTGAAGGTGCAAATGGACTTGTTATGTATGTTAGAGTTTATCCACCTCAGCTAAATCTCAAAGAAAGTCCTGAGTCAAGAGACCAAAAGCAGAAGACGCCAGAAGTCCTGGAATTCACAGACCAATACACATGCCATGTACTGTGCCATGCCTTGACTAATGACATTTGTTGTCCAATAAGCCAAGCCAGTTTGCATTTTAAATTAATAATTGTCCTTTTTGCCAATATCCCTTGACGAGAATATTTTTAACTCTGGAATTTAGTGCCAAGTCCAAATCCCTACAGTGTGGTGGATGGAGAGCCAATCAAGTGGCTGCCTTATCCAAGATTATGTTGAGATTCTTGAGTGTTGTTGGAGCTGCGCTCATCCACACAATTGGAGAGTGTTCCATCAATTGCTGACTTGTGCCTTGTAGCCAGTATATAGATTTTGAGAAGTCAGGAGATAAGTTACTTGTCACAGAATTCCTAGTCTCTGATTCTCTTGCAGCTACAATATTTAACTGGCTAATCCAGTTTAGTTTCTGGTCTGTTGTAACCCCCAGGATGTTGATAGTGGAGGATTCAGCAAAGCTAATGCCCTTGAGTGTCAAGGGGAGATGGTTAGATTCTCTCTTGTTGAAGACAGTCATTGTCTGACATCTGTAAGGCACAAATGTTACTTGCCCCTCATCAGCCCTGGCCTAAATATTGTCCAGCTCTGGGTGCATGCAAGCATGAACTGCTTCAGTGTCTGAGGAGTCACAAATGGTACTGAATGAACACTACAAACATCCCCATTTCTGACCTTATGCTGGTGGGAAGGTCATTGAAGAAGCTGAAGATGACATTGTTGCCTTGGGGAAAACCAAGTAACTCGTGGAGTTTAAATGATTGGCCTCTAACAACCTCAACTATCTTCCTTTCTGCTAGGTATGTTTCCAACCAGTGGAAAACATTCCTCCCACTGACTTCAATTTTACTCAGGATCCTTGATGTCACACTTGATCAAATATTGCCCCGATGTCAATAGCAGTCACTCTCACTTCATCTCTGGAACTCAACCCTTTTGTACATGTTTGGAACAAGGCTGTAATGAAGTCTGGGCTGAGATGCCCTGGCGAAACTGAGCAGTGAGCAGGAGATGGAAGAGTAAGTACTGCTTGATTGCACTGTCAATGACACCTGCCATCAATCTGCTTATGACTGAGAGTGGACAGATAGGGCAGTAACTCATCAGATTCAAGTTTCCCTCTGTTTGTGGATAGGGCATACTTGGGCAATTTTCCAGATTGCCAGCTTTGTAGTCATACAAATTGTTTCAGCCATGTCTTTTGTGCCGATGTCATAGCTCCAACAGGAGTGCAACTCATTTTTAGGCACACTTCTCTGCACAGGATTGATCCCTTGGACTTTTAGTAATGGTAAAGGGGAAATATGCTAGGCATGAGGTTACAGGTTATGTTTGAATACAATTCTGCAATTCCTGATGACCCAGGGTGCCTCATAGATGCAGTTTTGAGTTGTGAAATCTGTGCTGAATCAATCCTGTTCAGCGCGGTGGCAATGCCACACAACATGGTGGAGGGTGTTCTCAATGTCATTATGAAACTTTGTCCCCACATGGATGATGCAGTGCTATGGCCACCTATCAGTTCTGTCACGGACAGATGCACTGGGGAAAAATAGATTGGCGAGGACTCAGATCTGGTAGGCTTTTCTCTCTTATTACTGCCTGCTGCCAGTCCAATCTGACAGCTAAGTCCTTCAGGACTGAGCCAGCTCAATTAATAGTGATGGGACCAAACCACTCTTACTAATATAGGTTGAAGTGCCCTTCCTACATTATGTGCTCTCACAACCCTCACTGCATCCTCCAAGTGGTGTTCAACATAGAAGATGATGATTCATCAGCTGAGGGGAGGTGGAGGGTGGTAATCAGCAGGAGGTTTCCTGACCTTTGTATCTGAGCTCATTCATAAATCTCCACTCAGTCCCCATTCACAGCCTCTCAATATATCTTGTTCAGCAGTTTATTTGCATTCAATCCCACAAGGCCACTCAACTAAACAAAGACAACTGTTGGAAGTGGGAATTCTGAAATGAAAGCAGAAAATGCTGGAAATACTCAGCAGGTCCAGCAGCATCTATGGAGAGAGAGAAAGAGTTAACATTTCAGGTCAATGATCTTCCACCAATTCTGATAAAAGTCATTGGTTTGAAACATTGGGCGGATTTTCTAGCTGCATGTGCCACAAGGCTAGACATTCCCATCCAAGGTCAAAAAATTACAAAATACTATAGTGCAGAAGAGACCCTTCAGCCCATCGAATCAACACCAAGCATGAAGGGCCCTGGTTTGCCCACCTAATGCCATTTGACAGCACTTGGCCCATAGACAAGTTATTGAATGTTATGGCATGCCAAATACTCATCCAGATGCTTAAAGGATATGCGGCATCCTGCCTCCACCACCCTCCAGACAGTGCATTTCAATCCATCACAATCCTCTGGGCAAAAAGGTTTTTCCTCAAATCCACCCCCAAACCTCTCACCCTTCACTTTTAACTTGCATCCCTTGTAATTAACTGTTCAACTAAGGGAAATAGCTGCTCTCTATCCACCCTGTCCATGTCCCTCATAATCTTGAGCACCTCAACCAGGTCGCCCCTCAATGGGCCTCTACACAGTCTGCCAAATATTCTGTCCTGCCTGCTACAATTCCCATGGCGGGTGAGATGGGAAATTCCACCCATTAACTATTTCTCTCTATCTGTAAATGCTGCTCGGCATGCTGAGTATTTCCAGAATTTATTGGTTTTAACACAATGACAAAGTAAGACAAATAATTCTGCATCTGAATAATTAACTAATCAACCACCAAGTACTTAGTTATATAAAGCTGGGCTAGCGCTTAATATAAAAAAGGATAGCAAGAGTTTTTATAAATATATAAAAAGGAAGAGGCTGGCTAGGGTGAACGTTGGTCCTTTAGAGGATGAGAAAGGGGACCTAGTGGTAGGGGATGGGGATATGGCTAAGGTATTGAATAACTTTTTTGTTTGTCTCCACGGAGGAGGACGTGAATAATTTGCCGGGTGTTAGAGATGGAAAGGTGGTAGGACTGGAGGGTCTTAATGACATTACTGTTACTAGAGAGGCGGTGCTCGACAGACTGGAGGGACTGATTGTGGACAAGTCTCCAGGACCGGATGGAATGCATCCGAGGGTTCTGAAAGAAATGGTGGAGGTTATAGTGGATGCATTGGTGGTTATTTTCCAAACGTCGCTGGATTCCGGGGAAGTGCCGGAAGATTGGAAAACGGCTAATGTTACGCCGTTGTTTAAGAAGGGTGCCAGGCAAAAGGCAGGGAATTATAGGCCGGTTAGTTTAACGTCTGTGGTAGGTAAAATGTTAGAATCTGTCATTAAGGAGGAAATTGCGAGGCATCTTGAAGGCAATTGCTTGATAGAGCAGACGCAGCACGGTTTCATTAAAGGGAAGTCGTGTCTGACAAATTTACTGGAGTTCTATGAGGATGTGTCTAGGGCGGTGGATAGAGGAGAGCCGGTGGATGTGGTCTTTCTGGATTTTCAGAAGGCGTTTGACAAAGTACCTCATAAGAAGTTATTGCAGAAGGTCAGGGGGCATGGAGTTGGGGGTAGGGTGTTAGCGTGGATAGAGGATTGGTTGTCAAATAGGAGGCAGAGACTGGGGGTCAACGGGTGCTATTCGGATTGGCGGATGGTGACTAGTGGAGTGCCCCAGGGGTCGGTGCTGGGGCCTCAGCTTTTTACCATTTATATAGATGATCTGGAGGAGGGAACCGAGTGTAGGGTGTCGAAATTTGCGGATGACACCAAGATTGGGGGAACGGCAAATTGTGCAGAGGGTGTGGAGAGTCTGCAGAAGGATCTAGATAGGCTGGGCGAATGGGCCAGGAAATGGCAAATGGAATTTAATGTTGGCAAGTGTGAGGTGGTCCACTTTGGTAGGAAGAATGGTAGGAAGGACTATTACTTACGGGGCGAAAAACTGCAGCAGGCGACGGTGCAGAGGGACCTCGGGGTCCTTGTGCATGAGTCGCAAAAACCCAGCTTGCAGGTGCAGCAGGTGGTCAGGAAGGCGAATGGGATGCTGGCCTTCATAGCGAAGGGGATTGAATATAAAAGTAGGGAGGTCTTGCTGCAGCTGTATAGGGCATTGGTGAGGCCGCAGCTGGAGTACTGTGTGCAGTTTTGGGCGCCGCACCTGCGCAAAGATATTTTGGCCTTGGAGGGAGTGCAGAGGAGGTTTACTAGGCTGATACCGGAGTTGAGGGGGTTGAACTATGAGGAGAGGCTGAATAAACTAGGCTTGTACTCATTGGAGTTTAGAAGAATGAGGGGAGATCTCATTGAGACGTATAAGATGATGAATGGGATGGATAGGATAGAGGTGGAGAGACTCTTCCCACTGAAAAAAGACAGTAGGACTAGGGGGCACAGCCTCAAGATAAAGGGGGGGGCGTTTTAGAACGGAGTTGAGGAGGAACTTCTTCACTCAAAGGGTGGTGAATCTCTGGAATTCTCTACCCATTGAAGTGGTGGAGGCTGCCTCGCTAAATATTTTCAAGAAGCGGGTTGATGGGTTTTTGATAAGAGAGGGGATTAAGTGTTATGGGGAGAGGGCCGGAAAGTGGAACTGAGCCACGACAGATCAGCCATGATCTTATTGAATGGCGGGGCAGGCTCGAAGGGCCAGATGGCCTACTCCTGCTCCTATTTCTTATGTTCTTATATATTTGAACCTGCAGTATTTTGCTTTTATCTTTCATATATTTAACATTATTTGCAATTCTAAAATCAGTACATTTTGGCAGCATTGAGATGTTTCCATTCAAGATGTTGGCAGGCTGTGAATCACACCTTCAAAACCAATGTCCAAACAAGCAGCTTTTTTAAAGCTCATCACCTTTAAATTAATGTCAACTAATCTCTCCTGTCTTTTCTTTTGTTCTTTTCTCTCTGATCTTTTCCAGCCTTTATTTGTTTTAAGCCTCTCACATGTTTTAACCATTTTCCAGTTCTGATGAAAGATCTTCAAGTTAAAATATTAACTTGGATTTTCTTTCCAGACATGTTGTCTGACCTATTCCGTATGACCAGTCTTCTGTTTTTACAATGTTTAATGTTCAGTGTGCTGGATGTTCACCAGGCATGTGACAAGTGATGCGGTGCAGAGGCAGCAAAAACAAATCACTTGGATGCCTTTTTATGAGAATGACATTTTTTCCTATTCATCATTTCATTAACTGCTTTTGAATTATGAATCACCTTGTAAGATGTTAAACTACAATTAAAGGGTGAAAGGTCCTGCACTGTTCCCGTCTATTAACATAGATCAATGCAGTCTGTTAAGGGTTTCACAATCATGTCTGTCCAATCATCTTTCGCCTGATCTGCAATCCAAGTTCACTGACTGCAAATCTCAGCTCAAATTTCAGGGAATTTTGAGTTTAATAATTTCCAAGTAATAAAATCAGTGGAGGCCAATTTCCTGTATCAAAAGCATAAGCAAAAGGAAAGTTCAAAAACAGCAAGGTGAACAGCATTAACATCAGCTCAATCATCCAATATATTTTAGCAACAAAGGCTGGACAGCGTGCTTACTTGCTGAACTCGTTGGAAGAAAAGCTTCCTACAGCATTTCACACTGATCCAAGTCAAAATGCACCCATGGTCAGCTCACATGGGCCTCACGAGACAAATTGTACTCGACGGGTTAAGACTTGGGTTTCCAGTGCAAAACATATCATTCGCACACCCACTTGAAGTCCAATCAAGGCCAGTTTTATTCAGCCATTTTCTAACATAGTACAAATTTATTTTTGATAAATCTTCAACATAATATTCTGCGTGCTTTTCACAAATAGAATAAAATTGATCTCGTGTTTGGTCAAATAGGCAACAATCTCACAGATCAACTTTCAATTCCTATCCAACATGGGTTTTTATGACTATCGACAATCAATTCATGATCATCATTATCACGCAGATAAACGTGTAGTGGTCCATTTTGGCACAACCAATGGGATGAAGGAGTGCAATATCAAGGGTAGGAGTTTTAGCAATGTTGAGGAGCAGGAGGACCTTGGGGTCAGGGTCCATAGGACTCTTAAATCGGCCTCGCAGGTGGAGGATGTGGTCAAGAAGGCGAATGGTGTACTGGCCCTCATTAAAGCGAGGGATTGAGTTTAGGAGTCGGGAGATAATGCTGCAACTTTATAAGACCCTTGTCAGACCCCACTTGGAGCACTGTGCGCAGTTCTGGTCGCCTCACTATAGGAAGGATGTAGAAGCTATTGAGAGGGTGCAGAGGAGATTTACAAGGATGTTGCTGGATTGGGAGACATGCCTTATGAAGATAGGTTGAAGGAGCTAGGTCTCTTCGCCCTGGAGAGACAAAGGTTGAGAGGCGACCCGACAGAGGTTTATAAAATGTTGAGAGGAATAGATAGGGTGGATTCTTGGAGGCTATTTCCCAAGGCTGAAATGGTCACTATGAGAGGACACAGGTTTAAGGTGCTGGGAAGCAAGTACAGAGGAGATGTTAGGGATGTTTTTCACTTAGAGGGTGGTGAGTGAGTGGAATCAGCTGCCGTCGCTGGGGTCTTTTAAAAGACTTCTGGATGAGTACATGGAATTTAATGGGGTTGGGAGTTACAGATAGTTCAATGGCCTGGTAGGTATGGATATGATCGGCACAACTTGTGGGCCAAAGGGCCTGTTTGTGCTATAGTGTTCTATGTTCTATTAGACATAGAATTCTAGATCTTTATCGAATGAAATTTCACCATCTGCCATGGTGGGGCTCAAACCTGTGACCCTAAAGCACGGGCTCTGGATTATTAGTAGTCACCATCGTCCCTTGCTATAATAAATGTGCCAACCAGAACCTAGTTATTGCTGCTGACATAGGCTTGGTAATGAGGAATACTGCGATCAGGCAGCTTTCTGCAACCTTGAACACACTTGGCAGCAACATCCAAACACCAGAGCAGATACAATGGGGAACTTTTTTAAAAATCAAGCAGGAATTAATACAACTAGATTCATTTACTGTGTTCAGGTACAACTCTATTGCGGGAAAACACCAAATTTTGTTTACTCTGCTGGTTACAAGCCAATTTCTTCTCACCTCAGCAACCAATCTTGGATCATGCTTTTTTAAGATTTCTTTTTACAACATCTCAATTCTGTCAAAGATGAAACAGAGATTGATGATTACGAAGGATTACACAGGATACACAGCACAGAAACAAGCCATGAAACTGGCTCAATATTATTACAGAAAATTACTGCTTGCTCTAGGCTGATGCCGGAGTTGAGGGGGTTGAGCTATGAGGAGAGGCTGAATAAATTAGGCTTGCACGCGTTAGAGTTTAGAAGAATGAGGGGAGATCTCATTGAGACATATAAGATGATGAATGGGATGGATAGGATAGAGGTGGAGAGACTCTTCCCGCTCAGAAAGGATAGCAGGACTAGGGGGCACAGCCTCAAGATAAAGGGGGGGCGGTTTAGAACGGAGTTGAGGAGGAACTTCTTCACTCAAAGGGTGGTGAATCTCTGGAATTCTCTGCCCGTTGAAGTGGTGGAGGCTACCTCGCTAAATATTTTTAAGACGCGGGTTGATGGGTTTTTGATAAGAGAGGGGATTAAGGGTTATGGGGAGAGGGCGGGAATGTGGAACTGAGCCACGACAGATCAGCCATGATCTTATTGAATGGCGGGGCAGGCTCGAAGGGCTAGTTGGCCTACTCCTGCTCCTATTTCTTATGTTATGTTCTGACACAACAATGAACATTGGTGCTGAGAGAGAGCTGCATTCAGAAGAAAATCCATCTGATTAGAATATTGAGCAGAGTTTTGAGCACTCAATCTTAAAAAAAAATCATATTTGTGGGCGATCAGAGAAGAGTCACAATCTTAACACGGAGTCTTGGGGGCAAGGAAATCAGTTATGTGCCAGGATTGTAGTAAAGTGAATTCTTTACTTAACTGCTAATCAGAATCCTAGACTGGTAATCTGGAGAATACAAAGAAAATTACAGCACAGGAACAGGCCCTTTACCTCTCCAAGCTTGCACCAAACATGCTGCCTGACTCAACTAAAATCCCCTACCCTTCCGGGGACCATATCTCTCTATTCCCGTCCTGTTCATGGAAATGTCCAGAAGCCTCTTAAAACTCATTGTCGTATCTGCTTCCATTCCCCTTCCCAGTAGCGGGTTCCAGGCACCTACCACCCTCTGTGTAAAAAACTTGCCTCGTACATCTCCTTTAAACCTTGTCCCTCGCACCTTAAACCTGTGCCCCCCTAGTAATTGACTCTTTCACCTGGGAAAAAGCTTCTGACTATCCATTCTGTCCATGCCTCTCAATCTTGCAGACTTCTATCAGGTCGCCCCTCAGCCTCTGTCGTTCCAATGAGAACAAACCAAGTTTCTCCAACCTCTCCCCATAGTTAATGCCTTCCATGCCAGGCAACATCCTGATAAATCTTTTCTGTACCCTCTCCAAGGCCTCCACATCCTTCTGTTAGTGTGGCGACTAGAATTGAATACATATTCCAAGTGCGACCTAACTAAGGTTTTATAAAGCTGCAACATGACTTGCCAATTTTTAAACTCAATACCCCGGCCGATGAAGGCGAGCATGCCGTATGCCTTCTTGACTACCTTCCACACTTGCTTGTCACTTTTAGTGACTTGTGTATCTGTACACCCAGATCCCTCTGCCTATCAATACTGTTAAATGTTCTGCCATTTACTGTATATTTCCTATCTGTATTAGACTTTCCAAAGTGCATTACCTCACATTTGTCCAGATTAAACTTCATCTGCCATCTCTCCGCCCAAGTCTCCAACCAATATATATCCTGCTGTATCCTCTGATGGTCCTCATCACTATCCACAAATCCATCAACCTTTGAGTTGTCCACAAACTTACTAATCAAACCAGTTACAGTTTTTTCCAAACCGTTTATATATATTACAAACAGCAAAGGTTCCAGCACTGATCTCTGAGGAACGCCACTTGTCATGATGTGGAGATGCCGGCTTTGGACTGGAGTAAACACAGTAAGAAGTCTCAAAACACCAGGTTAAAGTCCAACCAGTTTATTTGATAGTAAACCCACAAGCTTTCTGAAATGCTGTTCCTTCGTCAAGTGTGTGGAAAGTTCTTTAACCTGGTGTAGTGAGACTTCTTACTGTGAATGCCATTTGTCACAGCCTCCATTCAGAAATGCACTCTTCCACTGTTACCCTCTGTCTCCTATGACTGAGTGAGTTCTGTATTCACCTTGCCAGCTCACCTCTGATCCCGTGTGACTTCACCTCTGCACCGGTCTGCCATGACGGACCTTGTCAAAGGCCTTACTGAAGTCCATGTGGACAACATCCACTGCCCTAGCCTCATCAATCATCTTTGTCATTTCCTCAAAAAACTCGACCAAGTTCATGAGACATGACTTCCCTTTCTCAACACCATGTTGCCTCTCACTAATACGTCCACTTATTTTCAAATGAGAGTTAATCCTGTCTCAAAGAATCTTCTCCAATAATTTCCTGACATAAGGCTCACTGGTCTATAATTATCTGGATTACCTTGCTACATTTCTTAAACAAAGGAACAACATTGGCTATTCTGCAGTCCTCTGGGACCACCCCTGTAGCCAGTGAGGATACAAAGATTTCTCTCAATGCCCCAATTTCCTCCCTTGCCTCTCTCAATAAGAGAAGTTTAAATGTCTTATGGAATTTGAGGTTTTTTTGGTCCTTTCAAAAGGTATGGATCAGACACATAAGAACATAAGAAATAGGAGCAGGAGTAGGCCATCCAGCCCTTCGAGCCTGCCCCGCCATTCAATAAGATCATGGCTGATCTGTTGCTGCTCAGTTCCACTTTCCCGCCCTCTCCCCATAACCCTTAATCCCCTCTCCTATCAAAAACCCATCAACCCGCGTCTTAAAAATATTTAGCGAGGCAGCCTCCACCACTTCAACGGGCAGAGAATGGGCCAAATGGCCTCCTCCAGTGCCATATCATTCCATAATTCCAATTGATTTAGAGTGAAGATGTGCAAGGAAATTGTGTCCCAATGTCTGATAATGTTGATCAAAATAAATTATTCAATTTTGGTGTAACAGAAAGATACAATTACAGAAATTAATAAATCTGAAGATAAACCAGAATGAGAAAAGGCCCCAATCCAATCTAAGAGCTGCAAATTGTGGAATAGCCTTCCACAAAAAGCAATAACATAAAATAACTGGTTTCACAGAAGTACTGAATAAATATTTCTTCCTGTCCAGTGACCAGATCATAGTACAAGGGTCTGACACATTTTGGGTTAATGTTGACTGAGTACATAACAGTGCACACAAGTAAGAGAGCACATAAACTGCATGCAGGGTTAGTTTAGTGTTAGACAGAGCTGCGTGTGTCAACAAACATTGTCATCGACTTCAGGGAGCGTAAAGAAGAACATGCCCCTGTCCGCATCAAGGGAACGAAGTAGAAAGGGTTAAGAGCTTCAAGTTTTTAGGTGTCCAGATCACCAACAACCTGTCCTGGTCTCCCTATGCCGATACTATACTTAAGAAAGCCCCACCAATGCCTCTACTTTCTCAGAAGACTAAGGAAATTTGGCATGTCAGCTACGGCTCTGACCAACTTTTACAGATGCACCACAGAAAGCATTCTTCTGGTAGTATCACAGCTTGGTACGGGCTCCTGCTCTGCCCAAGACCACAAGGAACTACAAAAGATTGTGAATGTAGTCCAATCCATCACACAAACCAGCCTCCCATCCATTGACTTTGTCTACACTTCCCTTGGCAAAACACCCAGCGTAATTAAGGACCCCACGCACCCAGACATCCTCTCTTCCACCTTCTTCTGTCGGGGAAAAGACACAAAAGTCTGAGGTCACATACCAACCGACTCAAGGACAGCTTCTTCCCTGCTGCAGTGAAACTTTTAAATGGACTTCCCTTGCATTAAGCCGATCTTTCTCTACACCCTAGCTATGATTGTAACACTGCATTCTGCACTCTCTCGATTCCTTCTCTATAGAAGTATGCTTCGTCTGTACAGCATGCAGGAAACAACAGAAACAATACTTTTCACTGTATGTTAATACATGTGACAATAATAAATCAAAATAGAATCCCTACAATATAGGAGGCGGCCATTCGGCCCATCAAGACTGCACTGACAACAATCCCACACCCAAGCCTTATCCCTGTAACCCCACGTATTTACCGTTAATCCGCCTGACACTGAGGGGCAATTTAGCACAGTCAATCAACCTAACTCGCACATCTTTGGATTGTGGGAGTGAAACAGAGCACCCAGCGAAAGGCCATGCAGGCACTGCACACAGAGTGAACCAAGGATAGAATTGAGCCCGGGTCCCTGGTACTGTGGGGCAGCACTGCTAACCGTTGTGCCACATGGAGACAGTTCCTAGCTTGTACTTTTACTGTATATTTGTAAACAGGTTTGAGATGTAATAGAGACTCTGAAGACTTCAGAGCTACTGAGCTGTAGACAACACCTTACAACATGGCCGTAGCTTGTGGAAAATCTCAAATCCTTGCAGAAAATGCAGAGAAAAGCTAAAATGCTGGACGACTAAGTAAGCACGGTAGTATGACTGAAAAGAAGTGCCAGAAGCATAGGCACAGAGGAAAAATAACCAACAGAAAAGTTCCAAAGAAAGGCTTGGAAGCTGAAGGCAGAGATTAAAACTCCTTACCTGCAGGAAACTCTATTACAGCTCCTTTGGAAGTCCAGCTTCAAATCTAGGAGTTAACAGGGTGGGCTAAATCATTTCAACATCAGGGTTGCAGCAAGTTCTGAGAAACCTTTAAATTATTCAGAGGCAAAAGTGCAGTTTAAAAAAAAAGGGCCATTAAAACTTGATCCTCATGTCGATATGGCTTCTGAGCTCTCTCCAAAGCAGAAAATATAATTAATTAAATAATCCAGGAGAATTGCCATCTCTAAACTCAGCCAAAAGGCAAGTCAGAGCTAGGATTTGACCAATCTGTGACTTTAAAGTAAAATACTGAACAAACGAACTCTGCAGGCAGTCAATCCAGACAGCCATTGTTGAAAATGTTTTTAAGCTGAGCTGATTACCATGGTAATGAAACCCAGCAAAAGCAAAAAGTCTTTTTACCAAATAATGCTGGTGCTGAAATTCAGAAAGCCTTTCGATCAGAACCAACACTTAAAAATTTGACTGTGGATCAGAATTCCAACCTTCCCAAGGTTGATCACAATATTCAGCATCCCAGAGAAAATTATTTTTGAATTACTGGAGTATTTTAGATGTAAATTTAAAAAAAAAATCAGAAAAGTCCAGATTAATACCCTTTTATAATAATTTGGTGAATTTGATAAACTAATCCTAAAGCAGTGCATTAAGTCAACAACTAGCTTCAAGATCAAATTCCAAAAATGGTACAAAGTCTTCAGTAGCATGAAGGAATAAGGCGGAATGGTGGAACTGCAGAACAAACCAGATGACAAGAAAGCTCAAGTCAAAGAAATTTGGCTTTTCAACAAGAGGAAAACCCTTTGAAGGACCTTCACACGCTACAAGCATCCCTCAAGTCAAAGTCTGTTCCTTTGGGAAATTTCAAAATGAAACAAAATTAATTTATTTCCACTTTCACTAAAGAACCAACTGGCAGAGAAGATACAGAAATGTTTTATATTTCAAGAGGAAGACAAGAGATACAATAAAGAGATGACAGAGCTGAAGAAATGATTGGAGATTTGGAAGAAAACTTGGGCAAACAACACATTTCCAAAGATATGTATGAAGAGATGAAAAGAATGGCAAGAGCAAGTAGAACTTCTCACAAGACTATGAAGGGTCTCAGAATAGGCAAAAAGTACAATGACAGAATGTGAGCTTGAAGGGTAACACAGAAGAATTGTACTATACTAAAGAAAAAAACATCAACTTTCATGTATGAAAGATGAGCTTATAAAAGAAAAACAAGAATTGACAAGAACACTGGATTTTAGCTCACAGGGAGGAGGCAGCAGTGGCATAGTGGTGTTGTCACTGCACTTGTAAGCCAAAGACCCACGATAATGCTCTAGGGATTAGGGTTCAAATCCCACTACGTAGATGGTGAAATTTGAATTCAATAATAAAATCTGGAAGTAAAAGTCTATCTATTACCATGAAACCATTGTCGAGTTCACTAACATCCTTTAGGGAAGGAAATTTGACACCCTTATTTGGTCTGGCCTAGATGTGACTCCAGATCCACAGCAACATGATTTAACTCTTAATCACACTCAGGGATGGACAATAAATGCTGGCCCAGCCAGCGATGCCCAAATCCCATCAACAGCAAAAAAAAGGGGACACTTGAATGTGGATTTAAAATGCATAAATGTAGAAGCAAAGTGAACAAAGACAGAAGGACAAGGGCAGCAGCCACATGGGAACACCACCACCGGCAGCTTCCCCTCCAAGTCACTCACCACTCTGAAGTATTGGAAGTTTATTGCTGTTCCTTCACTGTAACTGGATCAAAATCCTGAATTCCCTCCTTAACAGTGCTGTGGGTGTTTCTATACCTCAGGGACTGCAGTAGTTCACCATCAAAAGTTTAAAAGCTTTTTTATTAGTGTCACAAGAAGGCTTACATTAACACTGCAATGAAGTTACTGTGAAAATCCCCTCTCAAGTGTGATCAGGGATGTGCAATAAATACTGACTTAGCCAGCAATGCTACATGCCCTAGAAGTAGGTAGGGATATGATTGGCACAACTTATGGGCCGAAGGGCCTGTTTATGCTCTGGTGTTCTAAAAGTGTATTCAATAAAAAGACAGCTCTTCAGTTGAAATTTGTTGAAACTTAAGCATCAGAAATCTGTAGTAAACATGGTGCAAGATGTCTGGAACAGGAGAAAGAATTGCTGATGCATTAGAGCTGCTGTTTGAAAGCAGAATTAACAACCAAACTGATTAATTTCTTGAACTTTGGTCCAATTTGAACAACATGAAGATTAAGATACACAATATGGAAGAGAAAATTCAGCCTTTGAAAGCAGATGAGGGAAATTCTACAAAACAAACTGACAACAACGAGTGAATTTGAGTCCAAGGAGCAGTCAGTGACCATGGAAGAAAGATTCCAAGCAGAGCTGAATACTCAGGGGAAGTTGTCAAGCTTACGTAAGAGTTTTGTTGATAATTCAATTAAAGAACTCAACTTAACACAGTAGCTGATCTGAATGGAAAGAGGCATAAACTCAAAATGCAATTGGAGAAGGAAATACCCCAAACTGTGGGTAAAAATTGTGAAACAAGTGGCAACAAGAGTTCCAATATTGAAACATACACTTCCACATATATCATGATGACCCACATGACAACAGAAGATGCACAATGTACATCCACCCCCTAAGAAACAAGTTTGAGTAGCACCCAAGAACAAAGGCAACAGCCATGCCAACCAAGCACAGCACAACACAGCAGCACAGAAGGATGAAAACATACCCAGATATCATAACAACCTCTAAACCTGAGCTAGAATTAGCAGCAAGAGAACCTATCACTTCTCTGATGGTGGTGTAGGCTAGATATGGAAGCATTGGAAGGCCTCCAAACTGCCTGAAACTGTGAATGAAAGGATTTGAAAAGGGTAGATGGGTTAGTGATAATGTAGTAATGACAATGTAAATGTCAGATAGTAAAAACAATGCAAGACATAAGGTAAACTACAATTGCTTAAAATACATTGGATTTGGGGGGAGGTGTAGCATAAGGGTCTGTCACGTATAGGGTTAATGTGAACGGAATACAGCACCGCCCACATTGTAAGAGAACATATGAGCTGCAGGGTCATTTTACTGTTAGACAAGCGACATGTGTACCAACAAGCACAGCGACAGATCTCAGCTTGTACTCTGTATAGTGTAAGAACTGTCACAACACCAGGTTAAACTTTCTGATAGCCAAGTTCTGCACGTGAGGACAGCCTCAACCAGGATCTTGGGTTCATCTCACACTATGTGTAACCCCCACCATTTTGCCGGGCTTGCAAAATTCCTACTAATTATCCTGGTTTGAGACAATTCACACCTTTTTAACCTGAGTCTCTCTCTCTCTCCACTTGCATTGTCTGTAAAGACTTGATTACCTATAAAGACTCACATTCCAACCATTATCTTGCAATTGAATCTGTCTAGATATGCCCTGTTTGTGAAACCAACTCCACTCACCTGATGAAGGAGCAGTGCTCTGAAAGCTCATGAAACCAAATAAACCTGTTGGACTTTAAGCTGGTGTTGTGAGACTTCTTACTATGCCCACCCCAGTCCAACACCGGCATCTCCAAATCTTTACTGTATAGTTACAAATAGTTCTAAGAGTCAATAAAGATTTACAGTTAACTCATGTATGGCAAGACTTTTTCAGACCTACCAAACTGAAACCAACCCGTTTCAACAAAGATCTTACTCAAGAAGGTACAAAAACAATCAGGCGTCCAACATCTGATCACTGCCCAAAATTCTTGTTGTTAAGGACTGGCTTAGCTTGGAAGCTGCCTTCACCTCAATCATTTATCAGCACTGTGGTTCACTTCTGAGAAATTACCCAAGTGAGCAATTTAGTAGAGGATTGAACTGCCATTGGAATTATATACCAGAGAGATTCAGAGCCTTGAGCAGAGGAGGGAACAGATTAATTAAAAACAGGATTTACAGTTATAAAAGTATTCAGAGAATCATGACTATGGTTTGGAAGGAATGGTTTTAAGAGACTGAAGAAAGTATGGAACGAGAGAGAATTTTTGTTATATGTTCTGAACGCAGCTATTTCAGGTGTATGAAACCTACAACACTTTTTTCTAATTTTCTAAATCCTGAAGTGAGAAAATCTTGCTGCATTACACTGAATTTCAATCACAAAGTGGGTCAATCCCTTCCACTGGAGGTCAGCATCCTTTCGGAACATAACACTTCGTGAGCAGATCCATGGCACTTTTACAGCTGCCTTCACACAATGATCAGTAGCTTTTGGCACTTGTGATATTTTAATCACTTGCAATATTTTATGAAATATTTTTAATACAGAGGTCAATGAAGCAACAGTAAGTAAAGATCCAACTAAAATGAATATCAGCTAACAGGAAAATATAGAAATTTAGATGTAACAAACCACTCATTTTCATTTTTAAAACCATAGAATCCCTACAGTGCAAAAGGAGGCCATTCAGCCCATGGAGTTTACACCAACTCGCCGAAAGAGCACTTTACCCAGGCCCACGCTCCCCTCCCCCCAAACCCCATCTCTGTAACCCTGCGCATTTAGCACAGCTAATCTAACTAACCCACATATCTTTGGACTGTGGGAGGAAACCGGAGCACCCAGAGGAAACCCACGCAGACATGGGGAGAATGTGCAAACTCCACACAGACAGTCCCAAAATCGGACCTAGGATGTGGATACTGTGTGGCAGCTGTGCTAACCACTGTGCCACCATCCCAAGAATAATACATAAATATTGCAGAGTATATTTTTATCCATCTTCTGTAATGTCTAATGATCTTTAAAGTATAACGACATCTCTACTTGGTATGGAACAATCATGAGTGGTAAAACAAAAACTCTTGATCAGTTTCAAGGAGGAACTAGATAGATTCACATCAACAAACGGAAGGCAAGGGATTTTGAAATGCACCAAGGCGACATTGTGGGTAAATGGGTTAGACGGACCAAGGGGTCCTACCTGAAACTAATATTACTATTATGATTATAAACATCTTAAGTGCACACTTCTATACAGTTTCATGCAAACATAATCAAAAACTCAGTAAAGTAGGCCATCCCTTATCACAGCAGAGAAAGAACCACAAAGTTCTAGAAAGCAGGAAATTTCTGCACTTTCAACAATAATCTTACTATTCATCGATGATACACTGATAGGAAACCAAAAGTAGTTTTAAGGGACTTACATTTGTATGGGTAAACATTAAAGATAGGATATAGTTTTAGGTGATTTTAATTTAATATTTCAGTACCTGGAAGGGACCTGTAGTTAGATTCGTGCTGGACAAAGATCTGTATGTGTGGGGGTTGATTTCAATTCCATCTAGGATTCTATTATGATAGGGAGAGATACAGCGTGAAAAATCAATTGGCCAGCAGATGTATGCAGGTGTTGTTTAGCAACTAGAGACTCTTGTAAGGTAGAACAAAAAGCTTTCCTTTGTTTTTAATTGGAAACCAGGACAGTTGGTGAAAGGCAACTAGACAGGGGGCATCTCTCTTAGCTTTGCTTAATGAAAAGCCATGCAGTGGATTAAGGTTTAAGGAAGCCAGTGCCAGAAATTTAAAGGACAGCTGCTTAAGGAAACTAGACAAATGAAGAGGGGGTTCCAGTGAAGATCAAAAAAGAACTGGAAGCAGGACAGGATGCTGTTCATTTCAAATCACAGAACTGAAAAAGACTGGCTAGTGAGAAGTCAGAAAGATATCTCAAGTGGTTCCAAGGTTTGTGATAACCTACTATAGTTTGTGTGATGTTAGCTGAAATAATTGTAGAGTAATCGATGGCTGGATATCGGAAAATATGGAGTGGAATTGGAATGCAATCTGCTAATAGAAAGCGAGAGAGGTGTGTTTTGGGAATAGAGTTTGGAAACTCTCATGTGACAAATCAGCTGGGGGGATTCAGAGGAGAAATCCACAAACACTAATTTGGATTCAGAGTGGAATGTGTATCTGCCCATAGCCAATTTGTGTGCTTTAAAAAGGATTTTGTGTGCTAATGAGATCACTGTAGATTCAAATGTACTGTGTCATCCCAGTTAATCCTAAAGCCTATGTGTATTTGTTAAGCTAGAGATGGAGTAAATATGAATCATAACTATTTTTCATGTTTAAATGTCTTTTCATGTTGTTAAAACTGCTTAGCAATCCAGTGATTCTGTTCCTCGGAGTTTGATAAAAAAGTTAAAGTTATAGTCTTGAGCCAGGGTCTAATCTTGGGATCTTCCATTCAGTTACATCAACTGGAATTGTAACTGCACTAGGAGCTCAAGGACATAAAAAAAAACTCGGTTGTGAGCTACAAAGGATGCCCTTTTGTGCAGATCAATGATAGAAAGCCATCCGGTCCATCTTAATTTATTCATCTTGAATGATCCTAAAATTCTACTTCAACGCCCTCTTGTTCAAGGCCAAAGGAAGGAGATGCAATTCACACTGGGAAATTGAAACAACTGCTTCATTCTGCTCAGAGAGATTTGTATATTGAAGTGAAAGGTGGCAGCATGTGACCTTACTGTCCCACGAAAAATGAAGAGACAGAGCTGAGTGTTCAGATCATCCATAAAATCACTTTGCTCTACTTTCCATTTATTTAAATAGCATACCACCTGGGAGACTGGTCAAGGTGCGATGGGATGCAGGAGAATTTGGATCCAAAAGTGGCTTAGTGGGACAAGGCAGATGGCGATGGTGGAAAGTTGTTAGTGTGACTGGAAGCCTGTGTCCAGTGGTATACCGCAGGGATCAGTGCTGGGTCAAATGGTGTCTGTAGTGTACATTAATGTTCTAGACATGAATGTGGGGAGCGTGATCAGTAAGTTCCCAGATGATTCAAAAATTGATGGTGTAGTAAATAGTGAGGAGGAAAGCCTTAGGTTATAGGATGATATAGAAAGACTGGTCAGATGGGCAGAACAGTGGCAAATGGAATTTAAGCCTGAAACGTGAGAGGTGATGCATTTTCAGAGGACTAACAAGGAATACACGATGAACTTAAGAAGCTAGGATGAGCAGAGGACCAAAGCGACCATGGAACGCATGTCCAAAGGTCCCTGAAGGCAGCAGAACAAAGTAGATAAGGTGATTAAGGGATATGGGATGCTTGCCATTATAAGTCAAGGCATAGAATATAAGAGCAGGGAGGTTATGATGGTGCTGTATAAAACACTTCTTAGGCTGGAGCTCGGGTGATATGTGGGTTTCTGATTACCTTACAGGAAGGATGTGATTGTACTGGAGAAGGTGCAGAGGAGATTCACCCCAATGTTGCCTGGGTTGCAGTGTTTCAGCTATGAAATGAAGCTGGTTAGGCTGGAGTTGTTTTCCTTAGTAAGAAGTCTCACAACACCAGGTTAAAGTCCAACAGGTTTATTTGTAGCAAATGCCACTAGCTTTCGGAACTGGCTGTTCTTTTGTCAGGTGGGGGACCCTCTGAGGACTGAGATATACATTGACAGTGTAGATTGGAAGAAATGTTTCCCCTTAGCTGGCCTCTATGACATGGTGAGGTTCAAAGTGTTTTCTCCTCAAAACTGAAACAAATTAAATCACATATTTTAGTTGGCCCTCGTCCAACCAAAGTACTCCAGGCAATCCTTCAATAACACCGGTGCCGTGTTTACCTCTTTCAGGTAAAGGTACAGTATTTAAAAAAGAAAAAGAGAGGGTAAACAATGAATCTGAACATTGGAATCCAGTGCTGTAACTTGGCAATGTAATAGTAACAAGGCCTGATTTAAATATCCTGCATCACTGCATCATATGTTAATATAAGAACATAAGAAATAGGAACAGGAGTAGGCCATCTAGCCCTTCGAGCCTGCCCCGCCATTCAATAAGATCATGGCTGATCTGTCGTGGCTCAGTTCCACATTCCTGCCCTCTCCCCATAACCCTTAATCCCCTCTCTTATCAAAAACCCATCAACCCACGTCTTAAAAATATTTAGCGAGGCAGCCTCCACCACTTCAACGGGCAGAGAATTCCAGAGATTCACCACCCTTTGAGTGAAGAAGTTCCTCCTCAACTCCGTTCTAAACCACGCCCCCCTTTATCTTGAGGCTGTGCCCCCTAGTCCTATTATCCTTTCTGAGCGGGAAGAGTCTCTCCACCTCTATCCTATCCATCCCATTCATCATCTTATACGTCTCAATGAGATCTCCCCTCATTCTTCTAAACTCTAACAAGTACAAGCCTAGTTTATTCAGCCTCTCCTCATAGCTCAACACCCTCAACTCCGGCATCAGCCTAGTAAACCTCCTCTGCACTCCCTCCAAGGCCAAAATATCCTTGCGTAAGTACGGCGCCCAAAACTGCACACAGTACTCCAGCTGCGGCCTCACCAATGCCCTATACAGCCGCAGCAAGACCTCCCTACTTTTATATTCAATCCCCCTAATGATCCTAATGGTCTGAATAAGAAGTTTAGGTTTCTTAAGTGATGTAGCACTATCTGAGGATGACACTATTCATGAATAACTTGACATTCAGCAAGATGGGGCCTTATAATGAATCAGACAACACTGGAAGCTAAGACATGCAAAACCTGCAAGCTTCCCTTCAACAGCACAACATTCAGACTGCACTGCTGCAAACCAACTTTATCAGCCACTCCTCATGATATTTCAACGTTGTGATACTTTTCTCAGTTGTACTAAGCTGGAAGTGTCTTGTGGAACTCTAACATGAGTCAAAGCAGAAAGCATACTTGGTGCAGGTTTTGTATTGTGAATTGGTGTTTGTAGTCTCATGAGGAATATATACTTGGAGTAGCTACCTCACACCATTCATTTATATTAGCCTGGCCTCACAACTGAGCTCTCTGGTACTATACTCTTCTGTGTGTTGCACTTTGCAAGCCTCATAAATCTCATCTCCAAAAGCACCAGCAACGAGCTTACTTGTGTCAGCTGTGGATAAATAAACAAGGATGTGCGGACAAAGAAATGGAAAATGAGGTCACATAAACCTAGTTAAATATTGGTCAAGCTGCAGGTAGAACATTGTCCTAGTTTTGAGCTACTTACTTTTGGCAGGATGCCAACAATGTGGAGAGGCTAAAGAAGCCATTTACAAAGATGATGCCAGAGGATGAGGGACTCAGTTACAAGGGGATGTCAGAGAAACTGACACTCTGTTCAAGGGAGGTTAAGTTGGGACCTAATGGAAACATTAATATAAGGTTTTCAGGGGATAAATTAGGAAAAACAATTTCCATTTGTTGATCTATCAGTAATTGTTGTGCTATAAAACTGAACATGCATGAAATGGTTGATTCTTTAAGACGACCAGCCTGCCTGAGTCAAAGACCAATCGCATGAAAATTAGACTTGTACAAGTGATTTTAACATGCAAAATCTGACACATTAACATTATATATTATATTATTTTTCACAAAATCCGTATTTTAATATGTGTAATGTGGTTGCAAATCTGTTAATCTGATTCAACAGCTCAATTCCTATGCTGCAGCAAAATGTAATAATGGTTTGTCTGGCAATGCATTTTGATCTATTACTAGCTGAGGGCAGAACCAGCAGCAAAGGCAGCTTTTCTTGTAAATGAAGCATTGTGTCTTGCGAGCTTGCTCTACCTCAGTGGTTCAAGTGCTCTGTTCAATGTCCTTGCAAAATGATGCTTAAAAATTCAAGCAGGAAAATACACATGGCGGAAAAAGAATGATTGAGGGTTTACCCATGAACACTTCAGGGACATTAATTCTGAACACTTATGAAGTTACTATTATTGGATAAAATAGATTGGAATGAGCTGAGCAAGTGCCAGGAATATTACACTGAGCCCTATGAGGATTAACAAATTCTTATTGTGCAATTCTTCATAAACATATTGCTTAATTTATCCTTTCTTATTCTATAAATTCAACATCCCCGTGAGATCCGACCTTGGAAAGCTTTTCTCTGATCAAACTCATTCTTTCCTTAACTAACTCTCACTTGCTTACTTTTTCTTCATTTCTCTCCAACTAATTTAAGCCTCACATTTTAGAAACAAAAATATCAAAATATGTCAAATGTCTATTATGAGTTGATTCCCTTCAAGTCAATGACAGAACAGCCTGTAAAGACAAAATTGCACTCCACCCTAGTTTTTTCTTTGCCTTGACAAGTTTAGCCAATTGCATATTTTCATTTGGAAATGGAGTACAAGAGAGTTATTTATAATAAATGAACAAAAACACTTGATTTACAGATTTTGAGTTGGAAGATTTTAATATACACAGTTATGAACACAGCTGCTGTTAATCCCTGGGAAGTCAAAATGAATCCCAAAGTGAAACCTGGACTGATAGATCCTCATCAGAAGTCTCATAACACCAGGTTAAAGTCCAACAGGTTTATTTGGTAGCAAACACCACTAGCTTTTGGAGCACTGCTCCCTTTGTCAGGTGTGTGCATAGATCATAGGTGTGAGATAGATCCTAACCTTTTGTTTAGAAACTGTAGGGGAATGTGGGGGTTAATGGGTGCTATTCAGATTGGTGGTTGGTGACTAGTGGAGTGCCTCAGGGGTCGGTGCTGGGGCCTCAGCTATTTACCATTTATATAGATGATCTGGAGGAGGGAACTGAGTGTGTGGTGTCGAAATTTGCTGATGACACCAAGATTGGTGGAACGGTAAATTGTGCGGAGGGTGTGGAAAGTCTGCAGAAGGATCTTGATAGGCTGGGCGAATGGGCCAGGAAATGGCAAATGGAATTTAATGTTGGCAAGTGCGAGGTGGTCCACTTTGGTAGGAATAATGGTAGGAAGGACTATTACTTACGTGGAGAAAAACTGCAGCAGGCGACGGTGCAGAGGGACCTCAGGGTCCTTGTGCATGAGTCGCAAAAACCCAGCCTGCAGGTGCAGCAGGTGGTCAGGAAGGCGAATGGGATGCTGGCCTTCATAGCGAGGGGGGTTGAATGTAAAAGTAGGGAGGTGTTGCTGCAGCTGTATAGGGCATTGGTGAGGCCACAGCTGGAGTACTGTGTGCAGTTTTGGTCGCCGTACTTACGCAAGGATATTTTGGCCTTGGAGGGAATGCAGAGGAGGTTTACTAGGTTGATACCGGAGTTGAGGGTGTTGAGCTATGAGGAGATGCTGAATAAACTAGGCTTGTACTCGTTAGAGTTTAGAAGAATGAGGGGAGATCTCATTGAGACTTATAAGATGATGAATGGGATGGATAGGATAGAGGTGGAGAGGCTCTTCCCGCTCAGAAAGGACAGTAGGACTAGGGGGCATAGCCTCAAGATAAAGGGGGGGCGGTTTAGAACGGAGTTGAGGAAGAACTTCTTCACTCAAAGGGTGGTGAATCTCTGGAATTCTCTGCCCGTTGAAGTGGCGGAGGCTGCCTCGCTAAATATTTTTAAGACGTGGGTTGATGGGTTTTTGATAAGCGAGGGGATTAAGGGTTATGGGGAGAGGGTGGGAATGTGGAACTGAGACACGACAGATCAGCCGTGATCTTACTGAATGGCGGGGCAGGCTCGAAGGGCTGGATGGCCTACTCCTGCTCCTATTTCTTATGTTATGTTACTGAGCAAATTAACAGGATTCTGTTGATGAACTTCTGATACAAAAAGTATTTATTAAAACGAGAAAAATCAACTACCTTACACCAGACCAAAAGAGTGACAAGATTGCAATACAAACTTAAGTCACAGCCTCAAGATAAAGGGGAGGCGGTTTAGAACGGAGTTGAGGAGGAACTTCTTCACTCAAAGGGTGGTGAATCTCTGGAATTCTCTGCCCGTTGAAGTGGTGGAGGCTGCCTCGCTAAATATTTTTAAGAAGCGGGTTGATGGGTTCTTGATAAGAGAGGGGATTAAGGGTTATGGGGAGAGGGCGGGAAAGTGGAACTGAGCCACAACAGATCAGCCATGATCTTATTGAATGGCGGGGCAGGCTCGAAGGGCTAGATGGCCTACTCCTGCTCCTATTTCTTATGTTCTTATGATGATTCAAATTCCTTTATCCCAGGAATATCTTAACAGACACACAAGCTAGTCAAGTGTTACCATTGGCTTAATACAAATGCTTCCCGCTTGGGACTGGCAATGTTGCAAATGGTTTTCTTCCAGTAAATTTCTGAGCATTCACCTGCAGCTTCTCACCCAACTCGGAAAAGACATCCAAAAGCTGCACTCTAAACTTACTGTTTCTTCAACGCAGACCTAAGAACTGAGTCGCCTAAATTCAGTCTTCCAGCTGCACCTTTGCTAAACTGAACACATTATTGAATACCAGAACTGATTATTCAGTTAACCGCTGTCTCACTAGCCTTGGAGTGTTTCTTCTCACAGAGTTTCAAACCCCTGTCCTCTTTCTGTGACAGCAGCATTTCTTTCGATATACAAAAGGTTTGAGCTCACCCATTTTAATTTTCACGACAATTTTATATTCAATCTCTTGCTTAGAACTTGTGCCGATCAATAGGCTCGATCAGTGGATCAAATGTAGATCACTTTTCATTATATATTCTAAGCCTTCCATTTAGAGGATGGGGTTGAAGACCACCTCAGCCAGGCATTTATGTCACCTTGAACTCAGGTCCAAATGTGCCAGCAGGAAAGATTCTGAACTCATTTCAGTCAGCTCTGAATAGGATCTGACATGAAGTGGACCACTATTATCCTTTAACGTGTTGAAACGCGAGTTCAGTCTCTATCTTTCTCAACGAGAAGCTTTTGCTATTTCCTGCTCAAACTGTCATGACTGACAGTTACGGGCAGCACGGTGACACAGTGCTTAGCACTGTTACTTCACAGCATCAGGATCTGGGTTTGATTCTGACATGAGTGACTGCGTTGAGTTTGCACATTCTTCCCATGTCTGCATGGGTTTCCTCTGGTTGCTCCAGATTCCTCCCACGCTTCAAAGATATGCAGGTTAGGCAAATTGGCCGTGCTAAATGTGCAGGAATAGAGCAGAGGGGAGGGTTTAGATGGGACATTCAGAGTCTTTGCAGACTTGATGGGACAAATGGCCTCTTTTTGCACTGTAGGAGTTCTATGGATAACTACCAGGCATTGTTTGAAATTTAAACCAAGCAGCTTGACTCTGATTGGTCAGACATTGCCCTAAGGAATGAACACAGTGAAAAGTTGACATTTATTTTGCTGAAACAGGAGTAGAGTGTGTATATGTTCTTTCATAACAGGGGCATTTATACCAACATACAGTTCCACGCACTATCACACTGGCCCTATTGCAATCTTGTAAATAGGGCTTGAGTGATTTTGCTCACCATACAGACTTGATGCTGAAATAGGGCAAATCAAGACATCTGGTGGGATATTGACAACCCTCTTAAGATCATCTCACACTGTATATCACATAAACCCATGAACATTACTAGCCCTGAAAAGTGCCCAGTCTATCTCAGATTACCTCAGAGGAGTGAGGTAATCTCAAGAATTTGAGCAAGTGAAGCAAGCTGTTTCACGCTGCTACTATGTAGTAGCAACACATGGTATTCACCACCAACAGGATGTTACCATCAAGTCAAAAAGACTTTTTGCCTATCACACAAATGCTTAATGCAGTACCTGAATTTCACTATCTGTGTGATACCAGGTATGTAGCATGTACATCCTAATGACTGGTGGATCATATCAAATAGCACGTCCCTTCTGCTATTCACGAAGTACAGACTGTACTCAACCAGCCCATGCTTGCAAAACTCCAAACATGCTGTCCAACATTCGATGTGATTCTGCAATTGGACATTTGCTAAATAATCCTCAGTCAGTTAAAGATTACGCTGATAAACAATTTTGCTGGTTCTCTGGGTTCACAGCATGGTGCATATGTGTGTACTAGAAGCTAAATATATTAATAGATAGAACACTGTTTGTTGTGGATAGAAAGAACACGTACACACAATGCGCCTGTTTCAGCTAAACAAGTGACAGCTTTTCACTGGTACGTTCCTCAGAGCAATGCTCTGACCAGAGGCTTGCTGTCTGGTTCAAATTTCAGACAATGCTTGGCAGTTAACAGTCAACATTAACTAGTGCATTCTCTATGTCAACATCTCTACCAATCAGAGTCCACTTGCCAGCCGATCAGCCTGCTTGTCTCATATAATATAAAGTTGATGTTTATCCAGACAGATTACTCCTGCCCTGATGTAAGACAAAACGCTTCAATAAATGTCTTTTTTCATCAATACTCAAGTTGTGCCACCAAACAACTATAAATGTGGCCGCATGAATTTATAGTTAAATATAAAAATTAAGACAGAGCGTCTGACTGTAACATGTGGACCAAATTACACGAACACACCCTGATTCAACTATCCCCAACCTCCAACCAATTTCATTCAAAAACCCACTCTTAACCTTCACTCATATTCAATGACAGATGAATTTGTTTTCAAAGAAAACCATGTTCTTGAGTCATTGGGCGGAATTTTACAGCCTTGCTCGTCCCAAAACCATAAAATCCTGTCTGAGGTCAACGGACTTTCCCATGCTCCGCCCCTTGTCTACTCTGATTCCCGTGGTGAGTGAGTCAGGATAAAATTCCAACCATAATCTTTGTTGCACAAAAAAAAATTAATTTAGACTTTGTTGCCTCCACAATGCATTATGCGTTGGGTAGAACAGAGCCAAGTCTCTGGGTGTGTAGCCTGGTCATCATTCTTTGTATCTCTTCAGTCTACACACAATTAACTTACAATCAATTAGAAGGGAATGTTATGTCACCTGTTCAAGGAGTGAATAATGGCTCAGTAATTGTCATTTGCATTAACAGTTTCAATAAAAATGTTCCGCATTGACTTTCAGAGAAATCCAATTATTTCTAGAGGGCTTCCTGTTGCCAAAAATAAGTCAAAGGAGCAAAATAATGCAAAATTAGTCAACTGGCAAGGTAACAACAGGACACTATAGCGCAAAGTAAAAAATTAAAAACAGGCAAGAAACAGGCCCAAAACAACATGTTGTTTGAACACTATTCACAGATTATACTCTCTTCGGAGTAATCGACTAGGGGAGGCGATGGCCTAGTGGTATTACTGCTAAACTATTAATCCAGAGACTCAGCTAATGTTCTAGGGACCTGGGTTTGAATCCTGCCACGGCAGAATGTGGAATTTTAATTCAATAACAAAAAACTGGAATTAAGAGTCTACCGATGACATGAAACCATTGTTGATTGTTGGAAAAACCCATCTGGTTCACTAATGTCCTTTAGGGAAGGAAATCTGTCATCCTTACTTGGCCTGGCCTACATGTGACTCCAGAGCCACAGCAATGTGGTCGACTTTCAAGTGTCCTCAGGCATCTAGGGATGGGCAATAAATGTTGGCCAGCCAGCAGCCCACATGTCCCACAAATTAAGAAAAAAAAGGACACTAATTTAGTGTCTAGTATGGACTATGGAAATGTATTAGCTATGTTATTGGACCAAAGAACAAGAATTTAATGCACCACAGCAATTTAAAATATTGAATTCAGTTTAAAACAATCTGAAAACAAAGAAAATTGCACTGTTGTTAAAAAGAAACCAATGGTTTACTTGAAGGAAATGTGATGTACCAAACTGCCCACTTAATTATTGGAATTCTATGAGGATGTGTCTAGTGCGGTGGATAGAGGGGAACCGGTGGATGTGGTGTTTCTCGATTTTCAGAAGGCGTTTGATAAGGTGCCTCACAAAAGGTTGTTACAGAAGGTTAGGGGGCATGGAGTTGGGGGTAGGGTGTTAGCGTGGATAGGGGATTGGCTGTCAAATAGGAGGCAGAGAGTGGGGGTCAATGGGTACTATTCGGATTGGCGGTTGGTGACTAGTGGAGTGCTCCAGGGATTGGTGCTGGGGCCTCAGCTATTTACCATTTATATAGATGATCTGGAGGAGGGAACCGAGTGTAAGGTGTCGAAATTTGCTGATGACACAAAGATAAGTGGAACAGCAAATTGTGTGGAGGGTGTGGAAAGTCTGCAGAGGGATCTAGATAGGCTGAGCGAGTGGGCGAGGACCTGGCAGATGGAATACAATGTTGGCAAGTATGAGGTTATCCACTTTGGTAGGAATAATAGCAGGAAGGACTACTACTTACAGGGCGAAAAGCTGCAGCATGCTACGGTGCAGAGGGACCTGGGGGTCCTTATGCATGAGTTACAAAAACCCAGCCTATAGGTGCAGCAGGTGGTCAGGAAAGCAAATGGGATGCTGGCCTTCATAGCGAGGGGGATCGAATATAAAAGTAGGGAGGTCTTGCTGCAACTGTACAGGGCACTGGTGAGGCCGCAACTGGAGTACTGTGTGCAGTTTTGGTCGCCGTACCTGCGCAAGGATATTTTGGCCTTGGAGGGAGTGCAGAGGAGGTTCACTAGGCTGACACTGGAGTTGAGGGGGTTGAGCTATGAGGAGAGGCTGAATAGACTGGGCTTGTACTCGTTAGAGTTTAGAAGGATGAGGGGAGATCTCATTGAGACATATAAGATGATGAAAGGGATGGATAGGGTAGAGGTGGAGAGGTTCTTCCCGCTCAGAAAGGACAGGAGGACTAGAGAGCACAGCCTCAAGATAAGGGCGGGGGGGGGGGCGGGGGGGCAGTTTAGAACAGAGTTGAGGAGGAACTTCTTCACTCAAAGGGTGGTGAATCTCTGGAATTCTCTGCCCGTTGAAGTGGTGGAGGCTACCTCGCTAAATATATTTAAAGATGCGGGTGGATAGGTTTTTGGTAGGCAAGGGGATTAAGGGTTATGGGGAGAAAGCGGAAAAGTGGAACTGAGCCACTTCAGATCAGCCGTGATCTTGTTGAATGGCGGGGCAGACTCGAAGGGCTAGATGGCCTACTCCTGCTCTTGTTATGTTCTTAATCACTTAAACGTGCCCAAAAATAACCACTCAATTGCAGCAAACTGTTACAAAAACAACATGGACTATAGCAGTTGAAGAAGATCCATCACCTATACCTTCCTTGAGGAAGCTGGACAAGATGAATAAATCTCAGCCTTGCTTATTCACCACATTTGCATCCAGAGAATTAATCACAGAAAAGAAAGATTACTACTGAAACTTCATAATCACGTCTAAGTAGATGTACAATATCAAACAGCAGCCCCCTTCCCACATTGTCAAATTACAAATGCACTATCTGCCCCCATGATTTAACCCTTTTCGCCAGAGTACATTCTGGTGAATTCTGTACTGCACTCCTCCAAGGATGATATATCTTTTTTGAGCCATAGTGTCCAAAATTGCACTTAGAGTAAATGCCGTCTGAACAGAGCTCTCTACCACTGTAACAAAATTTCCAATCCTTTGTAGTGTCCAAGGCCCAACCATCTTCAGCTGCTTCATCAGTGACTATCATATGGTCAGAAGTGAGAATGTTTGCTGTTGATTGCACAACGTTCAGCACCATTTGCGACTCCTCAGATACTGAAACAGCATGTGTCCATATGCAGGGAGACCCGGGCAACATTGGGCAGAAAAGTGGCAAGGGGCATTCCTGCCACACAAGTGCCAGGCAATGACCATCTCCAACAAGAGAGAGAATCCAACCACCTTCCCTTGACATTCAAAAGATATTGCCATTGTTGAATCTCCCACTACCAAGATCAGCCATCGGAGGTTTCAACTGACCAGCCATATAAATGTGTGGCTACATGAACAGATCAAAGTTTGGGAATCCTGCAAAGAATAACTCACCTCCATTGCCTCAAAGTCTATCCATCACCTACAAGGCACAAGTATGATGGAATACTTTCCACTTGCCTGGATACATTTATTATATGCTATCTTTAATAATTACATACTGTTATTATGTTGCTTTATTGCTGCTGGCATCTGGGGTCATATTAATTTTTTTTGTGTTTATTCCAATTCAATCCAATCAAGTCCAATTCAGGGTCTCAACAAGTTGAGACATTCCCGATCCAAGCTGACAAGACAGGGCTCTCACCTTCTGTCTTGGGCTTGATCTACATAATCCAAGCTGATCAGAGTAGGCATAGCTCCTCCTCCAAGGCTTGATCTCATTTGCATCTTTGCCAAAAGGCAAAGATAGGGTAACATTGGAAAATGGTTTGGAAAACACCAGTATAAGTATCACCCAAGTTTGTTTCTGTGGTGCCCATTAGTCATTTAATCTACTTTCCCAAGACAAGTTCTACGTCCAGGTGACTTTGATTGGATAGTTATTTTGGAATTTATCGTGATGCTGTCTTCATGCAGAAACATTTGGCAAATTGTTTCAAACTGCAATGTATGACTGTGTGAATTGCATCAAATCACATCATCCAAACTTGCAAATAATGGCATTATGATAAATAACAAAGAGATCAGATTAGACAAGGTTCCCCTTCACATCAAAACCGTGCAACATCAACAGATAATTTTATTTCCCCAATAAAATAAATCCTTTAATACTGTGAAAAGAAGTCATCTCTTGTATCCAAACTGACAATCAAATTCTGTATTATCAGTAATCAGGCTTCCAACCATTGCTAACCCTCAGCATTATGCCTGAAGATTTTGATACGCAGGTTGATACAGTAATTGACAGCTTGAATTCATTACTCTCAGCTGGAAAAACAGCATGATACAATCACCAAATATTCCTCTTACAATATTTAATTAAAAAATTCAAACCAGGGATTTGAATAAGTCTGCTTGCAAAGCTTTGAGCAATATGAAACCAGATCTCTCGGTACTGCCTGGTGCTCATATTCATTATATTATGGAAGACTTTGTACAAATTAAAACAATCAGACTTAATGAAGCTATTGGTAACTTAACTGTCTGTATTATGTTGTTCATGGAATCTACTCACCACAATAAAGGGGATTTACAGCTCTGGATACAATAGGAATTCTAAATATTCTCCAGTCACAATTTGTTGGCCAAACTTGCCAAAAGTATCAACATTGAAGTAAGCAACTTCGAAGACATCTTGAAAAACTGCCTATAGAGTACAAATTATAGTCCGAGATATAATGGAGAAAGTCTGCTGATTGAATTAGTGCTTTGAGTAGCTGCAATAATAAATGATCAGAATAGTTGAACAACATTTTCAAAATAAAACCCAAAAAGTTCCTTGTCACAGCTGTACACATGCAGTCCAGATACTAATCACAGACACAGAGGTGTCATAAGTTTAGTGACAAGACCAGGTCATTGTAACTTACCCTGTCTAGCATTCCATGCAATTCGATTTCTTTTATGTCATTAATTCCACTGTCTTACCTGGCAGATATTCCACACATTTATTACCTTTTCAGTAAAGCTACTACCCAGGCTTGCTTTATATTGACTTTTCCCCAACTTAAGCTCCCCCTCTGGCCTGAGTTACTGTGATCTAAGCAGGATCTCTGATTATCCACAATATTAACTGATACTTGTCTTTTAGCCTATATTTTTCCCATTAGGAATTTGAAACATCAAGACAGTAACTGATGTTACTTCTTATAGGCTATGGGGAAATGGCACAGAAAAAAAGAGTTGAGGCCGGCACAGATCAGCCCTGGTTATACTGAATGGCAGGCAGGCTCAAAGGGCCTGGTGCCCACTCCTGCTTCAATTTTGTGCGCTCGTGTGTGATGCTTTCACTTAAAACAGAAAATCAAAATCTAATTCAGGGTGGTTTTTAAAAATGGGAACAATTATTTAATCTGCAAATGATAACTTGTTGTGCAGTGCAGAGTAACAACTGACCAACCCTGAAAGAGGTAAATGGGGTACACACAACACAACCATTCCCTGGGCAAGCAAGTACCTATACATAATGCAACCTTCAGAATGTGACTGAACCATTATCACTTTTAGCAGTTACTGACCCAGGAATGTCAAAGTAGGTAAACGAACTAAGTTTGGCTGAATCTATTTGTCTTATGAAAAGCCTCATCTATGGAGCATGCACACAGTGTCACAAGTCCAGTACCTCACAGGACTGAAGATGGAAATTGACCTTCTCTTAGTCAGAGTTTCATTAAAACTTAAATAGCAGGTATAGGCCCTCTGAACTCATTCTGCAATTCAATAAGATTCTCAACCTCAGCTACACTATCCCACCCCATCCCCATATCCTTTGTTCCTTCAACATCCAAAAATCTATTAATCTCTAATTGGAATATATTCCACAACTGACCATTCATAGCTTTATGAAGTAGAGAATTCCAAAGGTTTGCAACCCTTTAAGTGAAGGCATTTTGTGTCATCTTTGTCATAAATAAACCTCTATTTTAAGATTGTGACGCATATTCTCGGCTTCCCAACAATGGGAATCATTCTCCAAACACCTACCCGATGAGAGTGTTTCAAAATGTTACATCTCTCCTCACAGGACAACCACCCCATCTGAAGAATCAATCTTGTGAACCTTCTTGCTCTCTCTGTAAGACAAGTCTACCTTTCTTTTGGTAAAGGAATCAAAACTATAACTCATATTCCAGGTGTGGTCTCTCACCAATGCCCTGTGCAAGTGTAGGATGACTTCTTTACTCTTATACCCAGCCGCTTTGTAACAACAGCAACATTCATTAAGAGTTGTTGAAAGGTGCCAAGCAAAAAACAACACAAAAATCAACAGAATCACACAGCATTTGAACATAAGAACATAAGAAATAGGAGCAGGAGTAGGCCATCTAGCCCTTCGAGCCTGCCCCACCATTCAATAAGATCATGGCTGATCTGTCGTGGCTCAGTTCCACCTTCCCGCCCTCTCCCCATAACCCTTAATCCCCTCTCTTATCAAAAACCCATCAACCCGTGTCTTAAAAATATTTAGCAAGGCAGCCTCCACCACTTCAACGGGCAGAGAATTCCAGAGATTCACCACCCTTTGAGTGAAGAAGTTCCTCCTCAACTCTGTTCTAAACCGCCCCCCCTTTATCTTGAGGCTGTGCCCCCTAGTCCTACTGTCTTTTTTGAGCGGAAAGAGTCTCTCCACCTCTATCCTATCCATCCCATTCATCATCTTATACGTCTCAATGAGATCTCCCCTCATTCTTCTAAACTCCAGCGAGTACAAGCCTAGTTTATTCAGCCTCTCCTCATAGCTCAACCCCCTCAACTCCGGTATCAGCCTAGTAAACCTCCTCTGCACTCCCTCCAAGGCCAAAATATCTTTGCGCAGGTGCGGCGCCCAAAACTGCACACAGTACTCCAGCCTCACCAATGCCCTATACAGCTGCAGCAAGACCTCCCTACTTTTATATTCAATTTGTATTTAAAAACATAGAAGTGTGGTGCAGGAGGAGCCCATTTGCCTTAGGTTCATCTGTGTTTGGCAACGCAGGGCTTTTAGCCACAGGAGAAGGGGCAGGAAAATGGTACTTGGTGCTCACTCGGAGAGCTGGTGCAGACATTAGGGGCAAATGACCTCTTTCTGCACCATAACAATTCTGTGATTCAGTCTAATCTACCTTCCACTTCTTGACCCCTGGACTCCAGAGCATTTCCAAGTGTTTGTTAAATGCAAAGAGGGTTTCTACCTCCCGCACCCTTTCAAGCAGTGAGTCCCAAACCCACACCACCCTTTGGGTGAAAACAATGCTCAACTTCCCTCTAATCCTTCTACCACTTAAGCTAACTTCCTGCCCCTGGTTATTGCCTGCTCTGCTAACAGAGAGAAATCTTTCCTAATTGTTCTATTCATACTTTGCTCTGCATCTCAATTAAATTTTCTCTTAGTCTTCCAAAGGAAAAACTTCCAGCTTTCCTCATAGCTAAGATTCTCTAATCTTCATAAATCCAAAAGCAAAATGCTGCAGATGTTGGAAATCTGAACAATAAACAAATTGCTGGATAAACTCAGCAGGTCTGGCAGCACCTCTGGAGAGAGACCCAGGGATAATGTTTGGTGTTAAATACAACTGTCTGTTTTTCTGCCCAGAGATGCTGCCAGACCTGATGGGTTTTCCTGCATTTTGTTTTTATCCTCGTAAATCCCTTCTACAGCCTCGAGTGCAATCGTACTCTTCTGTAACATGGACCAGAATTGCACAAAGTATTCTAGCTGTGGTCAAACTTGCATTTTCTACAGTGCAACCTCCCTTCTCTTACACCCTTGGCTTTGGCCAATAATCTGACAACAGGAACAGTATGGAATCAAAATTGTAGTCCAAGCAGTCAACAACAAATTATCAAGAATAAACCTGCCATTCCATCCCCAACATCTGCACTCCCTTCCTCCCCTTTCCTGTCCCAGCTTCAGCTTTCATTCCTTCTGCAATCAATACTTTCACCCTGATCACTAATGCAACAAAATAACTGAAATAAGGGAGGCGCTGGCCTAGTGGTACCATCGCGAGACTATAAATCCAGAAACTCAGCTAATGTTCTGGAGACCCAGGTTCAAATCCCATCAAGGCTGATGGTGGAATTTAAATTCAATTTTTAAAAACTGAATTAAGAATCTATTGATGCCCATGAAACCATTGCTGATTGTCAGAAAAATCCATCTGGTTCACTAATGTCCTTTAGTGAAGGAAATCTGCTGTCCTTATAGTCTGGCCTGCATGTGACTCCAGAGCTACAGCAATATGGTTGACTCTCAACTGCCGTCCACGGACAAGTAGGGATGGGCAATAAATAATGTCCCATGAATGGAAAAAGAAATTCCATAACTCAGTGGACTATGGAATCCTAGATCTTCTCGGAGGTGAAATAAAATTAAACGGTTACAGAACATGGGGAAAAAAGACAGACAAAACTAGAAAAATCTCAATAGTGGTATACAGAACGTTAGATACACAGGGACTATAAGGAGGCAGATAATCTGCCAAAGAGATATACACAGGAGAAAAGAGACAAGGAGAGAGTTCAAAGGGAGAGAAGGTGAAAGGTCAAGATAGTCACAGATAGGTATGAAAAGAATTGAATTGGAAAATGGGAGCAAGATGGTTCAAACAGATCAGACTGTGTAGCATCTCGTCACGAAGCACCTTTATACTATACATTAAAGACAGTAAAATTAATAAAATGGTCAATTTCTATTCTGAAGGAGATTCAAAATTATTGTAGAGATTGAGAGATGTTTCTGATGACATTATTGAAAGGCTATCCCCCTCAGAGTAATTTGTTATTATTCCTGGCATTAGTTCAATGCAGCGCAAAAGCTGTTCATGACATATCAGCAGGACTGCATTATAAAGAGATTTTTTTATTCATTCTTAAGATGTGGACCTCAGTGGCATTTAGTCTTAATTTCCCTAAGTGGCAGTGAATGGCTTGTTAATCCATTTCAGAGGACAGTTAAGAGTCAACCAGCCACATTATGTGAGTCAACAGTCATGTTTAGGTAGTCCAGACGGAGGAAGGATGCATATTTCTTTCATTACAGGGTATTAGGGAACAAAATAGATTTTTTAAGACTATCAGTTCACAGTTACTGATGAGGTGCAGATGCCAGCATTGGACTGAGATGGGCACAGTAAGAAGTCTCACAATACCAAGTTAAAGTCTAACAGGTTTATTTGGAATCAGAAGCTTTCAGAGCACTACTCCTTCATCAATTACTGATATTTACTAATTAATCCAGATTTCTTTAATTAATTGAATTTCGCTTGAGTGGTGGGGTTTGAATTCATCTCTCCCGGATTAACAGTCTAACAATGTAACCATTCTGCTACACTGCCTATTTTCTGACACTAAAGGACTTCTCACAAATTGTTTGAACAAACTAAGATGGGGTTATGGTTTGAACGTAAAAGTTCATTGTTCATTTGTTACAATCTGATCCTCTGGTAGTTTACAAGTATCTATGTAATCCTTCGTAAACAAATGCACAGAGAATAATAGCAAGAATGACGCTTTATTCTATTCCTTCATGGGATACGAGGCCATTGCTAACTGCTCTTGAGGTGGTGGTGTTGAGCTGTCTTCTGAAACTATGGTGCACCCCACCCACACTGCTTCAAGGGAGGGTGTTCCAGGATTTTAATCTAGTGAAGAAACACTGATATATTTCCAAGTCAGCATGTGAGAGGCTTGAAGTAAAATATGCAGGTCACTTGTCTGTTGCCCTGGTCCTTCCTCGTGGTATAGTTCAGGGGTTTGGATAATGCTATCAAAAGAACCATTGGTGAATGGTTGCAGTGCATCACGTAGATGGAACACACACTCGTGCCTACAGTGCTCCAATGGTGGAGGGATGAATGCTTAAGTTGAGGTGCCAGCAATGGTAATGCTGTCAAATTTCTTGGAGGGGTTGGATTCTCTCTTGTTGGAATTTGATGCTGCAAAGCCTGTTGATCATCTATAAAGCACAAGTTAGGGGTGTGATAGAATACTCTCCACTTGACAAGCGTGAGGACTAAGATCAGGCACACACACACACACATGCTCCTTGCTGTTTCTAAAATTTTAAAACTGGCACAAAAACCTTTAGAATAGCCGAACCTGTCTCTCTACGGCCGCCAAACAAAAGAAGCCATTTGGCAGTTTCTGAAAAACGTGCACCTTGTTAACTCTGAGGAGTCACTAATGACCAACTGTAGACTGTATAACCCAATTTAACAGAACAATACAACAGGGATGTCAGAAGTTGCAGCGTGACATAGATAGGATGCAAGACTGGGCAGAGAAGTGGCAGATGGACTTCAACACGGATAAATGTGTAGTGGTCCATTTTGGCAGGACCGACAGGATGCAGGAGTACAATATCAAGGATAGGAGTCTTAGCTGGGTTGAAGGGCAGAAGAATCTTGGGGTCCGGGTCCATGGGACTCTTAAATCGGCCTCGCAGGTGGAGGATGTGGTCAAGAAGGCGTATGGTGTACTGGCCTTCATTAATCGAGGGATTGAGTTTAGGAGTCGGGAGGTAATGCTGCAACTTTATAAGACCCTTGTCAGACCCCACTTGGAGTACTGTGCGCAGTTCTGGTCGCCTCACTATAGGAAGGATGTGGAAGCTATTGAGAGGGTGCAGAGGAGATTTACAAGGATGTTGCCTGGATTGGGAGGCGTGCCTTATGAAGATAGGTTGAGGGGGCTCAGTCTCTTATCCCTGGAGAGACGGAGGTTCAGAGGCGACCTGATAGAGGTTTATAAAATGTTGAGAGGAATAGATAGGATGGATTCTCAGACGCTATTTTCCAGGGCTGAAATGGTCGCTATGAGAGGACACAGGTTTAAGGTGCTGGGAAGCAAGTACAGAGGAGATGTCGGGGTAAGTTTTTCACTCAGAGGGTGGTGAGTGAGTGGAATCGGCTGCCGTCGGTGGTGGTAGAGGCAAACTCGCTGGGGTCTTTTAAAAGACTTCTGGATGAGTATATGGGATCTAATGGCATTGGAAGTTACAGATAGTTGTATGGCTTGGTAGGTATAGATGTGATTGGTGCAACTTGTGGGGCGAAGGGCCTGTTTGTGCTGTAGTGTTCTATGTTCTAAAAGTCATCTGCATTTAATAACCCTTTGCTGGCCAGGAGGAGATGGTAAGTCTGCTATATCAAAGGCCCCGCAAAGTTCCTTCTTATTCTCCTCATGGCTGAGACAATAAACAATCTTTGGAATCCGGGCAATGGGATACACTTCCTTTCTCAAAGAGCTATGGGAGGGAGAGATAGGAGTCATGCGACATGGTCTCGTCTTGTGGAGCTGCATAGCTCGGTCTACTAATTACCTCTTAACCAACAGCCTCACAGACAAGGAGCTCTGCCATGGTGGGAATAGCTGACCTCCCCATTTACTATTCTTCTGCTGGAAATTCTGCACCATCACCCAGACAGCAATTCAGCTCTGCATGCCGATCACATCACATGAAGTCAACACCACTGGAAAAGTGAATTATCCAACGTTGGTTTTTAGCCCACTGACCACTGTGAAGGAATCCACGTAGGATTTAAATTCTGGACCCTGGAGTTCATGTGAGCCAATATTGATTTTCTTTGCGATCTCTGCACTGTAAATCTTTCTTTTCTCTATCCCTCTCTTTACTATCTGAATGTGAAGGGGACATTGCAAACCCTCTTTTTGCATTCTGATCGTTTGATTCCATCCTAGTTCAAGTGCACTATGGGGATCATTAATAGAAAACTGGATCACACCAAGATTTGAGGGGTTGGGAAATCCGCCACTGCTGACAAAAAGCGAAACAAACCACAGCACCCTTTTCCAGACAGGTGGCGAGAAATTAGTGCTGTTTAAATTAAACCTCCTTTTGCCCATAGCACATTTTGAAGCAGCCTGATCGATCAGCACCTCTTCCACCACTTTAGAACGTTCACTCAGTTAGCACTGTCCGTAATGGTACGATGTGGAGATGCTGGCATTGGACTGGGGTAAACACAGTAAGAAGTCTCACAACACCAGGTTAAAGTCCAACAGGTTTATTTGGTAGCAAATGCCATTAGCTTTTGGAGCATTGCTCCTTCATCAGGTAAAGGGGAGTTGTGTTCACAAACAGGGCATATAAAGAGACAAACTCAATTTACAAAATAATGGTTGGAATGTGAGTCTTTACAGGTAATCAAGTCTTAAAAGGTACAGACAATGTGAGTGGAGAGAAGGTTAAGCACAGGTCAAAAAGATGTGTATTGTCTCCTGACAGGACAGTTGGTGAGATTTTGCAAGCCCAGGCAAGTCTTGGGGGTTACAGATAGTGTGACATGAACCCAAAATCCCAGTTGAGGCCATCCTCATGTGTGCAGAACTTGGCCCTCAGTCTCTGCTCAGCGATTCTTTGTTGTCATGTGTCATGAAGGCTGCCTTGGAGAATGTTTACCCGAAGATCAGAGGCCGAATGCCCATGACCACTGAAGTGTTCCCCAAAGGAACACTTTTGCCTGTTGATTGTCAAGCTGTGTTCATTCATCCATTGCTGTAGCATCTGCATGATCTCCCCAACGTACCACGCCTCAGGACATCCTTTCCTGCAGCGCATCAGGTAGACAATGTTGGCCAAGTTGCAAGAGTATGTACCGTGTACCTGGTAGATGGTGTTCTCACGTGAGATGATGGCATCCATTTTGATGATTCGGCATGTCCTGCAGAGGTTGCTGTGGCAGGGTTGTGGTCACTGTCCTCCTGAAGGCTGGGTAGTTTGTTGTGGACAATGGTCAGTTTGAGGTTGTGTGGTTGTGTGAAGGCAAGTAGTGGAGGTGTGGGGATGACCTTGGTGAGATGTTCGTCTTCATCAATGACATGTTGAAGACTCTGGAGAAGATGATGTTGTAGCTTTTCCACTCCGGGGAAGTACTGGATGATGAAAGGTACTCTGTCCACCGTGTCTGTTATTGTCTTCTGAGGAGGTGGGTGTGGTTTTTTGCTGTGGCGCATCGGAACTGTCGATTGATGAGTTAAGCACTATGTCCTGTTCTTGTGAGGGCATCTTTCAGTGTCTGGAGGTGTCTGTTGTGATCCTCCTCATCTGAGCAGATCCTGTGTATACGGAGGGCTTGTCCATAGGGGATGGTTTCTTTAACATGTTTAGGGTGGAAGCTGGAGAAGTGGAGATTGTCTGTGGGCTTGCGGTACAGTGAGGTGCTGAGGTGACTGTCCTTGATGGAGATGCGTGTGTCCAAGAATGTAACTGATTCTGGGGAATAGTCCATGGTGAGGTGGAACTTGTTGATATCATCATATAGTTGTTTGTGATTGTTCTCCATGAGTCCAAAGGGAGAAAATGTCATCGATGTACCTAGTGTATAGCATCGGTTGAAGATTCTGTGAGGCGAAGAAGTCTTCTTCGCAAGTCCGAAGGACTTTCACAAGAACCTTCTCAAGGTTTGAACAAGACTTCTCCACCGCACAGAATCTTCAACCAATGCTATACACTAGATATGTCGATGACATTTTCTTCCTTTGGCCTCATGGTGAACAATCACTGAAACAACTATATGATGACATCAACAAGTTCCATCCCACCATCAGACTCACCATGGACTATTCCCCAGAATCAGTTACATTCTTGGACACACGCATCTCCATCAAGGACGGTCACCTCAACACCTCACTGTACCGCAAGCTCACAGACAATCTCCACTTCTCCAGCTTCCACCCTAAACATGTTAAAGAAACCATCCCCTATGGACAAGCCCTCCGTATACACAGGATCTGCTCAGATGAGGAGGATCGTGACAGACACCTCCAGACCGTGAAAGATGCCCTCATAAGAACAGGATATGGTGCTCGACTCACAGATCGACAGTTCCGATGCACCACAGCAAAAAACCGCACCGATCTCCTCAGAAGACAAACACAGGACACAGTGGACAGAGTACCCTTCGTCGTCCAGTACTTCCCCGGAGCGGAGAAGCTACGACATCTTCTCCGGAGTCTTCAACATATCATTGATGAAGACGAACATCTCGCCAAGGCCATCCCCACACTTCTTGCTTTCAGACAACCAGGCAACCTCAAACAGACCATTGTTCGCAGCAAACTACCCAGCCTTCAGGAGAACAGTGACCACAACACCACACAACCCTGCCACAGCAACCTCGGCAAGACACGCCGGATCATCGACATGGATACCATCATCACACGTGAGAATACCATCCACCAGGTACAGGGTACATACTCTTACAACTCGGCCAATGTTGTCTACCTGATACGCTGCAGAAAAGGATGTCCCGAGGCATGGTACGTTGGGGAGACCATGCAGACGCGACAACAACAGATGACTGAACACTGCTCAACAATCATCAGAACATAAGAACATAAGAAATAGGAGCAGGAGTAGGCCATCGAGCCTGCCCCGCCATTCAATAAGATCATGGCTGATCTGTCGTGGCTCAGTTCCACTTTCCCGCCCTCTCCCCATAACCTTTAATCCCCTCTCTTATCAAGAACCCATCAACCCGCGTCTTAAAAATATTTAGCGAGGTAGCCTCCACCACTTCAACGGGCAGAGAATTCCAGAGATTCACCACCCTTTGAGTGAAGAAGTTCCTCCTCAACTCCGTTCTAAACCGCCGCCCCTTTATCTTGAGGCTGTGCCCCCTAGTCCTACTATCCTTTCTGAGCAGGAAGAGTCTCTCCACCTCTATCCTATCCATCCCATTCATCATCTTATACGTCTCAATGAGATCTCCCCTCATTCTTCTAAACTCTAACGAGTACAAGCCTAGTTTATTCAGCCTCTCCTCATAGCTCAACCCCCTCAACTCCGGCATCAGCTTAGTAAACTTCCTCTGCATTCCCTCCAAGGCCAAAATATCCTTGCGTAAGTACGGCGACCAAAACTGCACACAGTACTCCAGCTGCGGCCTCACCAATGCCCCATACAGCCGCAGCAAGACCTCCCTACTTTTATATTCAATCCCCCTCGCTATGAAGGCCAGCATCCCATTCGCCTTCCTGACCACCTGCTGCAACCGCAAGCTGGGTTTTTGCGACTCATGCACAAGGACCCAGAGGTCCCTCTGCACCGTCGCCTGCTGCAGTTTTTCTCCACGTAAGTAATAATCCTTCCTACCATTATTCCTACCAAAGTGGACCACCTCGCACTTGCCAACATTAAATTCCATTTGCCATTTCCTGGCCCATTCGCCCAGCCTATCTAGATCCTTCTGCAGACTCTCCACACCCTCCGCACAATTTGCCGTTCCACCAATCTTGGTGTCAACAGCAAATTTCGACACCATACACTCGGTTCCCTCCTCCAGATCATCTATATAAATGGTAAATAGCTGAGGCCCCAGCACCGACCCCTGGGGCACTCCACTAGTCACCAACCGCCAATCCAAATAGCACCCATTGACCCCCACTCTCTGCCTCCTATTTGACCACCAATCCTCAGTGCCGACGACGTAGACAAAATGCGAACTGAGGATCTGGGGAGGGAGTATGAGAAGCTGGGAATGGAATTAAAGAGTAGAACCGACAAGGTGGTTATCTCTGGGCTACTGCCTGAACCGAGTGCAGACGGGCGTAGGGTTGATAGGATTAAGGAAGTGAATGGGTGGCTCAGGGATTGGTGTGGGAGGAATGGGTCCGAATTTATGGGGCATTGGCATCAGTATTGGGGTAGGTGGGACGGAGTTGGTCTGAACCGTGCTGGGACCAGAGTGCTGGTGAGTAGAGTAAAGAGGACTGTAGACAGGGCTTTAAACTAATTGGGGGGGGGGGGGGGGGAATGACGCACGAGGGTAGGTGACATTACGTGGTCTAAAGTTGAGGAGAGGGTACAGGTAAGGGAACAAGCCGAGGATGTCCCAATAATAGAGGGTGTGGGGGCGTGAGTATGGTTGGTAGCGTTCCGGCAAATAGGGTCCAGGTGAAGGCTGGGATGAAAGCGCTTTATCTGAATGCACGAAGCATTCGGAATAAAGTGGATGAGCTGGTGGCGCAGATCGGCACAAATGGACATGATCTGGTGGCCATTACAGAGACGTGGCTGCAAGGTGACAGGGACTGGGAGCTGAATGTCCAGGGGTATCAAGTGTTTAGGAAGGATAGGCGGGAGGGAAAAGGGGGGGAGCGTAGCTCTGTTGATTAAGGATAGCATCAGGGTGGTAGCAAGGGATGATATTGGAGCCAAGGAGCAGAAAGCGGAATCGTTGTGGGTGGAGGTTAGGAACAGCAAAGGGAGGAAGACGCTGGTGGGTGTCGTCTATAGGCCCCCGAATAATGATCGGGAGGTGGGGCGGGCTGTTAACGTGCAAATAAGTGTGGCGTGCAGGAATGGAACGGCCGTAGTTATGGGGGATTTCAATCTACATATAGATCGGTCGACCCATGTTGGACGCGGTGGGCTCGAGGAGTTGTTCTTGGAATGCTGCCGGGATAGTTTCCTGGAACAGTGTGTGTTGGAGCCGACAAGGGAGCGAGCTATCTTGGATCTGGTGCTATGTAATGAGGCGGGTAGAATTAGGGACCTTGCGGTGAAGGATCCTCTTGGGGAGAGTGATCATTGTATGGTGGAGTTTCTGGTGCAGATGGAGGAGGAGAAAGTGGGTTCCTGGACACGCGTCCTTTGTTTGAACAGAGGGGAGTACGGTAGGATGAGAGAAGAATTGGCGAATGTGGACTGGGGGAGCGCGTTGGAAGGTAGGCCTGCTGAGGAACTGTGGAGGATCTTGGAGATCTTTCTTGGTGCTCAGCGGAAATTTATTCCGATGGTCAAAAAGGACTGTAGGAGGAGAGGTAATAAGCTGTGGATATCGAAGGAGGTGAAGGAAAGTGTTAAATTAAAAGCGGAGGCGTTTAGAGTAGCTAAGAGTAGTGGGCGAGAAGAGGATTGGGAGAGGTTTAAATGTCAACAAAGATTGACAAAGAAGTTGATAAAGAAGGGTAGGAGAAACTATGAAGCTGGGCTAGCGCTTAATATAAAAAAGGATAGCAAGAGTTTTTATAAATATATAAAAAGGAAGAGGCTGGCTAGGGTGAACGTTGGTCCCTTAGAGGATGAGAAGGGGGACTTAGTGGTAGGGGATGGGGATATGGCTGAGGTCCTGAATAACTTTTTTGTTTCTGTCTTCATGGAGGAGGACGTGAATAATTTGCCGGGTGTTAGAGATGGAAAGGCAGGCAGGAATGTTGGCAGCAGTCACTGGCATTTGGCCTCTGATCTTCGGGTAAGCGTTCTCAAAGCGGCCTTCACAACACACGACAGTGCACAGTCGCTGAGCAGAGTCTGATAGCCAAGTTTCGCACACGAGGACGGCTTCAACTGGGATCTTGGGTTCATGTCACACTATCCACACGACTTGCCTGGACTTGCAAAATCTCACGAACTGTCCTGTCAGGACTCAATACACATCTCTGTAACCTGTGCTTAACCCTCTCTCCACTCACATTGTCTGTACCTTTAAGACTTGATTAGCTGTAAAGACGCACATTCCAACCATTATCTTGTAAATTGAGTTTGTCTTTATATGCCCTGTTTGTGAACAGAACTCCCACTTACCTGACAAAGAAGCAGCGCTCCAAAAGCTATTGGCTTTTGTTACCAAATAAACCTGCTGGACTTTAACGTGGGCTTACACCACAGAGCAGCAGGAGCTCAAGAAGGGACGGTGCAGAGGGACCTCGGGGTCCTTGTGCATGAGTCGCAAAATCCCAGCTTGCAGGTGCAGCAGGTGGTCAGGAAGGCGAATGGGATGCTGGCCTTCATAGCGAGGGGGACTGAATATAAAAGTAGGGAGGTCTTGCTGCAGCTGTATAGGGCATTGGTGAGGCCGCAGCTGGAGTACTGTGTGCAGTTTTGGTCACCGCACTTACGCAAGGATATTTTGGCCTTGGGGGGAGTGCAGAGGCAGTTTACTAGGCTGATAGCGGAGTTGAGGGGGTTGAGCTATGAGGAGAGGCTGAATAAACTAGGCTTGTACTTGTTAGAGTTTAGAAGAATGAGGGGAGATCTCATTGAGGCATATAAGATGATGAATGGGATGGATAGGATAGAGGTGGAGAGGCTCTTCCCGCTCAGAAAGGACAGTAAGACTAGAGGGCACAGCCTCAAGATAAAGGGGGGGCGGTTTAGAACGGAGTTGAGGAGGAACTTCTTCACTCAAAGGGTGGTGAATCTCTGGAATTCTCTGCCCGTTGAAGTGGTGGAGGCTGCCTCGCGAAATATTTTTAAGACGCAGGTTGATGGGTTTTTGATAGGAGAGGGGATTAAGGGTTATGGGGAGAGGGCGGGAAAGTGGAACTGAGCAGCAACAGATCAGCCATGATCTTATTGAATGGCGGGGCAGGCTCGAAGGGCTGGATGGCCTACTCCTGCTCCTATTTCTTATGTTAAGGCGTTTCACAACCATTTTCTCAAGGGGCAATTAGGGATGGGAATAAATGCTGGCTTTGACAGCGACTTACATCTAAGAGCAAATATTTAAAAAAATTAATTCAAGCCCTTTGTGAGTGTCCAGAATAGAGATTTGAGCTGTATCTGGAAATGAAACTGCAAATATTAGCGACTGGATTGGCAGTAATTGCCGTTGTTTTTCCTTTCTTGATCAGGCAAAGTCTCGAATGCAGAAGAAACCCAGTTTTTTTAAAATTCTTTCATGGGATGCAGTTGTCTCTGGCAAGGCCAACACTTGTTACCCATCACTAATTTCCCCTGAACTGAATGGCTTACTCAGTTATTTCAAAGAACAGCTAAGAGTCAACCACATTGATATGAGTCTAAAGTTATATTTAGGCCAGACTGGATAAACGTAGCAGATTTCTTTGCCAAAAGGATGGGTTTTTATGACAATCGATGATAGTTTCATGGTCACCATCACCAAAGCTAGTTTCATATTACAGACGTATTAACTGAATTTAAGAACATAAGAAATATGAGCAGGAGTAGGCCATCTAGCCCTTTGAGCCTGCCCCGCCATTCAATAAGATCATGGCTGATCTGAAGTGGGTCAGTTCCACTTTCCCGCTTTCTCCCCATAACCCTTAAATCCCTTATCTGTCAAAAACCTATCTACCCGTGACTTAAATATATTCAGCGAGGCAGCTTCCACCGCTTCAACGGGCAGAGAATTCCAGAGATTCACCACCCTTTGAGTGAAGAAGTTCCTCCTCAACTCTGATCTAAACTGCACCCACCCCCCCATCTTGAGACTGTGCCCTCTAGTCCTGCTATCCTTTGAGCGGGAAGAATCTCTTACCTCTACCCTATCCATCCCTTTTCATTATCTTATACGTCTCTATAAGATCCCCCCTCATTCTTCTAAACTCCAACAAGTACAGACCCAGTCTATTTAGTCTCTCTTCATAGTCCAACCCCCTCATCTCCGGTATCAGCCGAACGAACTTCCTCTGCACTCCCTCCAAGGCCGCAAGCCAGCAATTCACTGCAAAACATAGCTCAGATTTTTATTTTGGAAATGAAATAAACTATAGGCTTTAACATCTCAGCAAACTCAAAAACATGACCACATATCATTAAATAAAGTATAAGCAGTGTCCTTTTGTTTTGAACAGTCCCATTTACTTACAAGATCGTTTTGAAACTGAAGCCGATCTAAACGAAGCAAATGTTAGTCTATCTTGATTAACAGGTTGAGCTGGCTAAACAGTACAAGTTTTATCATGCACTCTTTTCCTAGATGGTGAACCATACTTTTGTTCACATTCCAATCAGAATTCTTGGCAGGCTTGATTTTGGAAAAGAGCAAAATGACAATTCTATTTTCAGTGAACACTGAGAGCATCTGGTTAGCTTTGCTTCCAGTGATCAAGCCGTACAAGCAGACACCAAATTTCCATAGATATTGCCATTTTTCTACAATTACCATGTCAACAAGGACCTGATAACGTCAAGAACAAACAAGTAACAGCTTTTCTCACACTGAGCACAATTCTGCTGCCCAGAATTAACCCTCTAGCTCACTAATTATTTTACAATGAAAACTGCATTTTGTCATTTAAAATATTTTAAGAATGAAGTTTTATTGCAAATACTCGTCTCCGACCAGTGCTCGTGACGTGAGCCATGAGCAGCAGAAACCCTAATCAGCAAAAAAGATGTAATGCTGCTCTCCTGACTATTAGTTTTCACAGCAGGACAACACACACTAAACAATTCAAATGAACTTGTACAGCATTTCAATCTCTACAAATGTTAAGTTTCAGCATTCTAGACAATGTGCAAAGTAAGACGACTGAATCACTATCTCCTTTTTGGGTCTGGACTAGACTTGTCCCCCAAAGCTGAGACTATTTACTTTTAGACAAACAGGCTAATGGTTCATGTACACATAGGAACAGGAATAGGCCATTCATCCTCTTGAGCCTGCTCTGCCATTACATTAGATTAGGGTTGACCTGTCTCTTAACTCCATTTGCCTGCCTCAATTCCATAACACTTCATATCCTTCTTGAACAAAACTATCAAGCTGAGTTCTGGAATTTTCAATTAATCTCCAGCTTCATAGCCTTTTGGAAGAGTGAATTGAGAATTTCCACAGCTGTCCAGGATACAAGGAATAGCGCCATGACAAAACACTCAGCCCCTTGTTCCAGATTCAACATTCAATAAGGCCACAATTAACCATCTACTTCAACTCTACCAAGCTAGAGTTTATTCCCAAATCCCTCAAATCCATCAGCATCCAAAAATCTACTGATTTTAGTCAGTTTTTGGTCAAAAAAGTATAAGCCCGTGGGATACAGGGTAATGTGGCAAACTGGATTAGAAGTTGGCTTAGAAACAGAAACAAATGGTAATGTCAATGTATGGACTTGCAAATGGAAGGTTGTTTCAAGTGGTATTCCACAGGAGTCTGCGTTGGGACCCTTGCTGTTTGTGTTGTATTAACGATTTAGATGTGAACATGGAAGACATGATTGGGAAATCTGCGGACCACACAAAGATTGGCCAAGTAGGGATAGTGCAGAGGATGGCTAGCTATAACCTCCATAACAATATCGATGGGTTGGTGGGCGGTAAAGCGGTAGATGGATCTTAACACAGAAGTGTGAGATCATGCATTCAGGGCAGTCAAACAGTTATAAGGAATACACAATAAATGGGAACATACCAAGAGGTTCCTAAAGGCAGCAGTTCAGGTAGACTAGGTTGTAAAGAAAGTATCTGGAATGCGCTCCTTCATTGGCAGAGGTATAGAATATAAAAATAAGGATATAATTGTATAAAACACTGGTGAGGCCACAACTGGAGCGGTGTGCACAATTCTGGTCACCACATTACAGGAAGGACTTCATTGCTCTGGAGAGTAGAATATTGCCAGGACTAGAAAAGTGCAGCTATGAGGAGAGATGGGACGGGTTAAGGTTATTTTCCTCGGAATAAAGGCAGCTGAGAAGTGACTTGATTGAGGTGTACAAAGTTACGAGGGGAAGAGATAGAGTGGAGAAAATTTTTTTTTCCTCAGTAGAGAATTCTCAAAGCAGCCAACATTGATTCAAGTTAAGTGGCAGAAGGGTAGTGATTGTTTGGAATCTATGGTCCAAGTTGTGGTGGAGGCAGAGACTCTAAATTCTTTTAAAAAGTACCCAGATCTGCATCTTAAGTGCAGTAAGCTACAGGGCTATGGGCCAGGTGCAGGAAGGTGGGATTAGAAAGGGCATCTGATGTCCTTGGGCTGGCATGAACAAGATGGGCTGAATAGGCTCCTGTGTTCTAACTTTTCTATGGTTCTGACTGAGCATCCACAGCTCTCTGGGTAGAAAACTTCAAAGATCCACAATCCTTCGAATGACTAACTTTCTCCTCATTATTGTCCTAAATGATCAATAGTTTTTAGATTCGGAGACTGTGACTCCCTAGTTCTAGACTCTCCAGCCAGGAAAATCACCTCCAAACATCTATCCCTTATCCACTTAACAATTTTACATGCATCAATGAGATCACTTATTCTTCTAAACTCCAGGGAATGCAGAACTAATCTCCTGAATCTTCATCCCAGAAATCAATCTCATGAACTTTATGAACATAGGGGATTTTCCCAGTAACTTCATTGCAGTGTGAATGTAAGCCTACTTATGACTAGTAAATAAACTTTACTTTAAACTTTATTTGTTGCATCCCTCCAAGCCAAATGCATCTTTCACTGGGTAAGGGGACCAAAACAGTGCATACACCCAACTGCAGTCTCCTTAAGGGTCTATACAATTTCAGTATAGCTTATTCACTCAGAAACACCAATCACTCGCGCAAAGAAGTGTTTCCTGACATCAACCCTGAATGATCTGGTTATAATTGGATAGATACGTATGTACTTTGTTCCCTACTCCTCCAATAGAGGAAATAGTGCATCTCTATAAGCTCCTTTATTCATCTTCAATACGATCACCTCTTAATCTCCTTTATTCAAGGGAATAAACCTATAACCTAATCCTTTTAGCTTCCATGATGTGGATGATAAAAACTGAGTATTCTTTTCCATTCATTCAAAATCCTTAGAGTAAGAGTGAAAATGGATGCCAAAGGCATTTGTTTTCAGAGTTGTCAACTTCTGGGAAAATGGCCAAAACAAGCACCAAATCTGTTGGGAATCTGAACAAGGTGGCACAATCTTAAAATCAGAAATAGGCTATTTAGGAGTGAAATCAGGAAACAATATTCACACAAAAGGCAGTGGAAATCTGGAACTCTCTCCCTCAAAGTTGAACAACTGGAGTTTCCAAGACTGAACTCAATAGTTTTTTTAGGTTATGACTACAAAGAATATGGAGCAAAGATGGGTAAATGGATTGGAGGCACAGATCGTCAGCTACAATACAATTAAATGATGGACAGATTTGTGTATTCTGCTTCTCATTTGTTCTGGAAGTTGGGGACCAAAACCTTAGAAAGGCCAGTGGATGGACAGAGCCAGGAAACATTTGTTTTCATGTGACTAGAGGAGTGTGTTGTGCTTTGGATGCTGCATACGTAATGAGCTCTGGAACCTCAGACACGTTGCATCTGACTCACTTCAGCCCCACAATACAGTGCAGTGTGTTATACTGCCAGGTCACATGACAAAGCTGCACAGGAAATGTTAGCTGTAATTAATCTGATAATAATGGAAAAATATCAAACCTCTGAACTTTCCTGTTTTAAAATCACATGTAATAAAATGAATAATCGATAACCAGATGGGACTGAAAGCTGCAGCATACTGAGGGGTTCTGTTGACATTTTGTAAGTCCTTTGAGTAGTAGTGTTCCTTTGGGTTATGACTGAATCAATTTCCATTAAATAGGTGACAGGAGGGATACATCATCTGTTATTCACTGTGTCACAGACAAGAGAGTAACCATTCCAGATTTTTTCTTTAAACAAATGCATAGTGAATGCAATCTCAATAGAACAATGCTGAAATTTTTGAGATTACAAATTACAATTCGGGTTTTTCCATTGCCTGCAGCACTTCACCTCAAATATCAGATCCACAGCTCCATAAACAAACCAAGTTTCCAATGAGCTGTGACTTCTGTCTTCACTCTCTGTTTGGGTAGTGTAGCTCGGCTTTTGGTCATTAGTCCCAAGCTGCAATGACCAAGTGTTCCTGTCCCATCAGACAAGAAACTCCCAGTGAACCATAGTGTACACCATGTTCAATTTATTGCTCTCATGGCCTTTCCGTCCATATCTTAGAATTTTACAGGCCACGTGTAAAGTTCAAGTTCAACATGTGGCTACATGTTGATATAGGGAGTTGTTACAAAACCTCACTGATGTCACGTGCAGGAGTGTTCCAACCTGAAACACTGGTTTCCCGTGGCGAATTGTTCTTTTTTTGGATATTGGTGAGAAACATTTGCGGAAACACTGAGAAATCAAAGCTCTCTTTTATTAAGCAACAAATAAATATTTATTAAAGTAAAAGGTAATAAAACGCTGCAAAGAACAATCATAACTATGGCAAATTAACAGTAAGCACTTAGACCCTCAAAGACTGAAAACCCAAAATTATCCGTTCTTCTGTATTCCCAAACTCTGTTGAGACCCTGTTTCCAAACCAAAAACTAGAAACTTATTGATCAAATCTAGCCACTGATTACCACGCTGTACAGCTTAAGTGACCAGGACTTACAAATGATCTTTGGTTTAGCAAAGAAAATTATCTTTCACACAAACTAGTTTTTGCCTTCAGCACTTCATCTCTAGCTGAGCAATTTCCTGAGGATGGTTGCCCCTCTCCCCTGCTCTTCTGCTGCCTTTAGCCCCTAACCTCTGGCTGAACTGGTTACTGCAGATGGCTGCCTCTCTCTTTCTCTCTTGCTGCTGCTTCTTCAACACCTCATGCGTGTCTAAGTTGCTTCCTGGCTCATAGCACTCTGACTACTAATTGTATCAACCACAAAGAACACCCTGTTCCCTATTCTTTCCTTTTCCTTCCTTTCTCTTAGTTGCTGCCCAGGCAAAAGAAAACATTCATTTTGATAGCATCCTATCATTTCATGACAAAGTCTACAGAATAAGTTATGATTGCATTCCTGAAAATCATGACTTTAAGTGAAATGGCTTTAAGTGAATCATCAGTTCCCATAGGGATCCATGTTAAAGGCAGCGTTCGGTTCCTTCAGACATTTTTCGCTTTGAAATATCCACGTACAAGCTGAAGTACTGTGCATTCCAAGCTGAAATCACATACAATGAAATACATCACTTACGCACAAAATAAACACAACGAACAGTACAAGGTAAAACGTTTAAAATAATTACAGTACACTCCCTACAGTAGACAGGAGATTGACGAGGCTCCAACAAGTAGCAGATACACTGACAAGCTTCTGCCACTAGATGGAGGCCAGAACTTCATTGCAAGGAGCCAGGAATCAGGAACCAGGCAGGAGCCAGGGGGCAGCTGTTTGAGGGCAAATCCACATCCGATATGTGGGAGCCGTATAAAAGTCTGTTTTTACCAATTCAGAACAAGTATGTCCATGTAAAAGTGAAGGATAAAGATGGCAAGATTGGGAACCCTGGATGACAAGAGAGATTGCGAGCTTAATGAAAAAGGAGGCATACATAAATTTCAGGAAATTGAAAACGGATAAGACTTGAGGAATACAAAGATAGCAGGAAAGAACTTAAACAGGGACATAGAAGAGCCAAAAGGGGACCACAAAATGATCTTAGTTGGCAGGATTAAGGAGAATCCCAAGGGTTTTTATGAGTGTATATAGAAGAAGAGGGTAGCTAAGGAAAGGGTAGGTCCACTCAAGGACAGCAGAGGGAATGTGTGTGTGGAGCTAGGTGAGGTGCTTAACGAGTATTTTGCATGAGATAAAAAGAGAGGTGGTATTGGAGGTTTTGAATAACATTAAAGGTGGACAAGTCCCCAGGGCCAGATAGGGTCTATCCCAGAATACCGAGAGGGGTGAGGGAAGAAATCGCTGGAGGCCTTGGCTAAAATCTTTGTATTCTCTTTAGCCATGGGCAAGGTACCAGAAGATTGGAGAGTAGCTAACACAGGGCAGAAGAGACAACCCGGGAAATTACAGGTCTGTGAGCCTTACATCAGTGGTGGGAAAATTATTGGAAAAGATTCTTAGGGGCCAGGATGTACTGACATATGGAAGAGAATAGGCTTATTAGCAATAGGCAGCTTGGTTTTGTGAAGAGGAGATCGTGTCTCAAACTTGATTGAGTTCTTTAAGGAAACGACAAGAAAAATTGACCCGGGCAGGACAGCAGATGTTGTATACATGGACTTCAGTAAAGCCTTCGATAAGATTCCTTATTGGCAGGCTGATACAGAAGATGAAATCATATGGGATCTGAGGCGAGCCACTAAGATGGATATAAAACTGGGATGGGCATAGAAAACGAGTAGCAGTGGAAGGGTAGTTTTCTAACTGGAGATCTGTGACAAGTGGTGTTCCACAAGGATCAGTGCTGGGGCCCCTATTGTATATAAATGATTTGGTGGAAAATGTAGGTAATCTGATCAGTAAATTTGCAGATGATACAAACATTCAGGGAGTAGGGGATAGTGAGGAGGATTATCAGAGGAAACAGCCAGCTATAAATGAGGTTGAGACCTGGACCGCAAGATGGCGAATAGAATTTAACCCAGACAAATGTGAGGTGATGCGATTTGAAAGTCTACTGCAAAAGGAAAGTATGCAGTAAATGGTAGAACCCTTAGAAATATTAGTATACAGAGGGATCGAGGTATGCAGATCCACAGTTCCCCAAAGGCAGCAATTCAAGTGGACAAGGTGGTCTAGAAGGTATGTGGCATGCTGGCCTTCATTGGTCAGGCTGTTGAATATGGGAATTGGAAAATCATGTTGCTGCTGTATAAGACGGTGGTTAGGCTGCATTTGGAATATTGTGTACAATTCTGGTCATCACACTACCAGAAGGATGTTGATGCATTGGAAAGGGTGCAGAAGAGACTTACCAGGATGTTGCCTGGTTTGGAGGATATGGACAATGAAGAAACGTTGACCAAACTTGGATTGTTTTCATTGGAGCGTCGGAGGAGGAGGGACCTGATAGAGGTTTACAAGGCTTGGATAGAGTAGATAATCAGAGTCTTTTTCCCAGGGTCGAAGAATCAATTACTTGGGGACATAAGTTGAAGGTGAGAGGAGCAAAGTTCAAAAGAGGTGTAACGGGCAAATTTTTGACACAGAGGGTAGTGAATGCCTGGACCATGCTGCCGGAGGAGGTGGAAGACAGGCTGGAAGGTGATGGAGGGAAGTAACACCAGGCAAAGCTAGGAAGCAACACTGGGAAGTAAGGCCAGGAAGCAACGCTGGCAATAGAGGGAAGAGAAACAGACGGCGAGTGTGGAAGTGTTACGGGAGAGGTCACATGAGCAGGCAGGCCACAGAAGAGGAAGCCTATGGCAAACAATGTTAAAGTGAAACTGGCAATGTTAAATAGATATATTGCCATTTGTTTCACTATAACTTTATGAATAAACTATGTTAAGTGAGACATTAAGTGCTACTATATCTCAAACCGTGGAGGAGACAGATCTCAGGCACCTGACTTAGGATTATCCACCAATGAGATAAAAGAATTAAGAACAGTCCTCTCCAAACTCTAACCATAAAATCAACCGGGATAAGCCTGTGACTAACAAATATAAACTTAAATCAAACTAAGTTGCCTGGGTTGTGTGTGTTGGGTGGGTTAACTCTACTTTAGGAAAACCAAAACTATTGTCCAGGCTTATTAACAAATAAAACAACACATTACTCAAAACAACGGCAGTATTATCCAGGTTCTTCCTTAGTGAGACATTCAAAATGATAAAGCCTCCTTCTGTGTTGGGTGATATGATTCTTAGGCAGCAGATTGCTTTATCCTCTTGAGGAGTGTAATAGTACACTGGCTGAATTAGTAGCAACATTTCATTCTTTGATAAGACAGTCTTTTGGGATGATGTTACACAAGTCATAAACATCCCCACAGAGTCGGGATAATCTTTCCTCAAAGCAACAATGACAGAGAACTAGAAATTTGTGTCATTCAATCCTTTTGAGAATTTGTTGTTAATCATATGTCTTCAAAAGGTATGATAGGATGCAGATGGTCCCTCAGAATGTTAATGAGAAATTAAACATTTTGGGTTCAAAGCTTTCAAATACAAGATCAAAGCACTTTGAGTATTCTATTGAGTAGCACGGTCTGGTTCACAATTCGGAGAATGCCATTTTCCATTGTAAAGCTCAATGAGAGAGAGCTGCCCCACTTTTGACATTATACTAAAATTGCACAGCCTGCAAGCTGCTTGATCAGTTGTTTTATTTCTGGCAAGGATATCAAAGTTCAAGAGATGCTGGTGATTCATGCATTACAAAACCTATTATGTACAGCTGACAGCCACAAATAAGGATGGCACTTTTTTCCTGTGCTACCTGCACAAAGGCAAGTAAATAAAAACAGAAAATGCTGGAAACACTCAGCTGGGCTCGCCACGGGGGAAAAAAAAAATCAGGATTTAATGGACAGAATCCTCCAGTCTCGCACATTACCGCTGTCAGCAAGAATGGAAAATTTGGTGCTCAGCCAAATCTCCATCCACAGCAGTGTGACCGGAAAATCCCAGCTGCGGGCAAGGTCGGAGAATTCTGGCCAATGGCCTTTCATCAGGAATGTTGTTTTTATTTCAGATTTCCAGCATCAGCAGTATCCCGCTTTTGTAGAACAGCACAAGAACATAAGAAATAGGAGCAGGAGTAGGCCATCTAGCCCTTCGCGCCTGCCCCGCCATTCAACAAGATCATGGCTGATCTGAAGTGGCTCAGTTCCACATTCCCGCCCTTCCCCATAACCCTCAATCCCCTTGCCTATCAAAAACCTATCAACCCGCATCTTAAATATATTTAGCAAGGCAGCCTCCACCACTTCAACAGGCAGAGAATTCCAGAGATTCACCACCCTTTGAGTGAAGAAGTTCCTCCTCAACTCCGTTCTAAACCGCCCCCCCCCTTTATCTTGAGGCTGTGCCCTCCAGTCCTACTGTCCTTTCTGAGCAGGAAGAGCCTCTCCACCTCTATCCTATCCATCCCATTCATCTTATACGTCTCAATGAGATCTCCCCTCATTCTTCTAAACTCTAACGAGTACAAGCCTAGGTTATTCAGCCTCTCTTCATAGTTCAACCCCCTCAACTCCGGTATCAGCCTAGTAAACCTCCTCTGCACTCCCTCCACGGCCAAAATATCCTTGCGTAAGTGCGGCAACCAAAACTGCACACAGTACTCCAGCTGCGGCCTCACCAGTGCCCTGTACAGTTGCAGCAAGACCTCCCTACTTTTATATTCAATCCCCCTCGCTATGAAGGCCAGCATCCCATTCGCCTTCCTGACCACCTGCTGCACCTGCAAGCTGGGTTTTTGCGACTCATGCACAAGGACCCAGAGGTCCCTCTGCACCGTCGCCTGCTGCAGTTTTTCGCCATGTAAGTAATAGTCCTTCCTACCATTATTCCTACCAAAGTGGACAACTTCACACTTGCCAACATTAAATTCCATTTGCCACTTCCTGGCCCATTCACCCAGCCTATCTAGATCCTTCTGCAGACTTTCCACACCCTCCGCACAATTTGCCGTTCCACCAATCTTGGTGTCATCAGCAAATTTCGACACCATACACTCGGTTCCCTCCTCCAGATCATCTATATAAATGGTAAATAGCTGAGGCCCCAGCACCGACCCCTGGGGCACTCCTCTAGTCACCAACTGCCAATCTCCGAATAGCACCCATTGACCCCCACACTCTGCCTCCTATTTGACAACCAATCCTCTATCCACGCTAACACCCTCCCCCCAACTCCATGCCCCCTGACCTTCTGTAATAACCTCTTGTGCGGCACCTTATCAAACGCCTTCTGAAAATCAAGACAGACCACATCCACCGGCTCTCCTCTATCCACCGCCCTAGACACATCCTCATAGAACTCCAATAAATTCGTCAGACATGACTTCCCCTTAACGAAACCGTGCTGCGTCTGCTCTATCAAACAATTCTCCTCAAGATGCCTCGCTATTTCCTCCTTGATGACGGATTCTAACATTTTACCTACAACAGACGTTAAACTAACCGGCCTATAATTCCCTGCCTTTTGCCTGCCACCCTTCTTAAACAACGGCGTAACATTAGCCGTTTTCCAATCTTCCGGCACTTCCCTGGAATCCAGCGAGGTTTGGAAAATAATCACCAAGGCATCCACTACCACCTCTGCCATTTCTTTCAGAACCCTTGGATGCATTCCATCTGGTCCTGGGGACTTGTCCACAATCAGTCCCTCTAGTCTGTCAAGCACTGCCTCTCTAGTAACAATGTCGTCATTCAGGCCCTCCACTCCTACCATCTTTCCATCGCTAACACCCGGCAAACTATTCACGTCCTCCTCCGTGAAGACCGATACAAAAACGTTATTCAAGGCCTCAGCCATTTCCCCATCCCCTACCACTAAGTCCCCCCTCTCATCCTCTAAGGGTCCAACGTTCACCCTAGTCAGCCTCTTCCTTTTTATATATTTATAAAAACTCTTACTATCCTTTTTTATATTAAGCGCTAGCCCAGCTTCATAGTTTATCCTACCCTTCTTTATCAACTTCTTTGTCATTCTTTGTTGATATTTAAACATAGAACATTACAGCGCAGAACAGGCCCTTTGGCCCACGATGTTGCGCCGACCAGTTAAAAAACAATGACCCACTAATCTAAACCAATCCCTTTTCGTCCATAAACCTATCCACGGATCTCTTAAACGCCCCCAAACTAGGTGCATTTACAACTGCAGCAGGCAGGGCATTCCAATCCCTCACCACCTTCTGGGTAAAGAACCTACCCCTGACATCCATCCTATAACTACCCCCCCTTAATTTAAAGCCATGCCCCCTCGTGCTAGCTTTCTCCATCCGAGGAAAAAGGCTATCACTAGCCACCCTATCTAAACCTCTAATCATCTTATTTGTTTCAATAAGATCCCCTCTTAGCTGCCTTCTTTCTAGCGAAAACAACCCCAAATCCCTCAGTCTCTCCTCATAGGACCTCCCCTCCATACCAGGCAACATCCTGGTAAACCTCCTCTGCACCCTCTCCAAAGCCTCCACATCCTTCCTGTAATGTGGGGACCAGAACTGCACACAGTACTCCAAGTGCGGCTGCACCAGAGTTGTGTACAGTTGCAACATGACGCTGTGACTCCTAAATTCAATCCCCCTACCAATAAACGCCAAGACACCGTATGCCTTCTTAACAACCTTATCTACTTGATTCCCAACTTTCAGGGATCTATGTACACATACACCTAGATCCCTCTGTTCATCCACACTATTCAAAGTCCTCCCGTTAGCCCTATACTCGACACATCTGTTATTCCTACCAAAGTGAATTACCTCACACTTCTCCGCATTAAACTCCATCCGCCACCTCTCGGCCCAGCTCTGCAACCTGTCTGTCTCCCTGCAAACTATGACACCCTTCCTCACAATCTACCACACCTCCGACTTTGGTGTCATCAGCAAATTTACTAATCCACCCAGCTATACCCTCATCCAGATCATTAATAAAAATTACAAACAGCAGTGGCCCCAAAACAGATCCGAGGCACACCACTCGTAACCGAACTCCATGACGAATATTTACCATCAACCACCACCCTCTGTCTCCTATCTGCTAGCCAATTCCTGACCCAATTTCCTAGACTACCCTCAATCCCATACATCTGCATTTTCTGCAGAAGCCTACCATGGTGAACCTTATCGAACGCCTTACTAAAATCCATATATACCACGTCAACTGCCTTACCCCCATCCACCTCTTTGGTCACTTTCTCAAAAAACTCAATAAGGTTAGTAAGGCACGACCTACCCGCTACAAAACCATGCTGACTATCTCCAATCAATTCATTACTCTCCAAATAACTATAAATCCTGTCCCTAATAATTTTTTCTAAAACCTTGCCCACAACAGAAGTAAGACTCACTGGTCTATAATTCCCGGGGAAGTCTCTGTTCCCCTTCTTAAACAATGGGACAACATTCGCTATCCTCCAATCTTCCAGTACTATACCAGAGGCCAACGACAACCTTAAGATCAGAGCCAGAGGCTCTGCAATCACCTCTCTTGCCTCCCAGAGAATCCTAGGGTAAATCCCGTCCGGACCAGGGGACTTATCTATTTTCAAACCCTCAAGAATATCCAGCACATCCCCCTTATCAACTGCAATACTGTCTATTTTACACCCCTGCAACCCAGTGTCCTCCTCAGCTATATTCATGTCCCCCTGCGTGAACACCGAAGAGAAATATTGGTTCAATGCCTCTCCAATCTCTTCCGGTTCCACACACAACTTCCCTCTACTATCTGTAACTGGCCCTAATCTTGCCCTAACCAACCTTCTGTTCTTAACATACCTATAGAATGCCTTAGGATTCTCCTTAATCCTATCAGCCAAAGTCTTCTCATGTCCTCTTTTAGCCCTTCTTAACTCACTCTTCAACTCCCTCCTAGCCAATCTAAAGCTTTCTAATGCACTACCTGAGCCCTCAAGCCTCATCCGAACATAAGCCTCCTTTTTCTTTTTAACCAACGAATCAACTTTTTTAGTGCACCACGGTTCCCTAGCCCTACCAAATCCTCCTTGCCTGACAGGGACATATCTATCACGGACTCGCAGTAGCTGCTCCTTGAAAAAAACTCCACATTTCGGACGTTCCCAGTCCCTGTAATCTCCTAGTCCAACCTATGCTTCCTAACTCTCTCCTAATAGCCTCATAATTACCCTTCCCCCAGCTAAAACTACTGACCCGAGGTTCATGCCTATCCCTTTCCATCACTAAGGTGAACGTAACTGAATTGTGGTCACTATCACCAAAATGCACACCAACTTCCAAGTCTAGCACCTGGTCTGGCTCATTTCCCAGCACCAAATCCAATATAGCCTCACCTCTAGTTGGCCTATCTACATACTGAGTCAAAAAACCTTCCTGCACACTTTGCACAAAAACTGACCCCTCTAACGAGCTAGAGCTATAGCAATTCCAATCAATATTAGTAAAGTTAAAGTCCCCCATAACAATTACCCTATTACTTTCACAAAACCTCTCCCAATCCTCTTCTCGCCCACTACTCTTAGCTACTATAAACGCATCCGCTTTTAATTTAACACTTTCCTTTACCTCCTTCGTTATCCACGGCTGATTATCTCTCCTCCTACGATCCTTTTTAACCATCGGAATAAATTTCTGCTGAGCACTAAGAAAGATCTCCTTAAAGATCCTCCACAGTTCCTCAGCAGACCTACCTTCCAATGCACTCCCCCAATCAACATTCGCCAATTCCTCTCTCATCCTATCATACTCCCCTCTGTTCAAAGGACACAGGTCCGGGAACCCACTTTCTCCTCCTCCATCTGCACCAGAAACTCCACCATACAATGATCACTCTTCCCAAGAGGATCCTTCACCACAAGGCCCCTAATTCTACCTGCCTCATTACATAACACCAGGTTCAAGATAGCTCGCTCCCTCGTCGGCTCCAACACACACTGTTCAAGCAAACTATCCCGGCAGCATTCCAAGAACTCTTCCTCGAGCCCACCGCGTCCAACATGGGTCGACCAATTAATATGTAGATTGAAATCCCCCATAAGATCACCGTTCCATTCCTGCACACAGCATTTATTTGCGCGCTAACAGCCCGCCCCACCTCCAGATCATTATTTGGGGGCCTATAGACGACACCCACCAGCGTCTTCCTCCCTTTGCTGTTCCTAATCTCCACCCACAACGATTCCACTTTCTGCTCGTTGGCTCCTATATTATCCCTTACCACCACCCTGATGCTATCCTTAATCAGCAGAGCTATGCCCCCCCCCCTCCTTTTTCCTCCCACCTATCCTTCCTAAACACTTGATACCCCTGGACATTCAGCTCCCAGTCCCCGTCACCTTGCAGCCACATCTCTGTAATGGCCACCAGATCATATCCATTTGTGCTGATCTGCGCCACCAGCTCATTCACTTTATTCCGAATGCTTCGTGCATTCAGATAAAGTGCCTTCATCCCAGCCTTTTAGCTGATATTTATGGCAGCGATATTTATGGCAGGTAAACAGGTGCCTTTTGGCTCAGATCAAGTGTAGCATTGACATGTTGTGCTTGGTTGGAGTCATTAGGTTATATTTTAGCTTCATTTGAAGCAATTTTTAAAAGCGGCATCTCAGCCTTTTGGCTAAGATGTAAATGAGATCAAGCCTTGGAGGAGGAGCTATGCCTGGTCCAATCAGCTTGGATCATGTAGATCAAGCCCAAGACAGGAGGTGAGAGCCCTGTCTTGTCAGCTTGGATCGGGAATGTCCCAACTTGTTGAGACTCTGAATTGGACTTGAATTGGAATAAAAACAAAAAAAGCAGGTGCAACCTGATCTTCAGAGAAGCAACATGTCCAGCCAGTCAGGTGACACTGTAAACCCAAACTCATTTTCCTGACTTTCCACAATTGAATGTTGTCACACCAGCCAGGGGACAAGATAAGCAATGTGTTATCCGGCCTGCACCAACAGAACTTGAAAACGAGCTGCGAGGGAGCTTCAACAACATCCAGAGATACCTCGCATCCTGTGGGGGTAAAGCTCAGCTATGGATCTTTGACATGACAGAGACCAGTGACTTCAGTGTCAGCGATGTCACAGGCAAGTACAGTTTACAGGAGCTTTCTTCAAAACATTCAAGGAGCGGAGGGTCAAGGAGGGGGGAATATCTGGGATATCACAATCTAAGGACACATTCACTATAATGCAAATCAACAATATCAGCAACTCATCTGCAAACTTGCCACTGAACACAAAACCAAAATATCCAGGGACCTATTAAAATTGTTCACCAGCTTTGACAAAAGGTCATGTGGACACAAAATGTCAGCTCTTTTCTTTCCTTACAGATGCTGCCAGACCTGCTGAGATTTTCCAGCATTTTCTCTTTTGGTTTCAGATTCCAGCATCTGCAGTAATTTGCTTTTATAAAATTGTGTACTGGATGTCCTTCCTACATTACAAGCTGAGGGGTTTAGACTCAGCAACTTCTTATAAGATTGATTAAGTGAATCCAGTAGTTTGTGCCTCTGCAATTTAGATGGACATGGATCTGAGTCCAGCTCCTTACTCCCACATCTGAGCCTAGTTATGACTAATCAGAGATTATGGAGTATAATGTTAGCAAGTGCGAGGTTATCCACTTTGGTAGAAATAATAGTAGGAGGGATTATTATTTAAAAGGCAAAAAGCTGCAGCATGTTACAGTGCAGAGGGACCTGGGGGTCCTTGTGCACGAGTCGCAAAAACCCAGTCTGCAGGTGCAGCAGGTGATCAAGAAGGCGAATGGAATGCTGGCCTTTATAGAGAGGGGGATTGAATATAAAAGCAGGGAGGTCTTGCTGCAACTGTACAGGGTACTGGTGAGGCTGCAGCTGGAGTACTGTGTGCAGTTTTGGTCACCGCACTTGCACAAGGATATACTGGCCTTGGAGGAAGTGCAGAGAAAGTTCACCTGGCTGATACTGGAGATGAGAGGGTTAGCCTATGAAGAGAGACTGAATAGACTGGGTCTGTACTTGTTAGGAGTTTAGAAAGTGGGGAGGTCGGGGGGGGGGGGGGGGGGGGGGGGGGCACAGTTTAGATCGGAGTTGAGGAGGAACTTCTTCACTCAAAGGATGGTGAATCTCTGGAATTCTCTGCCCATTGAAGTGGTGGAGGCTACCTCGCTAAATATATTTAAGTCACGGGTAGGTAGGTTTTTGATAGACAGGGAATTAAGGGTTATGGGGAGAAAGCGGGAAGGTGGAACTGATCCACTTCAGATCAGCCATGTTCTTATTGAATGGCGGGGCAGGCTCAAAGGGCTAGATGGCCTACTCCTGCTCCTATTTCTTACGTTCTTATGTAGAGGCTACTCCATCATGCACCAGGAATAGCAAGAGGCTATTCGATTGGGTAATGTGGGGACTGGAGCCCATCATTATAAGGTTGTCAATTCAGGAGAAACGTTTTCAGCCACAGAGTGGAGGGATTGTGGAAATTGCAAACACAAAGAACAGTGAAGGTAAGTCACCTTCATAAATTTCAGGTGATGCTGGGTAGATATGAGACAGAAAGTATTAGAAAGATATTTTGATAGGATGAGATGAAGTATGGGGGACGAGGCTCATGTAAAATATAAGCATTAGTTTAGATGGGCTGTGGTTAAATGGCCTTTTGCTATGCTGTAAAATTCAATGTAATTCAGCAGCACAATCAGCAATGCATACTCAATCTCTAACACCATCGACTCAAAGCAATGCACTGAATCCCAGCAAGTAAAACAAAACCAATATTCATCAATGCCAGGTACTGTACCGCAAACCAGAGGTCCTTTCAGCCTCAAAAGGTACAAGCCAAGCACAATTATACACCTGGCCTGGACTTTAGTAACCACATTTATCACTCCTAGCAATAGGTTCAGTTTAGAATCACAGGAGAGGCTGAATAAACTAGGCTTGTACTCGTTAGAGTTTAGAAGAATGAGGGGAGATCTCATTGAGACGTATAAGATGATGAATGGGATGGATAGGATAGAGGTGGAGAGACTCTTCCCGCTCAAAAAAGACAGTAGGACTAGGGGGCACAGCCTCAAGATAAAGGGGGGGCGGTTTAGAACGGAGTTGAGGAGGAACTTCTTCACTCAAAGGGTGGTGAATCTCTGGAATTCTCTGCCCGTTGAAGTGGTGGAGGCTGCCTCGCTAAATATTTTTAAGACGCGGGTTGATGGGTTTTTGATAAGAGAGGGGATTAAGGGTTATGGGGAGAGGGCGGGAAAGTGGAACTGAGCCACGACAGATCAGCCATGATCTTATTGAAGGGCGGGGCAGGCTCGAAGCGCTAGATGGCCTACTCCTGCTCCTGCTCCTATTTCTTATGTTCTCAAGTAAGAGGCCATTCAGCACATCGAGTCTGCTCCAATTCTTTGACGGAGAACCTTACCCAAACTCTATTCCCCAACCCCACTAATCCCCCTAACCTACATACTTGAGTCAGAGGGACAATTTGGCACATCAATCCCCCGAGCTTCCACATCTTTGGAGCGTACCGGTGGAAAACCATGCAGACACAGGACATACTTCTTGCTGCGTGCCACCGTTCCGCCCATTTAGCACCGAGCATTTACATAGCAATGATTACTACAAAATGAGATACTGTGAATGATAAATTTTCATGTTTTCATATTTTCATGTCTTTCTCACAATCATATTTAATACCCAAGTGAATAGATTATCTCAAACTACTCGTTCAAATTAATTTTACAGAAATACCCGAACATAACATAGGTCCCAAAGGGTTTCTGAGAAGAAAATAAATGGCAGGCTGCAATTGGACACCAGCTGACTGAAATGAACAGACAAAAAGAATGCTATTTTGAAGATACAGAGAATGAGTGAAAACTAGAGTTTAACAAGAGGCTGACAGAGCATAGTTGCTTGTTCATAGAGCATACAGTCACAGTGGCTGAAGCACAACACTAGCTCACTCTACACCCCTTCCTCAATGTGGCCACTTTGATTGCTGCAGTCACCCCTTGGACATCACCACCATCTCAAGGAGAAATTGCAAAAGGCAAGAAATGCTTGCCTTGCTAGTGATGCTCACATCTCATTAACTAATCAAAAATTGTGGTGAGCTATTTGGTCACAGGATGCATCACAATCTAACCTCAATCTGTCCCCGTTTAAATTGCATATACATAATTCTACCAGCTTCTGGCAGATAGAAATCAAAAACAACTTCTCCACTTCTACAGACACTGAGGCCAATCGTAAAACATCAAATCCATCTGCGTTAAATCAGTTGAATCAGGGCAGAACAGGCATTAAATTCAAGATCTTCCCAATACAGTTTAGCTACTTACTAGATAAACCCACTAAAGCAGCAGGGAAAGTGCATCATAGGGCGTGTTGATGTACTTGGCACTGTGTGGGTGTTACATGCTGCAATGTGTAATTGGTATAATACTGACAGAATGACTCGATTTCACAGCAACAAAAAAGGACGGAAACATTGACAACCAGTGCTTCTTTAGGCTGCATATAATATCTATTACACACTCATTTCACAATAGAAGATTAGATTCAAATGCTTTTACTAAAACACCTCACTCAAAATTTAGAAAAGCAAAATACAGCAGCTGCTGGAAATCGGCAATGAAGACAGAAAAAGTTGGAAATGCTCAGCAGGTCGAGTAGCTGTGGGGAGAAAAGCCAAGTTCACTTTTCAACTCTGATCTTGCATCAGAACCTGGCTTTACCCCAAAAAGTCGCATGTGTGCGCAAAGTTTGTGGTTCAGTTCCTGCCTGATCTCCTGCATTCTATCCTTCACAAACATCAATTCATCCAAAACTCTACTGCCCTTGTCTTAACTCACAGCAAATCCTGTTGCCCTTATACCCTGGTCAAGCGACATATTGGTTGCATGGGTTTCCTCCGTGTGCTCCGTTTTCCTCCCACAGTCCACATTGTGTGGGTTAGGTGGATTGAACAAAGAAGAAAATTACAGCACAGGAACAGGCCCTTCCAAGCCTGCACCAACCACACTGCCCGAACTGAACTAAAACCCCCTACACTTCCGGGGACCATATCCCTCTATTCTCATCCTATTCATGTATTTGTCAAGACGCCCCTTAAAAAGTCACGACCATATCCGCTTCCAGTACCTCCCCCCGGCAATGAGTTCCAGGTACCCACTACTCTGTGTAAAAAATCTGCCTCGTATATCTTCTTTAAATCTGGCCCCTTGTACCTTAAACCTGTGCCCCCCCAGTAATTGACTCTTCCACCCTGGGAAAAAGCTTCTGACTATCCACTCTGTCCATGCCCCTCATAATCTTGTAGACTTTTATCAGGTCTCCCCTCGGCCTCCATCACTCCAGTGAGAACAAACCAAATTTCTCCAACTCTCCTCATATCTAATGCCCTCCATATCAGGCAACATCCTAGTAAATCTTTTCTGTACCCTCTCCAAAGCCTCCACATCCTTCTGGTAGTGCGGCGACCAGAATTGAACACTATATTCCAAGTGCGGCCTAAGGCTCTATAAAGCTGCAACATGAATTGACAATTTTTAAACTTTGTGCCCGGCCAATGAAGGCAAGCATGCCGTATGCCTTCTTGACTACCTTCTCCACCTGCATTGCCACTGTGACCAGTGTACCTGTACACCCAGATCCCTTTGCCTATCAATTCTCCTAAGGGTTCTGCCATTTACTGTATATTTCTTATCTGTATTAGACTTGCCAAAACGTATTACCTCACATTGTCCGGATTAAACTCCATCTGCCACCACTCTGCCAAAGTCTCCAACCGATCTATATCCTGCTGTACCATCTAATAGAACACAGAACACTACAGCACAAACAGGCCCTTCGGCCCATAAGTTGCACCGATCACATTATACCTACCAAGCCATACAACTATCTGTAACTTCCAATGCCATTAGTTCCCATATATTCATCCAGAAGTCTTTTAAAAGACCCCAGCGAGTTCGCCTCTACCACCACCGATGGCAGCTGATTCCACTCACTCACCACCCTCCGAGTGAAAAACTTACCCCTGACATCTCCTCTGTACTTGCTTCCCAGCACCTTAAACCTGTGTCCTCTCATAGCGACCATTTCAGCCCTGGGAAATAGTCTCCGAGAATCCACCCTATCTATTCCTCTCAACATTTTATAAACCTCTATCAGGTCGCCTCTCAACATTCATCTCTCCAGGGAGAAGAGACCTAGCTCCCTCAACCTTTCATAAGGCATGCCTCCCAATCCAGGCAACATCCTTGTAAATCTCCTCTGCACCCTCTCAACAGCTTCCGCATCCTTCCTGTAGTGAGGCAACCAGAACTGCGCACAGTACTCCAAGTGGGGTCTGACAAGGGTCCTATAAAGTTGCAGCATTACCTCCCGAATCCTAAACTCAATCCCTCGATTAATGAGGGCCAGTACACCATACGCCTTCTTGACCATATCCTCCGCCTGCGAGGCCGATTTAAGAGTCCTGTGGACCCGGACCCCAAGATCCTTCTGCTCTTCAACCCAGCTAAGACTCTTACCCTTGATATTGTACTCCTGCATCCCATTGGTCCTGCCAAAATGGACCACTACACATTTATCCGCGTTGAAGTCCACCTGCCACTTCTCCGCCCAGTCTTGCAGCCTATGTCTCGCTGCAACTTCTGACATCCCTCCAGACTATCCACAACACCACCAGCCTTCGTATCGTCGGCGAACTTACTAACCCATCCCTCCACTTCCTCATCCAGGTCATTTATGAAAATGACAAACAGCAAGGATCCTAGAACAGATCCCTGGGGCACTCCACTGGTGACTGACCTCCATGCAGAAAAAGACCCATCCACAACCACTCTCTGCCTTCTGCAGGCAAGCCAGTTCTGGATCCACAAGGCCAAATGTTCTTCATCACTATCTGCAAATCCACCAACCTTTGTGTCATTCGCAAACTTACTAAATCAATCCAATTATATTTTTCTCCAAATCATTTATATATATTACAAAAGTCCCAGCACTGATCCTGAAGAACGCCACTTGTCAGAGCCCACCATTCAGAAACGCACCATTCCACTGCTACCCTCTGTCGTCTTTGACCGAGCCAGTTTTGTTTCCATCTTGCCAGCTTCCATTTGATCCCATGCGACTTCACCTTCTGCACCAGTCTGCCATGAACATAGAACATAACAGCGCAGAACAGGCCCTTTGGCCCACGATGTTGTGCCGACCAGTTAAAAAGCAATGACCCTCTAACCTAAACCAAACCCATTCCATCCATAAACCTATCCACGGATCTCTTAAACGCCCCCAAACTAGGCGCATTTACAACTGCAGCAGGCAGGACATTCCAATCCCTCACCACCCTCTGGGTAAAGAACCTACCCCTGACATCTGTCCTATATCTACCACCCCTTAATTTAAAGCTATGCCCCCTCGTGCTAGCTTTCTCCATCAGAGGAGAAAGGCTATCACTGTCCACCCTATCTAAACCTCTAATCATCTTATATGTTTCAATAAGGTCCCCTCTTAGCCACCTTCTTTCTAACGAAAACAACCTCAAATCCCTCAGTCTCTTCTCATAGGACCTCCCCTCCATACCAGGCAACATCCTGGTAAACCTCCTCTGCACCCTCTCCAAAGCCTCCACATCCTTCCTATAATGTGGGGACCAGAACTGCACACAATACTCCAAGTGCGGCCGCACCAGAGTCTTGTACAGTTGCAACATGACGCTGCGGCTCCTAAATTCAATCCCCCTACCAATAAACGCCAAGACACCGTATGCCTTCCTAACAACCCTATCTACTTGATTCCCAACTTTCAGGGATCTATGTACACATACACCTAGATCCCTCTGTTCATCCACACTATTCAGAGTCCTACCGTTAGCCCTAAACTCAACACATCTGTTATTCCTACCAAAGTGAATTACCTCACACTTTTCCACATTAAACTCCATCGGCCACCTCTCGGCCCAGCTCTGCAACTTGTCCAAGTCCCCCTGTAAACTAAGACACCCTTCCTCACTATCTACCACACCTCCGACTTTGGTGTCATCAGCAAATTTACTAATCCACCCAGCTATACCCTCATCCAGATCATTAATAAAAATTACAAATAGCAGTGGCCCCAAAACAGATCCCTGAGGCACACCACTCGTAACCGAACTCCATGACGAATACTTACCATCAACCACCACCCTCTGTCTCCTATCCGCCAGCCAATTCCTGATCCAATTACCTAAATCACCCTCAATCCCATACATCTGCATTTTCTGTAGAAGCCTTCCATGGTGAACCTTATCAAACGCCTTACTAAAGCCCATATATACCACGTCAACTGCCTTACCCCCATCCACCTCTTTGGTCACTTTCTCAAAAAACTCAATAAGGTTAGTAAGGCATGACCTACCCGCTACAAAACCATGCTGACTATCTCCAATCAATTCATTACTCTCCAAACAACTATAAATCCTATCCCTAATAACTTTTTCTAAAACCTTACCCACAACAGAAGTAAGACTCACTGGTCTATAATTCCCGGGTAAGTCTCTGTTCCCCTTCTTAAACAATGGGACAACATTCGCTATCCTCCAATCTTCTGGCACTATACCTGTGACCAACAACGACCTGAAGATCAGAGCCAGAGGCTCTGCAATCACCTCTCTTGCCTCCCAGAGAATCCTAGGGTAAATCCCGTCCGGACCAGGGGACTTATCTATTTTCAAACCCTCAAGAATATCTAGCACATCCTCCTTATCAACTGCAATACTGTCCAGTTTACAACCCTGTAACCCAGTGTTCTCCACAACTACATTTATGTCCCCCTGCGTGAACACCGAAGAGAAATATTGGTTCAAAGCCTCTCCAATCTCTTCCGGCTCCACACACAAATTCCCACTGCTGTCTGTAACTGGCCCCAATCTTGCCCTAACCAACCTTCTGTTCTCAACATATCTATAGAACACCTTAGGATTCTCCTTAATCCCATCAGCCAAAGTCTTCTCATGTCCTCTTTTAGCCCTTCTTAACTCACTCTTCAACTCCCTCCTAGCCAATCTAAAGCTTTCTAGTGCACTACCCGAGCCATCAAGTCTCATCCGAACATAAGCCTCCTTTTTCTTTTTAACCAGCGAACCAACTTTTTTAGTGCACCACGGTTCCCTAGCTCGACCAATTCCTCCTTGCCTGACAGGGACATACATATCAAGGACTCGCAGTAGCTGCTCCTTGAAAAAACTCCACATTTCAGACGTTCCGAGACCCTGTAGTCTCCTAGTCCAACCTATGCTTCCTAATTCTCTCCTAACAGCCTCATAATTACCCTTCCCCCAGCTAAAACTACTGACCCGAGGTTCATGCCTATCCCTTTCCATCACTAAGGTGAACGTAACTGAATTGTGGTCACTATCACCAAAATGCACACCAACTTCCAAGTCTAGCACCTGGTCTGGCTCATTTCCCAGCACCAAATCCAATATAGCCTCACCTCTAGTTGGCCTATCAACACACTGAGTCAAAAAACCTTCCTGCACGCTTTGTACAAAAACTGACCCCTCTAATGAGCTAGAGCTATAGCTATTCCAATCAATATTAGTAAAGTTAAAGTCCCCCATAACAATTACCCTATTACTTTCACTCCTATCCAGGATCGTCTCCGCAATCCTTTCCTCAACCTCTCTAGAACTTTTAGGAGGTCTATAAAAGACTCCCAACAGGGTGACCTCTCCACTCCTATTTCTAATCTCAGCCCATACTACCTCAACAGACAAGTCCTCATCAAACTTCCTCTCTGACACCGTGATACAATCCTTGACTAATAATGCTACCCCTCCCCCCCTTCTACCTCCTTCTTTGCTCCGACTGAAGCATTTGAACCCCGGAACCTGCAACAACCATTCCTGACCCTGCTCTATCCATGTCTCTGAAATGGCCACAACATCAAAGTCCCAGGTACTGATCCACGCTGCAAGTTCATCCACCTTATTGCGAATACTCCTCGCATTAAAGTATACGCATTTCAAACCCTGCTCCGCCCCACCCCCACGATGCCGTGCATTGCAGTCCCCATCTATGCCCCCCTCACTTTCACCCCCACTACTCAGGATCCCACCCCCCCTCTGAATCAGTTTAAACCCCCCTGCATAGCCTTTGAGGGACCTTGTCAAAGGCCTTACTGAAGTCCATGTAAACAACATCCACTGCCCCACCCTCAATCATCTTCGTCATTTCCTCAAAAAACTCCATCAAGTTCATGAGACACGACCTCCCCTTCACAAAACCATGTTGCCTCTCACTAATACGTCCACTTATTTCCAAGTGGGAATAAATCCTGTCTCGAAGAATCCTCTCCAATAATTTCCCTACCATTGATATAAGGCCCACCAGTCCGTAATTACATGGATTATTCTTGCTACCCTTAAACAAAGGAACAACATTGGTTATTCTCCAATTCTATGGGACCTCCCCCATCGACATCGATCGACAGCGAAAAACTGCACCGATCTTCTCAGAAGGCAAACATGGGACATGGTGGACAGAGTACCCTTCGTCATCCAGTGCTTCCCCAGAGCGGAGAAGCTACGACATCTTCTCCTGAGCCTTCAACATGTCATTGATAAAGACAAACATCTCACCAAGGCCATCCCCACCCCCCCACTTCTTGCCTTCAAACAACCGCACAATCTCAAACAGACTACTGTCTGCAGCAAACTACCCAGCCTTCAGATGAACAGTGACCACGCCACCACACAACCCTGCCACAGCAACCTCTGCAAGACATGCTGGATCATCAACACGGGTGCCATCATCTCACGTGAGAACACCATCCACCAGGTACACAGTACATACTCTTGCAACTCAGCCAGTGTTGTCCACCTGATAGCTGCAGGAAAGGATGTCCCAAGGCATGGTACATTGGGGAGTCCACGCTACGACAATGGATGAATGAACATTGCTCAACAATCACCAAGCAAGAGTGTTCTCTTCCTGTTGCGGAACACTTCAATGGTCACAGGCATTCGGCCTCTGATCTTTGGGTAAGCATTCTCCAAGGCGGCCTTCATGACACACGACAGTGCAGAGTCGCTGAACAGAGACTGATAGCCAAGTTCCACACATGTAAGAACAGCCTCAATTAGGATCTTGGGTTCATATCACACTATCTGTAACCCCCATAATGTCTGGGGTTGTCTGGGTTTGCAAAATTTCACTAACTGTCCTGTGGGGAGACAATACACATCTCTTTAACCTGTGCTTAATGCTCTCTCTACTCATATTGTCTATATCTTTAAGACTTGATTACGTGTAAAGACTCGCATTCCAATCATTATTTTGTAAATTGAGTTTGTTCCTTTATATGCTATGTTTGTGAACAAAACTCTCACTCACCTGACAAAGGGGCAGTGCTCCGAAAGCTAGTGGCTTTTGCTACCAAATAAACTGTTGGACTTTAACCTGGTGTTGTAAGACTTCTTATGTGTGACCTCCCCTGTAGCCAGTGAGAATATAAAGATTTCTCTCAAGGCCCCAACAATTTCCACCCTTGCCCCTCTCAGTATTCTGGGGTATATTCCATCAGGCCCTGGGGACTTGTCTACCTTAATGTTTCTCAAGAACCCCAATACTCCCCTACTCCTTTAATGTCCCCCTCTATCCTGCTTGAAACATCTATATCCTGGAATGTTAAACTGCCAATCCTGTCCTTCCCTTAACCAAGTCTCTGTTATGGTAACAACAACATAGTTTCAAGTACTAATCCAAGCTCTAAGTTCATCTGCCTTACCTGTTACACTTCTCACATTGAAACAAATGCACTTCAGTCCACCAGACCCTCTTTGATCAGCAACCCCACCCTGCCTGCTGTTTCGCTGAGCCTTACTGGCCCTACTCTCTGGTTCCCCTTCAGCTAATTCACCTTTGCTTTGGTTCCCACCTTCCTGCCAAATTAGTTTAAAACCTCCCAGCCGGCACTAGCAAACCTCCCGGCCAGAATTTTTATGCCCCTCCAGTTTAGATGCAACCTGTCCTTCTTGTACAGATCCTATCTGCCCCTGAAGAGACCCCAGTGGTCCAAACATCTGAAACCCTCTCTCCTATACCAGCCGTTTAGCCACAGGTTGAACTGCACCATCTTGATATTTCTAGCCTCATTAGCACGTGGCACAAGGAGTAATCATGAGATTACAAATCTAGAAGTCCTGCTTTTTAACTTTCTACTAACTCCCAAAACTACTGCTGCAGGACCTCATCACTCTTCCTGCCTATGTCATTAGTACCAATATGTACCACAACCTCTGGCTATTCACCCTCTCCCTTCAGAATGCTTTCTGTCCATTGAGACCCTGGCACCAGAGAGGCAACATACCATCTCGGAGTTTCTTTCATGTCCACAGAAGCGCTATCTGCACCCCTCACTATACAGTCCCCTATAACTATTGTTCTAGTCCTCTTTGTCCCTCCCTGCTTTACAAGAGAGCCAGTCATGGTGCCACTGCTTTCGCTGCTGCTGCTGTTATCCCCTGATAGGCCATCTCCCCTCTCAGTATCCAAAAGGGTCTACGTTAGAGAGGGGAATGACCACAGGGGATTCCTGCACTGACTGCCTACCCCTTATAGTGGTCTTCCATCTATCTGCCTGCACTTTCAGTGTGACCATGTCTCTAAAGCTCCTATCTACAATGTTTTCTGCCTCCTTCATGCTCTTAAGTGCATCCAATTGCTGCTCTGACCTATCCATGCATTCTGTAAGGAGCTGCAATTGGGTGCACTTCCTGCAGACATAGTCATCCGAGATGCTGGAAGTGTCACAGATCTCCCACATCTCAAGTGCAACACCTAATCCCATTGACTGACATTTTGATTAACTTAAATTAATTGAGAAAATTTATAAAATTCTTGCCTTCACTTTTGCCTTCTCACAGTGGCCTTTCTTGTTGGTTAAAGGAGGGAGGGACGGACGGAAACACGATGCTAAATTAGTGTCAGGGGGACTAGCTAGGATAAATGCATGGGATTATAGTGATAGGGCCTGGGTGGGATTGTGGTCGGTGCAGATTCGATGAGCCAAACGGCCTCCTTCTGCACTGTAGGATTCTAAGATTGAATGGTGGAGAGAACTTGATGGGCCAAATGACGTGATTCTGCTCCTATATTTTATGGGTCTTATGGAAGGAAACCTGCCATCCTTAACCACTCTAGTCTAAGTGTCCAATCCCCACACCAATGTGGTTGTCTCTTAACTGCCCACTGCAGTGGCCTGGCTCCAACCAGGGATAGGCAAGAAATGACACAGAGGCCACATTTCAAACAAAAATGCAACCAATATTACGTTAGATCAAAAAGCCAAAAGTTGCAAATACACTAAAGTTCAGATTTAGAGACTGGTTAAAAGAAAAGCACTAGCAAATGACCTTATGAAAAGTGTACTAAATTTGTGTTACACATTAAATCTCAACTGGAATCAGCTTCAATAAACAGATCACAAATTTCAATTAAAGTTCACTAGTTCCCATGGGACTTAAAGAAAGAAAACATTGCAATAATTACTCATATTAAAAATGTGAACCTCTGGTTCTGAAAGTATTTTATCCCTGAACATTTCATAATCAATTTATAAGGGAACATTATTCATAGAACTGTCAGAATGTTGGAATGGCAGCAAAGGAAATCACAAAGCTCTAAAATTAAAAATTTTCCACAAGATCTTCTCACTTGTTTGGAATTAATGTCTGCAACTCTTGTTCACTGGCTTGTATAAACAAGACAACTATCCAAAAAATGTTACATAGGTTCCGACTAGGATTTGGCAATTAAACTCTTGGGTGAGAATATATCATTAAATACATGCATTCCTAAGATCAGTCATTTATTTTTAACAATTTTAATCAGACAAGATTTTTCAACAGTTTCTGGCTCAATAGCCTAGAATGACAGAACAACAGCGCAGCAGGAAGCCAGTCAGTGCACCATGCTTGCACTGACTCTTTGGAAGAATTATCCAATGAGCCCTGTGCCATGCCTTTTCTCCATAGCCCTCCAAATTCTTCCTTTTCAAGCATTTATCCACTTCTTTTTAGAAAATTAATAATGAATCTGCTTTCACCACCTTTTCAGGAATGAAGTCATGAAATTGACCAAGAATGCAGTCACTGAGAAATATGCTGCAGAGGGAAGTGAAATTTATAAAGTACGTTTCTGCTGAATGACTGCTACACTGCAGGGTGTCGTAGCAACACTGCCAAGAGTTCCATTTCAATCTAGGGACTTTTGACAATGGGTGCACAGTTTCATGTTTTTCTCATACGGATAATAATTTATTTCTAAACCCGCTGATTAAAATATTATCACGAGTAACTCAAGTGCATTACTGGTAATACTTTAGTGTTTGATTTAATATTTGTGCACTTAAGAGCCATATCTGGAACAGCACTGCATCCATCAGAGCCAAGTTCAGTTACAAATATCTTATTTTCTTTAAGTTCTGGATGGATGTTGTGATAACATGCATGAGGTCCATGAGGAATCACTAACTGATCTGACTGTGAGACACATCGAGTTACCCTGGTAACAGGCAGTGGTCAGCCCAGCTACAACTCATTACCTGAGCTTATTATAAGGCAGGCCAAGGACTGGGCCTGCTGTACTGTTCCAGGCAGGGACTATAGTGTGTGTTCACCATGGTACTGGTTTTACCTTGCATTCTGCAATAAACTAAATTGCTTTCCAGTCAGGCTTCCAAAGTCATTGTAGATGTTCTTTCAAAAACTACAAATGTGCACTTAGGTTCAACTCAATCAGTATTACAAACGTGAATCACTAAATCCACACAAGTGGATTTTGTGTCTGTACAATATGGGGCACAGCTCACCAACTAACTCCATTGCTTTAGGTACAGCTTAGCAAGAATCAAAGCTGCTGAACACTGACTGGAGTGTGCACAACGGCAACTGCTGAAGTTTACGTAAACTTTCCATTTCCAGATGGGATTATCCATTGACTTGTACGGATACCAAGAACAGAGTTGGAAAGAACCCAGGCCTCATTATTAGTCTATCCTGCCGGATCCCATTATCAGACAGATTGGCTAGTCCCATTTTTAAAAATATACTTGCATGTGGTAGGTATTGCTACTGAGGTCAGCATTCATTATCCATCCTTGGTTGACCCAAGATGGTGGTGATAGACTTTCTTGTGATTTAGACACACAATGTTATTAGACAGGGAGTGCCAGGATTTTGATCCAGCAACGAAGGTGATATATGTCCAACATTGCTCTTCATCATCATTTATGTCAACTGGAATCACATCCCTCAGTCCTCCCAGAAATCAATTACTAATTGGCCAATGGATGAGAGGGTTCTTGAGGAATATTGGCACACTGAGGGTAATGAGGGTCTGGATCTAGCTCTCTAAATGACTCAGAGGTAGAAACCATCAATACATCTGAAAAACACTTAAATAAGCATTTGAGCTGTCCTAACCTACAGGGAAGGGCTATAGACGAAGAGCAGGAAGGTGGGTTAAGACTGAATAACTTTTTAAAATCAGGAACAACACAAATGGATCCAATGGGCTCCTGTGCTATCAATGTTTCTCTCCATATTCATCTCCACAGCCTGCTGATCATAGCATGGACATGCCTCAAATGGTGTTTCTGTCAAATGGAGCTGCAGAATTTGTATATTCTACACATATATTCCTAAGCACTCTAAAATGAAGATTATTGAGCCCTGGGTACTTATCCATCAATTTTAGCCCTGGGTTTTAGTCCATCAATTCCCCCAAATCCATTTCTCTACTTACTGATTTTCTTGAGCTCCTCACTAAAGTTGTTTCCCTCAGAAGTTCTGGTACATTATTTATGTCTTCCTTTGTGAATACAGGAGCAATGTTCAAATTTAGTTTCTCAGCCATTTCTTTGTTCCCCGTTATGAATTCCCCCATTTCTGACTGCAAGGGACCTACATTCGTTTTTGTCAATTTTTTTCCTTATACAAACCTGCAAAACTTTTTTTGTTTATGGTCCCCATTGGGGGAATATAATCTTACCCATGTAACAGTCTTTTTTTTTGAAAAGACAAAATTGCACCCTCTATACTACTACCCCTGGCAATTCGTTCCAGACACTCATCACCCTCTGTGTAAAAAAAAATTACCCCTCTGGACCTTTTATATAACTCTCCCTTTAAACTTATGTCCTCTAGTTTTAGACCTCCTTATCTTTGGGAAAAGATGTTGACTTGAGCTGATCTATGCCCCTCATTATTTTATAGACTCCAAAAGATCACCTCTCAGCTCCTGCACTCCAGGGGAAAAAAAAATCCCAGTCTATCCAGCTTCTCCTCATAAATCAAACCATCAAGTACCGGTAAATCTTCTCTGCACTTTTTCTAATTTAATAATATCCTTTCTAGAATAAGATGACCAGAACTGTACACAGTATTCCAAGTGTGGCAGGGTACTAAAAGAGATAGCAGGAGGAATAGCAAATGCACTAGTGGTAATTTACCAAAATTCACTGCACTCTTGGGTGTTTTCCCCAGATTGGAAAATAGCAAATATGATGCCATTGTTTAAAAAAGGAGGTAGATAAAAGGCAGATAACTTTAGGCCGATTAGCTTAACTTCTGTAGCAGGGAAAATGCTTGAATCGATCATCAAGGAAGATATAGTGAGACATCTGGATATAAACTGTCCCATTGATAAGATGCAGCATTGGTTCATGGAGGGAAGGTCATGTTTGATTAATTGGTGGAATTCTTTGAGAATATTACATCCCAGTGGACAATGGGGAACCTGTGGATGTGGTGTCAAATGCATTCTGGAAATCCAGATACAAGGTGTTGCACTAAAGGCTGTTACATAAGATAAAGGTGCACAGTGTTATGGGTAATATATTAGCATGGCTAGAAGATTGGTTAACTAACAGAAAGCAAAGAGTGGGGGTAAGTGGGTGTTTTTCTGGTTGGCAGTGACTAATGGTGTGCCTCAGGGATCAGTGTTAGGGCCTCAATTGTTTACCATTTACATAGATGATTCAGAGTTGGGGACCAAGTGTAATGTATCAAAATTCGCAGATGACACTAAGATGGGTGGAAGAGCAAAGTGTGCAGAGGATATTGAAAGTCTGCAACAGGAAATAGATAGTCTAAGTGAGTGGGCAAGGGTCAGGCAGATGGAGTACAATGTTGGTAAATGTGAGGTCATCCATTTTGGTATGAACAATAACAAAATGGATTATTATTTAAATGGTAAAAAATGCTGCTGTGCAGAGGGACCTGGGTGTCCTTGTGCAGGAATCTCAAGGGGTTGGTTTGCAGGTACAGCAGGTAATTAAGATGACAAATGAAATTTTGTCCTTTATTACTAGAGGGATGGAATTTAAAAACAGCGAGGTTATGTTGCAGTTGTATAAGGTGCTGGTGAAGCCTCACCTGGAGTACTGTCTATAGTTTTACTTACTTGAGAAAGGATATACTGACACTGGAGGGGGTGCAGAGGAGATTCATTAGGTTGGTTCCAGAGTTGAGGGGGTTAGCTTATGGAGGAGAGACTGACTAGGCTGGGGCTATACTCACTGGAATTCACAATGATGGGAGGTCTTATAGAAACATACAAGATTATGAAGGAAATAGATAAGATAGAAGCAAGGAAGTTGCTTCCACTGGCCAGTGAAACTAGAACTAGGGGGCATAGCCTCAAAATAAGGGGAAGCAGGTTTAGGACTGAGTTGAGGAGGAACTTCTTCACGCAAAGGGTTGTGAATCTGTGGAATTCCCTGCCCAGTGAAGCAGTTGAGACTACCTCATTGAATGTTTTATGGCAAGGATAGATAAATTTTTGAACAGTAAAGGAATTAAGGGTTATGGTGAGCAGGCGGATAAATGAAGCTGAGTCCACAAAAAGATCAGCCATGATCTTATTGAATGGCGGAGCAGGCTCAAGGGGCCAGATGGCCTACTCCTAGTTCTTATGTTCTTACCAATGTCTTGTACAACTTCAACAAGATGTCCCAACTCCTGTATTCAATGTTCTGACCGATGAAACCAAGCATGCCGAATGCCTTCTTCACCACTCTGTCCACTTGTGACTCCACTTTCAAGGAGTTATGAACCTTTACCCCCACATTTCTTTGTTCCATAACTCTCCCAAACACCCTACCATTAACTGAGTGAGTCCTGCCCAAATACGCTTCATCTTCAAATCTGATACTATCTCTAATTTCCTTTGTAAGCCATGGTTTGATCACAATTCTCTCACTACTCTTGCGCCAAGCTGGAACAAACAACTTCTGGAGTTCACCGGTTTGCTCTTTAAATGCCTGCCACTGCCTGTCCACTGTCTTTCCTTTCAGTTATATTTCCCAATCCATTCATGTCTCATATCATTATAGTTACCTTTACTGAGATTCAGGAGCCTGGTTTCAGAGTCAACTACATCACTGTCTACCTTGACAAAGAATTCTGCCATATTACGTTCACTTACTCTCAAGGGTTCTCCTACAACCAGATTCCCAACTAATCCTTCCTCATTGCAGAATACCCGATAACTTGTTGCCTTATTGGTTCTTCAACATATTGGTCCAGAACACCATCGCATATGCAGTCCAGAAATTCTACCTCTATTGTACTATGACTCTCCCAATCTATATCTGATTAAAATCACCTATAATCACGGATGTTCCTTTAATTCATGCATCTCTGATTCTGTCTAATGCTTTTCCCAGCATTACTACTACAGTTTGATGGTCTGTAAACTATGCCACAAATATTTTTTGCCCCTTGGTATTTCTTAACTTGATCCATACAGATTCCATGTTGCCTGTGCTAATACCTTTCCTCAAAATCGTATCAATATCTTTGATCAAATATGCAACTCCACCATCTTTTCCTTTCTGTCTGTCCTTCCAACACACTGAAACCCTCAGTGTTTCATTCCCAACCTTGATCACCTGGGAGCCATATCTCTATAATGCCAACTGCATCATAATCCTTTACATCTGTGTAACTAATTCATCTATTTTGATTTGAATGCTCTGAGCACTTAGGCACAAAACCTTAAAGGTTTTCATGTTTCTTGTCCCATTCCTACTAGTTCTTGACTGTTTCCTTATCTGGTTCTGTGATTTCTCTGCCTATCACTTTTCTTATTCTCCATACTATCTTTTACTCGTCCTTAATTCCCCCTGCTCTGAATGCTTGCAACAGTTCCCATCCTTCTGCCATATTAGTTTAAACTCTCTCTAACCCTGTCTAGTTGGCCAGCCATCTCTTTGTTCCCCATTATAAATTCCCCAGCTTCTGACTGTAAGGGACCTACATCTTTTTTCTCTTTGCGTACTTGTAGAAAACTTTTAGAGTCAGCTTTTATGTTCCCCTCAGGCTTACACCCAGACTCTATTTTTCTCTTCTTAATCAATACTGAATTGCTGAATTCTAAACTGCTCCCAATCCTCAGGTCTGTTGTTTCTGATTTTCTGGCCAGTTTATATGCCTCTGCCTTAGATCGAATACAATCTGTAATTTCCCCCTACAAGTCACCTTTCCAATTTTACTTTTCTGCCAGAGAGGAATGAAGGAATGAACAATTGTTGCAGTTCACCCATGCACTCTCTGAACGCTTGCCATTGCCGATCCACCATCATCCCTTAAAGTAAGGTTGCCCAATCCATCATTGCCAACTTATGCCTCACACCATCATAGTTTTCTTTATTATGATTCAGGGCCCTAGTCTCAGAATCAGCTTTACCCCTCTGCATTTTAATAAAAGAATTTGATTATGTTATGGTCACTCATCCCCAGGGGGTCTCACACAACTAGATTGCCAAAATTATTCCTTTCTCATTATACAACACCTAGTCTTGGATGGCCTGATCCCTAATTAGTCTACTGGTCCAGGAATTCCTCCTTCGTGGTATTGTAACTAATTTGATTTACCCATCTATTTGCAGATTAAAGTCACCCATAATTACAGATGTTCCTTAATCGCATGTGTCTCTAATTTCCTGTTTAATGCCATTCCCAACATGACCACGACAGTTTGGGCATCTACATACATCCCCTAACAATTTTTGTCCCTTGATGTTTCTCAGCTGTATCCATAAGATTCCATATTGTTGCAGCCAATATCCTTGCTCACTATTTCGTTGATTTTCTCTTTAACCAGCAATGCAAATCCACCACCTCTTCTTTTCCCCTGGCCATCCTAAATACGGAATACCCCTTGATGTGCATTTCCCATCACTGATCACCCTGTAGCCATTTCTCCATAATCCTGTCTATAGCATCCCATTTACATGTATTTGTATGATTAATTCATCCACTTTATTGCAAATGCTCCACGTGTTAAGAACCCTACAGTGCAGAAAGAGGCCCTTCGGCCCATCGAGTCTGCACCGAACACACTCCCACCCAGGCCCTACCCCCATTATCCTACCCACTAATCCCTCTAACCTACGCATCCCTGGACACTAAGGGGCAATTTCTTAGCATGGCCAATCAACCTAACCCACGCATCTTTGGACTGTGGGAGGGAACCGGAGTACCCGGAGGAAACCCACGCAGACATAAGAACATAAGAAATAGGAGGAGTAGGCCATCTAGCCCTTCGAGCCTGCCCCACCATTCAACAAGATCATGGCTGATCTGAAGTGGCTCAGTTCCACTTTCCCACCCCTTGCCTACCAAAAACCTACCTACCCGCGTCTTAAAGAAATTTAGCGAGGTAGCCTCAACCACTTCAACAGGCAGAGAATTCCAGAGATTCACCACCCTTTGAGTGAAGAAGTTCCTCCTCAACTCCGTTCTAAACTGCCCCCCCTTTATCTTGAGGCTGTGCCCTCTAGTCCTGCTGTCCTTTCTGAGCGGGAAGAACCTCTCCACCTCTACCCTATCCATCCCTTTCATCATCTTATATGTCTCAATGAGATCTCCCCTCATCCTTCTAAACTCTAACGAGTACAAGCCCAGTCTATTCAGCCTCTCCTCATAGCTCAACCCCCTCAACTCCAGTGTCAGCCTAGTGAACCTCCTCTGCACTCCCTCCAAGGCCAAAATACCCTTGCGCAGGTGCGGTGACCAAAACCGCACACACTACTCCAGCAGCGGCCTCATCAGTGCCCTGTACAGTTGCAGCAAGACCTCCCTACTTTTATATTCAATCCCCCTCACTATGAAGGCCAGCATCCCATTTGCCTTCCTGACCACCTGCTGCACCTGTAGGCTGGGTTTTTGCGACTCATGCACAAGGACCCCCAAGTCCCTCTGCACCGTAGCATGCTGCAGCTTTTCGCCATGTAAGTAGTAGTCCTTCCTACTATTGTTCCTACCAAAGTGGATAACCTCACACTTGCCAACATTGTATTCCATCTGCCAGGTCCTCGCCCACTCGCTCAGCCTATCTAGATCCCTCTGCAGACTTTCCACACCCTCCACACAATTTGCCATTCCACCTACCTTTGTGTCATCAGCAAATTTCAACACCTTACACTCGGTTCCCTCCTCCAGATCATCTATATAAATGGTAAATAGCTGAGGCCCCAGCACCAACCCGTGGGGCACTCCACTAGTCACCAACTGCCAATCCAAATAGCACCCATTGACACCCACTCTCTGCCTATTTGACATCCGATCCCCTATCCACACTAACACCCTACCCCCAACTCCATGCCCCCTAACCTTCTGTAACAACCTTTTGTGCGGCACCTTATCAAATGCCTTCTGAAAATCGAGAAACACCACATCTACTGGTTCCCCTCTATCCACCGCACTAGACACATCCTCACAGAATTCCAATAAATTCGTCAGACACGACTTCCCCTTAACGAAACCGTGCTGCGTCTGCTCTATCAAACAATTCTTCTCAAGACGCCTCACTATTTTCTCCTTGATGACGGATTCAAGCATTTTTCCTGCAATAGACGTTAAACTAACCGGCCTACAATTCCCTGCCTTTTGCCTGCTACCCTTTTTAAACAGTGGCGTAATATTAGCCGTTTTCCAATCTTCCGGCGCTTCCCCGGAATCCAGCGAGGTTTGGAAAATAATCACCAAGGCATCCACTATCACCTCCGCCATTTCCTTCAGAACCCTTGGATGAATTCCATCCGGTCCTGGGGACTTGTCCGCAAGGACAATGTGCAAACTCCACACAGACAGTGACCCGAGCCAGGAATCGAACCCAGGACCCTGGAGCTGTGAAGCAGCAGTGCTAACCACTGTGCTACCGTGCTGCCCTTTGTACCGTTAAGGTACAAAGCCTGGCCCATTCCCATTATTTTTCACTGACACCTGTTTCGAATGTTGCCCTTGATTTCTCTGCCTATCACTTTTCTTATCCCCCCTCATTTCTTTTGTTCTTGTCCTGGATTCCTCCCTCCTCTGGTTCCTTGCATTGCTTCCTATCCTCCTGCCAAATTAGCTTAAACCCTCCCCAACCGCTCTAGCAAATACTCCACCAAGGACATCCTAGTCCTGCCTAGGTGTAACCCTGTCCAGTTTGAACTGGTCCCACCTCCCCAGAAACAATCCCAATGTCCCAGGCACTTGAAACATTACACCTCACACTCACAGGGACCTTTCCAATTTTATTTTTCTGCCAGAGAAGAATGAAGGAATGAACAGAGCCAGGGACCCGGGTTCGATTCCTGGCTTGAGTGACTGTCTGTATAGAATCTGCACGCTTTCCCCACTCCTGCATGGATTTCGTCCGGGTGTGCCAGTTTCCTCCCACATCCGAAAGGCATGCTAGTTAGGTGTGTTGGCTGTGCTAAATGCTCCCTCAATGTACCCAAACAGACACTGGAGTGTGGTATCAAGAGGATTTTCACAATAACTTCATTGCGTTGTTAATGTAAAGTCTACTTATGACACTAATAAATAAACTTAAAACTCTTCAGTTACATATTCATCCTATGCTATTTCTACTCTGACTAGCACATGGCACTGTAAGCAATCCTGAGATCACTACTTTTGAGAATCTACCTTTCAACTTACTTCCTTTATTCTGCTTTTAGGACCTCACCCTTTTTTTAAAGCCTACGTCAGTTGTACCAATGTGTAACACAACCACTGTTCACCCTCCCCCTTCAGAATGTCATCTTTGACCCTAGTACTGGGGAGGCAAATACCTTCCCAGAGTCTCATTTGCAGCCACAGAAATGTCTATCTATTCCCCTTACAACTGAATCACCCATAACTAATGCATTCCCGCATGTTTCACTTCTTGATACTCTTCTCAACAAACACCTTCAGAAATAGCATGCTCTTCAATATCAGCCTTCCAAAATGAATGAAAAAATCCTCATTGTGCTGATACTAAAAAGGCTGAAAAGAGCAAGGAGAAACTCATGAAGTCACTGTACGCCTGAAAAGCTGGATGATCTTAATCCTGCACGCCGCCTTCTATAACGGTGATCCAAATACATTGCTCTCATAATCAAAGATTGATATTTTATCCCACATTTCCTCTGGAAATTGCTGTCAATCTTTCATTAAATTGATCTGAAAGGCAGCAGATTACATAGCAAGATTCATCAACCATTCCCTAAACTCCAAGGATAAACTTACTCAAGACAGAAGCTCAATGAACTGTTTTATTAAGCTACAATTTTGATTCACAGACTTCCCTACACATTTACAAACATATGTCGAGGACAACAAGATTGCTCAAGTAAAACTTACCTTGGTCAACAATAATACCATTACATTCTTAAATGTCAATGTATTGCGCAGAAGGCATACATCAGCAAGAGAGAAGCCACAAACCATGACAGGAAACACATTCCAAAATAAATTTAAGTCTGCAAATAGAGCAGTAATCAAGTTCGCCAAGCAAGAATGGCAGGCAGTACTCAAAATGTCAACTCGTTCAAGATGATCTTTTCCAGGGATATAGATCAGCCTCCAGATCAGGACATCTGGCTAATCACCTTCCTGTAAAATTCTTGTGTGTGCATGCCAAACATCTTCAGTCAGTAACCTTTTGTTTATCTAAATAATCTGCCTCATTTTAAATGAGTTTTTTTCTCCATACTGGCAAACAGGAACTACTCTCACTAAATTTAGAAATTGCAGCTGGTTCAGGATGGAAGACAAACTGCCATAGCTGAGTTGGACAGATTTTTGATCCCCCAAAAAGGTGCAGGTTAGGTTAACCGGCCATGCTAAGTTGCCCCCTTTGTGTCAGAGGAACTAGCTAGGATAAATATGGGGTTACAGGGAGATGGCACGGGTGGGATTGTTGTCGGTGGAGACTCAATGGGCTTAATGGCCTCCTTCTGCACTGAAGGGTTTCTATGATTCTATTAGCGAATTAAGGGTGATGAGGTTTGGGGGACCACAGGTTTCAGGCAGGAAAATGGATTTGAAGCAACAATCAGATTAGTCCTGATCTTACGGAATAAAGGAGCAGGCTTGAGGGCCAAATGATCTATTCCTGCTCTTAATTCATACATTGTACCAAATGCCTCGATTGTACAAATGATACGCGAGAGGCCCAACCCTTGACAGCATTGTACTCTAGCTGGTGCATCATTACTGTTCCTAGATGAAGCAAGGATGACCTCAGGAAGTGGTTTAGAACAGGAGCAAAGAAAAGTACAGCACAGGAACAGGCCCTTCAGTCCTCCAAGCCCACGCCAATCATGATGCCCTAACTAAAAAAAAATCTTCTGCCCTTATTGTGTCCTGATCCCTCTATTTCCTCCCTATTCATGTACCCATTCAGATGCCTATTAAATGTTGCTAACGTGCCTGCTTCCACCACATCCGGACTCCCAGTACTCTCTGCATGAAAAATTTCCCCCACACATCCCCCTTAAACTTTCCCCCTCTCACTTTGAAACTGTGCCCCCTTGTAATTAACATTTCCACCCTGGAAAAAAGCCTCTGACTATCCACCGCCTCCGTTTTTCCAATAAAAACAATCCTAGTTTATTCAACTTTTCCTCATAGACAACACTCCCGAGTCCAGGCAACATCCTGGTGAAGCTTCTTTGCACTCTCTCCAAAACTTCCATGTCCTTCTGGTAGTGTAATGACCAGAACTGCACGCAATACTCCAAATACAGCCTAACCAAGGTTTAAATAGCTGCAATATTTTTCTCAACTCCTGTACTCAATGCCCCAGCTGATGAAGGCTAGCATACCATATTCCTTCTTAATCACCTTGGCCACCTGTGTTGCCACTTTGAGAGAACTGAGGGCCTGCATGCCCAGATCCCTCTGTGTGTTAATGTTCCTAAGGGTTCTGCCATTTACAGTAAAATTCAAATTTGATCTTCCAAAATGCATCACCTCGCATTTATCTGGATTGAATGCCAACTGCCATTTCTGTGCCCAAGACTCCAAATCTATATCCAGTTGTATCCTCTAACAATTTCAGCAACTCCACCAATCTGTGTCATCCGTAAACTGACTAATCAGACCATCCACATTTTCCTCCAAACCATTTATATTGAGTACAAATAAGAGGTCCCAGCACGGATTCCTTTGGAACACCACTGGCTACAGATCTCCATTCTAAAAAGCACTTTTCCACCGCTACTCCGTTTTTTATATCCAATCCAGTTCTGTATTCATCTAGCCAGTCTACCCCGAATCCCCAGTGATTTTAGTTTTTGTACCAGTATGCCATATGGTACTTTGTCAAATGCCTTACTAAAGTTCATATAAACTACATCCACAGCCCTTCCCTCACTGGTGAGACATGACCTTCCCTGTACAAAGCCTGTCATTAACTAGTCCATTTTCTACCAAAGGTGCATATATCCTGTCCCTCAGTATCTTCTCTAAAAGGTTCCAAACCACTGACGTCAGGCACACTGGCCTATAATTTCCTGGATTATCCCTGCTTCCTTTCTTAAATAAGGGAACAACATTAGCTGTTGTCCAGTCTCTGGAACCTCGACTGTGGTTAAAGAGGATGTGAAGCTATCTATTAAAACCCAAGCTAGTTCTTCTTGTTTCCTGCAGTAACCTGGGATAAATCCCATCAGTCCCAGGACTTGTCTACCTTAGTGCAATTTAGGATACCCAACCCTTCCTCCTTCGATATATTGACATTCTCTACAGCATTCACACATCTATCCCTGATCTCAACATCCATAAGTCCTTTTCCTTGGTGAATACTGATACAAAGTACTCGTTACGGATTTCACCCACTTCCTGCGGCTCCACACGTAATTTCCCTCCATTGTCCTTGGGCGGGTCCGCTCTTTCTCTTGTTACCTTCTTGCTCCTAATAAATGCATAAAAAGCCTTAGGATTCTCCTTGACCCTGTTTGTTAAAGACATTTCATGACCCTTTTTAGCCATCCTAATTCCATGTTTAAGTTCTTTCCTATTTTCAGTGCACTTCTCAAGGGCTTCATCAGTTTTTAGATGCCTAGACTTATCATATGCTTGCTTTTCCTTTTGACAAGGCTTACAATTTGGTCATCCATGGTTCCCGAATCCTGCCATTTCTAGCCTTCATTTTTGTGGGGACATGTCTGCCCTGCACTTCAGTCAACCGGCCTTTAAAAGCCTCCCAGATGCGGATTTGCCCTTAAATAGCCGCTCCCAATCCATATTCCCCAGTTCCTGTCTAATTTAGGTGTAATTGGCTCTCACCCAATTAAGCACCCTCACTCGAGAGCCACTCTTGTCCTTACCCATGACTACCTGAAATCTTAAGGAATTATGGTCGCTCAGCCCAAAATGCTGCCCCATTGAAACATCGATCACCTGACCCAACTCATTCTCCAATACCAAGTCTAGTATGGCACCCTCTCCAGTTGGATTAGAACATAGAACATTCCAGCGCAGTACTGGCCCTTCGGTCCTCAATGTTGCACCGACCAGCAGAACCAAGCTAATGATCCTCTAACCTAAACTATTCCAATATTATCCATATGCCTATCCACTGACCATTTGAACGCCCTTAAAGTTGGCGAGTCCACAACTGCTGCAGGCAGGACATTCCATGCCCTTACTACCCTCTGAGTAAAGAATTGTCAACATATTGCATCAAAAAGCCCTCCTGGACACATGTAACAAATTGCTCTCCATCCGAGCCCCTGGCTTTAAGGGAGTCCCAGTTCAACATGGAGGAAGTTAAAGTCACCCATCACAACTATCCTTTTTTCACACCGTTTCAGTATCTGACTACCCAGCTGCTCCTCTGTCTCCTGTGGGCTGTTTGGCGATCTCACTCCCAACATTGTGATTTCACCCTTCTTATTCCTGAGCCCCACCCACAATGCCTCACTACAAGATCCCTCCAATATGTCCCCCCTCAACAGAGCTGCAATCTGCTCCCTAATCAGCAATGCAACTCCCCACCCTTTTGTTTCCTCCTCTGTCCTGTCTAAAATAACAATATCCCGGAATGTTAAGCTGCCAGTCTTATCCCTTCTTTGATCATGTTTCCATAATTGCAATATCATAATTCCATGCAGTAATCTAGGCTCTCAGTTCATCTCAGGACAGGTAGTACTGAGGAAGCTGGGGGGACTTGGACAGGTTAGGAGAGCGGACAAAGAAATGGCAATGGAATACAGTGCCAACGACACGAAGGTTGGTGGTGTTGTGGATAGTCTGGAGGGATGTCAGAAGTTGCAGCATGACATAGATAGGATGCAAGGCTGGGCGGAGAAGAGGCAGATGGACTTCAACCCAGATAAGTGTGCAGTGGTCCATTTTGGCAGGTCCAATGGATGAAGGAGTATAATATCAAGGGTAGGACTCTTAGCAGTGTTGAGGATCAGAAGGACCTTGGGGTCCGGGTCCAGAGGACTCTTAAATCGGCCTCGCAGGTAGAGGATGTGGTCAAGAAGGCGTATGGTGTACTGGCCTTCATTAATCAAGGGATTGAGTTTAAGAGTCAGGAGATAATGATGCAGCTTTATAAGACCCTAGTCAGACCCCACTTGGAGCACTGTGCGCAGTTCTGGTCGCCTCATTACAAGAAAGATGTGGAAACTATTGAAAGGGTGCAGAGAAGATTTACAAGGATGTTGCCTGGATTGGGTGGCACGCCATATGAGGATAGGTTGAGGAAGCTCGGTCTTTTCTCCCTGGAGAGACGAAGGACGAGAGGTGGCCTGATAAAGGTGTATAAGATGTTGAGAGATATAGATCAGGTGGACTCTGAGGCTATTTCCCAGGGCTGAAATGGTTGCTTCAAGGGGACACAGGTTTAAGGTGCCGGGGAGTAGGTACAGAGGAGATGTCGGGGTAAGTTTTTCAGTCAGAGGGTGGTGGGTGAGTGGAATCGGCTGCCGTCGGTGGTGATGGAGGCGAACTCGTTGGGGTCTTTTAAGAGACTTCTGGACGAGTGCATGGGATTTAATGGGATTAAGGGTTATAGATAGGCCTAGTACGTAGGGACGTGATCAGCGCAACATGGGCCGAAGTGCCTGTTCGTGTAGTGTTCTATGTTCTACAATGTGGAAAAGTGTGAGGTTATGCACTTTGGAAGGAGGAATGGAGGCATTGACTATTTTCTAAATGGGAAAATGCTTAGGAAATCAGAAACACAAAGGGACTTGGGAGATTCTCTTAAGGTTAATGTTGAGGTTCAGTCAGCAATTAGGAAGGCAAATACAATGTTAGCATTCATGTCGAGAGGGTTAGAATACAAGAGTAGGGACGTACTTCTGAGATTGTATAAGCTCCAGTCAGACCCCATTTTGAGTACTGTGAGCAGTTTTGAGCCCCATATCTAAGGACGGATGTGCCGGTCTTGGAAAGTGTCCAGAGGAGGTTCACAGGAATGATCCCTGGAATGAAGAGCTTGTCGTGTGAGGAACAATAGAGGATTATACTCATTGGAATTTAGAAGGATGGGGGGGTGGGGGAGATCTTATTGAAACTTACAGGATACTGCGAGACCTAGATAGAGTGGACATGGAGAGGATGTTTCCACTAGTAGGAAAAACTAGAACCAGAGGGCACAACCTCAGGCTAAAGGGACGATCCTTTAAAACAGAGATGAGGAGGAATTTCTTCAGCCAGAGAGTGGTGTATCTGTGAAATTTTTTGCTGCAGAAGGCTGTGGAGGCCGGATCATTGTGCGTCTTTAAGACAGAGATAGAGAGGCTCTTGATTAATAAGGGGATCGGGGTTATGGGGAAAAGGCAGGAGAACGGGGATGAGAAAAATATCAGCCGTGATTGAATGGCGGAGCAGACTCATTGGGCCGAGCAGCCTAATTCTGCTCCTATGTCTTCTGGTCTTATCTATTTTACCTGTTATACTTCTTGCATTGAAGCAAACGCACTCCAGACCTAAAGTCCCGCTGAGTTCTGTGACTTCCCTCTGCTTGCTCTTAGCTAAGTTTCCCCAGTCTCTACACTTACTGGCCTGCTGAACCAGTTCTCACTCTCCTGTCACACTAGTTAAACCCTACACTAGCAAACCTCCCACCCAGAATATTGGTGCCCCTCCAGGGTAACTCAATGGTTAGCACTGCTGCCTCACAGCGCCAGGGACCTGGGTTCGATTCCTGGCTTGGATCACTGTCTGTGTGGAGTTTGCACATTCTCCCCATGTCTGCGTGGGTTTCCTCCAGGTGCTCTGGCTTCCTCCCACAGTCCATAGATGTGCAGCCTAGGTGGATTAGTCATGCTAACTTGCCCCTTGGTGTCAAGGGGGACTAGCTAAGATAAATGCATGGGATTATGGGGATAGGGCTAGGTGGGACTGTGGTTGTGCAGACTCAATGGGCCAAATGGTCTCCTTCTGCATTGTAGGATTCTATACTTCAGTTCAGGTGCAACACATTCTTCTTGTACAAGTCCTACCTTCCCCAGAAGCCCTCCCTCCTAAACCAGTTCTTTAGCCCCATGTTCAACTTTACTAACTCCCTATTCCAAGGCCTACTGCCATGGAATAATGCTGAAATTACTACCCCAGAAGTCCTGCTTTTTAACTCCCTGAATTATCTTTGCAGGATCTCTTCCTTCTTCCTCCCTATGTCATTAGTGCCAATGTGGATAATGACATCTGTCTATTTACCCTCCTGTTTCGGGATGTCCAGTATCTGCTTATAAACATCCAGGACCCTGGCACCATTGAGACAACACACAATCCTAGAATCTTGTTTGCAGCCTCAGAAACGTCTGTCTGTGAGCCTGACTATCAAGTCTCCTACTGTGATCACTCCTTGGACCGAGCCTGTACCTGCTCTACAGCAGAACCAGTTGTGAAGCCACAGGCCTGGCTGCTGTTGGTATCTTCCCCCAAGAAGCTATCACCCCCCCGTCCTCCCCCTCAACAGTATCCAAAATGGTATACCCATTTGAGAGAGAAATAGACATAGGAGTTACGTGCCTTACCGCCTGCCTCTTCTGGCGATCACCCATCTGCCTGTCTGGATATGGTATGACTACCTCCCTGAAGCTAGTGTCTATCTCATTGTTCCTGAGGAGCAGCATCGAGAGGCAGCGATTTTTGGGTGTGAGAGGAGGCCGCAAGAAAGGTACATTTTCTGTTTATATTTTTTAACTTTTTATTTCTAGTTTAAAGTCGCGAGTATCGGCAGTTTTTTTTAAATTAGTTAGAAACCGGAAGTCGTCACTAGGACACTTACCGGTAGTTGTAGTTTTTTTTTTCCCCTCGGGTCCCTGACCCTATAAATTAGCACAGAGAGGATACCCGATCCTCTACACTGGTAGAGAATCCCACCCTCCCACCTCCTCTAACCTAAGTGTGTGGGAAGTTTTTTTTTCTGCTGGTAATTGTTTCAGGGATGGCAGTTCAGGCAGTAAGCTGCATCTCCTGTGGGATGTATGTGGTGAGGGACTCCAGTAGTGTTTCAGGTGGTTTTACTTGTAGGAAGTGTGTTCGATTACAGCTTCTGGAGGAGTGTGTAAAGGAGCTGGAGGTGGAATTAGAGGAACTCCGCATAATTCGGGAGGCGGAGGCGAACATCGATAGGAGTTATAAGGAGATAGTCACTCCTAGAAATGAGTCTTGGGTAAATGCCAGGAAGAGGGGAAAGAAGCAATTGGGGGGACAATCCCCTGGGGCTGTTCCCCTCCAAAATAGGTTTTCAGTCCTGGAGGCTACAGTTGAGGAGGAATCAACTGGGGATAGCCAAAGGGTCTCTGGGAGTGAGCCTATTGTGAACGCTCAGGTGGTTAGGGGATGTAAAAGATTGGGCACTCCACAGTTAGGGGGATGGATAGGAGAGTCGGAAGTAATGGTAGGGACTCAGGGCTGGTGTGTTGCCTACCAGGGGCTGGGGTCCGGGATGTATCGGAAAGGGTATTCAGGACTCTTAGGGGAGAGGGAGATCAACCCCAAGTTATAGTTCATGTGGGGACGCATGACATAGGGAGGTTAAGGGAAGGGGATATTAAGCAGAGATTTATGGAGTTGGGGTGGAAACTAATCTCCGGACTCTTGCCTGTGCCACGGGATAGTTTAGAGAGGAATAGAGAGAGGGAAAGTTTGAACTCGTGGCTGAGGGGATGGTGCAGGAGGGAGGGGTTCAGGTACTTGAGCAATTGGGGCTCATTCTGGGGAAGGTGGGACCTCTATAAGAGGGATGGTCTACACCTGAATCAGAAGGGAACCAATATCCTGGGGGGTAAAGTTGCAAAGGCTATGCAGGGAGGTTTAAACTGATTCGGAGGGGGGTGGGATCCTGAGTAGAGGGGGTGAAAGTGAGGGGGGCATAGATGGGGACTGCAATGCACGGCATCGTGGGGGTGGGGCGGAGCAGGGTTTGAAATGCGTATACTTTAATGCGAGGAGTATTCGCAATAAAGTGGATGAACTTGCAGCGTGGACCAGTACCTGGGACTTTGATGTTGTGGCCATTTCAGAGACATGGATAGAGCAGGGTCAGGAATGGATGTTGCAGGTCCCGGGGTTCAAATGCTTTAGTCGGAGTAGAGGAGGAGGTAGAAGGGGGGGAGGGGTAGCATTATTAGTCAAGGACTGTATCACAGTGTCAGAGAGGAAGTTTGATGAGGACTTGTCTGTTGAGGTAGTATGGGCTGAGATTAGAAATAGGAGGAGAGGTCACCCTGTTGGGAGTCTTTTATAGACCTCCTAAAAGTTCTAGAGAGGTTGAGGAAAGGATTGCGGAGACGATCCTGGATAGGAGTGAAAGTAATAGGGTAATTGTTATGGGGGACTTTAACTTTACTAATATTGATTGGAATTGCTATAGCTCTAGCTCATTAGAGGGGTCAGTTTTTGTACAAAGCGTGCAGGAAGGTTTTTTGACTCAGTGTGTTGATAGGCCAACTAGAGGTGAGGCTATATTGGATTTGGTGCTGGGAAATGAGCCAGACCAGGTGCTAGACTTGGAAGTTGGTGTGCATTTTGGTGATAGTGACCACAATTTGGTTACGTTCACCTTAGTGATGGAAAGGGATAGGCATGAACCTCGGGTCAGTAGTTTTAGCTGGGGGAAGGGTAATTATGAGGCTATTAGGAGAGAATTAGGAAGCATAGGTTGGACTAGGAGATTACAGGGACTGGGAACGTCCGAAATGTGGAGTTTTTTCAAGGAGCAGCTACTGCGAGTCCTCGATAGGTATGTCCCTGTCAGGCAAGGAGGAATTGGTAGAGCTAGGGAACCGTGGTGCACTAAAAAAGTTGATTCGTTGGTTAAAAAGAAAAAGGAGGCTTATGTCCGGATGAGACTTGACGGCTCAGGTAGTGCACTAGAAAGCTTTAGATTGGCTAGGAGGGAGTTGAAGAGTGAGTTAAGAAGGGCTAAAAGAGGACATGAGAAGACTTTGGCTGATAGGATCCTCCTTAATCCTAAGGCGTTCTATAGGTATGTTAAGAACAGAAGGTTGGTTAGGGCAAGATTAGGGCCAGTTACAGACAGTAGAGGGAAGTTGTGTGTGGAACCGGAAGAGATTGGAGAGGCATTGAACCAATATTTCTCTTCGGTGTTCACGCAGGGGGACATGAATATAGCTGAGGACACTGGGTTGCAGGGGTGTAAAATAGACAGTATTGCAGTTGATAAGGGGGATGTGCTGGATATTCTTGAGGGTTTGAAAATAGATAAGTCCCCTGGTCCGGACGGGATTTACCTTAGGATTCTCTGGGAGGCAAGAGAGGTGATTGCAGAGCCTCTGACTCTGATCTTCAGGTCATTGTTGGTCTCAGGTATAGTGCCGGAAGATTGGAGGATAGCGAATGTTGTCCCATTGTTTAAGAAGGGGAACAGAGACTTCCCCGGGAATTATAGACCAGTGAGTCTTTCTTCTGTTGTGGGCAAGGTTTTAGAAAAAATTATTAGGGGTAGGATTTATAGTTATTTGGAGAGTAATGAATTGATTAGAGACAGTCAGCATGGTTTTGTAGCGGGTAGGTCGGGCCTTACTAACCTTATTGAGTTTTTTGAGAAAGTGACCAAAGAGGTGGATGGGGGTAAGGCAGTTGACGTGGTATATATGGATTTTAGTAAGGCGTTCGATAAGGTTCACCATGGTAGGCTTCTGCAGAAAATGCAGATGTATGGGATTGAGGGTAATCTAGGAAATTGGATCAGGAATTGGCTAGCAGATAGGAGACAGAGGGTGGTGGTTGATGGTAAATATTCGTCATGGAGTTCGGTTACGAGTGGTGTGCCTCAGGGATCTGTTTTGGGGCCACTGCTATTTGTAATTTTTATTAATGATCTGGATGAGGGTATAGTTGGGTGGATTAGTAAATTTGCTGATGACACCAAAGTCGGAGGTGTGGTAGATTGTGAGGAAGGGTGTCATAGTTTGCAGGGAGACTTAGACAGGTTACAGAGCTGGGCCGAGAGGTGGCGGATGGAGTTTAATGCGGAGGAGTGTCAGGTAATTCACTTTGGTAGGAATAACAGATGTGTCGAGTATAGGGCTAACGGTAGGACTCTGAATAGTGTGGATGAACAGAGGGATCTAGGTATATGTGTACATAGATCCCTGACAGTTGGGAATCAAGTAGATAAGGTTGTTAAGAAGGCATACGGTGTCTTGGCGTTTATTGGTAGGGGGATTGAATTTAGGAGTCGCAGCGTCATGTTGCAACTGTACACAACTCTGGTGCGGCCGCACTTGGAGTACTGTGTGCAGTTCTGGTCCCCACATTATAGGAAGGATGTGGAGGCTTTGGAGAGGGTGCAGAGGAGGTTTACCAGGATGTTGCCTGGTATGGAGGGGAGGTCCTATGAGGAGAGACTGAGGGATTTGGGGTTGTTTTCGCTAGAAAGAAGGCGGCTAAGAGGGATCTTATTGAAACATATAAGATGATTAGAGGTTTAGATAGGGTGGATAGTGATAGCCTTTTTCCTCGGATGGAGAAAGCTAGCACGAGGGGGCATGGCTTTAAATTAAGAGGGGGTAGTTATAGGATGGATGTCAGGGGTAGGTTCTTTACCCAGAGGGTGGTGAGGGATTGGAATGCCCTGCCTGCTGTTGTTGTAAATGCGCCTAGTTTGGGGGCGTTTAAGAGATCCGTGGATAGGTTTATGGATGAAAAGGGATTGGTTTAGGTTAGAGGGTCATTGTTTTTTTAACTGGTCGGCGCAACATCGTGGGCCGAAGGGCCTGTTCTGCGCTGTAATGTTCTATCACACTCTCTGCCTCCTATGTGCTCCACAGTGTATTCAGCTGCTGCTCCAACTGAATAACAGTCTGTGAGGAGCTACAGCTGGTCACAGTTCCCGCAGACACAGTTGTCAGTGATGCTAGAAAGCTCTCTGATTTCCCACATTGAGCAGGAGGAGCATATTACTGACCTAACTACCATCTCTATCCTTGTACACTTAAAGTTATTAATTAAGAAACTTACCTTCCTTTTACTTTGCTTATCCTCCTCACAGTGCCTTTTCATCTGGTGGGTGGGAGGGAGGGAGGGGAGGATCAATTGCTGCTTTTAACCATCTGCCCAACTTTTCCCCAAGGCCTTCAATTTTGGTCTCATCTGACAAAGGATGTTCTTGCCCCAGACGGCATGCAGAAGTGGTTTACTAGACTGATTTCAGAGATAGGAAATATTTTGTCAGTTAGGATTATATTCACTGGAGTTCAGAAGAACAAAGGGGGGAACCCGCCTGAATCACAAGTTTTGCATTTTGAATTTGGCTTGGATAAGCATGAGGTGTTTCGCTTCAGGTGTGATTCAAAACACCTACTCGGGAGCTTTTATCAAACAAAGTTTATTTAAGAATATAGTTAATATGTATAGTAAGAAAATTAGCAAGAGTAACAAGGGAGAGAGTAGGGCCTCTTAAGGATCAACAAGGTCATCTATGTGTGGATTCACAAGAGATGGGCAAGATCCTCAATGAATATTACTCATCAGTATTTACTGTTGAGAAAGGCATGGATGTTAGGGGACTTGGGGAAATAAATAGTGATGTCTTGAGGAGTGTACATCTTACAGAGGAGGTAGTGTTGGAAGTCTTAAAGTGCATCATAGTAGATAAATCCCCAGGACTTGATTAAGTATATCCCAGGACATTGTGGGAGGTTTGAATCATCAATAGTCATGGGTGAGGTGCCTGGAGAGTGGCAAATGTTACCCTTTTGTTTAAAAAGGGCTGCAGGGAAAAGTCTGGGAAGTACAGAGCCAGTGAGCCTCACATCTGTGGTGGGTAAATTGTTGGAAGGTATCAGAGACACGATCTACAGGCATTTAGAGACACAAGGACTGATTTGGGACAGTCAGCATGGCTTTGTAAATGGAAAATCATGTCTCACAAATTTAATTGAGTTTTTTGCAGGGGTAACCAAGAAGTTAGATGAGGGCAGTGTGGTTGATGTTGTCTACATGGATTTTAGCAAGGCCTTTGACAAGGTACTGCATGGTAGGTTGTTGCATACAGTTAAATATCACGGGATCCAGTATGAGGTATCTAAATGGATACAAAATTGGCTCCTTGACAGAAGCCACAGGGTGGTTGTAGAGAGTTGTTTTTCAAACTGGAGGCCTGTGACCAGCGGTGTGCCTCAGGGATCAGTGCTGGGCCCACTGTTATTTGTCATTTATATTAATGATTTGGATGAGAATATAGGAGGCATGGTTAGTAAGTTTGCAGATGACAACCAAGATTGGTGACATAGTGAACAGTGAGGAAGGTTATCTCCAATTGTAACGGGATCTTGATCAATTGGGCCAGTGGGCTGACGAATGGCAGATGGAGTTTAATTTGGACAAATGTGAGGTGATGCATTTTGGTAGACTGAACCAGGGCAAGACTTACTCAGTTAATGGTAGGGTGTTGGGGAGAGTTACAGAACAAAGAGATCTAGGGGTACATGTTCATAGCTCCTTGAAAGTGGAGTCACAGGTGGACAGAGTGGTGAAGGCGGCAATCGGCATGTTTGGTTTCATCAGTCAGAACATTGAATACAGGAGTTGGGACGTCTTGTTCAAGTTGTACAAGACATTGGTATGGCCACACATGGGATACTGTGTGCAATTCTGCTCACCCTATTATAGAAAGGATATTATTAAACTAGAAAGAGTGCAGAAAAAATTTACTAGGATGCTACCAGGACTTGATGGATTGAGTTATAAGGAAAGGCTGAATAGACTGGGACTTTTCTCTCTGAAGCATAGGAGGCTGAGGGGTGACCTTAGAGGTCTACAAAATAATGGAGGGGCACAGACAAGGTAGATAGTCAATATCTTTTCCCAAAGGTAGGGGAGTCTAAAACTAGAGGGCACAGGTTTCAGGCAAGAGGGGAGAGATACAAAAGTGTCAAGAGGGGCAATTTTTTCACACAGAGGGTGGTGAGTGTCTGGAATAAGCTGTCTGACGTGCTAGTAGAGGTGGATACAATTTTATCTTTTAAAAAGCACTTAGTTACATGGGTACGATGGGTATAGAGGGATATGGGCCAAATGCGGGCAACTGGGATTAGCTTGAGGTTAAAAAAAAAAGGCAGCATGGACAAGTTGGGCTGAAGGGCCTCTTTCCATGCTGTAAACCTCTATGACTCAATAAATTTATCAATTACAAAGAACCAAAACAACCACTACAATGTATAACCCTTAACGAATATCTCTGATGTGTTCCATTTAAAACCAAATTCCATAGAAAACAAAAAACCCTTTTCACGGGTTTAACACAGCATGACTCACTTGATACTGGGGTCAAGGTTGTTAGTTGAATTAAGCAGTGTCATGCTCTTGAGATTCAAAACAGTCTGAAGACAAGGCAGCTTTAGACAAGCACCTGCGCAAGGATATTTTGGCCCTGGAGGGAGTGCAGAGGAGGTTTACTAGGCTGATACCGGAGTTGAGGGGATTGAGCTATGAGGAGAGGCTGAATAAACTAGGCTTGTACTCGTTAGAGTTTAGAAGAATGAGGGGAGATCTCATTGAGACGTATAAGATGATGAATGGGATGGATAGGATAGAGGTGGAGAGACTCTTCCCGCTCAAAAAGACAGTAGGACTAGGGGGCACAGCCTCAAGATAAAGGGGAGGCGGTTTAGAACGGAGTTGAGGAGGAACTTCTTCACTCAAAGGGTGGTGAATCTCTGGAATTCTCTGCCCGTTGAAGTGGTGGAGGCTGCCTCGCTAAATATTTTTAAGAAGCGGGTTGATGGGTTTTTGATAAGAGAAGGGATTGAGGGTTATGGGGAGAGGGCGGGAAAGTGGAACTGAGCCACGACAGATCAGCCATGATCTTATTGAATGGCGGGGCAGGCTCGAAGGGCTAGATGGCCTACTCCTGCTCCTATTTCTTATGTTCTTATGTTCTTATGTAAGGTCTAAAGGAGAGAGAGAGAGAGAGAGAGAGAGAGACTGCTTCCAGTCTGACGTCCATTCCCTTTGAAATCCAACTCAAACCTGCAGCTCAAAACTGACACTGTAAATGAAATCCTTTTCACCTGACGTGTTACAGTTTTTTCCTCCTGACAGCACCTAAGGCTGAGAGCATGAAACCACTGAGACTGCAAGCTGCAGAAAAATCTTCTCTTAAAGGAACGCTAACTTCACATTAACAACAGCATCGCAACGATAATGATTCCACTGCCAGAAATTCCAGTTAAGATTCCTTCTCATTACAATCCCATATGGTTAGCTCAGTTGACTGTACAGTTGATTTGTGATGCGGAATGACACCAACAGCATGGGTTCAATTCCCAGACTGGCAGGTCCATATTCTCAACCTTGCCTGAGATGCGCTGAGCCTCAAATTAAAATCAGCACCAATCAGCTCTCGCCCTCAAAGGGAGAACAGCCTTATGGCTACCTGTGACTACGGTGACTTTACCTATGCTCTCACAGTCACCGAACTAAATGCAAGTAATTCAACTAAAGCTAAAAATATCAAAACATCAAAAGAATGTGCAGTCATCACTCTTCTACCCAGAAGTCCTCTCATCATTCACAGCCAAGATTGTATATAGGTGACTCTGTCAAAGCCATAAGCCAATACCATAAGGAGTTAGCCACCTGATGTGTATACATATACAGCTTGGGATCATCCTGATTATAATATCTGCTCAACACCTCTCCGTACTGAACTCTTTTTACGTAAAGACAGAATGGAGCACTTCATCCGTGTACTTTATGGTAGGATATTATTCTGATGCAGCAGGCTAGCATTTGCATAATTGCTTTCTGATGGAATGAGCGATAGCCATAAATTGGATTAATGCAAGGTCTAAATGATGCTCAGATGACAGGCAGCTTCAGCCTCCATTCCATAAATTTCGGACTTTACAGCCAGATAAATTTAACCGCAGCGATAAAATGTTTTGGCTGTTAGCAACTCAAATACACTGGCATGACAAACAAATAGAGGCGCTTTCAGCCTGACAACAACTTATCCCCTCAAAGAGAGTGCACTAGCACAGCTGTTCTGAATGAACAGACATCACCTAACAACAAGATTAAAAACTCTTCAATTCTGTGTCAGTATCCACAATGTAGCTTATAACACCAGCATAAAGCTTAAAGGTTATTATGACATTTTATTAAACACAAACTGGAAGCAACTGGGTTCTCAGCAGTGAGAAAACCAGCAAATCATTTCTGAAATCTTGGGTAATTTTTTTAAATGTTTTTAAATAAATATTAACACTTAATTCCATCTTAAAAATACAGATGATAGTGAACTTACATAAAAGGTTTGAAAGATGCCACTGTAGGCTACTGCAGCACATTTTGTATTTATGTGCGTGGAATAGATTATCCCAAGTTTCTGTGCAGCTTGGACTAATGTTCCATTGTGCTCTCAGCAACTGGGAGACATTTTTAAAATGAGTGGAAATGCTGAGAGATCACCCAACAGCTGGGGAATAAGGCTCTGCTCCAGCATATGACCTTCTAAGCGTCAGAATAGATTTTCCATTTGCTACATGCAAAAACCTAGGTTGTAACCCAGGGAACAGCTTACCTTCAATTTTATTTGAAAACTCTGGGCACCCAAGCATCCAACAATTAAAGAGCCAATGTAACTTAATAGGAGACAGTTAGTTCAGTTGGTTAGAGTTTGGAGCAGAAAATGCCAATAGGGCAAGGCCACTCCCCATTTCGGCAGAGGTAGTTCTTGGGGATCGCCCCTAGCCTTGTGCGAGAGTAACACCATGAGCTTCGATTATAAACCCTCAGACAACAGGTTGCTACACGGGAAAAGTTAGAAGAATGAATGTTGACGTGTTTTGACACAAGGTGATATTGAACAGAATCCCCTGAATACAAAGTCAGTATGTGAACTCAAACAATCAGACAATGGTTTGCTAAATTTTGTTGCTTTGTTTTAAAATAGATTACATATTTCTAGATACAATATATATGCTAAATGTTTAACATTAATATTTTACTTTGTCATTTACAATATTTTACTTTGTCATTTACAATATTTTAATCATATGAAAATTGAGTTCTCGTGACTGATAGAATTAGCTTCTGTTGCAATTTAGTTATTCTCCAAATAAAGTTCAGAAGTTTCTTGGCCCCATCATAACCAAATTTACAATTTTCCAAAACATTAACTCCTTTTCAAAAGTAGAGAAGAAATTTGAGAATTTTTATTTCCAAAGATGAACAGATACTGTCAGTTACACAGGTATGGAGTATGGAAGGTTTTGGAAATGCAAGAAAAATTGTCAGTGTGAGAAAATGGCTGAGATAGTTAGGGGGAAGGAAAGTGTTTCTTCAGTACGTTACAGGATCAGCAGGAGTATAGACTGTAATACAATTTACATCCAGTTAATTTGAGGGATACTGATCCTTTGAAAGAGAGGTTTATCATTTTCCAATTAATTTTCCAGCAAGGACGTTATAAACTGTGACGAATAAATACTTTAATCCTAGTTTGTCCTTTCTGTTCAAAACAGCTACTTAGATTCCTACCTTTGACATCTACTCAAGATTCCAGTTGAGGATATAATGAGGCTTTGACTGCTGCTTGTTCCATCACAGCAAACTACTGGAAATAAATACTGCTTCCTGGAAGGAGAAGCACAAGCAGAAGGGGATAAGCACTGAGGCTGCAACTAATTACAATTGATATTAATCACCTGGATGAAGAGACTGACTGTATTATAACTAAATTTGCTGATGATGCAAAGATAGATGAGAAAGCAAACCAAAACAGAAAATGCTGGAAAATCTCAGCAGGTCTGGCAGCATTTGGAAGGAGACAAAAGAGCTGACATTTCGAGTCTAGATGACCCTTTGTCAAAGCTGGTACAGTAAGAAAGCAAATTGTGAGGAGGAAACAAAGCACAGGCAAAGAGATATAGATAAAATGAGTGAGCAAAAAAAATTAGCAGCTATAGTATAAGGTTGCTCGTACAGAATGATCTTGTTGGCCTTGTACATGAATCACAGAGGTTAACATACAGGTACAGCAAGTAATTAAGGTGGCATATGGAAGGAGTAAAAGTAGGGAAGTCTTGCTACAACTGTATTTGGCATTGGTGAGGCCTACTTATATACTTGCATTGGAAGGAGTTCAGAGGAGTTCCTGGGATGAAGGGATTGCCTTATGAGGAAAGAATCAGAAGATTGGACCTATACTCATGGAGATTTAAGGAGTGGAGGTGATCTCACTGAAACATACAGGATCTTGAAAGGGTTAAACAGGATGAATGAGAAATAAATGGTTCCTCATGTGGGAATCCAGAGCTAGTTTCAAAATGTGAGATCTTGCATTTGAGACAAAAGGAGAGCGGGAATTTCTTCGCTCAGACGATCACGAGTCTTTGAATTTTCCCCCACAGAGAGCAGTGGAGGCTGAGACATTGAATATATTCAAGCTGAGTTAGAAAGATTTTTGATCGGCCAGGCAGTCAAGTTATGGAGACAGGCAGGAAGGTGACATCCAGATCAACCCATGACCTTAAAAAATGATGGAGCAGGTTCAATAGGCTGAATGGCCTATTCTTGCTCCTCCTATTTCTTATGATTTTATGAAAGAACTGCATGATTATAGGGAAACAGGAGTAGTGTGGGACTAATTCGATACCTCTTTTAGGAGCCAGAGCAGACACAATGGTTTCCTTCTGTGCTCAGAATCACAGCACTGTTACAGTGCAGAAGGACACCATTCAGCCCATCATGTCAGCACCAGCTCTCTGAACCAGCATTATGACTTAGCACCATTCTCCTGCCTGTTACCCGTAACCCTGCTATAAGATTCTATGTTTGTGCATGATAGTGCAAAAACAAAACCCCCCCCCGACTGTTATGCTCCTTTTTTGATTTGTAGTTTTGAAATGGATCATCTACCAGAATCGGAGAATACTGTGAGCAAAAACACTATATATTGCTAGTGTAATATTGCTGCTGGAACAATCGCGAAACAGCAGCTTAGTGGCGTGGAGACAGTTGAATTAGAAATCCATTCAATGAGCTTCAGTATCATGGATGTTTTTGTATACCTGCACTCTTACCATTATCTTTCAATTAGCCATGTTGGTTTTTGAAATACACTATTGTGCAATGTATAACACGCATTGAATAGCCAGAGAGAAACCTTATTATTGCAGCACCACCGCCACCAGTAACTTACATTTACATGGAGCCTTTAGCTTAATAAAACATTCCTGGGCACGTCACAGGGGCATTGTAAAACCAAATCATAACTAAGTCAGACAACCAAAAGCTTGGTCAATGATTACAGAGTTACAGAGAGAGATTGAATAGGTTAGGACTTCATTCCCTGGAGCAGAGAACGAGGGGAGATTTGATAGAGGTGTATAAGATTTTGATGGGTATAGATAGAGTGAACGCAAGCAGGCTTTTTCCACTTTCTTTAACCAGAGGGCACGGGTTAAGGGTGAAAGGAGAAAGGAGAAAAATTTAAAGGGAATATTAGGGGGGGCTTCTTCACACAGAGTGGTGGGAGTGTGGAATGAGCTGCTGGATAAAGTGATAAATGTGGGGTCACTTTTAACATTTAAGAAAAACTTGAACATGTTCATGGATGAGAGGGGTGCGGAGGGATATGGTTCAAGTGCAGGTTAGTGGGACTAGGCAAAAAAAAGGTTCAGCACAGACAAGAAGGGCCAAAAGGTCTATTTCTGAGCTGTAATTTTCTATGGTTCAATGATTGAAATTTTGTAACATATCAGAGGGGAAAAGCTCTTAAATAAGCACAGATGTCTGAGAGCATTGTGAGGCTGAGGAGGTTACACAGGTAAGAAACGGAAAAGGTATGGAGTGGTTTGGAGCAAGGGTGAGAATTTGAAACTCAAGAACTTTGGTGTGGAATGCACTGTCTGCTGTGATAGTGGAGTCGGACACTAGGAACTTTCAAGCCGTTACTGGATAGGCACATGGAGCACTCCAGAATTATAGGGAGTGGGATAGCTTAATCTTGGGATTGGACATTGCTCGGCACAACATCGAGGACTGAAGGGCCTGTACTGTTCTATGTAAGATATAGGTCAGCGAGCTTCAGAACACAACTTGGCACAAATTATGATAGAGCAGCACAGTTTTGGATAATTTCACTTTCCTGGAGGGTAGAATTCTGTACAGCAACTAGGATGGCATTGTAAATGATCAATCCTAGATGTAACAAAAGCTTGAATGAGAGTTTCTGTAGCATCAGAGCTGAGGCAGGGCTGAAGTCAGGCACTCTTAGAAGTGGAAATAGGTGGTCTTAGTGATGATGTGAATAAGCGATCAGAAGTTGATCTTGTGATCAAAAGTGACATCAATGTTGTGAACAAATTGGCTTAATATTAGACCGTCACCAGGGAGAGAGATGGATTTAATTGCTAGGGAATGAAGTTTGGAAAGGGACTGAAAACTAACGCTTCAATCTTTCCAAAATTTCATTGCGCAAGTTGTAATTAAGGAAAAGCACTGAACGGTAAGTCTTGGATGATATGGGTCTCTTTTAGATTATACATTCCATTCTGGCATGAATCCTGTAAGGAATCAATTCTAAAATAAATCAAAATCAATGAGACAAGCCTGTTCGCAAACTTTTGCATCTGGTTCCAAGATTCATTGACAGTTTGGCTTAAACATCTGCCCAATATAACATCAGTGTCAGTGATTGTATCAAGCTCTCATTTGCTGCACGGGGCAGTGAGAGTCTGCAACAGCTCAAACTTTGGTCAATAAAGGTCGCATCCGGAACTGGAAGCAATTCAGAGCACACTGCTCACTATGAATGAAATGCCGTTAGGAATTCTGCTTCTGCCCTGATAGTCTGCTGCTCAGAGAAATCATCCTGTGAATGTGAATGAGGTGTTAGTCATCCCTCTATTGCCTTTTGAAACTTTCTTAAATGGTTCTGAATCTCAAGTAGGAAATGAATTGTCTCACAGAGAAATTCAACTTTAACTTCATCAAACATGAAGGGGTGTTGCCAGCATTGGACTGAGGTGGGCACAGGAAAAAGTCTCACAACACCAGGTTAAAGTCCAACGGTTTATTTGGAATCACAAGCTTTCGGAGCGCTGCACCTTTCTCACCTGATCTTTAACCTGGTATTGAGACTTCTTACTTCATCAAACATCACAGGCATAAACCCAAATATCAGCCTGTACAAGGTCTGACATAGAACAATACAGCGCAGAACAGGCCCTTTGGCCCACGATGTTGCACCGACCCGTTAAAAAACAATGACCCTCTAACCTAAACCAATCCCTTTCCATCCATAAACCTATCCACAGATCTCTTAAATGCCCCCAAACTAGGCGCATTTACAACTGCAGCAGGCAGGGCATTCCAATCCCTCACCACCCTCTGGGTAAAGAACCTACCCCTGACATCCATCCTATAACTACCACCCCTTAATTTAAAGCTATGCCCCCTTGTGCTAGCTTTCTCCATCCGAGGAAAAAGGCTATCACTGTCCACCCTATCCAAACCTCTAATCATCTTATATGTTTCAATAAGGTCCCCTCTTAGCCACCTTCTTTCTAACGAAAACAACCTCAAATCCCTCAGTCTCTCCTCAAAGGACCTCCCCTCCATACCAGGCAACATCCTGGTAAACCTCCTCTGCACCCTCTCCAAAGCCTCCACATCCTTCCTATAATGTGGGGACCAGAACTGCACACAATACTCCAAGTGCGGCCGCACCAGAGTCTTGTACAGTTGCAACATGACGCTGCGGCTCCTAAATTCAATCCCCCTACCAATAAACGCCAAGACACCGTATGCCTTCCTAACAACCTTATCTACTTGATTCCCAACTTTCAGGGATCTATGTACACATACACCTAGATCCCTCTGTTCATCCACACTATTCAGAGTCCTACCGTTAGCCCTATACTCTACACATCTGTTATTCCTGCCAAAGTGAATTACCTCACACTTTTCCACATTAAACTCCATCCTCCACCTCTCGGCCCAGCTCTGCAACTTGTCCAAGTCTCCCTGTAGACTAAGACATCCTTCCTCACTATCAACCACACCTCCAACTTTGGTGTCATCAGCAAATTTACTAATCCACCCAACTATACCCTCATCCAGATCATTTATAAAAATTACAAACAGCAGTGGCCCCAAAACAGTTACTTGAGGCACACCACTCGTAACTGAACTCCATGTCGAATACTTACCATCAACCACCACTCTCTGTCTCCTATCCGCCAGCCAATTCCTAATCCAATTTCCTAAATCACCCTCAATCCCATACATCTGCAATTTCTGCAGAAGGCTTCCATGGTGAACCTTATCAAACACCTTACTAAAGTCCATATATACCACGTCAACTGCCTTACCCCCATCCACCTCTTTGGTCACTTTCTCAAAAAACTCAATAAGGTTAGTAAGGCATGACCTACCCTCCACAAAACCGTGGAATGACCGTGGAATCTCCAAAATTCTACTTTCAGGCTTACGTGAAGTGCCGATTATTTTAATTTTCTTCTAAATCTCTCAAAGTGGCTCAGCCTTTGCTTCTAATAGGCTGTTATTAGATAATGCACCATTCATGCAATATTTTCAGGACTCCCATTTTAAAAAGCACACCTTACCACTTAGCTGAACTGGAACAAAACTGAATCCATGAGATGCAGCTCATCCTTCACATACTGGAGCCTTTAAGTTCCTACAAATTCAGCAAAAACTCATTCTACACACTCACTCCTTTTATATTATTTCTGAAGTTTCTTTGACTAAAACAACAAAGAAAGGGTTGCAAGTCAAACAGAAACTAATTGAGGGGTTAAGAAAACATGTGGATACCTACATTTTTTTGTCTTCTGAGAATGAGAGAAATAATAAACTAAAGGGCACACAAGTGCCTGGAAACATTGTCAGTTTTTCTTTGGTAAAAACAAACTGATGAGGGGGTCCTGGGAACAGAAACAACAGGCAGACAAGTAGAAGGAAGGTTTGTTTGTGAAAGATCATTAAACAGTTACAAAGTGAAGTTGTTCTTCTGTTCACCAAACGCACATAGGTGGAAGTGAGCAAGTAGTTTGACCGCTATACTGAATCTGAGTTTGCTCATGCTCTGAATTTATTTATTACTCTCACAGGTAGACTTACATCAACACTGCAATCTCATTATTGTGAAAACCCCATAGTTACAGTAACTGTTACACTCGATGCTGGGCAGTTGCCACAGTTCTCACACTGTCTTGGGCCACAGCTGTGGCAACTTGGGTTGCCCACGACATTATAGAAGAGTGCTGTGACGTTATTTTTTTGATTATGACGTGTGCCTCACTGAGCTTTGAACAAGCATATTTTCCAAAACTGCTCGGTGGCGGTCTTCAAAGTGACGATAAACTGTAGGCGGAACTCTGAAACTGGTGAATTTCAGCAACTGACAGCAATTAGTGGAAGAAGCAAAGAGATGGAGCAGATAGGTGACCAACAGGAATAATGGAGGTTCCATCAGTATTAACCTTCAGTGACTAATCAACAATGCCACAAATATTTGTGATATCAGCTGCTGCAATACTGGACATGAATGTGGATTTTTAATAAAAGTTTCGATCTTGAGCAGAAAAAAAACCATTTGCTTCATCCACCACTGGAACACAGTGGCTGCATTATTCAACAAGGACATACTCTCTTCTACTGTTGAGAAAAAGATACAAAAGTCTGAGGCCACACACCAAGCAAATCAAGAACAGCTTCTTCCCTACTGCCACCAGGCTTTTGAATACTTCTTTCATATATTAAGCTGAGCTTTCTCCAAACCCTAACTGTAACTACAACACTATGTTCTGCATCCTCTCCTTTCCTTCTCCTCTTTGTACTCTAGAATGGTGTGCTTTGTCTGCATCGTGCACTAGAAACAATACTTTTCACTGTATCCCAATACACGTGAAAATAATAAATTAATCCAATTCAAATATAAGATGCACTGCTGAAACTCACCAAGGCTCCTTCCACAGCACCTTCCAATTCTGCAATTCTCCAAAGACATGGGACCGGAGACATAGGAACACCAACCCTAATTTCCCTTCCAGTCACACCATCCTGACTTGGAAATGTATCGCCATTCTGTTACTGTCACTGGTTCAAAATCCTGAAACTCCATCACGAACAGCACTGTGGATGCACCTACACCATGTGGACTGCAGCAGTTCGAGAAAGCAGCTCACCACCACCGTCTCAAGGGCAGGTAGGGCTGGGTAACAAATGCTGGCTAAGTCAGCATCTCACACATCCCATGAAAGCAAAATATGCTTTACCATACATGCATCATTATCTCCATCAATCATTCCCTTTGCTCACTACTCTTTAGGAAAATAATGTTTCTTCTGAATTCCCTGTTGGATTTCTTTATTATCTTATATCAATGACCTCTGATTAAACTCTCTGTATCACGCCATTAAAATTTTTCACAATTTTAAAGATCTCAAATATATCACACCTTGGCCTCACCCAAAAGGAGAGGCAGCCTTTTCATTCTTTGTCAATATGTATATCCATGCATTTCTGGCATGATCCTCGTAAATCCTCTCTGCACCCTCTTCCATGCCTCTATATCTTTTTTGTAAGTGGCAATCAGAACTTCACATGGTGCAGGTTTAGCACAGCGTCCCTAATTCTCAATTCTAGCCCTCTAGAAAAAGTCTGGGTGCTTGGTTAACTTTTTTTGAGCCCTTGCTAACCTGTGGTGCAATATTAGTGATTGGTGCATTTGCACAAGAATTAAACAAAGCAAGTACATTTAGCTAAATTATACATTAGCCATGCAGTTTATGCAAATACTAATTACAGCACAATAATCAAGCCTTTTAAAAATAATATATTGCATTTATACAGGACGTTTCACCACTTTACAGTCAAAGGAGCACTTTGAGGTAAACACTGCTGTAATGTAAAACATGGCAGCCAATCTATACACAGCAAGTTCCCACAAACAGTACCACAGTGATCATCAGCAGATCATCAGTTTGTGTGCTCCGATTGAGGGATAAATATCAGCCAAGACACCATACTGAAGTGGGTGTGTGGGTGGGGGGGAAGAGAGGGTGCGGTGGGAGAGGGAGTGTGTGTGTGTGGCAGGGGGTATGGGGAGGGAGTGTGAGGAGGATGGGGGGTTGATTACAGGAGGGCGAGCAGGGAGGAGCTGGGGGGGTGCAAGCGGGTGGGAGGCGGGGGGGGTGAGCACAAGCAGGAGAGGGGAGCAGGACAGGGGTGGCGGGGCTCGCAGGACGTGCACGCACGCGGGGCTCGCTTGCGCTCATGCACACATGGCATACGTGCATGTGGGGCATGCAAGAGAGAGGGGTGAGTACATGCATGTGTGTGAGAGAGAGAGAGAGAGAAGGGTGAGCATGTGTGCGTGCAAGAGAGAGAGAGAGAGAGAGAGAGAGAAAAAGAGAAAGAGAGAGGGTGTGTATGCCTGCATGAGAGAGAGAGCAGGGTCAGTGTGTGCACACACACACATCTGAAATGAGAATCCAGCTCTCCAGCAGCATTCCCAGTTTTAAATGACTGAGCAAAGGAGCGACCATCACTCCTCCCGCTAAAAGTGACAAAACGATAAGACTTTGTTAATAATAGCTATTTGTTTAATAACAGAACATTTTAATTATAATAAATGGAAATATAAGACATAGAAACATCTTTTACGTTTGTTTTTATATATTTGTACCTATTGCACAATAACAATCATTTTGTGCGGTTCAATTCTTCAAGAAGGATTTTTTTTTAAAAAGGAGATCAGTCAGCACTCTTGGGATGTCAAAAGGGTTCCATGGCTGGAAAATCTGGAAACCCCTTCTCTACACAAAATAAGAGCAGAACAAATAAACACGGAGTGGTCAATTGGGGGCAATAGTAAATAAAATATAAACAGGCAACAATCTTGGGTATTACAATGTATTTTCTTCCCATGATTTCTAAATAAAAGTGGGATAGAAATAAGCCACAAGCATAGGTGGAAAGGTACAGCCAGCACTTAACTACCAACAGCAAGGGGTTAAGAGATGTAAAGCTACTACACTCCCAACTACCATTAGACAACTTACAAAAATGTCACCCAACATGATTATTTCAAAAAGGAAAAGTCTTGAATGGAATTTCCAAAGGAATCTTACAGCTCTTTCTCGATAGAGCTACCCACTCTGAGGTACACTAACAATGTTCTGTCAGCTTATAGATGTGAAACCTCAAGCAGACACCAAACTGAAAGCTCTTTTTTATCAGTTAAATTGTATTATTTATTTCATGGGCCTCTACATTTCAACAAGAAGATTCCAACAAGGGTCTGAACATTTGCTCAAACTTTAGTTTCTCCTCTAACACAGATGCATTTGTTTCTCAACTAATTTTATTCGTAAGGATCGCATAATCAATATAATCAAAGTAAGCATGGTCCACATTACATATCTCATCACTTCCGATGTGACCAAGTTATTTAAAATGTTCATTTATTGACATAACATTCTATAAGTGAGATAGGCCACCCTGTTCATTGCTGTAAAAGACCACATACTTAACTCCAGTACTAATATATTCCACTGTAGTAGCGTAAATTAATTACCTTTTTAACTCATTAAGCTTTGGTTACTCAAGCATCTTCATGAATTCCTTGTGGAACGGGAGGTGCTTCCCATTTTACGTCCTCTGGCTGTGAGTTCATACAGAGACAGAGGGATACAATCATGCCAGCATGTCACTTCAACTGGAATGGCACCTTCAGAAACAATGCCGATTCTCTTCTCTGCTGGAACCATCAGCTTAAGTTGCCATGGCGAAAGGAGCTGCTCGGAGGCCCGGGCAGGACACACTATGCCAATAATGGCCAATCAGCAGCACCACATATCTCACTGCAACCAGCAGCTGCTCTCAGCTCGGCAGAAACGACTGCGCCTGTGATCTGTATGCAAAGCCAATCAACAAGGTACGCAGCTATTTAAACTGAAAAGGCTCCTCCTCCTCATTCATCGATGCATTAAAGTTAAAAGCTTTTCCGATAGCCAAGAATTGCATTCTTCATTTTAAAGTGGAAGAAGAACATTAAATTATCGGCTCAATATTAAAGCCAATGTTGGCAGTCTACTTAATGGGCTGATTTAATGTGCAAGGACACAAGATTATTTCCTCAATTGTGATCAAATTTCACCTCCATCAGCAATAAACGGGTTTGTGAACAGAAGTCTTTAAATATCACAGACATGCATCAAGCTGATTTCAAATTATTCAACCAGTACTTCCATCCTCAAAAAACACTGCTTTTTTGCCCCAGGTCTAATTTTGTTCCCCTCCAATGAACATCTAACGCATGGTATCGCTATAGTTGTTTTGTCATTAAATCACATCCAGCACCTGGTCCAATCCTGAGTGAGTGCTCTTGCGCAATTTGCAAGTCTCAAAGCACAGAGACTGGTGCCTGAAGCCAAACTCAGAATGAAAGGAATGTTCAGCCTCCAATGACCATCTCCGTTGCTTAGCAACTCAATTGTGGTCTTGGTATCAGCAGGTTTAAATAGCCACCTTTTCAAAAAACGATTTTCAGTGGGTGCTTTTCGTTGCTTTAAATTGGTGGAGCTTTCTCATAACAAAAAAACAGCAATTCATTATCGCAGCTAGTTAGTTGTCTGCTCGCATCATCACATCCTTAAAGCTACCTTGCTAACAAAGTGTAGTATAAGAGTCTGGTACATATAGGGTTAATGTGGGATTCAATACAATCTGCACTGAGGGGGCCAATCTAGTGTTGGACAGAGCTGTGAGTATAAGGAAGCCTGGAGACAGTTCCCAGCTTGAACCCTTTACTGTATATGTGTACATAGTTCTTGCAGTTAATAAATACATAATTCTATGTAACAATATACATACTTGACATAATTATGACTATAAAGACTTCATTAAGACCTACCATACTACAACCAACCCCCCCCCACAACTCTCACCATTATAAAATGTGAGGAAAGAATAAAAAAACTACACATAAAAGCAAAAGAAAGCTATGAAATATTACAAAACAGTATGGATGGCAATAATGCACATCAAACATGTTACAACCAGATAACTGATAGCAGTGGATGATTAATCACAACTTCCCATAAGTCTTCAACATCACAGATGTCAGTCTTCAACCAAATCGATTCACTCCACATGATATTAAGAAATGACAGCAGACATTGGTGCAGCAAAGGTTACAAAGCCCTGACAACACCATGGCTGTAGTACGAAGACTTGTGCTCCAGAAGTAGCTGCGTCCCTTTCTAAGCTATTCCAGTACAGCTACAACAAGCACCATCTACCCGACAATGTGGGCAATTACCCAGATATGCCCTGTCCACAAAAGGACAAATCCAATCCTGCCAATTCCTATAACACTAGTCGACCACAATCAACAGCAAGGTGATGGAAGGTGTCACTGACAGTACTATCCAGTCACTTACTCAGCAATAACCTGCTCATTGATCTTCAATTTGGGTTCAGACAGGCTCAGTCAGCTCCTGACCTCATTACAGCCTTGGTCTAAATGATGGAAAAAGAACTGAACTCAAAAGGCGAGGCGGGGATCACTAACCTCACACTATGCCAGCATTTGATACAGCATAGCAATAAGCCCTGGCAAAACTGAAGTCAACGGGAGTTAGAAGGGCAAACATTCCCCAACTGGAGTCACACCTATCACAAAGAAAGATAATTGTGGTTATTGGAGATCAATCATCTTAGGCCTGGAACATTGCTGCAGAAGTTCCTCAGGGAGTGACCTTGACCCAACCATCTTCAACTGTTTCATCATGGCCTCCCCTCAATCATAGGGTCAAAAGTGGGGATGGTTGCATAGTGTTCAGGGCCATTTGCAACTCCTCAGAGACTACCACCTAGAACAAACAACATAGCTGATGCATGGGAGAATACCACTGCCTACAAGTTTCCCTCCAAGCCACACAACACGGTAACTTAGAATTACATTGCTATTCCTTGTTCAAGAGCAATAAGCGATGGGCAACAAATGCTGGTCTTCACAATGACACTCACATTCCATGGAAGAAAGAAAGGCAACAAGAATGGTGGAAATATCAACAGAAACGAACAACAGCATATCACCCAAACAAGTTAAAACCTGGACCACAAACCTCAGGAGCTTGGGATGCAGCAGCAGAGGCAGCTGTGACTATACGCATAAATCATTGAACGTGACAGGACAGATTACATATGCTTTATTAATCATTTTCACAATCTTGGCTTTATGAATAGGGGCATAGAGTACAAAAGAAAGGAAGTTATGTTGAATTTGTATAAACCTTGGTTCAGCCTCAACTGGAGCTTTTTTGGCCAGTTCTGAGCATAACACTGTAGGAAGGACGGGAAGTCTTTAGAAGGGATACAGGAAAGATTCACAACAATGGTTCCAAGGACGAGGAATTGCAGCTATGTGGATAGACTGAAGAAGCTGGCACTTCTTCTTAGAGAAAATTAGAAGAGATTGGACAGAGATTTCCAAAATCACAACATCTCTGGACACAGTAGATAGGGAGAAACCGGCAGAAGGATTGAGAACCAGAGGACATTGATTTAAGCTGATTAGCAAAAGCAGCAACAACCACACGAGGAAAAACATTATTATGCAGTGGGTGGTTAGGATCTGGGACGCTTAGCCTGAGATGGCACCAGAGGCTTCAAAAGCAAATTTGGTAATCATTTAAAGCAAAACCGTCTGCAGGGCAGTGCGACGAGATGAGTTGCCAGCCCAGACACAACAGGCAGAATGGCCCTCACTTGGGTTGTTATGTTCTATGATTCTATAAGCTGGCTATTACATAAGTCACACAAAAACCACTGCTGCACAGCCAGATTATAGACAAACTGAGGGCAATGGACAGAGTGGATAGTCAGAAGCTTTTTCCCAGGGTGGAAGAGTCAATTACGAGGGAACACAGGTTTAATGTGCAAGGGGCAAGGTTTAAATGAGATGTACAAGGCAGATTTTTTACACAGAGGGTGGTGGGTGCCTGGAACTTGTTGCTAGGGGAGGTAGTGGAAGCAAATAAGGGGCTTTTAAGGGGCGTCTTGACAAATACATGAATAGGATGGGAATAGAGGGATATGATCCCCAGAAGGGCAGGGGGTTTTAGTTCAGTTAGGCAGCGTGGACGCTGCAATCTTGGAGGGCCGAAATGCCTGTTCCTGTGCTGTAATTTTCTTTGTTCAAACACATAGTGAAAGACGAAGAGCAAGAGAAGGAGAGAATGTCTTTCTCAGAGATTAATACAACTATCATTCTGTTTCACTTCTGAGGACAGTCAAGAGGAGAGACAAGAGCTGGTGTTGAGTCCAGATGACCCTTTGTCAAAGCTTTGTCAAATCATCTGGACTCAAAACATCAGCTGTTTTCTCCTTACAGATGATGCCGGACCTGCGGAGATTTTCCAGCGTTTTCTCTTTTGGATCCACACTCAGTTAGGCAATTTGGACAAAGGGGCCAAACTGAGAGAGGGCATCATGGGAGGAGCATTAGAACTCACTTTCAATGAGGAATGGTTGGAATCATTTTAAGAGAATGATACAAGATACAAGTAACCAGATCCATGATTCAGATTACAACTGCATATTTCTTTGGCCTCTGTTTCATAAGATTAAACCCATCAAATTGACTTGGGAAGGACAAGGTATTGGAGGTGTTGAGGGTTACCATTTCGCTTTGCATATCCTTGATCATAGAATCATACAACGTAGAAGAGGCCCTTTGGCCCATGGAGTCCACACTGGCACATTAGAAACACCTGAACTCCCACCTAATCCCATCTGCCAGCCACAGCCCTGAATGTTATGAAGTGCCAATGCTCATCCAGATACTTTTAAAGAATGTGAGGCAACTCGCCTCCACCACCTTCCCTGGTATTGGAGCCTTAAAAGTGGATAAATCTCCAGGTCCAGCTGAATTGTGCCATAGGCTGGTGTGGGAGGTGAGGAAGGAGATTTCAGGGGCTCTGACCCAAATTTTCAATTCCTCTCTGGCTACAGGGGAGGTAACTACAGTAAAAAGTCTGACAACACCAGGTTTTAGTCCAACCGATTTATTTGATAATAGACTCACAAGCTTTCAAGGTTTCCCTCTTCGTCAGGTGAATGGAGAGTTCTGGCCTCAGACAGAGCATATAAAGCACAGACAGTTTAGAGATTACTGATTAGAATGCGAATCCTTACACCTAACCTGCTGTTCAAGACCTGAAGTGGCTGACAATGTGAGTGGAAGGAGCACTGATCACAGGTTACAGAGATGTGTATTGTCTCCAGACAATACAGTAAGTGAGGGTTTGCAAACCCAGGCAAGTCACGGGGGTTACAGATGGGTTCATGTCGCACTATCTGTAACCCCCGTGACTTGCCTGGGTTTGCAAACCCTCACTTACTGTACTGTCTGGAGACAATACACATCTCTGTAACCTGTGATCAGTGCTCCTTCCACTCACATTGTCAGCCACTTCAGGTCTTGAACAGCAGGTTAGGTGTAAGGATTCGCATTCTAATCAGTAATCTCTAAACTGTCTGTGCTTTATATGCTCTGTCTGAGGCCAGAACTCTCCATTCACCTGACGAAGAGGGAAACCTCGAAAGCTTGTGAGTCTATTATCAAATAAATCGGTTGGACTAAAACCTGGTGTTGTCAGACTTTTTACTGTGTTTACGCCAGTCCAACGCCGGCATACCCACATCAAGACTACAGGGGAGGTGCCAGAGAATTGGAGAACAACTAATGTGGTTCCACTATTTAAGAAGGTTTGCAGAGATAAGCCAGGGAAGTACAGACCAATGAGTCTCACTGGTCTGTAGCAATGAAACTATTACAGAAACTTCTGAAGGAGAGCATCTACCTCCACTTGGAAAGACCAGGCTCATCAGGAATAGGCAGCATGGCTTCATCAGAGGAAAGTTATGCCTAACAAATTTGATTGAATTTTTTGAGAGCTGACCAGGTATGTAGATGAGGGTAGTGCAGCTGATGCAGTTTATATGGATTTCAGCAAAGCCTTTGACAAGGAGCCACATGGGAGACTTATAACGAAGGTAAATTCACATGGGATGAAGGGTAATTTGACAAAGTGGATTCAAAATTGGCTCAGTTGTAGGAGACAGAGGGTGATGACAGAGGCTACTTTACTGACTGGAAGCCAGTGTCCAGTGGCATACCACAGGGAGTCTGTGTTGGGCCCCTTATTATTCATCAGTTATATAAATGACATTAATGACTATGTGTGGGGCAGGATTAGTAAGTTTACAGATGACACAAGATTGGACAGATGGTTAACAATGAGGCGGAGTGTCTTGGGCTACAAGAAGATATAAACGGAATGGTCAAATGGGCAGATAAGTGACAGACAGAATTTAATCCTGGAAAGTGTGAAGTGATACACTTTGGAAGGAGTAATCTGACAAGAAAGTACTCAATGAATGGCACGACGCTAGGAAGTTCTATGGAACAGAGGGACACTGGCGTGTTTGTCCACAGATCTCTGAAAGTGTAAGGGCACATTGGTGGGGTGGTGAAAAAGGGTTTTGGGACACTAGCCTTTATCAATCGAGGTACAGATTACAAAAACAGGGAAGTAATGTTGGAGTTGTATAGAACTTCGGTGGGGCCACAGCTAGAGTACTGTGTACAGTTCTGGTCACCACATTATCGGAATCATGTGATTGCATTGGAGTGGGTGCAGAGAAGATTCACCAGGATGTTGCCTGGGATGGAACATTGAAGTTATGAAGAAAGGTTGCGTAGGCTTGGATTGTTTTCACTGGAGCAGAGGAGACTGAGGGGGGACCTGATTGAGGTGTTCAGGATTATGAGAAACATGGGCAGAGCGGTTATTCTCCTTAGTTGGAGGATTAAGGACATAGTTTTAAGTTGAGGGGCAGGAGATTTATGGGGGATTTGAGGAAAAACCTTTTTACCCAGAGGGTTGAGACGCTCAGGAATGCGCTGCCAGGGAAGGTGGTGGAGGCGAGTTGCCTCACATTCTTTAAAAGTATCTGGATGAGCATTGGCACATCATAACATTCAGGGCTATGGCTGGCAGATGGGATTAGGTGGGAGTTCAGGTGTTTCTAATGTGTTAGTGTGGACTCCATGGGCCAAAGGGCCTCTTCTACGTTGTATGATTCTATGATCAAGGATATGCAAAGTGAAATGGTAACCCTCACTGATTGCAGGAAGGCATCCAGATTCAAGCACCTTAGATTTTCAGCATACGTCCATGCAGCTGGATAGTCGTTCTCTAGTTTGATGGCCAGAAATCTGAATTAAATTCCATTCAATCATTTTGAGAAGGAAAATATTCATACCAGTTAGAGTCAATCATTTTCTATATGGTGCATGTACAACAAGCAGAAGATGCCATTACACTCAGATAACACCAATAGATCTTCCGCCAAAGACAAGGAGCTGCAGGGCTTTAATAATGTAGGGCAGCACAAGAAGCACTTGTAATTTAGTTTATTGATTTCACAAAGTTATTATAATAAACAAGATTCACGTGGATTGTGGGGGACTGACACACACCCACACAGACACAGTTGGAAAAAGTGGTAGAAATAGAATGCGCGTTTTACTGACGAAGGAAACAGCTTTCTCTTCATATTAGTTTAAGGTAATATTTTTGGGAGGTCACAAAAGATCTGTAATGCAAAATGCAGCGCCTATCACTAAATCAAGAACGTTTTGCTACCACTCCACTGAAGAATAATTTGAACCACTGCCGGATTCACTATATTAAGTAACCCTGAATTACTTACTACCTGTTGGACTCAGCTATTAAACAAATCAGTCATTTCAGAAAAGTCAAATGCAATAATCAAAGTCCAACAAGAGTTTAATTTCCAAATGTCTGTAATAACAGCCTACTCCTGTTTCTATTTCTTACAGTCTTAAATTTACTGTTTTAAATAAAAAATGGAATTGCGTATTGCTGCAAAAACAATATTTATAATAGAAAAGTAATGTATGTGTTTTTATTATATATTAAACAACATGCAGTGAATAGAAAGGTAGATGGGTAGGAATGCTAAAAGGAAGGTCAATGTATGCAACTTCTCACCTATTCTTACCACTTACTTCAAAATCAAAGGAATTACTAAAACCCACCTGGTGCATCAATGTTCTTCAGCAAACTGGAAAAGGACAAAAATAAGATCATCTTGGGCACCAGAAACATCAACAGCACACCCTGCCCAATCAGCCCAGAAAAGTCCCCCTTGCAACATTGGTAATCTTTGCCAAAATTGGGACGGCTGCCCACAGACTAAGAAACAGCCTGACATTGTCTTATGCACAGAATCATAGCTCACAGCCAGTGGTATACTGTTGGGAGGGAATTGTCCTGGGAATCCTTCACATTGACTCCAGACCCCATGAAGCCTCAGGGCATTAGGTCAAAACATGAGCAAGGAAACCTTGTGCAGATTGTCACCTACTGTCAGCCCTCAGTTAATAAATCTGTTCTCCTCCATGTTAAACATTTGGAAAAAGCACTGTGAGTAGTAAGGGTACAGAATGTACTTGGGGTAGTGGACCCCAATGTCCATAACCAAGAGTGGCTCAGCAGTACCACTAGTGACCAAGCGAGGGAAATCCTCAAGCACATTTGCAACAGATGGTGTGGAACCAACAAGAGGGAAAAATATACTTCATCTTAAATCTACTTATCTACCTGCCACAAATGTGTCGATCTGTGACAGGATGTGGAAACTCTGGAGAGGGTACAGAAAAGATTTACCAGGATGTTGCCTGTATGGAGGCATTAGCTATAAGGAGACGTTGGAGAGACTTGGTTTGTTCTCACTGAAACGACAGAGGTTATGGGGCGAACTGATAGAAGTCTATGAGAGGCATGGATAGAGTGGATAATAAGCTTTTTCCCAGGTTGGAAGAGTCAATTACTAGGGCGCATAGGTTTAAGGTGCGAAGGGCAAGATTTAATAGGTATACAAGGCAGAGTTTTTACACAGAAGGTGATGGGTGCCTGGAACTCATTGCTGGGGGAGGTAGTGGAAGCAGATACGATAGTGACTTCTAAGCAGCATCTTGACAAATACACAAATAGGATGGGAATAAAGGGATATGGTCCCCGGAAGGGTAGAAGTTTTTAGTTAAGTCGGTGCAGTCTTGGAGAGCCAAAGGGCCTGTTCCTGTGCTGTAACTTTCTTTGTTCACATTGGGAGGTGTGATCACTTCACATTCCTTGTGGGGACAAAAGTCCCATCTTCAGACAGAGGGTGGCCTCCATCATGTTGTGGTGTGGCATTACCAGCGTGTTAAATGAGATAGATTCAAAACAGATTGAGCAACTCAAACAAGGCATTATTGGGCCATCAGCAGCAACACAGTTGTATTCAACAATAAAACTGTAACTTCATGGCCTGGCTATTCCCCACTCTATTCATTATCAACAAACCACGTAGTCAATTCAGGGTCAATGAAGAGAACAGGAGAATGTGCCAGAAGCGGCAACTGGCATATCGAAAAATGAGGTATCAATCTGGTGAAACAACACAACTATTTCCATGCAAAACAGTGGAAGCGGTGTGTGATAGACGAACAGACAGAGCTAAATGCTCCCACAACCAAAGGATCCTGTCACAGAGTCGTGAATGGTAGTGGACAATGAAACAACTAACAGGAGGATGAGGCTCCATAAATATCCTCAATTATAGGGACACTGAGCACAATAGTGCAAAAATGAAAGCAAAAGCATTGGTACTCATCTTCAGCCAGCAGAGACAATGGATGATCGATCTATCTAGGCCTTCTCCTGAGGCCTTTAGCTCACTCCACAAGATGCAATTGAATAAGGTTGTGGGCCCAGACAACATCCAATCAGTAGGAATGAAGATTTGTGCTCCTGATCAGCCATGTCCTTAACCAAGCTGTTCCAATACAGCAATAGCTCTGGCATCTACCCGACAATGTGGAAAATTATCCAAATATGTCCTGTCCACAAAGCAGGCAACTCCCACTCCAGCAGTTTACTTTCGGTCATCAGCAAAGTGATGAATCATAGATTTCTACGGTGCAGGAGGCCATTCGGCCCATCGAGTCTACACTGACCACAATCCCACGCAGGCTCTATCCCTATAATCCCATGCATTTACCCTAGCTAGTTCCCCTGACACTAACGGCAATTTGGCACAGCCAATCCACCTAACCTGCACATCTTTGGACTGTGGGACAAAACCGGCACACCTGGAGGAAACCTACGCAGACATAGGGAGAACATGCAAACTTCACACAGATAGTGACCAAAGCTGGGAATTGAACCCGGGTCCTTGGCATTGTGAGGCAGCAGTACTAACCACTGTGCCACCGGATGACGAGAAGAGTCATTGATAGTGCTATCAAATGGAACTTCGACAGCAAAAATCTACTCACTGATTCTTTGGGTTCTGCCAGAGCCACTGAGCTCCTGACCTCTTTATAGCATTGGTCTAAACATGGACAAAAGGGTTGAATTCCAAAGGTGAGGTGTTGAGTGCTTGCCCTTGAAATCAAGGCAGCATTTGACCACGTATGCTACATAAAAACACAACAAATAGCCCATGCACCCCCTTGAGCTTGTTCTGCCACTCAATATAATCATAGCTGCTCTTGGGCTTCAACACAACTTTCTTGCATACTCCCCCCCCCGATTTCCTCATTCCCTGAGAGACCAAAATCAATTTATCCTAGCCTTGAATATATTCAACAATGGAGCATCCACCACCCTCTGGGGTAGAGAATTCCAAAAATTCTCCACCCTCTGAGTGAAGAACTTTCTCCTTACCTCAATCCAAAATGATCAGCCCTTATCCTGAGACAATGCCCCATGTTTTAGATTCTCCAACCAGCAAACACAATCTTTCAGTGTCTACCCCATCATGCCCCTTCAGAATTTTATAGCTTTCAATGAGATTGCCTCACATATGAGCCAATTGACTCAGACTCTCATCGTAGGACAACCTCCTTATTTCAGGGACCAATTTGATGAACCTTTATTATACCGACTCCAATGGAAGCATATCTTCTCTTAAATGTGGAGACCAAAACTGCACAGGGCTCCAGATGTGGTTTCATCAAAATCCTGAACAATTTTGTAGCAAGGCCAACATGCACTTTGCTTCTTGTCACGGATCACAGAATCATAGAGATTTACAGCATGGAAACAGGCCCTTTGGCCAACTTGTCCATGCCTTCCTCTTTTTTAACCCCTAAGTTAGTCCCAATTGCCAGCGTTTGGCCCATATCACTCCATACCCATCTTACCCATGTAACTGTCTAAATATTTGGCAGCTTGTTTCAGACACTCACACCCTCTCTGTGAAAAACTGCTCCTCTGGACTGTTTTGTATCTCACCTAAACCTATGCCCTGTAGTTTTAGAATCCCCTACCTTTGGGAAAAGATATTGACTATCTAGCTGATCTACGCTACTCATTATTTTAAAGACCTCTATATGATCACGCCTCAACCTTCTACGCTCCAGAGAAAAAAAGTCCCACTCTATTCAGCCTCTCCTTATAACTCAAATCATCAAGTGTGGGTAGCATCTAGTCAATCTTTTCGACACTCTTTCTAGTTTAATAATGTTCTTTCTATAATAGAAACTGCCCACAGTATTCCAAGTGTGGCCTTATCAATGTCTTGTACAACTTCAACAAGATGCCCAACTCCAGTATTAATGTTCTGACCAATGAAACTAAGCATGCCAAGTGCCTTTCTTCACCACTCTGTCCACCTGTGACTCCATTTTCGATGAGCTATGAACTTGTATCCCTAGATCTCTTTGTTCCAGAACTCTCCCCAACACCCTACCATTAACTGAGTAAGTCCTGCCCTGGTTCAATTGACCAAAATGCATCAACTCGCATTAACCTAAATTAAACTCCATCTGCCATTCGTCAGCCGACTGGCCCAATTGATCAAGATCCTGTTGCAATCCGAGATAACCTCCTTCACTGTCCACTATGCCACCAACCCTAGTGTCATCTGCAAACTTACTAACCATGCCTCCTAAATTCTGATCCAAATCATTAATGTAAATGACAAATAATCGTGGGCCCAGCACCGATCCCTGAGGCACATCACTGGTCACACCCTGATCTGGCGAATAACTGCAGTAACAAGAATTTAACAAGGCCTGACAGGATAAGATCTGCCCAGCTATAGGTGTGGCACCTCATTCAATGCCTTTTGGAAATCCAGGTATACCAGGCTCATTGGTTTCCCTCATTTACCCCATTCATACATCTTCAAAAAAACTCCGATAAATGTGTCAAACAGGATTTCCCTTTAGTGAAACTATGTTGACCTTTTCTAATCATACAATGGATGAGATTTTCCAGCCGCACTTGCCCCAAAGTCGGAAAATTCCATCTGAGGTCAATGGACCTTTGCATGGTCCATGTCCTGCCCAATACACTTTCCATAGTGAGCTTCTGCTCTATGTCTTTCGAACTGCACTGTTAAGACTTCCTTATTATGGATTCCAGCATTTTCCCAACAACCTGCATGAGGCTAACTGCTCTGAAGTTCACCATTTTCTCTCTCCCTCCTTTCTTCAAAAGTGGCGTGTTATATACACACACACAATGGCATCAAAAACAATATAGGAATATACTGTTACATGCCCTTTGATTGTTCCTGGGGTATAGACTTTAAACATTCCGGCTGATTGAGGTTGGCTGTCTTTTGGATACAGTTAGATGGAGAAGATGTTGCAATTATTTCAAGGCCTCAGTTCGCTGGTAGGTTTGTGGTAGAGTATTCTTCTCCAGCCGGTTGGACAACAAAGGCTGGCCGAGCTCACAATCCACTATAGAAAAAAGAACCCACAGTACTATTGGATGAGCAGGGAAGTTTATTCAGTATCCTGGCTAACCAACATCAATCATCTCATTTGCCATTGAGAGACTTAGTTGTGCACAAATTACTACTGCTTTTGCCAACATTACAACAATACTTCAAAAAGGAGCAAATATCCAACATTCTTCCCCAATACAAAATGCACACAAATTTTAACATTTATCTGCAAAAATAATTTTCTAAGTAGGTCGGCAAGATATTTCCACCCTGAGGCTAGGGAAATGGAGGGGCAGGGGCCATGCAAGGACAAAGAGAAGCATTTCTGAATTTGTTGTATTCCAAATATTCCTTTTGGAGAGACTTCCAGATTTTGATAGGGAAATGGAATCGGAGAATGAATTTACATTTCACAAATAAACTCAAAGTCCTCTCAATGCACCATGCACAGTTTTAAACAGATACATTCTATCAAAGAACAAGGAGAAAACCAGGACAACTTTAATCCCCAGAATTTTGCCCCTCAAAATATCTTTTTCCCAGTGATACTTTTAAGCACTGCCTGCGTGAAAAGTCAAGTTTGATAACAGCAGTTTTCTGATTTGGCTCAATAAAAATTGTAAGACAAAATTCTAATCTCATTTCCGATCAGGTCAAAAATTATAAAGACAAAATAGATCATTTCCTATTTTAAATTCATGCATTTGTTTTAACACAACTGATTTGATTGCACAATATATTCCCTGCTAAAGCTTTTCTATATTGATAGATAGTGATCATGAAAGATACTTTATTCTGACTAGATAAATTGTGAACTGAAGCAGCAATATGAGTAATTAAAAACAGTTTCATCTTTGTGCAACGATGAAAGGTGAAGGAAAGAGTAAAATCTGCACAATCATCAGCAGCTCAGATCATTAGCCCAATTTAAAGTGCAGACTCTAGATCAATTCCACAATACATTTCTTTAACTGTGTGAGGAGAATGAAAAGGATCAACGTAAATCAGGATACTGACTGTATCCGAGCTTTCTTTTACACTTTCTTCTGAGATTTCCTAGACTTATTTCAATCATCTGAGGCAGGCAATTATCCAGATTTCACCTCACCTTTGCCTCTTCCAGGTAACATTGTTGTGAGGAAGAATTTCACAGATACGTGAGGGAAAAGACAGTAAACTCGAGCAGGAAACAAGGAGCAATGAAGTCACACATCTGGTTGGAACTCTTGAATGAATTCAATAAGCCTGGCAAACGTCTCGGTGAATCGCTGTGGGGGCAGGGAATCAGCAGTGGAAAGTGACCAGACGTTGTGAAAGTCAGTGCTTGGTTTGTCATTTCATACACAGCTCCTAACAAGTACATCAACTGTCTCGAAGTTTGTTTCTCGTTGGAGCTAACATTCTGACTGAAATTGAGCAGCCTGTCAGCTTTGCTTAACAGAACAGAACAGAACAGAACTCCAGCACCAGCAGAGGCACCCTAACCCTAACCCCATGCACACCTCTTCCCCAGCCCGGTCCCCCACATCTCCCCCTCCGTCTTCCCTAGCACTGACCAAATTATGCTTTTAAGAAGCAATTACTGACATGTACAAGAGAGCTTAATAAAAACATAAAGCTTCCTGTGAAACAAAATCATGTGACAGACACATGGCAGGCACAAGGTTCAGTACAGTGATGTAGTCAGCCGTATGCATTCATTTTAACTGCCAGCTAATATCTGATGCTACAGTTAGAAAACTGAGTTTTTCCTCCAACAATGTTCCTTGCAGTATTGTGATATTCAGTCTCTGCAATCAGAAGATTCAGTGTGCTGAGTTTTGTTTGCAGAAATGGAGTGCTATTTGCACCACATGCCTACGCTGGCTCTCCCTTAAGAGGATATCACAAGTCTGCCTGGATGTGGTCAATAATGAGATAATCCGCTTTAGTACTAAATTTAGTCTGGAAAAGAAATTGCTCAACACAAAACCTTCCCAATGCCCCTCGTTTCGTTCACTCAGTTCATCAAAATATATTCATACATTAAACATTAGAATTGCTCCACATCTTCCTGCAGCTTCCAGAATCAGAAATATTTCTCATGTCACTGAGTTATTTACAATAAACTATTAAAAGGGCAACGTACAAATCTGTACACATTGTTTAAACTACTGTAATGAAGATCATTTTGATCAGTTAGGTGTTTAGACACGCAGGAACCATGTACTGAGAAATTATACACACCTTTACATCCTGTTTCTCTAATAAGTCAGCACAATGAGGGTCAATTATCTCATTCTAATCCCATCAAACTAGGCATTCCTGATTCACCTTCAAGAATAATAGAAATAGTTTTGTTAAAACCACGCAGACAGGGGAGAGGCTGGCATGTTAATCAAGGCCACCGGTGAATTAATTAACTTGAGCGTGAGGAACAGGAGTAAGCCATTCAGCCCCTCAAGCCTGCTGTTCCATTTGATAGGATCAAGGCTGATCGGAGTGTGGTCTTAACTCCAGTTTCCTTGTTGATCAAAACTCTTAACTTGGCCTTGAACAAATTCAATGATTCTGCCTCCACTGCTCTCTGAGGAAGAGAATTCCACTGACCAACAAAGAACAAGGACAATTACAACACAGGAACAGGCCTTTCAGCCCTCCAAGCCTACACTGACCATGCTGCCTGACTGAACTATTTGTCAAGACACCCCTTAAAAATCACTACCGTATCTGCTTCTACTACCTCCCTCGGCAACAAGTTCCAGGCACCCACTGCTCTCTGTGTAAAAAATCTGCCTCGTACATCTCCTTTAAATCTTCTCCCTCACACCTTGAACCTATGTCTCCGGTAATTGACTCTTCCATCCTAGGAAAAAGCTTCTGACTACCCACTCTGTACATGCCTCTCATAATCTTGTAGACTTCTATCAGGTCTCCCCTCAACCTCAGTCACTCCAGTGAGAACAAACCAAGTTTCTCCAACCTCTCCTCATAGCTAATGCCCTCCATACCAGGCAACGTCCAGGTAAATTTTTTCTGCACCCTCTCCAAAGTCTCCACATCCTTGTGGCAGTGTGGCAACCAGAATTGAATACTATATTCCAAGTGAGGCCTAACTAAGGTTCGATAAAGCTGTAACATGACTTGCCAATTTTTAAACTCAATATCCCGGCCAATGAAACAAACATGCTGTATGTTTTCTTAACTACCTTCTCCACCTGCATTGCCACTTTCAGTGACCTGTGTATCTGTACATCCAGATCCCTTTGCCTATCAATACTCTTAACGGTTCTGCCATTTCCTGTATATTTCCTATCTGAATTAGACTTTCCAAAATGCGTTACTTCACATTTGTTCGGATTAAACTCCATCTCTCCGCCCAAGCCTCCAACTGATCTTTATCCTGCTGTGGCCTCTTACGGTCCTCATCGCTATCCGCAAATCCACCAACGTTTGTGTCGTTCACAAACTTACTAATCAATCCAGTTACATTTTCCTCCAAATCATTTAAATATATTACAAACAGCAAAGGTCTCAGCACTGATTCCTGGGGAACACCACTTGTCACAGCCTCCACTGAGAAATGCACTTTTCCACTGCTACCCTGTCTTCTTTGACCAAGCCAGTTTTGTACCCACCTTGCCAGTTCACCTCTGATCCCATGCGACTTCACTGTCTGCACCAGTCTGCCATGAGGGACCCTATCAAAGGCCTTACTGAAGTCCATGTAGACAACATCCACTGCCCTAGCCTCATCAATCATCTTCATCACTTGCTTGAAAAACCCAATCAATTTCATGAGACACGACTTCTCCTTCACAAAACCATGTTGCCTCTCACTAATCCGTCCACTTATTTCCTAGTGGGAATAAATCCCGTCTCGAAGAATCCTCTCCAATAATTTTGCTGATGTAAGGCTCACCAGCCTGTAATTACCTGGAATATTCTTGCTACCCTTCTTAAACAAAGGAACAACATTGGCTATTCTCCAATCCTCTGGGACCTCCCCTATAGCCAGTGAGGATACAAGGATTTCTCTTAAAACCCCAGCAATTTCCTCCCTTGCCTCTCTCAGTATTCTGGGGTATAACTCATCAGGCCCTGGGGACTTGTTTACCTTGATGTTTCTCAAGAACCCCAATGCCTCCTTTTTGATCTCAACATGACTCAAACTATCAACACATCCTTACCTGACTCATCATCCACCAAGTCCTTCTCTTTGGTGAATACTGACGCAAAGTACTCATTTAATACCTCGCCCATTCCCTCTGGCTCCGCACATAGATTCTCTCCCTTGTCCTTGAGTGGATCAACCCTCTCCCTAGCTACTCTCTTGCTCTTTATATATGTATAAAAAGCCTGGGGATTTTCCTTAATCCTGCTGGCCAATGCTTTTTCATGACCCCTTTTAGCACTGCTTACTCCTTGCTTAAATTTCTTTCTACTTTTCTTGTATTCTACACTTGCTTCGTGTGTTCCCAGCCTCCTAGCTTTGACAAATTCTTCCTTTTTCTCTGACTAGGCTCACAATATCTCTCGTTATCCAAGGTTCCCAAAAGTTGCCATACTTATCCTTCATCCTGAGACTTGAAAGCCTCCTAAATGCCAGATTTTGATTTGCCCTCAAACATCTGCCCCCAATTTACATTCTTCAGTTCCTGCCTAATATTGTTGTAATTAGCCTTCCCCCAATTTAGCAACTTAATATGAGGACTACACTTATTTTTACCCATCAGTGCCTTAAAGCTTATTGAATTGTGGTCACTATTCCCGAACTGCTCCCCTACTGAAACACTGACCACCTGGCCGGGCTCATTCCCCAATACCAGGTCCAGTATGGCCCATCTACATACTGTTTCAGGAAGCCCTCCTGGATGCTCCTTACAAACTCTGCCCCATTCACACCCCTAGCACTAAGTGAGTCCCAATGAACATAGGCAAAATTAAAATCTCCCACCTCAACAACCCTGTTACTTTTACACTTTGCCAAAATCTGCCGCTGGCAAACTCAAAGAAAAACATTCTCCTCATTTCAGTCTTAATGGGAAGCCCTAATTTTTAATTTGTCCCCCTAGTTCTAGGGTCCCCCACAGGGGAAACATTCTTTCAGCATCCACGTTGTCACGCCAGTTTCCGATGTGTTTCAATACAATTATCTCTCATTCTTCTAACTTTAATGGGCATAGACCAAACCTTTCCCCATAAAATAACTTTTCACCCCTGGAATCAGTCTGAACAGCGAATGGAATTATATCGTTTCTTAATTAATACCACCAAAACTGTATAAAGTATTCCAGATGTGGTCTCACTTAGTACCTGTATAGCTGTAGCTATACTTCCCTACTTTTATACTCAATTCCCTTGAAATAAATGGCAATGATAAGGGAAAGACTCAGAGGGATAGCCCCTCTCCTCCTCCCCCCAGTCCAGCTGTGTAACACAAAGCAAAGGGACAGATGGTCCAGGTCCTGACAGGGAGCCTGGCTGATAGGGCAAATGCAATTATTGCAACCCAGAGATGTTTTGCATCAGAATAGCTCAGCAGGAAAAATGAAGTGAATCTGCTCAATATATTTTTAGGATGGCATATTTTTAGTATTTTTCTTGTTCTGAAAGAAGGTTTTGTAGTTAGTCTGATAAAGCGAGAATGCTTTAGAGTGGCACAGTGGTTAGCACTCCTGCCTCTCAGTGTTAGGGGCTCAGGTTCAATTTCCAGCTTGGTCACTGTCTGTATGGAGTTTGCACCTTCTCCCCATGTCTGCGTGGGTTTCTTCTGGATGCTCCAGTTTCCTCCCACAGTTCAAATATGTATAGGTTAGGTGGATTGGCCATGCTAAATTCTCCCTCATTCCCTCCGAACGGGTGCCGGAGCGTGGCGACTCAGGGATTTTCACAGTAACTTCATTACAGCGTTAATGCAAGCCTTCTTGTGACTAATAAATAAACTTTAACTCTTTTTGTTTACTTGCTATCTATAAAATGAAGCAGCTTAAAGGTTTGTATCCATCCTCATCTTACTAGAATATTCGAGTCTGCCTGTAATCCTTCTGAAGGCAATCACATGAGAGCACACAAAAAGAACAGGAGATTGGACCACAAGGGCCTGCCTTACTGTTCCACCTGAGTCAGGCTATTTGTTGTGTAATTAGATGCTGAGCAGGAATTTCCACACTGAACATATGAAACTCAGAGCATGTATGGGAATCAACAAAATAATGGTCATTGCTGCTCCCCCCCAGAAAAGATGTACTAAACTTCAGAGAGAGCTGAAAGAAATTTACAGCGGACCAATTTAATCAGGATTTTTGAAAACTAGAGCTAATTTAAAAAGGAATAGGTATTGCTAATAGGCGTTTCACAAAATGTTTGAAGATGGGAAGCATTGAATCAGCGACAGTGTCAGGACCGATAAAGGATCGAGACAGAATCTTGAGAAGACCAGGTCTTGGTCGCTGGCTCGAGGGCCGACAAGACCTCTGCAGTCTGTTTTCGAGAAGATCCACTGCAGCTTGTGCCTCTCAGGCACTTTAACAAGCGAGTGCAGATCTTTCCCGGGCTTCACAGAATATCGGGGCAGAGGTCACACCTTCCGAGACCTGCCAGCCAATCAGAACATGGCAACCTTTCTTTATTCAGTGGCGCCACCAGGTAGGGGGTAGCTGCTACAAGAATGATACCCACCAAGGACCAGGGCAGCCATGCACCCAGGCAAAGGTAAAAGGTGAGCAGGACATGACGTTCACTGGGTAGGGATCGTGGAGGGGGCAGTGGGCAAGATGGCTTAGTGCCCAAGTTCCTTTATCAGAGACTGAACACCTTTAAATGAGAGATCACACCCAGGCACCCACAAACAAACCTGCCAGGGTTTGCTGGTCATACTCCTCACATGGTGGGCAACTCCCCCACTTGCTGCTGGGTGAATATCAATGGTGGCAGGTGGGGTCCTTAAACTGGTGTAATTGCCTGCTTGAGGGCCACAATTGACAGCTGAGCCCATGGGCACAGTCACCATGAACTTAGTCAGATGGAGGCAGGAGGGCAGCACAGTTCCCATGCTACTCTCCCACTGATTAAACGCCTAGCCCCCATAATCAACAAACCTGGGATGGGAGAAACTGCAAGATTCTGCCCTGAACCTGGTTATTTTTCTTTAGTAAGAATGTCAAGGTCTTGGAGAGGTTGCAAAAGATAATATCTGAGGTGATACAAAGAGGACTTTTATTATAGTGAGAAATCTCACTGTGCCCACCCCAGTCTAACACTGAGATCTCGACATCACAACTTTTATCATGACATTAGGAAAACTAATCTCCACTTCAAGGCAAAGAATCACAGAATTGTTACAGCGTAAAAGGAAGCCCTTTGGCCCATCATGTCTGCACCAGTTCTACAAAACAGCATCATGGCTCCCCCATATCCCTGCACATTGCTTCTATTCAGTTAAACATCTCATGCTCTCTTGAATGCCTCGTTTGAACTGGCCTCCACCATACAGACAGTGCTGACCCAAACCACTCTTTCTGTGAAGAAGTTCTCGTATCTCATTTACTCCTTTCACAAATCATTTTAACTCTGTGCCCTCCCTGTGTCCATAACAAGCTATAAGATGAAGGCTTGTAAAATTGCTGGCTCCAATGTATCTCTCCCTGATGAGCTCAACATATTCTATGCCTGTTTTGAGCAAGAGGTCAACAACACCACGCCCCTTCATCTCGGAAGCCTCGGACAAACCCGTATCCAAGGTCACCATCGCAGACATAAGAGCAGCCTTCTTGAAGGTCAACCCACGGAGAGCGATTGGCCCGGATGGCGTATCCAGATCAGCACTCAGATCCTGCGTGGACCAGCTGGTGGAGATATTTGCAGACATATTCAACTTCTCTTTACACCAATCTGAGGTCCCTAATTGCTTCAAGAAGATGACCCTCATCATCCCGTACCAAAGAAAAGCCAGGCATTCAGAGATTGTTTTTGTTACCACAGTTCATCAGATTCTTTATCACTTTCCTGTACTCTGTCTCGTCATTGTTTGAGATCTGACCCCACTACGGTGGTGTCATCAGCAAACCTGAAAATCGAGCTGGAGGGGAATTTGACCACAGTCAAAAGGTGTATAAAGAATATAGTAAGGGGCTGAGGACACAGTGATTATCAGCCAATGGCTCTGACATCCATCATTACGAAGTGCTTTGAAAGGTTAGTCAAGGCACGAATCATCTCCTGCCTCCGAGACTGCCCAGATCCATAAGTTCACCTATCACCGCAACAGGTCCACAGCAGATGCAACCTTCCTGGTCCTGCACTCAACCCTAGAACACCAAGATAGCAAGAACACCTATGTCAGACTCCTATTTGTTGACTACAACTCAGCCTTCAACACCATTATTTCTACAAAACTCATCTCCAAACTCCGTAGGCTGGGGCTCAGCTCCTTCCTCTGCACCTGGATCCAGAACTTCCTACACCACATACCGCAATCAGTAGGAAGAGGCAACAACAACACCTCCACGATCATCCTCAACACCAATGTCCCACAAGACTGTGTCCTCAGCCCCTTACTATACTGTTTATACACCTTTGATTGTGGTCAATTTCCCCCCCCTCAACTCGATTTTCAGGTGTGCTGACGACACCACCGTAGTGAGTCAGATCTCAAACAATTACGAGACAGAGTACAAGAAAGAGATAAAGAATTTGGTGAACTGTTGCAACAACAACAACAATCTCTCCCTCAATGTCAACAAAACGAAGGAGACAGTCGTCATTAACAATGGGACAGGTTGAGAGTTTCAAGTTTTTAGTCCGGATCACCAACAACTGGTCCCTGTCCCTCCAACACTATAGTTAAGAAAGCCCACCAATACCTCTACTTCCCCAGAAGACGAAGGAAATTTGGTATGTTCTCTTCAACTCTCACCAACTTTTACAGATGCACCATAGAAAGCATTCTTTCTGGTGTATCACAGCTTGGTGCTCTGTCCAAGATTGCAAGAAACTACAAAGGATCGTGAACAAAGCTCAGTCCATCACTCGAACCAGCCTCATATCCACTGACTCTGTCTAAACTTCCCCATTGTCTCGGAAAAGCAGCCACCATAATCAAGGACCCCACACGCCCCTTACATTCTCTCTTCCACCTTCTTCTGTCGGGAAAAAGATGTAAAAGTCAGAGGTCAAGTACCAACTGACTCAAGAACAGCCTCTTCCCTGTTGCTGTCAGACTTTTGAATGTAACTACTAACATTGAGTTGATCTTTCGCTACACTCTAACTGTGACTGTAACATCACATTCTCCACTCTCTCTGTTCCTTCTCTATGAACATTATCCTTTGTCTGTACAGTGCGCAGGAAACAATAATTTTCACCGTGTGTTAATACATATGACAATAATAATTCAACTCAAAATCTGCAAATGATGAGACATACTATTCAGTCTGATGGACAGACCTGCTGGAAACTCACTGAACAGAGAAGAAGTTGAAGGCATAGCCCATCTACTTGCTGTGCTCTAATAAAACAAACATGCAGGAGGGAGGAGAGCTGGAAAAACCTACACAGCTTAAGCTGAGGGCTGAATCAAAATGTTGATCAATAAAAACAGACCAAGTAACATGATGGTGTGGAACGGTTTATTTTTACTGGCGGACAGAAGGGTTAAAAATTCAAGTAAAATGAGGTTTATGCGTCAAGAGCCACTCGATACATTCACTTGCTGCATATAAAATAAATCAGCTGATCAACTTGATGTAGGTTACTAAAGTGATTTCAGTCCACCCACTGATAGCTAAGCAAAGATGCATGCAACTGTGGTTCCAAGGACTTGATCCGCAGGGCTGGCTGACTTCAGGGTTGGGAACCCAGTGGTGGTCATGATCGAAGCTACCTGTCCATCTAAGGACAGCGGGTGAACTCCATGGTCAAGAGGTCCAATGGGTGTGCCTGCAGCTCTGGGTAGGTGGTGAGAAATGCCACCAAAGGGGGAAGAGCCAAAAAGGTGCCTCAAGATGGAGGTACTCTCTGAAGAAAAAAGAATACAAAATATATACATGACCAAGTCATCATCATGATGGCTGGGAGGTGTGGGGATCCCCCACCATTTATAGAACAGAGAACACTACAGCACAAACAGGCCCTTTGGCCCACAGGTTGCACCGATCATATCCATAACTTCCAGGCCATAGAACTATCTGTAACTCCCAATACCATTAAATCCCATATACTCAACCAGAAGTCTTCTAAAAGACCCCAGCGAGTTCGCCTCTACCACCACCAACAGCAGCTGATTCCACTCACCCAGCACCCTCTAAGTGAAAAACTTACCCCTAACATCTCCTCTGTACTTGCTCCCCAGCACCTTAAACCTGTGTCCCCTCGCAGCGACCATTTCAGCCCTGGGAAATAGTCTCCGAGAATCCACCCTATCTATTCCTCTCAACATTTTATAAACCTCTATCAGGTCGCCTCTCAACATTCATCTCTCCAGGGAGAAAAGACCTAGCTCCCTCAACCTATCTTCATAAGGCATGCCTCCCAATCCAGGCAACATCCTTGTAAATCTCCTCTGCACCTTCTCAATGGCTTCCACATCCTTCCTGTAGTAAGGCGACCGGAACTGCGCACAGTACTCCAAGTGGGGTCTGACAAGGGTCCTATAAAGTTGCAGCATTACCTCCCGACTCCTAAACTCAATCCCTCGATTAATGAAGGCCAGTACACCATTCGCCTTCTTGACCACATCCTCCACCTGCGAGGCCGATTTAAGAGTCCTGTGGACCCGGACCCCAAGATCCTTCTGCTCCTCAACACTGCTAAGACTCTTACCCTTGATATTGTACTCCTTCATCCCATTGGTCCTGCCAAAATGGACGACTACACATTTATCCATGTTGAAGTCCATCTGCCACTTCTCTGTCCAGTCTTGCATCCGATCTATGTCATGCTGCAACTTCTGACATCCCTCCAGACTATCCACAACACCACCAACCTTCGTGTCATCGGCAAACTTACCAACCCATCCCTCCACTTCCTCATCCAGGTCATTTATGAAAATGACAAACAGCAAGGGTCCCAGAACAGATCCCTTGGGCAGTCCACTGGTGACTGACCTCCGTGCAGAAAAAGACCCATCCACAACCACTCTCTGCCTTCCGCAGGCAAGCCAGTTCTGGATCCACAAGGGCAAAGCCCCTTGGATACCATGCCCTCTCACCTTCTCAAGAAGCCTTGCATGGGGAACGTTATCAAACGCCTTGCTGAAATCCATATAAACGACATCCACCGGTCTTCCTTTGTCAATGTGTTCAATCACATTTTCAAAGAACTCAACTAGGCTTGTAAGGCACGACCTGCCCTTGACAAAGCCGTGTTGACTATTTCTGATCATGCTAAACTTCTCTAAATGCTCAGAAATCCTGTCCCTCGGTATCCTCTCCATCAACTCACCAACCACTGAGGTTAGACCCACTGGTCAGTAATTTCCCGGGCTATCCCTGTTCCCTTTCTTGATCAAAATTTCAGGATCAAAATTCAGTCAAAAGCGAGCCTTTCATCACAAACTGCGTCAGAAAGCTGTATTAAATTTTGGACAAAACATGGAAACCACTTTGAAGAGTCACAGCATGAAACAGGCCCTTCGGCCCAACTTGTCCATACCGCCTTGTTTTTAAACTCCTAAACTAATCCCAATTGGCCACATTTGGCCCATATCCCTTGATACCCATTTTATCCATTTAACTATCTAAGTGCTTTTTAAAAGATAAAATTGTACCCACCTCTACTACTACCTCTGGCAGTTTGTTCCAGACAGTCACCACCCTCTGTGTGAAAAAATTGCCGCTCTGGACACTTATATCTCTCCCACCTCACCTTAAACCTATGCCCTCTAGTTTTAGACTCCCCTACCTTTGGGAAAAGATATTGACCATTTAGCTGATCTATGCCCCTCATTATTTTCTAGACCTCTATAAGATCACCCCTCAGCCTCCTACCCTCCAGAGAAAAAAGTCCCAGTCTAGCCAACCTCTCCTTACAACTTGATCCATCAAGTCCCAGTAGCATCCTAGTAAATCTTTTCTGCACTCTATAATAGGGTGACCAGAATTGTACACGGTATTCCAAGTGTGGCCTCTCCAATGTCTTATACAACTTCAACAAGACATCCCAACTCCTGCTGTGACTGATGAAATCAAGCATGCCAAATGCCTTCTTTACCACTCTATCCACCTGTGGCTTCACTTTCAAGGAGCTATGAACACATACCCCTAGATCTCTTTGTTCTGTAACATAAGAACATAAGAAATAGGAGCAGGAGTAGGCCATCTAGCCCTTCGAGCCTGCCCCGCCATTCAATAAGATCATGGCTGATCTGTCGTATCTCAGTTACACGTTCCCGCCCTCTCCCCATAACCCTTAATCCCCTTGCCTATCAAAAACCTATCAACCCGCGTCTTAAATATATTTAGCGAGGCAGCCTCCACCACTTCAACGGGCAGAGAATTCCAGAGATTCACCACCCTTTGAGTGAAGAAGTTCCTCCTCAACTCCGTTCTAAACCGCCCCCCCCCCCTTTATCTTGAGGCTGTGCCCCCTAGTCCTACTGTCCTTTCTGAGCGGGAAGAGTCTCTCCACCTCTATCCTATCCATCCCATTCATCATCTTGTATGTCTCAATGAGACCTCCCCTCATTCTTCTAAACTCTAACGAGTACAAGCCTAGTTTATTCAGCCTCTCCTCATAGTTCAACCCCCTCAACTCCGATATCAGCCTAGTAAACCTCCTCTGCACTCCCTCCAAGGCCAAAATATCCTTGCACAAGTGCGGCAACCAAAACTGCACACAGTACTCCAGCTGCGGCCTCACCAGTGCCCTGTACAGTTGCAGCAAGACCTCCCTACTTTTATATTCAATCCCCCTCACTATGAAGGCCAGCATCCCATTCGCCTTCCTGACCACCTGCTGCACCTGCAGGCTGGGTTTTTGCGACTCATGCACAAGGACCCCGAGGTCCCTCTGCACTGTTGCATGCTGCAGTTTTTTGCCATGTAAGTAATAGTCCTTCCTACCATTATTCCTACCAAAGTGGACAACTATCACCTCCGCCATTTCTTTCAGAACCCTTGGATCCATTCCATCCGGTCCCGGGGACTTGTCCACAATCAGTCCCTCCAGTCTTTCGAGCACTGCCTCTCTAGTAACAATAATGTCATTCAGGCCCTCCACTCCTACCATCTTTCCATCGCTAACACCCAGCAAATTATTCACATCCTCCTCCGTGAAGACCGAAACAAAAAAGTTATTCAAGGCCTCAGCCATTTCCCCATCCCCTACCACTAAGTCCCCCCTCTCATCCTCCAAGGGTCCAACATTCACCCTAGTCAGCCTCTTCCTTTTTATATATTTAACCCTTCCCAATGCCCGATCATTAACTAAGTAAGTCCTGCCCTCGTTCAATCTACCAAAATGCATCACCTCACATTTGTCTAAATCAACCTCAATTTACCATTCGTCAGCCCAGTGGCCCAACTGATCAAGATCCTGTTGCAATTGGAGATAACTTTCTTCACTGTCCACTATGCCACCAATCTTGGTGTCATCTGCAAACTTATTAACTATGCCTCCTATATTCTCATCCAAATCATTAATATTAATGACAAATAACAGTGGACCCAGCACTGATCCCTGAGGGCACACCGCTGGTCACAGGCTACCAGTTTGAAAAACAACCCGCACAATCACCTTCTGGCTTCTGTCCAGAAGCCAATTTTGCATCCATTTATATACCTCACCCTGGATCCCATGAGATTTAACCTTATGCAACAAGCTACCATGCGGTACCATGTTAAAGGCCTTGCTAAAGTCCATGTAGACAACATCAACTGCACTGCCCTCATCTACCTTCTTGGTTACCCCTTCAAAAATCTCAATTAAATTTGAGAGACATGATTTTCCACTCACAAAGCCATGCCGACTGTCCCCAATCAGTCCTTGCATCTCTAAATGCCTGTAGATCCTGTCTCTCAAAATACCTTCCAACAACTTACCCACCAGAGCTGTGAGGCTCACTGGCCTGTAATTCCCAGGATTTTCCCTGCAGCCCTTTTTAAACAAAGACACAACATTTGCCACTCTCCAATCTTCAGGCACCTCACTTGAGACTATCGCTGATTCAAATATCTCGGCAAGGGGACCCGCAATTTCCTCCCTAGCCTCCCACAGTGTCCTGGGATACACTTCATCAGGTCCCGGGGATTTATCTACCTTGATGCGCTTTAAGATTTCCTGTATCTCTTCCTCTATAATATGTACATTCCTCAAGACATCACTATTTATTTCCCCAAGTTCCCCAACATCCATACTTTTCTCAATAGTAAATACTGATGAGAAATATTCATTTAGGACCTCATCCATCTCCTGTGGATCCACACATGGATGACCTTGTTGATCCTTAAGAGGCCGTACTCTCTCCCTCGTTACTCTTTTGGCCTTTATGTATTTGTAGGAGCTCTTTGGATTCTCCTTTGCCTTATCTGCCAAAACAATCTCGTATCCCCTTTTTGCCCTCCTGATCTCTCTCTTAACTTTACTCCTACACCCCCTACATTCTTCAAGAGATTCACTTGATCCCAGCTGCCCATGCATGTCATACGCCTCCTTCTTCTTCTTGACCAGGGCTCAATATCGAATGTTGTCCCATTGTTTAAGAAGGGGAGCAGAGACTTCCCTGGGAATTATAGACCAGTGAGTCTTACTTCTGTAGTGGGCAAGGTTTTAGAAAGAATTATTAGGGATAGGATTTATAGTTATTTGGAGAGTAATGAATTGATTAGAGATAGTCAGCATGGTTTTGTAGCGGGAAGGTCGTGCCTTACTAACCTTATTGAGTTCTTTGAGGAGGTGACCAAAGAGGTGGATAGGGGTAAGGCAGTAGACGTGGTATATATGGATTTTAGTAAGGCGTTTGATAAGGTTCACCATGGTATGCTTCTGCAGAAAATGCAGATGTATGGGATTGGTGGTAATTTAGGTACTTGGATCAGGAATTGGTTAGCAGATAGGAGACAGAGGGTGGTGGTTGATGGTAATTATTCATCATGGAGTTCGGTTACGAGTGGTGTGCCTCAGGGATCTGTTTTGGGGCCACTGCTGTTTGTAATCTTTATTAATGATCTGGATGAGGGTATAGTTGGGTGGATTAGTAAGTTTGCTGATGACACCAAAGTCGGAGGTGTGGTAGATTGTGAGGAAGGGTGTCGAAGTTTGCAGGGTGACTTGGACAGGTTGCAGAGCTGGGCCGCGAGGTGGCGGATGGAGTTTAATGCGGAGAAGTGTGAGGTAATCCATTTCGGTAGGAATAACAGATGTGTTGAGTATAGGGCTAACGGGAGGACTTTGAATAGAGTGGAGGAGCAGAGGGATCTTGGTGTATGTGTACATAGATCCCTGAAAGTTGGGAATCAAGTAGATAAGGTTGTTAAGAAGGCGTACGGTGTCTTGGCGTTTATTGGTAGGGGGATTGAATTTAGGAGTCGCAGCGTCATGTTGCAACTGTACACAACTCTGGTGCAGCCGCACTTGGAGTACTGTGTGCAGTTCTGGTCCCCACATTACAGGAAGGATGTGGAGGCTTTGGAGAGGGTGCAGAGGAGGTTTACCAGGATGTTGCCTGGTATGCAGGGGAGGTCCTATGAGGAGAGACTGAGGGATTTGGGGTTGTTTTCACTGGAAAGAAGGCGGCTAAGAGGGGATCTTATAGAAACATATAAGATGATTAGAGGTTTAGATAGGGTGGATGGTGATAGCCTGTTTCCTCGGATGGAGAAATCTAGCACGAGGGGGCATGGCTTTAAATTAAGTGGGGGTAGTTATAGGACGGATGTCAGGGGCAGGTTCTTTACCCAGAGGGTGGTGAGGGACTGGAATGCCCTGCCAGCTGCAGTTGTAAATGCGCCTAGTTTGGGGGCGTTTAAGAGATTGGTGGATAGGTTTATGGACGAAAAGGGATTGGTTTAGATTAGTGGGTCAATGTTTTTTTTTAAAAATAAGACTGGTCGGCGCAACATTGTGGGCCGAAGGGCCTGTTCCGCGCTGTAATGTTCTATGTTCTATGTTCTATCCTGAGTCTTCCAGGGTTCCCTACTTCTACCAGCCTTGCCCTTCACACTATGAGGCATCTGTTTGCCCTGAACCCTGGTTAACACACTTTTGAAAGCTTGCCACTTACCAGACATCCTGTTGCCTTCTCACAGACTCCCCCAATTAACTTATCAAAGTTTCTGCCTGATACCATCAAAATTAACCCTGTCCCAATTTAGAATTCTAACTTTGGGCCAGATCTTTCACTCTCCATAGCTATCTTAAAACTAGTGAGTGAGCAGTGCTGCTGAACTTGGCAATAACAAAGGTGGAGCTAAAATTTGTAGCTGTCAGTTAGATTTCTTTTGTGGGTTGACAGCATTTATTGCAAAACACACATTTATTGTAAAGTCACAACCCAATAAACAAACAGCTGAGGACTGGTGACATTGCCACAGGCAAATTGTAATGGGGAAAAGCAGCCAAAGGAGAATCGAAACAGAATTTAATCCTGTTATTATTAAGCTAAATGCCCCTCCTTAAATGACTTCCACCAAATCAACATCTCTTGCACACAAGTTCACAATTCTTTGTTAAAATTTGAAAAGTTGATTTAAGATAATCCATCCAGGGCACAAAATAGCTGATCCTTCCATCAGATAATTTCCTTTCTTAAATAGATTCAGTTGTTTTGTGTTTTTATACATGGCCCCACCCTTCTTCTAACTTCAAGGTAGTTTTTTGGCTCAGTCTACCTGAAGCTTTCAATATCTTTTATATTGCTCACATGAATCCAACTCAGGGCTAATCACTGCAGAATGACTGCTTCACTTTTGTAACCCATGCTGAAACCCAAAATATTACTAACCTTTTTACAGCTTCATCACTGGCCTTTTACCAGTCTGACACATCCACCATTTTAGAATCAAAATCATGGAGGTGGAATTCAGGAGGAGGCCATTGGTGAAAGAGAATCTGAAGGTTGACAGAAGGATGCATGAGGTTTTCTGCTATGATGGGGCTGGGAGGAGGAGAGGGAAATGATGGCTGGAAACATGATAACTTCACAAGTGAACAGGTTTAGTGCACAATAAACAATAGGATGGAAGATTAGTTTTGGGTCTAGCAACTCACTTGGTTCAGTGTCTCTCACCAACCAGCAAGGGGAATGGAGTCAGTAGCAAGGGAGTGGAATATTCAGCGAGATGGAAGATTGGTTAACAGCAAGACTTCAGGATAGAAAGTTGAAAATAAAATGTGGCTTGGCAGAGTGAGCAGCCAAGAGTTCAGTGAAGAGGGCACAGAGTTGATCTTTTCTTTTGGAACCCTTTTCAGCCTCCAATATTTGCTTCTTACGTCGGTACAGGGGGAAAACCTAATTTTTCTGGGCATTCTACTTAAAATAGATAGTTTGAAAAGTTAAGGTATAGCAGGGCAGCTCAATCAAGTGGAATGTGCATCCTATGACACATGGCAAGTCATGGACGCACCATGTGTCCGAGACAAACACACATCTGCAGGAAGTGTCATTGGTGCCTGAGCGCCAGGTTTCAGAAGTTGGAACATCAGGTAGGTGGAGTCAAGTGGCATATATGCAAGGCAGAGAACTACATGAAAAGCACCTTTAGGGAGGTGGTCACAACACAGGTTAGGGACATACAGGCAAAGGATGGCTGCCAGACTGTCTAGGAGAGCCAAGCAGGTAGTCTAGGAGTATTCTGAGTCAATCTCACTTGCTAACCAGTTTTCCATTTAGATTTCTTAGGCGAGAGTGGCAAGGGCCAAGTCCAGGGCACCACAGTACGCTCAGCTGGACAGGAGGAGAGAAAGTAGAATCGAAGAGCAGAAGTGATGAGAGGTTTGTTAGTTGGGCGGACAGATAGGTGTTTCTGAGCTGTCCCATGTCTCCAGGTGACATGCTACCTCCCTGGTGCTCACTCGGGTCAAGGATATAACAGGGCAGTTGAATACAATCCTCCAGGCAGGGTGAACAGTTACAGTCATGGTTCACATAGATACCAGTGATGTAGATAGGAGGGGGGATGAGGTCCTGCAAGCGGACTTTAGGGAGTTATGAAAAAAATTAAAAAGCAGGACCTCAAAAGTAGTAATTTCAGGATTACTCCAAGTGCCACATGCTAGTGAGCATAGGAGTAGGAGGATTGAGCAATCGAATAGGTTTTAACCTCCAAAATAGGTTTTCGGTCCTGGAGGCTACAGTTCAGGAGGAATCAACTGGGGATAGCCAAAGGGAGCAGGTCTCTGGGGATGAGCCTATTGTAAAAGCTCAGGTGGTTAGGGGTTGCAAAAGATTGGGACTTGTGATTGGGGACTCCACCGTTGAAGGGACGGATAGGAGAGTTGGTAGCAATGATAGGGACTCAGGGCTGGTGTGTTGCCTACCAGGGGCTGGGGTCCGGGATGTATCAGAGAGGATATTCAAGACTCTCAGGAGAGAGGGAGATCAACCCCAAGTTATAATTCATGTGGGGACACATGATATAGGGAGGCTAAGGGAAGGGGATATTAAGCAGAGATTCATGGAGTTGGGGTGGAAACTAAAGGCCAAGTCAGACACAGTGGTTATCTCTGGACTCTTGCCTGTGCCACGGGATAGTTTAGAGAGGAATAGAGAGAGGGAAAGTTTGAACTCGTGGCTGAGGGGATGGTGCAGGAGGGAGGGGTTCAAGTACTTGAGCAATTGGGGCTCGTTCTGGGGAAGGTGGGACCTCTATAAGAGGGACGGGCTACACCTGAACCAGAGAGGAACAAATATCCTGGGGGGTAAATTTGTGAAGGTTATGCGGAGTGGTTTAAACTGATTCGGGGGGGGGGTGGGATCCTGAGTAGAGGGGGTGAAAGTGAGGGGGGCATAGATGGGGACTGCAATGCACGGCATCGTGGGGGTGGGGCGGAGCAGGGTTTGAAATGCGTATACTTTAATGCGAGGAGTATTCGCAATAAAGTGGATGAACTTGCAGCGTGGACCAGTACCTGGGACTTTGATGTTGTGGCCATTTCAGAGACTTGGATAGAGCAGGGTCAGGAATGGATGTTGCAGGTCCCGGGGTACAAATGCTTTAGTCGGAGTAGAGAAGGAGGTAGAAGGGGGGGTGGGGTAGCATTATTGGTCAAGGACTGTATCACAGTGTCAGAGAGGAAGTTTGATGAGGACTTGTCTGTTGAGGTAGTATGGGCGGAGATTAGAAATAGGAGAGGAGAGGTCACCCTGTTGGGAGTCTTTTATAGACCTCCAAAAAGTTCTAGAGAGGTTGAGGAAAGGATTGCGGAGACGATCCTTGTTAGGAGTGAAAGTAATAGGGTAATTGTTATGGGGGACTTTAACTTTACTCATGTTGATTGGAATTGCTATAGCTCTAGCTCGTTAGAGGGGTCAGTTTTTGTTCAAAGTGTGCAGGAAGGTTTTTTGACTCAGTATGTAGATAGGCCGACTAGAGGTGAGGCTATATTGGATTTGGTGCTGGGTAATGAGCCAGACCAGGTGCTAGACTTGGAAGTTGGTGTGCATTTTGGGGATAGTGACCACAATTCGATTACGTTCACCTTAGTGATGGAAAGGGATAGGCATGAACCTCGGGTCAGTAGTTTCAGCTGGGGGAAGGGTAATTATGAGGCTATTAGGAGAGAATTAGGAAGCATTGGTTGGACTAGGAGATTACAGGGACTGGGAACGTCCGAGATGTGGAGATTTTTCAAGGAGCAGCTACTGAGGGTCTGTGATAGGTGTGTCCCTGTCAGGCAAGGAGGATTTGGTAGGCCCAGGGAACCGTGGTGCACTAAAAAAGTTGATTCGTTGGTTAGGAAGAAGAAGGAGGCTTATGTTCGGATGAGGCTTGAGGGCTCAGGTAGTGCATTAGAAAATTTTAGATTGGCTAGGAGGGCGTTGAAGAGGGAGTTAAGAAGGGCTAAAAGAGGACATGAGATGACTTTGGCTGATAGGATTAAGGAGAACCCTAAGGCGTTTTACAGGTATGTCAAGAACAGAAGGTTGGTTAGGGCAAGATTAGGGCCAGTTACAGACAGTAGAGGGAAGTTGTGTGTGGAACTGGAGGAGATTGGAGAGGCGTTGAACCAATATTTCTCTTCGGTGTTCACGCAAGGGGACATGAATGTAGCTGAGGAGGACACTGGGGTGCAGGGGTGTAAAATAGACGGCATGCAGAAGTGGTTTACTAGACTGATTTCAGAGATAGGAAATATTTTGTCAGTTAGGATTATATTCACTGGAGTTCAGAAGAACAAAGGGGGGAACCCGCCTGAATCACAAGTTTTGCATTTTGAATTTGGCTTGGATAAGCATGAGGTGTTTCGCTTCAGGTGTGATTCAAAACACCTACTCGGGAGCTTTTATCAAACAAAGTTTATTTAAGAATATAGTTAATATGTATAGTAAGAAAATTAGCAAGAGTAACAAGGGAGAGAGTAGGGCCTCTTAAGGATCAACAAGGTCATCTATGTGTGGATTCACAAGAGATGGGCAAGATCCTCAATGAATATTACTCATCAGTATTTACTGTTGAGAAAGGCATGGATGTTAGGGGACTTGGGGAAATAAATAGTGATGTCTTGAGGAGTGTACATCTTACAGAGGAGGTAGTGTTGGAAGTCTTAAAGTGCATCATAGTAGATAAATCCCCAGGACTTGATTAAGTATATCCCAGGACATTGTGGGAGGTTTGAATCATCAATAGTCATGGGTGAGGTGCCTGGAGAGTGGCAAATGTTACCCTTTTGTTTAAAAAGGGCTGCAGGGAAAAGTCTGGGAAGTACAGAGCCAGTGAGCCTCACATCTGTGGTGGGTAAATTGTTGGAAGGTATCAGAGACACGATCTACAGGCATTTAGAGACACAAGGACTGATTTGGGACAGTCAGCATGGCTTTGTAAATGGAAAATCATGTCTCACAAATTTAATTGAGTTTTTTGCAGGGGTAACCAAGAAGTTAGATGAGGGCAGTGTGGTTGATGTTGTCTACATGGATTTTAGCAAGGCCTTTGACAAGGTACTGCATGGTAGGTTGTTGCATACAGTTAAATATCACGGGATCCAGTATGAGGTATCTAAATGGATACAAAATTGGCTCCTTGACAGAAGCCACAGGGTGGTTGTAGAGAGTTGTTTTTCAAACTGGAGGCCTGTGACCAGCGGTGTGCCTCAGGGATCAGTGCTGGGCCCACTGTTATTTGTCATTTATATTAATGATTTGGATGAGAATATAGGAGGCATGGTTAGTAAGTTTGCAGATGACAACCAAGATTGGTGACATAGTGAACAGTGAGGAAGGTTATCTCCAATTGTAACGGGATCTTGATCAATTGGGCCAGTGGGCTGACGAATGGCAGATGGAGTTTAATTTGGACAAATGTGAGGTGATGCATTTTGGTAGACTGAACCAGGGCAAGACTTACTCAGTTAATGGTAGGGTGTTGGGGAGAGTTACAGAACAAAGAGATCTAGGGGTACATGTTCATAGCTCCTTGAAAGTGGAGTCACAGGTGGACAGAGTGGTGAAGGCGGCAATCGGCATGTTTGGTTTCATCAGTCAGAACATTGAATACAGGAGTTGGGACGTCTTGTTCAAGTTGTACAAGACATTGGTATGGCCACACATGGGATACTGTGTGCAATTCTGCTCACCCTATTATAGAAAGGATATTATTAAACTAGAAAGAGTGCAGAAAAAATTTACTAGGATGCTACCAGGACTTGATGGATTGAGTTATAAGGAAAGGCTGAATAGACTGGGACTTTTCTCTCTGAAGCATAGGAGGCTGAGGGGTGACCTTAGAGGTCTACAAAATAATGGAGGGGCACAGACAAGGTAGATAGTCAATATCTTTTCCCAAAGGTAGGGGAGTCTAAAACTAGAGGGCACAGGTTTCAGGCAAGAGGGGAGAGATACAAAAGTGTCAAGAGGGGCAATTTTTTCACACAGAGGGTGGTGAGTGTCTGGAATAAGCTGTCTGACGTGCTAGTAGAGGTGGATACAATTTTATCTTTTAAAAAGCACTTAGTTACATGGGTACGATGGGTATAGAGGGATATGGGCCAAATGCGGGCAACTGGGATTAGCTTGAGGTTAAAAAAAAAAGGCAGCATGGACAAGTTGGGCTGAAGGGCCTCTTTCCATGCTGTAAACCTCTATGACTCAATAAATTTATCAATTACAAAGAACCAAAACAACCACTACAATGTATAACCCTTAACGAATATCTCTGATGTGTTCCATTTAAAACCAAATTCCATAGAAAACAAAAAACCCTTTTCACGGGTTTAACACAGCATGACTCACTTGATACTGGGGTCAAGGTTGTTAGTTGAATTAAGCAGTGTCATGCTCTTGAGATTCAAAACAGTCTGAAGACAAGGCAGCTTTAGACAAGCACCTGCGCAAGGATATTTTGGCCCTGGAGGGAGTGCAGAGGAGGTTTACTAGGCTGATACCGGAGTTGAGGGGATTGAGCTATGAGGAGAGGCTGAATAAACTAGGCTTGTACTCGTTAGAGTTTAGAAGAATGAGGGGAGATCTCATTGAGACGTATAAGATGATGAATGGGATGGATAGGATAGAGGTGGAGAGACTCTTCCCGCTCAAAAAGACAGTAGGACTAGGGGGCACAGCCTCAAGATAAAGGGGAGGCGGTTTAGAACGGAGTTGAGGAGGAACTTCTTCACTCAAAGGGTGGTGAATCTCTGGAATTCTCTGCCCGTTGAAGTGGTGGAGGCTGCCTCGCTAAATATTTTTAAGAAGCGGGTTGATGGGTTTTTGATAAGAGAAGGGATTGAGGGTTATGGGGAGAGGGCGGGAAAGTGGAACTGAGCCACGACAGATCAGCCATGATCTTATTGAATGGCGGGGCAGGCTCGAAGGGCTAGATGGCCTACTCCTGCTCCTATTTCTTATGTTCTTATGTTCTTATGTAAGGTCTAAAGGAGAGAGAGAGAGAGAGAGAGAGAGAGACTGCTTCCAGTCTGACGTCCATTCCCTTTGAAATCCAACTCAAACCTGCAGCTCAAAACTGACACTGTAAATGAAATCCTTTTCACCTGACGTGTTACAGTTTTTTCCTCCTGACAGCACCTAAGGCTGAGAGCATGAAACCACTGAGACTGCAAGCTGCAGAAAAATCTTCTCTTAAAGGAACGCTAACTTCACATTAACAACAGCATCGCAACGATAATGATTCCACTGCCAGAAATTCCAGTTAAGATTCCTTCTCATTACAATCCCATATGGTTAGCTCAGTTGACTGTACAGTTGATTTGTGATGCGGAATGACACCAACAGCATGGGTTCAATTCCCAGACTGGCAGGTCCATATTCTCAACCTTGCCTGAGATGCGCTGAGCCTCAAATTAAAATCAGCACCAATCAGCTCTCGCCCTCAAAGGGAGAACAGCCTTATGGCTACCTGTGACTACGGTGACTTTACCTATGCTCTCACAGTCACCGAACTAAATGCAAGTAATTCAACTAAAGCTAAAAATATCAAAACATCAAAAGAATGTGCAGTCATCACTCTTCTACCCAGAAGTCCTCTCATCATTCACAGCCAAGATTGTATATAGGTGACTCTGTCAAAGCCATAAGCCAATACCATAAGGAGTTAGCCACCTGATGTGTATACATATACAGCTTGGGATCATCCTGATTATAATATCTGCTCAACACCTCTCCGTACTGAACTCTTTTTACGTAAAGACAGAATGGAGCACTTCATCCGTGTACTTTATGGTAGGATATTATTCTGATGCAGCAGGCTAGCATTTGCATAATTGCTTTCTGATGGAATGAGCGATAGCCATAAATTGGATTAATGCAAGGTCTAAATGATGCTCAGATGACAGGCAGCTTCAGCCTCCATTCCATAAATTTCGGACTTTACAGCCAGATAAATTTAACCGCAGCGATAAAATGTTTTGGCTGTTAGCAACTCAAATACACTGGCATGACAAACAAATAGAGGCGCTTTCAGCCTGACAACAACTTATCCCCTCAAAGAGAGTGCACTAGCACAGCTGTTCTGAATGAACAGACATCACCTAACAACAAGATTAAAAACTCTTCAATTCTGTGTCAGTATCCACAATGTAGCTTATAACACCAGCATAAAGCTTAAAGGTTATTATGACATTTTATTAAACACAAACTGGAAGCAACTGGGTTCTCAGCAGTGAGAAAACCAGCAAATCATTTCTGAAATCTTGGGTAATTTTTTTAAATGTTTTTAAATAAATATTAACACTTAATTCCATCTTAAAAATACAGATGATAGTGAACTTACATAAAAGGTTTGAAAGATGCCACTGTAGGCTACTGCAGCACATTTTGTATTTATGTGCGTGGAATAGATTATCCCAAGTTTCTGTGCAGCTTGGACTAATGTTCCATTGTGCTCTCAGCAACTGGGAGACATTTTTAAAATGAGTGGAAATGCTGAGAGATCACCCAACAGCTGGGGAATAAGGCTCTGCTCCAGCATATGACCTTCTAAGCGTCAGAATAGATTTTCCATTTGCTACATGCAAAAACCTAGGTTGTAACCCAGGGAACAGCTTACCTTCAATTTTATTTGAAAACTCTGGGCACCCAAGCATCCAACAATTAAAGAGCCAATGTAACTTAATAGGAGACAGTTAGTTCAGTTGGTTAGAGTTTGGAGCAGAAAATGCCAATAGGGCAAGGCCACTCCCCATTTCGGCAGAGGTAGTTCTTGGGGATCGCCCCTAGCCTTGTGCGAGAGTAACACCATGAGCTTCGATTATAAACCCTCAGACAACAGGTTGCTACACGGGAAAAGTTAGAAGAATGAATGTTGACGTGTTTTGACACAAGGTGATATTGAACAGAATCCCCTGAATACAAAGTCAGTATGTGAACTCAAACAATCAGACAATGGTTTGCTAAATTTTGTTGCTTTGTTTTAAAATAGATTACATATTTCTAGATACAATATATATGCTAAATGTTTAACATTAATATTTTACTTTGTCATTTACAATATTTTACTTTGTCATTTACAATATTTTAATCATATGAAAATTGAGTTCTCGTGACTGATAGAATTAGCTTCTGTTGCAATTTAGTTATTCTCCAAATAAAGTTCAGAAGTTTCTTGGCCCCATCATAACCAAATTTACAATTTTCCAAAACATTAACTCCTTTTCAAAAGTAGAGAAGAAATTTGAGAATTTTTATTTCCAAAGATGAACAGATACTGTCAGTTACACAGGTATGGAGTATGGAAGGTTTTGGAAATGCAAGAAAAATTGTCAGTGTGAGAAAATGGCTGAGATAGTTAGGGGGAAGGAAAGTGTTTCTTCAGTACGTTACAGGATCAGCAGGAGTATAGACTGTAATACAATTTACATCCAGTTAATTTGAGGGATACTGATCCTTTGAAAGAGAGGTTTATCATTTTCCAATTAATTTTCCAGCAAGGACGTTATAAACTGTGACGAATAAATACTTTAATCCTAGTTTGTCCTTTCTGTTCAAAACAGCTACTTAGATTCCTACCTTTGACATCTACTCAAGATTCCAGTTGAGGATATAATGAGGCTTTGACTGCTGCTTGTTCCATCACAGCAAACTACTGGAAATAAATACTGCTTCCTGGAAGGAGAAGCACAAGCAGAAGGGGATAAGCACTGAGGCTGCAACTAATTACAATTGATATTAATCACCTGGATGAAGAGACTGACTGTATTATAACTAAATTTGCTGATGATGCAAAGATAGATGAGAAAGCAAACCAAAACAGAAAATGCTGGAAAATCTCAGCAGGTCTGGCAGCATTTGGAAGGAGACAAAAGAGCTGACATTTCGAGTCTAGATGACCCTTTGTCAAAGCTGGTACAGTAAGAAAGCAAATTGTGAGGAGGAAACAAAGCACAGGCAAAGAGATATAGATAAAATGAGTGAGCAAAAAAAATTAGCAGCTATAGTATAAGGTTGCTCGTACAGAATGATCTTGTTGGCCTTGTACATGAATCACAGAGGTTAACATACAGGTACAGCAAGTAATTAAGGTGGCATATGGAAGGAGTAAAAGTAGGGAAGTCTTGCTACAACTGTATTTGGCATTGGTGAGGCCTACTTATATACTTGCATTGGAAGGAGTTCAGAGGAGTTCCTGGGATGAAGGGATTGCCTTATGAGGAAAGAATCAGAAGATTGGACCTATACTCATGGAGATTTAAGGAGTGGAGGTGATCTCACTGAAACATACAGGATCTTGAAAGGGTTAAACAGGATGAATGAGAAATAAATGGTTCCTCATGTGGGAATCCAGAGCTAGTTTCAAAATGTGAGATCTTGCATTTGAGACAAAAGGAGAGCGGGAATTTCTTCGCTCAGACGATCACGAGTCTTTGAATTTTCCCCCACAGAGAGCAGTGGAGGCTGAGACATTGAATATATTCAAGCTGAGTTAGAAAGATTTTTGATCGGCCAGGCAGTCAAGTTATGGAGACAGGCAGGAAGGTGACATCCAGATCAACCCATGACCTTAAAAAATGATGGAGCAGGTTCAATAGGCTGAATGGCCTATTCTTGCTCCTCCTATTTCTTATGATTTTATGAAAGAACTGCATGATTATAGGGAAACAGGAGTAGTGTGGGACTAATTCGATACCTCTTTTAGGAGCCAGAGCAGACACAATGGTTTCCTTCTGTGCTCAGAATCACAGCACTGTTACAGTGCAGAAGGACACCATTCAGCCCATCATGTCAGCACCAGCTCTCTGAACCAGCATTATGACTTAGCACCATTCTCCTGCCTGTTACCCGTAACCCTGCTATAAGATTCTATGTTTGTGCATGATAGTGCAAAAACAAAACCCCCCCCCGACTGTTATGCTCCTTTTTTGATTTGTAGTTTTGAAATGGATCATCTACCAGAATCGGAGAATACTGTGAGCAAAAACACTATATATTGCTAGTGTAATATTGCTGCTGGAACAATCGCGAAACAGCAGCTTAGTGGCGTGGAGACAGTTGAATTAGAAATCCATTCAATGAGCTTCAGTATCATGGATGTTTTTGTATACCTGCACTCTTACCATTATCTTTCAATTAGCCATGTTGGTTTTTGAAATACACTATTGTGCAATGTATAACACGCATTGAATAGCCAGAGAGAAACCTTATTATTGCAGCACCACCGCCACCAGTAACTTACATTTACATGGAGCCTTTAGCTTAATAAAACATTCCTGGGCACGTCACAGGGGCATTGTAAAACCAAATCATAACTAAGTCAGACAACCAAAAGCTTGGTCAATGATTACAGAGTTACAGAGAGAGATTGAATAGGTTAGGACTTCATTCCCTGGAGCAGAGAACGAGGGGAGATTTGATAGAGGTGTATAAGATTTTGATGGGTATAGATAGAGTGAACGCAAGCAGGCTTTTTCCACTTTCTTTAACCAGAGGGCACGGGTTAAGGGTGAAAGGAGAAAGGAGAAAAATTTAAAGGGAATATTAGGGGGGGCTTCTTCACACAGAGTGGTGGGAGTGTGGAATGAGCTGCTGGATAAAGTGATAAATGTGGGGTCACTTTTAACATTTAAGAAAAACTTGAACATGTTCATGGATGAGAGGGGTGCGGAGGGATATGGTTCAAGTGCAGGTTAGTGGGACTAGGCAAAAAAAAGGTTCAGCACAGACAAGAAGGGCCAAAAGGTCTATTTCTGAGCTGTAATTTTCTATGGTTCAATGATTGAAATTTTGTAACATATCAGAGGGGAAAAGCTCTTAAATAAGCACAGATGTCTGAGAGCATTGTGAGGCTGAGGAGGTTACACAGGTAAGAAACGGAAAAGGTATGGAGTGGTTTGGAGCAAGGGTGAGAATTTGAAACTCAAGAACTTTGGTGTGGAATGCACTGTCTGCTGTGATAGTGGAGTCGGACACTAGGAACTTTCAAGCCGTTACTGGATAGGCACATGGAGCACTCCAGAATTATAGGGAGTGGGATAGCTTAATCTTGGGATTGGACATTGCTCGGCACAACATCGAGGACTGAAGGGCCTGTACTGTTCTATGTAAGATATAGGTCAGCGAGCTTCAGAACACAACTTGGCACAAATTATGATAGAGCAGCACAGTTTTGGATAATTTCACTTTCCTGGAGGGTAGAATTCTGTACAGCAACTAGGATGGCATTGTAAATGATCAATCCTAGATGTAACAAAAGCTTGAATGAGAGTTTCTGTAGCATCAGAGCTGAGGCAGGGCTGAAGTCAGGCACTCTTAGAAGTGGAAATAGGTGGTCTTAGTGATGATGTGAATAAGCGATCAGAAGTTGATCTTGTGATCAAAAGTGACATCAATGTTGTGAACAAATTGGCTTAATATTAGACCGTCACCAGGGAGAGAGATGGATTTAATTGCTAGGGAATGAAGTTTGGAAAGGGACTGAAAACTAACGCTTCAATCTTTCCAAAATTTCATTGCGCAAGTTGTAATTAAGGAAAAGCACTGAACGGTAAGTCTTGGATGATATGGGTCTCTTTTAGATTATACATTCCATTCTGGCATGAATCCTGTAAGGAATCAATTCTAAAATAAATCAAAATCAATGAGACAAGCCTGTTCGCAAACTTTTGCATCTGGTTCCAAGATTCATTGACAGTTTGGCTTAAACATCTGCCCAATATAACATCAGTGTCAGTGATTGTATCAAGCTCTCATTTGCTGCACGGGGCAGTGAGAGTCTGCAACAGCTCAAACTTTGGTCAATAAAGGTCGCATCCGGAACTGGAAGCAATTCAGAGCACACTGCTCACTATGAATGAAATGCCGTTAGGAATTCTGCTTCTGCCCTGATAGTCTGCTGCTCAGAGAAATCATCCTGTGAATGTGAATGAGGTGTTAGTCATCCCTCTATTGCCTTTTGAAACTTTCTTAAATGGTTCTGAATCTCAAGTAGGAAATGAATTGTCTCACAGAGAAATTCAACTTTAACTTCATCAAACATGAAGGGGTGTTGCCAGCATTGGACTGAGGTGGGCACAGGAAAAAGTCTCACAACACCAGGTTAAAGTCCAACGGTTTATTTGGAATCACAAGCTTTCGGAGCGCTGCACCTTTCTCACCTGATCTTTAACCTGGTATTGAGACTTCTTACTTCATCAAACATCACAGGCATAAACCCAAATATCAGCCTGTACAAGGTCTGACATAGAACAATACAGCGCAGAACAGGCCCTTTGGCCCACGATGTTGCACCGACCCGTTAAAAAACAATGACCCTCTAACCTAAACCAATCCCTTTCCATCCATAAACCTATCCACAGATCTCTTAAATGCCCCCAAACTAGGCGCATTTACAACTGCAGCAGGCAGGGCATTCCAATCCCTCACCACCCTCTGGGTAAAGAACCTACCCCTGACATCCATCCTATAACTACCACCCCTTAATTTAAAGCTATGCCCCCTTGTGCTAGCTTTCTCCATCCGAGGAAAAAGGCTATCACTGTCCACCCTATCCAAACCTCTAATCATCTTATATGTTTCAATAAGGTCCCCTCTTAGCCACCTTCTTTCTAACGAAAACAACCTCAAATCCCTCAGTCTCTCCTCAAAGGACCTCCCCTCCATACCAGGCAACATCCTGGTAAACCTCCTCTGCACCCTCTCCAAAGCCTCCACATCCTTCCTATAATGTGGGGACCAGAACTGCACACAATACTCCAAGTGCGGCCGCACCAGAGTCTTGTACAGTTGCAACATGACGCTGCGGCTCCTAAATTCAATCCCCCTACCAATAAACGCCAAGACACCGTATGCCTTCCTAACAACCTTATCTACTTGATTCCCAACTTTCAGGGATCTATGTACACATACACCTAGATCCCTCTGTTCATCCACACTATTCAGAGTCCTACCGTTAGCCCTATACTCTACACATCTGTTATTCCTGCCAAAGTGAATTACCTCACACTTTTCCACATTAAACTCCATCCTCCACCTCTCGGCCCAGCTCTGCAACTTGTCCAAGTCTCCCTGTAGACTAAGACATCCTTCCTCACTATCAACCACACCTCCAACTTTGGTGTCATCAGCAAATTTACTAATCCACCCAACTATACCCTCATCCAGATCATTTATAAAAATTACAAACAGCAGTGGCCCCAAAACAGTTACTTGAGGCACACCACTCGTAACTGAACTCCATGTCGAATACTTACCATCAACCACCACTCTCTGTCTCCTATCCGCCAGCCAATTCCTAATCCAATTTCCTAAATCACCCTCAATCCCATACATCTGCAATTTCTGCAGAAGGCTTCCATGGTGAACCTTATCAAACACCTTACTAAAGTCCATATATACCACGTCAACTGCCTTACCCCCATCCACCTCTTTGGTCACTTTCTCAAAAAACTCAATAAGGTTAGTAAGGCATGACCTACCCTCCACAAAACCGTGGAATGACCGTGGAATCTCCAAAATTCTACTTTCAGGCTTACGTGAAGTGCCGATTATTTTAATTTTCTTCTAAATCTCTCAAAGTGGCTCAGCCTTTGCTTCTAATAGGCTGTTATTAGATAATGCACCATTCATGCAATATTTTCAGGACTCCCATTTTAAAAAGCACACCTTACCACTTAGCTGAACTGGAACAAAACTGAATCCATGAGATGCAGCTCATCCTTCACATACTGGAGCCTTTAAGTTCCTACAAATTCAGCAAAAACTCATTCTACACACTCACTCCTTTTATATTATTTCTGAAGTTTCTTTGACTAAAACAACAAAGAAAGGGTTGCAAGTCAAACAGAAACTAATTGAGGGGTTAAGAAAACATGTGGATACCTACATTTTTTTGTCTTCTGAGAATGAGAGAAATAATAAACTAAAGGGCACACAAGTGCCTGGAAACATTGTCAGTTTTTCTTTGGTAAAAACAAACTGATGAGGGGGTCCTGGGAACAGAAACAACAGGCAGACAAGTAGAAGGAAGGTTTGTTTGTGAAAGATCATTAAACAGTTACAAAGTGAAGTTGTTCTTCTGTTCACCAAACGCACATAGGTGGAAGTGAGCAAGTAGTTTGACCGCTATACTGAATCTGAGTTTGCTCATGCTCTGAATTTATTTATTACTCTCACAGGTAGACTTACATCAACACTGCAATCTCATTATTGTGAAAACCCCATAGTTACAGTAACTGTTACACTCGATGCTGGGCAGTTGCCACAGTTCTCACACTGTCTTGGGCCACAGCTGTGGCAACTTGGGTTGCCCACGACATTATAGAAGAGTGCTGTGACGTTATTTTTTTGATTATGACGTGTGCCTCACTGAGCTTTGAACAAGCATATTTTCCAAAACTGCTCGGTGGCGGTCTTCAAAGTGACGATAAACTGTAGGCGGAACTCTGAAACTGGTGAATTTCAGCAACTGACAGCAATTAGTGGAAGAAGCAAAGAGATGGAGCAGATAGGTGACCAACAGGAATAATGGAGGTTCCATCAGTATTAACCTTCAGTGACTAATCAACAATGCCACAAATATTTGTGATATCAGCTGCTGCAATACTGGACATGAATGTGGATTTTTAATAAAAGTTTCGATCTTGAGCAGAAAAAAAACCATTTGCTTCATCCACCACTGGAACACAGTGGCTGCATTATTCAACAAGGACATACTCTCTTCTACTGTTGAGAAAAAGATACAAAAGTCTGAGGCCACACACCAAGCAAATCAAGAACAGCTTCTTCCCTACTGCCACCAGGCTTTTGAATACTTCTTTCATATATTAAGCTGAGCTTTCTCCAAACCCTAACTGTAACTACAACACTATGTTCTGCATCCTCTCCTTTCCTTCTCCTCTTTGTACTCTAGAATGGTGTGCTTTGTCTGCATCGTGCACTAGAAACAATACTTTTCACTGTATCCCAATACACGTGAAAATAATAAATTAATCCAATTCAAATATAAGATGCACTGCTGAAACTCACCAAGGCTCCTTCCACAGCACCTTCCAATTCTGCAATTCTCCAAAGACATGGGACCGGAGACATAGGAACACCAACCCTAATTTCCCTTCCAGTCACACCATCCTGACTTGGAAATGTATCGCCATTCTGTTACTGTCACTGGTTCAAAATCCTGAAACTCCATCACGAACAGCACTGTGGATGCACCTACACCATGTGGACTGCAGCAGTTCGAGAAAGCAGCTCACCACCACCGTCTCAAGGGCAGGTAGGGCTGGGTAACAAATGCTGGCTAAGTCAGCATCTCACACATCCCATGAAAGCAAAATATGCTTTACCATACATGCATCATTATCTCCATCAATCATTCCCTTTGCTCACTACTCTTTAGGAAAATAATGTTTCTTCTGAATTCCCTGTTGGATTTCTTTATTATCTTATATCAATGACCTCTGATTAAACTCTCTGTATCACGCCATTAAAATTTTTCACAATTTTAAAGATCTCAAATATATCACACCTTGGCCTCACCCAAAAGGAGAGGCAGCCTTTTCATTCTTTGTCAATATGTATATCCATGCATTTCTGGCATGATCCTCGTAAATCCTCTCTGCACCCTCTTCCATGCCTCTATATCTTTTTTGTAAGTGGCAATCAGAACTTCACATGGTGCAGGTTTAGCACAGCGTCCCTAATTCTCAATTCTAGCCCTCTAGAAAAAGTCTGGGTGCTTGGTTAACTTTTTTTGAGCCCTTGCTAACCTGTGGTGCAATATTAGTGATTGGTGCATTTGCACAAGAATTAAACAAAGCAAGTACATTTAGCTAAATTATACATTAGCCATGCAGTTTATGCAAATACTAATTACAGCACAATAATCAAGCCTTTTAAAAATAATATATTGCATTTATACAGGACGTTTCACCACTTTACAGTCAAAGGAGCACTTTGAGGTAAACACTGCTGTAATGTAAAACATGGCAGCCAATCTATACACAGCAAGTTCCCACAAACAGTACCACAGTGATCATCAGCAGATCATCAGTTTGTGTGCTCCGATTGAGGGATAAATATCAGCCAAGACACCATACTGAAGTGGGTGTGTGGGTGGGGGGGAAGAGAGGGTGCGGTGGGAGAGGGAGTGTGTGTGTGTGGCAGGGGGTATGGGGAGGGAGTGTGAGGAGGATGGGGGGTTGATTACAGGAGGGCGAGCAGGGAGGAGCTGGGGGGGTGCAAGCGGGTGGGAGGCGGGGGGGGTGAGCACAAGCAGGAGAGGGGAGCAGGACAGGGGTGGCGGGGCTCGCAGGACGTGCACGCACGCGGGGCTCGCTTGCGCTCATGCACACATGGCATACGTGCATGTGGGGCATGCAAGAGAGAGGGGTGAGTACATGCATGTGTGTGAGAGAGAGAGAGAGAGAAGGGTGAGCATGTGTGCGTGCAAGAGAGAGAGAGAGAGAGAGAGAGAGAAAAAGAGAAAGAGAGAGGGTGTGTATGCCTGCATGAGAGAGAGAGCAGGGTCAGTGTGTGCACACACACACATCTGAAATGAGAATCCAGCTCTCCAGCAGCATTCCCAGTTTTAAATGACTGAGCAAAGGAGCGACCATCACTCCTCCCGCTAAAAGTGACAAAACGATAAGACTTTGTTAATAATAGCTATTTGTTTAATAACAGAACATTTTAATTATAATAAATGGAAATATAAGACATAGAAACATCTTTTACGTTTGTTTTTATATATTTGTACCTATTGCACAATAACAATCATTTTGTGCGGTTCAATTCTTCAAGAAGGATTTTTTTTTAAAAAGGAGATCAGTCAGCACTCTTGGGATGTCAAAAGGGTTCCATGGCTGGAAAATCTGGAAACCCCTTCTCTACACAAAATAAGAGCAGAACAAATAAACACGGAGTGGTCAATTGGGGGCAATAGTAAATAAAATATAAACAGGCAACAATCTTGGGTATTACAATGTATTTTCTTCCCATGATTTCTAAATAAAAGTGGGATAGAAATAAGCCACAAGCATAGGTGGAAAGGTACAGCCAGCACTTAACTACCAACAGCAAGGGGTTAAGAGATGTAAAGCTACTACACTCCCAACTACCATTAGACAACTTACAAAAATGTCACCCAACATGATTATTTCAAAAAGGAAAAGTCTTGAATGGAATTTCCAAAGGAATCTTACAGCTCTTTCTCGATAGAGCTACCCACTCTGAGGTACACTAACAATGTTCTGTCAGCTTATAGATGTGAAACCTCAAGCAGACACCAAACTGAAAGCTCTTTTTTATCAGTTAAATTGTATTATTTATTTCATGGGCCTCTACATTTCAACAAGAAGATTCCAACAAGGGTCTGAACATTTGCTCAAACTTTAGTTTCTCCTCTAACACAGATGCATTTGTTTCTCAACTAATTTTATTCGTAAGGATCGCATAATCAATATAATCAAAGTAAGCATGGTCCACATTACATATCTCATCACTTCCGATGTGACCAAGTTATTTAAAATGTTCATTTATTGACATAACATTCTATAAGTGAGATAGGCCACCCTGTTCATTGCTGTAAAAGACCACATACTTAACTCCAGTACTAATATATTCCACTGTAGTAGCGTAAATTAATTACCTTTTTAACTCATTAAGCTTTGGTTACTCAAGCATCTTCATGAATTCCTTGTGGAACGGGAGGTGCTTCCCATTTTACGTCCTCTGGCTGTGAGTTCATACAGAGACAGAGGGATACAATCATGCCAGCATGTCACTTCAACTGGAATGGCACCTTCAGAAACAATGCCGATTCTCTTCTCTGCTGGAACCATCAGCTTAAGTTGCCATGGCGAAAGGAGCTGCTCGGAGGCCCGGGCAGGACACACTATGCCAATAATGGCCAATCAGCAGCACCACATATCTCACTGCAACCAGCAGCTGCTCTCAGCTCGGCAGAAACGACTGCGCCTGTGATCTGTATGCAAAGCCAATCAACAAGGTACGCAGCTATTTAAACTGAAAAGGCTCCTCCTCCTCATTCATCGATGCATTAAAGTTAAAAGCTTTTCCGATAGCCAAGAATTGCATTCTTCATTTTAAAGTGGAAGAAGAACATTAAATTATCGGCTCAATATTAAAGCCAATGTTGGCAGTCTACTTAATGGGCTGATTTAATGTGCAAGGACACAAGATTATTTCCTCAATTGTGATCAAATTTCACCTCCATCAGCAATAAACGGGTTTGTGAACAGAAGTCTTTAAATATCACAGACATGCATCAAGCTGATTTCAAATTATTCAACCAGTACTTCCATCCTCAAAAAACACTGCTTTTTTGCCCCAGGTCTAATTTTGTTCCCCTCCAATGAACATCTAACGCATGGTATCGCTATAGTTGTTTTGTCATTAAATCACATCCAGCACCTGGTCCAATCCTGAGTGAGTGCTCTTGCGCAATTTGCAAGTCTCAAAGCACAGAGACTGGTGCCTGAAGCCAAACTCAGAATGAAAGGAATGTTCAGCCTCCAATGACCATCTCCGTTGCTTAGCAACTCAATTGTGGTCTTGGTATCAGCAGGTTTAAATAGCCACCTTTTCAAAAAACGATTTTCAGTGGGTGCTTTTCGTTGCTTTAAATTGGTGGAGCTTTCTCATAACAAAAAAACAGCAATTCATTATCGCAGCTAGTTAGTTGTCTGCTCGCATCATCACATCCTTAAAGCTACCTTGCTAACAAAGTGTAGTATAAGAGTCTGGTACATATAGGGTTAATGTGGGATTCAATACAATCTGCACTGAGGGGGCCAATCTAGTGTTGGACAGAGCTGTGAGTATAAGGAAGCCTGGAGACAGTTCCCAGCTTGAACCCTTTACTGTATATGTGTACATAGTTCTTGCAGTTAATAAATACATAATTCTATGTAACAATATACATACTTGACATAATTATGACTATAAAGACTTCATTAAGACCTACCATACTACAACCAACCCCCCCCCACAACTCTCACCATTATAAAATGTGAGGAAAGAATAAAAAAACTACACATAAAAGCAAAAGAAAGCTATGAAATATTACAAAACAGTATGGATGGCAATAATGCACATCAAACATGTTACAACCAGATAACTGATAGCAGTGGATGATTAATCACAACTTCCCATAAGTCTTCAACATCACAGATGTCAGTCTTCAACCAAATCGATTCACTCCACATGATATTAAGAAATGACAGCAGACATTGGTGCAGCAAAGGTTACAAAGCCCTGACAACACCATGGCTGTAGTACGAAGACTTGTGCTCCAGAAGTAGCTGCGTCCCTTTCTAAGCTATTCCAGTACAGCTACAACAAGCACCATCTACCCGACAATGTGGGCAATTACCCAGATATGCCCTGTCCACAAAAGGACAAATCCAATCCTGCCAATTCCTATAACACTAGTCGACCACAATCAACAGCAAGGTGATGGAAGGTGTCACTGACAGTACTATCCAGTCACTTACTCAGCAATAACCTGCTCATTGATCTTCAATTTGGGTTCAGACAGGCTCAGTCAGCTCCTGACCTCATTACAGCCTTGGTCTAAATGATGGAAAAAGAACTGAACTCAAAAGGCGAGGCGGGGATCACTAACCTCACACTATGCCAGCATTTGATACAGCATAGCAATAAGCCCTGGCAAAACTGAAGTCAACGGGAGTTAGAAGGGCAAACATTCCCCAACTGGAGTCACACCTATCACAAAGAAAGATAATTGTGGTTATTGGAGATCAATCATCTTAGGCCTGGAACATTGCTGCAGAAGTTCCTCAGGGAGTGACCTTGACCCAACCATCTTCAACTGTTTCATCATGGCCTCCCCTCAATCATAGGGTCAAAAGTGGGGATGGTTGCATAGTGTTCAGGGCCATTTGCAACTCCTCAGAGACTACCACCTAGAACAAACAACATAGCTGATGCATGGGAGAATACCACTGCCTACAAGTTTCCCTCCAAGCCACACAACACGGTAACTTAGAATTACATTGCTATTCCTTGTTCAAGAGCAATAAGCGATGGGCAACAAATGCTGGTCTTCACAATGACACTCACATTCCATGGAAGAAAGAAAGGCAACAAGAATGGTGGAAATATCAACAGAAACGAACAACAGCATATCACCCAAACAAGTTAAAACCTGGACCACAAACCTCAGGAGCTTGGGATGCAGCAGCAGAGGCAGCTGTGACTATACGCATAAATCATTGAACGTGACAGGACAGATTACATATGCTTTATTAATCATTTTCACAATCTTGGCTTTATGAATAGGGGCATAGAGTACAAAAGAAAGGAAGTTATGTTGAATTTGTATAAACCTTGGTTCAGCCTCAACTGGAGCTTTTTTGGCCAGTTCTGAGCATAACACTGTAGGAAGGACGGGAAGTCTTTAGAAGGGATACAGGAAAGATTCACAACAATGGTTCCAAGGACGAGGAATTGCAGCTATGTGGATAGACTGAAGAAGCTGGCACTTCTTCTTAGAGAAAATTAGAAGAGATTGGACAGAGATTTCCAAAATCACAACATCTCTGGACACAGTAGATAGGGAGAAACCGGCAGAAGGATTGAGAACCAGAGGACATTGATTTAAGCTGATTAGCAAAAGCAGCAACAACCACACGAGGAAAAACATTATTATGCAGTGGGTGGTTAGGATCTGGGACGCTTAGCCTGAGATGGCACCAGAGGCTTCAAAAGCAAATTTGGTAATCATTTAAAGCAAAACCGTCTGCAGGGCAGTGCGACGAGATGAGTTGCCAGCCCAGACACAACAGGCAGAATGGCCCTCACTTGGGTTGTTATGTTCTATGATTCTATAAGCTGGCTATTACATAAGTCACACAAAAACCACTGCTGCACAGCCAGATTATAGACAAACTGAGGGCAATGGACAGAGTGGATAGTCAGAAGCTTTTTCCCAGGGTGGAAGAGTCAATTACGAGGGAACACAGGTTTAATGTGCAAGGGGCAAGGTTTAAATGAGATGTACAAGGCAGATTTTTTACACAGAGGGTGGTGGGTGCCTGGAACTTGTTGCTAGGGGAGGTAGTGGAAGCAAATAAGGGGCTTTTAAGGGGCGTCTTGACAAATACATGAATAGGATGGGAATAGAGGGATATGATCCCCAGAAGGGCAGGGGGTTTTAGTTCAGTTAGGCAGCGTGGACGCTGCAATCTTGGAGGGCCGAAATGCCTGTTCCTGTGCTGTAATTTTCTTTGTTCAAACACATAGTGAAAGACGAAGAGCAAGAGAAGGAGAGAATGTCTTTCTCAGAGATTAATACAACTATCATTCTGTTTCACTTCTGAGGACAGTCAAGAGGAGAGACAAGAGCTGGTGTTGAGTCCAGATGACCCTTTGTCAAAGCTTTGTCAAATCATCTGGACTCAAAACATCAGCTGTTTTCTCCTTACAGATGATGCCGGACCTGCGGAGATTTTCCAGCGTTTTCTCTTTTGGATCCACACTCAGTTAGGCAATTTGGACAAAGGGGCCAAACTGAGAGAGGGCATCATGGGAGGAGCATTAGAACTCACTTTCAATGAGGAATGGTTGGAATCATTTTAAGAGAATGATACAAGATACAAGTAACCAGATCCATGATTCAGATTACAACTGCATATTTCTTTGGCCTCTGTTTCATAAGATTAAACCCATCAAATTGACTTGGGAAGGACAAGGTATTGGAGGTGTTGAGGGTTACCATTTCGCTTTGCATATCCTTGATCATAGAATCATACAACGTAGAAGAGGCCCTTTGGCCCATGGAGTCCACACTGGCACATTAGAAACACCTGAACTCCCACCTAATCCCATCTGCCAGCCACAGCCCTGAATGTTATGAAGTGCCAATGCTCATCCAGATACTTTTAAAGAATGTGAGGCAACTCGCCTCCACCACCTTCCCTGGTATTGGAGCCTTAAAAGTGGATAAATCTCCAGGTCCAGCTGAATTGTGCCATAGGCTGGTGTGGGAGGTGAGGAAGGAGATTTCAGGGGCTCTGACCCAAATTTTCAATTCCTCTCTGGCTACAGGGGAGGTAACTACAGTAAAAAGTCTGACAACACCAGGTTTTAGTCCAACCGATTTATTTGATAATAGACTCACAAGCTTTCAAGGTTTCCCTCTTCGTCAGGTGAATGGAGAGTTCTGGCCTCAGACAGAGCATATAAAGCACAGACAGTTTAGAGATTACTGATTAGAATGCGAATCCTTACACCTAACCTGCTGTTCAAGACCTGAAGTGGCTGACAATGTGAGTGGAAGGAGCACTGATCACAGGTTACAGAGATGTGTATTGTCTCCAGACAATACAGTAAGTGAGGGTTTGCAAACCCAGGCAAGTCACGGGGGTTACAGATGGGTTCATGTCGCACTATCTGTAACCCCCGTGACTTGCCTGGGTTTGCAAACCCTCACTTACTGTACTGTCTGGAGACAATACACATCTCTGTAACCTGTGATCAGTGCTCCTTCCACTCACATTGTCAGCCACTTCAGGTCTTGAACAGCAGGTTAGGTGTAAGGATTCGCATTCTAATCAGTAATCTCTAAACTGTCTGTGCTTTATATGCTCTGTCTGAGGCCAGAACTCTCCATTCACCTGACGAAGAGGGAAACCTCGAAAGCTTGTGAGTCTATTATCAAATAAATCGGTTGGACTAAAACCTGGTGTTGTCAGACTTTTTACTGTGTTTACGCCAGTCCAACGCCGGCATACCCACATCAAGACTACAGGGGAGGTGCCAGAGAATTGGAGAACAACTAATGTGGTTCCACTATTTAAGAAGGTTTGCAGAGATAAGCCAGGGAAGTACAGACCAATGAGTCTCACTGGTCTGTAGCAATGAAACTATTACAGAAACTTCTGAAGGAGAGCATCTACCTCCACTTGGAAAGACCAGGCTCATCAGGAATAGGCAGCATGGCTTCATCAGAGGAAAGTTATGCCTAACAAATTTGATTGAATTTTTTGAGAGCTGACCAGGTATGTAGATGAGGGTAGTGCAGCTGATGCAGTTTATATGGATTTCAGCAAAGCCTTTGACAAGGAGCCACATGGGAGACTTATAACGAAGGTAAATTCACATGGGATGAAGGGTAATTTGACAAAGTGGATTCAAAATTGGCTCAGTTGTAGGAGACAGAGGGTGATGACAGAGGCTACTTTACTGACTGGAAGCCAGTGTCCAGTGGCATACCACAGGGAGTCTGTGTTGGGCCCCTTATTATTCATCAGTTATATAAATGACATTAATGACTATGTGTGGGGCAGGATTAGTAAGTTTACAGATGACACAAGATTGGACAGATGGTTAACAATGAGGCGGAGTGTCTTGGGCTACAAGAAGATATAAACGGAATGGTCAAATGGGCAGATAAGTGACAGACAGAATTTAATCCTGGAAAGTGTGAAGTGATACACTTTGGAAGGAGTAATCTGACAAGAAAGTACTCAATGAATGGCACGACGCTAGGAAGTTCTATGGAACAGAGGGACACTGGCGTGTTTGTCCACAGATCTCTGAAAGTGTAAGGGCACATTGGTGGGGTGGTGAAAAAGGGTTTTGGGACACTAGCCTTTATCAATCGAGGTACAGATTACAAAAACAGGGAAGTAATGTTGGAGTTGTATAGAACTTCGGTGGGGCCACAGCTAGAGTACTGTGTACAGTTCTGGTCACCACATTATCGGAATCATGTGATTGCATTGGAGTGGGTGCAGAGAAGATTCACCAGGATGTTGCCTGGGATGGAACATTGAAGTTATGAAGAAAGGTTGCGTAGGCTTGGATTGTTTTCACTGGAGCAGAGGAGACTGAGGGGGGACCTGATTGAGGTGTTCAGGATTATGAGAAACATGGGCAGAGCGGTTATTCTCCTTAGTTGGAGGATTAAGGACATAGTTTTAAGTTGAGGGGCAGGAGATTTATGGGGGATTTGAGGAAAAACCTTTTTACCCAGAGGGTTGAGACGCTCAGGAATGCGCTGCCAGGGAAGGTGGTGGAGGCGAGTTGCCTCACATTCTTTAAAAGTATCTGGATGAGCATTGGCACATCATAACATTCAGGGCTATGGCTGGCAGATGGGATTAGGTGGGAGTTCAGGTGTTTCTAATGTGTTAGTGTGGACTCCATGGGCCAAAGGGCCTCTTCTACGTTGTATGATTCTATGATCAAGGATATGCAAAGTGAAATGGTAACCCTCACTGATTGCAGGAAGGCATCCAGATTCAAGCACCTTAGATTTTCAGCATACGTCCATGCAGCTGGATAGTCGTTCTCTAGTTTGATGGCCAGAAATCTGAATTAAATTCCATTCAATCATTTTGAGAAGGAAAATATTCATACCAGTTAGAGTCAATCATTTTCTATATGGTGCATGTACAACAAGCAGAAGATGCCATTACACTCAGATAACACCAATAGATCTTCCGCCAAAGACAAGGAGCTGCAGGGCTTTAATAATGTAGGGCAGCACAAGAAGCACTTGTAATTTAGTTTATTGATTTCACAAAGTTATTATAATAAACAAGATTCACGTGGATTGTGGGGGACTGACACACACCCACACAGACACAGTTGGAAAAAGTGGTAGAAATAGAATGCGCGTTTTACTGACGAAGGAAACAGCTTTCTCTTCATATTAGTTTAAGGTAATATTTTTGGGAGGTCACAAAAGATCTGTAATGCAAAATGCAGCGCCTATCACTAAATCAAGAACGTTTTGCTACCACTCCACTGAAGAATAATTTGAACCACTGCCGGATTCACTATATTAAGTAACCCTGAATTACTTACTACCTGTTGGACTCAGCTATTAAACAAATCAGTCATTTCAGAAAAGTCAAATGCAATAATCAAAGTCCAACAAGAGTTTAATTTCCAAATGTCTGTAATAACAGCCTACTCCTGTTTCTATTTCTTACAGTCTTAAATTTACTGTTTTAAATAAAAAATGGAATTGCGTATTGCTGCAAAAACAATATTTATAATAGAAAAGTAATGTATGTGTTTTTATTATATATTAAACAACATGCAGTGAATAGAAAGGTAGATGGGTAGGAATGCTAAAAGGAAGGTCAATGTATGCAACTTCTCACCTATTCTTACCACTTACTTCAAAATCAAAGGAATTACTAAAACCCACCTGGTGCATCAATGTTCTTCAGCAAACTGGAAAAGGACAAAAATAAGATCATCTTGGGCACCAGAAACATCAACAGCACACCCTGCCCAATCAGCCCAGAAAAGTCCCCCTTGCAACATTGGTAATCTTTGCCAAAATTGGGACGGCTGCCCACAGACTAAGAAACAGCCTGACATTGTCTTATGCACAGAATCATAGCTCACAGCCAGTGGTATACTGTTGGGAGGGAATTGTCCTGGGAATCCTTCACATTGACTCCAGACCCCATGAAGCCTCAGGGCATTAGGTCAAAACATGAGCAAGGAAACCTTGTGCAGATTGTCACCTACTGTCAGCCCTCAGTTAATAAATCTGTTCTCCTCCATGTTAAACATTTGGAAAAAGCACTGTGAGTAGTAAGGGTACAGAATGTACTTGGGGTAGTGGACCCCAATGTCCATAACCAAGAGTGGCTCAGCAGTACCACTAGTGACCAAGCGAGGGAAATCCTCAAGCACATTTGCAACAGATGGTGTGGAACCAACAAGAGGGAAAAATATACTTCATCTTAAATCTACTTATCTACCTGCCACAAATGTGTCGATCTGTGACAGGATGTGGAAACTCTGGAGAGGGTACAGAAAAGATTTACCAGGATGTTGCCTGTATGGAGGCATTAGCTATAAGGAGACGTTGGAGAGACTTGGTTTGTTCTCACTGAAACGACAGAGGTTATGGGGCGAACTGATAGAAGTCTATGAGAGGCATGGATAGAGTGGATAATAAGCTTTTTCCCAGGTTGGAAGAGTCAATTACTAGGGCGCATAGGTTTAAGGTGCGAAGGGCAAGATTTAATAGGTATACAAGGCAGAGTTTTTACACAGAAGGTGATGGGTGCCTGGAACTCATTGCTGGGGGAGGTAGTGGAAGCAGATACGATAGTGACTTCTAAGCAGCATCTTGACAAATACACAAATAGGATGGGAATAAAGGGATATGGTCCCCGGAAGGGTAGAAGTTTTTAGTTAAGTCGGTGCAGTCTTGGAGAGCCAAAGGGCCTGTTCCTGTGCTGTAACTTTCTTTGTTCACATTGGGAGGTGTGATCACTTCACATTCCTTGTGGGGACAAAAGTCCCATCTTCAGACAGAGGGTGGCCTCCATCATGTTGTGGTGTGGCATTACCAGCGTGTTAAATGAGATAGATTCAAAACAGATTGAGCAACTCAAACAAGGCATTATTGGGCCATCAGCAGCAACACAGTTGTATTCAACAATAAAACTGTAACTTCATGGCCTGGCTATTCCCCACTCTATTCATTATCAACAAACCACGTAGTCAATTCAGGGTCAATGAAGAGAACAGGAGAATGTGCCAGAAGCGGCAACTGGCATATCGAAAAATGAGGTATCAATCTGGTGAAACAACACAACTATTTCCATGCAAAACAGTGGAAGCGGTGTGTGATAGACGAACAGACAGAGCTAAATGCTCCCACAACCAAAGGATCCTGTCACAGAGTCGTGAATGGTAGTGGACAATGAAACAACTAACAGGAGGATGAGGCTCCATAAATATCCTCAATTATAGGGACACTGAGCACAATAGTGCAAAAATGAAAGCAAAAGCATTGGTACTCATCTTCAGCCAGCAGAGACAATGGATGATCGATCTATCTAGGCCTTCTCCTGAGGCCTTTAGCTCACTCCACAAGATGCAATTGAATAAGGTTGTGGGCCCAGACAACATCCAATCAGTAGGAATGAAGATTTGTGCTCCTGATCAGCCATGTCCTTAACCAAGCTGTTCCAATACAGCAATAGCTCTGGCATCTACCCGACAATGTGGAAAATTATCCAAATATGTCCTGTCCACAAAGCAGGCAACTCCCACTCCAGCAGTTTACTTTCGGTCATCAGCAAAGTGATGAATCATAGATTTCTACGGTGCAGGAGGCCATTCGGCCCATCGAGTCTACACTGACCACAATCCCACGCAGGCTCTATCCCTATAATCCCATGCATTTACCCTAGCTAGTTCCCCTGACACTAACGGCAATTTGGCACAGCCAATCCACCTAACCTGCACATCTTTGGACTGTGGGACAAAACCGGCACACCTGGAGGAAACCTACGCAGACATAGGGAGAACATGCAAACTTCACACAGATAGTGACCAAAGCTGGGAATTGAACCCGGGTCCTTGGCATTGTGAGGCAGCAGTACTAACCACTGTGCCACCGGATGACGAGAAGAGTCATTGATAGTGCTATCAAATGGAACTTCGACAGCAAAAATCTACTCACTGATTCTTTGGGTTCTGCCAGAGCCACTGAGCTCCTGACCTCTTTATAGCATTGGTCTAAACATGGACAAAAGGGTTGAATTCCAAAGGTGAGGTGTTGAGTGCTTGCCCTTGAAATCAAGGCAGCATTTGACCACGTATGCTACATAAAAACACAACAAATAGCCCATGCACCCCCTTGAGCTTGTTCTGCCACTCAATATAATCATAGCTGCTCTTGGGCTTCAACACAACTTTCTTGCATACTCCCCCCCCCGATTTCCTCATTCCCTGAGAGACCAAAATCAATTTATCCTAGCCTTGAATATATTCAACAATGGAGCATCCACCACCCTCTGGGGTAGAGAATTCCAAAAATTCTCCACCCTCTGAGTGAAGAACTTTCTCCTTACCTCAATCCAAAATGATCAGCCCTTATCCTGAGACAATGCCCCATGTTTTAGATTCTCCAACCAGCAAACACAATCTTTCAGTGTCTACCCCATCATGCCCCTTCAGAATTTTATAGCTTTCAATGAGATTGCCTCACATATGAGCCAATTGACTCAGACTCTCATCGTAGGACAACCTCCTTATTTCAGGGACCAATTTGATGAACCTTTATTATACCGACTCCAATGGAAGCATATCTTCTCTTAAATGTGGAGACCAAAACTGCACAGGGCTCCAGATGTGGTTTCATCAAAATCCTGAACAATTTTGTAGCAAGGCCAACATGCACTTTGCTTCTTGTCACGGATCACAGAATCATAGAGATTTACAGCATGGAAACAGGCCCTTTGGCCAACTTGTCCATGCCTTCCTCTTTTTTAACCCCTAAGTTAGTCCCAATTGCCAGCGTTTGGCCCATATCACTCCATACCCATCTTACCCATGTAACTGTCTAAATATTTGGCAGCTTGTTTCAGACACTCACACCCTCTCTGTGAAAAACTGCTCCTCTGGACTGTTTTGTATCTCACCTAAACCTATGCCCTGTAGTTTTAGAATCCCCTACCTTTGGGAAAAGATATTGACTATCTAGCTGATCTACGCTACTCATTATTTTAAAGACCTCTATATGATCACGCCTCAACCTTCTACGCTCCAGAGAAAAAAAGTCCCACTCTATTCAGCCTCTCCTTATAACTCAAATCATCAAGTGTGGGTAGCATCTAGTCAATCTTTTCGACACTCTTTCTAGTTTAATAATGTTCTTTCTATAATAGAAACTGCCCACAGTATTCCAAGTGTGGCCTTATCAATGTCTTGTACAACTTCAACAAGATGCCCAACTCCAGTATTAATGTTCTGACCAATGAAACTAAGCATGCCAAGTGCCTTTCTTCACCACTCTGTCCACCTGTGACTCCATTTTCGATGAGCTATGAACTTGTATCCCTAGATCTCTTTGTTCCAGAACTCTCCCCAACACCCTACCATTAACTGAGTAAGTCCTGCCCTGGTTCAATTGACCAAAATGCATCAACTCGCATTAACCTAAATTAAACTCCATCTGCCATTCGTCAGCCGACTGGCCCAATTGATCAAGATCCTGTTGCAATCCGAGATAACCTCCTTCACTGTCCACTATGCCACCAACCCTAGTGTCATCTGCAAACTTACTAACCATGCCTCCTAAATTCTGATCCAAATCATTAATGTAAATGACAAATAATCGTGGGCCCAGCACCGATCCCTGAGGCACATCACTGGTCACACCCTGATCTGGCGAATAACTGCAGTAACAAGAATTTAACAAGGCCTGACAGGATAAGATCTGCCCAGCTATAGGTGTGGCACCTCATTCAATGCCTTTTGGAAATCCAGGTATACCAGGCTCATTGGTTTCCCTCATTTACCCCATTCATACATCTTCAAAAAAACTCCGATAAATGTGTCAAACAGGATTTCCCTTTAGTGAAACTATGTTGACCTTTTCTAATCATACAATGGATGAGATTTTCCAGCCGCACTTGCCCCAAAGTCGGAAAATTCCATCTGAGGTCAATGGACCTTTGCATGGTCCATGTCCTGCCCAATACACTTTCCATAGTGAGCTTCTGCTCTATGTCTTTCGAACTGCACTGTTAAGACTTCCTTATTATGGATTCCAGCATTTTCCCAACAACCTGCATGAGGCTAACTGCTCTGAAGTTCACCATTTTCTCTCTCCCTCCTTTCTTCAAAAGTGGCGTGTTATATACACACACACAATGGCATCAAAAACAATATAGGAATATACTGTTACATGCCCTTTGATTGTTCCTGGGGTATAGACTTTAAACATTCCGGCTGATTGAGGTTGGCTGTCTTTTGGATACAGTTAGATGGAGAAGATGTTGCAATTATTTCAAGGCCTCAGTTCGCTGGTAGGTTTGTGGTAGAGTATTCTTCTCCAGCCGGTTGGACAACAAAGGCTGGCCGAGCTCACAATCCACTATAGAAAAAAGAACCCACAGTACTATTGGATGAGCAGGGAAGTTTATTCAGTATCCTGGCTAACCAACATCAATCATCTCATTTGCCATTGAGAGACTTAGTTGTGCACAAATTACTACTGCTTTTGCCAACATTACAACAATACTTCAAAAAGGAGCAAATATCCAACATTCTTCCCCAATACAAAATGCACACAAATTTTAACATTTATCTGCAAAAATAATTTTCTAAGTAGGTCGGCAAGATATTTCCACCCTGAGGCTAGGGAAATGGAGGGGCAGGGGCCATGCAAGGACAAAGAGAAGCATTTCTGAATTTGTTGTATTCCAAATATTCCTTTTGGAGAGACTTCCAGATTTTGATAGGGAAATGGAATCGGAGAATGAATTTACATTTCACAAATAAACTCAAAGTCCTCTCAATGCACCATGCACAGTTTTAAACAGATACATTCTATCAAAGAACAAGGAGAAAACCAGGACAACTTTAATCCCCAGAATTTTGCCCCTCAAAATATCTTTTTCCCAGTGATACTTTTAAGCACTGCCTGCGTGAAAAGTCAAGTTTGATAACAGCAGTTTTCTGATTTGGCTCAATAAAAATTGTAAGACAAAATTCTAATCTCATTTCCGATCAGGTCAAAAATTATAAAGACAAAATAGATCATTTCCTATTTTAAATTCATGCATTTGTTTTAACACAACTGATTTGATTGCACAATATATTCCCTGCTAAAGCTTTTCTATATTGATAGATAGTGATCATGAAAGATACTTTATTCTGACTAGATAAATTGTGAACTGAAGCAGCAATATGAGTAATTAAAAACAGTTTCATCTTTGTGCAACGATGAAAGGTGAAGGAAAGAGTAAAATCTGCACAATCATCAGCAGCTCAGATCATTAGCCCAATTTAAAGTGCAGACTCTAGATCAATTCCACAATACATTTCTTTAACTGTGTGAGGAGAATGAAAAGGATCAACGTAAATCAGGATACTGACTGTATCCGAGCTTTCTTTTACACTTTCTTCTGAGATTTCCTAGACTTATTTCAATCATCTGAGGCAGGCAATTATCCAGATTTCACCTCACCTTTGCCTCTTCCAGGTAACATTGTTGTGAGGAAGAATTTCACAGATACGTGAGGGAAAAGACAGTAAACTCGAGCAGGAAACAAGGAGCAATGAAGTCACACATCTGGTTGGAACTCTTGAATGAATTCAATAAGCCTGGCAAACGTCTCGGTGAATCGCTGTGGGGGCAGGGAATCAGCAGTGGAAAGTGACCAGACGTTGTGAAAGTCAGTGCTTGGTTTGTCATTTCATACACAGCTCCTAACAAGTACATCAACTGTCTCGAAGTTTGTTTCTCGTTGGAGCTAACATTCTGACTGAAATTGAGCAGCCTGTCAGCTTTGCTTAACAGAACAGAACAGAACAGAACTCCAGCACCAGCAGAGGCACCCTAACCCTAACCCCATGCACACCTCTTCCCCAGCCCGGTCCCCCACATCTCCCCCTCCGTCTTCCCTAGCACTGACCAAATTATGCTTTTAAGAAGCAATTACTGACATGTACAAGAGAGCTTAATAAAAACATAAAGCTTCCTGTGAAACAAAATCATGTGACAGACACATGGCAGGCACAAGGTTCAGTACAGTGATGTAGTCAGCCGTATGCATTCATTTTAACTGCCAGCTAATATCTGATGCTACAGTTAGAAAACTGAGTTTTTCCTCCAACAATGTTCCTTGCAGTATTGTGATATTCAGTCTCTGCAATCAGAAGATTCAGTGTGCTGAGTTTTGTTTGCAGAAATGGAGTGCTATTTGCACCACATGCCTACGCTGGCTCTCCCTTAAGAGGATATCACAAGTCTGCCTGGATGTGGTCAATAATGAGATAATCCGCTTTAGTACTAAATTTAGTCTGGAAAAGAAATTGCTCAACACAAAACCTTCCCAATGCCCCTCGTTTCGTTCACTCAGTTCATCAAAATATATTCATACATTAAACATTAGAATTGCTCCACATCTTCCTGCAGCTTCCAGAATCAGAAATATTTCTCATGTCACTGAGTTATTTACAATAAACTATTAAAAGGGCAACGTACAAATCTGTACACATTGTTTAAACTACTGTAATGAAGATCATTTTGATCAGTTAGGTGTTTAGACACGCAGGAACCATGTACTGAGAAATTATACACACCTTTACATCCTGTTTCTCTAATAAGTCAGCACAATGAGGGTCAATTATCTCATTCTAATCCCATCAAACTAGGCATTCCTGATTCACCTTCAAGAATAATAGAAATAGTTTTGTTAAAACCACGCAGACAGGGGAGAGGCTGGCATGTTAATCAAGGCCACCGGTGAATTAATTAACTTGAGCGTGAGGAACAGGAGTAAGCCATTCAGCCCCTCAAGCCTGCTGTTCCATTTGATAGGATCAAGGCTGATCGGAGTGTGGTCTTAACTCCAGTTTCCTTGTTGATCAAAACTCTTAACTTGGCCTTGAACAAATTCAATGATTCTGCCTCCACTGCTCTCTGAGGAAGAGAATTCCACTGACCAACAAAGAACAAGGACAATTACAACACAGGAACAGGCCTTTCAGCCCTCCAAGCCTACACTGACCATGCTGCCTGACTGAACTATTTGTCAAGACACCCCTTAAAAATCACTACCGTATCTGCTTCTACTACCTCCCTCGGCAACAAGTTCCAGGCACCCACTGCTCTCTGTGTAAAAAATCTGCCTCGTACATCTCCTTTAAATCTTCTCCCTCACACCTTGAACCTATGTCTCCGGTAATTGACTCTTCCATCCTAGGAAAAAGCTTCTGACTACCCACTCTGTACATGCCTCTCATAATCTTGTAGACTTCTATCAGGTCTCCCCTCAACCTCAGTCACTCCAGTGAGAACAAACCAAGTTTCTCCAACCTCTCCTCATAGCTAATGCCCTCCATACCAGGCAACGTCCAGGTAAATTTTTTCTGCACCCTCTCCAAAGTCTCCACATCCTTGTGGCAGTGTGGCAACCAGAATTGAATACTATATTCCAAGTGAGGCCTAACTAAGGTTCGATAAAGCTGTAACATGACTTGCCAATTTTTAAACTCAATATCCCGGCCAATGAAACAAACATGCTGTATGTTTTCTTAACTACCTTCTCCACCTGCATTGCCACTTTCAGTGACCTGTGTATCTGTACATCCAGATCCCTTTGCCTATCAATACTCTTAACGGTTCTGCCATTTCCTGTATATTTCCTATCTGAATTAGACTTTCCAAAATGCGTTACTTCACATTTGTTCGGATTAAACTCCATCTCTCCGCCCAAGCCTCCAACTGATCTTTATCCTGCTGTGGCCTCTTACGGTCCTCATCGCTATCCGCAAATCCACCAACGTTTGTGTCGTTCACAAACTTACTAATCAATCCAGTTACATTTTCCTCCAAATCATTTAAATATATTACAAACAGCAAAGGTCTCAGCACTGATTCCTGGGGAACACCACTTGTCACAGCCTCCACTGAGAAATGCACTTTTCCACTGCTACCCTGTCTTCTTTGACCAAGCCAGTTTTGTACCCACCTTGCCAGTTCACCTCTGATCCCATGCGACTTCACTGTCTGCACCAGTCTGCCATGAGGGACCCTATCAAAGGCCTTACTGAAGTCCATGTAGACAACATCCACTGCCCTAGCCTCATCAATCATCTTCATCACTTGCTTGAAAAACCCAATCAATTTCATGAGACACGACTTCTCCTTCACAAAACCATGTTGCCTCTCACTAATCCGTCCACTTATTTCCTAGTGGGAATAAATCCCGTCTCGAAGAATCCTCTCCAATAATTTTGCTGATGTAAGGCTCACCAGCCTGTAATTACCTGGAATATTCTTGCTACCCTTCTTAAACAAAGGAACAACATTGGCTATTCTCCAATCCTCTGGGACCTCCCCTATAGCCAGTGAGGATACAAGGATTTCTCTTAAAACCCCAGCAATTTCCTCCCTTGCCTCTCTCAGTATTCTGGGGTATAACTCATCAGGCCCTGGGGACTTGTTTACCTTGATGTTTCTCAAGAACCCCAATGCCTCCTTTTTGATCTCAACATGACTCAAACTATCAACACATCCTTACCTGACTCATCATCCACCAAGTCCTTCTCTTTGGTGAATACTGACGCAAAGTACTCATTTAATACCTCGCCCATTCCCTCTGGCTCCGCACATAGATTCTCTCCCTTGTCCTTGAGTGGATCAACCCTCTCCCTAGCTACTCTCTTGCTCTTTATATATGTATAAAAAGCCTGGGGATTTTCCTTAATCCTGCTGGCCAATGCTTTTTCATGACCCCTTTTAGCACTGCTTACTCCTTGCTTAAATTTCTTTCTACTTTTCTTGTATTCTACACTTGCTTCGTGTGTTCCCAGCCTCCTAGCTTTGACAAATTCTTCCTTTTTCTCTGACTAGGCTCACAATATCTCTCGTTATCCAAGGTTCCCAAAAGTTGCCATACTTATCCTTCATCCTGAGACTTGAAAGCCTCCTAAATGCCAGATTTTGATTTGCCCTCAAACATCTGCCCCCAATTTACATTCTTCAGTTCCTGCCTAATATTGTTGTAATTAGCCTTCCCCCAATTTAGCAACTTAATATGAGGACTACACTTATTTTTACCCATCAGTGCCTTAAAGCTTATTGAATTGTGGTCACTATTCCCGAACTGCTCCCCTACTGAAACACTGACCACCTGGCCGGGCTCATTCCCCAATACCAGGTCCAGTATGGCCCATCTACATACTGTTTCAGGAAGCCCTCCTGGATGCTCCTTACAAACTCTGCCCCATTCACACCCCTAGCACTAAGTGAGTCCCAATGAACATAGGCAAAATTAAAATCTCCCACCTCAACAACCCTGTTACTTTTACACTTTGCCAAAATCTGCCGCTGGCAAACTCAAAGAAAAACATTCTCCTCATTTCAGTCTTAATGGGAAGCCCTAATTTTTAATTTGTCCCCCTAGTTCTAGGGTCCCCCACAGGGGAAACATTCTTTCAGCATCCACGTTGTCACGCCAGTTTCCGATGTGTTTCAATACAATTATCTCTCATTCTTCTAACTTTAATGGGCATAGACCAAACCTTTCCCCATAAAATAACTTTTCACCCCTGGAATCAGTCTGAACAGCGAATGGAATTATATCGTTTCTTAATTAATACCACCAAAACTGTATAAAGTATTCCAGATGTGGTCTCACTTAGTACCTGTATAGCTGTAGCTATACTTCCCTACTTTTATACTCAATTCCCTTGAAATAAATGGCAATGATAAGGGAAAGACTCAGAGGGATAGCCCCTCTCCTCCTCCCCCCAGTCCAGCTGTGTAACACAAAGCAAAGGGACAGATGGTCCAGGTCCTGACAGGGAGCCTGGCTGATAGGGCAAATGCAATTATTGCAACCCAGAGATGTTTTGCATCAGAATAGCTCAGCAGGAAAAATGAAGTGAATCTGCTCAATATATTTTTAGGATGGCATATTTTTAGTATTTTTCTTGTTCTGAAAGAAGGTTTTGTAGTTAGTCTGATAAAGCGAGAATGCTTTAGAGTGGCACAGTGGTTAGCACTCCTGCCTCTCAGTGTTAGGGGCTCAGGTTCAATTTCCAGCTTGGTCACTGTCTGTATGGAGTTTGCACCTTCTCCCCATGTCTGCGTGGGTTTCTTCTGGATGCTCCAGTTTCCTCCCACAGTTCAAATATGTATAGGTTAGGTGGATTGGCCATGCTAAATTCTCCCTCATTCCCTCCGAACGGGTGCCGGAGCGTGGCGACTCAGGGATTTTCACAGTAACTTCATTACAGCGTTAATGCAAGCCTTCTTGTGACTAATAAATAAACTTTAACTCTTTTTGTTTACTTGCTATCTATAAAATGAAGCAGCTTAAAGGTTTGTATCCATCCTCATCTTACTAGAATATTCGAGTCTGCCTGTAATCCTTCTGAAGGCAATCACATGAGAGCACACAAAAAGAACAGGAGATTGGACCACAAGGGCCTGCCTTACTGTTCCACCTGAGTCAGGCTATTTGTTGTGTAATTAGATGCTGAGCAGGAATTTCCACACTGAACATATGAAACTCAGAGCATGTATGGGAATCAACAAAATAATGGTCATTGCTGCTCCCCCCCAGAAAAGATGTACTAAACTTCAGAGAGAGCTGAAAGAAATTTACAGCGGACCAATTTAATCAGGATTTTTGAAAACTAGAGCTAATTTAAAAAGGAATAGGTATTGCTAATAGGCGTTTCACAAAATGTTTGAAGATGGGAAGCATTGAATCAGCGACAGTGTCAGGACCGATAAAGGATCGAGACAGAATCTTGAGAAGACCAGGTCTTGGTCGCTGGCTCGAGGGCCGACAAGACCTCTGCAGTCTGTTTTCGAGAAGATCCACTGCAGCTTGTGCCTCTCAGGCACTTTAACAAGCGAGTGCAGATCTTTCCCGGGCTTCACAGAATATCGGGGCAGAGGTCACACCTTCCGAGACCTGCCAGCCAATCAGAACATGGCAACCTTTCTTTATTCAGTGGCGCCACCAGGTAGGGGGTAGCTGCTACAAGAATGATACCCACCAAGGACCAGGGCAGCCATGCACCCAGGCAAAGGTAAAAGGTGAGCAGGACATGACGTTCACTGGGTAGGGATCGTGGAGGGGGCAGTGGGCAAGATGGCTTAGTGCCCAAGTTCCTTTATCAGAGACTGAACACCTTTAAATGAGAGATCACACCCAGGCACCCACAAACAAACCTGCCAGGGTTTGCTGGTCATACTCCTCACATGGTGGGCAACTCCCCCACTTGCTGCTGGGTGAATATCAATGGTGGCAGGTGGGGTCCTTAAACTGGTGTAATTGCCTGCTTGAGGGCCACAATTGACAGCTGAGCCCATGGGCACAGTCACCATGAACTTAGTCAGATGGAGGCAGGAGGGCAGCACAGTTCCCATGCTACTCTCCCACTGATTAAACGCCTAGCCCCCATAATCAACAAACCTGGGATGGGAGAAACTGCAAGATTCTGCCCTGAACCTGGTTATTTTTCTTTAGTAAGAATGTCAAGGTCTTGGAGAGGTTGCAAAAGATAATATCTGAGGTGATACAAAGAGGACTTTTATTATAGTGAGAAATCTCACTGTGCCCACCCCAGTCTAACACTGAGATCTCGACATCACAACTTTTATCATGACATTAGGAAAACTAATCTCCACTTCAAGGCAAAGAATCACAGAATTGTTACAGCGTAAAAGGAAGCCCTTTGGCCCATCATGTCTGCACCAGTTCTACAAAACAGCATCATGGCTCCCCCATATCCCTGCACATTGCTTCTATTCAGTTAAACATCTCATGCTCTCTTGAATGCCTCGTTTGAACTGGCCTCCACCATACAGACAGTGCTGACCCAAACCACTCTTTCTGTGAAGAAGTTCTCGTATCTCATTTACTCCTTTCACAAATCATTTTAACTCTGTGCCCTCCCTGTGTCCATAACAAGCTATAAGATGAAGGCTTGTAAAATTGCTGGCTCCAATGTATCTCTCCCTGATGAGCTCAACATATTCTATGCCTGTTTTGAGCAAGAGGTCAACAACACCACGCCCCTTCATCTCGGAAGCCTCGGACAAACCCGTATCCAAGGTCACCATCGCAGACATAAGAGCAGCCTTCTTGAAGGTCAACCCACGGAGAGCGATTGGCCCGGATGGCGTATCCAGATCAGCACTCAGATCCTGCGTGGACCAGCTGGTGGAGATATTTGCAGACATATTCAACTTCTCTTTACACCAATCTGAGGTCCCTAATTGCTTCAAGAAGATGACCCTCATCATCCCGTACCAAAGAAAAGCCAGGCATTCAGAGATTGTTTTTGTTACCACAGTTCATCAGATTCTTTATCACTTTCCTGTACTCTGTCTCGTCATTGTTTGAGATCTGACCCCACTACGGTGGTGTCATCAGCAAACCTGAAAATCGAGCTGGAGGGGAATTTGACCACAGTCAAAAGGTGTATAAAGAATATAGTAAGGGGCTGAGGACACAGTGATTATCAGCCAATGGCTCTGACATCCATCATTACGAAGTGCTTTGAAAGGTTAGTCAAGGCACGAATCATCTCCTGCCTCCGAGACTGCCCAGATCCATAAGTTCACCTATCACCGCAACAGGTCCACAGCAGATGCAACCTTCCTGGTCCTGCACTCAACCCTAGAACACCAAGATAGCAAGAACACCTATGTCAGACTCCTATTTGTTGACTACAACTCAGCCTTCAACACCATTATTTCTACAAAACTCATCTCCAAACTCCGTAGGCTGGGGCTCAGCTCCTTCCTCTGCACCTGGATCCAGAACTTCCTACACCACATACCGCAATCAGTAGGAAGAGGCAACAACAACACCTCCACGATCATCCTCAACACCAATGTCCCACAAGACTGTGTCCTCAGCCCCTTACTATACTGTTTATACACCTTTGATTGTGGTCAATTTCCCCCCCCTCAACTCGATTTTCAGGTGTGCTGACGACACCACCGTAGTGAGTCAGATCTCAAACAATTACGAGACAGAGTACAAGAAAGAGATAAAGAATTTGGTGAACTGTTGCAACAACAACAACAATCTCTCCCTCAATGTCAACAAAACGAAGGAGACAGTCGTCATTAACAATGGGACAGGTTGAGAGTTTCAAGTTTTTAGTCCGGATCACCAACAACTGGTCCCTGTCCCTCCAACACTATAGTTAAGAAAGCCCACCAATACCTCTACTTCCCCAGAAGACGAAGGAAATTTGGTATGTTCTCTTCAACTCTCACCAACTTTTACAGATGCACCATAGAAAGCATTCTTTCTGGTGTATCACAGCTTGGTGCTCTGTCCAAGATTGCAAGAAACTACAAAGGATCGTGAACAAAGCTCAGTCCATCACTCGAACCAGCCTCATATCCACTGACTCTGTCTAAACTTCCCCATTGTCTCGGAAAAGCAGCCACCATAATCAAGGACCCCACACGCCCCTTACATTCTCTCTTCCACCTTCTTCTGTCGGGAAAAAGATGTAAAAGTCAGAGGTCAAGTACCAACTGACTCAAGAACAGCCTCTTCCCTGTTGCTGTCAGACTTTTGAATGTAACTACTAACATTGAGTTGATCTTTCGCTACACTCTAACTGTGACTGTAACATCACATTCTCCACTCTCTCTGTTCCTTCTCTATGAACATTATCCTTTGTCTGTACAGTGCGCAGGAAACAATAATTTTCACCGTGTGTTAATACATATGACAATAATAATTCAACTCAAAATCTGCAAATGATGAGACATACTATTCAGTCTGATGGACAGACCTGCTGGAAACTCACTGAACAGAGAAGAAGTTGAAGGCATAGCCCATCTACTTGCTGTGCTCTAATAAAACAAACATGCAGGAGGGAGGAGAGCTGGAAAAACCTACACAGCTTAAGCTGAGGGCTGAATCAAAATGTTGATCAATAAAAACAGACCAAGTAACATGATGGTGTGGAACGGTTTATTTTTACTGGCGGACAGAAGGGTTAAAAATTCAAGTAAAATGAGGTTTATGCGTCAAGAGCCACTCGATACATTCACTTGCTGCATATAAAATAAATCAGCTGATCAACTTGATGTAGGTTACTAAAGTGATTTCAGTCCACCCACTGATAGCTAAGCAAAGATGCATGCAACTGTGGTTCCAAGGACTTGATCCGCAGGGCTGGCTGACTTCAGGGTTGGGAACCCAGTGGTGGTCATGATCGAAGCTACCTGTCCATCTAAGGACAGCGGGTGAACTCCATGGTCAAGAGGTCCAATGGGTGTGCCTGCAGCTCTGGGTAGGTGGTGAGAAATGCCACCAAAGGGGGAAGAGCCAAAAAGGTGCCTCAAGATGGAGGTACTCTCTGAAGAAAAAAGAATACAAAATATATACATGACCAAGTCATCATCATGATGGCTGGGAGGTGTGGGGATCCCCCACCATTTATAGAACAGAGAACACTACAGCACAAACAGGCCCTTTGGCCCACAGGTTGCACCGATCATATCCATAACTTCCAGGCCATAGAACTATCTGTAACTCCCAATACCATTAAATCCCATATACTCAACCAGAAGTCTTCTAAAAGACCCCAGCGAGTTCGCCTCTACCACCACCAACAGCAGCTGATTCCACTCACCCAGCACCCTCTAAGTGAAAAACTTACCCCTAACATCTCCTCTGTACTTGCTCCCCAGCACCTTAAACCTGTGTCCCCTCGCAGCGACCATTTCAGCCCTGGGAAATAGTCTCCGAGAATCCACCCTATCTATTCCTCTCAACATTTTATAAACCTCTATCAGGTCGCCTCTCAACATTCATCTCTCCAGGGAGAAAAGACCTAGCTCCCTCAACCTATCTTCATAAGGCATGCCTCCCAATCCAGGCAACATCCTTGTAAATCTCCTCTGCACCTTCTCAATGGCTTCCACATCCTTCCTGTAGTAAGGCGACCGGAACTGCGCACAGTACTCCAAGTGGGGTCTGACAAGGGTCCTATAAAGTTGCAGCATTACCTCCCGACTCCTAAACTCAATCCCTCGATTAATGAAGGCCAGTACACCATTCGCCTTCTTGACCACATCCTCCACCTGCGAGGCCGATTTAAGAGTCCTGTGGACCCGGACCCCAAGATCCTTCTGCTCCTCAACACTGCTAAGACTCTTACCCTTGATATTGTACTCCTTCATCCCATTGGTCCTGCCAAAATGGACGACTACACATTTATCCATGTTGAAGTCCATCTGCCACTTCTCTGTCCAGTCTTGCATCCGATCTATGTCATGCTGCAACTTCTGACATCCCTCCAGACTATCCACAACACCACCAACCTTCGTGTCATCGGCAAACTTACCAACCCATCCCTCCACTTCCTCATCCAGGTCATTTATGAAAATGACAAACAGCAAGGGTCCCAGAACAGATCCCTTGGGCAGTCCACTGGTGACTGACCTCCGTGCAGAAAAAGACCCATCCACAACCACTCTCTGCCTTCCGCAGGCAAGCCAGTTCTGGATCCACAAGGGCAAAGCCCCTTGGATACCATGCCCTCTCACCTTCTCAAGAAGCCTTGCATGGGGAACGTTATCAAACGCCTTGCTGAAATCCATATAAACGACATCCACCGGTCTTCCTTTGTCAATGTGTTCAATCACATTTTCAAAGAACTCAACTAGGCTTGTAAGGCACGACCTGCCCTTGACAAAGCCGTGTTGACTATTTCTGATCATGCTAAACTTCTCTAAATGCTCAGAAATCCTGTCCCTCGGTATCCTCTCCATCAACTCACCAACCACTGAGGTTAGACCCACTGGTCAGTAATTTCCCGGGCTATCCCTGTTCCCTTTCTTGATCAAAATTTCAGGATCAAAATTCAGTCAAAAGCGAGCCTTTCATCACAAACTGCGTCAGAAAGCTGTATTAAATTTTGGACAAAACATGGAAACCACTTTGAAGAGTCACAGCATGAAACAGGCCCTTCGGCCCAACTTGTCCATACCGCCTTGTTTTTAAACTCCTAAACTAATCCCAATTGGCCACATTTGGCCCATATCCCTTGATACCCATTTTATCCATTTAACTATCTAAGTGCTTTTTAAAAGATAAAATTGTACCCACCTCTACTACTACCTCTGGCAGTTTGTTCCAGACAGTCACCACCCTCTGTGTGAAAAAATTGCCGCTCTGGACACTTATATCTCTCCCACCTCACCTTAAACCTATGCCCTCTAGTTTTAGACTCCCCTACCTTTGGGAAAAGATATTGACCATTTAGCTGATCTATGCCCCTCATTATTTTCTAGACCTCTATAAGATCACCCCTCAGCCTCCTACCCTCCAGAGAAAAAAGTCCCAGTCTAGCCAACCTCTCCTTACAACTTGATCCATCAAGTCCCAGTAGCATCCTAGTAAATCTTTTCTGCACTCTATAATAGGGTGACCAGAATTGTACACGGTATTCCAAGTGTGGCCTCTCCAATGTCTTATACAACTTCAACAAGACATCCCAACTCCTGCTGTGACTGATGAAATCAAGCATGCCAAATGCCTTCTTTACCACTCTATCCACCTGTGGCTTCACTTTCAAGGAGCTATGAACACATACCCCTAGATCTCTTTGTTCTGTAACATAAGAACATAAGAAATAGGAGCAGGAGTAGGCCATCTAGCCCTTCGAGCCTGCCCCGCCATTCAATAAGATCATGGCTGATCTGTCGTATCTCAGTTACACGTTCCCGCCCTCTCCCCATAACCCTTAATCCCCTTGCCTATCAAAAACCTATCAACCCGCGTCTTAAATATATTTAGCGAGGCAGCCTCCACCACTTCAACGGGCAGAGAATTCCAGAGATTCACCACCCTTTGAGTGAAGAAGTTCCTCCTCAACTCCGTTCTAAACCGCCCCCCCCCCCTTTATCTTGAGGCTGTGCCCCCTAGTCCTACTGTCCTTTCTGAGCGGGAAGAGTCTCTCCACCTCTATCCTATCCATCCCATTCATCATCTTGTATGTCTCAATGAGACCTCCCCTCATTCTTCTAAACTCTAACGAGTACAAGCCTAGTTTATTCAGCCTCTCCTCATAGTTCAACCCCCTCAACTCCGATATCAGCCTAGTAAACCTCCTCTGCACTCCCTCCAAGGCCAAAATATCCTTGCACAAGTGCGGCAACCAAAACTGCACACAGTACTCCAGCTGCGGCCTCACCAGTGCCCTGTACAGTTGCAGCAAGACCTCCCTACTTTTATATTCAATCCCCCTCACTATGAAGGCCAGCATCCCATTCGCCTTCCTGACCACCTGCTGCACCTGCAGGCTGGGTTTTTGCGACTCATGCACAAGGACCCCGAGGTCCCTCTGCACTGTTGCATGCTGCAGTTTTTTGCCATGTAAGTAATAGTCCTTCCTACCATTATTCCTACCAAAGTGGACAACTATCACCTCCGCCATTTCTTTCAGAACCCTTGGATCCATTCCATCCGGTCCCGGGGACTTGTCCACAATCAGTCCCTCCAGTCTTTCGAGCACTGCCTCTCTAGTAACAATAATGTCATTCAGGCCCTCCACTCCTACCATCTTTCCATCGCTAACACCCAGCAAATTATTCACATCCTCCTCCGTGAAGACCGAAACAAAAAAGTTATTCAAGGCCTCAGCCATTTCCCCATCCCCTACCACTAAGTCCCCCCTCTCATCCTCCAAGGGTCCAACATTCACCCTAGTCAGCCTCTTCCTTTTTATATATTTAACCCTTCCCAATGCCCGATCATTAACTAAGTAAGTCCTGCCCTCGTTCAATCTACCAAAATGCATCACCTCACATTTGTCTAAATCAACCTCAATTTACCATTCGTCAGCCCAGTGGCCCAACTGATCAAGATCCTGTTGCAATTGGAGATAACTTTCTTCACTGTCCACTATGCCACCAATCTTGGTGTCATCTGCAAACTTATTAACTATGCCTCCTATATTCTCATCCAAATCATTAATATTAATGACAAATAACAGTGGACCCAGCACTGATCCCTGAGGGCACACCGCTGGTCACAGGCTACCAGTTTGAAAAACAACCCGCACAATCACCTTCTGGCTTCTGTCCAGAAGCCAATTTTGCATCCATTTATATACCTCACCCTGGATCCCATGAGATTTAACCTTATGCAACAAGCTACCATGCGGTACCATGTTAAAGGCCTTGCTAAAGTCCATGTAGACAACATCAACTGCACTGCCCTCATCTACCTTCTTGGTTACCCCTTCAAAAATCTCAATTAAATTTGAGAGACATGATTTTCCACTCACAAAGCCATGCCGACTGTCCCCAATCAGTCCTTGCATCTCTAAATGCCTGTAGATCCTGTCTCTCAAAATACCTTCCAACAACTTACCCACCAGAGCTGTGAGGCTCACTGGCCTGTAATTCCCAGGATTTTCCCTGCAGCCCTTTTTAAACAAAGACACAACATTTGCCACTCTCCAATCTTCAGGCACCTCACTTGAGACTATCGCTGATTCAAATATCTCGGCAAGGGGACCCGCAATTTCCTCCCTAGCCTCCCACAGTGTCCTGGGATACACTTCATCAGGTCCCGGGGATTTATCTACCTTGATGCGCTTTAAGATTTCCTGTATCTCTTCCTCTATAATATGTACATTCCTCAAGACATCACTATTTATTTCCCCAAGTTCCCCAACATCCATACTTTTCTCAATAGTAAATACTGATGAGAAATATTCATTTAGGACCTCATCCATCTCCTGTGGATCCACACATGGATGACCTTGTTGATCCTTAAGAGGCCGTACTCTCTCCCTCGTTACTCTTTTGGCCTTTATGTATTTGTAGGAGCTCTTTGGATTCTCCTTTGCCTTATCTGCCAAAACAATCTCGTATCCCCTTTTTGCCCTCCTGATCTCTCTCTTAACTTTACTCCTACACCCCCTACATTCTTCAAGAGATTCACTTGATCCCAGCTGCCCATGCATGTCATACGCCTCCTTCTTCTTCTTGACCAGGGCTCAATATCGAATGTTGTCCCATTGTTTAAGAAGGGGAGCAGAGACTTCCCTGGGAATTATAGACCAGTGAGTCTTACTTCTGTAGTGGGCAAGGTTTTAGAAAGAATTATTAGGGATAGGATTTATAGTTATTTGGAGAGTAATGAATTGATTAGAGATAGTCAGCATGGTTTTGTAGCGGGAAGGTCGTGCCTTACTAACCTTATTGAGTTCTTTGAGGAGGTGACCAAAGAGGTGGATAGGGGTAAGGCAGTAGACGTGGTATATATGGATTTTAGTAAGGCGTTTGATAAGGTTCACCATGGTATGCTTCTGCAGAAAATGCAGATGTATGGGATTGGTGGTAATTTAGGTACTTGGATCAGGAATTGGTTAGCAGATAGGAGACAGAGGGTGGTGGTTGATGGTAATTATTCATCATGGAGTTCGGTTACGAGTGGTGTGCCTCAGGGATCTGTTTTGGGGCCACTGCTGTTTGTAATCTTTATTAATGATCTGGATGAGGGTATAGTTGGGTGGATTAGTAAGTTTGCTGATGACACCAAAGTCGGAGGTGTGGTAGATTGTGAGGAAGGGTGTCGAAGTTTGCAGGGTGACTTGGACAGGTTGCAGAGCTGGGCCGCGAGGTGGCGGATGGAGTTTAATGCGGAGAAGTGTGAGGTAATCCATTTCGGTAGGAATAACAGATGTGTTGAGTATAGGGCTAACGGGAGGACTTTGAATAGAGTGGAGGAGCAGAGGGATCTTGGTGTATGTGTACATAGATCCCTGAAAGTTGGGAATCAAGTAGATAAGGTTGTTAAGAAGGCGTACGGTGTCTTGGCGTTTATTGGTAGGGGGATTGAATTTAGGAGTCGCAGCGTCATGTTGCAACTGTACACAACTCTGGTGCAGCCGCACTTGGAGTACTGTGTGCAGTTCTGGTCCCCACATTACAGGAAGGATGTGGAGGCTTTGGAGAGGGTGCAGAGGAGGTTTACCAGGATGTTGCCTGGTATGCAGGGGAGGTCCTATGAGGAGAGACTGAGGGATTTGGGGTTGTTTTCACTGGAAAGAAGGCGGCTAAGAGGGGATCTTATAGAAACATATAAGATGATTAGAGGTTTAGATAGGGTGGATGGTGATAGCCTGTTTCCTCGGATGGAGAAATCTAGCACGAGGGGGCATGGCTTTAAATTAAGTGGGGGTAGTTATAGGACGGATGTCAGGGGCAGGTTCTTTACCCAGAGGGTGGTGAGGGACTGGAATGCCCTGCCAGCTGCAGTTGTAAATGCGCCTAGTTTGGGGGCGTTTAAGAGATTGGTGGATAGGTTTATGGACGAAAAGGGATTGGTTTAGATTAGTGGGTCAATGTTTTTTTTTAAAAATAAGACTGGTCGGCGCAACATTGTGGGCCGAAGGGCCTGTTCCGCGCTGTAATGTTCTATGTTCTATGTTCTATCCTGAGTCTTCCAGGGTTCCCTACTTCTACCAGCCTTGCCCTTCACACTATGAGGCATCTGTTTGCCCTGAACCCTGGTTAACACACTTTTGAAAGCTTGCCACTTACCAGACATCCTGTTGCCTTCTCACAGACTCCCCCAATTAACTTATCAAAGTTTCTGCCTGATACCATCAAAATTAACCCTGTCCCAATTTAGAATTCTAACTTTGGGCCAGATCTTTCACTCTCCATAGCTATCTTAAAACTAGTGAGTGAGCAGTGCTGCTGAACTTGGCAATAACAAAGGTGGAGCTAAAATTTGTAGCTGTCAGTTAGATTTCTTTTGTGGGTTGACAGCATTTATTGCAAAACACACATTTATTGTAAAGTCACAACCCAATAAACAAACAGCTGAGGACTGGTGACATTGCCACAGGCAAATTGTAATGGGGAAAAGCAGCCAAAGGAGAATCGAAACAGAATTTAATCCTGTTATTATTAAGCTAAATGCCCCTCCTTAAATGACTTCCACCAAATCAACATCTCTTGCACACAAGTTCACAATTCTTTGTTAAAATTTGAAAAGTTGATTTAAGATAATCCATCCAGGGCACAAAATAGCTGATCCTTCCATCAGATAATTTCCTTTCTTAAATAGATTCAGTTGTTTTGTGTTTTTATACATGGCCCCACCCTTCTTCTAACTTCAAGGTAGTTTTTTGGCTCAGTCTACCTGAAGCTTTCAATATCTTTTATATTGCTCACATGAATCCAACTCAGGGCTAATCACTGCAGAATGACTGCTTCACTTTTGTAACCCATGCTGAAACCCAAAATATTACTAACCTTTTTACAGCTTCATCACTGGCCTTTTACCAGTCTGACACATCCACCATTTTAGAATCAAAATCATGGAGGTGGAATTCAGGAGGAGGCCATTGGTGAAAGAGAATCTGAAGGTTGACAGAAGGATGCATGAGGTTTTCTGCTATGATGGGGCTGGGAGGAGGAGAGGGAAATGATGGCTGGAAACATGATAACTTCACAAGTGAACAGGTTTAGTGCACAATAAACAATAGGATGGAAGATTAGTTTTGGGTCTAGCAACTCACTTGGTTCAGTGTCTCTCACCAACCAGCAAGGGGAATGGAGTCAGTAGCAAGGGAGTGGAATATTCAGCGAGATGGAAGATTGGTTAACAGCAAGACTTCAGGATAGAAAGTTGAAAATAAAATGTGGCTTGGCAGAGTGAGCAGCCAAGAGTTCAGTGAAGAGGGCACAGAGTTGATCTTTTCTTTTGGAACCCTTTTCAGCCTCCAATATTTGCTTCTTACGTCGGTACAGGGGGAAAACCTAATTTTTCTGGGCATTCTACTTAAAATAGATAGTTTGAAAAGTTAAGGTATAGCAGGGCAGCTCAATCAAGTGGAATGTGCATCCTATGACACATGGCAAGTCATGGACGCACCATGTGTCCGAGACAAACACACATCTGCAGGAAGTGTCATTGGTGCCTGAGCGCCAGGTTTCAGAAGTTGGAACATCAGGTAGGTGGAGTCAAGTGGCATATATGCAAGGCAGAGAACTACATGAAAAGCACCTTTAGGGAGGTGGTCACAACACAGGTTAGGGACATACAGGCAAAGGATGGCTGCCAGACTGTCTAGGAGAGCCAAGCAGGTAGTCTAGGAGTATTCTGAGTCAATCTCACTTGCTAACCAGTTTTCCATTTAGATTTCTTAGGCGAGAGTGGCAAGGGCCAAGTCCAGGGCACCACAGTACGCTCAGCTGGACAGGAGGAGAGAAAGTAGAATCGAAGAGCAGAAGTGATGAGAGGTTTGTTAGTTGGGCGGACAGATAGGTGTTTCTGAGCTGTCCCATGTCTCCAGGTGACATGCTACCTCCCTGGTGCTCACTCGGGTCAAGGATATAACAGGGCAGTTGAATACAATCCTCCAGGCAGGGTGAACAGTTACAGTCATGGTTCACATAGATACCAGTGATGTAGATAGGAGGGGGGATGAGGTCCTGCAAGCGGACTTTAGGGAGTTATGAAAAAAATTAAAAAGCAGGACCTCAAAAGTAGTAATTTCAGGATTACTCCAAGTGCCACATGCTAGTGAGCATAGGAGTAGGAGGATTGAGCAATCGAATAGGTTTTAACCTCCAAAATAGGTTTTCGGTCCTGGAGGCTACAGTTCAGGAGGAATCAACTGGGGATAGCCAAAGGGAGCAGGTCTCTGGGGATGAGCCTATTGTAAAAGCTCAGGTGGTTAGGGGTTGCAAAAGATTGGGACTTGTGATTGGGGACTCCACCGTTGAAGGGACGGATAGGAGAGTTGGTAGCAATGATAGGGACTCAGGGCTGGTGTGTTGCCTACCAGGGGCTGGGGTCCGGGATGTATCAGAGAGGATATTCAAGACTCTCAGGAGAGAGGGAGATCAACCCCAAGTTATAATTCATGTGGGGACACATGATATAGGGAGGCTAAGGGAAGGGGATATTAAGCAGAGATTCATGGAGTTGGGGTGGAAACTAAAGGCCAAGTCAGACACAGTGGTTATCTCTGGACTCTTGCCTGTGCCACGGGATAGTTTAGAGAGGAATAGAGAGAGGGAAAGTTTGAACTCGTGGCTGAGGGGATGGTGCAGGAGGGAGGGGTTCAAGTACTTGAGCAATTGGGGCTCGTTCTGGGGAAGGTGGGACCTCTATAAGAGGGACGGGCTACACCTGAACCAGAGAGGAACAAATATCCTGGGGGGTAAATTTGTGAAGGTTATGCGGAGTGGTTTAAACTGATTCGGGGGGGGGGTGGGATCCTGAGTAGAGGGGGTGAAAGTGAGGGGGGCATAGATGGGGACTGCAATGCACGGCATCGTGGGGGTGGGGCGGAGCAGGGTTTGAAATGCGTATACTTTAATGCGAGGAGTATTCGCAATAAAGTGGATGAACTTGCAGCGTGGACCAGTACCTGGGACTTTGATGTTGTGGCCATTTCAGAGACTTGGATAGAGCAGGGTCAGGAATGGATGTTGCAGGTCCCGGGGTACAAATGCTTTAGTCGGAGTAGAGAAGGAGGTAGAAGGGGGGGTGGGGTAGCATTATTGGTCAAGGACTGTATCACAGTGTCAGAGAGGAAGTTTGATGAGGACTTGTCTGTTGAGGTAGTATGGGCGGAGATTAGAAATAGGAGAGGAGAGGTCACCCTGTTGGGAGTCTTTTATAGACCTCCAAAAAGTTCTAGAGAGGTTGAGGAAAGGATTGCGGAGACGATCCTTGTTAGGAGTGAAAGTAATAGGGTAATTGTTATGGGGGACTTTAACTTTACTCATGTTGATTGGAATTGCTATAGCTCTAGCTCGTTAGAGGGGTCAGTTTTTGTTCAAAGTGTGCAGGAAGGTTTTTTGACTCAGTATGTAGATAGGCCGACTAGAGGTGAGGCTATATTGGATTTGGTGCTGGGTAATGAGCCAGACCAGGTGCTAGACTTGGAAGTTGGTGTGCATTTTGGGGATAGTGACCACAATTCGATTACGTTCACCTTAGTGATGGAAAGGGATAGGCATGAACCTCGGGTCAGTAGTTTCAGCTGGGGGAAGGGTAATTATGAGGCTATTAGGAGAGAATTAGGAAGCATTGGTTGGACTAGGAGATTACAGGGACTGGGAACGTCCGAGATGTGGAGATTTTTCAAGGAGCAGCTACTGAGGGTCTGTGATAGGTGTGTCCCTGTCAGGCAAGGAGGATTTGGTAGGCCCAGGGAACCGTGGTGCACTAAAAAAGTTGATTCGTTGGTTAGGAAGAAGAAGGAGGCTTATGTTCGGATGAGGCTTGAGGGCTCAGGTAGTGCATTAGAAAATTTTAGATTGGCTAGGAGGGCGTTGAAGAGGGAGTTAAGAAGGGCTAAAAGAGGACATGAGATGACTTTGGCTGATAGGATTAAGGAGAACCCTAAGGCGTTTTACAGGTATGTCAAGAACAGAAGGTTGGTTAGGGCAAGATTAGGGCCAGTTACAGACAGTAGAGGGAAGTTGTGTGTGGAACTGGAGGAGATTGGAGAGGCGTTGAACCAATATTTCTCTTCGGTGTTCACGCAAGGGGACATGAATGTAGCTGAGGAGGACACTGGGGTGCAGGGGTGTAAAATAGATAGTATTGCAGTTGATACGGGGGATGTGCTGGATATTCTAGAGGGTTTGAAAATAGATAAGTCCCCTGGTCCGGATGGGATTTACCCCAGGATTCTCTGGGAGGCAAGAGAGGTGATTGCAGAGCCTCTGACTCTGATCTTCAGGTCATTGTTGGTCACAGGTATAGTGCCAGAAGATTGGAGGATAGCGAATGTTGTCCCATTGTTTAAGAAGGGGAACAGAGACTTCCCCGGGAATTATAGACCGGTGAGTCTCACTTCTGTTGTGGGCAAGGTTTTAGAAAAAATTATTAGGGGTAGGATTTATAGTTATTTGGAGAGTAATGAATTGATTGGAGACAGTCAGCATGGTTTTGTAGCGGGTAGGTCGTGCCTTACTAACCTTATCGAGTTCTTTGAGAAAGTGACCAAAGAGGTGGATAGGGGTAAGGCAGTTGACGTGGTGTATATGGATTTTAGTAAGGCGTTTGATAAGGTTCACCATGGTAGGCTTCTGCAGAAAATGCAGATGTATGGGATTGGGGGTGATCTAGGTAATTGGATCAGGAATTGGCTAGCAGATAGGAGACAGAGGGTGGTGGTTGATGGTAAATATTCGTCATGGAGTTCGGTTACGAGTGGTGTGCCTCAGGGATCTGTTTTGGGGCCACTGCTATTTGTAATTTTTATTAATGATCTGGATGAGGGTATAGTTGGGTGGATTAGTAAGTTTGCTGATGACACCAAAGTCGGAGGTGTGGTAGATAGTGAGGAAGGGTGTCATAGTTTGCAGGGTGACTTAGAAAGGTTGCAGAGCTGGGCCGCGAGGTGGCGGATGGAGTTTAATGTGGAGAAGTGTGAGGTAATTCATTTCGGTAGGAATAACAGATGTGTTGAGTATAGGGCTAACGGGAGGACTTTGAATAGTGTGGAGGAGCAGAGGGATCTAGGTGTATGTGTACATAGATCCCTGAAAGTTGGGAATCAAGTAGATAAGGTTGTTAAGAAGGCATACGGTGTCTTGGCGTTTATTGGTAGGGGGATTGAATTTAGGAGTCGCAGCGTCATGATGCAACTGTACACAACTCTGGTGCGGCCGCACTTGGAGTATTGTGTGCAGTTCTGGTCCCCACATTACAGGAAGAATGTAGAGGCTTTGGAGAGGGTGCAGAGGAGGTTTACCAGGATGTTGCCTGGTATGGAGGGGAGATCCTATGAGGAGAGACTGAGAGATTTGGGGTTGTTTTCGCTGGAAAGAAGGCGGCTAAGAGGGGACCTTATTGAAACATATAAGATGATTAGAGGTTTAGACAGGGTGGATAGTGATAGCCTTTTTCCTAGGATGGAGAAAGCTAGCACGAGGGGGCACAGCTTTAAATTAAGCGGGGGTAGTTATAGGACTGATGTCAGGGGTAGGTTCTTTACCCAGAGGGTGGTGAGGGACTGGAATGCCCTGCCAGCTGCAGTTGTAAATGCGCCTAGTTTGGGGGCGTTTAAGAGATCTGTGGATAGGTTTATGGACGAAATGGGATTGGTTTAGATTAGTGGGTTAGTGTTTTTTTTAAAAGCTGGTCGGCGCAACATCGTGGGCCGAAGGGCCTGTTCTGCGCTGTAATGTTCTATGTTCTAATGTTCTATGTTCTATGAATACATGTATGGAGAATTGCTGCAGGATTTCTCAGGCAGTAGGACTAATTCAGGGGTGGATGGGATCTGTACAAGACAAATGTGCTGACCCTTAGCAGGATAAAGGCTCGCATCCGGGGAAGTGCCGGAAGATTGGAAAACGGCTAATGTTACACCGCTGTTTAAAAAAGGTAGTAGACAAAAGGCAGGGAATTATAGGCCAGTTAGTTTAACGTCTGTAGTTGGAAAAACACTAGAATCTGTCATCAAAGAAGAAATAGCGAGGCACCTAGAAAAGAATGGTTTGATCGAGCAGACGCAGCACGGGTTCGTTAAGGGGAAGTCGTGTTTGACGAATTTATTGGATTTCTATGAGGATGTGACTAGTGCGGTAGACAGAGGGGAACCGGTGGATGTGGTGTTTTTAGATTTCCAAAAGGCGTTTGATAAGGTGCCTCATAAAAGGTTGCTACAGAAGGTTAGGGTGCACGGAGTTGGGGGTAAGGTGTTAGCGTGGATAGAGGATTGGTTGTCTAATAGGAAGCAGAGAGTTGGTATCAATGGGTGCTATTCTGATTGGCGGTTGGTGACTAGTGGAGTGCCGCAGGGATCGGTGCTGGGGCTTCAACTATTTACCATTTATATAGATGATCTGGAGGAGGGGCTGAGTGTAGGGTGACGAAATTTGCTGATGACACGAAGATGAGTGGTAAAGCAAATTGCACTGAGGGTGTGGAAAGTCTGCAGAGGGATCTGGATAGGCTGAGCGAGTGGGCGAGGACCTGGCAGATGGAGTATAATGTTAGCAAGTGTGAGGTTATCCACTTTGGCAGAAAAAATAAGAAGGGGGATTATTATTTAAAAGGCGAAAAGCTGCAGCATGCCACGGTGCAGAGGGACCTGGGGGTTCTTGTGCATGAGTTGCAAAAACCCAGTCTGCAGGTGCAGCAGGTGATCAAGAAGGCGAATGGGATGTTGGCCTTTATAGCGAGGGGGATAGAATATAAAAGCAGGGAGGTCTTGCTGCAACTGTACAGGGCACTGATGAGGCCGCAGATGGAGTACTGAGTGCAGTTTTGGTCACCGCACTTGCACAAGGATATATTGGCCTTGGAGGGAGTGCAGAGGAGGTTCACTAGGCTGATACCGGAGATGAGGGGGTTGGACTATGAAGAGAGACTAAATAGACTAGGTCTGTACTCGTTGGAGTTTAGAAGGATGAGGGGGGATCTTATAGAGACGTATAAGATAATGAAAGAGTTGGATAGGGTAGAGGTAGAGAGATTCTTCCCGCTTAGAAAGGATAGCAGGACTAGAGGACACAGCCTCAAGATAAAAGGGCGGGGGGGGGGGGGGGCGGGGGGCGCTGCAGTTTAGATCAGAGTTGACAAGGAACTTCTTCAAAGGGTGGTGAATCTCTGGAATTCTCTGCCCATTGAAGTGGTGGAGGCTACCTCGCTAAATATATTCAAGTCACGGGTAGATAGGTTTCTGATAGACAGGGGAATTTAGGGATATGGGGAGAAAGCAGGAAAGTGGAACTGATTCACTTCAGATCAGCCATGATCTTATTGAATGGCGGGGCAAGCTCGAAGGGCTAGATGGCCTACTCCTGCTCCTATTTCTTATGTTCTTACGTTCTTATCCTCAAAGGGAAACTTTCCAGTTGGAAAGGGTTTAAATTAGTAGGTAGGTGGGAATCTGAAGGGAGGGAGGGGAGGGAGGGAAGGGAGGGAGGGGAGGGAGGGGGGGAGGGAGGGGGGGGAGGGAGGGAGGGGGGGAGGGAGGGGGGGAGGGGGAGGGGGGGAGGGTTTGGATTGGAGGGAAGGAAAACCAGTATTAGGAAGTAGAAAGTTAGTATATAGAATTAAAAGGCAGACAAAGCGAAAATGAGCAGCAAATGGGATCAGAATGAAGAATAACATTGAAAAGACAAGGCTAAGGGTATCTACCTGAATGCATGCAGCATTTGCAACAAGCTAGGGTGATTTGAAGGCACAACTAGAGGGAAATTAGATGATTTAATTGCCACTATGGAGATATGCTTACAGGGTGATCAAGACTGGAATCAGAATACTCAAGGATATTTGTCATCAAGGAAGGATAAACAAAAAGGAAAATGTTGTGAGGGTAACGCTGTTAACAAGGGACAAGATCAGCTCATTAGTGTGAAGGGTTCTTAGATTAAAGGATTAAGGTGTAGAATCGGTTTGGGTGGAGCTAAGAAACAAAAAGGGGAAGCAAACAGTAGTGGAAGTTGCTTGTAAGCCACCAAACAGTGGTGGTAATGTTGGGCACAATACAAGTCAGGAAATTAGGGCTACACGTAACACGGACAACCTCAATTTACACACACACTGGATAAACCTAATTACTGCTCATACTGTGGAGGGTGAATTCCTGGAATATGTACAAGAGTTGTTTCTGGAGTAGTACATTGAAAAACCAATGAGGTACCAGGCTATTTTAGATTAGTATTGTGTAATAAGAAAGGGCCAATAACAACCTTGCTAAAAAGGAACATTTCAGAAGTAGGGATGAAAATATAATAGAATTTTGCATTAAGTTTGGATCTGCTACATAAGAACCCTCATGGTAGGTTGGTTGAAAAGGTTAAGGCTCATGGGATACAGGGACAGGTATCTAGATGGATTGAAAACTGGCTAGGTAACAGGAGACAGAGAGTAGTAGTGGAAGGCTCTTTTCTAGCTGGAGGTCTGTCACCAGTGGTGTGCCGCAGGGCTCAGTACTGGGACCTCTTCTATTCGTAATATATATAAATGACTTGGAAGAGGGCGTACGTGGTGTGATCAGCAAGTTTGCAGATGACACAAAGGTGGCAGGATTGGCGGACAGTGAGGAGGAGTGTTAGGCAACACAGCAGGATATAGACAGGCTGGTATATTGGGCAGATAAATGGCAGATGGAATTTAATCCTGATAAATGCGAGGTGATGCATTTTGGAAGGAATAATGTAAAGGGGAGTTACATGTTAAAAGGTAGACCTATTAAGAGTATAGAAATGCAGAGGGACCTGGGAGTGCAAGTGCACAAGTCTTTGAAGGTGGCAACACAGGTGGAGAAGGTTGCGAAGAAAGCTTATGGTATGCTAGCCTTCATAGGAAGGGGTATAGAGTACAAGAGCTACAGTTGTACAGAACGTTGGTTAGACCGCATTTGGAGTACTGCGTCCAGTTCTGGTCACCTTACTACCAGAAGGACGTGGAGACCCTGGAGGGAGTGCAGGGGAGGTTTACCAGGATGCTGCCTGGTGTGGAAGGACTGGGTTATGAGGAAAGATTGGGTAAATTGGGGCTGTTTTCCTTAGAAAGACAGAGATTGAGGGGGGATCTAATAGAGGTGTATAAAATAATGATACAGTAAACAGTGGCAGGCTTTTTCCTAGATTGGAGACAAATATCACAAGGGGCCACAGGCTTAGGGTGAGGGGGGAGAGGTATAACTTGGATGCTATAGGGAGGTTTTTCACACAGAGGGTCATGGGGGTATGGAATGCACTGCCAAGTAAGGTGGTGGAAGCAGGCACACTGGACTTGTTTAAGGTTTACTTAGATAGAAACATGAGCGAAATAGGGATGGAGGCTATAGGAGACTGTTTTAAATAAGGATCAAAGCCTCAGGACGTTCCTGGAAATCAACTGTTACATGTGTTGATGTTTTTCTCTTTTACTCCACAGGTGCGTCGATCCACCTTGTTGTCTAACGAGGGGCATACACGCGGTGGGTCGTGCGTGGGCTACTCTTGGATGTTTCGAGAGTAGCCTAGTACTTTGCGTCATTTGTGTACGCTTAAAACTGGACCAGCAGATGGGCACCACAACAGCTCAGTGACTATCACTGCTAGCTGTGCAGATACATAGATTTGGACCAGCGTGTGTGGGAGTTTGCGCATTCTCCCTGTGGTTGAGTGGGTTTCCTCCCGGTGCTCCAGTTTCCTCCCACACCCCAAAGATGTGCTCTTAGGCTGATTGGTGTAACAAATTGTCCCTAAATTATTCTTCCCTTAATCTGGTTTCCAATGGAGGTACCATAAGCATAGACATGGATCAAGGGTGGAGGAGGAAAAGCACCTTGTTAAGATGGCAGCACGGGCGCGTAGGGCCTGTTTCCTGTGCTGTGTTATTCTTTGTATAAAAACTAGGAGCAGGAGCAGGTCATCTGGCCCTCAAGCCTATCCACCATTCAGTAAGATCATGGCTGATCTTTTTGTGGACTCAGCTCCACTTACCCGCCCACTCACCGTAACCCTTAATTCCTTTACTGTTCAAAAAAATTATCTATCCTTGCCTTAAAAATATTCAATGAAGTTTGATTTGATTTATTATTTTCACATGTATTACTATACAGTGAAAAGTATTTTTCTTGCGCTATACAGACAAAACATACCGTTCATAGAGAAGGAAACGAGAGAGTGCAGAATGTAGTGTTACAGTCATAGCTAGGGTGTAGAAAAAGATCAACACAATGCAAGCTAAGTCCAATCAAAAGTCTGACAGCAGCAGGGAAGAAGCTGTTCTCAAGTCAGTTGGGATGTGACCCTGTATCTTTTTCCCCAATGGAAGAAGGTAGAAGAGAGAATGCTTGGGTACTTGGGGTCCTTAATTATGCTGGCTGCTTTGCTGAGACAGCGGGAAATGTAAACAGAGTAAATGGATGGGAGGCTGGTTTGCGTGATGGATTGGACTACATTCACAACCTTTTGTAGTTCCTTGCGGTCTTGGGCACAGCAGGAGCTATACCAAGCTGTGATCCAACCAGAAAGAATGCTTTCTATGGTGCATCTGTAAAGATTGGTGAGAGTTGTAGCTGACATGCCAAATTTCCTTAGTCTTCTGAGAAAGCAGAGGCGTTGGTGGGCTTTTCTTAATTCTCGGCATGGGGAGACCAGGACAGGTTGCTGGTGACCTGGACACCTAAAAACTTGAAGCTTTCGACCCTTCTACTTTATTCCCATTGATGTAGACAGGGGCATGTTCTCCTTTACACTTCCTGAAGTCGGCGACAATCTCCTTCGTTTTGCTGACATTGAGGGAGAGATTATTGTTGCTACACCAGTTCACCAGATTCTCTATCTCATTCCTGTACTCTGTCGCATCATTATTTAAGGTCCAACTTACTAGTGGTGCTGTCAGCAAACTTGAAAATCGAATTGATGGAGAATCTGGCCAAACAGTTAAAGGTGTATAAGGAGTATAGTAGGGGGCTGAGAACACAGCCTTGTGGGGCACCGGTGTTGAGGATGATCGTGGAGGAGGTGTTGTTGCCTATCCTTACTGATTGTGGTCTGTGAGTTAGGAAGTTCAGGATTCAGTCGCAGAGGGAGATGCCATGACCCAGGCCACGGAGTTTGGAGATGAGTTTCGTGGGAATAATGGAATTGAAGGCTGAGCTGTACTCAATAAATAGGAGTCTGACGTAGGTGTCCTTGTTATCTAGTTGTTCTAGGGCTGAGTGCAGATAGCCTCAGCTCCTTCATTGGGCAGAGAATTCCACAGATTCACAACCCTTTGTGTGAAGAAGTTCCTCCTCAGCTCAGTCCTAAATCTGCTGCCCCTTATTTTGAGGCTATGCCCCCTTGTTCTCATTTCATCTGCCAGTGGAAACAACTCCCCTGCTTCTATCTTATCTATTCCCTTCATAATCTTATATGTTTCTATAAGATCTCCCTTCATTCTTCTGAATTCCAATGAGTATAGTCCCAGTCTACTTTGTCTCTCCTCATAAGTCAACCCTCTCAATTTGGGATCAACCTAGTGAATCTCCTCTGCACCCCCATCAGTGCCAGTATATCCTTCCTTAAGTAAGGAAACCAAAAATGTACATAGTACTCCAGCACCTCATACAGCTGCAACATAGCCCCGCTGTTTTTAAAACTCCATCCCTCTAGCAATTAAGGACAAAATTCCATTTGCCTTCTTCATTACCTGCTGCACCTGCAAACCAACTCCTTGAGATTCCTGCACAAGGACATCCAGGTCCCTCTGCACAGCAGCATGCTGCAATTTTTTACCATTTAAATAATAGTCCATTTTACTGTCATTCCTACCAAAACGGATGACCAAAATGTATATACCTCATCCTGAAGCTGCAGTATTAAATCTGAACAAAGGAAACTATGAAGGTATGAGGGGCAAGTTGGCTACTGTGAAATCATCAAAAGAATTGATGGTAGACAGGCTCTGGCTAATACATAAAGTATTATATGATCTCAAACAAACATACATTCCTCAAAGATATAAAAACTTAACAGGAAAGATGAATCAACCATGGCTAACAAAATAAAGCTTACATTAGATCAGGCTTTCCCAAACTTTTCCAATCACAGAACCCTTTTGACCTCCAACGAATACTGCAGGAACTCCTGAGAAACATTCTTATTGCATTGAAGAGGCAAAACACAAAAAAAGGATCGTTTTCACGCAAAAGTACAAACAGACAAAAACCCAATTTAATCTTTTCTATTCCTTAAGCATATAGGTTTACTATAATTTAGAAGTTCTACTAAAAATATCTTTTGGCCATTTTTAATGGGAAGTGTGTTGCTGGCCTTTTGGTTCAAATGGGAAGAGTGCTGCTAGGATGCTGGATTCTCTCTCACACACACACTGATCTCTCACATTTCCCCAAGGAATCCATCCTGTCTGTTCGCTGCTGGGTCCAATTTCTCTACCCCCACCCCCATCCTCTCTCCCCATCACTTACCCTCTTGCAGACCCTGCTCTCTGAGGCCCTGCTCCCCCCATCGCTCACCCTCTCGCAAGCTCCACTCTCTCCATCACCCACTTTCTTGCGGGCCCTATTCTCCCCATTGCTCACCCTCTCACAGGCCCCTTTCTCCCCATCGCTCACCTTCTTGCAGACCCTGCTCTCCCCATTGCTCACTCACTCTCAGAGCCCTGCTCTCCCCACCGCTCACTCGCTCGCAGAGCCCTGCTCTCCCCACTGCTCACTCTCTCGCAGGCCCCTCCTCTCCCCATCGCTCAGCCTCTCGCAGGCCCCTCTCTCCCCATCGCTCAGCCTCTCGCAGGCCCCTCTCTCCCCATCGCTCAGCCTCTCGCAGGCCCCTCTCTCCCCATCGCTCAGCCTCTCGCAGGCCCCACTCTCCCCATCGCTCAGCCTCTCGCAGGCCCCTCCTCTCCCCATCGCTCAGCCTCTCGCAGGCCCCTCTCTCCCCATCACTCAGCCTCTCGCAGGCCCCTCCTCTCCCCATCACTCAGCCTCTCGCAGGCCCCTCTCTCCCCATCGCTCAGCCTCTCGCAGGCCCCACTCAGGCCCCACTCTCCCCATTGTTCAGGGCCTAGTCTCACTATGGTCCTTGCAGGCCCTAGTCTCACTATGGCTCCTTCACTGCACTCACCCTGATCAATACAAGTTTTGTGCCGTTTCCAGCTTGTCTGATCAGAGGCTAGATTCTGGAGACCAATTTGCCAAAAATAGTCCAAGGATTGGGAGCAATCTGGAATCAAAAAAGGACCAAGAAATTTTTTTAAAAATGGGAAAATAGAATATGAATGCAAGCTAGTGAGAAACAAAGGCGGACTGTATGAGAAAAGGAAAAGGTTAGCAAGGACAAAAAGGATCCTTTACATGCAGACACAGGAAAATTTATCATAGAGATAAGGGATATGGTGGGAAAATTAAACAATTTTGTGTCTATCTTCATGGAGGACAGTACAAAGCAAATCTCCTGGGTACCACGGAACTTATGAAAATGGGGTATGGAAAGAAATCAGTATTACTAAAGAGGAACACTCAAAACCTTTTCTGGATTGAAGGTTGATAAATCCTCTGCACCTAATGAGCTAAATCCTAGAGTGTTGAAGAAGATGGCTATCAAGGTAATGGGTGCATTGATGATTATCCTTCAAAATTCTACAGATTCCTGAAAGGTTCCTACAGGCTGGAAAGTAGGGAATATAACTCCACTATTTTAGAATGGAAAGAGAGGGAGAACAAGGGGCTACAAATCAGTTAGTTTGACATTTGTAGTAGGGAAAATGTTAGAAACTATTATAAAGGGTGCAATAAATAGACATTTCAAAAATAATGGTATGATTGGGCAGACTCAATATGGATTTTTCAATGGGAAATCATGTTTGACATACCTCTGGATGTTACCTGTAGCATAGATAAAGTAGAAGCAGTTTTTGATAAGGTCAGGAAGTCAGCAGATTAGAGCACAAGAGATTGGGGTGGTTAACATGCAGAAAGCAGAGAGTATGAATAACCAGACTATTCTCAGAATGCCTGAGGCTGTGACTAATGGGATATTGCTGAATCAGTGCGATGGTAACATCTGTTCCCTATCTGTATACAGGCAGTCCTCAGACCTATGACATGACTGGCTCCTGAGAACCGTGGTTAAGGTGGAACCGGTTTTCCCTTGGCAGCAATGGGAATTGGTTGCCAAGGCACAATACCTTATTTTCACTAAGTAGTGAAAGGTTTGAGAGAACTTGCTTCAGTATAATTCCTTTACAGGATTGTATTTCCCATTATGTAATAGGGCCTACACTTTCAAAGGCATTTCTATACTATATCTGAGAAGCAATTTGCTCCTCCTAAAGTTGTAAAAGGCTGAATATAAAGGAATTTAACAATTGATAAAAAATCAATTGTTCACTGGTGTGGCATCATAAAGTCAAAACATGGTGTCAAAGCTGTCAATGCTGTCTGTCATAACTCAAACGTCATCAAGTTGAGGAATACACAAATGATTTGGACGTGGGGACCGAATACAATATTTCTGAATTTGCTGATGACACTAAACTAGATGGGAATGAGAGTTGTGAAGAGGTTACAAGGAGGCTGCCAGGGGATTGTGAATGGACAAGAACATGGCATTTGGAATAAAATGCAAGAAGGTGTAAAGTTATCCACTTTGGCGGTAAAAACAGAAAGGCAGAGCATTTCTTTAATGTAAAGAGATTGGGGATGTTGATGTCCAGAAGGATCTGGGTATCCTTGCTCATGAGTCACTAAAAGCTAGCATGCAGGCTCAGCAAGCAATTAAGAAGCCAAATGATATGCTGGCCTTCATCACAAGGGGATTTGAGCATAGGAGAAAAGATTTCTTGCTGCAGTTGTATAGAGCCTTGGTGAGACCACACCTGGAGTACTGCTTACAGTTTTAGTCTCTTCACCAATTGATGAATATATTTGCTTTGGAGGGAGCATAACGGAGGTTAGCCAGACTAATCCCTGGAATGGTGGGATTATTTTATGAGAAGAGATTGAGGAAATTGGATTTGTATTCTCTGGAATTTTGAAGAATGAGAGGTGATTTGATTGAAACTGACAAAATTCTTACAGGGCAGATATAGATAGGATGTTTCCCCTAGCTGGTGAATCTAAAACCAAGGCACACATATCAGAGGTACATCATTTAGACCGTGATGAGGAAGAGGTTCTTGAGGGGTGGTGAATCTTTGGAACTATCTACCCCGGAATTATTGAGCTGGAGGCTAAGCTCCGCCAATGCGACACATCAGCAAGGAAGAGAGTTAGTTGGTCGCTTTATTTCCACAGGCAGGCACATCCCTGAGGATAGAGTCTTCCGATTTGGAAAGTGGTCAGGGATGGGGGTAGGGGGGGTGTGACTGCAGCTGAGGTAGGTAAAGGCATCCAGAGGGCAGAAGTTTCAGCCTCTCCAATTGTCTAACAGGCGTGATGTTTTCTCACCTTGTTTGGAAGTTCATGGGCATTACAAAGTGGTGAGCTAGCTGGCCATGGCATAGAACATAGAACACTACAGCACAAACAGGCCCTTCGGCCCACGAGTTGCGCCGATCACATCAACACCTACCAATCCATAGACCTATCTGTAACCCCCAATCCCATTAAATCCCATATACTCGTCCAGAAGTCTTTTAAAAGACCCCAGCGAGTTTGCCTCCACCACCACTGACGGCAGCTGATTCCATTCACTCACCACCCTCTGAGTGAAAAACTTACCCCTAACATCACTTCTGTACTTGCCTCCCCGCACCTTAAACCTGTGTCCTCTCGTAGCGACCACTTCAACCCTGGGAAATTTCAACTCGTGGGCCGAAGGGCCTGTTTGTGCTGTAGTGTTCTAAATAGCCTCTGAGAATCCACCCTATCTATTCCTCTCAACATTTTATAAACTTCTATCAGGTCGCCTCTCAACCTTCGTCTCTCCAGGGAGAAGAGTCCCAGCTTCCTCAACCTAACTTCATAAGGCATGCCTCCCAGGCCAGGCAACATCCTTGTAAATCTCCTCTGTACCCTTTCAATAGTTTCTACATCCTTCCTACAGTGAGGCAACCAGAACTGTGCACAGTACTCCAAGTGGGGCCTGACAAGGGTCTTATAAAGTTGCAGCATTACCTCCCGATTCCTAAACTCAATCCCTCAATTAATGAAGGCCAGTACACCATACGCCTTCTTGACCACATCCTCCACCTGCGACGCCAATTTAAGAGTCCTGTGGACCCGGACCCCAAGATCCTTCTGCTCTTCAACACTACTAAGACTCCTGCCCTTGATAGTGTACTCGTTCATCCCATTGGTTCTGCCAAAATGGATGACTACACATTTATCCGTGTTGAAGTCCATCTGCCACTTCTCCGCCCAGTCCTGCATCCTATTTATGTCCTGCTGCAACTTTTGACATCCTTCCAGACCACCCACAACACCACCGACCTTTGTGTCATCAGCGAACTTACTTACCCATCCCTCCACTTCCTCATCTAGGTCATTTATGAAAATGACAAACAGCAAGGGTCCTAGAACAGATCCCTGGGGCACTCCACTGGTGACTGACCTCCATGCCGAAAAAGACCCATCCACAACCACTCTCTGCCTTCTGCAGGCAAGCCAGTTCTGGATCCACAAGGCAACAGCCCCTTGGATCCCATGCCCTCTCACCTTCTCAAGAAGTCTTGCATGGGGGACCTTATCAAATGCCTTGCTGAAGTCCATGTATACTGCACTTCCTTCGTCAATGTGTTCAGTCACATTTTCGAAGAACTCAACTAGGCTCATAAGGCACGACCTGCCCTTGACAAATCCATGCTGACTATTTCTGATTATGTCAAACCTCTCCAAATGCTCGTAAATCTTGTCCCTCAGAAGCCTCTCCATCAGCTTACCAACCACTGAGGTCAGACTCACTGGTCGGTAATTTCCCGGGCTATCTCTGTTCCCTTTCTTGAAAATAGGAACCACATCCGCAATCCTCCAATCTTCCGGAACCTCTCCCGTCTCCATTGACGACGCAAAGATCATCGCCAGGGGCTCTGCAATCACTTCCCTCACCTCCCACAGTATCCTGGGGTACATCCCATCTGGTCCTGGTGACTTATCTATCTTGATAGAATTCAAAAGTTCTAACACATCCTCTTCCCTAATATCCACACACTCAATCTTTTCCATCTGCTGCAAATCCGTAGCAAAATCTCCCAGATCAGTTTCCACTGTGAATACTGAGGCAAAGTACTCATTAAGCACCTCTGCCATTTCTTCTGGTTCCACACAGACCTTTCCCCCTTCACCTTTTATAGGTCCTATCCTTTTTCTTCTCATCCTTTTACTTTTCACATATTTATAGAAGGCCTTGGGAATCTCCTTAATCTTACCCGCCAAAGGCCTTCTCATGACCCCTTCTGGCTCTCCTAATTTCCCTTTTAAGCTCCTTTCTACAATCCTTATACTCCTCAAGATCCTTAACATCTCCTAGCTCCCTGAACCTTTTGTACACCTTCCTTTTCCTCCTGACTAGGTTCACCACAGCCTTCGTGCACCACGGTTCCCGCGACCTACCAAAGCCTCCTTGTCTCGTCAGAACGTTGTCATGCAGATCTCCAGACAAACATTCCTTGAATATCCGCCACCTTCCTTCAGTACTTTTCCCTAAGAACGCCTCCTTCCAGTTTATTTGTCCAAGTAACTTCCTGACGTCTTCGTATTTCCCATTACTCCAAACACCTTCCTAGCCTGCCTGATCCTATATTGTGGTACACAAAGCCATTCAAGTGGGGGGAGTACACATGAATGTCATGCAGTCTTTGGGGATTTTGTGCCATCAAGGCTGTTGTGAAATGAGTGAGAAAGGATTTATCGGTGGTGACCATGTCTAGGTGTTTCGGATGGAATACAGTTACTGGAGAACTGATGGGAAGTGAGGAATCCTGCAAAGTGTAAGTAAAGCAGAAAAGATTGCACACAGTCCCACATTTGTTCGAAAAGTAATGTGAGTGCTTGAACTTTTGAGAGATTCATCTTTGTTGAATCAACTATTTAAAGCAAAATTTACTTTTTTACTTGAAGGGCCAACCTGGTCGAGGTGGACAAGATTGAGACACACAGAGAGTGGATAAGGAGCAGTTGTCCCTTGGGGGGAGGGCAAGAGGGGGAGGGGAAGAGGGGGAGGGGAAGAGGAAGAGGGGAAGAGGAAGAGGGGGAGGGCAAGAGGGGGAGGGCAAGAGGGGGAGGGCAAGAGGGGGAGGGCAAGAGGGGGAGGGCAAGAGGGGGAGGGCAAGAGGGGGAGGGGAAGAGGGGGAGGGGAAGAGGGGGAGGGGAAGAGGGGGAGGGGAAGAGGGGGAGGGGAAGAGGGGGAGGGGAAGAGGGGGAGGGGAAGAGGGGGAGGGGAAGAGGGGGAGGGGAAGAGGGGGAGGGGAAGAGGGGGAGGGGAAGAGGGGGAGGGGAAGAGGGGGAGGGGAAGAGGGGGAGGGGAAGAGGGGGAGGGGAAGAGGGGGAGGGGAAGAGGGGGAGGGGAAGAGGGGGAGGGGAAGAGGGGGAGGGGAAGAGGGGGAGGGGAAGAGGGGGAGGGGAAGAGGGGGAGGGGAAGAGGGGGAGGGGAAGAGGGGGAGGGGAAGAGGGGGAGGGGAAGAGGGGGAGGGGAAGAGGGGGAGGGGAAGAGGGGGAGGGGAAGAGGGGGAGGGGAAGAGGGGGAGGGGAAGAGGGGGAGGGGAAGAGGGGGAGGGGAAGAGGGGGAGGGGAAGAGGGGGAGGGGAAGAGGGGGAGGGGAAGAGGGGGAGGGGAAGAGGGGGAGGGGAAGAGGGGGAGGGGAAGAGGGGGAGGGGAAGAGGGGGAGAGGGGAAGAGGGGGAGAGGGGAAGAGGGGGCAGGAGGTGGGGGGGGGGGGGGGAAGTGAGGGAAACCTTCTAACCATGAGGATGGTGACAATTTGGAATTACTTCCTTTGCAGAAGTGTGTAGAGTTTAACATGCTCTCTCCATTATACACCACTACCACATCTTTAAAGTCTGCGTTTCAAGCAACTCAAATACATCATCCTCTCATCATCAGCTTACCAAGCAGTTACTGGTCGATAAGATGCACTGAAACAATCAAACCACAAATTCAGCATGCAGATTAAGATCTGTTAAAAACATTTGTACGCATTTCCTTTGCAGCTATGAAAAGAACAGCAAATGGCCACCTACTGCATTGTAAAACTCTATGATTATGTAGCTGAAATAGATATTCCCTCCAGAAGTATTCTGCACAAAATCTCCAGCATATTTTTCTTTGCAAAAATATACTTTACTCATAGAATATCTAAAAGAACATGACAAGCATTCCAAAATGCAATAATATTCAGATTCTTCACATACATCAAGTAACAATCTGAGGTGCTTCAATACAGTCAAAGAAACATTAAAATGGTCATTAAAAAGGATGCAAAGGTACTTAACAGTTGTCTAAATAGATCAAGTTTCACTCCGAGATGTCATTACAACTGAGATGCATGTAATATTCACTGGATACATTCAAAATCCCTAGCATCACAGGAATTATTTTGAAGTATTTATTTGAGATGAGTAATACCAGAGGGACGCTAACAGAAACCCTAGTGTGCTGCAAATATTTTATGATACTAACATCACTCATATTCTCAAAACGGAATTTGTCTTCAGCAACATCTCAAAGTAAAATCATTTTGAAAAGTAAACTCCCATCAAAAAAAACTAATCAAAACTCATGCAATAGGAGAACAAGCTAAGTAACGTATGCCACTGTGCTAAACTTGATCGCTGGCCTGATTTGTGTTAGATAACCTGAGCTAGGCCTGCAATGAAACATTCGGTCTGGATCGAGGTACCATCAGGTACCTTGAGCCTAAAACCTGCAGGCTACAAAAGTACTCAGGCTGTGTACTGTTCTAGAATCACAGAAACCCTACAGTACAGAAAGAGGATATTTGGCCCATCGAGTCTGCACCGTCTACAATCCCACCCAGACCCTACCCCCATATCCCTACATATTTACCCACTAATCCTTCTAACTTACACATCTCAGGATACTAAGGGCAATTTTTTTTTCTGCATGGCTAATCAACCTAACCCGCATATCTTTGGACTGTGGAAGGAAACCGGAGCACCTGGAGGAAACCCACACAGACACGAGGAGAATGTGCAAACTCCACACAGAGAGTGACCCAAGCCAGGAATCGAATCCAGGTCCCTGGAGCTGTGAAGCAGCAGTGCTGACCACTGTGCTACCGTGCTGCCCCCATCACCCTATTATAGAAAGACTATTATTAAACTAGAAAGAGTGCAGAAAAGATTTACTAGGATGCTGCTGGGACTTGAGGATTTGAGTTATAAGGAGAGGCTGGATAGACTGGGAATTTTTTTTCTCTGGAGCATAGGAGGCTGAGGGGTGATCTTATAGAGGTCTATAAAATAATGAGGGGCACAGGTCAGTTAGACAGTCAATATCTTTTACCAGAGATAAGGGAGTCTAAAACTAGAGGGAATAGGTTTAAAGTGAGAGGGGAGTGATACAAAAGTGTCTAGAGGGGCAATTTTTTCACACAGAGGGTGGTGAGTGTCTGGAACAAGCTGCCAGAGGTAGTAGCAGAGGCAGGAACAATTTTGTCTTTTAAAAAGCATTTAGACAGTTACATGGGTAAGATGGCTATAGAGGGATATGGGCCAAATGTGGGCAATTGGGATTACCTTCAGGATTAAAAAAAAAGGCAGCATGGTCAAGTTGGGTCAAAGGGCCTCTTTCCAAGCTGGAAACCTCTATTGACTCTATGAGGCTAACAACCAGGAAGACTGGGCAGGCAGGAGAGCAACAAACATACAGCAATAGAGAAAGAGAAAACATGGGCAAAGCGGGAAGAGTCCTGTTTAAGGGAAAGAGCAAGAGAACAAAATGGGTCACCAGACCTTCAGCTAAGGTGGTGTAGCCAAGAGGAAGGGGGAAGGAAGCTTGCCATGACTAAGTAAATTGAACAGAACAAAAGCATTAGCAAAAAAAAACCCACAGGCAATAAACTAAATTCAATAATGTTGCTCTCCAGTGCTACAGAAGTGTACACACCTGAAGTGCTAACCTGTATTTTCTATTCATGGATACTAATTATTATGCTCTGGATTTCAGACACTTTGATCTCATCAATATTTAAATTGATATTTGGCAGTTAGAGATAGTTAGCTTTGAGGGGAAGAAATGGATTGATTTAATTGATTGTGAAGCATCTTGGAAGATTTCATTACATTGAAGGTGCTATATAAATATAAAATACTGTTGAATAAAACTACTTTGATTCATCCACCACTTAAGTATTAGTATTTACTTCAGCCAAGCACTAATTCTTGTCCCAAGCACTTGTAACATCCAAGGCTGAACACAAAGTTCTATGCAACAATTATAAAGATTGCAAAAAATTTTAGGTCAGCAAAATACTAATTTTGACTTAACATTCAATGTTTATCTAAAAGCATTATTGTTTTACACAAGCAGCCTAATTCAACTGTACAAATGAAATTCCACGACAGGAACGAGAGAAAAACCTTAAATCAGAATACAATTCCTGTCTGCATCTATAAGCCACTGGACCTTATCAAGCTCTCTCACTATCCTATCTCTAGCCTGTTGTCTACAACAATGAATTACTACAACTCTGAACAACGACTAACAAATGGCAGAAGATAATAGTTTCATACATAAGAGAAATCTGAACTTACAAATCTTGTGTACCTCTGTGGTGTGATCATTCACTTCCCACTGCCGCAAGATATCTATCAAGTTGACAGTGAAAATTGTGGATCTTTGGAGTACAGCTACTTCCCCTGGTTGTACGCAGCTTCCACTCAGTTTCAAATACAAAGAGGAAGTCAGAAAAGCATCACTGACTTGTCAACGTCACAACAGCTGCCTCACATACATAGTAAGTATCTGAGGAAATAAACACATATCATGGTTACTGTTGCTTACTTTTACTATAGGGAATATATACAATTAAACAAATACTACTTTTCTCTCTCAGTTTGAACATTGAGGAATACCAATTTGATCAACATTTCATTTGGTAATTCTTACCAAAAAGGTGATGTTTCCGACTCTCTCAAGAAATACTCACTGCTCAGAGATCAGGGAGCCATCTTTAAAAAGGGCACACCAATCACAATCTGAGCAAACCAGCCCCCCTCCGCCCCGAAAAGTCTCGGGGTTAGTGCCCTCCCCGCTCACGATCAGAGTCAGTGCTTTTCTACCCCACATCACTGATCATTGGCCCCTGTTTCCCTCCCACCACCCCCATCATCACAGATTGGCATGATGCAAACCTGTGCCAAGGGGCAGTGCCAGGGGCATTTCCAAGCCACTGCCTTGCCATGCCCCTCTCCTCCAGAGTCTTGAGCAAGGGTTTTGACAAGGTACTGCATGGTAGGTTGCTGCATAAGGTTAAATCTCACAGGATCCAGGGTGAGGTATCTAAATGGATACAAAACTGGCTTCTGTCAGGTGGTTGTAGAGAGCTGTTTTTCAAACCGGAGGCCTGTGACCAGCGGTGTGCCTCAGAGATCAGTGCTGGGCCCACTGTTATTTGTCATTTATATTAATGATTTGGATGAGAATATCAGAAGCATGGTTAGTAAGTTTGCAGATGACACCAAGATTGGTGGCATAGTGGACAGTGAAGAAAGTTATCTCCAATTGTAACAGGATCTTGATCAATTGGGCCAGTGGGTTAACGAATGGCAGATGGAGTTTAATTTAGGCAAAAACGAGGTAATGCATTTTGGTAGATTGAACAAGGGCAGGACTTACTCACTTAGTGATAGGGCACTGGGGAGAGTTACAGAACCATGAGATCTTGGGGTACATGTTCATAGCTCCTTGAAAGTGGAGTCACAGGTGGACAGAGTGGTGAAGAAGGCATTCAGCATGCTCGGTTCCATCGGTCAGAACATTGAATATAGGAGTTGGGATGTCTTGTTGAAGTTGTACAAGACATTGGTGAGGCCAGAATTGAAATACAGTGCGCAATTCTGCTCACCCTATTATAGAAAGGATATTATTAAACTAGAAAGAGTTCAGAAAAGATTTACTAGGATGCTACTGGGACTTGATGGATTGAGTTATAAGGAGAGGCTGAATAGACTGGGACTTTTTCCTCTGGAATGCAGGGGGCTGAGGGGTGACCTTTTAGAGATCTATAAAAATAATGAGGGGCATAAACAAGGTAGATAGACAATATCTTTTCCCAAAGGTAGGAGAGTCTAAAACTAGAGGGCATAGGTTTAAAGTGAGAGGGGAGAGAAAAAAAAGTGTCCAGAGGGGCAATTTTTTCACACAGAGGATGGTGAGTGTCTGGAACAAGCTGCCAGAGGTAGTAGTAGAGGCGGATGTAATTTTATCTTTTAAAAAGCATTTAGATAGTTACATGGGTACAATGGTATAGAGGGATATGGGTCAAATGCAGGCAACTGGAATTAGCTTAGGGGTTTTAAAAACAAAAGGGCGTCATGGACAAGTTGATGTTGAAACTTATGTTGAGGCCAGATGACCCTTTGTCCAACTTTGACAAAGGATCATCTGGACTCGAGACGTCAGCTCTTTTCTCTCCTTACAGATGCCGCCAGACCTGCAGAGATTTTCCACATTTTTTCTTCTGGTTTCAGATTCCAGCATCTGCAGTATTTTGCTTTTATTTGAATTGATTTGATTTATTGTTGTCATTTGTATTAGTATACATTATTACTTATAATTATTATAATTAGTATACTAATACCTGCATTACTATCCTCTTCAACTCGATTTTCACCATAGTGAGTCAGATCTCAAACAATGATGAGACAGAGTAGAGGAATGAGATAGAGAATCTGGTGAATTGGTGCAGCAGCAATAATCTCTCCCACAATGTCAACAAAACGAAAGAGATCGTCATCAACTTCAGAAGGCATAGAGGAGAACATGTCCTGTCGTCATCAATGAGGACAAAGTAGAAAGGGTCGAGAGCTTCAAGTTTTTAGGTGTCCAGATCACCAACAACCTGTCCTTGTCCCTTCGTGCCAACACTACAGTTAAGAAAGCCCATCAACGCCTCTGCTTTCTCAGAAGACTAAGGAAATTTGACAAGTTAGCTACAACTCCCACCAACATTTACAGAAGCACCATAGAAAGCATTCTTTCTGGTCGTATCACAGTTTGGTATGGGCTCCTGCTCTGCCCAAGACCGCAAGGAACTACAAAAGGTCAGGAATGTAGCTCAATCCATCACGCAAACCAGCCTCCCATCCATTGACTCTGTCTACACTTCCCGCAGCCAGTATAATTAAGGACGCCATCCACCCCAGACATTCTCTCTTTTCACGTTCTTCTATCCAGAAAAAGATAGAAAAGTCTGAGGTCACGTACCAACCAACTCAAGAACAGCTTCTTCCCTGCTGCTGTCAGACTTTTGATGGACTTATCCTGCATTAAGTTGAACTTTCTCTACACCTTAGCTATGACTGTAACACTACATTCTGCACTCACTTGTTTCCTTCTCTATGAACGGTATGCTTTGTCTGTACAGCGTGCAAGAAACAATACCTTTCACTGTACGTTAACATATGTGACAATAATAATAAATCAAACAGTGAAAAATATTGTTTCTTGCAAGCTTTACATACTGTTCGTAGAGAAGGAAAGGAGAGTGCAGAATGTAGTGTTACAGTCACAGCTGGGCGTTGAGAAAAATCAACTTAATGCAAACTAAGTCCATTCAAAAGTCTGATGTCAGCAGGGAAGAAGCTGTTTTTGAGTCGGTTGGTACATGTCCTCAGACTTTTGTATCTTTTTCCCGATGGAAGAAGCTGGAAGAGAGTACGTCCTGGTGCATGAGGAGAGCTTTGAACTAAAGATTTTCAGCTGTTGTAGAATTTCCTCACAAACTAGGGCTGTATTTCTGGGAGTTTACAAGATTGAGGATGATTTGATCGAAGTTTCGGAGATGTTAAGGGGAACAAATATAGAAGGTAGATACTGTTTGCTGTTTACAGAACATAGAACCAGAGGATATAGTCTAAAAATTAGAGTCAGGCCTTGGAGGAGTGAAGCTGGACATGGAAAAGTTGTTTGGAGCTACCTGCTGCAAATGGCAAGATCAGAAGTTATTTTTAAATCTTACGTTGACAAACTTTTGTAGAGCTAAAGTCTCAAGGGATATGGGACACAGTTACTGTTAGGTCACAGATCACCTATGATCTTACTGAATTAAAGGACAATCTTGAGGAGCAAAATGGTCTCCTCCTACTCCTATGTCCATAGGACCACAGAACCCTATAGTCTAGAAAGAGGCCATTAGCCCAGAGTCTCCATCAACTCTCCAAAAGAGCACCTTACCCAGGCCCACCCCTCCAGCTATCCCAACACCACCTGGCATTTACTATAGCTAATCCACCTAACCTGCACATCTTTGGACTGTGGGAAACCCACACAGGCAACAGGGGAGAATGTGAAAACATCACACAGTCACACAAGGCTGGAATCCCCGGCACTGTGGACCAGTAGTGCTAACCACAGTGTCACAATGCTGCACTTTGTCCTTCGGGACTATAGTATTTTAAATTTATAATTGAAACCAAAGTGATGTTATTTTCTCCCAGGTTTCAAGGAATGATTCAGTAGTATCTGAACTAAAGTCAACCGCAACTAAAATGGCTTTCAAAGTGCAAGTTACATGCCTCATACCACAATGTTTCAATAATGTTGAATATTTTTGTTCTAAGGAGTTTAATGATGATGCTTCTTAAAAATAGTGTACTGTGAATAATTTAGAATTTACTGGGATAAGTCAATCTGAAAGTAAATTCACTTTTTTTCCTCAACTTCCTTACTCGTTGGCAGATTTCGTTGTCAGCTGTCATAAGAACATGAGAAATAGGAGCAGGAGTAGGCCATCTAGCCCTTCGAGCCTCAGTTCCACTTTCCCGCTTTCTCCTCATAACCCTGTCTATCAAAAACCTATCTACCCATGACTTCAATATATTTAGCAAGGCAGCCTCCACCACTTCAATGGGCAGAGATTCACTACCCTTTGAGTGAAGAAGTTCCTCCTCAACTCCAATCTAAACTGCACCCCCCCCCCCTTATCTTGAGGCTGTGTCCTCTCGTCCTGCTATCCTTTCTAAGCGGGAAGAATCTCTCTACCTCTACCCTATCCATCCCCTTCATTACCTTATACGTCTCGATAAGGTCCCCCCTCATCCTTCTAAACTCCAACAAGTACAGACCCAGTCTATTTAGTCTCTCTTCATAGCCCAACCCCCTCATCTCCGGTATCAGCCTAGTGAACCTCGTCTGCACTCGCCCAAGGCCAAAATATCCTTGCGCAAGTGCGGTGACCAAAACTGCACACAGTACTCCAGCTGCGGCCTCACCAGTACCCTGTACAGTTGTAGCAAGACCTTCCTACTTTTATATTCTATCTCCCTCCTATAAAGGCCAGCATTCCAAAAGGCCAAACTGTCAGCAGTTTGATCCAAACATCACTGCAAGTACTGAACACGGAAGAATTAGTAACAATCAGACTGTCATGTTATTCTAGCAAGAAACAGACTTTCCAGAAATCGAAGCAATCATTCACTTAATGATCCATTCCACGCAAACAAAATTGTTTGAGCTACTGCAGTGAGCAATGCCCATGAAATTATGTGAACGCAAGAACCTTTAAACATTGGAAATAAAAGAAAGAAATACTGGTCCAGTAATGGCACTGTGATATTAGCAAATTAATGCTGAAGCATTTGTCTGACATTCCCATTGTTAATTTAGCTAAGGTGTTGAGTTACTTATTTTAAAATAAAATATTTTAAAAATAGCAATCAGTGAATTTGTAACAAGCACAGTAAAGCTTCATGTGCTGAAATCCTGAGGTTTAATATCGGAATTGTAGCAGAACCATGTAATGTTGCACTTGATTTCCCACAAAACCAACTGCCATCAGAACAGAGAGAGAGAGAGATTGATTTTTTTGTATACAAGTCCTTGAAGCACAATTTGGTAAATTAGTTACCACAGGCCATCTCAATTAGTGCCCTGGAGGAAGGAACCAAAAATCAATTGTATGTCTGTACTGACTGAGGAATGGTTTGCAAAAAGTAAAAAGACACTTAATACTGAGGCATATTATTGAGACAGTCCTGGCTAAATGGCCATCTTCTACTCCTGTACGTTTTGTTTTAAAGCCAGATATGTATAATCAAAGAATATGTAATAAAAGGTAGGTAAATGTATTCAAGGTGTTGATCAACCATGATCTAACCGAATCATGGAAAAGGAAGAGAGACTGTCTAGAGTGTACGGGTCTTTAATTATGCTGGCTGCTTTGCCAAAGGTAGCGGGAAGTGTAGACAGAGTCAATGGATGAGAGGCTGGTTTGTGTGATGGACTGGGCTACATTCACAACCCTTTTGTAGTTTCTTGCGGTCTTAGGCAAAGCATAAGAACGTAAGAAATAGGAGCAGGAGAAGGCCATCTAGCCCTTCGAGCCTGCCCCACCATTCAATAAGATCATGGCTGATCTGAAGTGGATCAGTCCCACTTTCCCACTTTCTCCCCATAACCCTTAAATCCCTTGTCTGTCAAAAACGTATCTACCCGTGACTTATATTTAGCGAGGTAGCCTCCACCACTTCAACGGGCAGAGAATTCCAGAGATTCACCACCCTTTGAGTGAAGAAGTTCCTCCTCAACTCCGTTCTAAACTGTCCCCCGCTTATCTTGAGGCTGTGCCCTCTAGTCCTGCTGTCCTTTCTAAGCGGGAAGAATCTATCTACCTCTACCCGATCCATCCCCTTCATTATCTTATACGTCTCTATAAGATCCCCCCTCATCCTTCTAAACTCCAACGAGTACAGACCCAGTCTATGTCTAGCAGGAGCCATATCAAGCTGTGGCTAATGGGAATAGATGGGTCATTTTCAAGTTGACAATTGTAACTCGTGGAATGATACTGGGCCTCAATTATTTACAATCTGCATTAACAATTTTGATGAAGGAACAGTGTGTGTATTACAACCAAGTATGCTGAGGACTCAGTCCGTGTCTATATATGCCCTGTTTGTGAACTCAACCCTCTATTCACCTGATGAAGGAGCAGTGCTCCAAAAGCTTGTGCTACCAAATAAACCAAATAACTTGATGTTGTGAGGCTTCTTACTGTGCCTGCCCCAGTCCAATGCCAGTATCTCTACATCATATATTAATGAATCAGAGCCATGAATTAAAATTCCACACACACATATAAAGCCTTGTTTCAGCAATGAAAATCATGAAACTACCAGATAATTGTGAAAACTCATCTGGTTCACACATGTCCTTAGGAAAGGATATGCCCAGTCTTTTCTTAGTTTGCCTTATATATGTGACTCCAAACTCACAACAAAGTGGTTAAATCTTATCTACTCTCTGAAATTACTTTGAAAGCTACTCAGTTGAATTCAAGGGGCCTCACCACTGCTTTCTCAAAAGCAATTAAGGATGGGCAATAAATAATGACCTTACCAACGATGCCCACATCCTATGAAATGCACAGAAAAAGATCCCAGATGAACAATATTTTGCAATTCACACAAAGAATCTATTATTAAAACATATTAAGTATTTATGGCTACAATGAATAATGCAAAAACTTTTGTGGAATGATGTTGATAAGTCACAAAAGAGTGTATGAATATTTCAGTCTGACAGCTATGACTAAAACAGTAAAAGAAGGGTGCTGAAAATGCAAGCTAAAATAGCTATCATTGGTTATTTTACCTAATTTTCTGTTTTCAACGAGAGAAACGCCAAGAGGATAGCATCTTTTACGAGGGAGCCAACAGCTTTGTTGAACATTGCGGCTGTGACCAACAATTGTAATTTATAACAAGTATTAATTGTGGCAAAAATAGTAATTTAAAATAAAGTTCAATTGCAAAAAATTGTTGGCAACTTATCTAATCCCTACATAAATGTTTTTTTATTCAAAAGAGAAAATGCTGTAAAATCTCAGCAGGTCTGGCAGCATCTGTAAGGAGAGAAAAGAGCTGATGCTTCGAGTCCAGATGGCTGTTTGACAAAGCTAAAAGGCAGAGGAAGTGGGAGTTACTGATACTGCAGTTTGAGGGAAAGGAAGATGAGTCATAGTCACAGAAAACAGGGGAAAAGGCTACTAATGGTAGATCGTACAGAAAATAGAAGGTGTGAATGGCCAAAAGGTAGAGAAGCCGAAATCACAGGGTAAAGTGTGACAGACGGGGGGGGGGGTCGTCGGTCAGTCGGAGAATGGGTGGGAGAGAGATAAAATGGAGAAAAGGGGGAAATAAAGGGGGAGAAAAGGTAAGGAAAGGGGGATAAAATAGGAGGAAAAAAAAAGGGTCAGAGAAAAGAAAAATGAAGAATGACAATAGAGAAGGAAAAGGTAGAGAACAGTTAAAAATTAAATGAAATTAAAACAAAGGGGTCAAGGTAGGGTAAAGCTAATCATCTGAAGTTGCTGAAATCAATGTTAAAACAGAAAGGCTGTAAAGAGCCTAGCCAGAAGATGAGATGTTGTTCCTCTAGTTTGTGTTGAGCTTCAATGGAACATTGCAGTAGGGCAAAGGCAGACATGTGGGCACAGGAGCAGGATTGTGTGTTAAAATGGCAAACAACCATAAGGTCAGGGTCCTGATTGCACACAGACCGAAAGTGCTCAGCAAAGCGATCACCCAGTCTACATTTGGACTCTCTGATATAAAGGAGACCACATCTCCTTAGGAATGAGTTCCAAATGTAAATTTCTGAGCCAAGATGACCTTGAGAACCACTGGTGTCAAATGCCCATCAATACAACTGGGACTCACCTCCTCCACCATCAATATGCACAAATCAGCCATGGCCTCTGCAGAAGGTAGAAACTACTAACACAACATCTCAAGGTAGCTCATCTATAGTCTGTACAACCTGGCGACCGAGTACTGGGTTTCCACATCAGTCTCTGCTCTAGGTCTCATCTACAGCTTCTCCACCACCAGTTGCCCCTGTAGATGGCTAGGAGGTGGCTGATGTCCATCTCCATTTGTCCACCTCCCTCCCTCTCAGGTTCACCTCCTCACTGGAAGAAACACCTTCAGATTGCATGATCCCCACATAATCTGGGCAATGTCATCGAGTCATAGTCATAGAGGTTTTCAATAGGGAAACAGGCCCTTCAGCCCAACTTGTCCATGCCACCCTTCTTTTTAAAACCTGTAAGCTAATCCCAATTGCCTGCATTTGGCCCAAGTAACTTTACATGGTTGTAGAAATGCCACCCAGTTCTTCCAACTGCTCAAGAGGCCTCAAGCCAAAACAAACAATTGCCATTGTCCTTCTTTGCAATTAAATGAAAAAGTATCCATGAACGACTTAACGGAATGCCCATGCCACTTCCAAAGTCACTTGTGCACTGCTTGCAAAATTTTGAGGCACTTGTAAAAATCACAGTGATCTCAATTTATCAAATGGCTTCCGACTGCAGTGGAGTACTCCCCTCACCTCCCACCATAATGATTGTGGGCCTCTGATCATTTTCTGCCCTCCCCACTTCCCTTCAAGCCTGCTCAGCCATTTAAATAAGTTCATGACTGATTGGAGGAAAGGCAAATTGTGCGGAGGGTGTGGAGAGTCTACAGAAGGATCTAGATAGGCTGGGCGAATGGGCCAGGAAATGGCAAATGGAATTTAATGTTGGCAAGTGCGAGGTGGTTCACTTTGGTAGGAATAATGGTAGGAAGGATTATCACTTACGTGGCGAAAAACTGCAGCAGGCGACGGTGCAGAGGGACCTCGGGGTCCTTGTGCATGAGTCGCAAAAACCCAGCTTGCAGGTGATCAGGAAGGCGAATGGGATGCTGGCCTTCATAGCGAGGGGGATTGAATATAAAAGTAGGGAGGTCTTGCTGCGGTTGTATAGGGCATTGGTGAGGCCGCAGCTGGAGTACTGTGTGCAGTTTTGGGTGCCATACTTACGCAAGGATATTTTGGCCTTGGAGGGAGTGCAGAGGAGGTTTACTAGGCTGATGCCGGAATTGACGGGGTTGAGCTATGAGGAGAGGCTGAATAAACTAGGCTTGCACTTGTTAGAGTTTAGAAGAATGAGGGGAGATCTCATTGAGACGTATAAGATGATGAACGGGATGGATAGGATAGAGGTGGAGAGACTCTTCTCGCTCAGAAAGGATAATAGGACTAAGGGGCACAGCCTCAAGATAAAGGGGGGGGGGGCAGTTTAGAATGGAGTCGAGGAGGAACTTCTTCACTCAAAGGGTGGTGAATCTCAGGAATTCTCTGCCCGTTGAAGTGGTGGAGGCTGCCTCGCTAAATATTTTTAAGACGCGGGTTGATGGGTTTTTGATAAGAGAGGGGATTAAGGGTTATGGGGAGAGGGCGGGATTGTGGAACTGAGCCACGACAGATCAGCCATGATCTTATTGAATGGCGGGGCAGGCTCGAAGGGCTAGATGGCCTACTCCTGCTCCTATTTCTTATGTTCTTATGACTGGGGCCTTAACTCCACATTTCACAAAACCTACCTTTCCACACCTTGTTAGTCATGGATCCATCGACCTTCACCTTAAAATGTGCAATAACCCTGCATTCAGTGCATTCCAAAGATTCATGACCCTCAGAGAAAAAAATTTCTCATCTGTCTTAAATGGAATGCTCTTTATTATTAAGCTGTGTCCCCTAGCTTAGTCTCTCCCACAGGGGAAAACATTCTTTCAACATCCACCCTATTAAGTCCCCTCACAATCTTATATGCTTCAATAAGAACATTTTTCAACCTTCTAAACACCAATGGACATAGGTCCAGCCTGTCCAACCTTTCCTCATAAGATAACACTTCCGTCTAACAAACTTCTCTGAACAACTTCAAACGCATTTATATCCTTTCTTAAATAGGGAGCCCAAAAGTAAAATCCTGCTAGTTTTACTTCCTAGAATTATGCCCACCACTCCCCTCAATTCTTTCCAGCACGAGAATGTCCTTTTAAAGGGAATATGCTTTCCAAAAGGCATCTGAAGTAGTCCCACATAACAGGCTTCTCAGCAAAGTTGAAGGCTATGGAATGAAAAGGGACAGATCCAAAATTGACCAAGTGACAGCATACAAAGACATGATGATCCATTCCTTTTTAGGAATGACGGTAGATATTTGTATAGAGGCTTCCTCAGATGTTAATATTGGTACCACTGCTTATCTATATTAATGACCTAGTCTGTTCAGCTTATTAAGTAATGTGTTTTCAGGAAGGAAACTTGCTGCTTGGTCTATGTGTGACCCCTGCCCTACACTAATGTAGGGGAAACTTAATTGCCCCAGATATGGTCTAACGAGCCAGTCAGCAGAATCAAAATTGCACCATCTTTTTCAGCAGTTGGCTATACACTTTGGTTTTTCCAGAGACTTGTGTGCATGGAAGTATGCACGTCGCCAAACATTCTATCATTTTATGACCTACAACAACTAAACGATAACATACTCCTTTAGCTATAAAGTTCTTTAAGATATTTGAGATTGTAAAAGGTGCTTCATAAACACTATTATTTTTCTTTAATTCAGTTCAGTAAATTCAGAATGTCCTCATTGGGCTGGAAAGCAGTGATGAGTCATACCACAATTAGATTCCAAAGAAACACAGTACCGGATAACCAATCCTTTTCTCAGAGCAATTAAACAAAAAGATGTAGCCACTTTAATGACTAACTGTATTTATTATGCATCTATTATCTTCCGTTATTTGCAAACCAAAAATCCAAAATGGTATTTTAAAAATTCTAACTTTTTACCCGCCTGCTCCCCATAACCTTTAATTCCCTTATCGATCGGAAATCTACCTGTGACTTAAACATATTCAACAAGGTAGCCTCCACCGCTTCAATGGGCAGAGAATTCCAGAGATTCACGACCCTCTGAGAAGGAGTTCCTCCTCAGCTCTGTTCTAAACTGACTCCCCCTTATTTTGAGGCTGTGTCCTCTAGCTCTTGTTTCCTTTCTAAGTGGAAAGAATCTCTCTGCCTCTACCCTATCTAGCCCCCCCTTCATTATATGTCTCTATAAGATCACCCCTCAGCCTTCTAAACTCCAATGAGTACAGGCCCAATCTACTCAATCTCTCATCATAAGCTAACCCCCTCATCTCCGGTATCAACCTGGTGAACCTTCTCTGCACTCCCTCCAAGGCCAATATATCATTTTGCAAATAAGGGGACCAAAATTGCACACAATACTCTAGTTGTGGCCTCACCAGTACCTTGTACAATTGTAGCAAGACCTCCCTGCTTTTATACTCCATCCCCCGGCGATAAAGGCCAACATTCCATTTGCCTTCACCTGCTGCACCTGCAGATGGAGTTGTTGTAAATCATGTACAAGGACCCCCAGGTCCCTCTGCACAGTAGCATGTTGTAAGACAATAAATGGTGAGTTATATGTTATTATTTGTTAAGTCTGAGACTACCGGGGAGGTAGCTGCATAGAAGTCACACAGACAGGCAAGCCACAGAAACAACAGGGTTTATTAATGAACTGTAATTGTTGCACTCTAGCCCTCGAGTGACTTTAGGGGCGTTATCTCAGGTGGGTCACCTGGCCCTGCCCCATATACATAACACCCCTCCCTCCTAAATAGCAATCCCCATCCAGAAATAACAAGTAACTACTTACACATTACAGACAGTAACAATATTCATTTGACATTATATAGACACAATCAATCTGTCCAGAGACTGATGGTCGACGATGTTCTTTCCTGAGAGCTGGAACTGGCCTTCAATCCCTCTCCCGTGGTCGTGGCTCCAATGATTTTTCCATACACACAATATCAGTCACTACTTCCGGTGTTCCCGGCTCATCAGCCAAAGGTGTAGCTCTGGGTCCCCTGCTCCCTTTCTCAGGAACCTCTGCCAGTTGTGGCTAAACCGTCTCTATCTCCGCAATCGGTGTTTCCACTCCTTGATATGGTGCCGCCTGTAGTTGGTGTGCATGTCTATGCCAAAGCAACTCGTCTTGTATCTCCACAGTGTAGGACAGGGTTCCAGTCTTGGCTGGTATTACTGCCGGAATCCACTTCCTCGCCGGCATGTGGCTCCTCACTGGAACTACTTTGTCCTTTTGAAAGGTTCTCAGTTTTGCATGTTGGACTCACCAATCCATCTGCCTCTCTTGACCTCTCTCCACCACTCGCCTGGTCTCTTCCAGCCTCAGTAAATTGAACATTGTATGTAACTGTGTTCCCATCATCAATGTCACCGGGGGTGCATTTTGCCGTTACTTGCGGCGTTTCTCGATACATATTTAAAAATTGGTTCTCTTTGCCTCAACAACTCTTCCCCCTTTGACCCCTCCAAGGAGTATTTTACCAACTGCACAAACCACTCCGCTGGATCATTCAGTGCCAGATGATATGGTGCAGATTTTATGTCGCATGCCATGCAGTTCTACATACTGTTTAAATTCCTGTGGCACAAACAAACAACAGCCCATTATCACTTACCACTTCCTCAGGTAACCAAACCTTGTGAACATGTCATTAAGCCTGTCCAGGGTCACTTCTATGCTAGTTGCTTTTATGCACATCACCTCTGGCCACAGAGGCTGCGTCCGCAGCCACTAGTAACATGCAGTTTTTCACTGGCCCAGCGAAATCAATATGGACGTGTTCCCTCGGTTCTTCTGCTAGTGGTGCTTTTCGAATTTGGGAGCATGCTACATGTGCTCCTGCTTTCTCTTGTGTGTTAGCATCAATGCTTGGCCACCTCTTTCATTCATATCATCCCTGGGTGCACTTGGTGTAGCTGCTCCAGAACCTAGTTCCTCAATGCAGATGGGATGACGACCTGCGTATCCCACAACAAGCAGCCATTCAGTACCGACATTTCTCACTGTTAATTCTAACAAAGCCTCAACTCTGGGTCCTCCTCCTGATAAGTCAGCCCCCCTCTGGACGATGGGATCTTCTCTTGCGGCTGTCGTCGGAACTTTATGTTCTTGCAAAAAGATGCATTCTCTTCACTGTTTCCTTGGAATCCTCCCTTCCTTGGCGAGGGCAGTCTCAATAATGTGTTGGTCTGGCTGGCAATAACGGATCTCATACAAATGTCCTGACAAGATCAAGGCCCACCTTTGCTGTCTCATGGCCGTCATTGATGGAACACCTGATTAGAGACCCAAAATTCTGAGTGATCTATGATCTGTCAAATGGACAAATTTCTGGCCATACAGGAATTGGTGAAACGTCACCAGAGGAAAAATGATACTCAGTGCTTCCTTCTTTATTTGGGCATAATTTCCCTCTGCCTGAGAGAGTGATGCAATGTGAAAGTGATGGGTCTACCTTCCCCATTGTCCATCACGCCGGTGAGAACTGCTCCCATCCCATATGACGACAGGTTATATGCCAGCTGAATAGCTAACTTTGGGTTGAAGTGTCACAAAACCCCAGATGCCTTTAATGCATCCTTTGCCAGTTGGTAGGCCTTCCCACATTCCGGCATCCACTGCCACATCTGATATTTCATTAGTAATCAACGCACAGACTTCAATAACATCACCTAATCCAGCACAAATTTGCAATAATAATTGATCAATCCCAGAAAGGACCTCAACTGGGACATATTCCCCGATCTGGGTGCCTTCATAATAGCTTGCAGTTTCTTTGGCATTCTATGCAAACTCCCACCATCGATGACGTGGCCCAATCACTCTACTGAGTCGTTGAAAAATTCGCATTTGCCTCTCCTTATTTGGAGGCCATATTCTTGCAGTGTGTCTCCTCCAGATTGCAAAGAAAAAACAAAGAAAATTACAGCATAGGAACAGGCTTTCAGCCTTCCAAGCCTGCACCATGCTGCCCAACTGAACTAAAACCCACTACACTTCCGAGAACCATATCCACCTATTCCCATCCTATTCATCTATTTGTCAAGACACCCCTTAAAACTCACTATCATATCCGCTTCCATCACCTCCTACCCAAATTACGTAAATGCTCCTTGTCAGTGGCACCTGTGATTAATATGTCATCTAAGTGACACTGCAGTCCCTGAAGATTACTTAGAATTTGGTTATTGCCCTCTGGAAAACAGTCGGAGACAAGGTAATTCCAAAGGGTGGTCGCTTGTAACAAAACAATCCTTTTTGGGTGATAATCGTTAAGAATGGTTGTGAATTCTCATCCATTCCCACTTGCAGATACACCTAGGAAAGATTATGAAGGGCATAAATAGGGTGGAGAGAAAGGGACATTTTCCACTGGGGGAGGGGGGAGTCAGTAACCAGGGGGCATCAATTTAAGGTAAGAGGTAGAAGGCCAGAAGATGTACTGAAAATAAACTTTTCACTTAGAGTGGTGGGAATCTGGAACACTCTGCCTCAAAGGTGCTTGATTCAGCAACGCTCGTACTATTGAAGAAGTATTTAGATATTCACTTGCACTGCCATAACATCCAGGGCTATGGGTCAAGCACTGGAAAATGGAATTAATATAGTCAGATCTTTTCAGAGCTTGAGCCTGCATGCACAGGATAACCAGTGAAATAGTGTACTGGCAGATTTAATGGGATTGAGGGTTATAGATAGGCCTGGTAGGTTGGGATATAATCGGCGCAGCTAGTGGGCCGAAGGGCCTGTCTGTGCTGTAGTGTTCTATGTTCTATAAGCAAATCGCCCTGGGACCATATACTAATGTGAGAGAAAAAGACCCAACTGGATGGAGGGAGCAGATATAAACATATCAGAAACCTCAGAGTAAACAAATTACTTTGTCTCATCATACTCTGTTATCTAGGTTGCTAGGACTCAAGGACAAAAAGGAGGAAAGGAATAGGACATGAACTAAACTTAGATTAACTGCTTCTATATACAGAAACCTACCACACAAGCCCAACATTGAGTAGTGATTGCTAATAAACACAAAAAGAAGTCTGACAACACCAGGTTTAAGTCCAACCGATTTATTTGATAGTAAACTCACAAGCTTTCGAGGTTCCCCTCTTCATCAGGTGAATTCGTCAGGTCATTCACCTGACGAAGAGGGGTATTGGGAAAAGTTTTCAATAAGCAATAATCGCGCCTCGGTTAAACCTCATCAGCGAACTTCGAAAGCTTGTGAGTTTACTATCAAATAAATCGGTTGGACTTAAACCTGGTGTTGTCAGACTTCTTACTGTGTTTATCCCAGTCCAACGCCGGCATCTCCACATCATTATAAACACAAATACAGGGGCTGCTGATGACAATCACAAATGTTCTGTCATAGGTTGACATCCTCTATCTAAGCCCTGCTTTAACCATAAGGAATAATATATTAGAACGAGTACCATACTTGAGAAGTCATCTGCTACCTCTCAGAGCCAGTAAAATGCTCTTTCTTGAATATGGAGCAACTAGCTTTCTTCTCGCTCCATGGCCATGAAGGCAATGAGATGAAAACCCAAACACCCACGCAAAATTGATCTCTCTGCTCTTCCTTGCTGCTCTGCTAAGGTCATATTTTAAACAAGTGACATTCATTTCTCCACTCACAGGCAGCAGTGTGATTGCTTGTCACTTCAGGTTCAGAATGTTAACCTTCAGTAGATATAGCTTCAAACATAAAACAGGAAAAGACATGCCATACTGCACAGAACAGTTTAGATTCCAGAAAAGTATGCTGCCAACAACTCCTTCAAACTGGCAATGTATTGAATTGATTTGCTGGATATTAAAGGTTTTTTGTTACAACAATCCAGAAGCTTCCATTGTTATTCTTCTGATGCTAGCCCAACAATATCCAGCTGGAATTTGAGCGCAATTTGTAGGATTTTCATCCAGTACCAACAGGCATGCTTAGAATCACCATAGAATCCCTACAGTGCAGAAAGGGGCCACTTGGTCCATCAGATCATCTGACTCTCTGACAGAGGACCCCACACAGGACCTTTCCTGTAACCCCACATATTTATCCCGCTAATCCCCTAACCTACACATCTTGCGACACTGAGGAGTAGTCTGGCATGACCAATCAACCTAACCTGCACATCTTTGGACTGTGGGAGGAAATCGGAGCACCCAGAAGAGATCCACACAGACACAAGGAGAATGTGCAAACTCCACACAAATAGTGATCCAATACCAAAATTGAACCCAGGTTCCTGGCACGTGAGGCAGCAGTGCTAACCACTGTGCTACACTTCCTTTAAAATTGCAAAGCATTTCCTGGCAGCTTGCAAATAAAAATCTTGGGAGAGAAAAATAAAAATAAAAATATGATTTACAGATCAATTAATGCCAAATTATACACAAACAATAAAACGCCAGTTTGGACAGAAGTGTCTGTTACGATGATCCAAATACTGACAACATAAAATTCATGCAACTTATCACAAATTAACTACGTGGTATAACTAGGAGATCACAGAATGCCTACAGTATAGAAGATCACTGGCCCATCAAGTCTGTATCGACTCTCTGAAAGAGTTTCTACCCAGGTACACTCCCAGATCCACCCCGTAAATCCATGCATTTACCCCACTAGTCCTACTAGCCTCCACATCTTGCGGCAATTCAGCATGGCCATTCCACCTAATCTGCACATCTTTGGACTGTGGGAGGAAACCCACACATACATGGGGAGAACATGCAGACTCCACACAGAGTCACCCAAGGTTGGAATCAAACCCGGGCCCCTGGCTCTGTGAGGCAGCAGTACTAACCACTGTGCTGCCCCAGCATAGACTCAACTAAGTACACAATTAGTGTTGCACAGTCTAAACTAACTGGAAACTCGTGGATTTTTCTTTTAGATCCACAAGTTTTAGGCAATAATAAACCCTTCAGTTACTTGCACAATGCAAAAGGAATCAATCAACCAAGTTGCAAAAAGCAAATAAATAAACAACACTGTAGTTGCAAACCAAAACAGAAAATGCTGGAAAATCTCAGCAGGTCTGGCAGCATCTAGGAGGAGAGAAAAGAGCTGCCGTTGAGGCCAGATGACCCTTTGTCAAAACTGCATTTGCAAATATTGATGCACAGAATTCATTTACAATATGTTGATTAATTTGGCAAGATATCTTGAGAGACAGAGGAAACACTTCATATGTAGACCTTTCAAAAATCAAGCTTGGCACAGAATGCCTGAAATCTTCACTTTTTAACTGCCTCCTGTAATATTTTACAGTTGTATCTGAATCAATACTAATGCTGCAAATCCCAATCACCAAGGTAATTACAATTTAACAAGGTGCAAAGAGCTGACTGAAGTTGCTTGAAGATTTGATTTAGCCTGAAATCGGGAGAGCTTTTAAGTCAGTAATACAGAGGATTAACACATTGGACAAATCTGCATAGCTTGGTTTTCCCACGGAGGTGTGAAGAATTTATTAAACTATAAAAATAGTTGCTACAATGACCAAGTATCGCACTTTTTTTGTGGATTCCTATGCTCCTGCCAAATGGTTAGCATAAGATAGATAGCTGTCTGTGATAAAAGTGTAGCGTTAGATAAAAGCTCCTACATAGATACAAACATAATACCAATGATTATTTCGAAATGAGGCAAAGTGCACATCATAACCATTGATTCTATGTTTTTGGACAGCAGGTGTTGGCAATGATTCTGCTATTCCCATTTAGGCCTCCTCAAGACCCATTTCTTGTCTCTGTCTCACGACCAGCCCCATGCACTATTATCTCTTCTGTCATTTAATGACTCCTGCTTTCCATCCCAGCACAGATTTTGGTCTCCCAAACGGAGCATAGGAAATGGGTGGGAAGGCAGAAGAACAGCCATGATCGAAGTGTCATCTGAACTCAAAATATTGGCTCTATTCTCTCTCCACCGATGCGGTCATGCTTGCTGAGATTTTAAAGCATTCTCTCTTTTTGTTTCTGATTCCAGAATCAGCAGTAATTTGCTTTTCTGAGGGGACTAAGTTCTACTCCTCCTTTGTTTGTTGCTCTGCCCCTCTTTTCTTGTGGCCGTACTTGCTTCTAAACTATTAAATCTCTCATTTCTTTCAGGTCTGATGGAAGGTCAACAATCTGAAACATAAGCTGTTTGAAATAAATGCTGCCTGACCTGCTAAATGTTTCCAGCTTTTACTGTTTTCATTTCAGATTGCCAGCATCTGTTTTATGATATGTAGTATCTGAATGCAGATTGAGACCCACTAAAGCAGTCGTGATGTGGTACTTCGCCATTTATAGCACAAGGATCCAAGTTCACCCTCACCACCCTGAGTAACAGCCAGTGAGACCATCATGGGTGAAAGCAAGGTGAAATGATTTTCTAGTCAAAAGTAGAGAAAGAAAAAAATTCCTCTGCAGATTAACAAAGTGATGACTCAGGTTAGAACAACCCAGCATCCAGTCACAAAGCAACAAAGAGAAAAGCCTGAAGGGAGATCACTCTGTGCCTTCAGTCGAAAGAATATTCAAATTGTTTTAGAACAATCAAGACTCTAAAAACTCAGAATATCCAAATTAGCCTGAACTAGAAGTACTCATTATTCAAGAATTACACTCGGTGTGTTTTGTTAATAAATGTTTCCTTAATAAGAATGGGAAGATCAACCAAATATTCAGGCACGTGATGTTGTAATTTTACAGCAAACACTGTTTATCTATAATTTTACTGTAGATAGAACCAAACCTGCCCATTTGACCTTCAACTACTGCAACTAAAGCATACCATTAGTCAAACTAAGTTAACTGTTTAATATGTTCATCATGATTGTTAAAAAGGAGGGATAAAACTCAGCAACTACAGGACAGTCAATGTTGGTGATGGAAGAACTTGCAGAGACAGATATCCAGGATAAAATTAACTAACATTAGTAAAAATAAGGATAACTAATGAAAGTCAGCATAGATTTGTTAAAGGCTAAATACATTTGACTAATTAGACTGGATTTTGTTAAATTAACAGAAGGTAATTTTGTGTACTTCAACCCCTTGCAAAAAGCCAACATGCCGTTTGTTTTCCTAATTATTTACTGGAGCTGCAGTTTCACCTTCCGTGATTAGTGTTCAAGGACATCCAAATCCCTCCGAAACCCAGCCTTTATTAGTCTCTCACTTTTCAAAAAACATTTTACCTTTCCACACTTCCTTGCAACGTCAACATTTCATACTTTCCCACTTTATATTCTACCTACCAACTTCACCCGACTGGTCAAAACCCTCCATATCTTTTCATCACAACTTACTTTCTCATCTAGTTTTTCATTGTCCCCAAACATGGTTGTTATGGCCTGGATTTTACGCTAGTAATTATGGCAAAACTATAATTACAACCCTGGAATCGACAGCAACTCCTGGAGTCCATACATAGATAGGTAAGCACAAAAATCCAGTAGATGCTATCAATGATTCTTCTCCAGATGGTGTGCTGTTGAGGAACCAAAAATCTGTCAGTTGGAAATCAATTGAACAGATGAGAATGTCTATTTTTTTATCTTGCTGTAAAAAGCAAAGAAAATGCTGCAACTTGCTGAACGAGGTGTAGCTAGCTTTTTAACAGCGTACTGTTACCATCTCTCAACACCAACAACTGGAAGATCAAATTTCTCTTTATAAGTTAACTGAAAATTTTAAGATTTCACATTTTCAAAGTTTTATTGTAATGGATTATTAAAAATACTACTGGCAAAATGCTGTTTTTTTCCCCATAGGCAACTCTGTACTTTAATCTATAGAAATAAAAGACTTATTTTCATGTAGCACACTCTCCACAGAATTACAGTTCTTATCTCAACAGTTCACAGGTGCTTCCGATGGGTAGCTTCCTTTTTACTTTCCCAGCCAGGTAACTTCTATCCCAGAACTTTCCAACCTGACTTGGAACTATCCCTGTTTCTTTGCTGTCACTGGATCAAAGTCTTGGAACTGGCAGCAGTACAGGCAGCTCATCATTGCCTTCTCAAGGATGATTAGGGATGGGCAATAAATGCTACCAATTCTCACTTTCCACGAACTGAAATAAAATTATTGATTTTTAGTCCCAATATTGACTCCACTACTTTTCTTTTTGATAGTAATTGCTTTTAAGTTCCATTTTCAAGGATTTTGGATCACAAGCATCAGCTAGCTTCAATAGGGCACACTCAACTTTGCACGTTCTCCTCATGTTGTCATGGGTTTCCTTCGGGTGCTTCAGTTTCCTCCCACAGTCCAAAAGATGTGGTTTGGTGCACTGGCCATGCTGTTATCCCTCAATGCACCCGATCAGGTGCCAAAGTGTGGCAACTGGAGGATTTTCACAGTAACTTCATTGCAGTGTTAATGCAAGCCTACTTTTGACACTAATAAAAATATCTTAAAGGTCAATATACCATTTGTCTTCCAAATGTCACCTGCATGCTAACTTTCTGCATTGTTTGCAAGAGCACACCTATTTCACTGAACATAAACACTCACCTTTTATAAATTATTCTGCCCTTTTGTTTTTACCAAGTTAATAAGAACATAAGAAATAGGAGCAGGAGTAGGCCATCTAGCCCTTCGAGCCTGCCCCACCATTCAATAAGATTATGACTGATCTGAAATGGTCCAGTTCCACTTTACCGCTTTCTCCTCGTAACCCTCAATTCCCTTGTCTGTCAAAAACCTATCTATCCGCGACTTAAATATATTTAGCGAGGTAGCCTCCACCACTTCAACGGGCAGAGAATTCCAGAGATTCACCACCCTTTGAGTGAAGAAGTTCCTCCTCAACTCCAATTTAAACTGTCCCCCCCCACTTATCTTGAGGCTGTGCCCTCTAGTCCTGCTATCCTTTCTAAGCGGGAAGAATCTCTCTACCTCTATCTGATCCATCCCCTTCATTATCTTATACATCTCTATAAGATCCCCCCTCATCCTTCTAAACTCCAACGAGTACAGACCCAGTCTATTTAGTCTCTCTTCATAGTCCAACCCCCTCATCTCCGGTATCAGCCTAGTGAACCTCCTCTGCACTCCCTCCAAGGCCAAAATATCCTTGCGCAAGTGCAGCGACCAAAACTGCACACAGTACTCCAGCTGCGGCCTCACCAGTGCCCTGTATAGTCACAGCAAGACCTCCCTGCTTTGATATTCTATCCCCCTCGCTATAAAGGCCAACATTCCATTCGCCTTCTTGATCACCTGCTGCACCTGCAGACTGGGTTTTTGCGACTCATGCACAAGGACCCCCAGGCGCCTCTGCACCGTAGCATGCTGCAGCTTTTCGCCCTTTAAATAGTAATCCCTCCTACTATTATTCCTGCCAAAGTGGATAACCTCACACTTGCTAACATTGTACTCCTTCTGCCAGGTCCTCGCCCACTCGCTCAGCCTATCTAGATCCCTCTGCAGACTTTCCACACCCTCTGCACAATTTGCTTTTCCACTTATCTTTGTGTCGTCAGCAAATTTTGTCACCCTACACTCAGCCCCCTCCTCCAGATCATCTATATAAATGGTAAATAGCTGAGGCCCCAGCACTGATCCCTGCAGCACTCTACTAGTCACCAACCGCCAATCAGAATAGCACCCATTGATACCAACTGTACCATCTTGCTGCCCACTCAACTACTTGCTTCACATCAATACCATTTGCTATTTGGTACAAGTTGCAGAACTAGGATATAACAACTGAAATTCAAAATGAATGTTCCAAGTGGGTATAGCAAGGAGTTCACAATCAGTCAGCCTAGTTAAAGTCCTTACCTGACATCATTTATATTCTGAAGCTCACTCTATATAATGTGTTTATATACCACAAGTTGCCACATTCACTTCCACAGCAAAGTAATCATGCATTTTGTTAAAATGAGTCTATAATTATGTGGGCGTCAACAGACAGAACAACAAACTCAAATGTGATCAGTTACCACTACTTGACACCCAAACAATCAGCAATTAACTGACTCACCAAATAGTTCAACGTTCTGACCAATCAAAAGACAAAAAGTCAAGAAGGGTGTGACCTTGTTATAGTAATTGGGATTAATAATATCAGTAATCAGTGAGAAGGTTCCAGGGCACAGCTGCAAGCACACTACGAGTTCTGGATATTATGGGTTGCTCATCAGTTTGATTTATAAATTGGTTGAATTATGTCATCTGATATATATAGACAACACTGTGTGTGACATGCATAAATTAACTCAAGGTCTACGATTGTTTACCTTCCCTGGGAAACAATATGCAAGCATTATCAAACTGCAGGACCAAATTAAACGGTTATCACTGCTGCCTCTGTGCCAGGGACCAAGGTTCAATTTCCAGCCTGGGTGACTGTGTGGAGTCGGCACCTTCTCCCTGTGTCTGCGTGGGTTTCCTCCAGGTGCTCCGGTTTCTCCTCACTCCAAAGATATGCTGGTTCAGTCCGTTGGCTATGCTAAATTCTCCCTCAGTGTACCTAAACTGGTGCTCTAGCATGGCAACTAGGGGATTTTCACAGTAACTTCATTGCGGTATTAATGTAAGCCTACTTGTGACACTAATAAATAAACTTTAAAAATTACTTCAAATGTTGGACACTGTTTTGAATTTTGTGGATACAGTCTGTATTTTGCCTGTTGTGAACAGGTGAAGGGGCATGCTGTTTGATACATTCCACCAGTCACTGGGACTGTGATGATTGTGTGCCTTAAGAAATGTTTTCATATCATGATTCTTGAAAGGGGTATGTTTGGAATTCAACCCTGGTTTACAAGGTACCAGTTTATCTGCACTAGGTAACTGGGAATGCAGGCTAATGACTGATTTTAGCTAGGGATGTGTTTTTAATTTTTGATTATTTTGGTTTTTCCCCTGGGGTTTCAGAGTTAGGTTTCAATTAGGTTGATTGACAGAGGCAGAGTCATGTGAATGGGCGGTGTTAAGCTTGTCGGGAAAACATACAGTTCTCTTTTAAAAGTTTCTGCCTGGTCCTGAAAGCAACAAGAGGTGTCTTTCTGTTTATTTCTCTCTGGAGGCAACTGTTTGGGGTTAAGAGACAGGTGTCTCTTTGGGTAGCATTTTCCAGCATTCACCCCAAAACTGAAATATCCCACCCAAGGTCACCATACCCTTGCGTGGTCCACCCCTCACCTGCTACGATTCTTATGCCGGGTGGGACTAGAAAATTCACTCCTCTATCGTTCTCTCTCTCCAGAAGTGTTCAAAGGCCGGAACTGCTAACAAGTACAAACGTGTAAGCCTGGGGGTTTGCTAACTGATCTTCAAGAGGAGGTAAAGTCTATCGAATTGTAATTAACATAGATAGGTTATCTTGTCATATTTAAGTATTTCAATTGGTAAAGGTTAAGCTAATTTTTTTTTCCAAAAATATACTTTATTCATAAAAATCTCAAATAAACTATTGCAAATGTACAGGGCTTTGAACTGCAAACAGTGCAGAATCAAGACAGTTTTACAGATCTGTACAAATTACAATGATTAAAACTAGATACATGCCTCAAAAAATTACTGTGTGCCGTTGTTGCTCAGGTTGGCACACAGTTACGCAGGTCGAGGGTATTCTGCCGTTCCCAGGCCCTTGGTCTGCCTCCATTAAAAGGCCTTACAGTGTGGCCTTTCCCCATTGTGCCTTTGTGGCGGCCGCTCCAAGCTTCAGCGCGTCCCTCAGCACGTAGTCCTGGACCTTGGAATGTGCCAGTCTGCGACACTCGGTCAGGACAGTTCTTTCAGCTGGAAGATCAGCAAGTTTCAGGCAGACCAAAGTGCGTCCTTCACCGAGTTGATGATCTTCCAGCAGCAGTTGATATTTGTCTTGGTGTGTGTCCCTGGAAACAGCCCGTAGAGCACAGAGTCCTGTGTCACCGAGCTGCTCGGGACGAACCTCGACAAATACCACTGCATCTCACTCCAGACCTTCTTTGCAAAGGCACATTCCACAATGAGGTGTGCGACCGTCTAATCAGCCCCGCTTCGAGGGCAGCGTGCGGTGCTGTTGAGACCTCGAGCGTGCATAAAGGATTTGACGGGGAGTGCCCTTCTCACCACCAGCCAAGCCAGATCTTGGTGCTTGTTTGTCAGTTCTGGTGATGAGGCGTTCTGCCAGATGACACTGACAGTCTGCTCAGGGAATCATCCGACAGGATCCGCCGTCTCCTTTTCTCTCAGGGCCCCAAGGATGTTACGCGCTGACCACTGCATAATCGCCATGTGGTCAAAGGTCTGTTTCCGGGAAAATTTCTCCACGAAGGACAGGTGCTGCAGTACGGTCGAACTACTCGGAGCGTTCCGAGACAGTGTGGTCAGATCCATCCTTCGCAATACTCGGGACAGGTAGAACCTCAAAAAGTAGTGGCACTTGCTGTTAGTGTGCCGAGGATCTACGCACAGCTTGATGCAGCCGCACACAAAGGTGGCCATCAAGATGAGGGCGGCGTTGGGAACGTTTTTCCCTCTGTCCTCTGGAGATTTGTGTATCGCTTCCCTCCGGACGCGATCCATCTTTGGTCTCCAGATAAACTTGAAGATGGCCTGCGTCACTGCTGCAGTGCAGGATTTGGGGATAGGCCACACCTGCGCCACGTACAACAACATGGACAGCACCTCGCATCGGATCACCAGGTTTTTTCCTGTCATGGAGAGGGACCGTTGCTCCCACAAGCCCAGTTTCTGCCTGGCTTTCGCGATGCGCTCGTCCCAGTTTTTGGCGCATGCCCCTGCCGCTCCAAACCATATCCCCAGCACCTTCAGGAAATCTGCCCTGACGGTGAAGGGGACAAAGGATTTGTCAGCCCAGTTCCCAAAGAACATGGCCTCGCTCTTAGTCTGGTTGACTTTGGCCCCCAAGGCTAGCTCGAACTGCTCGCAGACCTGGAGGAGCCTGCGAACAGACGAGGGGTCCAAGCAGAAGATAGCCACGTCATCCACGTACAGGGAGGCTTTGAACTGTGTGCCTCCACTGCCTGGGGTTGTCACCCCTTTGATACCTGTGTCGCTTCTGAGGGCTTCAGCAAAGGGTTCAATGCAACACACAAAAAGGACGGAGGAGAGAGGGCAGCCCTGCCTGACTCCAGACCTGATTTGGAAGCTGTTTCCCACCCATTGACTGAAACTGCACTACTGATGTCTGTGTAGAGCAGCCGGATCCAATTGCGGATTCCCTCCCCAAAGCCCATTTTGGAGAGCACATCCATCACGTAGCTGTGCAATATTCTGTCAAACACTTCCTCCTGGCCTAGGCTGGTGAGGCAGGTATCCACCTGCCTGTCCTGCACGTAGGCGATCGTATCCCTGAGTAGCGCCAGGCTGTCAGAGATCTTCCTGCCGGGTACAGCACAGGTTTGATCAGGATGGATCACTGACCCCAGAGCAGACTGGACCCGGTTGGCGATGACTTTGGCCAGAATTTTATAATCCACGTTCAATAATGAAACGGGTCGCCAATTTCGAATTTGCTCCCTTTCCCCCTTCTACTTGTAGATGAGGGTAATGATGCCTGTCCTCATGGATTCTGACATCCTGCCTTCCAGAAGCATACTCTCGTATACTTCCAGCAGGTCTGGACCCGTGAAGTCCCACAACGCCGAGTAAAACCCAGCTGGTAAGCCGTCGTTTCCAGGTGTTTTACCCTTCTGAAAGGACTCGACGGCCTTGGTCAGCTCATCCAGAGACACCGGTCTGTCCAGGCTGTCCCGCTCTCCATCGTTTAAGACCTGCGTGATAGACAACAGGAAAGACTGGGAGGCCGTGCTGTCTGTTGGCTTCAGGTCATATAGTCCGGCATAGAAGGATTTGCAGATCCTCAGAATGTCAGACTGCGATGACCCTACTGAGCTGCCTTCTTCCTTCAGGCTGCTGATCACAGAGGTTTCTCTGTGTTCCTTCTGGAAGAAGAAACGTGAGCACTTTTCGTCCTGCTCCACGGAGCGGACCCTGGACCGGAAGATGACCTTGGTGGCCTCCGAGGCAAAGAGCGAGGCTTGCTGGCTCTTCACCTCCTGAAGCTCCTCCCTGACATCGACCCCCATCGACTGCAGTTGGAGCAGTTCCTGCATGCTTTTCTGGAGTCGGGACATTTCCCCCCGTCTCTCCCTGGCCTTCTGAACCCCTTTGCGAATGAAGAACCTTTTGATGTTGTCTTTGATGGTTTCCCACCAGGGCGATGGAGACTCAAAGAAGGGTTTGACGGTCCTCCAACCGTGGTAAACCCTGAGTTCCTCGAGGTTCTCTGGGGTCAACAGTTCTACATTCAGCTTCCAGGACCCCCTGCCCACTTTCTGGTTTGCCTCTAGCTGACAGTTGGCCAGCAGGAGGCAGTGGTCAGAAAAGAACACCGGCCTGACGTCGGTGGGCCTGTCCGTGAGCGTGCGGGACACAAACATAAAGTCGATCCTGGAGCGGACTGACCCGTCGGGCCGCGACCACGTGTACCTGCGCTGCCCTCCGTCTGCTGGGTTGCTGAAGACGTCGAGCAGCTTGGCATCTTTGACCGTCTCCAGCAGGGCTCTGGACGTAGCGTCCAGTTTGTTTTCAGCCCAGCTGGATCGGTCGGCCTTGTTGATGATGCAATTGAAATCCCCACCCAGAATGACCGGCCTGGAGGTAGAGCAGCAGCGGCAGCTGCTCAAAAACCGCCAGCCGCTCGGTTTTGGCGGCAGGAGCATACACATTAATCAACCTGAGAGGGCAGTTTTTGTACGTGACGTCTGCTACGAGGAGGCGTCCCCCCACCACCTCCCTAACTTTGGAGATGGTAAAGCCACCTCCCCGCAGCAGGATGCCGAGGCCCGAGGAACGGCAGTCATTCCCACCTGACCAGATGGACGGTCTGTGGGACCACACACTCGACCAACGCCTGTAGCTGCTGAGGTGAGGGATCCCACACTCCTGCAGGAACAGCAGGTCAGCCTTGACATTGGCCAGGTAGGATAATGTGGACGCACATCTCAACCCGTCTTTAACACTGCGTACGTTAACAGAGGCAAACTTTAAAGACATTTTTAAAGTAGAAAAGATTTGTCAGTTCTTACACGTCCGTCAGTCAGCATGCACCAGGTGCCGCATTCCTGTGGCGCTGATGAATTTCTGCAGGGCCGCAGGGCTGATGTAGCAGTCCGACCTTGCCTCAGATCCCCGCCGGCGACCGGGTGACATCGTCAGAGTCACGTGGCCGTCAGTTGGTGCCGGGGTTGCTGGCCAGTCTTCGTACCGGATGGTGTCAGCGTCCTTGTTCCTGCTCTGCGGAGTCAGGATCGCTGCGGCCGCAGTGTTGCCTCCATCGTCTGGATGGTCCGCTGGTGCTGCGATGGCGTCGGTTGTCTCTGTCGTCTGCGGATCCAGTGCCACTTTTAAATTGAGCCTCTTGCGGTTCTGTCTGGCAGGTTTTCTTTCCTCGTCTGAGGAGACGTCACCACTCAAGGCTCTAGCTGCCACGGATTTCCTTTTCCGGATGTTTCTCCTGGATTTGACACGTTGCCAGGGGCTCTCGGGATCTGCACTCTCCTGTTCCATGGTCTCTGCGTCCTCTGCTGGTGGTGCTGTCGGTGCGTCCTCCTGCTGCACTGGGGGGTCCACTCGTCCTTCAGAAGCTTTCGCTGGGCCCACTTCTGTACCGGTGGTCTTTTTGCCTGAGGTGGCAGGGGCGCTTGCCTTCTTCACTCCGCCTCCGGTGATCTGGGCGTAAGTGACCTTCCGCTTGGGGCAGGCTCTGTAAACGTGGCCAGCCTCCCCACACAGGTTGCAACATTTGCTGTGTTTGCAGTCCTTTGTCGCGCGCCCCTCCTTCAAGCAGTTTCTGCAGAAGGTGGTGCTGCAGCTTGCGGCAAAATGGCCGGTTTTGCTGCAGGTGCGGCACACTCGTGGCTGTCCCACATAGTATAGGAAGCCTCGATTCCCCCCCGATGGCAAAATTGGAGGGCGGGTGCAGGAGGCCTCCGTTGGGGTCAGTCTTGAGAGTCACTCTCACCTGTCTCTTACAGGTCCAGATCCCGCATTTGTCCATCACGTCCACGCTCTCACCCTTCACCTCCACGTACCTGGAGAGGAACGTCAGCACATCAGCCACAGGGACGTAGGGGTTATACATTTGGAACGTGATAACCCGGTTCCACTGGGACGGCACGGTGAACAGGGGCTCCGCCGTCAGGATGGAGAGGGGCCCCTCTTTGCCTTTCTCCATGAGGGCTGTCAGGAAGTTGAGGCATCCTGACAGGCTCCTGAAACTGACATCCACATAGGGCCGGTTGCTGTATTCAGCCACACCGCAGACGTCTGCTGCGTGGAACCCGCAGCACTCAAACAGTACCTTCAGGTTTAGCTGATTTGTTATAGCTGAACTGTATCATAAAATAAATTTTGTTTTGATAAAAGCTTCCTTATGTGTAAACAGAATACAGAGTGGAACACCTGATCCTCACACGGTCAAAATAAAAAAAACTGTTGGAGAATAGTCATAATATACTTTAGGTTTTCTACCCTAGAACTAAGAGGATAAAGACCCTACATATCTGACATCACATCAGCGCTGGCAAACACATACTAAATGATCTTGATTGTGCTAAGAATTGCACTAAGAAGCAATTTAAGATCATCAGTCAGGCTGGTAGTGTGGTTCACTTACACATGCTGGAAGCAACATATATTCACACACAGGGCAGTGTTCTTAGAAGGCAGAGGGAGCTTGTAGGTACATTACACCTTTTTCACTTGAAGAAAAAGGTTGGGGGGAGGGGGGCAGCTATTCTCTGGTTCATTCCTCGAGGTGATGCCTTGACCAGAGTCGTTCTGCCTGCTTTGAATTTGAACAGATCTATACGACTACATGGATGAGAATTTTTTTAATCAAGGCATTGCTTAACTAGGGCTCAGAGCACAAAAGGTGATTGGTGAATGGGATTGAGTGCAAGGAAGGGCATGAGCAGTTTTGGATGCTCTGAAACTTACAGGGGATACAAAAGAACATAAGCTAAGAACATAAGACATGGGAACAGGAGTATGTCATACAGCTCCTCGAACTACTCAATAAGACCACGGCTGATCTGATCTTTGCCTCAATCTTACTTTTCTATCTGTTCCTCTAACCAGCAACTCCCCAACAGTTCAAAAATCTCTCTACCTCAGCTTTGAATATATTCAATTACCCATAGTTCTCAGGCATAGAGAATTGCAAAGTTTCACAACTCCAAAGAGGTGAAACTCCTTTCCATCTCTCTGTTAAATTGACCATGTCTTAAACTATGTCCCCTAGTTTCAGATCACTCTACAAGGAGAAACATCCTTGCAGTACCTTCCCCATCAAGCCCCCTCAGAATCTCATATGTTTCAGTACAATCACCTCTCATTTTTCTAAACTCCAATGAGTATAGGCCCAACCTACTCAATGTTTCCTCATAAAATAACCCCTTGATCCCAGGAATCAATCAAGTGAACCTTCTCTGAACTACCGACAATGCAAGTATATGCCTCCTTGAATAAAGGAACCAAAACTGTAGTCCATACTCTAGCTGTAGTCTCAATTGTAACGTGACTTCCCTTTTGTACTTTATCCCCCTTGTAATAAAAGACAATATTCCAGTTACCTTCCTAATTACTTGTTGCACCTGCATGCTAACAAAGTTTTTATCATATGTACAAGGACACCCAGATCCCTCTACCACAGAATTCTGTAATCTTTCACAATTTAAATAATAATATTTTCCTATCCTTTCTACCATAATAGATAACTCACACTTTGCTACGTTATATTCCATCTTCCCATGTGGGACTTGATCAAAAGTCTTTTGAAAATCTAAATATACCACATTCACTGATTCTAAGTTCCAGATAAAAGAGAACAAGAACAAGGAACAGCACAGCATAGGAACAGGCCCTTTGGCCCACCAAGCCTGTGCCGATCACATTGTCCTATCTAGGCCTACCACCTGTATCCCTCTATTGCCCACCTGTTCATGTGTCTACTGAGATACGTCTTAAATGTTGATATCGTGTCTGCCTCAACGACCTCACTTGGCAGTACATTCCAGGCCCCCAACATTCTGCATAAAAAAACTTCCCGCACACATCTCTACTGAACCTTTCCCCACTTATCTTGAACTTGTGCCCCCTTGCAATTGTCATTTCTGTTCTGGGAAAAAGCTTATCTATGTCACTCATAATTTTATAAACTTCGATCAGGTCACCCCTCAGCCTCCATCTTTCCAGGGAAAACAATCCCAGTTTATTCAATCTCTCCTCTTAATTAAAACTGTCCATACCAGACCACATCCTGGTAAACCTTTTCTGTACTCCTTCCAAAGCCACCACATCCACGTGGTGGAGTGGTTATCGGAATTGGCTACAAAATTCCAAATGTGACCTAACCAACGTTTTATATAAGTGTAACATAATTTGCCAACTTTAATACTTAATGCCCCAGCCAATGAAGGCAAACATGCCGTATGCTTTCTTCACTGCCTTTTCCACATGTGCAGCCACTTTTAAGAATCTGTGGACCTGTAGTCCTAGATCTCTGTGTGTTTATACTCCTATTGGTTCTGCCATTTATTTTATAGCTTCCATCTGAATTGGATCTACTAAAATGCATCACCTCGCATTTATCCAGATGAAATTCCATCTGCTATTTCTCCGCTCACCTATATCTTGCTGTATTCCCCGAGAATCTTCACCACTATCCACAACTCCACCAATTTAGTAACATCCACAAATTTGCTAATCAGACCAGCTACGTTTTCTTCCAAGTCATTTATATACATCACAAACAAGAGGTCCCAGCACTTACCCCTGCGGAACACCACTAGTTACAGATCTCCACTCAGAGAAACACCCTTCCACCTGGCCAAGCCAATTCTAAATCCACCTAGCTAGTTCACCCTTGGCACCATGTGATTTAACTTTTTGCACATAAACTAAACTTTAGTTTAGGGACCCTGCCAAATGCTTTACTAAAGTCCGTGCAGACACCATCCACGACCCTTCCCTCGTCAATTATTTTTTGTCACCTTCTCAAAAAACTCATTTGAATTAGTGAGACATGACCTCCCTCGTATAAAACCATACTGTCGCTAGTAAGACCACTCAGTTCCAAACGTGTATTGATCCTATCCACCAACAGGTTGTCAAACATGACTTTCCTTTCATAAATCCATGTTTACTCTGCCTAATCGTATCACTATTTTCCTCCTTTACTATTGATTCTAACTTTCTCTATTACTGACATCAAGCTAACAAGTCTGTGAATCTCCATTTTCTCTCCCCTCCCTTCTAAATAGTGGGGTTACATGAGCGTACAAAATAAGAAATCTTCTCCAACAATTTCACAATCATTGATATTGTGGTCACTGGCCAATAATTACCCAGGTTATCCTTACTGTCCTTCTTACATAATGCAACAACATTAGCTATCCTTCAATCCTCTGGGATCTCATCTGTAGCCAACGAGGAAACAAAGATTTCTGTTAGAGGCCCAGCAATTTCCTCTCGTTTCCCTCACTAATCTGGGATAGATGCCATCTGGCTTGGGGGTTTGTCTATCTTAACGCTTCTAACACACCTAACATTTCCTCACTTTAATAATGACTTTACAGGCCCCTCCGAATCACCAATCAACATGTCCGTCTCCTTTGTGACTACCAACGCAGCATAGACCTTCATGTATGCTACAAAGAGCATCTTCAAAATATACCAAAAGGTTGTCAAACATGACTTTCCTTTCATAAACCCATGTTTATTCTGCCTAATCGTATTACAATTTTCCAAGTCTATAGACATCACCTCCTTTACAATTAATTCCAACTTTTCTCTACTACAGTCGTCAAGCTAACAAGTCTGGGATTCTTCATTTTCTCTCCGCCTCCCTTCCTAAATAGTGGGGTTACGTGAACATACAAAATAGGAGAAAGACACCGTAAGCCCTGCAAGGAGCATTTAAGTAATGAAAAGAAGTTAGTTAGGCTTGGCTTTATTCTTTGAAATAAAGAAGACTGAGGGGCGACCTGATTGAGGTGTACAAGGTTGAGGGGCATGGACAGAGGGGATCGGGAGCAGCTGTCTAGAATGCGCTGCCAGCAAAGGTGGTAGAAGCAGATTACCTCACATCCTTTAAAAAGTACCTGGATGGGTACTTGGCACATCATAACGTTCAAGGCTATGGGCCAACGGCTGGTAAATGGCATCAAGTGGGAGGTTAAGTGTTTCTCACATGTCAATGGGCTGAAAGGCCTCTTCTGCACTGTATGATTCTCTGATTCGAAGTCTGCTTCACCATTTGATAAGATTGTAGCTGATCAAATTCAATGTTCCATTCTACCCCAATAACCTTTGATTCCCTTGCCCAACAAGCTTCTATCAATCGCCGCCTTAAAAATATTCAATGATCCCGCCTCCATCTCCTTCAGAGACAGAATGTTCCACAGTCACATAACCCTCAGGAATAAATTCTCCTCATCTCTGTCCTAAAAGGGTGACCCCTAATTTTAAGAGTGCCCCCTAGTTCGAAACACCCCCAACTTGAAACATCCTTTCCACATCTACTTAACCAATACCATTAAGGATCTTACATACTTACAATCAATTCACCCCTCATTCTGTGAACTACCTGGTTTCATGACCGGTATGATGGGGATAACCCAGTCACTCATTGTAACCAGCTCCAACACACCAGTATTAACATGTCGTATTAATTCTTTTGACCTTGGGGCAAATTGCATACGGCACCGCTCTTGCTTTGGGACTTTTTGGTTGACAATTAGGCTTTATCTTGAGTTTCACTTCAATTCCTTTCATGGATTCCTTTCATGAAGTGTCTCTTCGAATACACTCTCATACTTACCCAGAAGGTCTATTTTGACATCAACCACTCTGTTGACAGCACTCCAATTAAGCTTAATCTTCTCCAACCACAACCTCCCAACATATAGCTGGAAAATTATCATGGATCACATGGAGAGGCAACTCCACGGTTTGTCCGCTCAACTCTATTTAGAATCCCTACAGTACCGAAAGAGGCCATCTGGCCCATTGAGTCTGCACCAACAATCTCTGTAACCCTACGTTTTTATCCTGCTAGTCTGCCTGACATTTAAGGGACAATTTAACATGACCAATCCACCCAACGCACACATCTTTGATCTGTGGGAGAAAACTGGAGCACCCAGAGGAAACTCATGCAGAGATGGGGAGAATATGCAAACCCCACACAGACAGTGACTCAAGCCAGGAATTGAACCCGGGCCCCTGACACTGTGAGGCAACAATGCTAACCACTGTTCCACTGTGCCGCCCCAAAGATGTAACCTTTCAATGGCACGATCTCTTCCATGTATTTCTTTAAAAATCACATCAACTGGTTTTAAGGGAATTTTCCTCTGATTTTGTTGGTATGTAATTTAAGGGATTAAAGATGTGACAGCACCAATATCAACCTTCATCCTAATAAGTTGTCCACTTAACTTTGGAATCACCCAGAATCTATGTGACTCATCATGTATGGATAAGACGTTCAGCTGGAGTTCTTCCTCATATTTTTGGACACTTCTTTTTTTTAGTCGAAATTCTTTTCTTCTATGTTATAAATTATTTTTCTAGAATGTAACCTGTTCTTCTTAAGAACATAAGAACATAAGAAATAGGAGCAGGAGTAGGCCATCTAGCCCTTCGAGCCTGCCCCGCCATTCAATAAGATCTGGCTGATCTGTCGTGGCTCAGTTCCACATTCCCGCCCTCTCCCCATAACCCTTAATCCCCTCTCTTATCAAAAACCCATCAACCCGCGTCTTAAAAATATTTAGCGAGGCAGCCTCCACCACTTCAACGGGCAAAGAATTCCAGAGATTCACCACCCTTTGAGTGAAGAAGTTCCTCCTCAACTCTGAAGGTACTCAACTTCTTGAAGGTACCCTATTCTTCTTCTGAATATTCTTCTTCATGGAAGCTAATCTCAACCAAGAAGCTTTTGCAATAGGACCCATTTTTTCCACAATTCTTGAATTGACTATCCTTCCTCCAGCATTCATTTGCTGAAGAGCCCATTTTGCCACATCTTTACTCAGAGGGTAGTAAGGGCATGGAATGCCCTGCCTGCAGCAGTAGTGGACTCGCCAACTTTAAGAGCATTCAAATGGTCATTGGGTAGACATATGGATAATATTGGAATAGTTTAGGTTAGAGGGTCATTAGATTGGTTCCACTGGTGGGCGCAACATTGAGGGCTGAAGGGCACATACTGCACTGGAATGTTCCATGTTCTTTTAGTAACATCAACTTATTTCAAAGAACAAAGAAAATTACAGCACAGGAATATGCCCTTCAAGCCTGCACCAACCATGCTGCCCGACTTAATTAAAACCTCCTACCCTTCCGGGGACCACATCCCTCTATTCCCATCCTATTCGTGTACTTGTCAAGACGCCCTTTAAAAGTCACTACTGTATCCGCTTCCACTACCTTCCCTGGCAATGAGTTTCAGGCACCCACAGCTCTCTGTCTAAAACATCTGCCTCGTACATCTCCTTTAAACCTTGCCCCTCGCACCGTAAACCTATGTCCCCTAATAATTGACTCTTCCACCCTGGGAAAAACCATCTGACTATCCACTCTGTCCATGCCTCTCATAATCTTGTCGACTTCTATCAGGTCTCCCCTCAACCTCCATCGCTCCAATTAGAACAAACCAAGTTTCTCCAACATCTCCTCATAGCTAATACCCTCTATATCTGGCAACATCCTGGTAAATCTTTTCCGTACCATTTCCAAAGCCTCCACATCCTTCTGGTAGTGTGGCGACCAGAATTGAACACTATATTCCAAGTGTGGCCCAACTAAGGTTTTATAAAGCTGCAACATGACTTGTCAATTTTTAAATTCAATATGCTGGCCAATGAAGGCAAGCATGCTGTATGCCTTCTTGACAACCTTTCAGTAACCTGTGTACCTATACTCCTTTCCCTATCAATACTCATGTGGGTTCTGCCATTTACTGTATATTTTCTATTTGTATTAGACCTTCCAAAACGCATTACCTCACACTTGTCCAGATTAAACTCCATCTGCCATCTCTCCGCCCAAGTTTCCAACTGATCTGTATCCTGCTGTATCCTCTGATGGTCCTCATCGCTATCTGCAAATCCACCAACCATTGTATCATCCGCAAACTTACTAGTCAATCCAGTTACGTTTTCCTCCAAATCATTTATATATATTACAAACAGCAATGGTCCCAGCACTGATCCCAGAGGAACACCACTTGTCACAGCCCTCCATTCAGAAACGCACCCTTCCAATGCTACCCTCTGTCTTCTTTGATCGAGCCAGTTTTGCATCCACTTTGCCAACTCACTTCTGATCTAATGGAGCTCCACCTTCTTCACCAATCTGCCATGAGGGACCTTGTCAAAGGCCTTACTGAAGTCCATGTAGACAACATCCACTGCCCTACCCTCAATCATCTTTGTCCATTCCGCGAAAAACTCAATCAAGTTCGTTGTTTTCACAAGCCCCTTGGTTCCTTTGTATTTTTGGGAGTTTTTTTTGCACCTTCCTCTGTGTCAACAGTTTAAACACCTTGTCACAGTGTGGAAAAGAGGGAGATTTAAGAAATGAAGAGGAGCCAAGGTTTATCTTGGTAACTGAATCTGGGAAAACTTGGGCTGAATAGAATTGTCATCTAAGGTCACTGGAAGGTCCACATTGCAATTGCAGGAAGACATGAACCTCAGCAGGAGAGCTGGGAGTGGCTGTGGCATTATTTCTGAAATCCCACAGAATACCAAAGAATACCTACAGTGCAGAAACTGGCCATTCAGCCCATCAAGTTTGGATCAAATCGCCAAAACATACTTTCTTGCTCATGTCCAAATTCCCCCATCCGTGTAACCGCATGTATTTACCCCGCTAATCCCCCTAACTTACACATCAGGGACATTAATGGGGAAATTTAGCATGGCCAATCAACTTAACCTGCATATCTTTGGCATGAGAGAGGAAACCAAAACATCTAGAGGAAACCCACACAGCCACGGGGAGAACACGTAAACTCCACACAGTCACCCAAGGCCGGAATTGAACCTGGGTCCCTGGCACTATGAGTCAGCAGGGCTAATCACTGTGGCAAATGTTCCACACCTAAACAAGTGTGAAGTTGGAGGAAAATGTTTCATAAGAGATTCTTCAGCTGTTATTGAAACTCGCTGAGTGAAATTTGTTTTTTTCTTTAGTTTTAATTACCCTTGCTGAAGTCCATATAAACCACATCTACCGCTCTTCCTTCGTCAATGTGTTTAGTCACATTTTCAAAGAACTCAACCAGGCTCGTAATTAATGTTTGATCTATGTCGTTTAACTGTTTATTACAGTTAAAGTCGTCAACAGTAAAATCTTGTTCAATGTTCTATTTCCATTGATTATTTGGAAAATTCACCTCTTCCAAAAAGTTGGTCTGTACAGCGATTGTAACAAAACAGTGCATCTTACATGGTTCCACTCCTCCACTCCTTAAGAACTGCACTAAACAGTCAAGTGACAAGCCCATGAGTCACTTGGGTATATTCTGAAAATATACTGAACAACTGGTGTTTCTGAACACATTTCCAGACTGGAGATATTACAATGTATTTGAATTTCCCCATATAGATTTCTGCCGTTTGATGCTTTGGAACAGCTAATGACTTGCATTTTCATTTAAACTCTGGCCAACAATTATCTATGGATAATCATGCACTTGTTTTTGTGATGGAGTACACAGAGCAAGCACAACAAAATACAGATCTGGATAGCTTGCTTGTGTGCAACTTCAGACCCACAGCAATGTGGATGATTTTTAACTGCCCTTTGAAAACAACCTAACAAATTATTTAGTTATTAAGAGCTCAACTCACCACCATATCCAGAAGGAAAATTAATGACAGAAAATAAATGCAGTAACATCCATTTCCCATGAATAAATGTTTTAAAATTTGCCTGGAGATTAAATCAAGTGACAGAAAAGAGGAACTAAACATTTATTTTTGAAACCCAGGAAAACATTTCCCAGTTTTGTATATGTGCATGCATTTCATAGAAACTAGAAGCAGTAGGCCATTCAGCCCTTCGAGCCTGGTCTACCATTCGTTTTGATCATAGCTGATCATCAAATTCATTATACTGATTCCCCCTCCCCCGCAATATCCCTTGATCCCTTTAGCCCCAAGAGCTATATCTAATTTCTTCCGGAAATCACACAATACTTTGGCCTTGATTACATTCTGTGGGAGTGAATTTCACACATTCACCACCGTCTGGGTGAAGAAATTCCTCCTCACCTCAGTTCTAAAAGGTTTATCCCTTATCCTCAAACTCTGACCCCTAGGTTCTGGACTCCCCCCAACCATTGGGGGCATTCTGTCAGAATCTATCCTGTTAGAATTTTATACATTTTTATGAGATCCCCTCTCACTCATCTGAACTCCAATAAATATAATTCTAACCGATTTAGTCTCCCCTCATATGACAGACCTGCCATCCCAAGAATCAGCCTGGTAAACCTTCCTTGTACTCCCTCTATAGCAAGGACCATCCTTCCTCAGATAAGGACACCAAAGTGGCACACAATACTCAAGGTATAGCCTCACCAACACCTGATACAATTGCAGCAAAATATCCCTGTCCCTGTACCCAAATCCTCTTGCTATGAAGGCCAACATATCACTTGCCTTCCTTACTGCCTGCTCTTCCTGCACGCTTACTTTTAACAACTGATGCACAAGGACTCCAAGGTCTTGAGTGTCCATTGTATTTTCACTGAAATATAAATCTATTTTTAATCATGGTAGGAATACAGGAATTCATGGATAATAAAAAGACAAATGTTTGTCTGGATCACTATACAATACAACAATAATAGAGTCGACGTAATCAAATTATGAATTTATAACAGACCAAACATGCGATAAAGGAACTTAAAAAGGAAATTAGGAGAGCCAGAAGGGGTCATGAGAAGGCCTTGGCGGGTAAGATTAAGGGGAACCCTAAATATGTGAAGAGTAAAAGGATGAGCGAGGGGGATTGAATATAAAAGTAGGGAGGTCTTGCTGCAGCTGTATAGGGCATTGGTGAGGCCGCAGCTGGAATACTGTGTGCAGTTTTGGGTGCCACACCTGTGCAAAGATATTTTGGCCTTGGAGGGAGTGCAGAGGAGGCTTACTAGGCTGATACCGGAGTTGAGGGGGTTGAGCTATGAGGAGAGGCTGAATAAACTGGGCTTGTACTCGTTAGAGTTTAGAAGAATGAGGGGAGATCTCATTGAGACGTATAAGATGATGAATGGGATGGATAGGATAGAGGTGGAAAGACTCTTCCCGCTCAAAAAAGACAGTAGGACTAGGGGACACAGCCTCAAGATAAAAGGGGGGCGGTTTAGAACGGAGTTGAGGAGGAACTTCTTCACTCAAAGGGTGGTGAATCTCTGGAATTCTCTGCCCGTTGAAGTGGTGGAGGCTGCCTCGCTAAATATTTTTAAGACGCGGGTTGATGGGTTTTTGATAAGAGAGGGGATTAACGGTTATGGGGAGAGGGCGGGAAAGTGGAACTGAGCCACGACAGATCAGCCATGATCTTATTGAATGGCGGGGCAGGCTTGAAGGGCTAGATGGCCTACTCCTGCTCCTATTTCTTATGTTCTTATGTTCTTATGAGATGTGAAGGAATAGGACCTATAAAATGTGAATGTGGGAAAGTTTGTACAGAACCGGTAGAAATGGCAGAGGTGCTTAATGAATACTTTACCTCGGTATTCACAGTTGAAAAAGATCTGGGTGGTTGTACTGCAGGTTTGCGGCAGACTGAAAAGATTGAGTATGTGGACGTTAAGAAAGAGGATGTGTTGGAAATTTTGAACAGCATCAAGGCAGATAAGTCACCAGGACTGGATGGGATGTACCCCAGGTTACTGTGGGAGGCGAGGGAAGAGATTGCAGAGCCTCTGGCGATGATCTTTGCATCATCAATGGAGACAGGAGAGGTCCCGGAGGATTGCGGATGTGGTTCTTCTATTCAAGAAAGGGAACAGGGATAGCCCGGGAAATTACTGACCGGTGAGTCTAACCTCAGTGGTTGGTAAGTTGATGGAGAGGATCCTCAGGGACAGGATTTATGAACATTGAGAAGTTTAGTATGCTCAAAACGAGTGAGCACGGCTTTGTCAAGGGCAGGTCGCGCCTTACGAGCCTGGTTGAGTTCTTTGAAAATGTGACGAAACACATTGATGAAGGAAGAGCGGTAGATGTGGTATATATGGATTTCAGCAAGGCATTCGATAAGGTCCCCCATGCAAGGCTTCTTGAGAAAGTGAGAGGACATGGGATCCAAGGAGCTTTGGCCCTGTGGATCCAGAACTGGCTTGCCTGCAGAAGGCACAGAGTTGTTTGGATGGGTCTTTTTCTGCATGGAGGTCAGTCACCAGCGGCGTGCCCCAGGGATCTGTTCTGGGACCCTTGCTGTTTATCATTTTCATAAATGACCTGGATGAGGATGTGGAGGGATGGGTTAGTAAGTTTGCCGACGACACGAAGGTTGGTGGTGTTGTGGATAGTCTGGAGGGATGTCAGAAGTTGCAGCGTGACATAGATAGGATGCAAGACTGGGCTGAGAAGTGGTAGATGGATGTCAACCCGAATAAATGTGTAGTGGTCCATTTTGGCAGGTCAAATGGGATGAAGGAGTATAATATCAAGGGTATACATGGGGAGGTTGTAAATTGGATTAGACTCTGGCTCAATGGAAGAAGCCAGAGAGTGGTTGTGGAGGATTGCTTCTCTGACTGAAGGCCTGTGACTAGTGGAATGCCGCAGGGATTGGTGTTGGGTCCATTGTTGTTTGTCATCTATATCAAAGATCTGGATGATAATGTGGTAAATTGGATCAGCAAATTTGCTGATGATATAAAGATTGGAGGTGTAGTGGACAGTGAGGAAGGTTTTCAAAGCTTGCAGAGGGACTGGACCAACTAGAAAAATGGGCTGAAAAATGGCAAATGGAATTTAACGCAGACAAGTGTGAGGTATTGCACTTTGGAAAGACGAACCAAAGTAGAACGTACAGGCTAAATGGTAGGACTCTGAAGAGTGCAGTTGAACAGAGGAATACAGATACAGAATTCCCTAAAAGTGACATCACAAGTGGATAGGGTCGTAAAGAGTGCTTTTGGTACACTGGCCTTTATAAATCAAAGTATCGAGTATAAAAGTTGGAATGTTATGGTAAGGTTATATAAGGCATTGGTGAGGCCGAATTTAGAGTATTGTATACAGTTTTGGTCACCTAGTTACAGGAAAAACGTAAATAAGATTGAAAGAGTGCAGAGAAGGTTACAAGGATGTTGCCGGGACTTGAGAAGCTGAGTTACAGAGAGAGATTGAAAAGGTTAGGGCTTTATTCCCTGGAGCATATAAGAATGAGTGGAGATTTGATAGAGGTGTATAAGATTTTGATGGGTATAGATAGAGTGAATGTAAGCAGGCTTTTTCCACTGAGGCTAGGGGAGAAAAGAAACCAGAGGGCATGGGTTAAGGGTGAAAGGAGAAAAGTTTAAAGGGAATATTAGGGGGGGCTACTTCACGCAGAGAGTGGTGGGAGTGTGGAATGAGCTGCCGGATAAAGTGGTAAATGTGGGATCACTTTTAACATTTAAGAAAAACTTGGACAGGTTCATGATGAGAGGGGTGTGGAGGGATATGGTTCAAGTGCAGGTCAGTGGGACTAGGCATAAAATGGTTCAGCACAGACAAGAAGGGCCAAAAGGCCTGTTTCTGAGCTGTAAATTTTCTATGGTTCTATGGTAAGACTCTTAGTAGTGTAGAGGATCAGAAGGACCTTGGGGTGCGGGTTCATAGGACTCATAAAATCGGCCTCGCAGGTGGAAAATGCGGTCAAGAAGGTGTATGGTGTCCTGGCGTTCATCAATTGAGGGATTGAGTTTAGGAGTCGGGAGATAATGCTGCAGTTTTATGAGACCCTAGTCAGACCCCACTTGGAGTACTGTGCGCAGATCTGGTCACCTCATTACAAGAAAGATGTGGAAGCTATTGAGAGGGTGCAGAGGAGATTTACAAGGATGTTGCCTGGATTGGGTGGCATGCCTTATGAGGCTAGGTTGAGGGAATTCAGCCTTTTCTCCCTGGAGAGATGGAGGATGAGAGGCGACCTGATAGAAGTTTATAAGATGTTGAGAGGTACAGATCGGGTCAATTCTCAGAGGCTATTTCCCAGGGCTGAAATGGGTGCTACATGAGGACACAGGTTTAAGGTGCTGGGGAGTAGGTACAGAGGAGATGTCAGGGGTAAGTTTTTCAGTCAGAGGGTGGTGGGTGAGTGGAATCGGCTGCCATCGGTGGTGGTGGAGGCAAATTCGTTAGGGTCTTTTAACAGACATGGGATTTAATAGGATTGAGGGTTATAGGTAAGCTTAGTAGGTAGGGATATGATCAGCGCAACTTGTGGGCCGAAGGACCTGTATGTGCTGTAGTTTTTCTATGTTCTGTGAAAACCCCAGTGGCAGAGATACAAAGTCACATGTTTACCCCAAGCATTCACTGCTTACTGCAACTAGATTTTCCCTTGGAGCTTAACTGAACAGCGGCACAGTGGTTAGCACTGTTGCCTCACAGCACCGGGGATCCAGGTTCAATCCTGGATTGGGTAGTGTTTGCAAGTTCTCCCCATGTCTGCATGGGTTTCCTCGAGTGCTCCGGTTTTCTCCCACACTCCAAAGATATGCAGGTTAGGTTGCTCAGCTATGGTAAGTTGCTCCTTAGTGTCAGGAGGTTTAGCAGGATAAATACATCCAGTTATGCAGATGGGGCCTGAGTGGGATTGTTCTGGTGCTGGGTCAATGGGCCGAATGGCCTTCTTCTGCACTGTAGTGATTCTATGATTCTAAAAATATTGGACATATTAACAATCCAAATCTTCCTACACAAGAATCAGTGATTAGCTCTTATGCTGCCCAGCTATAATGGGATTAAACAAAGGCAGAAAACCAAAGGCAAGGAACTATACAAGGTCATGAACGTAGCCCAATCCATCACGCAAACCAGCCTCCCATCCATTGACTCTGTCTACACTTCCCACTGCCTCGGCAAAGCAGCCGGCATAATTAAGGACCCCACTCACCCCAGACATTCTCTCTTCCACCTTCTTCCATCGGGAAAAAGGTACAAAAATCTGAGGTCACGTACCAACTGACTTAAGAACAGCTTCTTCCCTGCTCACATCAGAATTTTAACCTTACGTTGTTAATCTTTCTCTACATCCTAGTTATAACTGTAACACTATATTCTGCACTCTCTCGTTTCCTTCTCTTTGAACAGTATGCTTTGTCTGTATAGCGAGCCAGAAACAATATTTTTCACTCTATGTTAATACATGTGACAACAATAAATCATACCAAAAATAACTTCCTTTAAAGATTCAGTTTTGTGATCCCGCACAAAGTTCACAGGCTATAATCATTCACCATTCCTCTCGGTGTACTCTGACCCCTACCATCCAGAGGACGAGTGCTGTCTGATATCCAGTTGTTTGTCATCACTTTGGCTACTGTAGAAATACATTACTGTGCGGTGCCAACCTTCTAAAAAAGCTCTCAAGAGGCTTTCACATCAACTCATTAAATACAAGCTATATATTTATTCTTAAACTAAGAACTAGGCAGAGTCATGAGAAACCAAAATCACAGATAGCTTCATGTTGCACTTGACCTGAAAGCCTACCATAACTGGCCCTGACGCCACCTCATATTTTGTATCCAGTTCATTTTTCATCTGCTGTAAAACACAAAAACATGATGAAGTCTAATGTGATCTCATTCCTGGCAATGGCAATCAGTCAGGGATCATCAATGTCAGCTCAGCCTATTTGTAACTGAAGGATCATATTGCACTGGACTTCATAATGCCTTTTCCTGTTACAATGCAAGTACTCTATCACAATGACCTTGTTTACCAAGCTGCCACAGTTGAAATGGCATTTAGCTTTGAAAGAACATGTTTATTAAGTAAACACTACAAAAAGATTAAGTACAAAGCAGTAATTATATTTTACAATGCAAACACTCATTTGACTATATCTTAGTTTTCAGATCATCCCTACCTCAATATTAAAATACAATCTTGAAACTACTTCCAACATACGACCATAAGGTGTAGGAGCAGAATTAGGCCACTCGGCCCATCAAGTCTACTCTGCCTTTCAATCATGGCTGATACTTTTCTCATCCCCATTCTTCTGCCTTCTCCCCATAACCCTGGTCCCCTTGTTAATTAAGAACCTATCTATCTGTATCTTAAAGACACTCAATGACCTGGCTTCCACGGTTCTCTGTGGCAATGAGTTCCACAGATTCACCACCCTCTGGCTGAAGAAATTCCTCCTCAACTCAGTTTTAAAAAAGAGTGTCCCTTCACTCTGAGGTCATAGATTCAGACAATTACAGCACAGGAGGCGGCCATTCAGTTCACTGTGTCCAGGCTGGTCAAAGGTCTGACTACAATAATCCCATTTTCTAGCATTTTGTCCATGGCCCTGGAGGTTATGGCAAGTGAATCTCTTCTTTTAATCCATTTATGGGAAATGTGTTCCCTGGTGCTCTAGTGGTTCGGATTTGGTGCTCTCACCGGCATGGCACAGATTTGATTCCTGGTCAGGGAAGTTATCTTTCAGACCACATAGTGGCCTGCCTCTCAGCGCCAAGGACCTGGGTTCGATCCCCGGCTTGGGTCACTGCCTGTATGGAATCTGCACGGGTTTTCTCTTGATGATCCGATTTCCTCCCATAGTCCAAAAAATATGCTAGTTAGATGAACATAAGAACATAAGAAATAGGAGCAGGAGTAGGCCATCTAGCCCTTCGAGCCTGCCCCGCCATTCAATAAGATCATGGCTGATCTGTCGTGGCTCAGTTCCACTTTCCCGCCCTCTCCCCATAACCCTTAATCCCCTCTCTTATCAAGAACCCATCAACCCGCGTCTTAAAAATATTTAGCGAGGCAGCCTCCACCACTTCAACGGGCAGAGAATTCCAGAGATTCACCACCCTTTGAGTGAAGAAGTTCCTCCTCAACTCCGTTCTAAACCGCCCCCCCTTTACCTTGAGGCTGTGCCCCCTAGTCCTACTGTCTTTTTTGAGCGGGAAGAGTCTCTCCACCTCTATCCTATCCATCCCATTCATCATCTTATACGTCTCAATGAGATCTCCCCTCATTCTTCTAAACTCTAACGAGTACAAGCCTAGTTTATTCAGCCTCTCCTCATAGCTCAACCCCCTCAACTCCGGTATCAGCCTAGTAAACCTCCTCTGCACTCCCTCCAAGGCCAAAATATCTTTGCACAGGTGCGGCGCCCAAAACTGCACACAGTACTCCAGCTGCGGCCTCACCAAAGCCCTATACCATTGCAGCAAGACCTCCCTACTTTTATATTCAATCCCCCTCGCTATGAAGGCCAGCATCCCATTCGCCTTCCTGACCACCTGCTGCACCTGCAAGCTGGGTTTTTGCGACTCATGCACAAGGACCCCGAGGTCCCTCTGCACCGTCGCCTGCTGCAGTTTTTCGCCCCGTAAGTAATAGTCCTTCCTACCATTCTTCCTACCAAAGTGGACCACCTCACACTTGCCAACATTAAATTCCATTTGCCATTTCCTGGCCCATTCGCCCAGCCTATCTAGATCCTTCTGCAGACTCTCCACACCCTCCGCACAATTTGCCGTTCCCCCAATCTTGGTGTCATCAGCAAATTTCGACACCCTACACTAAGTTCCCTCCTCCAGATCATCTATATAAATGGTAAAAAGCTGAGGCCCCAGCACCGACCCCGGGACACTCCACTAGTCACCATCCGCCAATCCGAATAGCACCCGTTGACCCCCACTCTCTGCCTCCTATTTGACAACCAATCCTCTATCCACGCTAACACCCTACCCCCAACTCCATGTCCCCCAACCTTCTGCAATAACCTCTTATGAGGTACTTTGTCAAACGCCTTCTGAAAATCCAGAAAGACCACATCCACCGGCTCTCCTCTATCCACTGCCCTAGACATATCCTCATAGAACTCCAGTAAATTTGTCAGACACGACTTCCCTTTAATGAAACCGTGCTGCGTCTGCTCTATCAAGCAATTCCCTTCAAGATGCCTCGCAATTTCCTCCTTAATGACGGATTCTAACATTTTACCTACCACAGACGTTAAACTAACCGGCCTATAATTCCCCGCCTTTTGCCTGGCACCCTTCTTAAACAACGGCGTAACATTAGCCGTTTTCCAATCTTCCGGCACTTCCCCGGAATCCAGCGACGTCTGGAAAATAACCTCCAAGGCATCCACTATCACCTCCGCCATTTGTTTCAGAGCCCTCGGATGCATTCCATCTGGTCCTGGGGACTTGTCCACAATCAGCCCCTCCAGTCTGTCGAGCACTGCCTCTCTAGTAACAGTAATGTCATTAAGACCCTCCAGTCCTACCACCTTTCCATTGCAAATTTTTCACGTCCTCCTCCATGAAGACAGAAACAAAAAAGTTATTCAATACCTTAGCCATATCCCCATCCCCTACCACTAGGTCCCCTTTCTCATCCTCTAAAGGAACAACGTTCACCCTAGCCAGCCTCTTCCTTTTTATATATTTATAAAAACTCTTGCTATCCTTTTTTATATTAAGCGCTAGCCCAGCTTCATCGTTTCTCCTACCCTCCTTTATCAACTTCTTTGTCAATCTTTGTTGACATTTAAACCTCTCCCAATCCTCTTCTCGCCCACTACTCTTAGCTACTCTAAATCCCTCCGCTTTTAATTTAACACTTTCCTTCACCTCCTTTGTTATCCACAGCTTATTACCTCTCCTCCTACGGTCCTTTTTGACCATCGGAATAAATTTCTGCTGAGCACCAAGAAAGATCTCCTTAAAGATCTGCCACTGCTCCTCAGCAGACCCTCCCTCCAACGCGCTCCCCCAGTCAACATTCGCCAATTCTTCTCTCATCCTACCGTACTCCCCTCTATTCAAACAAAGGACGCGTGTCCGGGAACCCACTTTCTCCTCCTCCATCTGCACCAGAAACTCCACCATACAATGATCACTCTCTCCAAGAGGATCCTTCACCGCAAGGTCCCTAATTCTACCTGCCTCATTACATAACACCAGATCCAAGATAGCTCGCTCCCTCATCAGCTCCAACACACGCTGTTCCAGGAAACTATCCCGGCAGCATTCCAAGAACTCCTCGAGCCCACCGCGTCCAACATGGGTCGACCAATCAATATGCAGATTGAAATTCCCCATAACTACGGCCGTCCCATTCCTGCACGCCGCACTTATTTGCGCGTCAACAGCCCGCCCCACCTCCAGGTCATTATTTGGGGGCCTATAGACGACACCCACCAGCGTCTTCCACCCTTTGCTATTCCTAATCTCCACCCACAACGATTCCACTTTCTGCTCCTTGGCTCCAATATCATCCCTTGCTACCACCTTGATGCTATCCTTAATCAGCAGAGCTACGCCGCCCCCTCTTTCCTCCAGCCTATCCTTCCTAAACATTTGATACCCCTGGACATTCAGCTCCCAGTCCCTGTCACCTTGCAGCCACGTCTCTGTAATGGCCACCAGATCGTATCCATTTGTGTTGATCTGCGCCACCAGCTCATCCACTTTATTCCGAATGCTTCGTGCATTCAGATAAAGCGCTTTCATCCCAGCCTTCACCTGGACCCTATTTGCTGTAACGCCACCAACCATACTCACGCCCCCTACTCCCTCTATTATTGGGACATCCTCGGCCTCTTCCCTTACCTGTACCCTATCCTTAACTTTAGACCTCGTAGCGTCACCTACCCTCGCACCCTCCCCCCCACTAATTAGTTTAAAGCCCTGTCTACAGTCCTCTTTACTCGATTCGCCAGCACTCTGGTCCCAGCACGGTTCAGACCAACCCCATCCCACCCGAACAGGTCCCACCTACCCCAATACTGGTGCCAATGCCCCATAAATTCAAACCCATTCCTCCCACACCAATCCCTGAGCCACCCATTCACTTCCTTAATCCTGTCAACCCTACGCCCGTCTGCACTCGGTTCAGGCAGTAGCCCAGAGATGACCACCTTGTCAGTTCTACTTTTTAATTCCATTCCCAGCTTTTCATACTGCCTCCCCAGATCCTCAGTCCGCACTTTGCCTAAGTCGTCGGCACCCACATGTACCACAACGACCGGATTCTCACCCTCCCACTCCAGGTTCCTCTGCAGCCCAGCTGCGACATCCTGTACTCGAGCACCAGGCAGACAACACACCCTTCTGTGCACTTTGTCATTGTGACAAAGGACAGTGTCAATACCCTTCACCCCACTATCCCCAATCACTACTACGTTCCTTTTCCCCTTCTCTTTGCCTATGTCCTGCTGCATCACTGTACCGTGTGAAGTTTGCTCACCAACCTCACCTGCCTCGTCCTCTTCCAGACTGGAAGCAAGAACCTCAAACCTGTTATGCAAATTAAGAGGCTGAGGCCTCCGCTCCTCACCCCCTTTCCTCCTCCCAGCAGCCCCCTCTTGTCCCTGACCCTTAGAGTTAGCCAGTCTAGGGGGGGGGTGGATGTCACTTGCACCCCATTGACAATGGCACCCTCTCTCCCCCTGATGAGCCTCAGTGTCTGTAGCTCAGAGGCCAGCTCATCCACCTTGAGCTGGAGCTCCTCCAGCAACCTGCACTTACTACAGACATGGTCACCTGGCAGGACCCTGGGGTCCACCAGTTCCCACATCATACAGAAACCACACATCACATGCCCCTCCATTATTCACTGTAGTAGTTTTGAAAAAAAATTATTTTTTTTTCCCCTTGTTTTTTCAAACAAACTCACCTGGCCTTTTTTCCCCTCAAGCCCTTTTTGATATTAAGCCCTATTAGCTCACTCTGCTTCCCTCTCACTCCACTGCCCGCTCAGATGCTGCCCGCTGTCTACACCAGGCCTCCTTTTAAACCTGGCGCTGATTTAAAGCTGGCTGGTCCACAACTCCTTCTAACCACTCCCTCAGAATTCTTAAAGCAGTAAATACAATAAATGCTTTAAACAGTTCTACAAAGAACAAAGTGCTTTAAACTTATTTTAAACAGGTTTTTAACAGGTAAAATCTTAGCTCTCTCTCTGCTCCTTCACTCGTCTGCTCCAGCAAACAATGGAAGGCTTCATTCTAAATTGCTCAAGGTCAGTGGGATTAGCGAGTTAAATACGTGGGGTCACAAAGATAGGGCCTGGATGGGATTGTTGTCGGTGCAGGTCAATGGACTAAATGGCCTCCTTCTGCACCGTAGGGACTCTATGTGGGCATCGCTGGCTACACTAGCATTTATTACCCATCCCTTGTTACCTTCAAGAGGTGGTGGTGAACTGTCTGCTTGAACCACTTCAATTCCTGAGGTGCAGGTACATCTACAGTGCTGTTAGGAGAGAGTTCAGGATTTTAACCCAGCGACAGTGAAGGAACAGCAGTATACTTCAAAGCCAGGATGTTAAGTACTTGCAGGGGAACTTTCAGATGGTGGCATTGCTAGGAATCTGTAGCTCTTGCCCTTCTAGATGGAAGTGGTCATGGGTATGGAAGGTGCTGCCTTGGTGAGTTGCTGCAGTGCATCTTGTAGGTGGTACACACAGCTGCCACTGTTCACTGGTGGAGGGGTTGAATGTTTGTGGAAGGAGTAGCAATCAAGCAAGCTGCCTTGTCTTGAATGGTGTCAAGCTTTTTGAGTATTGTTGGAGCTGCACTCATAAGTGGAGAGTATTCCTTCACACTCCTGATGTGCCTTGTATATGGTGGGCAGATTTTAGGGAGTCTGGTGGTGAGTCAGTCACCACAGGATTCCTGACCTCTGACTTGCTCTTACAGCCACAGTACTGATATGGCTAGTTCAATTCGGTTCAGTTTCTGGTCCATGGTAATCCCTAGGATGCTGATAGTGGGGGATTCGGCAATGTAATGCCATTGAATGTCAAGGAGTAATGTTTAGATTCTCTTTTTGGAGACAGTCATTGCCTGACACTTTTGCGGCATGAATGTTACTTTCCACTTGTCAGTCTAAGCCTGGATATCATCCAGGTCATGCAGCATTTAGACATGGACTGCTTTAGTATCTGAGGAATCGCAAAAGGTGCTGAACATTGTGCAGTTATCAGCAAACATCCCCACATCTGAACTTATGATAAAAAGATGGCCATTGATGAAGCCTATGACACTCCCTGAGGAATGTCCTGGGAGCTGAGGTGATTCACCTCCAACCACCACAACAATCTTCCTTTATGCCAGGTATGATTCAAGCCAATCGAGGGTCTTTCCTGTTTCCCACTGACTCCAGTTTTGTTAAGACTTCTTCATGCCGCACTTAGTTAAAAGTTGCCTTGATGTCAAGGGCAGTCACTCTCACCTCAGACATTCAGCTTTTTTGTCCATGTTTGTACCAAGGCTATAATGAGAACATAAGAACATAAGAACATAAGAAATAGGAGCAGGAGTAGGCCATCTAGCCCTTCGAGCCTGCCCCGCCATTCAATAAGATCATGGCTGATCTGTTGTGGCTCAGTTCCACTTTCCCGCCCTCTCCCCATAACCCTTAATCCCCTCTCTTATCAAGAACCCATCAACCCGCTTCTTAAAAATATTTAGCGAGGCAGCCTCCACCACTTCAACGGGCAGAGAATTCCAGAGATTCACCACCCTTTGAGTGAAGAAGTTCCTCCTCAACTCCGTTCTAAACCGCCTCCCCTTTATCTTGAGGCTGTGCCCCCTAGTCCTACTGTCTTTTTTGAGCGGGAAGAGTCTCTCCACCTCTATCCTATCCATCCCATTCATCATCTTATACGTCTCAATGAGATCTCCCCTCATTCTTCTAAACTCTAACGAGTACAAGCCTAGTTTATTCAGCCTCTCCTCATAGCTCAATCCCCTCAACTCCGGTATCAGCCTAGTAAACCTCCTCTGCACTCCCTCCAGGGCCAAAATATCCTTGCGCAGGTGCGGCGCCCAAAACTGCACACAGTACTCCAGCTGCGGCCTCACCAATGCCCTATACAGCTGCAGCAAGACCTCCCTACTTTTATATTCAATCCCCCTCGCTATGAAGGCCAGCATCCCATTTGCCTTCCTGACCACCTGCTGCACCTGCAAGCTGGGTTTTTGCGACTCATGCACAAGGACCCCGAGGTCCCTCTGCACCGTCGCCTGCTGCAGTTTTTCGCCCCATAAGTAATAGTCCTTCCTACCATTCTTCCTACCAAAGTGGACCACCTCACACTTGCCAACATTAAATTCCATTTGCCATTTCCTGGCCCATTCGCCCAGCCTATCTAGATCCTTCTGCAGACTCTCCACACCCTCCGCACAATTTGCCTTTCCCCCAATCTTGGTGTCATCAGCAAATTTCGACACCCTGCACTCGGTTCCCTCCTCCAGATCATCTATATAAATGGTAAATAGCTGAGGCCCCAGCACCGACCCCTGGGGCACCCCACTAGTCACCAACCGCCAATCCGAATAGCACCCATTGACCCCCACTCTCTGCCTCCTATTTGACAACCAATCCTCTATCCACGCTAACACCCTACCCCCAACTCCATGTCCCCTGACCTTCTGCAATAACCTCTTGTGAGGTACCTTGTCAAACGCCTTCTGAAAATCCAGAAAGACCACATCCACCGGCTCTCCTCTATCCACTGCCCTAGACACATCCTCATAGAACTCCAGTAAATTTGTCAGACACGACTTCCCTTTAATGAAACCGTGTTGCGTCCGCCCTATCAAGCAATTCCCTTCAAGATGCCTCGCAATTTCCTCCTTAATGACGGATTCTAACATTTTACCTACCACAGACGTTAAACTAACCGGCCTATAATTCCCCGCCTTTTGCCTGGCACCCTTCTTAAACAACGGCGTAACATTAGCCGTTTTCCAATCTTCCGGCACTTCCCCGGAATCCAGCGACGTCTGGAAAATAACCATCAAGGCATCCACTAATGAGGTCAGGAGTTCAGTAATCCTGGCAAAACCCAAACTGAGTGCCATAAGCCGGTTATTGCTGAGTATGTGTCCAATCATATCCTTTCTATAACGTAGTGACCAGAACTGCACACAGTACTCCAGCTGTGGCCTAACCAACATCTTATACAGTTCCAGCATGACCTCCCTGCCCTTGTATTCTATACCTTGCTAATAAAGGCAAGAATTCCATATGCCTTTTTAAACACTTTATCGACCTACCCTGCCAATGGGGATATGTGGACATGCACTCCAAGTCCCTCTGATCTATAGTACTTTCCAAGGTTTTACGAAGTCCGACAAGTGTAATCCCTTACCTCGTTCACCTTCCCCAAATGCATTACCTCACACTTTTCTGAGTTGAATTCCATCTGCCATTGTTCTGTCCACCTCTGCAGTCCACTCATATCCTCTTGTAGTCTGTGCTGTCCTCATCATATACCATCCTATCAATTTTCATGTAGTTTGCAAATTTCCTGATAACACCTCCTATATTCAAGTCCAAATCACTAACATAGACAACTAGCAAGGGTCCCAGCACCAAATCCTGCAGAACCCCACTGGAAAAAGACTTACAGTCACAGAAACATCCCTCTAACATCAACATCTGCTTCCAAAATGTGCCACTTTGCCTTGGATCCCATGGGTCCTTACTTTCTTGACCAGTCTGCCAAGAGAGACCTTATCAAAAACAATGCTCAAGTTCACACAGTCCACACCAAATGCATTACCCTCACTAACACTCCTGGTTACCTCCTCAAAATATTTGATTACATTTGTCTAACAATCTTCCCATGAAAAATCCATGCCGACCATCCCTGATTAATCCATGTCTATCCAAGCGCAGACATATTCTGTGCCTCAATTCTTTCTAGTAACTTCCCCACCACTGAGATTAGACTGATTGGCCAAGGTGAAGACTGATGTGAACTATTGATTGAGGACTCGATGTTCCTTGTCCACACACAGATCACCTAATATGGTCCCTAATTGATCCTACTCTTTCCCTAGATATATCCTTGCTCTTAATATATTAAAAATATTTCCTTATTCTACCTGCCAAAGCTTTTTCATACACTCGCTTAGCTTTCCTAATTTCCTTTCGAAGTTCCCCCTGCAGTTTTTATAGCCCTTTCGGGACTCTACCATATCAAGTCCTCAGTATCTGCCCAAAGCTTCTCTATTTTTTTAATCCTGACCTTTACACCTCTTGACATCCAGGATTCTCTGATCTTGGTCCGAGGGAACATATTTGCTCTGTACTCTCTCTATCTCCTCCTTGAAGATTTCACACTGCTCTGACACAGCTTTATCTGCATGTAGCTGCTCCCAGTCCACTTGTGCTAAATAGCATGCTATTTTAATAAAACTAGCTTTTTCCCAGTTACAAACTTTTACTCCTGGCCCATCCTTATCCTTTTCCATGACTAACCTAATGCTAAATAAATTATGGTCAATATCTCCAAAATGCTCGCCTATTTCCAAATATTAGGTCCAGAACGGTCCCCACTCTTGTTGGGTTTTCTACGTACAGGCTAGAAAAGTTCCCCTGGATGCAAGTTAAGAATTTTGCTTCCTCCCTACCTTGCACACTAAAAATTTAGCTGCAGCTACCAATTAAAAACTAAATGAAAGCAAGTTTTGTTAATTTCAGAATATAATGAGAGTTCAATGCTAAAAACATTTTCCTTCCTCAAAAGGAGGAAATGTGTGTTGGCCAAATGGCATTTTCCTGTTCATAAAAATTATTTTACTCTTGTGCCAAAGCCATCCACCAGCCTCATGGATACAAACCTACATTTTAACATGAAATGTGTTACTGCAGTGGCACATAATGATTAATCAGCATGGATTTCAAGAGATAAATCCTGTTTGATCAACATTATTAATTTTTTTTTGGAGCACAGAGTAGACAATAGTAATGCAGTAGATGTAATTTATCTAGATTTTCAAAATACTTTTGATAAAGTGTGCCAAACACTGAAGAATAAGGTCAGAGAATATGGAGTCAAGGGACAAGGGGTAGAATGGATTTCTAGCTGGTTCCAACACAGAAAGCACAGAATGTTATTCAGAGTGGCAAAGGTGGGATGCAGCATTCCACAAGGATCAGTGCTTGGGCCATTACTGTTTGCTTCTTCTCATGTTGCTGGGCCTTTCCTCACCACTGTCCTGCGTAGACTCTAATCTGAGAGTTGAACACCTTCAAATTTATTGCAAATTTTCAAGGGGAATGGAGTATAAACATTGGTACATTTTACCTGAGTTGTACACAGCCTTGGTGAGACTGCATCTGGAGTATTGTGCATCAATTTTGATCCCCTTATTTGAAAGGAGATATTATTGTGTTAGAAGCAATTAAGAAAAGATTCACTGTCCTCATCCCTGGGCTGAGCAGCTTATCATATGAAGAAAGGTTGATTAGGATAAGCTCTCCCCATTGGAGTTTACAACAATGGGAAGTGACCTATTGAAACATATAAATAAAATCCTGATAGATACCAGTAGGATGATTCTTCTCATTTGCAAAACTACTAATAGGGAGCAGTTTAAGAGGTGTCCCTTTTAAGACAAAGATGACAATTTTTTTTCCTCTCAACAGCTTGTTGGCATGAACAAGACAGATAGCAGTGGAGGCTGTGTCATGGAATTTATTCAAGGATGAGTCAATTTTTGTTTTATATAGACATGGGAGTCAAAGATTAAGGGAGACAGACAAGAAAGTGAAATTGAGACCACAAAACGATCAGTCATGGTCATAACAAATGGTGGAGCAGGCTGAAGGGCCAAATGGCCTACTCCTGTTCCTAAGTTCTATGTTCCTAAATCTTCAGGAGCTGCATGATTCTAGTACTAGAGACCATTCTAGGAGATTTTCCATTGTTCGGAAGGCTTCTCCACAGTCACAGTCAATGAAATTTGTGTGGCTGTATCTCAACATCAGTAAGGCCTTGCAGTGGAAGACACCAGCCCTGAGGCATCTGGGACACAGTCAAATGTGTCTGATTTCGCTGGCTCCTGATGGGAGGGATATCACAGGGTCACTGGACAACTCATGCCTTCATGGAACCAAATAAATGTTACAGACAGAAGTAGGCCATTCAGCCCATCATGTCTGCGCCAGCTGAAAAAAACCACCCATTCCAATCCTACCTTCCTGCACCAGGTCCTTAGCTTTGCAGGTTCAGCACTTCAAGTGCTTCAACTACAAAAATTCCAGACACCTACCACTTTCTGGGTGCAGAAATCTTTCCTAATATCTCAATTAATCCTCTATCATTCACCATAAATCTGTGTTCCTGGCAACAGACCTCTTCACTAGGGAAAACAAGTCTTTCCTGTCTATTCTATGTAGATCCCTCAATTTTGTATTCCTCAATCAAGTCATCCTCAGCCTCCTCAATAGATTTGTTGAACAATTAGCAAGGCAGTTTATAACACAGGGGCTGGACAATATGAAAGAAGCTCCCCTTTGACCTGATCCTCTTTTTAGAACAAGAACAAAGAACAAAAGCAAAGTACAGTACAGGAACAGGCCTTTCGGCCCTCCAAACCTGGGTCAATCACGATGCCCTAACTAAACTAAAAAAAAGCTTCTGCCCTTACTCAGTCCATATCCTTCTATTTCCTCCCTATTCATGTATCCATCCAAATGCCTCTTAAATGTTTGCTAATGTGCCTGCTTCCACCATCTCCTCTGGCAGCATGTTCCAGGCACCCACCTGGAATGTGAAAAACTGCCCCTACACACCTCCCTTAAACTTTTTCCCTCTCACCTTGAACCTGTGCCCCCTTGTAATTGACACTTCCACCCTCGGAAAAAGCCTCTTGACTATCCACCCTGTCTAGCCTCCATCTTTGACAGTGAAAACAACCCTCATTTATTCAACCTCTCCTCATAGTCAATACCCGAGACCAGGCAATATCCTGGCGAACCTTCCTTGCACTCTCTCCAAAGCGTCCACATCCTTCTGATAGTGTGGTGACCAGAACTGCATGCAATACTCCAAAGGCGGCCTAATCAAGGTTTTATGTATCTGCAACATGATTTCCCAACTCTTGCACTCAATGCCCTGGCTAACGAAGGCAAGCATGCAATGTACCTTTTAATCACCTTAGCCAACTGTGGTACCACTTACAGGCATAGTGGCATACCCAGAACCCTATGTTAATATTCCTATAGGTTGTGCCGAGGGTGCAGAGGGACCTCGGGGTCCTTGTGCATGAGTCGCAAAAACCCAGCCTGCAGGTGCAGCAGGTGGTCAGGAAGGCAAATGGGATGCTGGCCTTCGTAGCGAGGGGGATTGAATATAAAAGTAGGGAGGTCTTGCTGCAACTGGTGAGGCCGTAGCTGGAGTACTGTGTGCAGTTTTGGTTGCTGCACTTATGCAAGGATATTTTGGCCTTGGAGGGAGTGCAGAGGAGGTTTACTAGGCTGATACCGGAGTTGAGGGGGTTGAACTATGAGGAGAGGCTGAATAAACTAGGCTTGTACTCGTTAGAGTTTAGAAGAATGAGGGGAGATCTCATTGGGACATATAAGATGATGAATGGGACGGATAGGATAGAGGTGGAGAGGCTCTTCCCGCTCAGAAAGGACAGCAGGACTAGAGGGCACAGCCTCAAGATAAGGGGGGGGGGGCGGTTTAGAACAGAGTTGAGGAGGAACTTCTTCACTCAAAGGGTGGTGAATCTCTGGAATTCTCTGCCCGTTGAAGTGGTGGAGGCTGCCTTGCTAAACATATTTAAAACGCAGGTAGATAGGTTTTTGATAGGCAAGGGGGTTAAGGGTTATGGGGAGAAGGTGGGAAAGTGGAACTGAGCCACGACAGATCAGCCATGATCTTACTGAATGGCGGGGCAGACTCGAAGGGCTAGATGGCCTACTCCTGCTCCTATTTCTTATGTTCTTACATTCTTATGTGCCATTTATACTATAATTCACACCTAAATTTTATTCTCCAAAATGCATCGCCTCGCATTTGTCCAGATTAAGCTCAATCTGTCATTTCTGTGCCTAAATCTCCAATCTATCTCTATCCTGTTGTATCCTCTGACAATCTCCAGCACTATCAGCAACTCCACCAATCTCCGCGTCATCCACAAACTTAATCAGGCCACCCACACTTTCCTCCATATCATTTATATACACTACAAACAAGAAGTGCCAGCACTGATCTCTGCAGAACACCACTAGCTACAGATCTCCATTCTGAAAAATACCCTTCCACTGCTACTCTGTCTTCTATAACCAAGGCAGTTCTGTTTCCATCTAGCCAGCCCATCCTGAATCCCATGTGATTTTAGTTTTTGTACCAGTCTGCCATGTGGTACCTTATCAAACGCCTTACTAAAGTTCATATAAACTACATCCACAACCTTTCCCTCATCAATTATCTTTGTCATCTCTTCAAAAACTCAATCAAGATGGTGAGATATAACCTTCCCATACAAAACCATACTGCCTGTCAGTAACTAGTCTATTTTTTTCCAAATGAACATATATTCTGTCTCTCAGTATCTTTTTCAGAAGGTTCCCCACCACTGACATCAGGCTCACCAAGGTATAATTTGCTGAATTATCCCTGCTTCTTTTCTTAAACAGTGGAACAACATTGGCTATTCTCCAGTCCTCTGGAACTTCGCCAGTGGTCAAAGAGGATGCAAAAATATTTGTTAAATATTTGGCAGAAAGGATGGCGAATGTCAGCAGCATATTTTGCTCAGTCTACTTGAAATAACTTGCCTCATGATGTTGAAATAATACCAGCAAGCAGGTAAAGATTGCCCACTTTAATAAGCTTCAGGCAGCTAGCAATAGCTCAAGTTGTGTGGAGAAAAGCATTCCCAGACTGGCAAGCACATTCAACCTTTTATTTATTTTAATTTGTTCACGGGATTTGGGCATCACTGACTAGGCTCATCCTCAATTGCCCTTAAGAAGCTGATGAGTAGCCCAGGGCAATTGTCTATAATATTGTCAAGTCAGTTTCCCATTTAAAGATGGCCAGCTTGCTTAAGATGAGGTCCTAACTACCACCTTCACCTTTCCTTTGATGATATGATCTTTAAAGCTCAGGATGCAATCTAATGTTACGAAGGCTGTGGTCAGATCAAGGAACATAAGAACAATGTTCTTCTTGCAATATTTTTCTTGAATTTGGGGCAGTGCAAAGATTAAACCAACCATTCCTCATCCAGCACAAAAGCGACACTGGTTCTAGGTGCACTGCGTGAGATGAAAGATAATCCTGTTGAGAATAATTTCTGCAAGAACGTTTCCTGTTGCAAAGAGAAGGAAAGTACCACAATGATTGTCACAGATAAACTTGTTTCCCTTCTGTCTGTACAGGTGATTATGGAAGCCCTGGTTTCAGATTAAACAGAAGAGGCTAATAAGTTTCTTAACCATGGGAGCTCCTCCTAAAAGGCTCTTCATAAATGTTAAGTTAACAAAAGATAATTCAAAGTAATCCCTTGTGTATGAAGACTTCAAGATAACCTGAGAGAATAATACAGTGCTATATAAATTCAAGTTCATCATTCCAACCTTCTACTCTGCCCAACAACATACATTAAAACCAACTTAAACGCAATGATCCATTTCTCTCAGCAACGCAGCTAATAAAACCCAATCTTACCTTGTAATCTGTGAAAGGTCTATCATTTTTATAGCCCGAAATGTCTCTGTAGATTGAATATTTGTCATGTTACACTGATATTCAGAAACCTTAGCAAAAGCACAGCTGTCTGCATCAACATCAAATTGCATCATTCACTCTCATTTCCCTTCACTAGTATAGAACCTCACTTCCTACCAGAAAACAGTCAATCCTTCCTAATATTAAAAAGCAACTCTCAGTCATTTGGTAATATAAACCTTGAATATTGGTGAGAAATGCTGTTGAAGCTTTTTGTCTTGCTCTCATCAGGACAAATATGCGAAAATATCAATTGTAAAAGGAACAATAATTTATATTGCATGAGAAGAGAACGCTGATTACTATAAAGTAGACTCTGATTTGTAAAAGTGTTGGCATGAAGAATGCATCAGGGAACAGTTAACCGCTGAGCCTCATTTAAATTCAAACCAAGCAGTTTGACAATGATTGGTTAAGGTTTTACCATGGGAAATGAACCAGGGAATGGTGGCCTCCCAAGCTTTGTCTGGTATTAAAAAAGGAACAATGTGTGGAAGTGCAAAGCTTGGGAGATAGCCATTCCCTGGTTCATTAGATATGGCAATGCCCTGCTCAAAAACAAGTTATAAAATGCTTGCTGGACTTGTGTAGGAGTAATGGGATGCCAGGTGTACATACAATAGGATTCACCCTCAATTCAGTGTCCACATATGTATGGGCTACCAAAAACACTCAAAATTATGTCCCTTTCTGTTCTACCTTATCTACAACTCATTCTGCATGACATGAATTGGCCAAATATTAGGGTGAATTGCTAAAACCTGTTGTAGGAGCAAGGATTCCTTCACCTTTTGAAAAATCATGCAGGAATGGCATATTAATAGCATTGCCACGTCCATGCTAATGTTCAATGTTTTTAGCCTGATCATAGATGCACTCTTCGAGGAAGCTGCAAGACTTTTTTTTACAAAAGCAAAATATTGCAGATGTTTGAAATCTGAAACAAATTCAGAAAATTCTAGAAAGACAGCATGTCTGGCAGCATCTGTGAAGGGAGAGTTTTAACGGTTCAAGTTTGTACGAGTCTTCCTCAGAGCTGAAGAGAGGCAGAAATGCAATGGATTCTATAGTTGAAGAGAGGAGTGGAGAATATCGAGCAGAATAGAAAGTCAGTGATATTTGGGAGCTCAGGAGAGAGGTTTGACAAAGAGGTCACAGACACACAAAAATGGGAATGTTAACGATAGCATTAAAAAGTAAAGGATATGCTAATGTTAACACATAAGGTAGAAGTGTGCTAATAGGACAAGGATTAGCACGCTGTGGAAGCAAAGCAGGTTACAGATGGCCCTGTGGGAAATAAAAATCACAGTGGAGGAGAGAGCACATGTTCTGAAGCAGTTGAACCCGACTGCAAAGTATCTAAACAGAAGATGAGGTACTGCTCTTCCAGTTTGCACTGGGTTTCACTGGAACATTGTGGTAGGCCCAGGACTGAAATGTGGGCATGGGAGCAAGACGGTGAGTTAAAATAGCAAGCAACATGACAATTGGGAGTCATGTTTGCAGTCTAAGCAAAGTTGTTCCACAAACCTGTCACCCAATCTGTGTGTAGACCACCCCCCCACCAATGTAGAGCAGATCATTGTGAGCATCAAATACAGTAGCCTAAATTGAAAAAGGTGCAAGAAAATCACTGCTTCACCTGTAGGAGTATTTGAGACCTTGGATAGTGAGGAGGTAAAGGGGCAGGTGTTGCACACTCTGGAATTGTGTTGCAAGGTGACATTTGAAAGGGATGCTGTGTTGGGGGTTATGGGGGACTGGACTGGAGAGGGAGGGAATGGTCGCTATGGAATTCTGAAGTTGTTGAACTCATCTTTTAAGTTCATTCTTGCGATGTGGGCTTCACTCACCAGGCCAGCATTCATTGTCCATCCCTAATTGCCCTCAAGAAGGTGATGATGAGCTGTCTTCTTGAACTGCTGCAAACCATGTGGTACAGCAGAATACCGTTAGGGAGGGAGTTCCAGCATTTCGATCCAGCAACTGCGAAGGAACAGCAAAATATTTCCAAGTCAGGATGATGGGTGGCTTGGAGAGGAACTTCCAGGTCATGGTGTTTGTATGAGTCTGCTGCTTGTCCTTCTAGATGGTAGTAGTCGTATTTTGATTTTGAAAATTATCCGCCAGGCTTATTTATGAGCACTAAAAGCTGCATATATTCATACACAGGACCCTGTCCTTTACACACAGAAGCTGCATCTTCAATACTGTGCCTTTTTCAACTAAACAGAAGTTTGAGGGAAAGCATTTCCTGGTTCTTCTCCATGGCAATACCTTGACCATATTCGACCCAGGCAACATCTTGACCAGAGTCAACCACTTGGTTTGAATTGAACCAAAAGCTTGCCAGTTAACTAATTTGTGATGTGTTCTCCAAGGCAGCAGAACTACCAGAGACCACTTGCCAAACAATCAGTTCTTTCTCTTCGTGCGGTGTTGTTTCCTTTATAATTGATATCCTTGCATATTTATCCCAAAGAGTGCAAGATGAGAAACTTTGACTGCACATCTCCTTTACCAGCAATGAATACCACTCAATTCAACAGTAGTTCATTTACGTACTTGAATGGAGCAGCACATCTGGCTACGCTGGTGAAAAATAACATTGTAATCTATTATAAGAAAAAGAGGTTCCAGAAGGAAATCACGTGTAAGGATTTATACACCAACGCAATAACTTGAGCTGCTGATAAACACGGTGAGTTCACATGCTCAAGACTGCTGCCAAAAGCATTTTCCACCAGAAAAATGGGAACAATAGATCAAGTCTCTCTAGAGGTAAGAAAATATGAAATAGGGGAGAAGTATACTATATAAAACAGACTGCCGCCGTTCAATATAATTGTGACTGATCTTGGGCTTCAACTACACTTTCCTGCCTACTCTCCACATCCTTAATTCCCCGGCAGTCCAAAAATCCACCCTAGCCTCGAAAGTATTCAACAATGGAGCTTCCCCAGTTTTCTGTAGCAGAGAATTCAAGGATTCACAAACCTTTGAGAAAGAAATGTTTTCTCATCACAGTCCTAAATGATCATCCTCTTATCTAAAGACAATCTCCCAATGTTTTAGATCCCATAACCAATGGAAACAATCTCTCAGCACCCACCCAGCAAGCTGCTTCAGAATTTTATAGGTTTCAATGGGATTGCCTCTCATTCTTCTAAACTTCAAAAGAAAACAAGCTTCCGGTAAATGCATTATCCTGCTTAGTAAATAAAAAATTACAATTCAGTTCTGATAAACTGCACCATGCAGTTTACTCAGATCTGAACTGATTGATACCAGATCCTGTGGTTAACCACTCACTGCAAATGTTGGTTTTGTCAATTCCCATGCACATTCAACTGATTTTTCACAAATTATAGAATCACACAGTGCAGAAGAGGCCCTTCGGCTCATGAAGTGTACACTGACAAGCGAGGAACGTCTGACCTCCCACCTAATCTCATTTACCAACACTTGGCTAATAGACATGATGTTTTGATGTGCCAAGTACCCATCACTATTTTTTAAAGGATGTTAGGCAACCTGCCTCCACCACCCTCCCTGGCAACACATTCCAGGCTATCAATAAAATAGTTTTTCCTCACAACTCTCCTAAACTTCCTCCCCCTCACCTTGAACCTATGCCCCATCACAGACCTTCCAATTCAGGGGAATAGCTGCTCCCTATCCACTCTGTCCATGCCCCTCAGAGTCTTTTACACCTTGAACAGGTCTCCCCTCAGTCTTCTCGGCCCCAACAAAAACAACCCAAGCCTATGCAACCTCTCTTCATAAACTGCACACAGTACTCTAGCTGTGGCTTCACTAAAGTTCTAGTCAACACCAACAGGATCTTCCTGCTTTTGCAATCTATGCCTCGATGTGCTTTTTTACCCTACTAACATATCCTTCCGCTTTCAGAGATCTGTGGACAAATATGCCAAGGTTCCTTTATTCCGTAGAATATCGAAATGTCTTGCCGCTCACTGACTATTTCCTTGTCAAATTACTCCTTTCAAAGTGCATCATCCTCACACTTTTCAGGGTTAAATTTCACCTGCCATTTACCTGCCCAATTGACCATTCCGTCTATATCTTCTTGTAGCCCAAGACACTCCGCCTCATTGCTAACCAGCAGCCTTCTGCCTTCATACTTTGTCTCCGACAACTGAGCCAATTTTGAATCCACTTTATCAGATCACCTTGTATCCCATGTACATTTGCCTTCTTTATAAGTCTCCCACGTGGGACTTTGTCAAAGGCTTTCCTGAAATCCAAACAGGTTAGATCAACTGCACTAGCCTCATCGACACACCTGGTCACCTCCTTAAAACATTCAATCAAATTTGTTAGGCATGACCTCCCTCTGATGAAGCCATGCTGACTATCCCTGATAAAGTCTTGCCTCTCCAAGTAGAGTCAGATGCTCTCCTTCAGAATTTTCTCCAATACTTTCCCTACCACAAACATGAGACTCATTGGTCTGTAGTTCCCTGGCTTACCTCTACAACCCTTCTTAAATAGCAGAACCATATTAGCTGTTCTCCAGTCCTGGCACCTACCTTATGGCCAGAGAGGAATCAAAAATTTGGGTCAGAGCCCCTTCAATCGCCTCCCACACCAGCCTGGGACACAATTCATCCAGACCTGGAGATTTATCCACTTTTTGAGCCTGCCAATGCCTCCAGACCTATGTTTTCTGTATGTCAATTTGCTCAAGAACCTTGTAGTCTCTTTCCCTGAATTCCATTCCTTCATTCTCATTCTCTTGGGTGAAGATTCATGTGAAGTATTCGTTCAAAAGTCTACCAATTACCTCTGATTCCATCCTTGCTCCTTAACAGGCCTAACTCTTTCCCTGGTTATCCTTTTCCCATTGATATACTTTATAGGATAGCTTGGAATTTTCCCCATTTTTAATCAGCCAGAGCTTTCTCATATCCTCTCTTTGTTTTTCTATCTGCTTTCTTAAGCTCTACCCTGCACTCTCTCCACATCACTGTCTTCTCTGATTTGCTCCTCTTGTACCTGCTAAAAGCCTTTCTATTCTTCTCATCATATTCTAAATATCTCTGGTCATCCATGGTTCTCTGGGCTTGTTACTCATGTTCGTTCCTATCACCCCTGGGGGAACATGCTGCGCTTGTGCCCTCCCCATTTTTTGTTTGAACATCATCCCTTCTGTATATTTTCCCACTCGTGGCTGTTCCTAGTCTATCCTGGCCAGAACTTGTCTTATTTTACTAAAATCTGCCCTTCTCCAATCTAAAATCTTTTTTTGCAACTTGTCTATATCTTTGCTCATAACAAGCTTAAATTGTACCATGTTGTGATTGCTATCACTAAAATGCTCCCCCACTGTCACCTCAATCACCTAACCGGTTTCATTCCCCAGATTTTTTGCGGCACAGTACCGTAGTTGTTTGCACTGCTGCCTCACAGAGTTAGAGACCCTGTTTTGATTCACAGTTTGTATGACTGTGCAGAGTCTAAACATTCTCCTCACGTCTGCATGGGGCCCCCAGGTGCTCCGGTTTCCTCCCACAGTCCGAAAGACGTGCTGGTTAGGTGCATGGCCATGCTAAATTCTCCCTCAGTGCATACACACAGGCACCGGAATGAGACGGCTAGGGGATTTTCACAGTAACTTCATTGCAGTGTTAATGCAAGCCTACTTGTGGCTAATAAATAAACTTTAAAACTGAAGGTCCAGCAGATAAAAAGATCAGTAGATAAAAATCAATATTACCATACGCATGGTAGGTTGTTGCATAAAGTTAAATCTCACAGGACCCAGGGTGAGGTAGCTAAATGGACACAAAATTGGCTTCTTGACAGAAGCCAGAGGGTGGCTGTAGAGAATTGTTTTTCAAACTGGAGGCCTGTGACCAGCAGTGTGCCTCAGGGATCAGTGCTGGGTCCACTGTTATTTGTCATTTATACTGATGATTTGGATGAGAATATAAAAAGGCATAGTTAGTAAGTTTGCAGGTGACACTAAGATTGGTGACATAGTGGACAGTTATCTCCAACTGCAATGGGATCTTGATCAAATGGGCCAGTGGGCTGATGAATGGCAGATAGAGTTTAATTTAGACAAACGTGAGGTGATGCATTTTGGTAGACTGAACCAGGGCAGGACTTACTCAATTAATGATAGGGCACTGGGGAACGTTACAGAACAAAGAGATCTAGGGATACATGTTCTTAGCTCCTTGAAAGCGTACAAAGTGATGAAGAAGTCATTCGGCATGCTTAGTTTCATTGGTCAGTACACTGAATACAGGAGTTGGGATGTCTTGTTGAAGTTGTACAAGACATTGGTAGGGCCACACTTGGAATAGTGTGTGTAATTCTGGTCACCCTATTATAGAAAGGATATTATTAAACTAGAAAGCGTGCAGAGAAGATTTACTAGGATGCTCCTGGGACTTGATGGATTGAATTATAAGGAGAGGCTGGATAGACTGTGACTTTTTTCTCTGGAGTGTAGAAGGCTGAGGGATGATCTTATAGAGGTCTATAAAATAGTGAGGGGCACAGATCAGCTAGATACTCAATATCTTTTCCCAAAGGTAGGGCAGTCTAAAACTTGAGGGCATAGGTTTAAGGTGAAAGGGGAGAGATATAAAAGTGTCTAGAGGGGCAATTTTTTCACACAGAGGGTCTGAATGTCTGGAACAAGTGCCAGATGTAGTATTAGAGGCGGGTACAATTTTGGACATTTTCTTGAAGCAGGTAGGGACCTCACATTGTTGTAAGGAGGGGTTAAAAATGTCAGCATACACCCCTGCCAGTGGTCCAAACAGGATCCAAGTGCACATCTATATACCCCATCTGGGCCACTCGCTTTCCGTGGGTTAACTTTCAACGAGACTGATCGGATGTCTGTAATGGTGACCTCAAATGCCAGTTCAGCCGAGGCTTCTAGAACAGAAGACATCTTCAGATGGCCACAGAACATTCCTGCATGGCCTGTTTGGTCCTCCTACTCTACCTAATGGTCACCCATCCCCTTCTTGCTTGTGGAGTCTTAACCTGCAGTGTGACCACTTCTCTATATATGCTTTCCACAATAAACTCTGCCTCCCAGATACTCCAGTGTCCCCTCCAGCCTCTCCAGCTCCGAAACCTGGGCTTCCAGGGATGCAGCTAGAGACACTTCCCCATACTGGCCCCTGGCAAGAGAAATGTTCCCAGCTTCCCATATAGAGTAGGGTGAGCACATCACAGCTTTGTGTTCTCCTGTCATTACTTACCCTTTAGATTAAACCTTTTAGAAGATACTTAAATCAAATAATATTAATTACTCTTGGACTCCTCTTCCTTGGTCTCCAATATTACAGAATGGAGCCCTGACAAACCACCAACTACAAATTAAAGATGTTACAAACTATAAGTGATAAAAGTAGTCAATACTTTTACCCCACTATACTCACCCAATCAGCTGCTTCACTTCTGAATCCCAAGTCATCTCTGGATCTGTAAACTACAAGCTAGCACTCAGATTTCTCTCTACACTCTCGTGGGAAACTGTGGTAACAAGAACTGGCTACAGGACACACTTCCCAGACACGTGCAAATTAAACAAAAGCATACTCATTTATTGGTCTACTTCAGCCCTATTTATCCCACTTTCTTTAATAAATTTATTTTTCTACATTAGCCCCATCACAAGTGAAACGCTGATATGAATACATGCAGATATCTGTCAGTATTAACTGATACTTTCTTTAAAATTCAATAGTTTTTCCCTCCTAAACTCCTGGTGAACTATTCCACATCTCTCTACAAATGGAGGATGATTAACTTGTCTGAATGAAATAGGAAATCCACTCAAACAAGTTCAAGATTGACTTCCATTATAACAGATTTCAGAAGCATTTAGGAAAAAAAGCAAAAATATTCCTGTTCCTCTAATAGGGAACTCCGGAGAGTGGTGAGACAGGAGAAGTCATTATGACTGACGGCAGTTAAAGCAAAAAAATGAATGTATTTGATTGAGAAGCTAAATAAGGGGGAAAAAAAAAGGCATGTTGATAGGGTCAGATGAATTAGAATAGAAGGCTTGTGTGGGTTCATGTCACACTACCTGTAACCCCCACAACTTGCCTGGACTTGCAAAATCTCACTATCTGTCCTGGCTGGGCGGCACGGTAGCACAGTGGTTAGCACTGCTGCTTCACAGCTCCAGGGTCCTGGGTTTGATTTCTGGCTTGGGTCACTGTCTGTGTGGAGTTTGCACATTCTCCTCATGTCTGCGTGGGTTTCCTCCCACAGTCCAAAGATGTGCGGGTTAGGTTGATTGGCTATGCTAAGAAATTGTCCCTTAGTGTCCAGGGATGCGTAGGTTAGAGGGATTCGTGGGTACAAAATGCAGGGATATGGGGATAGGCCCTGGGTGGGATTGTGTTTGGTGCAGACTCAATGGGCCGAAGGGCCTGTTTCCGCACTGTAGGGTTCTATGAGACAAGACTCATCTCTTTAACCTGTGCTTAGCGCTCTCTCCACTCACATTGTCTGTACTTGTAAGACATGATTAGCTGTAAAGACTCACATTCCAATCATTATTCTGTAAATTGAGGTTGTGTCTTTATATGCCCTGTTTGTGAACAGAATTCCCACCCACCTGACGAAAGAGCAGCGCTCCAAAAGCTAGAGGCTTTTGCTACCAAATAAAACTGTTGGGCTTTAATCTGTTGTTGTGAGACTTCTTACTGGAGTATAAACACCAGAATAGAGCAGTTAGGCTGAACAGTCTGTTTCTGTACTTTTGATGTAATTTGAGGTTGAGGAGCAAATGAAGATTCAAGCAACACAATGACTGCAAATTACCAGAGGAGACAGCATGTGCCTCCAAGATTGGGACTAGTGATGTGGTGCTGCATGAATTCCCAAGGCATACTATGTCTATCTTTACACCTCGCCATTAGCATTGTAGCCCAAGTCCAGCAGCTTTACACCAAAAGCTGTGGAACTGGAGTTTGTGCACATACCCTAAAGCTGCATGAACACTGCAGCCCTGAAGAGGCTATATCTGTCACTTTGCATTTCAATTGTCTGCTGTGCAGCTGACTGCCTTTCATACCAGCAACACCTGTCCATTCTTTACACTTAAAGCACCTAACATACAGACACAAACAATATCATCACAACATCAGACTGATGATGTTATACCACAACTCTAAATTGCCGCTGGTGTAGTAAATGGCGTGGCATCACCAAGAGAGTTTCCAGGCTGTTTGTTCTTAAAATAAAAGCAGCCTGTCGCTGACTGCACTAGCCCATGCTATCAGCCAATAACAAAGATAAAGATTAACACAGTTCAAGTGACGAGATATCATTTTCTCTCACTATGGGCTATAGTTTGCATCAAAAATCAGAGCCAACACATCATCTTATTCAGACTGTTACTAATACAGTCTTGCAGACATTATATTTGCCACAACCAATCTACAATTATACAAAAGGCACAGGTGTAAACTGGTTAAACAATCTCATATTTCACAGATAGTGAAGATGTTTTTGAAAGGAAATGTGAGCTGGGGAATTGCTGTAACAGCAGATGCAGCTGACTTGGATTTTCATAACCCATTTAGGTGGGGGTGAAAAGCAGACTGAGAATCATTGACAAGTAACCAGAGGGTTTGAGAACAACAGAAAATGCCCTGACAGGATAAGGTAAGCAGTGGAATTACAGTGCATCACTATTCAACTTCCCATAAAAGGTATTCTCAGTAGGCTGTCTTTGATTATTTAGATTTCTCACAGATCTTTATGATTCGCCAATTTTGATTTGGTTTATTGTCACACGTATTAACACAGTGAAAAGTATTGTTTCTTGCATGCTATACAGATGAATAATACCATTCATAGAGAAGGAAACAAAAGAGTGCAGAATATAGCGTTACAGTCACAGGTACAATGTAGAGAAAGATCAACTTAATGCAAAGTAGAACATAGAAAAACTACAGCACAAACAGGCCCTTCAGCCCACAAGTTGCGCTGATCATATCCCTACCTACTAGGCCTATCTATAACCCTCAATCCTATTAAATCCCATGTACTCATCCAGAAATCTCTTAAAAGACCCTAACAAATTCACCTCCACCACCACCGACAGCAGCTGATTCCACTCACTCACCACCCTCTGAGTGACAAACTTACTCCCGACATTTTCTCTGTACCTACTCCCCAGCACCTTAAACCTGTGTCCTCTCGTAGCGACCATTTCAGCCCTGGGAAATAGCCCCTGAGAATCCACCCTATCTATACCTCTCAACATCTTATAAACCTCTATCAGGTCACCTCTCTTCCTTCATCTCTCCAGGGAGAAAAGACCGAGTTCCCTCAACCTGTCCTCAAAGCATGCCACCCAATCCAGGCAACATCCTTGTAAATCTCCTCTGCACCCTTTCAATAGCTTCCACATCCCTCCTGTACTGAGGCGACCAGAACTGAGCACAGTACTCCAAGTGGGGTCTGACTAGGGTCTTATAAAGCTGCATTATCTCCCGACTCCTAAACTCAATCCCTTGATTAATGAAGGCCAGCACACCATACACCTTCTTGACTACATCCTCCACCTGCGAGGCCAATTTAAGAGTCCTATGGACCCGGACCCCAAGGTCCTTCTGATCCTCTACACTGTTAAGAGTCTTACCCTTGATATTACACTCCTTCATCCCATTTGACCTGCCAAAATGGACCACTACACATTTAGAACATTACAGCGCAGTACAGGTCCTTCAGCCCCCGATGTTGCGCCCACCAATAGAACCAATCTAATGACACTCTAACCTAAATTGTTCCAATGTTGTCCATATGCCTATCCACTGACCATTTGAACGCCCTTAAAGTTGGTGAGTCCACAACTGCTGCAGGCAGGGCATTCCATGACCTTACTACCCTCTGAGTAAAGAGCCTACTTCTAACATCCGTCCTATAATTACCACCCCTTAATTTAAAGCCATGTCCCCTCGTGTTAGGCATCACCATCCGAGGAAAAAGGCTCTCACAATCCACCCTCTCCAATCCTTTGATCATCTTGTATGTCTCAATCAGGTCACCTCATAACCTTCTTCTCTCTAATGAAAATAACCTCAAGTCCCTCAGCCTTTCCTCATAAGACCTTCCCACCATACCAGGCAACATCTTGGTAAACCTCCTCTGCACCCTTTCCAATGCGTCCACATCTTTCTTACAATGCGGCGACCAGAACTGTACGCAATACTCCAAGTGCGGCCGCACCAGAGTTTTGCACAGTTGTAACATGACCTCACGGCTCCAAAATTCAATCCCTCTACCAATAAAAGCTAACACACCGTACGCCTTCTTAACAACCTTATCAACCTGGGTGCCAATTTTCAGGGAGCTATGCACATGTACCCCGAGATCTCTCTGCTCGTCAACACTACTAAGAATCCTTCCATTAGCCCTATATTCTGTACTCCTGTTACTCTTACCAAAGTGGATCACCTCACACTTTTCCGTATTAAACTCCATCTGCCACCTCTCGGCCCAGTTCTGCAGCTTATCTATGTCCCTCTGCAAACTGTAACATCCATCCTCACTGCCTACAACTCCTCCAACTTTGGTGTCATCATCAAATTTACTAATCCATCCTTCTACACTCTCATCTAGATCATTTATAAAAATGATTTATTCAATTTATTCGGGTTGAAGTCCATCTGCCACTTCTCCGCCCAATCTTGCATCCTACCTATGTCTCGCTGCAAATTCTGACATCTCTCCAGACTGTTCACAACACCACCAACCTTCATGTCATTGGCAAACTTACCAACCCATCCCTCCACTTCCTCATCCAGGTCATTTATGAAAATTACAAACAGCAAGGGTCCCAGAACAGATCCCTGGGGCACTCCACTGGTGACCGACCGCCATGCAGAAAAAGACCCATCCACAATCACGCTCTGCCTTCTGCAGGCAAACCAGTTCTGGATCCACAAGGCAACAGCCCCTTGGATCCCATGCCCTCTCACTTTCTCAAGTTATGTCCAATCAAAAGTCTGACAGCCGACTTTTGAGAAGAAGCTGTTCTTGAATCAGTTGGTACACGATTTCAGACTTTTGTATCATTTTCCCCCGATGGAAGAAGGTGTGAGAGGAATGTAATCATGCTGCAGCAACCCTGCTCCATATTGTTCACAAGCACCAAGAACAACCAGGTCCATAAAATATCCCACCATCACTGGCAGTGCGTTCCAGACACCCACCACTCTGCATGAAAAACCTCCCCGCATAGGGGCTGTTTTTGTTTCTGCACCAATTTAAGAGAGGTGGCATTAGGGTATTTTACCACTGCATGTTTGTTTTAAAGAAAAAATGTGGATCCTGAATTGTTTCTTTGTAAAAGCAATGACTTGTATTAGCACTTCTCACAAATAAGATTGCTACATATAGAATACACAGCGTATCCTCATGGAATTGGGCAATTTATCAATGTGCCCAAGATAACAGCAAATACCATCCTGTGCTACATTTAGCAGCTCTTCAGCCTTCCCAACACATTTCAAATCCATACAGAATCAGCTTCTGATGACGATCCATTCCACTGGACAGTCAGAGGCTTTTTCCAATGGTGGAAGTGTCAATTACAAGGGGGCACCGGTTCAAGGGGAGAGAGGGAGAGTTTAAGGGAAATGTGCAGGGGAAGTTTTTCACGCAGAGAGTGGTAGCATCTGGATTGCCAGAGGTGGTAGGGGAAGCAGATACATTAGCAACATTTAAGAAACATCTGGATGGGTACATGAATAGGGAGGGAATAGAGGGATACAGACAGTGTAAGGGCAGAAAGTTTTTTTTAAGTTTAGTTAAGGCATCATGATGGGCACAAGCATGGTGGGTCGAAGGGTCTGTTCCTGTTCTGTACTTTTCTTTGATCTTTTATTCACTCTATACAAAATTAGTTATTGCAACAAAAATTCATACACTGCCATCAACATCATTGTAGAGAACACAGTGGCTCAACTACTATGGCAAGGCAAATGAATTCATTTGACTCCTCCACTTTGAACGTGAATTTGAGCAACGATTAAATGCTTCTGCAGGTTTAAATATAGCAAATGTATCACCTATAGATTGGAAATGTGCAAGGGGTAGTATTGTTAGGTGTCATTCCATTGAAGACACATTTCTCAAGAATATCTACCATCTATTTGGCATGTTAAAACGTGTAACTTTTGTTTGTCAAGTCCCACCTGAAGGCATGGATCTCTCAATGGGTTATGGGTCTCTCCTCTCCTGAGCAAAAAGACCCTCTCCCTGGGGTGTAGGTCTCTCCTCCCCTGAATGAAGTGACCCTCTCTTTGGGGTGCAGGTCGCTCCTCCCCTTGATATCGTTGTCATGTGCCTAATCTTTACATGAAAATCTGAGACGATGAGTGTTGACAAGTTTTTTTTACTTCCTTCATCCAACATCTGCAAACGCACACCACTCAACAGGAATCGTAGGAAGCAATTCTGGGCAAAAGTCTGAATAATTTCCTTTCTCAAATCCAGAAAAACTGGAGCTAATTGTAGCTCTGACCACTCTCTAAGCTAACAGCTACTAACCCAGCATTGAACAGAAATCACAGTTGAAACTTTTAGGTGTCGGGTCATTCTTTAATCTTTTTGACCTATAGCATCTTGTTTTTTAAAAAATGCCTAAACTAAAATCAACTGGGAGCTGAAGAGCAAAACTCAGCATTTCTACATCAAATAGATGGCAAATATTCTCGTAGGGTTTCATGAGAAACGTGTCTTCAGTGGAATGACATGGTGTGATGGGTAATGTATTAGCATGGATAGAAAACTGGTTAACCAACAGAAAGCAAAGAGTCATGGTAAATGGTTGGTTTTCTGGTTGGTGATCAGTGACTAGTGGTGTGCCTCAGGGATCAGTGTTGGGACTGCAATTTGTTTACGATTTACATAGATGATTTGGAGTTGGGGACCAAGTGTAGTGTGTCAAAATTCACAGGTAACACTAAGACGAGCAGCAGAGCCAAGTGTGCAGAGAATGCTGAAAGTCTGCAAAGGGATATAGACAGTCTACGTAAGTAGTCTCACAACATCAGGTTGAAGTCCAACAGGTTTATCTGGTAGCACGAGTTTCGGAGCACCGCTCCTTCATCAGATGAGCGCTCACCTGATGAAGGAGTGGTGCTCCAAAAGCTCATGCTAGCAAATAAACCTGTTGGACTTTAATCTGGTGTTATGAGACTACTTATTGCACCAACCCAATCCAACGCTGGCAACTCCACATCATAGATAGCCTAAATGAGTGGGTGAGAGTCTGGCAGATGGAGTACAATGTTGGTAAATGTGAGATCATCCATTTTGGTAGGAATAACAGCAGAATGGACTATTATTTAAATGGTAAAAAATTGCAGCATGCTGCTGTGCAGAGGGACCTGGATGTCCTTGTACATGAATCACAAAAAGTTGGTTTGCAGGTAATTAAAAAGGCAAATGGAATTTTGTCCTTCATTGCTAGAGGGATGAAATTTACAAACAGTGAGGTTATATTAAGAACATAATAAGAGCATAAGGACATAAGAAATAGGAGCAGGAGTAGGCCATCTAGCCCTTCGAGCCTGCCCCGCCATTCAATAAGATCATGGCTGATCTGAAGTGGCTCAGTTCCACTTTCCCGCTTTCTCCCCATAACCCTTAATTCCCTTGCCTACCAAAAACCTATCTACCCGCGTCTTAAATATATTTAGCAAGGTAGCCTCTACCACTTCAATGAGCAGAGAATTCCAGAGATTCACCACCCTTTGAGTGAAGAAGTTCCTCCTCAACTCCATTCTAAACTGCTCCCCCCTTATCTTGAGGCTGTGCCCTCTAGTCCTGCTGCCCTTTCTGAGTGGGAAGAATCTCTCTACCTCTACCCTATCCATCCCCTTCATTATCTTGTGCGTCTCTATAAGATCCCCCCTCATCCTTCTAAATTCCAAAGAGTACAAACCCAGTCTATTCAGCCTCTCTTCATAGTCCAACCCCCTCAACTCCGGTATCAGCCGAGTGAACCTCCTCTGTACTCCCTCCAAGGCCAAAATATCCTTGCACAAGTGCGGCGACCAAAACTGCACACAGTACTCCAGCTGCGGCCTCACCAGTACCCTGTATAGTCACAGCAAGACCTCCCTGCTTTTATATTCTATCCCCCTCGCTATAAAGGCCAGCATCCCATTTGCCTTCTTGATCACCTGCTGCACCTGCAGACTGGGTTTTTGCGACTCATGCACAAGGACCCCCAGGTCCCTTTGCACCGTAGCATGCTGCAGCTTTTCGCCCTTTAAATAGTTATCCCTCCTACTATTATCCCTGCCAAAGTGGACAACCTCACACTTGCTAACATTGTACTCCATCTGCCAGGTCCTCGCCCACTCGCTCAGCCTATCTAGATCCCTCTGCAGACTTTCCACACCCTCCGCACAATTTGCTTTTCCACTTATCTTTGTGTCATCAGCAAATTTCGACACCCTACGCTCAGCCCCCTCCTCCAGATCATCTATATAAATAGTAAATAGTTGAGGCCCCAGCACCGATCCCTGCGGCTATCTACTAGTCACCAACCGCCAATCAGAATAGCACCCATTGATACCAACTCTCTGCTTCCTATTAGACAACCAATCCTCTATCCATGCCAACACCTTACCCCCAACTCCATGCCCCCTAACCTTCTGAAGCAACTTTTTGCGTGGCACCTTATCAAATGCCTTCTGAAAATCGAGAAACACCACATCCACTGGTTCCCCTCTGTCTACTGCATGGCCTCAAAATAAGGGGGAGCAGATTTAGGACTGAGTTGAGGAGGAACTTTTTCATCCAAAGGGTTTGTGAACCTGTGGAATTCCCTACCCAGTGAAAGAGTTGAGACTACCTCATTGAATGTTTTTAAGCTCGTTGTTAAGCGAATGTTTCTAAACTCGTTGGAGTTTAGAAGGACGGGGGGGATCTTATAGAGACGTATAAGATAATGATAGGGATGGATAGGTTAGAGGTAGAGAGATTCTTCCCGCTCAGAAAGGATACCAGGACTAGAAGGCACAGCCTCAAGATAAGGGGGGGTGCAGTTTAGATTGGAGTTGAGGAGGAGCTTCTTCACTCAAAGGGTGGTGAATCTCTGGAATTCTCTGCCCGGTGAAGTGGTAGAGGCTACGTCGCTAAATATATTTAAGTCACGGGTAGATAGGTTTTTGATAGACAAGGGAATTAAGGGTTATGGGGAGAAAGCGGGAAAGTGGAACTGATCCATTTCAGATCAGCCATGATCTTATTGAATGGCGGGGCAGGCTCGAAGGGCTAGATGGCCTACTCCTGCTCCTATTTCTTATGTTCTTAAGGCAAGGATAGATAAAAGTTTCGAACAGTAAAGGAATTAAGGGTTATGGTAAGTGTGCGGGTAAGTGGAGCTAAGTCCACAAAAAGATCAGCCATGATCTTCTTGAATGACGGAGCAGGCTTGAGGGGCCAGATGGTCTACTCCTGCTCCTATGACACCTAACATCCTACCCCTTACACATTTCCAATCTGTGGATGATACATTTGCTATATTTAAACCTGCACAAGCACGCAATCCTGCGCTCAAATTCACCTTCAAAATGGAGCAGTCAAATTAATTCACTTGTCTTGACATACTCATTGAGTCAGTGTGTTCTCTATAATGGTGTACTGCAAGCCAACCTTCACTGGTCAATTCACGCATTAGGATCCTTACAATTGCACAAGGTATAAGATTGGCCTTATTGATTACCTCATAAACAGGGGCCATGCCATTTGCTCATCATACAAGAATGCTGAATGCTGAAATAGGGCACATCTCACACGTCCCACATCCTGCAGGGAAATGGTTATTCTGATCTGATCAGATCACCATACTGCATATTGCACAAACTCGGGAGCCGGCCAAAGACTGTCTATGTTGGCCCTGAAAAATGCCAAGTCTACCTCAGGTTATCCTGGATGGAGAAGGGTATTTCAAAAATCAGAGGTAAAGCTAGCTGTTTCAAACTGTTACAATGCAGTAGCAACACAAGCGATACTTGCAACTAACAGGATGCTGCTGTCAAACTAAAACGATGGTTTACAGATAACACAAATTAGTAATGTAGTATATAAATTTCAGTACCAGTGTTGTGTTATGTATGTAGGGCTCACAGCATGGCACTTTTGCATGTATTGGAAGCTACATATATTAATACACAAGACCCTGTTCTTTGCAGACAGAAAGGACATGTTCACACATTGTATTTGTTTCAGCTAAAGAAAATGAGTGCAGGGCAATACCTTGGCCAGAGTCATGCTGCCTGGTTTAAATTTCAAAAATTGCTTTGTAGTTAATGGTAGATATCATTATTGATATCATCACTCTCCATAACAGTTCTTCCATCAGAGTCCACTTGCCAATCAGCAGCCTCTTCTCATACAGTATAAATCTGTTGTTTCCCCTGACATTGGTATTCTAATGATTGTCCTGAGAAGTGCAAGATGAAAAGCTTCAACAAAATGCCTTTTCTCAGCAATGCACATGTTGACATAGCGAAATGAGACTTGTGTAGAACTGAAGTGCTGCAAAATGGCCCATTTCTATACTACAAATTCAATATCCAATCACTTTGAATGCAAAAAAACCGCACGTAGTTTATACGCAAGGAAAAACGGGAAAGCTGATCTTATCAGCTATAAGCAAATTACTGTAGATGCTGGAATCTGAAACAAAAACAGAAAACTTTGGAAAATTTCAGTGATCTGATGCAGAGTCATCCAGACATGAAACGACAGCTCTATTCTCTCTCCATAGATGCAATCAGACCTGCTGAAAGTTTCCACCCATTTCTGTTTTCAATCTTGTCAGCTAACAAACAGCAAAAACAGCAAGTAATAGACCCTACAACCAACAGATCAGATCTAAGCTCTGCAGTCCTTCCATATCCAGTCAAGAATGGTGGACAATTAAATAACACACTGGAGGAGAAGGCTCCACAAATATCTCCATCCTCAATGATGGAGAAGCCCAGCACATTAGAGCAAAAAATAAGGCTGAAGTATTCGCAGCAATCCTCAGCCAGAAGTGTGAAGTGGATGATCCATCTTGGCCTCCTCCAGTGGTCCCTTGCAAGTCAGATGCAATCTCCAGCCAATTCAATTCATTCACATAACAGTAAGAAATGGTTGGTGGCACTGGGAACCGCAGAGGCAATGGGCCCTGATAACATTCCAGCAATAGCACTGAAGACTTGTGCCCCAGAACTTGCAGCTCCGTAGCCAAGCTCTTCCAGTACAGTTACAACACTGGCATTTACCCAATAATGTGGAAAATTGTCCAAGTATATCCTGTACACAAAAAGCAGGAGAAATCCAACCCAGCCAATTACCAATTAGTCTACTCTTGATCATCAGTAAAGTGATGGAAGGGGACAGACAGTGCTATCAAGCAGCACCTGCTCAACGATAACCTGCTCAGTGGTGCCCAGTTTGGGTTCCACCAGGGTCACTCAGATCCAGGATGTTGCCTGGCATGGAAGGACTGAGTTACGAGGAAAGGTTGGAGAAACTGGGGCTCTTCTCCTTAGAAAGACGGAGATTAAGGGGGGATATGATAGAGGTATATTACTCTATGGTAGGCTTTTCCCTAGACTGGGGACAATTACGAGAGGTCACGATCTAAGGGTGAGGGGGGAGAAGTATAATTTGGATATGTGAGGAAGGTTTTTCACGCAGAGGGTCGTGGGGGTATGGAACGCGCTACCGAGTAGGGTGGTGGAGGCAGGCACATTGGACTTGTTTAATGTTTATTTAGACAGACACATGAGCGAAGCAAGGATGGAGGGTTATAGTAGAGGGTATTAAATAGTGTCAGAGCCTCGGGACGACACCGGAAATGTAGTATTATATGTTAACGTATTGTCTTTCTATTCCACAGGGTCGGTCCACCTTGTTGTCAAACGAGGGGCATGCACACGGTAGGTCATGCATGGGCTGCTCTTGGAGGTTCCGGGAGTGGCCTAGGACTTCGTGTCGTTGTGTGCTTAATCCTGGACCAGCAGATGGGCAACGCAACAGCTCAGTGACTATCACTGCTAGCTGTGCAGATACATGGATTTGGGCCTGTGTCTGTGGGAGTTTGCGCGTTCTCCCTGTGGTTGCGTGGGTTTCCTCCGGGCGCTCCGGTTTCCTCCCACACCCCAAAGATGTGCTCTTAGGCTGATTGGTGTACCAAATTGACACTATTCTCCCCGAATCTAGCTAAATTAGGGGTTCCACTCACATACACACAGGGCAGGGTAGGCGTGGGAAGATGCGGCGGCGCGGGCTCGTTGGGCCGAAGGGCCTGTTTCCCGTGCTGGGATGTTCTTCGTTCTTTATCCTGACCTCATTACAAACTTGGTTAAAACTTGGAGGAAAGAGGTGAATTCGAGAAGTGAGGTGGGAATGGCAGACCTTGACATCAAGGCCGCGTTCGACTGAGTGTCATCAAGGAGCCCTAGCAAAACTGGAATCAATGGGTATCAGGGGGAGAACTCTGTGCTGATTGTTGTCATACCTGGGACATAGGAAGATGGATGTGGAGGATCAATCATCGCAGCAGGAGTCATAAGAACATAAGAAATAGGAGCAGGAGTAGGCCATCGAGCCCCTCGAGCCTGCCCCACCATTCAACAAGATCATGGCTGATCTGTCGTGGCTCAGTTCCACATTCCCGCCCTCTCCCCATAACCCTTAATCCCCTCTCTTATCAAAAACCCATCAACCTGCGTCTTAAAAATATTTAGCGAGCCAGCCTCCACCACTTCAACGGGCAGAGAATTCCAGAGATTCACCACCCTTTGAGTGAAGAAGTTCCTCCTCAACTCTGTTCTAAACCGCCCCCCCCTTTATCTTGAGGCTGTGCCCCCGAGTCCTACTGTCCTTTGAGCAGGAAGAGTCTCTCCACCTCTATCCTATCCATCCCATTCATCTTATACGTCTCAATGAGATCTCCCCTCATTCTTCTAAACTCTAACGAGTACAAGCCTAGTTTATTCAGCCTCTCCTCATAGCTCAACCCCCTCAACTCCGGTATCAGCCTAGTAAACCTCCTCTGCACTCCCTCCAAGGCCAAAATATCCTTGCGTAAGTACGGCGCCCAAAACTGCACACAGTACTCCAGCTGCGGTCTCACCAATGCTCAATACAGCCGCAGCAAGACCTCCCTACTTTTATATTCAATCCCCCTCGCTATGAAGGCCAGCATCCCATTCGCCTTCCTGACCACCTGCTGCACCTGCAGGCTGGGTTTTTGCGACTCATGCACAAGGACCCCGAGGTCCCTCTGCACCGTCGCCTGCTGCAGTTTTTCGCCACGTAAGTAACAGTCCTTCCCACCATTATTCCTACCAAAGTGGACCACCTCGCACTTGCCAACATTAAATTCCATTTGCCAGTTCCTGGCCCATTCGCCCAGCCGATCTAGATCCTTCTGCAGACTCTCCACACCCTCCGCGCAATTTGCCATTCCACCAATTTTGGTGTCATCAGCAAATTTCGACACCATACACTCGGTTCCCTCCTCCAGATCATCTATATAAATGGTAAATAGCTGAGGCCCCAGCACCGACCCCTGGGGCACTCCACTAGTCACCAACCGCCAATCCGAATAGCACCCATTAACCCCCACTCTCTGCCTATTTGACAACCAATCCTCTATCCACGCTAACACCCTACCCTCAACTCCATGCCTCCTTACCTTCTGCAATAACCTCATGAGGTACCTTGTCAAACGCCTTCTGAAAATCAAGACAGACCACATCCATCGGCTCTCCTCTATCCACCACCCGAGACACATCCTCATAGAACTCCAATAAATTTGTCAGACACGACTTCCTCTTAACGAAACCGTGCTGCGTCTGCTCTATCAAGCAATTCCCCTCAAGATGTCTCGCTATTTCCTCCTTGATGACGGATTCTAACATTTTACCTACCACAGACGTTAAACTAACCGGCCTATAATTCCCTGCCTTTTGCCTGCCACCCTTTTTAAACAATGGCGTAACGTTAGCCGTTTACCAATCTTCCAGCACTTCCCCGGAATCCAGCGACGTTTGGAAAATAACCACCAAGGCATCGACTATCACCTCCGCCATTTCTTTCAGAACCCTCGGATGCATTCCATCCGGTCCTGGGGACTTGTCCACAATCAGTCCCTCCAGTCTGTCGAGCACCGCCTCTCTAGTAACAATAATGTCATTGAGACCCTCCAGTCCTACCACCTTTCCACCACTAACACCCGGCAAATTATTCACGTCCTCCTCCGTGAAGACAGAAACAAAAAAGTTATTCAGGACCACAGCCATTTCCCCATCCCCTACCACTAAGTCCCCCCTCAAGAGGCTGGCTAGGGTGAACGTTGGTCCCTTAGAGGATGAGAAGCGGGACTTAGTGGTAGGGGATGGGGATATGGCTGTGGTCCTGAATAACTTTTTTGTTTCTGTCTTCACGGAGGAGGACGTGAATAATTTGCCGGGTGTTAGTGGTGGAAAGGTGGTAGGACTGGAGGGTCTCAATGACATTATTGTTACTAGAGAGGCGGTGCTCGACAGACTGGAGGGGCTGATTGTGGACAAGTCGCCAGGACCGGATGGAATGCATCCGAGGGTTCTGAAAGAAATGGCGGAGGTGATAGTGGATGCCTTGGTGGTTATTTTCCAGACGTCGCTGGATTCCGGGGAAGTGCCGGAAGATTGGAAAGCGGCTAATGTTACGCCGTTGTTTAAGAAGGGTGCCAGGCAAAAGGCAGGGAATTATAGGCCGGTTAGTTAGAACATAGAACATTACAGCGCAGAACAGGCCCTTCGGCCCACGATGTTGTGTCGACCAGTTAAAAAACAATGACCCTCTAACCTAAACCAAACCCTTTCCATCCATAAACCTATCCACGGATCTCTTAAACGCCCCCAAACTAGGCGCATTTACAACCGCAGCAGGCAGGGCATTCCAATCCCTCACCACCCTCTGGGTAAAGAACCTACCCCTGACATCCGTCCTATAACTACCACCCCTTAATTTAAAGCCATGCCCCCTCGTGCTAGCTTTCTCCATCCGAGGAAAAAGGCTATCACTATCCACCCTATTCAAACCTCTAATCATCTTATGTGTTTCAATAAGGTCCCCTCGCAGCCGCGTTAACAGTTTAACGTCTGTTGTTGGTAAAATGTTAGAATCTGTCATCAAGGAGGAAATAGCGAGGCATCTTGAGAGGAATTGCTTGATAGAGCAGACGCAGCACGGTTTCGTTAAAGGGAAGTCGTGTCTGACAAATTTACTGGAGTTCTATGAGGATGTGTCTAGGGCGGTGGATAGAGGAGAGCCGGTGGATGTGGTCTTTCTTGATTTTCAGAAGGCGTTTGGCAAGGTACCTCACAAGAGGTTATTGCAGAAGGTCAAGGGACATGGAGTTGGGGGTAGGGTGTTAGCGTGGATAGAGGATTGGTTGTCAAATAGGAGGCAGAGAGTGGGGGTCAATGGGTGCTATTCGGATTGGCAGATGGTGACTAGTGGAGTGCCCCAGGGGTCGGTGCTGGGGCCTCAGCTATTTACCATTTATATAGATGATCTGGAGGAGGGAACCGAGTGTATGGTGTCGAAATTTGCTGATGACACCAAGATTCGTGGAACGGCAAATTGTGCGGAGGGTGTGGAGAGTCTACAGAAGGATCTAGATCGGCTGGGCGAATGGGCCAGGAAATGGCAAATGGAATTTAATGTTGGCAAGTGTGAGGTGGTCCACTTTGGTAGGAAGAATGGTAGGAAGGTGTATTACTTACGTGGTGAAAAACTGCAGCAGGCGACGGTGCAGAGGGACCTCGGGGTCCTTGTGCATGAGTCGCAAAAACCCAGCTTGCAGGTGCAGCAGGTGGTCAGGAAGGCGAATGGGATGCGGGCCTTCATAGCGAGGGGGATTGAATATGAAAGTAGGGAGGTCTTGCTGCGGCTGTATAGGGCATTGGTGAGGCCGCAGCTGGAGTACTGTGTGCAATTTTGGGCGCCGTACTTACGCAAGGATATTTTGGCCTTGGAGGGAGTGCAGAGGAGGTTTACTAGGCTGATAGCGGAGTTGAGGGGGTTGAGCTATGAGGAGAGGCTGAATAAACTAGGCTTGTACTCGTTAGAGTTTAGAAGAATGAGGGGAGATCTCATTGAGACGTATATGATGATGAATGGGATGGATAGGATAAAGGTGGAGAGACTCTTCCCACTCAGAAAGGATAGTAGGACTAGGGGGCACAGCCTCAAGATAAAGGGGGGGCGGTTTAGAACGGAGTTGAGGAGAAACTTCTTCACTCAAAGGGTGGTGAATCTCTGGAATTCTCTGCCCGTTGAAGTGGTGGAGGCTGCCTCGCTAAATATTTTTAAGACGCAGGTTGATGGGTTTTTGATAAGAGAGGGGATTAAGGGTTATGGGGAGAGGGCGGGAATGTGGAACTGAGCCACGACAGATCAGCCATGATCTTATTGAATGGCGGGGCAGGCTCGAAGGGCTAGATGGCCTACTCCTGCTCCTATTTCTTATGTTCTTATGTTCTTATATGTTCTCTCATCCTCTAGGGTCCAACGTTCACCCTAGCCAGCCTCTTCCTTTTTAGATACTTATAAAAACTCTTGCTATCCTTTTTTATATTAAGCGCTAGCCCAGCTTCATAGTTTCTCCTACCCTTCTTCATCAACTTCTTTGTCAACCTTTGTTGACATTTAAACCTCTCCCAATCCTCTTCTCGCCCACTACTCTTAGCTACTCTAAACGCCTCCGCTTTTAATTTAACACCATGACCCAACAACCTTCAGCTGCTTCATCTTCCTTACGTTATAAGGACAGAAATGGGGAATGTTCGCCAATGGCTGCACAGTGTTCAGCATTATTCGCCACTCCTCAGATACTGAAGCAGTCCAGGTTCAAATGCAACAACATCTGGATAATATCCAGGCTTGGGCTGACAAGTGGCAAGTATCATTTGTGCCACACAAAGAAACATAGAACATTACAGTGCAGTACAGGCCCTTCAGCCCTCGATGTTGCGCCCACTAGTGGAACCAATCTAATGACCCTCTAACTTAAACTATTCCAATGTTATCCATATGCCTATCCAATGACCATTTGAACGCCCTTAAAGTTGGAGAGTCCACAACTGCTGCAGGCAGGGCATTCCACGACCTTACTACCCTCTGAGTAAAGAACCTACCTCTGACACCCGTCCTATAAATTACCACCCCTTAATTTAAAGCCATGTCCCCTCGTGTTAGCCATCACCACCCAAGGAAAAAGGCTCTCACTGTCCACCCTATCTATTCCTCTGATCATCTTGTATGCCTCAATTAGGTCACCTCTTAACCTTCTTCTCTCTAACGAAAATAACCTCAAGTCCCTCAGCCTTTCCTCACAAGACCTTCCCACCATACCAGGCAACATCCTGGTAAACCTCCTCTGCACCCTTTCTAATGCCTCCACATCCTTCTTATCATGCGGCGACCACAGCTGTACACAATACTCCAAGTGCGGCCGCACCAGAGTTTTGTACAGTTGCAACATGACCGCACGGCTCCAAAATTCAATCCCTCTACCAATAAAAGCTAACACACCGTACGCCTTCTTAACAATCTTATCAACCTGTATGCCAACTTTCAGGGGTCTATGCACATGTATCCCGAGATCTCTCTGCTCATTGACACTACCAAGAGTCATTCCATTCGCCCTATATTCTGTACTCCTGTTACTCTTACCTAAGTGAATCACCTCACACTTTTCCGCACTAAACTCCATTTGCCACCTCTCGGTCCAGCTCTGCAGCTCATCTATGTCCCTCTGCAAACTGTAACATCCATCCTCACTGTCTACAACTCCTCCGACTTTAGTGTCATCCGCAAATTTACTAACCCATCCTTCTACACCCTCATCTAGGTCATTTATAAAAACGACAAACAGCAGTGGCCCCAAGACAGATCCCTGCGGTACACCACTAGTAACTGAACTCTAGGCTGAATATTTCCCATCAACCACCATCCTCTGTCTTCTATCAGCTAGCCAATACCTGATCCAAACTGCTAAATCACCCTCAATCCCATGCATCCGTATTTTCTGCAGTAGCCTACCATGGGGAACCTTATCAAACACTTTGCTAAAATCCATATACACCACATCAACTGCTTTACCCTTATCCACCTCTTTGGTCACCTTCTCAAAGAACTCAATAAAGTTTCTGAGGCACGACCTGCCCTTCACAAAACCGTGTTGACTATCTCTAATCAAATTATTTCTCTCTAGATTATAAATCCCATCTCTTATAATCCTTTCCAAAACTTTGTCCACAATAGAAGTAAGGCTCACCGGTCTATAATTCCCAGGATGGTCTCTACTCTCCTTCTTGAACAAGGGGACAACATTTGCTATCCTCCAGTCTTCCGGCACTATACCTGCAGCCAATGAAGACATAAAGATCAAAGCCAAAGGTCTGCAATCTCCTCCCTAGCCTCCCAGAGAATCCTAGGGTAAATCCCAGCCGGCCCAGGGGAATTATCTATTTTCATACTCTCAAGAATTGCTAACACCTTCTCCTTATGTACCTCAATCCCATCTAGTCTAAAAGCCTGTCTCTCAGTATTCTCCTCGACTACATTGACTTTTTCCTGCGTGAATACTGACGAAAAATATTCATTTAGTGCCTCTCCTATCTCTTCAGGCTCCATGCACAACTTCCCACTAGTGTCCCTGACTGGCCCTAATCTTGCCGTAATCAATCTTTTATTCTTGACATACCTATAAAAAGCTTTAGGGTTCTCCTTGATCCTACCTGCCAAAGTCTTCTCATGTCCTCTTCTAGCTCTTAATTCTCTCTTTAGCTCCTTCCTGGCTAATTTGTAACTCTCCAGTGTCCTAACTGAGCTTTCACGTCTCATCTTTACATTAGACTCCTCCTTCCTCTTCACCAGAAATTCAACTTCCTTAGTACACCACGGTTCCCTCGCTCGACCACTTCCTCCATGCCTGACAGGTACATATTTATCAAGGACTCACAGTAGCTGCTCCTTGAACAAGCTCCACATTTCAATTGTTCCCAGCCCCTGCTGTTTCCTACTCCAACCTATGTATCCTAAATCTTACCTAATTGCCTCAATTTCCTTTCCCCAGCTATAACTTCTGCCCTTCGGTGCAAATGTTACTTGCCATTTGCCGCACAAAGGCCAGACGATGATCATCACCAACAAGAGACACTCTAACCATTGCCTCTTGACATTTAATGGTACCACCATCACTGAATTCCCCACTATCAACATCTTGGAGGTTACCATTGACCAGAAACTCAATTGGACTCCCCGCGTAAACACAGTGGCTACAAGAGCAGATCAGAGGCTAGGAATACTGCGGCAAGTAACTCACCTCCTGACTCCCCAAGGCCTATCCACTGTCTACAAGTTACAAGTCAGGAGTGTGGTGGAATACGTTTGCCTGGATGGTGCAACTCCAACAACACAAGGTGCTTAACACCATCCAGGACAAAGCAGCCCGCTTGACTGGCACCACATCTACAAACATTCACTCCCTCCACCATCAAAGCTCAGTAGCAGTGTGTACTATCTGCAAGATGCACTGCAGCAATTCACCAAAAATCTTTAGACAGCACCTTCTAAACCCACGACCAATTCCATCTAGAAGGACAAGGGCCACAGATAAATGGGAACACCTCCATGTTCTCCTCCAGGCCACTGACCACCCTGACTTAGAAATATACCATCACCCCTTCACAGTCGCTGGATCAAAATCTTGGAATACCTTCCCTAACAGCATTGTGGGTCAACCCACAGCACATGGGCTGCAACTATTCAAGAAGACAACTCACCAGGGCAACTAGGGATGGGCAATAAATGCTGTTAAAAGTCTCAAAATGCCAGGTCCAACAGGTTTATTTGGCAGCACAAAGTCTCAGGTTCCTTCTTCAGGCGAGTGAGGAGTTGTGTTCACTAACAGGGCATATACAGACACAAACTCAATTTACAAGATAATGGTTGGAATGCGAGCCTTTACAGGCAATCAAGTCTTAAAGATACAGACAATGTGAGTGGAGAGGGGACCAAGCACAGGTTAAAGAGGTGTGCAACCAGGCCAGTTAGTGAGATTTTGCAAGCCCAGGCAAGTTCTGGGGGTTACAGAAAGTGTGACATGAACCCAAGATCCTGGTTGAGGCCATCCTCATGTGTGCAGAACTTGGCTATCAGTCTCTGCTCAGCAATTCTGCATTGTCATATGTCGCGAAGGCCGCTTTGGAGAATGCTTACCCGAAGATCAGGGGCTGAATGTCCATGACCGGTGAAGTGTTCCCCGACTGGAAGGGAACATTCCTGCCTGGTGATGGTTGAGCGACGTTCATTCACCCGTTGTCGTAGTGTCTGCATGGTCTTCCCAAAGTACCATGCCTCGGGCCATCCTTTCCTGCAGTATATCAGGTAGACAACATTGGCCGCGTCACAAGAGTCGTGTGGTGTCATGGTCACTGTTCTCCTGAAGGCTAGGTAGTTTACTGTGGACAATGGCCTGTTTGAGGTTGTGTGGTTGTTTGAAGGCAAGAAGTGGGGTGTAAGGATGGCCTTGGCGAGATGTTCGTCTTTATCAATGACATGCTGAAGGCTCCGGAGAAGATGTCATAGCTTCTCCGCTCCGGGGAAGTACTGGATGGTGAAGCACAATGGAGCAGTTGAACCAACAGCACTCCTTGTCACAATGGATGTCTCGGCACTCTACACCAGCATCCCCCACGATGATGGCATTGCTGCAACTGCCTCAGTACTCAATGCCGACAACTGCCAATCTCGAGATGCAAGTCTATAACTCATCCGCTTCATCCTGAACCGCAACATCTTCATCTTCAACAACCAGTTCTTCATCCACACACACGGAACAGCCATGGAGACCAAACTTGCCTCAATAAGCCAACATCTTTATGCACAGGTTCGAACAAGACCTCTCCACCGCACAGGACCTTCAACCAACGTATCTAGTGTATAGCATCGATGATATTTTCTTCCTTTCGACTCATGGTGAACAATCACTATATGATGACATCAACAAGTGCCATCCCATCATTAGACTCACCATGAATTACTCTCCGGAATCGCTGTATTCTTGGACGCACGCATCCCATCAAGGGCAGTCACCTCGGCACTTCACTTTACCACAAGCCCACGGATAACATCACAATGCTCCTCCTCTCCAGCTTCCACTCTAAACACATTAAAAAAATCAATCCCCTATAGATAAGCCCTCCGGATACACAGGATCCGCTTAGATGAGAAAGATCGCAACAGACAACTATAGACGCTGAAAGATGCCCTCATAAGAACAAGATATGGCGCTCGACTCATCAATCGACAATTCTGATGTGCCACAGTGAAAAACCGCACCGGCCTCCTCAGAAGACAAACGCAGGACATGGTGGACAGAGTACCCTTCGTCATCCAGTACTTCCCCAGAGTGGTGAAGGTGTGACATCTTCTCCAGAGCCTTCAACATGTCATCGATGAAGACGAATATCTCACCAAGGACATCCCCACACCCCCACTTCTTGCCTTCAAATAACCGCACAACCTCAGACCATTGTCCACAGCAAACTACCTAGCCTTGAGGAGAACAGTGACCGTGACACCACACAACCTGGCCACAGCAACTTCTACAAGACGTGCCAGATCATCTCACATGAGAACAGCATCTACCAGGTACACAGTACATATTCTTGTGACTCAGCCAACATTATCTACCTGATACGCTGCAGGAAAGAATGTCTCAAAGCATGGTACATTGGGGAGACTACACTGATGATACGACAACAGATGAATGAGCACTGCTCAACACTCACCAGGCAGGAGTGTTCTCTTCCAGTTGGGGAACACTTCACCTGTCATGGGCATGCAGCCTCTGATCCTCGGATAAGCCTTCCCGAAGGCAGTCTTCACGACACACGACAACGCAGAATACCTGAGCAGAAACTAATGGCCAAGTTCTGCACACATGAGGGCAGCCTCAATCAGGATCTTGGGTTCATGTCACACTATCTGTAACCCCCACAACATGCCTGGCTTGCAAAATCTCACAAACTGTCCTGGCTGGAGACCTGGCCTGGCTACACACCTCTTTAACCTGTGCTTGGCCCTCTCTCCACTTACATTGTCTGTACCTTCAAGGCTTGATTACCTGTAAAGACTCGCATTCTAACCATGATCTTGTAAATTGAGTTTATGTCTGTAGATGCGCTGTTTGTGAACACAACTGGAGCCTGAGACTCCGAAAGCTTGTGCTGCCAAATAAATCTGTTGGACTTTAACCTGGTGTTAAGAGACTTCTTACTGTGCTTACCCAAGTCCAGCGCTGCCATCTCCACATCATCAATAAATGTTGGCGAGCCAGCAAAGCCCACATCTTACGAATGAATAGGAAAAAAAAACAAACTCCTCCCAAGTTTTGGTTTTCTTTCTGAGGTAGTCACAAGATTCTGTCCCAGGACAGAAAAATCAATCACCTCTAACCGCTCAACTATTATCAAAAATTGTAACTTTATCTCCTGGTCGAGACATTTATGTCCAACTGCAAGCCCTTATTTAGCCCAGTGTGGTTGCAAGAGAAGCAAGAAGCTGACTTGAGGTTCCTTCACACAGTGCAAAACTGGAGTTCTGAGAAATGGGATACAGATTTTTTTTCAAAGTACCACGTTCCTAGTCACCAAAAACTAGCAATGGAGAAAAACATAACTTTCCAAGCTCAAAATACAAGTCTGCTTTCATTCAAAATAGTGGAGAACCAGAAACAGTTTCACAATAGCAGTCTTAATAATCCCCAAAACCTCAAGGAGATCAACTAGGGCAGTGTAAAAAGAAAACACTGGCCTAGATTTTGAGGTTGACAATGAAGTGTCAGCACTCTCTGCTGACCACAGAAAAAGCTGCCTGCAAAAGAGGTAGCAACTTCTGCAGGATGGACTTTCCTTTTCCCAATATTAATTTTATTCTGCTGTAAGCTTATAGTGAGCTCTGATATCCTGCAACAGTGTAGTCATCAAACAGACTAAGCAGCCAATCATACTGAAGAATTCTCTCAAGCCAAAGATCAGAAAGTGTTACCAGTTTTATTGTTCACTCTGAGCGTGCAGAAAGTGAAACAAAGATGAAACATACAGATGAGGTTATGGTAGAAACTGAAGTATCAAACTTTAAAAAGTTCTTATATGACAAACCTAAATTTAACAAGGAATGGAGAAACTTGATACCCCATAAGTATACGATTAGCATTTCAGAGCCAGAGGAGTTGTTCAGCAGTAGTACTTAGTGATCCAAAATGGGGCACAGTGGTTAGCACTGCTGCCTCACAGCACCAGGACCTGGGTTCAATTCTGGCCTCGGGTTACTTTGTGTGTGGAGTTTGCACATTCTCACTGTGTCTGTGTGGGTTTTCTCCAGGTGCTCCGGTTTCCTCCTACAGTCCAAAAGTGTGCACATTAGGTTGATTGGCCATGCTAAATTGACCCTAGTATCAGGGGATTAGCAGTGTAAATATGTGAGGTTACAGGAAAAGGGCCTGGGTGGATTGTGGTCAGTGCAGACCCAATGGCTTCCTTCTGCACTGTAGGGATTTGATGACTTAGTACCTTGTCAAAAGCCCAGGTATACTCCATTGAACAAGGCAAAACTTCTGCTTTTAACATTAAGAGTAACAGTACAAGCTCGTCAAATCAGTGATTTTAAATATTTAATCTGCCAAAGCTTAATTAGCACTCTCTATGGAGAAGCAAGGAATTACTGGTAACTTCTGGATTTCCATGTTTACCTATGACTATACAGATACCAGAGGCTAATATCAGTTTCAGAGGAGTTAAGATGGCAAATACTTCACTGTCATTACAAGGACAAAATTTGGGTCACCAACCTCTTTTATCACAAAAACGTTGCACAGTGTTTTGGTCAGATCCCATCTGGAGTACTGCATTTGTCTGGGCACTGAATATCAGGATGGATATATTGCCCTTGGTAGGTGCAGTGCAGATTCACCAGGCTCAAAAGGATAATTAATTGACATCTGTTTGCATAAGCTTGGTTGGTATTCCCACAGACTTAGATGGTTGAAGAGTGATCAAATTGAGATACTAAAGATTTCAATAGGATATCTAGAGAAACGATTTCCTCTGGTGGGAAAACCCAGAATAAGAAGTCCTAAGAATTAGAGAAATTAAAAAGGAATTTCAGGAAGAACTCTGCCCATGCATGACATACTGGAAATCAGGAATTCTCTCACCAAAAACTGTGCACACTGGAAGTCCTTGAGAGTTTTTAGAGCTTTTAAGATTGAGATCAACATTTTGACTACCCAATGCAGAGACCAATACCTATCATCTGGATCGCAAATTCATGGGCATTTCACCATCTTAGGCAATAAGAAAATGTGGCTTTCTGGGGTGTGCATTGTGATTGAGAGCATTCTCCAGGATTGGAGAAGGGGGTGCACTTTCCCAGCGACTATTTACAAGCCAATACAGGTGATCCTTAATAAGAGCAGACAGGATTAAAGATTGGGAAGTACATGAAAGATAACACATACTACCAATGCTACCCATTAAATCTCAGACGTTCAGTGAATGATGCATCATTACATATTTAGCAACAACAATGGGAGAAATTCCTTCACTGAGGGTTGCGAATGTTTAGAATTCTCTGCCCCCAGAGAGTTGCATTCATTGTTGAATATACTGAAGGCCGGGATAAACAAAATCTTTGGTCTATCAGAGAATCAAGGGATATGGGAAGTGGGCAGAAAAGTGCAGCTGAAGCCCCAAATCAGCCATGAATTACAGTGGGCTCAATGAGCCAAACAGTCTTCCTGTGCTCCTGTCTGTTATGTAATAATCATTGCTGACAACCAAGTTATTTAGTTGCTCAGAAGCTTGATTTCATCAGTCAGAACATGGGATACACAAGTTGGAATGTCTTGTTGAAGTTGTACAAGACATTGGTAAGGCCACAATTGGAGTACTGTGTGCAATTCTGCTCACCCTATTATAGAAAGAATATTATTAAACTAGAAAGAATATTATTAAACTAGAAAGAATGCAGAAAACATTTACTAGGATGCTACCAGGACTTGATGGATTGAGTTATAAGGAGAGGTTGGATAGACTGCGACTTTTTTCTCTGAGTGTAGGAAGAACATAAGAACATAAGAAATAGGAGCAGGAGTAGGCCATCTAGCCCTTCGAGCCTGCCCCGCCATTCAATAAGATCATGGCTGATCTGTCGTGGCTCAGGGGTGATCTTAGATCTACAAAATAACAAGGGGCACAAATCAGTTAGATAGTCAATATCTTTTCCCAAAGGTAGGGGAGTCTAAAACTAGAGGGCATAAGTTTAAGGTGAGAGGAGAGAGAGACAAAAGTGTCCAGAGGGAAAATTTTTTCACACAGAGGGTGGTGAGTGTCTGGAATAAGCTGCCAGAGGTAGTAGTAGAGGCAGGTACAATTTTGTCTTTAAAAAGCATTTAGATAGTTACATGGGTACAATGGGTATAGAAAGATACGGGCCAAATGCAGGCAATTGGGATTAGATTAGGGGTTTTAAAGAAAGGGCAGCATGGACAAGTTGGGCTGAAGGGCCCGTTTCTGTGCTGTAAACCTCTATGACTCTAAGATGGTAATATGCCAACAAGATGCACCTTGGTCTTTTCCCCATCCAGAAATTCCTTTGTCCCCCATGTGTCCTGCCATTATTTGTGTCATTAAAAATAGGCACCCTGCTCATTTTCAAACTGGTATTTGTGTAGTCTTGTTGAGGTCTAATTTTGCTGCTAAGATCATAAGAAATAGGAGCAGGAGTAGGCCACCTAGCCCTTCGAGCCTGCCCCACCATTCAATAAGATCATGGCTGATCTGAAGTGGATCAGTTCCACTTTCCCGCTTTCTCCCCATAACCCCTTAATTCCCCTATCAAAAACCTATCTACCTGTGTCTTAAATATATTTAGCGAGGTAGCCTCCACCACTTCAACAGGCAGAGAATTCCAGAGATTCACCACCCTTTGAGTGAAGAAGTTCCTCCTCAACTCTGATCTAAACTGCACCCCCCCCCCCGCCCCAAACGATCTTGAGGCTGTGTCCTCTAGTCCTGCTATCCTTTCTAAGCAGGAAGAATCTCTCTACCTCTACCTTATCCGTCCCCTTCATTATCTTATACTTCTCTATAAGATCCCCCCTCATCCTTCTAAACTCCAACGAGTACAGACCTAATCTATTTAGTCTCTCTGCATAGTCCAACCCCCTCATCTCCGGTATCAGCCCAGTGAACCGCCTCTGCACTCCCTCCAAGACCAATATATCCTGCAAATGTGGTGACTAAAAATGCGCACAGTACTCCAGCTGCGGCCTCACCAGTACCCTGTACTGCAGCAAGATCTCCCTACTTTTATATTCTATCCCCCTCACTATAAAGGCCAACATCCCCTCGCTATAAAGATCAGAGTTGAGGAGGAACTTCTTCACTCAAAGGGTGGTGAATCTCTGGAATTCTCTGCCTGTTGAAATGGTGGAGGCTACCTCGCTAAATATATTTAAGTCACAGGTAGATAGGTTTTCTTGATCACCTGCTGCACCTGCAGACTGGGTTTTTGCGACTCATGCACAAGGACCCTCTGCACCGTAGCATGCTGCAGCTTTTCACTTTTTAAATAATAACCGTCCTACTATTATTTCTGCCGAAGTGGATAACCTCAAACTTGCTAACATTATACTCCATCTGCCAGGTCCTCGCCCACTCGGTCAGCCCATCCAGATCTCTCTGCAGACTTTCCACATCCTCCACGCAATTTGCTTTTCCACTCATCTTCGTGTCATCAGCAAATTTCGACACCCTACACTCAGCCCCCTCCTCCAGATCATCTATATAAATGGTAAATAGCTGAGGCCCCAGCACCGATCCCTGCGGCACTCCACTAGTCACCAACTGCCAACCAGAATAGCACCCACTGATACCAACTCTCTGCTTCCTATTAGGCAGCCAATCCTCTATCCACGCTAACACCTTACCCCCAACTCCGTGTACCCTAACCTTCTGTAGCAACCTTTTACAAGGCACCTTATTAAACGCCTTTCAAATGCTGCTGCATTGCACTACATCACAGAGATGACAAAGTACTTAACTGAAGTATTTTTGATACATCCTGGAGGTCATAAAAGCCCTTCCTGATCAAAGCTCCAATGAAAAATCATCAATCTTAAAAGTTAATTGTTTCTTTCTCCACATGTTTTCTGGTCTGATTATTTCCAGCATTTTTTGTTTTTGTTTTGGAATTCCAACATCCGCAGTATTTTATTTTTGTTCTGAATTCTTCCTTTTCTTTTGGGGTCATTTAAAATTTTGGGCTTTAAGCAGCATAGTTGTAAAACTAAATAGTTCCAATGGGCAGAAGTTATTTGAAAGCACATACCAATATCAGCTTGGTGAGAATTACACAGGCTACTGTAGAATGAAGGTGTGCAGATCACACCACAGTGACAATGAAAAGGCATCTTCTTTGGGAGGAAAATGGGAGGGGACAAATTGTTAACAACACTGCAAGTTCATTTTAGAAGATTTACTGCGTTACTATCTCTCAACCCCCTCTCCTTCCCATGTGAGAAGCAAGACTTATCAAATCATCTCACCCCCTCCATTATTGAAGAAGATGCACCTTAAATGACCAGCCGTGAAACATTACACATAATTCCAATCAATGGTTTTCCTTACTGGAAAACATTGACAGAAAGGGTCCAACATTACACTTGCCCCCTGGGGCAGGGACATGATCCTGGGATTGGGAAGGCAGGGCAGGATTGCGAGTTGGGAGCGCGGTTTCATTCTCAATCGCAGCCTCTTCATCGCCACTTCAAATGTCACGGCTGATATCTATCAGGCAATAATTTTGGTCAAAAGCCGATCATATAATTCAATTTAGAATTTGTACCCGAGGAAGCTTTAAACCGCCAAGATATCAATTCAACTCCAGAAACGTTTACTGAAAGAAAGAAACCCAGCGAATTGCGGGGGGGGGGGTTAGTCCCCCCGCCCGAGACACTGCGGCTGCTGAGTGGGATCGCCGCCACCCGCCCGGGGCGGGGGTCCCGGTCTCTCTCTCCCCGCCCCAAACCGCCGCCTCCGCTCACCTCAGCTCCCGGTGAAAGTCCCCCGGCTCCGCCCGAGCTCGGGACGTCCTTGGGAAACCGCCTCAGTCATGGTGCCGGTTGTCCATCCACCCGGGAGTCGGAGCTGCGCGTCCCGTCGCCTCAGCGGAGACCCCCGGTCCCGCTGGGGAAGCTCCGGCTTCGGTCCCGGTCCGACTGGGGAAGCTCCGGTCCCGGTCGGGAAGCTCTGGCTCCGGTCCCGGTCGGGAAGCTCTGGCTCCGGTCCCGGTCGGGAAGCTCTGGCTCCGGTCCTGCTGGGGAAGCTCCGGCTCCGGCCCCGGTCCCGGTCCCGCTGGGGAAGCTTTGGCCCCGGTCCTGGTCCCGCTGGGGAGGCTCCGGCTCCGTCTCCTGTCCCGCTGGGGAGGCTCCGGCTCCGGTCCCGCTGGGGAGGCTCCGGCTCCGTCTCCTGTCCCGCTGGGGAGGCTCCGGCTCCGGCTCCGGTCCCGCTGGGGAGGCTCCGGCTCCGGTCCCGGTCCCGGGGGGGAAGCTCCGGCTCCGGCTCCGGTCCCGCCGGGGAAGCTCCGTCTCTGGTCCGGGTCCCGGTCCCACTGGGGAAGCTCCGGCTCCGGTTCCGCTGAGGAAGCTCCAGTCCCGATGGGGAAGCTCCGGCTCCGTCTCCGGTCCCGGTCCCGATGGGGAAGCTCCGGCTCCGGTCCCGCTGCTCCCGTCCGTTGGTTCCAACGGCCACCAGCTACCCGGGGAAAGAGCGCCACCCGCAGCCCAGGAGTCTCCATTACACCCCAGGCTGCGCACTGAGACAGGGACTTAATCAGAGCTGGTCACTGGGTCAATCATGATGTGGGAATGCTGGTGTTGGACTGACGTAAACACAGTAAAAAGTCTGACAACACCAGGTTTTAGTCCAACCTATTTATTTGATAATATACTCACAAGCTTTCGGGGTTACCCCCTTCGTCAGGTGAATGGAGAGTTCTGGCCTCAGACAGAGCATATATGCATATATGATGAATGATGAAGTTCGCCTGACGAAAGGGCAAACCCGGAAAGCTTGCGAGTTTACTATCAAATAAATCGGTTGGACTTAAACCTGGTGCTGTCAGACTTCTTACTACATCAATGAGGACAGAATAGAAATGGTTGAGAGCTTCAAGTTTTTAAGCGTCCAGGTCATCAACAACCTGTCCTCATCCCCCCCGCCGACATTATAGTTAAGAAAGCCCACGAACACCTCTACTTTCTTAGGAGGCTAAGGAAATTTAGCATATCAGCTACGATTCTCTCCAACTTTTACAGACGTGTCATAGAAAGCATTCTTTCTGATTGTGATCTGTGGGTTCGGAAGTTCAGAATTCAGGCAGAGAGGAGGGAGTCGTGTCCCAGGCCACAGCGGTTGGGGATGAGTTTTGTAGGAATAATAGCGTTGAAGGCTGAGCTACAGTCAATAACTAGGAGTCTGACATAGATGTCTTTGTTATCTAAATGTTTCAGGGTTGAGTGCAGAGACAGGGAGATGGTGTCTGCTGCAGCAGTAGGTGAACTATAGTGAACTGTTCCCCCCTTCCTTTTTGGGGGGCTGCCCCTTTTAATTTGTCCCTAAGTTAATTTGAGTTCGGCATGCAAAAGAGCACTATAGTGAATCCAGGCAGTCTGGGAGGCAGGAACTGATATGTGCCATGACTAACTTATCAAAGCACTTCATAATGATGGATGTCAGAGCCACCGGACAATAATCATTAACGCACGCTGCTTGGCTTTTCTTTGGTACTGGGATGATAATCATCTTCTTGAAGCAAATCGAGATGTAAGACTGTTGTAAAGAGAGGTTGAATATGTCTGCAAATGCCCCAGCCAGCTGGTCTGAGTGCTTGTCCGGGTATCCCACCCAAGGCCAGTTACTTTCAGTGGGTTGACCTTCGAGAAGACTGGTCTGGTGTCTACAATGATGACCTCAGACACAGGTTCATCCGAGGCTTCCAGGGTAAAGGTGTGCTCTGTGGGAATGGAGGGTGTGTTCTTGTGACCTCTTGCTCAAAATGGGTGTAGAATGCGCTGAGCTCGTTTGGGAGGGGTGCATTGGTGTTGGCGACTTTACATGCTTTCATATTGTAACCTGTTATGTCTTGCAGATCTTACCATAGTTGGCAAGGGTCTATGAGGCTAGCCTAGGACTCAAGCTTGGTCCGATACTGTCTTTTGGCATCTTTGATGGTTCTTCTTAGATCATATCTGGCTTTCTTGCACAGGTCAGGGTCACCTGGCTTGAATGTCTCAGACCTGGACTTCAGCAAGCAATGAATATCCCTGTTTATCCATGGTTTCTGGTTGAGAAACACATGGATTTGCCTCTTTGGCACACATTCTTCTACAAATTCTTCTGGAGTTGAGGGGGTTGAACTATGAGGAGAGGCTTAATAAACTAGGCTTGTACTCGTTAGAGTTTAGAAGGATGAGGGGAGATCTCATTGAGACGTATAAGATGATGAATGGGATGGATAGGATAGAGGTGGAGAGGCCCTTCCCGCTCAGGAAGGACAGTAGGACTAGAGGGCACAGCCTCAAGCTAAGGGGGGGACAGTTTAGAACAGAGTTGAGGAGGAACTTCTTCACTCAAAGGGTGGTGAATCCCTGGAATTCTCTGCCCGTTGAAGTGGTGGAGGCTGCCTTGCTAAACATATTTAAAACGCGGGTAGATAGGTTTTTGATAGGCAAGGGGATTAAGGGTTATGGGGAGAAGGCGGGAAAGTGGAACTGAGCCACGACAGATCAGCCATGATCTTACTGAATGGCGGGGCAGGCTCAAAGGGCTAGATGGCCTACTCCTGCTCCTATTATGTTCTTATGTACACACTTACTAATGAAGTCAGTTACTGTTGTGGCATATTCGTTCAGGCTGGTCGCAGAGTTTTTAAATATGGACCAGTCTACTGACTCTGGTCAGTTTCACAAGAGATCATCCAGTTCCTCAGCTCAATATTGCATGTCTTTCTTTGACGGACTTTCCCTTGTAAGCCAGGAGCAGAAATGGAGCCTTGTGGTCTGATTTGCCAAAGTGTGGGCAGGCAATAGAGCAGTAGCGTGTTTGGTATTTGTTAGCAGTGGTCTAGGATGTTTGGGTTCTGGGGAACAGGAGATATGTTTGTACTATCTTGGTAGTCAGCATGGCTTTGTCAGGGATCATTTCTAACAAATTTGAATTTTGAGATGACAAAGTGTGTGGATGAGGGCAGGTGCAGTTGATCTGGCCTGCGTGGATTTTAGTAAGGTTTTTGATAAGGTCCCACATCGGAGACAGAGGAAGAAGAAAGATTCCATAGGATCCAGGGCAATTTGGCAAATTGGATCCAAGATTGGCTTAGTGGCAGGTGGTGGAGGGTGATGGTGGAAGGTTGTTAGTGTGGCTGAAAGTCTGTCTCCAGAGGTGTAGCACTGGGATCAGTGCTGGATCTCTTGCAGTTCATAGTACACATTCATGATTTAGATGGGAATGTGGTTGGTATGTTCGCAAATGACATGAAAATTGGTAGTGTGGTAAATAGTGAGGAGAAAACCCTTAGATTACAGGATGATATAGATGGGCTGGTCAGAACAATGGCAAATAGGATTTAACCCTGAAAATTATGGGAGGACTAACAAGGCCAGAGAATACACAATGAACGGTTGGACACCAGGAAGTACAGAGGACCAGAGGGACCTTGGGATGCATGTCCAAAGATCTCTGAAGGCAGCAGAACCAGAGAGTAAGGTGGTTAAGAGGGCATATGGGAATTAGGCCACAGCTAGAGTACAGTGTGCAGTTCTGCTCACCACACTATAGAAAGGACGTGATTGAACTGGAAAGGGTGCACAGGAGATTCACCAGGAATGTTGCTGGGGCTGGAGCATTCAACTATGAAGCAAAGTTGGCAAGGCTGGGGTTGTCTTCCTTAGAGCAGAGAAGGCTCAGGGAGACCTAAGCGAGGTGTACAAAATTAGGAGGGACATAGGGTGGATAGGAAGAAACACTTTCCCGTAGTAGAGGGATCAAGAACCAGGGGCATAGGTTAAGGGTTCGGGGCAGGAGATTTAGAAAGGATTTTCACCCAGAGGATGATGGGAATCTGGAAATCACTGCCTGAAAAAAATGCTTGAGGCAGGAAGCCTCACAACATTCAAGAAACATTTATACGAGCACTTGAAATGCCATAGCATACAAGGCTATGGACCACATTCTTGGAAATGGGATTAGGTGCTTGATGGTTAACATGAACATGATGGGCTGAAGGGCCTGTTTCTGTGCTGTAAACTCTAAAACACTATGACTCTCTAAGCAGAGGGCAAGAAAATGTTTATTTTAAACACAAGCTGAAAGGTGGGATGAGATTAAATCATAATTTCCAAGAGGAAACTGTAAATACTTGCAGGAGAAGGACAGAGGAACAGTTGTGTGGGAATATGCAACATATTGGATAGTTCTTTCAAGAAGTCTACACAGGCCCAACAGCTTTCTCCAAGGAGAATAGTCCCCAAAACCTCCAGTCTCTCCCCCTTAAATGAAGTTCATTAGACATGGTATCTTTCATTAAATCTCTGCACCTTTTCCATCAAGCCCAGAATTGTCTACAAAGTGACTTATAGAGGTTTGATATAACTGATTTAGTATCCTAAAGGTGCTGATTATAACACTGAGGATGCCCTTAGCACTGTGCTGAATTGTCAGCTTAGATTACATTTAAAATGTTGCCATGGTTGGAAACCACAACCATTAACTTGGGACAAGAGTGGGAAGGGAGGGAAAAAATGATTTGGAAATTATTTTCTCAAACCTGGATAAATATGCCTACTTGACTTGAACATGAAGATCCAAACTGTTAAAGAAGGGAGGAAGGAGTAAACCTGGAAACTACTATTCAGTCAGTCTAATCTTAGTGGTGGGGAAACTATTGGAAGCAGTTCTGAGACACAGAATGAATCTGCATTTGGAGAGGCAGAGGTTAATCAAGAACAGTCAACATGGTTCTGTTAAGAGGAGGTCATGTCTGACCAACTTGATTGAATTTTTCGACGAGGTGACACAGTGTGCAGATAAGGGCAATGCATTTCACATAGTCTACTTGGCCTTTAGCCAGGCATCTGACATAGTCCCACACAGGGGACTAATAGCAAACGTAAGAACCTACAGGAACCAAGAAAATTTGTCAAATTGGATCCAGAATTGGCTGAGTGGCGGGAAGCAGAGGACAGTCGAGGGGTGTTTTTCTGACTGGAAGCCTGAGTTAGTGGGGCCCTGCAGGAATCAGTGTTGGGACCCTGGCTGTTTGTCAGAAGTTCTTGGATGATGGGGTGGTAAATGGTGATGAGGTTAATCTTGGATCACATTTTGTAATTGTGTATTTTTGGGATATTTTTGAATGAGCAGTGTTTATGTGATTACACATTAATGGTGATCCTTTACTCTCATCTTGTAAACATTACTGAAACTGTAATGTTAACGATACTGAAGAAAATTCAAGTCTGTTTCAGTGGGAGTAAACCAATGCAGAAAACACTCTCGAAAGCCTGGGTGGAAAACATGATTGATCTAATTTTAGAAGTCCGTCTCCAAAATGGCGAGAGACAATCAGTTTGTGTCACAGAGGTTCAGATAGGTCAGCAGGACCCAGGCTTTCTTAGATGCAGATAAGAAAAATTGCACTCTGTTCTTTTTAACTCATCTGGGGGAGTAAGTTTCAGAGCGAGGCTCCTTCACCTTTTGCTGTTCCTGTGTTTCATAAAAATTATTTGTTTTCTCTGAATTTGTGGACACATCCTTACAGAAGTTGAAATCCCCAAATGAGAAACTCCCATTGCCTTATGCAGCTTTAATGTCAGGATAATGGTGAAAATGCAGCAGGACTCCTCTTTACACCCAGGCACTGCTCCTCAGTTTTTGGTTAACCTGCACCATGCAATTTCAACATCTGCTTGCATTTCTGATTTGTTTTGTTTTCCATCGTTACAGTTTTGCAATGAGCTTTTGTTAAATAAAAAAGGATCACAATAAGAAATGCAAAAGATTTCTTTCAGTGTTTGATTTGAAATTGCAGAAGTATTGGGAGGGAATGTAGACCCTCCTTGGAGATCCTGTGAACCTGAGAAAACTCCAACTACGAAAATAACCAGGTTCATTTTGCTAAAAACCATCGCAGGGCTGAGCAATAACAACTAGACCAGCATAACTGGAAAGTGAGAATAACAGTCCCAGCCAGAGACTTTCTTTGGCCGTGGAGTACTTGGAATAGTTATTTTATTTCTTTTCTATAGAGTCACACATGAATCTTTTGGCAGCACTAGGGTGGGGATGCTGGCCAGAACTCAGCAGTAAAAAAGCTCCCCAGAAAAGACAAACTTTTGTGTGTGTGTGTGTGTGTGTGTGTGTGTGTGTGTGTGTGTGTTTGAGGTGCTTCCATGCACTTTGATCAATCAGTTTAACCATTAGAAATGGGAAGCAAATCTGGGTTATTCTGTTACTTTTATTCAATGCATCAATCAGTCCCACAGGGTGTCTGAGGCTGGGCTCCTAGGCCAGGCCTAGCAGCTGCTCTCTTCCCATCCCTGCTTACCCACCCCCTGCCGCCAGTACTGCACTCACCAAAATATTCCAAAGCAGGCAGCGGGCACACTTGCAAGCTTCTCACAGCACGAGTGTGCACAGTGGTTGGGAAGCATTGTTATATACAACAGGCTAAATGGAAAACAATACAACTTGTGCATTAAGGGATGACCATTTTGTTTCGATAAAGACAGTGGGGTCTGAGAGAGACCTACATTACAAGCATTAGAGTTACATCTACGTGAGTTCAACTGTACATCAAATCAAGATTCATGGAAATAAAGCGTAAAATGAAATTTAACTCACATGGTAGAAGTTAGTGATCCACAGGCCTCATAGACTGAATAAACACCTTTTGTCTGTTCAGTAAGCTCAGAATGATACAAGATAGGATGGCCATTTAGCCACTGGGGTTGTCCCAACACTTTAGCAATTTCATGGTTATTTCCCCATAATCTTCCAATATTTGTGTTCAAGTTACAGTTTATCATGTCTGTACTGAAGTATATATGAGTACACACACACACACACATACATACATTCACACACAGACACGCACACTTTACATCTAAATACTAATCTCTTTTTAGTGTTGTTGCCAAACAAAATATAAAAAATGCAAATTAAATTCATAATTCTTAATTTAGTTTTAAATTTGACACATTAAAATATAATGAATGTATATTTTCTAAAAATAAAAATTTTCTTATCAAGAGAAGCATACACACCTTTATTTTGTCAGTTTGTTCATCTCTTCTAATGGGACAGACTTCACATTCCAAATCCATGCCACTTCCATCTAGAAGGACAAGCGCAGTAGATACATGTGAACACCACCACCTGCAAGTTCCTCTCCAAGCCACGCACCACCCTGACTTGGAAATGTATTGCCATTCCTTCGCAGTCACTGGGTCAAAATCCTGGAATTTCCTCCCCAAGGGCATTGCGGGTCAATCCACAGCACATGGATTGCAGCGACTCAAGAAGGCAGCTCACCACCACCTTCTCAAAGGCAACTAGGAATCACCAATAAATGCTGGCCACGACTGAATAAAAAAATCCTCACTGGTATACAGTCCAGGGCCATTCATCTCATTATCCAAGTAGTCATCTTCACGTTTGAGTAATCCAACCATATGGCACAACAGAAAAATGAAAAAAATCCATTTACATGGCGCCTTTCATGACCTCAGGCCTGACAAGTAATTTTTGAAGTGTAGTCATTGTTATAACTAGAAAATGCAACGGCAATTCGCTCATAACAAGGCAATTAAGTACTGGTAAATGGCCAGGTAATCTGCTTTTAGAAATATTGTTTGAGGGATAAACATTGGTCAAAAGCGATTGTTCTATGGAAGTACTTACGTTCATCCAAGAAAAAAAGTAGTTTATTTATTAGTCACAAGTAGGTTTGCATTCACACTGCAACGAAGTTACTGTGAAAATCCCCGAATCGCTACATTCTGGTACACTGAGGCAGAATTTTGCATGGCCAATTCATGTGATCTGCACACCTTTTGACTGTGGGAGAAAACCAGAGTACTCAGAGGAAATCCATGCAGACACAGGGAGAACATGCAAACTCTAAACAGATGGTGACCCAAGCTGGGAATCAAACCTGGGTCCCTGGCGCTGTGCAGCAGCAGTGCTAACCACTGTGCCACCGTGTCAGAGAACACAAAGGACCTTGTCTTATTCAAAAGACAGAGGGTGAGATTTTCCTCCCACTCCATGGCAGGAGGCAGCAGATCATTCGCTGGTGGCTGCCATCGTCGATGGCAACGGGGTTGCCATTGAACACATTCTTTGCCATTGAGAAGGGAGGGACCGCAGGACCACAAGGTCCCACCGACGTAAACAGTAACAAGCTTTCAGCAAGAACCTCCCACCATGCAGCACAACCTCAGTACTGTAATGAAATGTCATTCTGGATTACAGCAACATAAGAGCAGAAGTAGGCCATTCTACCCACTGAGCTTTCTCTCGCAATCAAATCTCAGCGGATCATCAACCTTTCTCATTTTCCCCACTAGCCCCATATCCCTTGATGTCATTAGTATCCAGAAATCTATTACTCAGATTTCTTGGATAGGGGATTCCAAAGATTCACCAATCTAAATGAAGAAATTCCTCCTCATCTCAGTCTTAAATGGTCAGCCCCTTATTCTTTTTATGATATTCTTATTTTGGACTCAAGTCTCTGGACTATTTTTGAACAACCTTCTAAGTGTGAGAGTGATATCACCGAGTTAAGCGTAACAGCATGATGCAATCTTCAACTAAGATGGATGTTTTTCACTGGCCAATGAGCAAGAATGAATTCCTGATTTTTTCACGTTAACCCATTAGTGCTAAGGCAGTGCCTGCAGTGTTATCCCAGCTGACCAAATAAAGAATCTAGAGCATTCTGATATATATAACTCAACTATTCACCTGAGGGCATCATCTAAAAACATAGCATTAGTTTTAACTTGTGCATTGATGACACACAACTCTACCTCAATATCTCTCCTGACTCCTCCTCTGATCCTAAATTGTGAAGCTGCTTGTCCTTAAAATAGTTACAGTGCAAGAGGAGGCCATTCAGCCCATCAAGCCTGCACCAACAATAATCCCACCCAGGCCTTATCCCTGTAACTCCACAAATTTACCCTGCTAATTCCCCTGACACGAAGAGGCAATTTAGTATGCCAATCAACCTAGCCACACATCTGTGGGAGGAAACCACAGCACCCAAAGGGAACACACGCAGACACAGGGAGAATATACAAACTCCACACAGTCACCAGAGATCAGAATTCAACCCGGATCCTTGGCACCGTGAGAAAACAGTGCTAACCACTGTGCCACCCAAAAGTAGTGTATAATCTGAAATTTCCCAACTTTATTGGGAAGACCAAAGCCACTGTCTTCAGTTCACACAAACAAACTCTCTTCCCTAGATAGACTCTATCCTCTCCCTGGCAACTGCTCAAGGCTGAACCAGATTGTTCACAACTTTGACAGCTCTGACAAACGGCCATCCAAACTCGAAATGTTGGCTCTATGCTCTCTTCACAGATCTGTCGACCTGCTGAGATTTTCCAGCGTTTTCTGCTTATATGTTATTATAAAGAGAACACTGTTCCAATTCATTAATTTGTAACTCAAAAAAAAGTCATTCCAGCGTCAGCATTACATTTTAATAAGTTTCCAAACAGCAATTTATAGTCTTACATATTCAAAGCATTGTTGGCCAATTAAATTATCTAGGCATAGTTCAGTAATTAGAAATAAATTTGGAGGTTGAGTGATGTGCACACTGTTAAAATTATTGGCATAACTTTCACAGGCTCTATGAAACCTGTTGCAGATACCAAAAAAGTGCTTAATTGGCTTGTCATTTTGAGATATTCTCACTGAATTAAGACAGTTTATTGCAATAAAATGTCTGGTTATAGGTTTTTCAACACTGCATTTTTATTTTTTTTGAAAAATTAGTTCAAGAAAACATATTTCAACATCAAATATAAAATATTAAAAAATTCTGAGAAACAAAAATCCCGAGTTTGCAAAATATTTTGTGACAATACACTTTACATCTTAGTGCAGATTTTAACAAACAGTATCCATTTCCACATGGTCTATATCATATACAAAAGTACAGATATTGTGCACTCTCTGAGCATTACTAAAATATATCTTGTGTCGGTTTTGGTTCCAATTTTTTTACAATAAAACTATGAGATATGGACTACACTTCCTAAAAAAGGCACAGAATGTTTCGCTTTACATATACAATGTGACCTGTAATATATTAAGGCCATCCTTCACGATCCAAAACAGACCCACATTTTGCCAGTGAAAACTGTGCATACACATGTAGTTTTAGTGCAAGTAAAAATTTGGTCAAATGGAGAATGGGAAACAGCTTACAAATTTGCAGAAGTTCGTAAAATATGAAACCGCTTCAATGTCATGCGGATTGATCCTAGATCACGATTGATCTTTTCTAAACGATCTTCCAAAGCTTCCTGTGAAAACAATTCAGAATATTAGCTATGCTCAGTGCATGATGTGAAATCTGTGCACAATCAAGGCTATAGGAAGAAAATGCACAAGATATATTTTTGTGGTGAGAAGATGATCTGTTTCCCAACCCCACTGGGGCAGGCAACTTGGATCAGACAAACTTAAGCCTTTCAAACTGTCTCAACCAAGTTACATTTCCAAACAAATAAATTTATTTTATATGCAGCAGAATTTGCTGGAATTTAGATTACAGACACAGTGGGTGGAATTTTACCAGCTTGCCCCGCCTAGCCGGTAAAATTGTGTGACTGAGAAATCAGGATCATGCCCAATTTCTCATTTCTTGCGATTTTATGAGAACCAGCATAATTAAAGACCCCACACATCCCGGACATTTTCCCTTCCACCTTCTTCCATCGAGGAAAAGACACAAAAGTCCGAGATCATGTACCAATCGACTGACTCAAGAACAGCTTCTTCCCTTCTGCTATCAGACTTTTGAATGGACTTGCCTTGCATTAAGTTGATCTTTCTCTACACCCCAGCTATGACTGTAACACTACATTCTGCATACTCTCGTTTCCTTCTCGATGAACAGTATGCTTTGACTATATAGTGCACAAGGAACAATATTTTTCACTGTATCTTAATACACGTGACAATAAATCAAATCAAATCAGACGCGCTCAGCCTCTCACCAGAAATGGGCGAGAAGCTAATTAATTTATTTCAATTTATCTAACACAGCGCTCAATCATTCAGGCTCGCTTTCCTTTATGGCCTCGACGGGAGAGGTTCTCTTTGGCAAGGAAAATACCTGCTCCCCACAACTGTGGAACAGTCGTGTTGGCCACACCGATGGAACCGGGGTCCGCTGCAACTCTGTCTGCGATCGGTCTGGGTGGCAGGGTTTACATCTCGGGCGGTGGGCCCCTGCGAATGCGGGGGATGAGAGCTAGTTGAAGCTGTCTGCAGTAGCATGGGCTCTCTGTGTCTGTCAGACCCCTGTTACTGTTAATGCGCATGTGCAGCATTAGAGGTCTGCACATGCGCAATACCTCTCTCTATAGACTGGCTGGAGAGTTAAGCCTTGCCCACAGCCTCTGGCTAGAAACTGACTAGCCCATCTTTTCAGAGACAGAGTGCAGAAGATTGGATGTGAAAACTCACCCAAATAAAAAACATTAACCAGTTGGACCTAGTCCCTGGAGAAGCAGGGGGAAAACATTATTTTGGGACACTCCTATTTTCAGACTAACTGGGCACTTAGAAAAAAATCTCGTAAAACTCCACCCAGTAAGCCAGCATCTTATTCAAGGATTATTTAGCTGGTTAGAAAACTGAGAAAATATATGTTTTTGAAGTGTCATAAGTTTTTAAAATGTTTGATCCAGAAGTATTGCACTACATTATATATTCATCTCTGGTGAAATACTTATAAATATAAATTTCCCTTATGAGTGATTGTTGGCTGTGCTCAGTTAATCTTGGTCCTGTTCTGGGTTGAACAAGCTGATTCTGGAGAGGTTTCTGATTCTTTCTTCTCCATCTCACTGTAGGGAGTCCAGTTTGCACTCTTCATCAGCTGCCCCTGTCACCTTCCATACATCCTCTGCCCATTTCTCACAAATTTCTATCTTTTTGTACATACAACACCCTGCAACAAATATCCTTTTACTTTTAAAGGATTGATACTGAAGCTGATCCTGGTAATACTTCAAAGAGTCTTGTTTCTTATTTGTTCTCAGGATGTGGGGAATTTGGCAATGCCACATTTATTAGCCACCCCTAGCTGAAGTAGTTGGTGAGCTCTTTCTCCTACTAACTTGTTAAGTCTTTCTGCAGACACCAGAAATCAACACATCATGTGGAGGGTGGTGGTTTTCTTCCTTGAAGGACACAGGTGAAAATGTAGGGTTGTTTGAGCAGTCAGGCAACCTTTTCTTTCCCGGATAGAAAACTACAAATTACTCCTCCTTCGGGTAACATGCCCTAAGAGGGCACTGGCAATCATGAAATTCCATTGAAAGTCCACGATTATGTTTGGCAAAGTACTGCAGTAATTTGACAAACTCCTAAATTTATATAATTCAATTTCACTACTTGCCACTAACCACCTTGAGATTGCTACTCCTGGTTCCAACCTCTCATCCTGTTACTGGGTTTGAATATTTTTCTGATTCTCCTCAATTTCTTGAAGATTCTCCCAGTTTATAAGATCTTTCAAAGTTATCATTGACGAGATAATCTCATTTTAACTGCCTGACTATTGCAAACTTACATGTAAATTTCATGTGTCATAATGCTGCCAATTTACTTTATGTTGTATGATGTAGTACTCATCTTATACGTTTTTGGTCATCTCTCTACCTCAGCAGAAAATCAGAAGTGAAAAAATGATTTAAAAATTCACTATAGTGTCATCACAATAAAATACATGTTTCAACCAAATTTCGCCATACCTTTTCAAGCCTTGCATTCAGAGTCATTCTACCTGTTGAACCAGGTATGCGACTTAATGCAGCTTCAATCTGCAGTGAAAAAATTAAGATACATGTTACTATAGCTTAATTTATAAGAAAATATATAATGAAAGAGCAGTGATTTCCTGTATTCAGTGATTTATTTTGGAACATATAGAGATGATGTGTATTGGTTTATCTTTCAAAGTTCCATAGATTCTGGAAAAGTTCCTGCAGACTAGAAAGTAGCAGAAGTAACCCCACTGTTTAAGAAAGGAGAGAGAGGAAGAATGAAACTATAGACCTGTTAGTTTGACATCAGTAATAGAGAAAATGCACGTAAAGATATGGTACGTGGACACTTAAAACATATGGATTTATGAAAGGGAAATCATATTTGACAAACCTGTTGGGAGTTTTGTAAAAATATTAATTGTCACATAGATAAAAGGGAACCAGTGCACTTGGTGTATTTGGATTTTCAGTAGATTTTTTTAATAAGGTCCTGGATAGGGGTTAAATAAACAAAATTAGAGCACGTGTGATTGCAGTTAATATACAAGTACGGATTGAGAATTGGTAAAAGACAGAAAGGAGAGTAGGAATGAATGGCTGTTACTAGTGGGGTATTGCAGGGATCAGTGGTAGGGCCACAGCATTTCACAATCTATATCAATGATTTGGACGTGGGGATCAATTATAGTATTTCCAAATTTATTGATGACACAAAATTAGGTGAGAATGTAAGTTGTGAGGAGATGTAAGGAGGCTTCAAATGGACTTGGACAGGCAAAATGAATGGGCAAGAATATGTCAGATGGAATATAATGTGAACAAGTGTAAAGTTATCCACTTTGGGAGAAAAAATTAAAAGGCAGAAGATTTCTTAAATGGTGTGAGGTTGGAAAATGTTCGTGTCCAAAGGGACCTAGGTATCCTTGCTCATGAAACACTAAAAGCTAGCATGCAGATACAACAATCAATAAGGAAGGCAAATGGTATGTTGGGTATTTGAGTATAGGAGTAAAGATGTCTTGCTCTGTATAGAGCCTTGGTGAAACTGCACCTGGAATATTGTGTAGAGTTAGGTTGCACTTGCCATGAAGGGAGTGCAACAGGGATTCACTAGATAAATCCCTAGATGGTGGGATTGTCTTATGAGAAAAGATTGAGGAAATTGGTCACGTATTCTCTAGAGTTTTAAAGAATGAGAGGTGATCTCATTGTTATATCCTGTAAGATTTTTGTATGTTTCAGAGTGGATGTAGTTAGGTTATTTCCCCCAGCTGGTGAGTCTAGAAACCAGGACACAGTCTCAGAATAAGGGCAGGCCATTAAGATTAAGACAAGGAGGAAATTCTTTACCCAGTGTTTGGTGAATCTTTGGAATTCTCTACCACAGAGAACTGTGGAAGCTCAATGACTGAGGTATGTTCAAGACAGAAATTAATACATTTCTGGCAACCAATGACATCAATGGATATGGAAAGAGGACAGGAAAGTGACGTATGAGATAGATGATCAGCCATGGTCCAACTGAATGGCATAGCAACTGAACGGCACAGCAGGCTCAATGAGCTGAATGGCCTACTTCTGATTCTATATTCTGAACACTTTGCAATGTGTAGACTTCTCAAAATGCATAATTACAAATGATGCCACATATAATCAGCCATTTTGCTCCTCTTTGACTTTTTACATTGCAAATATTATAATCTGTCTTGCTTTGTCATTTTCATTCCAACATTCTTAGTTATTTTTTTTCTACAGTGCCATCTGTTCATCTACAGTTTGCTTATGGCAATCTGTTTGTTCTGGTCATTTACCTGTATACCTAACAGCTAGATTAAAATGACATTACTTGTTCAAAGCACTGTCAAAAACACTGCTCTATAAAAATATAAAGACATTTTCACAGTCTTCTCTTATTTTTTCTTGAATTAAAAACAGTATTCTCCTGATTTTTCATCCCAGCTTTAGCCTTCTCATGTCATCTCTCCATTGCTGTAAGAAATTACAGGTACTCTTCTTGATAACCAGCTGGACTTTCCCTCCTATTACGATCCTTGACCAGACCCCCAAATTCATGGCACAATCACTTTTGGGATCAATGCATTTTGTTTGAAGTAGAAAAGATTTGATATTCAAGACATTTGCTAAGAGAATAAAGCCACAAGATACAAAATATGCAGGTGAGCTGAATAGGCCATGCCCCTTAGTGTCCCAAGATGTGTAGGTCAGGGGGATCAGTGAAGTAAATACGTGGAAACAGGGCCCGAGTTGGATATTCTGTCAGAGTGTCAGTGCAGATGTGATGGGCCGAGCAATCTCCTTCTGCGCTGTAGGGATTCTATGATTCCATGGATTTTAAAGAAACAAAAATAAACCTCACTATACAAAGTCAGAAAGATAAAACAATATACAATATCCATCTATACTTTTAAGATCCAGGGTTAATAGGAGCTACATATAAACTAATCGGCAAGCTGTGGTCAAACACACCACACTGCACAATAAATTACAAATGCAACCAGGACAAATCCCATTGATTTCTCAGCAATCCACCCAGATATCAGTAAACACTGAGTCAGCCAATCTTACTGAATCTCTGTCTGTTTAATGAGGGATTCCAAATCTTTTACTTTCAAAGATACAGCCTCTGAATTCCCAGTTCCAGCTCAGACTGCCTCAAAAACTGCTCATCTCCCAGGGTTTCAATTTCATTTCCCGAGACTGCATTCCCCTGAATTTCTAAGTCTGCACTCCAGCCCCTACTTACTGGTACAATTTCAACATTTAATAGCCCATTAGTCTCTGAGTTGGCATTGCTCCTGGATTTCCAGTCTCCCAACTACACCAAACTATTAATGGCTCCCAGAGCTTCCTCTGAGCTCTAACCTTTTACAGCTGCCACCATTTTAGTTATTCATGGCTCTTGGGATTTCTCCTGAGTCCCAACTACACAAAACCAACTAACAGCAACCCATTTGCTGCCTGAAGCCTGCAAACATCATCATTTTTGGTATGGACATTTCCCTTGCTTCATAACATTCACTTCCCCAGCAAACACACAGGCAGAATTGAAACTCTAGAACATTCTTAAGTTCCACCCATCTTTAGAGCAAGATAGTATTCCAACAGTCACCGAATGCTTTTAATAGTAGTTTAAACACCCAAAACAGAACAACTAAGTGCTGCATTTCTTTGTAAGCAATGTAGTCATCACTGGGAAAATCTTACCAGCTCTGGATTCGATTCCGGTCTCAGATGACTGTGAGGAGTTTGCACGTTCTTCCTGTGTCTGCGTGGGGTTCCTCCGGTTTCCTTCCACAATCCAAAGATGTGCAGGTTAGGTGGATTGACCATGCTAAATTGTCCCTTAGTATCCAAAGTTGTGGGGGATAGGGAGGGGGAGTGGACATTGGTAGAGTGCTCTTTCAAAGTGTCAGTGTAGACGCAATGGCAGAGTGGCTTTCCGTGTAGGGATTCTATGCATTTATGATCCTAGTCTATATAATTGGAAGCATCTTCTTTAACCAATCAATCCTTTCAGAATCCCAAGTCGTCTATCAGATTATGCTCAACCTCTTTTATAGAGGAAAGAGCCTTTATCCTGTTCAATTCTTCCTATTAGCTAACATCTCCTAGTTCTGGCATCATTCTCGTGCACCTTTTCCAATCCCTCTATAATAGATTGTCTGAGTGTGGTCTAATCAAGGTTCCACACAAGCTCAACATAATTTATTTTACCTTTCAATTCTATAGCTCTCAAAATGCTCCCAGTGTTTTGTTTACTTCTTTAAAAATAGTTTTGTTAACTTCAGTCACTAGAACAGAACAGAATAGGATAGAATCCCTACAGTGTAGAATGAAGCCGTTTGGCCTTTCAAATCTGCACCAACTCTTCAGCAAAGCATACCATCGAGGCCTATCTCCAAAATCCCACATATTTTCCCCTCTAATCCCCTTCGCCTACACATCTTGTACACCACAGGGCAATTTAGCATGGCCAATCAACTGAACTTGCACATCTTTGGACTGTGGGAGGAAACCAGAAAACCTGGAGGAAATCCACACAAACACGAGGAGAAATTGCAAACTCCACAGTCATCCAAAGCCGGAATTGAAATTGTTTCCCTGGTGCTGTGAGGCAGCTGTACTAACCACTGTGCCACCCCCTTTTAATAATTTACATATATGTATATCCAACCATGAATTTCTCTAACACATTTAGGTAACTTATTTTCTGAGCAGTATGAGGCTCATTCTTTCCACCAAAAGATTTCGCTTCATATTTATCTATACTGTAGATCATTTGCTAATGATACTCCGCAAGTTTATGTTTGGCTTTTGTCGCATCTTCCTCTGGGTTAACTGCAGATCCACAAGCTTCAAAATTATATTTCTGATTCCTGAGTCCAAAGCATTTAGAACCTTCAGCCCATAGAAAAATTCCAGCAAAGAAGGAGGCCATTCAGCCCATCTTATTCATGCCAGCCTGAGGACACCAAGATGCCCTTTCTAATCTCATACTACTGCACACAGTCCATAGCCCTGTAATTTAAAGCATTTAAGCTGCAGATCCAGTAATTTTTTAAAGAAGAATTTAGGTCTCTGCCTCCACCAGCTCAGACAGTGAATTCCAGACACCCACCACCCTTTGCATAAAAAAGATCTTCCTCATATCCTCTCCTTCTCTTGTTTTCTGAAATGAAGTCAACGTGCTATCCATTTTGCTGCACACTCCCAACTCCACATATCACGACCCAGTCATTAATCTATCAAGAAAGGGCCTGTTGGATATCCAAATATACATATTACATTTACAGTATTACCCATATTTGCACTGTTACTATCCTCCCACTTCTTCAAAAAATTTTGTAATTTTACCCAAACATCATATTTCCTTTTCGTCTGCGCTGACGATTATATCTTCAGTTTCTAGATCTATTTTATTTAATCTTTGAATAAGGATTACTAATGTTATTCTAATCGGCCAAAGAACAAGTTCAGAGAACTATCTATAGGGAACCCATCAGCAGTTTACTATTATAGCTTTATTGTATTTTCTGATGAATGTTTAGTGGTCTGCTATCTCTTGCTTAGCTTCTTTTAACATACACTGATGCAATCCAGGAGTAGGGGTGCATCCCTCCAAATTTGATGAGTTTATCAATTATCAACACATCTTCTATCTTAAATGTCTTTATGTCTATTTCAATTTCTTCACATTGGCCATTTTAGTCACCCTGCTAAATAACAAGGCAAAGTAATTATTTCATATTTCTGCATTTCCTGTCATTATCTGTAAGTTAATCATATGAATACCTTCCTAATCCTAACTCCAATCTGATTTTTCCATTGTTATTTATCTGTAGAACGCATTACTTTTTTAATATATTCTTGATCATTTAATTTAGAATTTTTTTTAAACTTTCCTGTTGTTTATTTGACTTTGTTCCTAACCTTTTCATATTCCCATTTTGTCACTGAATGGCAGAACAGGCTGAGGGGCTAAATTGTCTACTTCTGCTCTAGCTTCTGCTCCATCCCCATTATTAGATCCAGCAGTGCTCCCTTCCTCATTTTTTACAGCATAGGAGGTCATTCAGCATCATCAAGTCCATGCCAGCTCTCTGCAGAGCTATCTAGTCAGTCCCACAGACTCCTTCTACTTCTATAATTCTGTTACTTTATTTCCTTCAAGTTCTCAAATTCTTTTTGAAAACATTTATTGTCTACACTTCCACCGCTCTTGCAGGTAACAAGTTCCAGATCAATACCCCTCACCATATAAAAATATTCTTCCTCGCATCCCCCTTGTTTGATAAGGTACTGCACAAAAGACTACTTATTGAGATAAGATCCCATGGTGTTGGGAGTCGTGTATTAGCATGGATAGAGGATTAGCTATTTAACAGAAGACAGAAAGTTGGGGCAGGAAGGGCACTTTCAGAATGGCAACTTGCAACTAGTGAAGTGTCAGAGATCAGAGCTGGAGTCACAATTATTTACAATATACATTAATGACTTGGACAAGTTAAGTGAATGTCAAGTTTGTGGATGATGCAAAAGTAGGTGGGAAGACAAGTGGTGAAGATGACACAGAGTCTACAGAAGGATATAAATAGGTTAAGTGAGTGGACAAAACTTGGCAGATGGAAGGTAATGTCGGAAAATATGATGTCACACACTACACGCTCTTTAGTAGGAAGAATAAAGGAGTTGAACATTATTTAAATGAAGACTGCAGAAAGTCGCAGCACAGGGATGGAAGGAAACTTGTGCATAAATCGCTAAAAGCTAGCTTGCAGGTTCAACAACTAATAGGGAAGGCAAATGTATTATTGGTCTATATTTCAATGAGAATGGAGTATAAATATGGGGATGTCTTGCGCTAGTTTAACTTCACCTGGAATACTGTGAACAGTTTTGGTCCCCTTATCTAAGGAAATACACCCTGATATTGAAGGATAACCCAGGAAGGTTCACTAGGTTAATCCTGAGTACAGAGGGATTTTCAAATGAGGAGAGGGTGAGTAAGCTGTACTCACTGGGGTTTAGAAGAATGAGTGGCGACTTCATTAAGACATATAAGATTCTTAGGTGGCTTGAAAGGGTAAATGCTGAGAGGTTGTTTCCCCTTGTGGGAGAGTCTAAGGTCTTGGGGAACAATTTCAGAGTTAGGGGTCACCCAATTAAGACAGAGATGAGGGTGAATTTCTTCTCTCAGAGGGTTGCGAATGTGTGAAATTCTTTGCCACAGAGGGCTATAGAGACTGGCCCATTAGGTATGTTAAAGGCTGAGACAATCTGAATTTTTAATCAGTAAAGGAATCAAGAGTTGTGGGGATAAGGCAGGAAAGTGAAGTTGAGGATTATTATATCAGATCAGTAATGATCTAACTGAACGGTGGAGCAGATGCAATGGGCCAAATGGCCTAATTCTGCTCCTATATCTTATGGTCTTATGTATCACTTGTCCAAACCCTAAATTCTGTGATCCTTGGTCTTTGTACTATCAAGGAATATAACAGCTTTTGTCTATCCTATATAAATCTGTCATAATCTTGCAAATTTTATTAAACTTCCCCTCAACTTTCCTAACCTAAGGAAAGCTACTATTCTGGTAAATCTTTTCTGTGCACTCTTATATCCTTACCTTTGCTGACCAGAACTGGACACAATACTCTATTGTATTAGGCAGAGCTTTATACATGTTCAGCATAACTTCACTGCTTTTGTATTCAGTACCTGCATTTCTGAAGTACAAGACCAATTTGCTAACCACTCTCAACGTATCCTGCCATCTTCAAAGGTATATGCACATGAACCTTCAGGTCTTTCTATTTCTAAACAGTCTTTAGAACCACGCAATGAAGTCTATATTGCCCATCCACCACATTCCATCTGCCAAAATTTTACACTCTGTATTAGATTCCATACCGCCTATCTGCCCATTCCACTGGCCCATTGTCCTGGTGTAGTGAAATGATACCATCCCCACCATTTACCAAGTTTGATATCATCAGCAAATCTAAATATATACACACAAACACTTTTATGTAAAATATACACACACGTATATGTATGAAAAATTGTGATCCTATCTGTGAGGAAACAAAAAAAATGACTTACCTCAAGTTTAAATTGGAGTCGTAGTTCAGGAACTACAGTTCCTGTCGGACCTTGGGACTTCTGCACATGCGCCAGCCGGGAAAAGGCCACACATGGGCAGTTTGTCCATTTCTAGTCTCTAGGCTGGGAACCGGCCCTGCATACATGCGCAGAAGAAAAGGAAGCGAGGAAGTGAAACAGTGCAAAACTGGAGGTAAGGAGACCTGAACAGGAGCACCATTTAAGAGAAGTTGTCGGAAGCAATAAGATATTGGGAAGGGACAGGAAGAAGATTCTAAACCAAGAATATCTAAAACCAGGCAGGGATGAAGACATGGATCAGGGATAGGTCCCCACTGAATGAAGACAAAAAACAGCAGCCTTTCTAATATACCCTGCCCAATCAATTTTCACCTCATTAATGGCCTCCATCATTTTGCCAGCATTCTCTTGTAGGGCTTTGTATATACTGCATCAGAACAGTTCCTTAGACACATTCTAAAAACATAATTTTAACTCTTTAACCCTATTACTGCCCCTCATCAGTTTATTTGAAGGTAGTTAAAATCTCCCATGTTTGTAATTCTCTGTCCTTTTATTCATTTCATGTATTTGCTTACATATCTCTTGTTCCATCACCTTTCCACAATTAGGCAGCCTGCATTATTTCATTTTAGCTGATCCCTTCTTTCCTTGTATTTCATTTCATTTGGATTCTGTTTCTAACCTTCTACTAGTTATGATAGAAAAACTTAGGAATGGAACAATGAAACTCTTGTTATGTTGATCAGTGCCTGCATTCCTTTACTTTGCAAAGGCAGACTGAGTTAACACTCAAAGAGGCTCATTTGGCTCAGTTCATAAATTGTTTTATTCTGCTTGACAGAATACATAGAACACCAAACAGGATTTTAAAAATCAGTTACTTGTTAAATCAGTTAAATTTCTGTTTGAATACTGTAACATAATTTAAAAATCACCTTCTTTGCTACCTATCCTATCAGCAGTTATAACTCACCTATTCACACACCCCTACCTGCCTCTTCCATCCCTATCTAGTGTTGTATTGTGGTTTTTAAAGGGCCTATCTTCAAAGACATGCATAGATATTTAAAAAGTGTGCAGTTTTGGTCTCCTAGTCTGAGGAAGAACATTCTTGCTATTGAGAGAGTCCATAAAACCATAAGACATAGAAGGAGAATTAGGCCACTCAGCCAATCGAGTCTGCTCTGCCATTCAAGCATGGCTGATATTTTTCTCTTCCCCTTTCTCTTGTCTTTTCCCCATAACCCCTGATCCCCAAAAGACCATAAGGCATAGGAACAGAGTCTAGCGAAGGTTCACCAGACTGATTCCTGGAATGGCAAGGCTGAGAAGGGAGGAAGAACTTCTTCATTCAGAGAGTCGTGAACCTGTGGAATTCTCTACCACACAAAATTGTTGGGATCATTTTGTTAGATATGTTGAAGCGAGGGTTGGACGTGGCCCTTGTGGCTAAAGAGATCAAGGCATGTGGAAAGCGGGAGTGGGATACTGAAAGTGCATGATCAGCCATGATCGTATTGAATGTTGTTGCAGACTCGAAGGACTGAATGGTCTAATCCTGCACCTATTTTCCATGTTTCTTTGTTTCCAAGGTGAAGGTTTCCTGAATGACTGGGCATTGCTAATGAGTAGACCATTATTTGTGAACTCTTTCACCACTCCCCACGCACCCCCATCCCCACCGTTTAAACCACCTCACAATTGCTGCTCGATTTGTATTTCATAGTAGAATTGTCTGGAACAGCTAATCAAGCTTCTCTTGAAAACTCATTTTAACATGCTTCATATCTGTCTCCAGTTCGTGAGAAAAAAAATCTGAATCCAAAATCAGGGAAGTAGGTACTCCATATATCATAATTAAACATGTATATTTTTGAATGCATTATTTTATCACATTATTTGGCATTAAACAGCAAAGGAATTCTGACTCACTACGAACAGGAATCCCTTTACTAGATTAATTTAGCTTTGAAGTCCATTTATTAAAATATGCCTCCTTCATCCAGCAACATTTTTGCTGAGCTTTGAAGCCACTGCAAATTAGCAATCTCTGTTCAAGCGGAAAGCCTTATTTCTCGAATGCAGCTAATTTGTAGATATACCGTTGAACTGAGTGGCATGCTCGGCCATTTCAAGGGAGCAGTTAGAAGTCAATGAAATGTCTGCAGTCACGTCAATCAGATACAGATAAAAGAATTTTTCTCATAAAGGACTTTTGTGAACCAGATGGGTTTTTACAACTACTGACAATCACTGCCATAGCTAACTTTATATTTCATATTCATTTAAATTCCACCAGCTGCCATGGTGGGATTTGAACCCATGTCCCCAGGGAATTACCCCAGACCTCTGGATTACTCATCATTACCACTATCCCACTATCTCCAACTGAAGTTTACATTGTCCATACTTTGCTGGACGCAGCATTTTTTAAAATCTGGCACTAAAGGGCACTATTTGTAAACCACACTGCAAGTAAAAATGATGCAAAAATTTTTATATGCCTATTAACTGATAGAGTGTTGATAGATGGTCAATTGCAAAGGTCTTTGTGAAATCTCAAAACTTTAGTACAAGGTATAATTACCAATTAACAGAAAAATTAACTGAAAATTTTCCAACACGAATTTGTAATTCACTTAATTACCTGCTGCTTTTCTTGTGTAAGTATATCAAAAAGCTTCTCAGTTTCTCCTAGTGCCTCCATTCTTGCTTTGTACGTAAGTTCTGTCTCAAAGGGCGTTTGTAGCACAGGAATTTTCTTCTCTTTCTGAAGAAAAGTGGATATCTGGTCTTCCCAAGCAGGCCGACTCGTAACAGATCCCAGCTTCACTGCGTTTAGTACAGAATCTGAAATTGATTCAACTTAAAACTTAGCAACACAATTCCTTGAACTTCACATTGCTGCAGAAGAAATTTCACATTCTTTTAAATGAACAATGAAATAACTCTAGTTTTAGTTTCTGCAATTTTGAAATATTTTTCAAATAATTTTATATTATTCATCTTTACCTTTTGTATTTTCCAGTGGAAAGAGCCTCTTTCTTGGACTTGAACTTTGAGAGTTGACTGAATTTGGAAGTTCCATTTCATCCAAATTTACATCAAATCTAAATATAAAATGATTCATTAAAAAGAGTACACATGGAAAGCATACTAATTAATATCTGAATAGTCAAAACCACTCAGTGAACAGCACTAATTTTGGTCCAAAGTTTGCATTCGAGAAATGCAGAAATTGCAATACCAACATTATGATAGTTCATGTGACACTGGCTCAGACCCAGTAAATGGTCTGATACAACACTAACCAAATTTGCAACCCTGATTGTTTACCTAGATTAGTAAAATCTCTAATTTTATATTTAACATCCCCTCTGTCAAATAGCTTGATACTAGGATACATGACATATGCATGTGGCATAATTTCAGGTTTTCTGCAAATAACAGGTTTATAACAGATCCATTACTGCTTTTGTATGGATCTTAAATACTGTTTGAAATAATGCTGAATACCATGTCTACAAACCAGTCAACCAATTATTTCAAGCTCACTCAATCTTAATTCAATAAGACAAAAGCTGACTTTCTTTTGCGCCGCTTATTTTTTGCCCATATGGTGTTAATTTACACAAAGGTTACTGGCATTTTATAACATAACTACATACAACATACATTATTAATCATAACAACTGCATAATGTAGGCAACATTTCAATGTGACCAATCAAGTATTTTTTGTGCGGGATTTATCATCCTGGAACATATTCAGCCTTACACAATGGCACAGCTTGAGACTGGAGCACTATCATTTGGCTAAGTTCATATATATGCCGCTGTAGTTAAATATTGGTTAAAAAATGAAAATACTTAAAAAATGAAAATTCAAATATTCTATGCAACCAAATGTGAAAATATGGCAATAAAATTAATCACTGAAAGATTATATTAAGAGCACTTCTCAAATAAGGACATATAATACCTATTCGCAACAGCAGAAACCTACCAGACCAGCTAAATCAAATCAATCTCAATGATCCAAATGGCCTCCTTCTGGGCTGTAATGACTCGCTGCCCATGACAGACAAGTATAATAACTTCCCCACGTCACTCTAACTAAATTTAGACTTAGTTTACAACTTGTTAAACATATTTAAAAATTCAACATTTGTCAACCTTTGTATTAATGAAGTATCACATAATATCTTGAAACAGGTAGAGTTTAATACGCCAGTTTGAAGTATCTTCACACAAATGCATTGTGAGCAGCATCCTCCCTCTATATATACACCGCACAATGTGCGAGTTGCACAGGCAAGCCCCATTGTCTCACTATTCGTTGAAGAACTCATGGTTAATGATATTATTCTGAACTTTAGATTTTACCTTGTTACTGTATTTTCTTCTTTGCCAAGGAGGTGATTAAACCCAGGGGACAGGTTCTCTTTAGGGCAGCGTTTGGGACTCGACTTAGCAGACAATGATGTTAACAAAGTGTTTCGTTTAGCTGTAAAAGAGAGAAAGAAAAATAAGTACTGTATCTGAACAGGTCCAAAGGGACCAATTCAGCTGCGGCCCTATAGGAAGTGCAAGAGGGAACTTAAGAAAACAATTAGAAGAACAAAGAGAGGGCACAAAAAAGGACTTGCCAACAAGATTACGGAGTATTCCCAGATATTTTATAAATACATTAAGAGGAAGAGGTCATCCAGGGAAAGAGTATGGCACATCAGAGACCATCCAATATAGCAGCAGAATTAGGGCAGTTGGTCCATTGGGTCTGCTCTGCCATTCAACCATAGCTGATATGTTTCTCAGCCCCATTCTGTTGCTTTTCCCCATAATCTTTGATCCCCTTACCAATCAAGAATCTATTTCTGTCTTAAATACGCTCAATGACCTGGCCTCCTCACCCTTCTGGGGCAATGAATTCCACAGATTCACCACCCACTGGCTGAAGAAATTCCTCCTCATCTCAACTCTAAAGGTCCTTCATTTTGAGGCTGTGCCATCAATCCTAGAATCTCGATGTCCATTCTATCACACCAAGGGAGCAATCCATATATGAAGCCACAGTCCATTGGAAGGGTGTTAAATGAATACTTCTCATCGGTCTTCACTCAGGAAGAGGAGAACATAGGTATAGAATTCAGGAAAAGGGGTTGAGAGAAACATGCAGTTTGAGGACGTATTGGAGGCTCTGATGGGCTTTAAAAATGGATAAATCCCCAGGCCCAGATGAAATGCCGCCCAGGCTGCAGTGGGAAGGGAGGTAGGAAATTGTAGGGGCTCTGACACAAATTTTTAATTCCTCTCTGGCCACAGGAGGCCACTCATGTGGTCCCACTTTTCAAGAAGAGTGATAAAGAAGAGCCTGAAAATTACAGACTAGTGAGTCTCATGTTAGTGGTAGGGAAACTATTGGAGAAAATTCTGAAGGAAATAATTAATCTCCACTTGTAAAGGCATGGATTAATCAGGGATAGGTAGCATGTTGTCAGGTTATGTCAAACAAATCTGATAGAGTTTTTCAAAAATGTGAATGAGGGAAGTTCAGTTGATGTAGTTTATGTGGACTTCAGCAAAAATTTTGACAAGTTCCCACCGTAGGAGATTGATTGACAAGGTTGAAGCATACTGAATTCAGGGAAACTTGGCAAGATGGATCACAAACTGGCTTAGTAATACGATACAAAGAGTGGTGGTAGAAGGCTGTTTGAGTGACTGGAGGCTGGTGTCCAACAGCTTACCACAAGGTTCAGTACTGGGCTCCTTATTGTTATATACATAAATGATGTAGATGATAATCAGGTTTATTTGGTAGCACGAGCTTTCAGAGTGCTGCTTCTTCATCAAGGCGAGTGAAGAGTTGGGTTCATAAACAGAGGATATATATAGACACAGACTCAATTCAAGATAATGGTTGGATTGCGAGCATTAACAGGTAATCAAGTCTTTACAGGTACAGACAACGTGAGTGGACAGTGGATTAAACACAGATTAAAGAGGTATGAATTGTCTCAAGACAGGGCAGTTAGCAAGATTTTGCAAGCCCAGGCCAAATGATGCGGGGTGTTTTTTTTTACAGGTGTGTGATATGAATCCAAGATGCCGATTGAGGCTGTCCTCATGTGTGCAGTCCATGCAGATGCTACGACAACGGATGAATGGACACCGCTCAACAATCACCAGGCAGGAGTGTTTCCTTTTTGTTGGGGAACACTTTAGCAATCAGAGGCATTTAGCTGCCGATCTTTGGGTAAGCCTTCTCCAAGGCGGCCTTCAAGACACATGATAATGCAGAATCACCAAGCAGAAACTGATAGCCAAGTTCCATGGCTGGATCACAGCATTTTCCAATAAGCAATGCAAATATTTGTGGTGAATGTGTTAAATGTTTCTTTATTCTGCTAAATTATTTCCCATCTTTAGACCTAAAGTCTGGTATTTGCTGCTGACAATGCGGGCAAATGTCCTTTTTGTTAAAAAATAGTGCAGAAGATGCCAGTAGGCCCATTGAGACTGCAGTGACTCTCTGACAGAGTATATTACCAAGGACCCCATCCCCACCCCACATTAACCCACACATACACCATGGCTAATCCACCCAACCTGCACATCTTTGGTTTGTGGGAGGAAATGGAGCACCCGGAGGTAACTCACGCAGACACAGCGAAAATGTGCAGACTCCACAGTCACTCAAGGACGAAATTGAATCCCGGTCCCTGTCACTGTGAGGCAGCAATGCGCCACCATGTCAAAGTGCTGACTTGCTGCCAGGCAGCCAGTATGTCCAACTGCTGAGAGGAAAGAAATAAACAACTGCCCTGATATGACTTCCCAACTCGCACACTTTATCTCAGTACCTCAGCATTTGGCACGGCTCAAGAGTTGGAATCATGCCCATGTTTCTTTCACATTCACAGGATATAGGCATTCTTAACTCAGCCAACTTTTATTGCCTATCCCTCTGACCATCGCAGGATGAACTTTTAAAGAGTTATATGTTAACTGAATCATGAAAATCTATTTCTGGGAAGCCTTATCAGGCAAATCCTTAACTACGAAGTCATACACTCAACTAAAATCTTCATCCAGCTTTTTGTCTTCCAAATTATTGATTCCACAATTAAGGATGTCAAGGTTTCACAAAATCTTGGTTTTTACTGATTCTTTAGTTCATAGGAATATAGTTATCAACTCTCAGCTGTATATCATCGACCTGTAACATAACAGCAATGTCACACAATGCATTGCAGTTTATTTCAGAAAACATTTATGATTCTAGTGAGAGTTGCACACCCATAGATAAGTTCCAGTTGTTTCATAAATGCCCAAACTCCTAACACAATGCATGAACCACCAAGAACGTACTGCAAAGTTATTTGCTTAAACTGCCTTCATCATTACTGCTCATAGGGAAGCAAAATAAAAGGTGACGTGGTGCTCATTCTTTAACTATCAAATTCACTTCATCTATCTACAGCAGCCTCCTACTCATTTGAGTTTCACTCACTTCCTCCACTTATAAAGCTAGCTTGGTTTTCGCACATGGTGGAAAGCTCACAAGGACTCATCATTTCCAACAACTACTACCTCCAATTCTCTTCTTTCTTCTAGCCACAGTCCCCTAACATTTCTAAGTCTCCCATTCACAAACACTTCTATTGCAGTTTCTCAGCCATTTCTCCTGTCGGAAATTGTCAATGGGAATTATTACTTCCTTCCCCTCCAATTCCTGGCCATTGACACCTTTTCCGGGTGCTAGCTGAAAACAATGATTTTTTTTTCTGACTATCCCTCTCCCCAAACTTCCATCACCTTAAAAACTTACATTCAAATCATCTATCCTCATCAATTATAGCCCCATCTACCCCCTCCCCCAAGATCTTTTGCACGTTCCAACACTGTGCTCATCTCTACTGAAATACATTCCAACCAGCTTCAACTGAAACACCACCACAAATGTAACAAATGGAATCCTTTTGTGACTACACTGTGGCAAACTCTCTCTTTCACTCTTGCACAATGTTTAAGTGAACCATATTATCTTCCTCCAATGGTTCTATTCCATCTGACTTGCCTTGTAATACAAGAGCACATTTCCAGTCTTCTCTTCCAAGTCCTGCACCGTTATCTCAGGAGGTCCCCTCCTCTTCATTCCTCTTTCACAGTGACAAACCCACGTCTACTCCAACCTGTGCTATCAAATTGTTTGCCCAGCACAAAATCTTGGGTGAGTCACACTGCCTTTAACTCAACACCACAAACTCCACCCTCTTTCCATTAACTCCATTTCCCTCTTTGTTGACAAGTTTGACAGCCTGTTCAAATCTGAGCAGAGCTTTAAATACAACCCACAAAGCTTTTAATTTGTGTCCAAAGATGTGAAGATTAGGTTGATTGGCCATGCTAAATTGCCCCTCAGTGTCAGAGGGACTAGCACAGTAAAAGCGTAGAATTGTGGGGATAGGGTCTGGGTGGGACTGTTGTCACCGTAGGTTTGATGGGCCGAGTGGCCTACCTCTGCACTGTAGGGACTCTATGAATTTCAAGGCTGACAAATCACCAGAACCACTGGGATAATCTATATCCCAGAGTACGTGGCCTTGGAAATATTAGATGCATTGATGGTCATCTTCCAAAATTCAAAAGACTCTGGAGCAGTTCCTACAGTTTGGAGGGTGGCAAATGTAACCCCATTGTTTAAAAGGGAGGGAGAGAAAAATGGGAGATTTCTGGAACAGCTAGCCTGACATGACGTAGTGGAGAAGATGCTAAACAGAACATTTGGAAAGCATTAATGGGATTAGGCAAAGCTAACATGCATTTCTGAAAGACAAATCATGCTTAACAAATCTACTGGAATTTTTTTTGAGGATGTAACTAGTGGAATAGAAAAGGGGAAACCAGTGGATGTGGTGCATTTGGACTTTCAGAAGAGGTTAAGGCACATGGGATAGGGGGTAGTGTATTGGCACAGACCAAGAATTGGTTAGCAGGCAGAAAACAGAATGGGAATAAATGGGTCTTTTTCCAAGTGGCAGGCAGTGATTAGTGAGGAAATCAGTGCTTGGGCCACAGGTTACGTATATTGCTCATAATATACATAAATGACCTGGATGAGAGAACCAAACATAACATTTCCAAGTTGCTGATGACACAAAACTGGATGGAATTGTGAGCTGTAAGGAGGATGCCACAGCGACTTCAAGATGATTTAAACAAATTGAGTAAATGGGCATACACATGGCAGATGCAGCACAGCATGGCTAAATGTGAAGCTATCCACTGATGTAAAAAGCAGAAAGGAAGAGTATTATTTAAATGGTGATATATTGGAATGTGTGGATGTACAAAGGGATCTAGGTGTCCTTGTACGCCAGTCAATAAAAGTGGAGAGGCAGGTGCAGCAAACAATTAGGAAGGCAAATACGTTGGCCTTCGTTGCAAGATGATTTGATTTCAGAAGTAGGGATGTCCTACTGCAATTATACAGGGCCTTGGTGAGATGATACCAGGAGTAGTGTGTGCAGTTTTGGTCCCCCTACCCAAGGATATACTTGCCATAAAGGGAATGCAGCAGAGAGTCACTAGGCTGATACTGGGGTTGACAAGGATGTCCTACGAGTCGAGATTGTTTCGAATGGACCTGTATTCGCTGGTGTTTAGAAGGATGAGAGGAGATCTGATTGAAATGTGTAAATTCGACAGGGCTCAATAGATTGGATGCAGGGAGGATACTTTCCCTCGTTGGGGAATCTCGAACCAGGGACACAATCTCAGGATATGAGGTAGATCATTTAGGACTGAGATGTAGAAAACAATCTTTACTCAAAGGGGAATGAACTGATAGAATTCTCTACCACAGAAGCTGTGGAGGCAAAGTCACCGAATGTATTCAAGAAAGAGATAGATACTTTTTTGATTGTAATGGCATCAAGAGGCATAGGGAAAAAGCAGGAATATGGCATCGAGATAGAGGATGATCATAATGAATACCAGAGCATGCTCGAAGGGCCAAATGGTCCACTCCTGCTCCTAGTTTCTATGTTTGACTATTTACCTCCTCAACACTGCCTACTTTCATCCCTCTGGCACCGAAACCCTATTAATGGCTTTGAGACTTCACTTTACTAGCTCTACTCAGTTGCTACCCTTTAATGCATCAGATTTCAAATCTGTTCTGCACAGATCCTGTTCACATACCCATCATCCTGGTCTCTGCTGACCAACACATGCTTACTCGCCACAGTTCTTTTTAAAATTGGTATTCTAAATCTCTTTACTATTTGGCTCAGTGATAGCACTCTCATCTGAGGCAGATCATTGTGTGTTTCAGTCATATTACCTTATTGCTTGTCGTGGCATCGTATGATGCATTAATTGGTTCTATGTTTACTTACACAGCAACAGGAATTATACTTCAAAAGTAACTAATTGGCTGGAAGCACTTTGGGACATCATGCAGTTATGAAAGGCACCATTTAAATGCAAGGTATAAAATAATAATTTCAGTGTAATTCATCATAGTGAGGCCCATGCAACATACACTCAGTGTTGGAAAATTTGAACATAAGAAATACCAAGGTCACCACAAGGTTCATCTTCTACCAACTAGGCAGTCATTCCAAACATGCTGAAGTTAATGTACAATAAACAATATTGGTGAGACATGAAGGTATGGATTCTATTCTATTGAGGTTTATTATTGTGAAAATACTTCATACATAAACCAAAAGTAAAATTTTATTTTAAAAAATCTTGATTTTTGCCACTGTATTTTAGGTATGACTGACAGAAGCCAGTGCCTCCTATATAGGTAAAAGTTGCTAGACAAGTTAACAAAAAAAATGAAGGAAATTGTCAATAATCGAGCTTGTAGAATTCGCCGAAATTTTCTTACTTGGTGTAGAAGTGGGTGTCGACCTCCGATTTGAAGGGGGTACAGAAGACGATCTTTGGCCTGAGGGGGAACTACTGCCTTTTGACCTGTTTCGATCCTTACAGGAGTCCATAGACTTGCCTCTATTGTAGGTGGAGTCTGCAAATCCTACAGTCTGTCTGCGATTCAAGAATTCTGTTTAAAAGAAATGAATAAATGACACAGCTAGCTTATCAGAAGGAGTTCTGAGCCACACATATGGGGAAGGTTGTACGGTTTGTTTCTGTTTCAGTTATCTTGGTCAGATTACAACAACTGTATCTCTGGTCCTGGATTAATATTGCTCCTGCCTACTACTTGGTAACCCTTATTGGAAAGTATGTGTAAGTGAACACCAGAGACAAGAGATATATACAGCACAGGAGAAGACCATTTGGTCCATCAAGTCCATGACAGCTACCGAGAGCAATCCAGTCAGTTTCATTCCCCCACTCAGTCTTGAAAGTTTAATTCCTGCATGCATCCATCCAATTTTCTTTTGGAATCATTAATTACTTCAGCTTTCACCACTCTCATGACTAACGAGTTCTTCCTCTCAGTTCTCTACCTTTGCACAATCTTAAATCTGTGTCCCTGAGTCCTTGTACAATCAGCTAATGGGAAGAACATTTCCTTGTGCATCTTTTTTAAACCTTTCCTTAATCGCTATTTCTACCTAATCTTACAACTAAACCTAAACACCCTCACCCATCCCAAATAAAGAACAAAGAAAATTACAGCACAGGAACAGGCCCTTCGACCCTCCAAGCCTGCACCAACTATGCTGCCTGACTTAACTAAAACCCCTACCCTTCTGGGAACCGTATCCCTATATTCCCATCCTATTCATGTATTTGTCGAGACGCCCCTTAAAAGTCACTATCATATCTGCTTCCACTACCTCCCGCAGCAGCAAGTTCCAGGCACCCACCACCCTCTATGTAAAAAACTTAACTCGTACATCTCCTTTAAACCTTGCCACTCACACCTTAAACTTATGCCCCCTAATAATTGACTCTTCCACCCTGGGAAAAAGCTTCTGACTATCCACTCTGTCCTTGCCTCTCATAATCTTGTAACCTTCTATCAGATCACCCCTCAACCTCCATCATTCCAGTGAGAACAAACCAAGTTTGTGAGAACTGAACCTCGGGTCAGTAGTTTCAGCTGGGGGAAGGGTAATTATGAGGCTATTAGGAGAGAATTAGGAAGCATTGGTTGGACTAGGAGATTACAGGGACTGGGAACGTCCGAGATGTGGAGATTTTTCAAGGAGCAGCTACTGCGGGTCTGTGATAGGTATATCCCTGTCAGGCAAGGAGGATTTGGTAGGTCCAGGGAACCGTGGTGCACTAAAAAAGTTGATTCGTTGGTTAGGAAGAAAAAGGAGGCTTATGTTCAGATGAGGCTTAAGGGCTCAGGTAGTGCATTAGAAAGTTTTAGATTGGCTAGGAGGGAGTTGAAGAGGGAGTTAAGAAGGGCTAAAAGAGGACATGAGATGACTTTGGCTGATAGGATTAAGGAGAAACCTAGGGCGTTTTACAGGTATGTCAAGAACAGAAGGTTGGTTAGGGCAAGATTAGGGCCAGTTACAGACAGTAGAGGGAAGTTGTGTGTGGAACTGGAGGAGATTGGAGAGGCGTTGAACCAATATTTCTCTTCGGTGTTCACGCAAGGGGACATGAATGTAGCTGAGGAGGACACTGGGGTGCAGGGGTGTAAAATAGATAGTATTGCAGTTGATACGGGGGATGTGCTGGATATTTTAGAGGGTTTGAAAATAGATAAGTCCCCTGGTCCGGATGGGATTTACCCTAGGATTCTCTGGGAGGCAAGAGAGGTGATTGCGGAGCCTCTGGCTCTGATCTTCAGGTCGTCGTTGGTCTCTGGTACAGTACCGGAAGATTGGAGGACAGCAAATGTTGTCCCATTGTTTAAGAAGGGGAGAAGAGACTTCCCTGGGAATTATAGACCGGTGAGTCTTACTTCTGTGGTGGGTAAGATTTTGGAAAGGATTATTAGAGACAGGATTTATAGTTATTTGGAGAGTAACGAATTGATTAGAGACAGTCAGCATGGTTTTGTAGCGGGTAGGTCGTGCCTTACTAACCTTATCGAGTTCTTTGAGAAAGTGACCAAAGAGGTGGATAGGGGTAAGGCAGTTGACGTGGTGTATATGGATTTTAGTAAGGCGTTTGATAAGGTTCACCATGGTAGGCTTCTGCAGAAAATGCAGATGTATGGGATTGGGGGTGATCTAGGTAATTGGATCAGGAATTGGCTAGCAGATAGGAGACAGAGGGTGGTGGTTGATGGTAAATATTCGTCATGGAGTTCGGTTATGAGTGGTGTGCCTCAGGGATCTGTTTTGGGGCCACTGCTGTTTGTAATTTTTATTAATGATCTGGATGAGGGTATAGTTGGGTGGATTAGTAAGTTTGCTGATGACACCAAAGTCGGAGGTGTGGTAGATTGTGAGGAAGGGTGTCATAGTTTGCAGGGTGACTTAGAAAGGTTGCAGAGCTGGGCCGCGAGGTGGCGGATGGAGTTTAATGTGGAGAAGTGTGAGGTAATTCATTTCGGTAGGAATAACAGATGTGTTGAGTATAGGGCTAACGGGAGGACTTTGAATAGTGTGGAGGAGCAGAGGGATCTAGGTGTATGTGTACATAGATCCCTGAAAGTTGGGAATCAAGTAGATAAGGTTGTTAAGAAGGCATACGGTGTCTTGGCGTTTATTGGTAGGGGGATTGAATTTAGGAGTCGCAGCGTCATGATGCAACTGTACACAACTCTGGTGCGGCCGCACTTGGAGTATTGTGTGCAGTTCTGGTCCCTACATTACAGGAAGGATGTAGAGGCTTTGGAGAGGGTGCAGAGGAGGTTTACCAGGATGTTGCCTGGTATGGAGGGGAGATCCTATGAGGAGAGACTGAGAGATTTGGGGTTGTTTTCGCTGGAAAGAAGGCGGCTAAGAGGGGACCTTATTGAAACATATAAGATGATTAGAGGTTTAGACAGGGTGGATAGTGATAGCCTTTTTCCTAGGATGGAGAAAGCGAGCACGAGGGGGCACGGCTTTAAATTAAGGGGGGATAGTTATAGGACTGATGTCAGGGGTAGGTTCTTTACCCAGAGGGTGGTGAGGGACTGGAATGCCCTGCCAGCTGCAGTTGTAAATGCGCCTAGTTTGGGGGCGTTTAAGAGATCTGTGGATAGGTTTATGGACGAAATGGGATTGGTTTAGATTAGTGGGTTAGTGTTGTTTTTTTTTAAAAGCTGGTCGGCGCAACATCGTGGGCCGAAGGGCCTGTTCTGCGCTGTAATGTTCTTAAGTTTCTCCAACCTCTCCTCATAGCTAATGCCCTCCATACCAGGCAAAATCCTGGTAAATCTTTTCTGCACTCTTTTCAAAGCCTCCACATCCTTCTGGTAGTGTGTGGCAACCAGAACTGAACACTATATTCCAAACGCAGCCTAACTTTGGAACTATTCTATTAAATGTCCCTTGTACCCTCTCAAGGACCTTCACGTTTTTCCTGAAGGACGGTTGAACAGAGCTGGATGCAATAGTAGGGGTCATGTAAGAGTTTTATAAGAACATAAGAAATAGGAGCAGGAGTAGGCCATCTGGCCCTTCGAGCCTGCCCCGCCATTCAATAAGATCATGGCTGATCTGTCGTGGCTCAGTTCCACATTCCCGCCCTCTCCCCATAACCCTTAATCCCCTCTCTTATCAAAAACCCATCAACCCGCGTCTTAAAAATATTTAGCGAGGCAGCCTCCACCACCTCAACGGGCAGAGAATTCCAGAGATTCACCACCCTTTGAGTGAAGAAGTTCCTCCTCAACTCTGTTCTAAACCGCCCCCCTTTTATCTTGAGGCTGTGCCCCCTAGTCCTACTGTCCTTTCTGAGTGGGAAGAGCCTCTCCACCTTTATCCTATCCATCCCATTCATCATCATATACGTCTCAATGAGATCTCCCCTCATTCTTCTAAACTCTAACGAGTACAAGCCTAGTCTATCCAGCCTCTCCTCATAGCTCAACCCCCTCAACTCCGGCATCAGCCTAGTAAACCTCCTCTGCACTCCCTCCAAGGCCAAAATATCCTTGTGTAAGTACGGCACCCAAAACTGCACACAGTACTCCAGCTGCGGTCTCACCAATGCCCTATACAGCCACAGCAAGACCTCCCTACTTTTATATTCAATCCTCCTCGCTATGAAGGCCAGCATCCCATTCGCCCTCCTGACCACCTGCAGGCTGGGTTTTTGCGACTCATGCACAAGGACCCAGAGGTCCCTCTGCACCGTCGCCTGCTGCAGTTTTTCGCCACGTAAGTAATAGTCCTTCCTACCATTATTCCTACCAAAGTGGACCACCTCACACTTGCCAACATTAAATTCCATTTGCCAGTTCCTGACCCATTCGCCCAGCCTATCTAGATCCTTCTGCAGACTCTCCACACCCTCCGCGCAATTTGCCGTTCCACCAATCTTGGTGTCATCAGCAAATTTCGACACCATACACTCGGTTCCCTCCTCCAGATCATCTATATAAATGGTAAATAGCAGAGGCCCCAGCACCGACCCCTGAGGCACTCCACTAGTCACCAACCGCCAATCCGAATAGCACCCATTGACCCCCACTCTCTGCCTCCTATTTGACAACCAGTCCTCTATCCACGCTAACACCCTACCCCCAACTCCATGTCCCCTGACCTTCTGCAATAACCTCTTGTGATCAGCATAACTTAGCTGTTTTTGTTCTCAATGCCCCTTCTGATCAACATTAAACTCCCATGTATTTTGCTAACCACAATACGTCCTGCCACCTTCAAAGATCAATGTACATGCACCCCCAGGATGTTCTGTTCCTGCACACTTATTCAGATTATGCCATAAAGTTTTCCCATCCCTTCTGCCAAAAGGTATCACCCTCATTTCACTGTATTAAATTCGATCTGTCACTTACTGCAACTCAGGGATCAGTGCTGGGCCCAATGTTATTTGTCATTTATGTTAATTTATTTACATTTGGATGAGAATCTAGAAGGCATGGTTAATAAGTTAGCAGATTGGTAGCATAGTGGACAGTAAAGAAAGTTATCTCCAATGGCAACAGGATCTTGATCAATTGGGTCAGTGGGCTGACGAATGGCAGATGGAGTTTAATTTAGATAAATGCGAGGTTGCGAGGTGATGCATTTTGGTAGACTGAATTAGGGCAGGACTTAGTTAATGGTAGGGCGTTGGGGAGAGTTACAGAACAAAGGGATCTAGGGGTACATGTTCATAGCTCCTTTAAAGTGGAGTCGCAGGTGGACAGAGTGGTGAAGAAGGCATTCAGCATGTTTGGTTTCATTGGTCAGAACGTTGAATACAGGAGTTGGGACGTCTTATTGAAGTTGTACAAGACATTGATAAGGCCACACTTAGAATACTGTGTACAGTTCTCGTCACCCTATTATAGGAAGGATATTTTTAAACAAGAAAGAATGCAGAAAATATTTACTAGGATGCTGCCCGGACTTGACGGTTTGAGTTATAATGAGAGGCTGAATAGACTGGGACTTGTTTCTCTAGAGTGAAGGAGGCTGAGGGGTGATCATATAGAAGTCTATAAAATAATGAGGGGCACAAATCAGCTTGATAGTCAATATCTTTTCCCAAAGGTGGGGGAGTCTAAAACTAGAGGGCATAGGTTTAAAGTAAGAGGGCAGAGATACAAGAGTGTCCAGAGGGGCAATTTTTTCACACAGAGGGTGGTGAGTGTCTGGAACAAGCTGCTAAAGGTAGTAGTAGGGGCAGGTACAATTTTGTTTTTTAAAAAGCATTTAGACAGTTACATGGGTAAGATGGGTATAGAGGGATATGAGCCAAATGCAGGCAATTGGGATTAGTTCAGAGGTTTGAAAAAAAGAACAGCATGGACAAGTTGGGCTGAAGGGCCTGTTTCCATGCTATAAACCTCTATGAATTTATGACTTGTCTGCCCAATTTGCTGACCTATATCCTATTGTAGGCAACTCATATCAACCACACTCTTCGCCAATTCTCCAAGTCTTCTCAAAATACTTTCTTAAAACCCAGATAGAAAACGTACTCTTTTATCTCATTCTCTTTTTCAAAAAATTCTATTAAATTGATCAAACATGAACTGCCTTGTCCTGAATTTCTGAATTAACTCAAATGTCTCCAAGTGCTTCAAAATTAAGGCAATATTGTTAACAATACTGTTAGATTCCTCTTCCTTAGTAAATACTGATACAAAAATAATAATTTGGTGTTGTAGCCATGCTCTGTACCTCTAAGCAGGTAGGTCACCTTCTCTAGCTCTGTTAGAACCCACTCCACCTCCTACTGCCTGCTTACTATTTACATCACAGAATCAGAATTATTAGAATGTAGAAATAGGCCAATTGGCCCAACATGTCGGCACCTACTGTCCAATTGAGTAATTCACCTAGTGCCATTCTCCTTCCTTTTCTCTGTAACCCTGCACATCCTTTACAAATTGCAGCCTAATGCTCTTTTTAATTAGTTGGTTGAACCCATGTTCGCCACATTCTCAGAGTGTGCATTCCAGAGGCTAACCACCCAATGTGCGAAAAAGTTCTTTCTCAGTTCACTTTTGCTTCTTTTTGCCTATTGCTTTAAACTTGCACCTCTCATTCCTGAATTTTTCATGAGTGGGAACCATTTCTGCCTACGTACTTGTCCAAACCTAAAACATCTGATAATTTTAGCCTTCAGAGAGGGGCTAAGCAGAGATGTCCATATCTCCTTTTTGTGATGCAATTGCTATTGAACCTATACCGATATCGCTCCCTCTTATAGGCACTTATATAAGGCAAACATCCCCTCATTGTTGGCTTCTATTAAGTAGGGCATACATTGTTTGTCCTCCTTGCCGATATCTTAGCTAGGTAGGATAGCATTGATTAAGATTAATGTGTTGCCTAGGCTGATACTATTTATTCTGCTGTCTGCAAAGATCCTAAAGGAAATTAATTGAGTACTTGGCTCTTTTATACGAAACATGAAAAAAATAGAACATAGAACATAGAACATTACAGCGCAGAACAGGCCCTTCGGCCCACAATGTTGCGCCGACCAGTCTTATTTTTAAAAAAAAACATTGACCCACTAATCTAAACCAATCCCTTTTCGTCCATAAACCTATCCACCAATCTCTTAAACGCCCCCAAACTAGGCGCATTTACAACTGCAGCAGGCAGGGCATTCCAGTCCCTCACCACCCTCTGGGTAAAGAACCTGCCCCTGACATCCGTCCTATAACTACCCCCCCTTAATTTAAAGCCATGCCCCCTCGTGCTAGATTTCTCCATCCGAGGAAACAGGCTATCACCATCCACCCTATCTAAACCTCTAATCATCTTATATGTTTCTATAAGATCCCCTCTTAGCCGCCTTCTTTCCTGTGAAAACAACCCCAAATCCCTCAGTCTCTCCTCATAGGACCTCCCCTGCATACCAGGCAACATCCTGGTAAACCTCCTCTGCACCCTCTCCAAAGCCTCCACATCCTTCCTGTAATGTGGGGACCAGAACTGCACACAGTACTCCAAGTGCGGCCGCACCAGAGTTGTGTACAGTTGCAACATGACGCTGCGACTCCTAAATTCAATCCCCCTACCAATAAACGCCAAGACACCGTACGCCTTCTTAACAACCTTATCTACTTGATTCCCAACTTTCAGGGATCTATGTACACATACACCAAGATCCCTCTGCTCCTCCACTCTATTCAAAGTCCTCCCGTTAGCCCTATACTCAACACATCTGTTATTCCTACCGAAATGGATTACCTCACACTTCTCCGCATTAAACTCCATCCGCCACCTCGCGGCCCAGCTCTGCAACCTGTCCAAGTCACCCTGCAAACTTCGACACCCTTCCTCACAATCTACCACACCTCCGACTTTGGTGTCATCAGCAAACTTACTAATCCACCCAACTATACCCTCATCCAGATCATTAATAAAGATTACAAACAGCAGTGGCCCCAAAACAGATCCCTGAGGCACACCACTCGTAACCGCACTCCATGATGAATAATTACCATCAACCACCACCCTCTGTCTCCTATCTGCTAACCAATTCCTGATCCAAGTACCTAAATTACCACCAATCCCATACATCTGCATTTTCTGCAGAAGCATACCATGGTGAACCTTATCAAACGCCTTACTAAAATCCACATATACCACATCTACTGCCTTACCCCTATCCACCTCGCTTATAATACCTTGCTTAAAGCTGGCTAAGCTGCAGCCTCCCACTTCTAAGGGATGGTTCGGGATGCCAAATATTATCAGTTAGTCTCCCACCTCAAATTCATATGAGAATGGATTAGAAGGACTGCTCCTTCATATGACTTGATATTGAAGCTGGCCAGTTGTTACACTCCTTACAGTCACTCTTGTTTCTTAGAGATTTTAAGAATGTTTTGGACAAATGTGACACTATTATTACTATGAAAGCATGGAGAATGGTCTGCGAGTTGGAATGACGATCGAGCTTAACTTCACACTTTTTCCCATATAGGGTAATCCAGGTATCCCTGCAGGTCTCAAGGTCCACAGTTTTGATATCTCGAGAGATAGAGGGCTCTATAAGCTCGGTGATGTGTTTGATGGTGGCTCCCTATTGTCTCTTGAGCAGCTGTTCTGAAATATTCCTTTTTTAGATTCACAGGGACTTCATCCTCAGTAAGATAACTCTTATAAGTTACGATTCTCCGGTGGAAAAAAATCCTGTTATCTGCAGAGCCTTCGCAATTGATCAGCAAATATTATGAAAGTGTGTTGTACACTATCTGATTGTCCAATGAATTCTTATGCACTATCATGATCTTGAGAAAAGAGCTTGCAGTAAATGGGGCGATGTTTGAGAATGTGTCAATAAAATCTCAATTTACAGGAATAAAGGGCAAAAGTGTAACTGTGGAGAGAATAGGGCCTCTTGAGGATCAACAAAGTCATCCATGTGCAGATCCACAAGCGAAGGGTAACATTTTAAATGAATATTTCTCATCAGTATTTACTGTTGAGAAAGGCATAAACGTTAGGGAACTTGGGAAAATAAACAGTGATGTCTTGAGTAGTGTACATATAACAGAGGAGGCAGCGTTAGAAGTCTTAAAGTGCATCAAAGTAGATAAATCCCCAGGACCTGATGAAGTGTATCCCAAGATGTTGTGGGATGCTAGGGAGGAAATTGCCACAGATGATGTGCCTGAATATTAGAGGGTGGCAAATACCGTGCCCTTGTTTAAGGAAAGCTGCAGGGAAAAGCCTGGGAACTACTGGCTGGTGAGCCTAACATCTGTAGTGGGTAAGTTGTTAGAAGGTATCCTGAGAGACAGGATCTACAGGCATTTAGAGAGGCAAGGACTGATTAGGGACAGTCAAAAAACAAAGAAAATTACAGCACAGGAACAGGCCCATCGGCCCTCCAAGTCTGCACTGATCATGCAATGACTTTGTATGGAAAATCATGTCTCGTGAATTTGATTTGAGTTTTTTGAAGGGGTAATTAAGAAGGCAGATGAGGGCACAGCTGTCAATGTTGTCCACGTAGACTTTAGCAAGGCCTTTGACAAGGTACCGCATGTTAGGTTATTGCATAAGGTTAAATCTCATGGGATCCAAGGTGAGATAGACAACTGAACACAAAATTGACTTGATGACAGAAGACAGAGGGTGGTTGTAGAAGGTTGTTTTCCAAACTAGAGGTCTGTGACTAGCATGTGCCTCAGGGATTGGTGCTGGGTCCACTGTTATTTTTCATTTATATTAATGATTTGAATGAGAAGTACGTTTGCTAATGACACCAAGATTGGTGGCATAGCAGACAGTGAAGAATGTTATCTAGGGATCTTGATCAATTGGGCCAGTAGGCTGATAAATGGCAGATGGAGTTTAATTTAGATAAATACAAGATGATGCATTTTGGTAGATCGAACCAGGGCAGGATTACTCAATTAATGGTGACTCAATTATTCAATTACTCAATTATGGTGACTAGTGGAGTGCCCCAGGGGTCGGTGCTGGGGCCTCAGCTTTTTACCATTTATATAGATGATCTGGAGGAGGGAACCGAGTGTAGGGTGTCAAAATTTGCTCTTGACACCAAGATTGAGGGAACGGCAAATTGTGCGGAGGGTGTGGAGAGTCTGCAGAAGGATCTAGATAGGCTGGGCGCATGGGCCAGGAAATGGCAAATGGAATTTAATGTTGGCAAGTGTGAGGTGGTCCACTTTGGTAGGAAGAATGGTAGGAAGGACTATTACTTATGGGGCGAAAAACTGCAGCAGGCGACGGTGCAGAGGGACCTCGGGGTCCTTGTGCATGAGTCGCAAAAACCCAGCTTGCAGGTGCAGCAGGTGGTCAGGAAGGCTAATGGGACGCTGGCCTTCATAGCGAGGGGGATTGAATATAAAAGTAGGGAGGTCTTGCTGCGGCTGTATAGGGCATTGGTGAGGCCGCAGCTGGAGTACTGTGTGCAGTTTTGGGCGCCGCACCTGCGCAAAGATATTTTGGCCTTGGATGGAGTGCAGAGGAGGTTTACTAGGCTGATACCAGAGTTGAGGGGGTTGAGCTATGAGGAGAGGCTGAATAAACTAGGCTTGTACTCGTTAGAGTTTAGAAGAATGAGGGGAGATCTCATTGAGACGTATAAGATGATGAATGGGATGGATAGGATAGAGGTGGAGAGACTCTTCCCGCTCAAAAAAGACAGTAGGACTAGGGGGCACAGCCTCAAGATAAAAGGGGAGGCGGTTTAGAACGGAGTTGAGGAGGAACTTCTTCACTCAAAGGGTGGTGAATCTCTGGAATTCTCTGCCCGTTGAAGTGGTGGAGGCTGCCTCACTAAATATTTTTAAGACGCGGGTTGATGGGTTTTTGATAAGAGAGGGGATTAAGGGTTATGCGGAGAAAGCGGGAAAGTGGAACTGAGCAGCGACAGATCAGCCATGATCTTATTGAATGGCGGGGCAGGCTCGAAGGGCTAGATGGCCTACTCCTGCTCCTATTTCTTATGTTCTTATGTTCTTAATGATAGCACATTAGCGAGAGTTACAGAACAAAGTGATCTAAGGTACAGATTCATAGATCCTTGAAAGTAGAGTCACAGGTGGATAGGGTGGTGAAGTTGGTATTCGACATGCTTAGTTTCATTGGTCAGAACATTGAAATTAGGTTAGTGGTTAAAAACTGGGCAGGATGGACAAGTTAGGCTGAAGTGCCTGTTTCCTCTATGCTGTAAACGTTTCTGAGTCTATACCAAAGGAGACTCAGCTTAAGATACTGTACCATCTGCATATTACTCCAAGCTTAAGACACAAGTTTGATACTGCTATATTCTCATTGTGCCAAAAATGCAAGGATGGCACAGGGGACTCTCTGCAGTGCTCCCAGGGAAAATTCCAGTGAACCTGCATTGTAACTGGTCAAAGCCTCAAAACTCTTCCTCATGTGGTGTCCAATACTACACACAATGCTTGGAGATCTCATTACAGTTCTATATATTCTCATCATTCCCTTTTGCCTTTTCCATTCTATATATCGAGACAAAATCCAACTTTTCTACAGCTTTATTAACCCAAGGCGTTGCATTTCATGTCCCACGAACCTGGATCTGTGCCCAAATAATAATGTTCGTCCACAACACAGAGCCTCCTTCAACTCAAGTGTGTAATTATTGTTGTGTTTTTAAAATAATACATCTTACACTTACTGACATTTCTGCCGCTTAGCCCTCTCTCCTAACTTGTGTAATACACTGACAGGCAATTTAACCTGCATCTAATATTTACATTATTTCAGTAGGGGTGTTCAAAAGAGCATCTTTACTTGCAATGAGAATAGGGTTTATTGACATGCATCAATCAGAGAGAGAATTCACACTGCAGTCTGAAGAACAGAAATCCACTGATTGTGATACTCAGCAATTATATAATGATATCCCAATAAATCTATACATTAACAGAAGAACTGAAGCTTAATGGATTTGATTTCAATTCCAACATAGTTGACTGAACAGCAAAGTGTAGCAAGATGAGCCTTACTTGTACCATCACCAGTTTCGGAGGCATCATGTGTTGGTATTTGTGCTCCCCAGCTTTCAGACACATTTCTGGCATCAAGCTTTTGTAATGCTTTCAGAATAGGAGGAATTGGTTCCTCTAAATCATCTGAAGGATCTTGCTGAGTGCAGGGGCGATCCTTCTCTGGAGGTGAATGGAACCTAAACAAATTAGCAAGAAAAAAAGGGTTCATTTCTAAGAACCATCTGTGGCACTGCAAGCCTTCTGCCACATCTAGAAGTTAAAACTAACACAAAACCATTACCCTTTATTTTAAATTAACAAAATAATATTTATATCACAAGTCAAAGTTTCTGGAAAGCTTCTGGAGTTCGTGAAATAATTGAGAACAAAGGGCAAAGAAAAAGTTTAACTGACTGCAGCCAAACAACTTAGTTCCCATTGTACATATGTTAAAACTGAAGTCTATGTGCAGTTTGCTGATTTTTTTGCCATTATAAATTCCTATGTCCACATTTATAACAGAAATTTCAGATGTAAATTTGTCAGCTTGTAATGACACTCTCTCACCTGTGGTGGCAGGGACTGTTTGCAGAGACTAATGGTGCTGCCATGAATAGGAGATCACAACTACAGCAAGACAAGTTTTCATATGTTTATTATAATTCTCAATACAAGAATTAATGATGGAAACATAAAATATATCACTGTAAAATGAGCCTAAACTATAACCAATTCTCCAGCCACCTCTCATCTGAAAGCTATGATGGATCTGGACTTCCCATATGCAATCAACTAGTTTAGAACAAAATATTACATCCAACTTGCAGCTTTTCAATGATCTTTCATGATATAATTTGTTTCCATTCATAGCACGAATTGCAATTCACTTTTGTATTAGTAAGTGTAAAATTACAGAAATCATGTCCAATGGCTCCAATATATATTTGATGCAACACAAGGAGCCATTTTTTGCAACGAATAACCCATTATGATTAGTTGGTTTCTCTAGTTTATGCCGGGTAAACAATGAGTGTCCTCTTTGTGCCAAGTCACATTGTGCTTTACAAACCTTTAAATCTTGTTCCACTGCAATATCTAGTTCTGCAAACTTCAATGCTAAACCAAAACCCTGGTGCAAGTTGTTCAATTTTTAACAAACGAAACTTTAAAACGCTGCTAGTAGGCAAAAAGAAAGATGATTCAATACATTTATACATAAAGTTGGTTTAACATATTTAAAACATGAGCTAATGTATATCAGCTCACAAGATATCCTGAACAGTTGTTGGTGTTGCTATAAGTTCTACCTTCATTAATCAGTTTTCTTCAAAGCAGTGACCCAGGACAACAGAGATAATAAAACAGATGAACTAAAAATTAGTTCAAAATGTTGACAGATCAATGCTTCAATGCTGAGAAACTTTGGAGGATTGGGCTGAACATCACTGCTTACCCAACCAAGTTAGACCTTGAATTTACACTGTAGGGATAGCCGTAAAATCCCAAATTAGTGGGTCCCAATCTTGACTAAAGCTGACCATAACAAAGAGCGTAGAACATAGAAAAACTACAGCACAAACCGGCCCTTCGGCCCACAAGTTGCACCAATCACATCGCTACCTACTAAACTTACCTATAACACTCAATCCTATTAAGTCCCATGTACTCATCCAGAAGTCTGTTAAGACCCTATCGAATTTGCCTACCCCACCACCGAAGGCAGCCAATTCTACTCACCCACTGCCCTCTGACTGAAAAACTTACCCCTAACATCTCCTCTGTACCTACTCCCCAGGACCTTAAGCCTGTGTCCTCTCATAGCAACCATTTCAGCCCTGGGAAAAAGCCTCTGAGAATCCACACGATCTATACCTCTCAGCATCCTATGTACCTCTATCAGGTCACTTCTCATCCTTCGTCTCTCCAAGCAGAAAAGACCAAGCTCCCTCAACCTATCCTCATATGGCATGCCACCCAGTCCAGGCAACATCCTTGTAAATCTCCTCTGCACTCTTTCAATAGCTTCCACATCCCTCCTGTAATAAAGCGACCAGAACTGAGCACAGTACTCCAAGTGGGGTCTGACTAGGGTCTTATAAAGCTGCAGCATTATCTCCCGACTCCTAAACTCAATCCATAGAATCATCGAATCATAGAACCCTACAGTGCAGAAAGTGGCCCTTCGACCCATCGAGTCTGCACCGAACACAATCCCACCCAGGCCCTACCCCCATATCCCTACATATTACACCCACTAATCCCTCTAACCTACGCATCCCTAGACACTAAGGGGCAATTTCTTGGCATGGCCAATCAAAATAACCTGCACATCTTTGGTCTGTGGGAGGAAACCGGAGTACCCGGAGGAAACCCACACAGACACGAGGAGAATGTGCAAACTCCATACAGTGGCCCGAGCCGGGAATCAAACCCAGGACCCTGGAGCTGTGAAGCAGCAGTGCTAACCACTGTGCTACTGTGCATCCCTCTATTGAAGAAGGCCAGTATGCCATACGCCTTTTTAATCACATCCTCTACCTGTGAGGCCAATTTAAGAGTCCTGTGGACCCGGACCCCAAGTCCTTCTGATCCTCTACACTGCTAAGAGTCTTACCCTTGATATTATACTCCTTCATCCCATTTGACCTGCCAAAATGGATCACTACACATTTATCTGGGTTGAAGTCCATCTGCCACTTCTCCACCCAGTCTTGCATCCTATCTATGTCATGCTGCAACTTCTGACATCCCTCCAGACTATCCACAACACCACCAACCTTCGTGTCGTTAGCAAACTTACCAACCCATCCCTCCACTTCCTCATCCAGGTCATTTATGAAAATGACAAACAGCAAGGGTCCTAGAACAGATCCTTGGGGCACTCCACTGGTGACCGACCTCCTTGCAGAAAAAGATCCATCCACAATCACTCTCTGCCTTTTGCAGGCAGGCCAGTTCTGGATCCACAAGGCAACAGCCCCATGGATCACTTTCTCAAGAAGTCTTGCATGGGGGACCTTATCGAACGCCATGCTTAAGTCCATATATACCACAGCTACTGCTCTTCCCTCATCAATGTGTTTAGTCACATTTTCAAAGAACTCAACCAGGCTCGTAAGGCATGATCTGCCTTTGACAAAGCCGTGCTGACTACTTTTGAGCATACTATACTTTTCTAAATGTGCATAAATCCTGTCCCTCAGGATCTTCTCCATCAACTTACCAACCAATGAGGTTAGACTCACCAGTCGGTAATTTCCTGGGCTATCCCTATTCCCTTTCTTGAATATAGGGACCACATCCGCAATCCTCCAATCCTCTGGAACCTCTCCCGTCTCCATCGACGACACAACGATCATCGCCAGAGGCTCTGCAATCTCTTCCCTCGCCTCCCACAGTAACCTGGGGTATATCCCATCCGGTCCCGGTGACTTATCTATCTTGACACTATTCAAAAGTTCCAGCACATCCTCTTTCTTAATGTCCACATACTCAATCTTTTCAGTCTGCCGCAAGCCTACAGTACAACCACCCAGATCTGGTGGGTAACAATCCACCATTTCCAAACAACAAATGCTTAATCAGATCCAGAGCTCAGTTTCACATATTGCCAACAAACACTTCTTCCATGGGAACAGAGCCAACAATCAGAAGATACAGTAATTTTTTGTGAGCCTAAGCATAGGCATAAAATAACAAAATGTAATATATTTGGTAGTCAATTAGTAATTCATTTTCAATTACAGAACAATCTATTTTACTTTGAGGTTTCAAAGAATATACACAGAACTGACATTTACACAGCAGTTTTCATGACTTGAGGACATTTCCAATCACTTGATACTTTTTAAAGCATTTTTGATATAATGAACTAGACTTGGAAATAGAAAGCACAGTTTCAAAGTTTGCAGTTCAGGAAGATGATGACATACGTTAGGAAGACATAAATTGGTGAAATAGGCAAAAAAATCGTAGAGAAATGTAAACTGCTACATATTGGGAAGAAGAAAAGGAACAGGGAGATTTGATACACTTTCTGCCAGAGGTTTGACAAGACCATGAAGGGTCATCTAGTTATATGAGGCACAGGGAAATGTCCAAATATTATGTTTAGGCTGTGCCAGATGCTACATGTCACAATCTTCATTAGAAAGTCAGTACTGAATGTTGGATGCCACTGATATGCAGGCCAAGAGCGGTTATAGCATGATAGAATAGCATATTCAATTTGACAATGGGAAACTTGGTTCAGAAACAAGTGTCTTAAATGAAGGGAATTACAAGGATATGTCGTCAAAATCAGCTGCAGTGAACCGGGAGAATAGATTAAAAAGTAGAGAAGGAAGGACATAGATTTAAGGAGATATTTCATACCTCTCGATAAAGATAAATTCCATTGAAAAGAAAGATGCTACAAGAAGGATGAACCACTTGTGGATAACCAGAGAAGTTAAGAATGATATCAAATTGAAAAGCATCCAAGATTGGGAAGATTTTAGAAGCTAGCAATAACAAAAAAGGGAGAAAGAATATATTAAAAAATGAAGAAGCTAAACAAACAAAACATTTGTCTATTAGGAGCTGAGACTAGGGAATTAATAAATAGAAACAAGAAATTGGCAGAGGCTTTGAACAAGTATTTTGCATCTGTTTTTAAGAAAGCATAAAAAGCATCCCAATACATAATAGGTGAAAATCAAGGGCAAAGAAAAGAAAGGACATGAAACAAAACTGCTAGAAAAGTGTTCTAGAGAAAATGAATGGGCCCACCCTAGAGTCTTGGAAGAGTGTGACAATTCTGTTCAGTATGAGTACGTCTGTGTATTTTCAGCAGTGGCAATTGTGGATGTACATGTGATCTTGAGCAAGTGAGTGTGAGTGTTGATGCTCATGTGTGTGCGTGCAAATGTGGCGGTGACTGAATATGCAGGTGTGTAGCTTGTGTGGGTGTGGCAGTGATTGAGTGCACGCATTTGGCCAGAAAGATTTGGTAACTTGACAACAGCAGACAAACACACTTAAATGCTTAATCTTCTTTACTTATAAAAATATAAAATAAGCAGTACAATATGGACACAGAACCTGGTGTCAGTTCCTTGTGGCTACAATAATCTGTGTTAATGATGAAGTCACCTGCACATGCTCACACCTACTAAAGATGTCAATAAACATATTGAAAAGAAGATCCTTAGTGTACCCACTATAACACATAATACCTCAATTCTTTTCAAAATTCAGTTTGTGCCAAATGTCATCTTTCTGGGAAAAAAAGGAAATGTGGCCCCTCGAGTGAAAAGGTTGGACAAGCCTGACACATGTTGCATCATACTTTGAACTACGCTGTAGAATATCTATAAGTCTCTTAAAAAAACACAACATGAAATCATAAAATATGGTATGGTATTGTATCATTTTAAAATATTCTTTGGGTTAAATGTCAATAGCAAATAAAGCAGAAAGAATGGCTGACATAAGGATGTTCAGCTGACCTTTTGGGCTGCAGGTGAATCTCCTCAAATTCATTGCTAGAAGCATTGCTGTTACTTTCTAAGGGTTGCCCAGTGAATATGGAATAGTCAGAACCTGGAGTAAGCCACTTGCGTCTTGCAACATCATCAGGAGGAGTTTTTGTAGGAGTATGATTGTCATCAGGATGATGGAAAAGGCTGTTTTTGGTAACACATTAAGAGAACAACTCACAAAGTCACAAAAGACATAAAACTAAATCAAAATAATTGTGATCAAACAATTTTTGCGATTCACATTTTCAATTAGGACTTGTCTCAAGTTCTTTAAATAACGGCATAAACAAACATTATTCTACCTACAATAATCTGTGATCTTAAAATGTCTAAATGTGAAAGACCACCTAAGCTTCAAGTTATATTCTAAGTGTTTATATTCAGAATATAGTAATTTAGGAATATATCACCAAAGGAACTGTTTCAAATGGGAACAATGTTTATTTTCTGCTCTTGATTAGTAAAATCTGGCCCTAGCTTTGTAATTTTTCTCACTGAGAAAAATCATAAATGAGAGAACTTTACTGGAGGGATCAGGAATCTGTTCTGGTGATAGCAGTCAACATTTGCTCTAGATTTCAGCTCTGAAGAGGAAACAAATGTAGGTTGGAATGCAGATATTGAAAAATTTCAAAATTAGCTTCTGGTTGTCTGAAGGAGACAGGATACATGGCTTCATGCATCAATGAGGCAAATGCAGTTCACTGTTCATTACAGTGCTGCATACATGTGATATTGTTTAAGTTAAACCTTTGCACACAGTTTGCTATACACCAAGGACTGTGTGGCCAAATTCCCCTCCAACTCAATTTTCAAGTTTGCTGATGACACCACCTTAGTCGGTCAGATCTCAAACAATGGTGAGACAGACTACAGGAAAGAGATGGAGAATCTGGTGAACTGGTGAGAAGACAGTAATGTAACCGCATTCCTAGACACAGACATCTCCATTAAGACGGTCACCTCAGCACCTCACTGTACCGCAAGCCCACAGATAACCTCACGATGCTCCACTTCTCCAGCTTCCACCCTAAACATGTTAAAGAAGCCATCCCCTCTACGGACAAGCCCTCCATATACACAGGATCTGCTCAGATGAGGACGATCACAACAGACACCTCCAGACGCTGAAAGATGTCCTCACAAGAACAGGATATGGCGCTCAATTCATCATTCGACAGCTCCAACGCGCCACAGCAAAAAACCGCACCGACCTCCTCAGAAGACAAACACGGGACACGGTGGACAGAATACTCTTCGTCATCCAGTACTTCCCCAGAGCAGAAAATCTACGACATATCAATGACGAAGGTGAACATCTCACCAAGGCCATCCCTACATCCCCACATCTTGCCTTCAAATAACCGCATAACCTCAAACAGACCATTGTCCGCAGCAAACTACACAGCGTTCAGGAGAACAGTGACCATGGCACCACACAACCCTGCCACAGCAACCTCTTCAAGATGTGCCGGATCACTGACACGGATGCCATCATCTCACGTGAGAACGCCATCCACCAGGTACACGGCACATACTCTTGCAAGTCGGCCAACATTGTCTATCTGATACGCTGCAGGAAATGATGTCCTGAGGCACGGTACATTGGGGAGACCATGCAGACACTACGACAACAGATGAACGAACACCGCTCGACAATTACCAGGCAAGATTGTTCTCTTCCTGTTGGGAAACACTTCAGTGGTCACAGGCCTCTGACCTTCGCGTAAGCGTCCTCCTAGGCGGCCTTCATGAGACACAACAGTGCAGAATCACTGAGCAGAGATTGATAGCCAAATTCCGCACACATGAGGGCGGCTTCAACCAGGATCTTGGATTCATGTCACACCATCTGTAACCCCCAAGACTTGCTCGGATTTTCAAAATCTCACTAACTGTCCTCTCTGGAGACAATACACATCTCTTTAACCTGTGCACTCTCCACTCACACTGTCTGTACCTTTAAGATTTGATTAGCTGTAAAGACTCACATTCCAATCATTATTCTGTAAACTGAGTTTGTGTCTTTATATGCCTTGTTTGTGAACACAACTCCTATTTACCTGACAAAGGAGCAGCGCTCCGAAAACTACTGGCGTTTGCTACCAAAAAAACCTGTTGGACTTTAACCTGGTGTTGTGAGACTTCTTACTGAGTTTACCTCAGTCCAATGCCGGCACATTCTGTCAAGAAGCCAATTTTGTATCCATTTAGATACCTCACCCTGGATCCCATGAGATTTAATCTTATGTAACAACCTACCATGCAGTACCTTGTCAAAGGCCTTGCTAAAGTCCATGTAGACAACATCAACTGCACTGCCCTCTTCTACCTTCTTGGTTACCCCTTCAAAAATCTCAATTAAATTTGTGAGGCATGATTTTCCACTCACAAAGCCGTGCTGACTGGCCCTAATCAGTCCTTTTGTCTCTAAATGCCTGTAGATCCTGTCTCTCAAAATACCTTCCAGCAATTTACCCACCACAGATGTGAGGCTCACTGGCCTGTAGCTCCCAGGTTTTTCCCTGCAGCCCTTTTTAAACAACAGCATAACATTTGCCACTCTCCAATCTTCAGGCACCTCACCTGTGACTATCGATGATTCTAATATCTCAGCTAGGGGACCCGCAGTTTCTTCCCAAGCCTCCCACAATGTCCTGGGATACACTTCATCAGGTTCCAGGGATCAAAGTTGACAAAGGGTCATCAGGACTTGAAACATCAGCTCTTTTCTCTCCTTACAGATGCTGCCAGACCTGCTAAGATTTTCCAGCATTTTCTCTTTTGGTTTCAGATTCCAGCATCTGTAGTAATTTGCTTTTATTTAACTGGAAATTGGAATCCTGACAGCCCCTGGCTAAAGTTTCAGAGAAACTCGAATGACAGTTAACCCCAGACATGCAGGGAGCAATTCTCCCATTGCAACCCACTAATTCTTTGGTGGGTTGGATTGGGAGATGCGCGCATGCGCCAATTCGTGAGACTCACACCTACATTCTCGATGTATGCGCATTTCCCACTGCCAGAGTGCAAGCACGGTCAAGACCAGGCTGGAAACCGACAGGAAGACCAGGTAAGTGATTTTAATCTATTTGTAATGTAATTTAAATGTCATAAATCGGGCCTGATAGCATCTCTCACCCTGCCAAGAGTATTTCACTCCAGTGGAGTTTAGAATACCTCCCCACTTTCAGAGGACTAGCAAGAGACCCTGCTGGAGTGGGGTGCCCCCCCAGGTAGTGCCAGCCTGTGCCTTCTGGCACTGCCCAGGAGGCTAAGTGCCCATGCACAGGGGGCACCTTGGCACTGCCCACTGTGCAGTGCCATGGGGGTGGGGGGCAATTGTGGGTGGGACCAAGGGGTGATCAGTGGGGGGGGGGGGGGGGGAGGGGGGTGGGATCCCACTGTCACTCAGAATGGGGATCAGTCTGGGCTGGTGGGAGGCCAGTGATTGGGGTGGTCATGGTGGATGAGGTCTACCGGGGTGGGCTTGGTGGGGGAGGTCTGCTGGGGTGGAGGGAGTGGGGCAGGATCGTCACTGCTGGTGGGGAGGTGGAGGGGCATTAGTCTATGAGGGGGGTGTGGTTGGAAGGGGCAGCTCTGCACGCACTGAAGCCCTGAACTGTCCGACTCTAGAGTGAATAGACCCGCCCGAGCTTTTAATGACATTCTCGATTCTGACCTCTGCATTGCTCACGGTGTGGGAGATTTAAGTCTGAACTCCCACTGAGAAAATAATTGTGGTTTACACCATTTTTCCCACCAATTCAGCACTTAGAATATTTTTGGGAGAATCACTCCTGTGGTGTGCAGGCCCACCAACATGTGGGCACATTCTGGTACTCATGAATTAAACTCTCCATTTTGGGCAAATAGTTCCACAGTGTTATGGATACCACAGGAGAGTCAAAGTTTAAAAGGGTAAACATGACAAAAAATCTGTAGTAGAACCCTACAGTTGGCAGATGTCTAAATATGTCATCTTTCCAGCAACTTCTGCAATCAAACCAGAGAGATAGATACATGATGGTAATGTCACTGGACTAGTAATAAAAAGCCCAGGCTGCCACTCTGGGGACATGGGCACACCATGGTCTCAATAAATTTTACCTACGCTTGTGCACTGAAGAGGACACTCCAGTTAACACAACAAAGGAGACAGCAGTTATAATTGATAAGCCCAATTCAACTGATAGGTGCTACAGGCTATCCCCATCAAGGTGAGGACCCATCATGTCCATTGGTCAACTACTGCCCACTTGAAGTCAGACAACTAATACCCTGGGAGTTTGGGAGTGTGGAAGATGGCCCATGTGGGGACCAGTCCAGGTCTTTAAAGCAGTTACATGAAGTTACAGGTATTTTTCTTTCTTCTCTTTTAGAGTGCCTGTTAGGGTAACACTGGCAGAAGCATCTTAAGTTGATGACTTAAATAGGTTGTTCAGATAATTCCCAGAGCAGGACAATTGCCAACAGGAAGTTGACACTTCTGGACAATTGCCTCGTACTCCCCCGCATCCGCCCTCCCAACTAAATCCAAAACTGGGGAGACAGGAAGTTACGGGCCTTTCTTTTCCAGCCATTACATTGCATCAATGACCACTGGTTACAACTTAGGAATACAGGAGCACATGTAGGCCATTTGGCTTCTCAAGCCTGCTCCGCCATTTGACGAGATCACAGCTGATCTTCTACCGTAACACCATCTTCCTGCACTATCCCACTATCCCTTGATGTCACTTGCATCTAGGTATCTATCAAATTCTGTTTTAAATAAACTCAATAACTGAGCCTCCACAGCTCTTTTGGGGAGGGAGAGAATACCAAAGATTCATCACTCTGACTGAAGAAATTCCTACTAAGTGGTATACCTCTTATTCTGAGACTGTGGTCCTGGACACTTTCTTGCAGCTATTGTGGTGAGCCCTGGAAGAATTTTTTAGTCTGATGAACCTTTGTTACACTCCCATTAAGACCTGTATATTCTTCCTTAGGTAAGGAGACCAATATTTAACACAATACTCCAGTTGTGGTTTCACCAAGGCTCTTGTACAACTACAGAAAGACTTCCTTACTCCTGTACTAAAATCCTTTGCAAGAAAGGTACTTGCTCTCCTGATTGTTTGCTGCACCTGCATGTTAGCTTTTAACAGCTTGTAAACAAGAACACCCAGGTTCCTTTGGACAACAACACTTCCCAATCTCTCTCTATTTAAGATATACTCCACTTTTCTGATTCTGCAGACAATTCTCTTTCTGTGGCTTCACCAAAGTTCTATACAACTCCAACATGACTTCCCTGCTTTTGTAATCTATGCGTTGATTGAAAAAAGCATACAGGACATTTGCCTTTATCACCGATCTCTTAACATGCTCTTCCACTTTCAGAGATCTGTGGACAAACATGCCAAGATCCCTTTGATCCCCACTATCCAAATCATTGATATAGGTTCTGAACAGCTGGGGCCCCAAGTATTGATCCTTACAGTGCCCCACTTCCAGAAGTTTCAAAGTTAACAAAGGCTAAAACCTCAAATGTCTGGAATGTAATATTCCTTGCATAGCGCAAGCATTCCAGCCAAGTCAACACAATGGCCCAGCAAATGGTCAGTCTGCTGTGGTCAACATGGAACACAGACAGCACTTTGTGGATCCTAATCTCCAATAATGGTGCAAAGGTCTAAGCATTAACAGTTCTAACAAAACGATTTCAACAAGAGGGCTTCATTTAACAACCTAAAACCAACGTGACCAAGAGTTGGGTGGACTGACTTCCTTTAATTATGCAGTCTTTGAACCTTACAGGGAGTTACCGCTCAACTTCCAACATGAACAGAACTCCAGGCAACAGCCTATGCATCTTACCATCAAGCTGGTGGCAGCAGAAAGAATTCTGACCTTCATTAAAAACTGCAACCTGCTGGAACCTTGGAACTTATACCTCCAAGACAAACTCTATGTGTCATTGTGGAAGTTTTGCTCCTGAAAAGTGGATCACCCGATAATCAGCTAATCTCCCCTCAGAAGAAGCCTTCCATTGAATTCCAATTCTGGACACATGTAACACCTTAAACTTGTATTTATTGTGGTCGTGCCCTGAACCCTGTTCCTTTTTCTTTATCGCCTGTTTATTGTGAAAATGGCAAGAAATGGATGTTATAAACCCTTCACGCAGAGTTGTGTGGGACACCAAAGCCCAGGAAATAACAGCATCTAGTTGAAATTCTCTGTCTCTGCTGGAGGAAGGGGCTCTTTACTGTGCAAGGTGTAATTTTGACCCTATATAAAAACAAGGGTGAGCTTAACTATGAGATATCTCTCTGTTGAGCATCATGGGTAAAGTTTCTGGCCTCATCAGACTGCAGATCTAGACTAAACACATCTACCTCAACTCTCAATGGTTTCAAAACTGGCAGATCTACAATTGATATGATCTTCTCAATCCGGTAGGTACAAGAGAAAAAAAATTAAATTAAAAGTTTATTAGTTACAAGTAGGCTTACATTAACACTCAAAGAAGTGAACTTACTGCGAAAATCCCCCAGTTGCCACACTCTGGCACCCGTTCAGTTACACTGAGGGAGAATTTAGCATGGTCAATGTACCTAACCTGCATGTCTTTTGGACTGTGGGAGGAAACCGAAGCACCCAGGGGAAACCCACACACACACAGGGAGAACATGCAGACTTCGCCAAGCCGGGAATCAATCCAGGTCCCTAGCACTGTGAGACAACAACACAAACCACTGTGCCACCATGCCAAGAACCAAGGAAGCCACAATAGAACATAGAACATTACAGCGCAGAACAGGCCCTTCGGACCACGATGTTGCGCCGACCAGTTACAAAACAATGACCCACTAACCTAAACCAATCCCTTTTCGTCCATAAACCTATCCACGGATCTCTTAAACGCCCCCAATATATTGTATTCATCAATATTACTAAGGCATTCAGCCAAGTGCGCAGAGGCAAACTACTAAGCTGCTGGAAAAAGATTGGCTGTCCACCAACATGATTCTTTTTTCCATGATGGGTAACCCTCAAGAGATCTGCAGTGAGGTCAAACAGGCTCATGTTCTGGCATATTCTTCTCTTCGCTGCTGTCATGTTTTTATTCATTTATGGGACATGAATGTTGCTGGCTGGCCAGTATTTACTGCCCATCCCTAGTTGCTCTCGAGAAGGTGGTGGTGAGCTGCCATCTTGAATCGCTGCAGTCCATGTTCTGTGGATTGACCCACAATGCCATTCGGGAGGGAGTTCCAGCATTTTGACCCAGAGGATATGAAGGATCGGTGATATATTTCCAAGTCAGGATGGTGAGTGGCTTGGAGGGGAACTTGCAGGTGCCAGTGTTCCCATTTATCTGCTGCCCTTGCCCTTTTAGACGAAAGTGGTCGTGGGTTTGGAAGGTGCTGTCTAAGGATCTTTGGTGAATTGCTGCAGTGCACCTTGTAGATAGTACACACAGCAACTGAGTGACAGAGAGAGTGAATGTTTGAGGACAGGGTGCCAATCAAGCAGGCTGCCTCGTCCTAGAAGGTGTCAAGCTAGTTGTGTTGTTGGAGCTGCACCCATCCAGGCAAGTGGGAAGTATTCCATCACACTCCTGACTTGTGCCTTGTAGATGGTGTCTTGTAGGAGGTGAGTTGCTCGCCACAGTATTCCTAGCCTCTGACCTGCTCTTGTAGCCACTCTTTTTATGTGGTGAGTCCAGTTGAGTTTCTGGTCAATGGTAACCCCAAGGATGTTGACACTGGGGGGAATTCAGTGATGGTTACACCATTGAACGTCAAGGGTCAGTGGTTAGAGTGTCTCGTGTTAGTGAAGGCCATGGCCTTGCTTTGTGTGGCGCAATTGTTACTTGCCACTTGTCAGCCCAAGCCTGGATATTGTCCAAATTTTGTTGCATTTGAACATGGGGCCGCATATAAATTCAACTATATCTCAAAAACAGACTTCATATTGTTGCTACCAGTAACTGGTCACTATCTCCAGTCTTTAATTAAATACAGAAAATTCCTACCCTCCTGTGCTGATTCTTTAATTCTCTGGTGGAATTAGATCCCAATGCCTTAAAGTCCACACTTACATCCAATCCATATTCACCATGTCCATATTTGGGGAGGCACACAGCATGATACATAAGAACATAAGAAATAGGAGCAGGAGTAGGCCATCTAGCCCTTCGAGCCTGCCCCGCCATTCAATAAGATCATGGCTGATCTGTTGTGGCTCAGTTCCACTTTCCCGCCCTCTCCCCATAACCCTTAATCCCCTCTCTTATCAAGAACCCATCAACCCGCTTCTTAAAAATATTTAGCGAGGCAGCCTCCACCACTTCAACGGGCAGAGAATTCCAGAGATTCACCACCCTTTGAGTGAAGAAGTTCCTCCTCAACTCCGTTCTAAACCGCCTCCCCTTTATCTTGAGGCTGTGCCCTCTAGTCCTACTGTCTTTTTTGAGCGGGAAGAGTCTCTCCACCTCTATCCTATCCATCCCATTCATCATCTTATACGTCTCAATGAGATCTCCCCTCATTCTTCTAAACTCTAACGAGTACAAGCCTAGTTTATTCAGCCTCTCCTCATAGCTCAACCCCCTCAACTCCGGTATCAGCCTAGTAAACCTCCTCTGCACTCCCTCCAGGGCCAAAATATCCTTGCGCAGGTGCGGCCTCACAGCACCAGGGACCTGCTTTCAATTCCAGCCTTGGGTCACTGTCTGTGTGGAGTTTGCACATTCTCCCCATGACTGCGTGGGTTTCCTCCGGGTGCTCCGGTTTCCTCCCAAAGGTGTGCGGGTTAGGTTGATTAGCCAACCTAAATTGACCCTAGTGTCAGGGGATTAGCAGGGTAAATATGTGGGATTAGGGGAATAGGGGGTCTGGGTGGGATTGCAGTTGGTGCAGAATCGATGGGCAGAATGGCCTCCTTCAGCACTGTAAGGATTCTATGATTAGAATGTGGGTGGAACACGTGACGCATTTATTGCCCATTCCTAACCGCCCTCCATTTCAGAGGTCATTTAAAAGTAAACCACACTGCTGTGGGTCTGGAATCACATGTTCCTGACCAGGTAAGGATGGCAGATTTGGTTAACGAAGGAAATAAAGGAGAGTATTAAATTAAAAGCTGATGCGTTTAGAGTGGCTAAAAGTAGTGGGCGAGTAGAGGATTGGGAGAGGTTTAAAAATCAACAAAGAATGACGAAGAAGTTGATAAAGAAAGGAAGGATAGACTATGAAGCTAAACTAGCGCTAAATATAAAAAAGGATAGTAAGAGTTTTTATAAATATATAAAGAGGAGGAGGCTGGCTAGGGTGAATGTTGGACCCTTAGAGGATGAGAGGGGGGATTTAGTGGTGGGGGGTGAGGAAATGGCTGAGGCCTTAAATAAGTTTTTTGCTTCGGTCTTCACAGAGGAGGACGCGAATAGTTTGCCAGGTATTAAAGATAGAAGGATGGTAGGAGTTAAGGGCCTGGATGCGATCACTGTCACTAGAGAGGTAGTGCTCGATAGACTAGCAGGACTGATGGTGGACAAGTCCCCAGGACCGAATGGAATGCATCCAAGGGTTCTGAAGGACACGGCAGAGGTGATAGTGGATGCCTTAGTGATTATTTTCCATAACATAAGAATATGAGAGATTGGAATGCCCTGCCTGCTGCAGTTGTAAATGCGCCTAGTTTGGGGGCGTTTAAGAGATCCGTGGATAGGTTTATGGATAGAAAGGGATTGGTTTAGGTTAGAGGGTCATTGTTTTTTAAACTGGTCGGCACAACATCATGGGCCGAAGGGCCTGTTCTGCGCTGTAATGTTCTATGTTCTATGTTTAAACCTCGCTGGATTCCGGAGAAGTGCCGGAAGATTGGAAAATGGCTAATGTTACGCCGCTGTTTAAAAAGGGTAGCAGACAAAATGCAGGGAATTATAGGCCGGTTAGTTTAACGTCTGTTGTAGGAAAAATGCTTGAATCCGTCAAAGAAGAAATAGCGAGGGACCTTGAGAAGAATTGTTTGATACAGCAGACACAGCACGGATTTATTAAGGGGAAGTCGTGTCTGACGAATTTATTGGAATTCTATGAGGATGTGTCTAGTGCGGTGGACAGAGGGGAACCAGTGGATGTGGTGTTTCTCAATTTTCAGAAGGCGTTTGATAAGGTGCCACACAAAAGGTTGTTACAGAAGGTTAGGGGGCATGGAGTTGGGGGTAAGGTGTTAGCGTGGATAGAGGATTGGCTGTCAAATAGGAGGCAGAGAGTAGGTGTCAATGGGTGCTATTCTGATTGGCGGTTGGTAGCTAGTGGAGTGCCCCAGGCATCGGTGCTGGGGCCTCAGCTATTTACCATTTATATAGATGATCCGGAGGAGGGAGCTGAGTGTAGGGTGTCAAAATTTGCTGATGACACAAAGATAAGTGGAAAAACAAACTGTGCGGAGGGTGTAGAAAGTCTGCAGAGGAATCTAGATAGGCTAAGTGAGTGGGCAAGGACCTGGCAGATGGAATACAATGTTGGCAAGTGTGAGGTTATCCACTTTGGTAGGAATAATAGTAGGAGGGACTACTATTTAAAGGGCGAAAAGCTGCAGCATGCTACGGTGCAGAGGGACATGGGGGTCCTTGTGCATGAGTCGCAAAAACCCAGCCTACAGGTACAGCAGGTGGTCAGGAAGGCAAATGGGATGCTGGCCTTCATAGCGAGGGGGATTGAATATAAAAGTAGGGAGGTCTTGCTGCAACTGCACAGGGCACCGGTGAGGCCGCAGCTGGAGTACTGTGTGCAGTTTTGGTCGCCGCACTTGCGCAAGGATATTTTGGCCTTGGAGGAAGTGCAGAGGAGGTTCACTAGGCTGATACCGGAGTTGAGGGGGGTTGAACTATGAAGAGAGGCTGAATAGACTGGGCTTGTACTCGTTGGAGTTTAGAAGGATGAGGGGGGATCTTATTGAGATGTATATGATGATGAAGGGGATGGATAGAGGTTGAGAGATTTTTCCCGCTCAGAAAGGATTGCAGGACTAGAGGGCACAGCCTCAAGATGGTTTTTGGGGGGGGGGGGGGGCATGATCTTATTGAATGGCGGGGCAGGCTCGAGGGGCTTGATGGCCTACTCCTGCTCCTATTTCTTATGTTCTTATGTTATGTTCTTATTTCCTTACAGGATATTTCCTTACCAAGACAATAGTGAACCAGATGGTCTTTACAACAAATCAACAATGACTTTTAATTCCAGATATTTATTGAATTCAAATTTCAGCATCCGCCGCAGTGGAATTCGAACCCAGGTTCCCAGAGCATTAACTGGCTCTCTGGATTGCTAGGCCAGTGACAATTTCACTATGCCACTGCGTCCCCTCTACTTACGTACCAGAACTAATGGAAAGCTGTTCAATCTTGCTTGCCTTAGATCCAAGACAAAGGTACCCAAGTCCTGGCCAAGCAGTAAGCCCAGAGGGAAAAAAGAGAAGTCAGAGGCTTGAGCAACTTTTCAGGCCACTATCTTCCTCTGCAGCAATGAACACTGTAATACCAAGGTGGAGCTCCTGAGCCACATCAAGAGATGTTTAATACAGAATTGATTGCTCTGGCACAAACGACTGTCTTATGAGATGGAAGGCAATCATCAATATTTCAACATTAAAATACATTTTTTGCATTAGCCATATTAAAAAAGGAAAAATCTATTAACTTCCTTGATGGTGTAATAAGTACATGTAATGTTCCTACCTACTGCTCGATGTCCGTGAACAGCTATGGGCACTGGATCGGACCTTCATGTAGTTTCTCTCATGTTCTACTTGTCGAATTTGAGCCTCAAGTTTTGAAACAACCCTGAAATACAAGAATGAACATTTTTATGACTAATGAAATAAAATTCAGCATATATATTCATTTACGGGATGTGGGTACTGCTGGCTTGACCAGCATTTATTGCCCATCTCTAATCTTCCTTCAGAAGGTGGTAGTGAGCTCCCTTCTTGAACCACTGCAGTCCAAGTGAAAGAATGGCAATATATTTCCAAGTCAGGATGGTGAGTGACTTGGAGGGGAGTCTCCAGGTGGTTATGCTCCCAGGTACCTGCTGCCCTTGTCCTTCTAGATGACAGTGGTCATGTGTCTGGAAGGTGAAATAGCAGTGGTCATGGATTTGGAATTACCGAAGTCCACCCTCAAAAGCTGCATTAGTTCTGACGAAAAGTCACAGACCTGAAATATCAACTTTCTTTTTCCATAGATGCTGCTAGATATGGTGAATTTGTAAACTTCTTTTGGTTTTATCTCAATAGTTACATATTCAAATGCATAATGTAATGTATACTGGTCAACAAACTACTCATTAAAAGCTACTCCAAAGCAGAGAAAAGAAATTTGTGCTAGTGTTGTCCTCCTAAATGGGAAATGTTTGACCTCTGCCCTATCGCCTGATTCACAGCCATGATTAGAACTTTGGTCATAGCAAAATGCTAGAGTGAGCAGGAAGTTGGATAGTCACAGTGGGACACCAACACCAAGCTGCATCACCTACTGTTCTACAATGTTAAGTAAAACTTCTGATATGTCTCCCTTTTCTAGTCCCACTCTCCCGCTCGAATCCATACACTTTGGTATTTTTTTTAATCAATTATCAAAGTCCAATTTCAAAGAATTTACAAAATCAGATTGATATCATATTCACCATACCAAGCACATGTTCCAACATCGCAACCTCCATTGTAGATGATTCCATTCTCCAATTGCAGCCAGAGAACACACTGCTCTCTCAAGTTTTGGTAATACATCCACATTTAACCATTAAACTTAAACCAACAATAATGTTTTAAACTTAGAGGCAATTACAAAGATTTGAAGACCAAGTTAGCTACAGTGGACTGGGAAAATTAATTAAAGAGATGAACAGTGCCAGTCACTGAAGTAGATTGTTTGAAGGTATAGTTAATTGAGAAAGAACACTATAAAAGGTTGCATCATTCATGGCTAACTAAGTTGAGGATGCTATCAAATTGAAAGAAGCATCAAATAATTTTTTTTAATTTGATTTATTATTGTCAAATGTATTAGTATAGGGAAAAATATTGTTTCTTGCACACTATGCAGACAAAGCATACCGTTCATAGAGTAGGAAAAAAGAGAGTGCAGAATGTAATGTTTCAGCCAGAACTAGGGTGTAGGGGAAGATTAATTTATAAGATAGGTCCATCCAAATGTCTAATGGCAGTACGAAAGAAGCTGTTCTCGAGTCAGTTGGTATGTGACTTCAGACTTTTGTATCGTTTTCCCCAGCTATAATGTGGGAAAATGCAAGTTGCACACTTTGGCAGGAAGAATAAAAAAAGCAGAGTATTACTTAAATGGAGAATAGCTGCAGAACTGACGTGAGAGGTGCAGTTGGGAGAGACATCACCCAAGTGAGACACAGTCCAAGTGAATATATTTGGGAATTTGAAACAAAGTTTGAATTAGGTGTGAAAGGGAGAGAAGTATTTATTTTTACTCATTCATTGGACATGGGCGTCGCTGGCTGGCCAGCCTTTACTGCACATCCCTAGTTACCTTGAGAAGGTGATGGTGATCTGCCTTCTTGAAACGCTGCAGTCCATATGCTGTGGAATAATCCACAATGCCATTAGGGAGGGAATTCCAGGAATTTAACACTACGACTATGAAGTAAAGGTGAAATATTTCCAAGTCAGGATTGAGTATGACTTGGAGGGGAACTTGCAGGAGGTGGTGTTCCCATGTCACTGTTGCCGTTGTCCTTCTAAATGGAAATTTGGGAGCTGCTGTATAAAGAGCTTTGGTAATTTAATTAATTATTTAAAAAGCATTAAAGATGGCAAGTCAGGCAAGGTGTTAAGGCTGCAGCATGTGGGAGCAAACACATCTGCAGTAAGTGTTTACGACTTAAGGAGTTTTGGATCACAGTCATTGACCTAGAGACTGAGCTGCAGATAATACAACAAATCAGGGAAAGAGAAAGTCATGGCTGTAGTGGTGGTGGTGGTGTGGATTGACACTGTTTCTGCAGCAAGAGTCCAGGTGGTTGTGTTGCCTGCCAGGTACCAGAGTTTGGGACGTCTATGTTGGGCTGGAGAGGAACTTGGAGAATTGTTTGATAGAGCAGACGCAGCACGGTTTCGTTAAGGGGAAGTCGTGTCTGACAAATTTATTGGCGTTCTATGAGGATGTGTCTAGGGCGGTGGATAGAGGAGAGCCGGTGGATGTGGTCTTTCTTGATTTTCAGAAGGCGTTTGATAAGGTGCCTCACAAGAGATTATTACAGAAGGTCAGGGGGCATGGAGTTGGGGGTAGGGTGTTAGCGTGGATAGGGGATTGGCTGTCAAATAGGAGGCAGAGAGTGGGGGTCAATGGGTGCTATTCGGATTGGCGGTTGGTGACTAGTGGAGTGCCCCAGGGGTCGGTGCTGGGGCCTCAGCTATTTACCATTTATAAAGATGATCTGGAGGGAACCGAGTGTATGGTGTCGAAATTTGCTGATGACACCAAGATTGCTGGAACGGCAAATTGTGCGGAGGGTGTGGAGAGTCTGCAGAAGGATCTAGATAGGCTGGGCGAATGGGCCAGGAACTGGCAAATGGAATTTAATGTTGGCAAATGTGAAGTTGTCCACTTTGGTAGGAATAATGGTAGGAAGGACTATTACTTACATGGCGAAAAACTGCAGCATGCAACGGTGCAGAGGGACCTCGGGGTCCTTGTGCATGAGTCGCAAAAACCCAGCCTGCAGGTGCAGCAGGTGGTCAGGAAGGCGAATGGGATGCTGGTCTTCATAGCGAGGGGGATTGAATATAAAAGTAGGGAGGTCCTGCTGCAGCTGTACAGGGCACTGGTGAGGCTGCAGCTGGAGTACTGTGTGCAGTTTTGGTCGCCGCACTTACGCAAGGATATTTTGGCCGTGGAGGGAGTGCAGAGGAGGTTTACTAGGCTGATACCGGAGTTGAGGGGGTTGAACTATGAGGAGAGGCTGAATAAACTAGGCTTGTACTCGTTAGAGTTTAGAAGCATGAGGGGAGATCTCATTGAGACGTATAAGATGATGAATGGGATGGATAGGAGAAGAGGTGGAGAGGCTCTTCCCGCTCAGAAAGGACAGTAGGCCTAGAGGGCACAGCCTCAAGATAAAGGGGGGGCGGTTTAGAACGGAGTTGAGGAGGAACTTCTTCACTCAAAGGGTGGTGAATCTCTGGAATTCTCTGCCCGTTGAAGTGGTGGAGGCTGCCTCGCTAAATATATTTAAGACGCGGGTTGATAGGTTTTTGATAGGCAAGGGGATTAAGGGTTATGGGGAGAGGGCGGGAATGTGGAACTGAGACACGACAGATCAGCCATGATCTTATTGAATGGTGGGGCAGGCTCGGGGGGCTAGATGGCCTACTCCTGCTCCTATTTCTTATGTTTCTTATCCTATTGTCATAGGTGGAATGAAGTTCTGTATTGACAGTTTGAGGAACTAGGTAGTAGATTAAACAAAAGAACTTCCGAGGTTATAATCTCTGGATCATTACCTGAGCCATGTCCAAATTGGCACATGGTACATAAAATTAGTGAGATAATTACAAGGCTCAAAGACTAATATCAAAGTATTGGGCTTCAGTTTGTGGGGCATTGACATGAGTACTGAGGAAAGTGGGGTCTGCGCCATTGGTGCAGCCGACATCTGAACTATGCTGGGATCAGTTTTCTCGCAAACTGCATAACTAACAAAGAACATAAGAACATAAGAAATAGGAGCAGGAGTAGGCCATCTAGCCCTTCGAGCCTGCCCCGCCATTCAATAAGATCATGGCTGATCTGTCGCTGCTCAGTTACACTTTCCCGCCCTCTCCCCATAACCCTTAATCCCCTCTCTTATCAAAAACCCATCAACCCGTGTCTTAAAAATACTTAGCGAGGTAGCCTCCACCACTTCAACGGGCAGAGAATTCCAGAGATTCACCACCCTTTGAGTGAAGAAGTTCCTCCTCAACTCCGTTCTAAACCGCCTCCCCTTTTATCTTGAGGCTGTGCCCCCTAGTCCTACTGTCTTTTTTGAGCGGGAAGAGTCTCTCCACCTCTATCCTATCCATCCCATTCATCATCTTATACGTCTCAATGAGATCTCCCCTCATTCTTCTGAACTCTAACGAGTACAAGCCCAGTTTATTCAGCCTCTCCTCATAGCTCAACCCCCTCAACTCCGGTATCAGCCTAGTAGACCTCCTCTGCACTCCATCCAAGGCCAAAATACCTTTGCGCAGGTGCGGCGCCCAAAACTGCACACAGTACTCCAGCTGTGGCCTCACCAATGCCCTATACAGCCGCAACAAGACCTCCCTACTTTTATATTCAATCCCCCTCGCTATGAAGGCCAGCATCCCATTAGCCTTCCTGACCACCTGCTGCACCTGCAAGCTGGGTTTTTGCGACTCATGCACAAGGACCCCGAGGTCCCTCTGCACCGTCGCCTGCTGCAGTTTTTCGCCACGTAAGTAATAGTCCTTCCTACCATTCTTCCTACCAAAGTGGACCACCTCACACTTGCCAACATTAAATTCCATTTGCCATTTCCTGGCCCATTCGCCCAGCCTATCTAGATCCTTCTGCAGACTCTCCACACCCTCCGCACAATTTGCCGTTCCCCCAATCTTGGTGTCATCAGCAAATTTCGACACCCTACACTCGGTTCCCTCCTCCAGATCATCTATATAAATGGTAAATAGCTGAGGCCCCAGCACCGACCCCTGGGGCACTCCACTAGTCACCATCCGCCAATCCGAATAGCACCCGTTGACCCCCACTCTCTGCCTCCTATTTGACAACCAATCCTCTATCCACGCTAACACCCTACTCCCAACTCCATGTCCCTCGACCTTGTGCAATAACCTCTTGTGAGGTACTTTGTCAAACGCCTTCTGAAAATCTAGAAAGACCACATCCACCGGCTCTGCTCTATCCACCGCCCTAGACACATCCTCATAGGACTCCAGTAAATTTGTCAGACACGACTTCCCTTTAATGAAACCGTGCTGCGTCTGCTCTATGAATGCTTTAAAGTAAATTGAGGGAGGGGTGGGGGGAATGTTGCTTGAGAGCGGATACGTAAGCTTACAAAGCAAAAGGATATAACATCATTGCAAAGTAACTATTTGATAATGATATCCAGAGTGTGACAAGAAGGGAGAGAAAATGCAGACATTTTTTTAAAAGCAGCAAATAAGATCAAAGGGCAAAAAAATGGCAAAAAGGCAAAATTAAAGGCTCTTTTCTTAAATGCACGAGAATTGGTAAAGTGGTAAAAACCAACAGGAAAAAAAAGCAAAAAATTAAAGGGGAAACGAACTATAAGGGTAAATTGGCAAGTAATACAAAAACGGACAGCAAGAGCTTCTTTAAGTACATAAAAAGGAAAAGACCAAAGTGAACATGAGTCACTTGGAGAATGAGACTGCCGAAATGATAATGGGGAACCAGGAAATAGCAGAGGAATTAAATAAATCCTTTGCGCTGTAGACTGGGCCTCTACTCATCAGAGTTGAGAGGAATGAGGGTCGACCTTATTAAGACATATAGGACTCTCAGGGCGCTTGAGGGTAGATGCTCAGAGGTTGTTCTGCTTGGTGAAAGAGTCTAAGACCAGACAGCATAACCTCAGAGTAAAGGATTGCCTTTTTAAGACAGAAACGAGGAGGAATTCCTTCTCTCCGAGCGTAGTAAATCTGTGGAATTCTTTCCCACAGGAGGGCTGTAAAGGCTTAGTCATTGAACATATTTAAGGCTGAGAAAGACAGATAACTAATCAGTAAGAAAATCAAGGGCTGTGGGGATAAGATGGTCGAGTAGAGGATTACATCAGATCAGCCATGATCTCATTGAATAGCAGAGCAGCCTCGGTGAGCCAAAGGCCTACTTCTATTCCTATATTTTATGGTTTTGGATGCAGAAATCTAGGTGTTGTAAAGTATGAGTCACAAAAGCTACAGCAAGTATATAAAAAGGCTAATGGAATGCTATCCTTTATTACGAGCGGAATTAAAATAAAAATATGGATGTCATCCTTCGGGTATACAGGGAATTGGGGAGACCACAGATCAAATATTGTGTGGAGTTTTGGTCTCCTTATTTAAACAAGGATGAAAATGTGTTGGAGAAGATTAACTGGATTGATACACAACCCTGGAACACCTGGATAACGAAGATGCTTATGTCAGACTCCTAATTACAACAGCTCAGAGTTAAACACAATTATTCCTAAAAATTTAATCCCCAAACTCTGTGGCATTGGGCTCAGCTCCTCCTTCTGCGATTAGATCCTAGACTTCCTAACCCACAGACTGCAATCAATAAGGAGAGGCAACAACACCTCCCCCATGATTATCCTCAACACCACTGTCCCGCAAGGCTGTGTCCTCAGCCCCTCACTATACTTCTTATACACCTATGACTGTGTGGCCAAATTCCCCTCCAACTTGATTTCCAAGTTCGCTGATGACATAACTGTAGTGGGTCAGATCTCAAACAATGATCAGACAGAGTACAAGAAAGATATAGAAAATCTGGTTTGAACTGGTGTGACATCAATAATCCCTCCTTCAATGTCAGTGAAATGAAGGAGATAGTCACTGACTTCAGGAAGTGTAGTGGAGAACTTCCCCCTGCCTACATCAACAGGACCGAAGTGGAAATGGTTGAGAGCTTCATGTTTTTAGGTATCCAGATCACCAACAAGCTGGTCCCTCCACGCCGACATTATCGTTAAGAAAGTCCACTAAATCCTCTACTTTCTCAGGAAGCAAGGCATGTCCACAACAACTCTCACCAACAGATGCACCACGGAAAGCATCCGGATGTATCACAGCTTGGTATGGCTCCTGCTCTAACCAAGACAGCAAGAAACTATGAAGGGTTATGTGCACAGCCCAGTTCATCACACAAACTAGCCTCCCATTGACTAACTCTGTCTACAATTCCCACTGCTTCAGAAAAGCAGCCAGTATAATTAAGGACCCCATACACCCCGGACATACTCGCTTCCATCAGGAAAAGGATACAAAATTCTACGGTCACGTACCAATTCATTCAAGAAAAGCTTCTTCCCTGCTACCATCAAACTGTTGAATGGACCTACCTTGCCTTAAGTTGATCTTTATACCCTATGACTGTAACATCACATTCTGCACCATCTCCTTTCCTTTTCTATGTACAGTATGCTTTGTTTGTATAGCGCGCAAGAAACAATACTTTTCACTGTATACTAATACACATGACAATGATAAATCAGATCAAATCAAATGAGCAGGTTTCCCCAAGAGGAAAGGTTAGATAAACTGGGTTTGTTTCCAGTAGAGTTTAGAAGAGTGAGGATGACTTGATGAAAGTATACAAGATCCTGAACGGTCTTGACAAGGTGGATATGGAAAGAGCTTTCCTCGAGATAGCTATGAAGCTGAGTCTTTGAATAGTTTGGGATAAGCAGTTTCTTGAATATAGGGAAGTGTTCGAGGGAAAAGACAAAAATATGGAATTGAGACCAATATCAGATCAGCAATCACTTTACTGAATAGCAAAACTGGTTTGAGGTGCCATATAGCCTAATGATGCTCCTATTTCTGTTCTTAAGGTGTCAATCTTGATCCAGTGGTAGCAATCTTGCCTGAATCAAAAGAACATGTTCTAAACCAACTCAAAACAAACATAAAATCAAGTTGACCTTCACAATGCTGTACTGAGCAAGTGCTGAACTGTTACAGGTGTCATCTTTCAGATGATTATGTTAAACTGAAGTCTGAGTTTGCCTAATGTCTAAAAGATGCCAAGGCGTTATTTTGACATGGATTTCTTGTGACAGGCATTATATGAAGTATCACACTGTTCATAGAGGAATTAAATATGCAGCTGAGGGAATCAGAGCAACTCAAATGAAGCTGCAAAAGATCACAAAAGATCATAAATCTGGGAAGTGGTTGTAGGTTTATTGTGAATTTGGAAGGCTATTTAGTCACTTGTATATATGTTTATTTATGGGGGCACTCTGTCACTAAACTCAAGAAGAAACAATGGTGAAATCTAGATGCGTTATGACTCAAGTCACAGTGGTTGATTAACTGTAAGTTTATAACACAGGAGCTAAGTGATGCATTTGTGCAGCAATCCAAAACAATTCCATCGCCCAGTGATAAATTTCCAACTCTAAATTAAAGGGATATGACCTAGATTCTCTTTTTTCACAAAGTATAAAGCTTGTAAAGAGTATGGCAGGTAACAATGACAATATGAAAAGTATCAACGGGTCTAACATCAAAAATATTCTGCGATGCCAATGAATTTTGTAGCCTGATCCTACTCTAATTTAAATTTTTCATACATCATTGCAGCCAAGTCTATACAATCACTTTCAAAATGACATTAAAAAATTCTGTGTTAAGCTTCTCAAGAAGCTTCACAGCATTCTGTAACAAAATCAAGATCCAATATACTAACCTTTTCAGCTCTGAGATTTGAGAATTTGCATCAATTAGTTTATCTTCTGTACTATTCAAAGTCTCCTAGCCAAAAATAAAAAAAAATACAAAAAACTCTGTCAACATTTATGTCCCACATGAGGATAATCACCTAGGTTTCTGGTAAAGAATATGTTGCAACCTCCCAAAGTTTGCAAAGAAGTGGGAAATTACCTTTACTTTTTCATGTTCTTTTCCTAGTGACTCATATTCTGTAAGCAGCTGCAATAGAAAAGGGAGGTTAGCTTTTACATTTGAACCAAAAGTAAAAAACTGCATTTAACAATGCTGTTAATGAAAGAACAGAGTCAAAAGCATGTGACAATAATAAAAGGGAAAGCACTCTGCAAAAACTTGCAATAAAACACAGGAAACAGGTGACTCTATGACTCTCTCTGCACCCTCTCGTTTCCTTCTCCCCTTTGTAGTGTATGAGTGGTATATTTTGTCTGTATAGCATGCAAATAGTATATTAATACTTTTAATGTATCCCAATATGTGTGACAATAATAAATCAATCAAAACTCAATTCATGTAAGTGAATTCAAAACTCACATTCTGTAATATTTTGTGCTCTTGTTTCATTCTGGCATCTTTATTATCAGAGTGTTTATAAGCTTTTTCAAAAGCCTCTTCTAGGTCTTTCAGCCTGCTATTGAGCTTGTTGATCATGTTATCTTTGTCTTTGTTGTCTTTTCGCATTTCATCAAGACGCTGTTGCAATGCATGAGACGTGGCACTAACTGCATCATAGCGCCCCGGCCAATCAGCCTAACCAAAAGTACAAGAGTAATCTTGAACAGTAGGAAATAAAGTGACTATACATAAATTAATATTGTCATTCAGCCTTCAAGCCTGCTCTGCTTTTTAATACAATCATGGATTATTGGATACTTTAATGCCTTTACACCAACTATCCCCATAACCCTTTACGTTATTGGTAATGAGAAATCTCTGCTTTAAACATACACAATGACTGAGCTTCCACAGCTCTCTAGGGTAGAAAATTCCAAAGATCCACAACCCTATGGGTCTGATTTTGCCATTTTGATTCTAAGTGCCGAATCTGGGAATGTTTCAGATTCCCCCATACACACTCTGCCAGAAAAAAAAAAGCAGCGATTTTGAATCATACTGCAGAAGGCTGTGGGCAGGGTTTATCATGCCTGAAATGCTGCTGCTCCGATCGAGCCTTCAACTGCACTTGTGCAGTAAAAAAAAATAAAAATGCATCCCTGCCACTTCGCTCCCGGGCCCAATAATAAGAACATAAGGACATAAGAAATAGGAGCAGGAGTAGGCCATCTAGCCCTTCGAGCCTGCCCCACCATTCAATAAGATCATGGCTGATCTGAAGTGTCTCAGTTCCACTTTCCTGCTTTCTCCCCATAACCCTTAATCCCCTTGCCTACCAAAAACCTATCTACCCGTGACTTAAATATATATAGCGAGGTAGCCTCCACCACTTCAACGGGCAGAGAATTCCAGAGATTCACCACCCTTTGAGTGAAGAAGTTCCTCCTCAACTCCGTTCTAAACTGCCCCCGCTTTATCTTGAGGCTGTGCCCTCTAGTCCTGTTGTCCTTTCTGAGTGGGAAGAATCTCTCTACCTCTACCCTATCCATCCCCTTCATTATCTTATACGTCTCTATAAGATCCCCCCTCATCCTTCTAAATTCCAACGAGTACAGACCCAGTCTATTTAGTCTCTTTTCATAGTCCAACCCCCTCATCTCCAGTATCAGCCTAGTGAACCTCCTCTGCACTCCCTCCAAGGCCAAAATATCCTTGCGCAAGTGCGGCGGCCAAAACTGCACACAGTACTCCAGCTGCAGCCTCACCAATGCCCTGTACAGTTGCAGCAAGACCTCCCTGCTTTTAATATTCTATCCCCCTCACTATAAAGGCCAGCATCCCATTCGCCACCCCCCTTGACCCCCACAGACCTTGCCCCACTCCCACAACAACTGTCCCCCTTATCCACCACTCCGCAGCCCCCGCTACACAGGCTGGTCATGGCCCCCAGGCCGCCTGACCGATTGCACACAAGATGGCAGCAGACTGCCCGCGCCTCCAGACAGCCATCTGACTCGCCTCCCTCCTCCCCACCAGCACAGAGACACATTTGACCTGCCTCCCTCCTTCACCACCAGAAGCTCTGAACTTACTTCCTCAGAAGCTGAAGCACCTGAATCGGACTTTTGCAGACCATGTCTGTTTTGCGCCGATTCTGGGCGAACGTGGTGGTAAAGGGGGAAATGCTGATAATTTTGGGCATCCAGTCCATTAAGCCAATTTAGATGCATGCAAATGCATTTAAATTGTCGTCACGCCCAAAACGGGCGCAGTCCTGATCATGACCATTTTAGGGACTTGGTAAAATGAGAACGGATGTGGAGGCAGTCACAGATCGCACTACTCACCTCATGCCCAACTTTACCAAGTTTTCATGCCTGAAAACGGGCCCCACGTGTAAAGAAATTTCTCCTCATACCAGTGACATCCCTCTTGTTTTGAAATTATACTTCCTGGTTCTAGACTCCCCAACCAAGAGAAGCATCTCACTTGCCTCTACCATGTCTATTCCTTTGAGTATTATGTAGGTTTCAATTAGGTCAACTCTCATTCTTTGAAACGCTAAAGAATACAGGCCCAGTTTGCCCACTCTCCCTTCATATAACAGTCCTATCATCCCCAGAACAAACCTGGTGAATCTCTGCTGCATGCCCTCTATGACAACAATAATCTTGCTGATGTAAGGGAAACTCCACCGTATTCCAGATGCGGTCAAACCCAACTCCTTTACAACTGAAGCAAGATCTTACTGCTCCTGTACTCAAATCCTCTTCCGATAAAAGCTAACATTCCAGCAGCCTTTCTAATAGTTTGCTGCACCTACATGCTAGGCTTTAGTGACTTATGGACAAAAGCAGCCAGGTCCCTTTGTACACTTGTACTTTCTAACTTCCTAACATTAAGAAATGAACTAGCGAGTTATTAGAATCACAGAATCCCTACAATGTAGAAGAGGTCATCTGGCCCATTAAGTCTGCACCAACCTTTCGAAAAAGCACCCAACATAGGCCCAATCCCATGCCTTATGAACCGTAACGATTAATCCGACTCAACTGCACATCTTGGACACCAAAGGGCAATTTAGCATGACCAATCCACCTTACCTGCACATCTTTGGACTGTGGGAGGAAATTGGCGCACCAGGAAGAAACCCACACAGTCACAGGGGAGAATGTGCAAACTCCACACAGACAGTCAACCAAGACTGGAATCAAACCCAGGCCCCTGGCACTGTGAAGCAGCAGTGCTAACCACTATTATTGTTGGCTTTTATCTAGATGTGTTAAGCTGTTAAATACAATTCAAGCTCTATTCATTGTACAAATGCTTTCCAAATTATTGCAATGGTTTTTACTCAAGACTAAAGGTCAGCTCGCTCAAGGTTTCTGTCTACAATACTTGCTCCAAATTATACACAAAAGTTTCCTTCAATCGTTCAAGGGCTTCTACCCACCAACTGCATTTCCATTAAGTAGTTCTTGTTCTCTAGGTTTCGAATACGATTACCAGCTTCAGTTAAAGCTCTTTCCAGTTGTTCACATCTGAAAATTCAAAATACCATAAGAAATAGTGCAAAGATTTCCATTAATCAATTAATAAATACAGAATCATAATAATGGTCACAGTACAGGAGGTTAATCCTCCCATTGTGCCTGCGCCAGCAATTCTACCAGTGACACTCTCCTGCCTTTTTCTCCAAGACTCTGCAAATTTTCTCTTGAGATAATTATCCAATTCATTTTTAAAGCCATTATTGAAGCTGTCACTATCATACTTGGGCAATATTCCAGATTCTAACCATATGCGCATAAAAAGGTTTTTTTCTCATGTCACCTTTGGTTATTTTGCCAATCAGCCTAAATCTGTGTCTTATTCTCAACCCTTCAGCTATTGGGAAAGGTTTCGCCATCTGTCCAGGCACCTCTATCAGAGCTCCTTCCAATCTTCCCTTCTCCAAGGGAAACAGCTTCAGCTTCCAATCCATATTACTAAAGTTCACATCCCTGGAAACAATTTTGTAAATCTTTCCTATACTGTCTTCAAAACATTCCTAAAATGTGGTGCACCAAATTCGACGAATTCAGTTGAGGCTGAACCAATGATTTATAAAGTGGAATGGTGATGTCGACCTCTTAGGATACAAGCTCCCTGATTAAAGCAATAATGACCTGTCTAATTGAGCAGCCACGCCCATATATAATGTGAAGTGTCAGGGTTACTGGCACTCTGGATTTATGCTCTGTATGAGGATAGAACTGGTTATATAAATAAATTTAAGTTTGGTGAAGGAACATCAGCCTCTGAGGAGTGATTTCAGTGATAATGAGGTAAACAATGTCCCTTAAGGAATATGCTTGTTACAATTGGCCTAAGTTGGGGTAAGTCATTCTTATGCATCATGTCTTTGTCTGGAAAACTAGGCTTGCTCAACCTTGCTGTGAAGGACTGGATCCAATATGTGGAAAGCTTTTTTTTTGGGCAAATGACATTATGGCAGATGAAAACCAATGGGTAATTCTCCCGTGGCACTTCCATATTTCCTGTCATTTGAAATTTAACTCTCTGTGAGGCACCGGAAACTAAAACCTTTTAAGAATTGACTGAACTAGCTAGAGAGTACTACAACCGAGCCACCTCTAATTCCGAAACATCGTCATTTTCACTCAGCATTACAAGAGCCAGGTGAATCTGTTCTGGGTTTCTTAACTAGGTTAAGTCAACTGGAGGAATAATGCGAATATAGTTTAACCCTCAGTGAGATGCTAAGAGACTATTTGATATGCGGGATAACATAACTATTCAAAAATGTCTATAAGCTGAAGCTCAATTGGACTTCAAACAGCTGCTACAGCTGGCCTGATCACTGGAAAATGCTCCAAGTGGAGTATATGAGTTGCAAGGTATCCCAATGGAAGAGGACACCCATACCAGTTCAAATTGAATGCGAAGACCATCTCTTGAGTGCAGGAGATTGTGTAGCCTCATTCAGGATGCATCCAGATACATGTAATTCCAGATTTGTCCACAACTCAGCCCCAAACCAAAGCCAAACTTCGGCCAGTTACAAGTCCCTTCAGAATCCTTCCTGGTAGTTCACTGTAATTGTTGCCAGTACGCGGAGTCAAAACAACAAAGGAGTCCTACATGATCTAGAAAAACAATTTGTAGACTGGTATAAATTGATTGCTAGAGATCCACCTCGATTGGCTCAACTTCTTTCAGCTAGAGAATGATCACCTTCATGAAGTCCTGCTTACATACCATGAGGTTTTCCATAGAAGTCTCGGGCCTATCAAAGGAGCCAAGGCAAAGGAGCCTTGCATGTTGACCAGGGAGCAATTCCACAATTCTGCAATTTTGCAAGGCCCATTCACTACCATTTGCCTTGCAGGAAAACGTTGAAGCAGAAATCCAAAAACTGGGGCATGAAAGGATCAACCAACAAGTCCAATTGTGGAATGAGTACCACTAGTCATCACAGTTCACTTTTATGGGAATTTTAAACAAACAGTAAACCATTTCTTACAGCTGGATAAATACCAAACCCCTTGGATCAAGGATTTATACTCAAAGTTGGCAGCAGAACTCTCATTTTCAAAACTTGATATGAGTCACGCTTACTTACAGTAACAACTAGACAAAAAATTCCAGAGATATTCAACAATTCACACACATAAGGGCCTTTACCAAGAAATCAGACTGCCATTTGGGGTACCGTCAGCCTGCTCAAGTTTCCAGCAAATGATGCAAAACATTTTACAAGGTCTACCTCAGGTTGCTATCTATCTGGATAACATCCTTATAACAGGAAAAACAAGTAAGGAACACCTAGAGAACCTTGAGGAAATTCTAAGTCGGTTTTTCAAGGCAGGCTTATGCCTTAGAAGGAAAAAACGTGTATTGTGGATCCCCCCAAGTGATCTATCCAGGCTACAGAGGAGACAAGACTGGTCTATGCCCCTTGGAGGACAAAGTGCGGGTGATCAAAGGCACCAAGGATCCAACATCCATTCAGGAGTTAAGAGCATTTCAAGGGTTGGTAACCTAATACGAGAAATTTATACCCAATCTTGCCTCCATCCCGGCCCCATTACCCCAACTATGAAAAAAAGGATCAGTCTTGGGAGTTGGCTTCCAGTCATTCTTTGGCTTTCAATAAGGTAAAGCAACAGCTTCCCTCGTCCAATGTTCTGGCACATTACGATCCCAGAAAGAAGTATTTCTGACCTACAACGTATGCATCAGGGTGGTATTGGCACAGAGGTGGCCAATTGGAGTGGAATACCCAATTGCATATGCTTCCAGGACCTTGGCTATCGCAGAATGCAAATATGCCCACATCGAAAAAGATGGATTGGCAGTGATATTTGACTACCAGAAATAGCAACTAGCCAAGCTGCTCATGGGCAGCCCACTCCACTCTAGGTTGAGTCTGAACTTCCCAAATCTGGTGGATGGAGCATGGAAAGGCATCAAGAAGCCCTGTGCTGTGCCCACAACAACACCAGCCATGAGAGACATTTAACGGCAGGTGATAGGATATTATTAAAGAATCTTGGGAATGGCCCTGCGTGGTTTCAAGGTTAGGACTAGTTTCATATGAAATCTGCATAAAGTTTATTTATTAGTGTCACAAGTAGATTTACATTAACATTGCAATGAAGTTACTATGAAAATCTCCTAGAAGCCACACTCTGGCACCTGTTCAGGTAAACTGAGAGAGAATTTATCATGGCCAATGCACCTAACCAGCACTTCTTTCGGTCTGAGGGAGGAAACCAGAGATCCCAGAGGATACCCACGCAGACACAGGTAGAACACGGAGACTCACAGACAGTGATCCAAACCAGGAATCGAACCCGTGGTCTCCGGCACTGCGAGGCAGCAGAGCTAACTACTACGGATGCCATCCTGAGAAAACACCTCAACCATTGGAGAGCCTTAAATTCTCAGGCTGTTAAGGAACAAATGATGCCTACACTCTCTAGAACTTAGAGAAATGAGAGATCTAATTGAGGTACACAAGATGATAGAAATATTGACAAAGTAGATATCGAGTGGCTGCTTCCTCTTGTGGGGCAATCTAAAACAAGAGGTCACAGTTTTAGGATAAGGGGCAGCAGATTTGAAACAGAGATGAAGAGAAACAACTTCTCTCAAAAGGGGTTGTAAATCTATGGAATTCACTACCCAGAGTGCAGTGGATGCCAGGACATGAAGTAAATTTGAGGAAATAAGACATTTTTAATTAGTAATGGGTTAAAAGGTTATGGAGAACGGGTAGGAAAGTGGAGTTGAGGCCAAGGCATGGTCAGTCATGATCATACTGAAAGGCAGAGGATGCTGAATTGCCTACTCCTACTCCTGGTTCATATGTTCTTGAACATACTTAATAGCCCAGACTCTACAGCCTTCCAAAGAATTCCATAGATTCACTACCCTCAGGAAAAGAAATTTCTCTTCATCTCTATCTTAAATGGATGACCCATTTCTCTGAGATTACGCCCTCTCCCACAATGGGAAACAATCTCTCAGCATCTACCCTGTTTAGCCCCTGAGGATCCTACATATCTAACAGGGTCACCACTCATTCATAGAAATTCCAATGAGTATAAAGCTCAAATTACACAGCTCTCATAAGAAATTAATTCCATACCTGGGGTCAACCTAGTAAACCTTTGCTGGAATGCCTCTAATGCCAGTATCTTTCCTTAAATAAGGGGATCAAAACTATTCTTTAATAAACGGTATCATTCCATTAGCATCTGAAGTTAACATCTTCAATGCAGGCGAGGAAAAAATTGGAACAAAATATATACAATGCTCATCCTGAATTTTTAGCTGCATTTGCCATCATCTTGTCAATGTTTTTAAGTTTCCATCAGTTTATTTGTTCCAAGATTGGAGACTACAAAATACAGTGGAGTTTGTCTCAGCTAACAGTGAAATCAGATTTTGTCATTTGATCCATTCTTTAGTGGATTCTGTAACTCTCTTCATACCACAGTGACCTAGACCTACCTACACCCTCCTGCAATTTCATCACTTCACTGACAAAATTCAAATTCCATTGATTCATAGCACAAAAATATGGAATTAATTTCTAATGAGAGGTTGTGTAATTTGAGTTTTATACTCATTGGAATTTCTACGAATGAGTGGTGACCCAATTTAGATCTGTAGGATCCTCAGGGGCTAAACAGGGTAGATGCTGAGAGATTGTTTCCCACTGTGAGAGAGGACATACTCTCAGAGAAAGGGGTAATCCATTTAAGATCGAGAGGAAGAGAAATTTCTTCTCCTGAGGGTAGTGAATCTATGGAATTCTTTGGAAGGCTGTAGAGTCTGGGCCATTAAGTATGTTCAAGAACATACGAACCAGGAGCAGAAGTAGGCAATTCAGCATCCTCTGCCTTTCAGTATAATCATGACTGACCTTGTCTTGGCCTCAACTCCACTTCCCTACCCGTTCTCCATAACCTTTTAACTCATTACTAATTAAAAATCTATCTTATTTCCTCATGCCCCATGACACATTATTTGATGACTTGATGGTTTGATGAAACAATTATATGATGACATCAACAAGTTCCATCCCACCATCAGACTCATCATGGACTACTCTCCTGAATCGGCTGCATTCTTGGACACACACATCTCCATCAAGGACAGTAACCTTGGCACTCCACTGAATCGCAAGCCCACGGATAACCTCACGATGCTGCACTTCTCCAGCTTCCACCCTAAACACATTAAAGAAGCCATCCCCTACAGACAAGTCTTCCGTATACACAGATGAGGAGGATCGCAACAAGACACCTACAGGCACTGAAAGACGCCCTCATAAGAACAGGATATGGCACTCAATTAACTGATCGACAGTTTCAACGCACCATAGCGAAAAACCACACTGATCACCTCAGCAGACAAACACGGGACACAGCAGACAGAGTACACATTGTTGTCCAGTACTTCCCCAGAGCGGAGAAGCTACGACATCTTCTCCAGAGCCTTCATCATGTCATCGATGAAGATGAACATCTTGCCACGGCCATCTCCACACCCCCACTTTTTGCCTTCAAACAACCGCACAACCTCAAACAGACCATTGTCCACAGCAAACTACCCAGCCTTGAGGAGAACAGTGACCACGACACCACACAATCCTGCCACAGCAACTCCTGCAAAACATGCCGGATCATCGACACAGATGCTATCATCTCACGTGAAAACACCATTCACCAGGTACATGGTACATACACTTGCAACTCGGCCAACGTTGTCTACTTGATACGCTGCAGAAAAAGATGTCCCAAGGCATGGTACATTGGGAAGACCATGCAGAAGCTATGACAATAGATGAATGACCACTGCTCGACAATCACCAGGCAGGAGTATTCTCTTCCTGTCGTGGAACACTTCAGCAATCACGGGCATTCAGCCTCTGATCTTCAGGTAAGCATTTTCCAAGGCGGCCTTCACAACACATGACAACGCAGAATTGCTGAGCAGAAACTGATAGCCAAGTTCTGCACACAAGGACAACCTCAACCGGGACCTTGGGTTCACGTCACACAACTGTAACCCTCACAACTTGCCTAGGCTTGCAAAACCTCACTAACTGTCCTGGCTGGAGAGAATACACATCTCTTTAACCTGTGCTTAACCCTCTCTCCACTCACACTGTCTGTATCTTTAAGACTTGATTACCTGTAAAGACTCACATTCTAACCTTTATCATGTAAATTGAGTTTGTGTCTAAATATGACCTGTTTGTGAACACAACTCCTCACTCACCTGAAGAAGGAGCAACACTCCGATAGCTTGTGCCACCAAATAAACCAGTTGGACTTTAACCTGGTGTTGTGAGACTTGTTATTATACTATTTGGGCACATTGGCATCCTGTGCTCAAGAAGGCAGAACAAGTTCAGATGCACACATTTATAAGGGCATTAATACTCTTCTTTCAAGCACGTATGATCTTTATAATTTGCATGTAGTACAATAATTTTTTTACAATCTTCAGTTAAAAAAATCTATAATTTGGTTATGCATTTGAATGAAAAATTAAATGAAAGAACAGCAAGTGAGGTAAAGGAAATTAAATATATTTGACTACTTTAAATGCATGCTTTTATTGAAACCAAAAAAAAAAATCACCTTTTTAAAAGATTCTTGTTGAGTTTCTCTGCTTCAAATATTGTAGAAGATCCATTTAAGGTTTCCAGCTTTTCCTTAAGGCTGTTTATTTCTGCCTCATAGTAAGTTCTAATGTCAGCTACGTGACGTGCATGTTTCTCACGTAAGTTTAGACGAGCTCTAGAAATTAAATTCCATTTAAAATTCTAAATTTAGGTTTACAATGCAAGTTGGATTGACAGTACATTATCATATATAGTATTTGTAATATCTGTTTATGCAATCATCTAGAAAATTTAAAATTCTGTACATTTGCACTGAGCTATGAAGCTGAAATCCAGATTCAGCTCCTACTGAAAATAACTAGCATCATGGCAGGCGCACAAAATACTCTTAAACATCAAAAGCTATGTAAAAAGTTGCAACGTTTTTATATCCCCGAACAGATTCTTAACAATATAAAAATATTTCTTAAGTTCTGAAGTATTTTCTGACAAAATGTTACTTACATCGATAACATGATAGGATCTTCAAGAGATGATGTGTGGTCCAATGATCCATGTACAGTATTTGTAATCCCTGTTGGCCCAATACAGGATACAGATGGCTGACCCAATGCGGAACTGTTGCTCTCCCCTTGATCATGTAGTGAGCTTGCATTCCTTGTTGGCTTTAAGATTTTAGAGTCTGGACTGTCCATAACAGAAGATGGCAGAGAGGCAAGTTGGAGATTCCAGTTTTGCAATAGTGACGAGTTTTTCTGTGGGGAACATCTGGAAGTTCTGATCAATTCTGGTTCTGGAGAAGAATCGACACGTGAATCTGATCTGGGTTCAGAATAGCTTTGGATGGCTACACCCACTATGGAGTCTGGGCTGACTGAAGACCGAGCGTCAGATTCTGAAACTGCTACTGGAGTACTGAAATTATAACATGGCGAAAATACTGCAGATGGCTTCATATGAAGAGTGGGATCTAGCGTTAAAACCTTATTTAAGAGAGAAATATTGAAAGATAAATTAGATCTCTATCAAAAATCAAAACAAATACTCTTCTAAAAAGTACATTTCAACTATTCTTTTGTTAAAAATATAGAATACAATTCCTCGTTGCTGGTAAAAGATCCATGTGGCTCTGATATGTTGATACGTTAGTTTGCACATTTATTAGCAACATGCATTAACTCAGTGGTGACAAAAAGAAAGACTACCACATGGAATGTGGTGTATAGGTAAAGATAGCTGGTATATTTGCTGTAAAACCCAACGCAATTTTATGTACCTCAAAAGAACTATTACCTTGTACTTATGCCATCAAGAGAGATGATTTAAATAGTTGACAAAGCTGCAGTTAGCCTGTCATCCCACTAAACTAATCCATTATCTACATCCCAGCAGAAGTCCAAACCTTTGCATGACTAAGTAGACTTATGTGCATACAGACAGTTGAAGTACTGCTGCACAAACACAAAAAGGGGACAGGTATAATGACCTCAGATAAATAAGCACATCATACAGATCTAAGGATGCCAAATGCTGACCTGAGCCAAGTTAGCCAGCAACAGAGGGCACAAAACTGGCCTGTCTTCTCAGGCTTAGAAGGAGGAAAAAGAAAATGAAAATGATATAAACACTAACGCATGTGATAGAAAGAATAGTATCAGATTTGGGCTGTGCAATTCTCATTTTACATGAAAGAAAACTCTGCAGAGGAAATTATCCGAGTCGTACTATCGCCAGACTATTAATGCAGAAACTCAGCTAATGTTCTGGGGACCCGGGTTCGAATCCTGCCATGGCGTATGGTGGAATTTGAATTCAATATAAAAATCTGGGATTAAGAATCTACTGATGACTGTGAAATCATTGCTGATTGTCATAAAAACCCATTTGGTTCACTAATGTCCTTTAGGGAAGAAAATCCTTTACCTGGTCTGGCCAACACATGACATCAGATTCACAGCAATGTGGTTAACTCTCAAATGCCCTCTGGTAAGCCGCTCAGCTGTATCACCACCACCTTTTCAAGAGCAACTAGGCAAGGGCATTAAACGCTGGCCAGCCAGTGATACGAATGTTCCACGAATGAATAGAAAAGTGTCACAGTAGGTTTCCCTATGGTCATAAGTTCAAATCCTGCCCAGTAAGGATCCTATCTAAAATACACTTGGACAGTTCCAATCAAATTCATCTTGGTTTACAGCACCAAAGTGTCCTAAACAGCAATCTCATTCAGACAGGCAATGATTAGCTGGTGTTAAAAAATTGATAAATGTTACACTGGGAAGCCCTTCTGATTTGGGGTAGAAGTCATGACAGATATTTCTTGGCTTTGCAACAGGCTGCATGGTGTGAGCTTCATTATCAACACTAGTACCTGAAATAGAAGATATTAAAATCCTCAACAATAACATCCTCCATCTTGACAACCAGAAATCAGCCAACCAGCTGCTTTCTGAAGGGGCCTCCATCATTTCATGAGAAGGAGTGAACCCCACCTTTAGATGATAGCCCAATATCACGATTTCTTCACTTCACAACTGCATGTGACTATTCCCTCTGAATGATCAGCAGTGCAAGCCCAGCTGAGTTATCTCCTTTCTCGCCTGGTGATACTTAGGTTAACTGTGAGGCAGCACAGTGGTACAGTGATTAGCACTGTTGTCTCACAGTGCCAGGGACCCAGGTTTGATTCCCAGCTTGGTCACTGGGTGTGGGGTTTGCACATTCTCCCCGTCTCTATGTGGGGTTTCCTCCAGGTGCTCCAGTTTCGTCCCACAGTCCAAAGGTGTGCAGGTTAGGTGAATTGGCCGTGCTAAATTCAACCTCAGTGTACCCAAACAGGCACCAGAGTGTGGCGACTAGGGGATTTTCACAGTAACTTCATTGCAGAGCAGTTGTAAGCCTATTTGTGACTAACAAATAAACTTTAAGCGAAATGATCAACTACCTCAGCACAAATTAGAAGTTAAACTCAGGATCTTTGGTATATTACATTCAGAATTATAACACAAGATGGAGAATCCACTAAGCTTAAAATGGGGTGATTAAGCATTTTGTCCAAGTTTTAAATAAGCAAATGTGCAATTTAGGTGAAATTTAATATTTCCAAAAAGCAACAATAAATATCAGATTGGGAAAATGGGCTTATTTTAAATGACAACATGCTGGTACTAAGGTCACTTTTTGTAGCGTTTTTTTACATTCAGTTCACACTTCACCCATGCTGCATTCACATCTTCATTGCCACCAAGTTTAACTTCTCAAATGCTCTCCAAGTCACCTTCCCGAGTTTCACTATTCAAAGCTCAAGCTATCTGGAAAACTCAACCATAAAGTCTTAGAGGTTTACAGTAAGGAAACAGACCCTTCAGCCCAACTTGTACGTGCTGCCCAGTTTTTACCACTAAGCAGGTTTCAATTGCCTGCATTTGGCTCATATCCCTCTATACCAATCTTACCCACATAACTGTCTGAATGTTTTTTTAAAAGACAAAATTGTACCTGCCTCTACTACTACCTCAGGCAGCTCGTGCCTGACACTCAGAACAAAAACAGCCCAGGAAACAGGCCCTTCGGCCCAACGAGCCCGCGCCACCATTTTAACATTACCAGTTCCCCCCTCCACCCATGACCCTTATCTATTGTTTTATGGCCATCCACATTGAGGGAAACTAATTTAGGGACAATTTATTACTTCCAATCAGCCGAATAGCACATCTTTGGGGTGTGGGAGGAAACCGGAGCACCCGGAGAAAACCCACGCAAGCACGGGGAGAATGCGCAAACTCCCACAGACACTGGCCCAAATCCATGTGTCTGCACAGCAAACAGAGATAGTCACTGAGCTGTCGTGTTACCCATCACACTAACAACATGAAGCACTAGGCCACTCTTGAACATTCAAGAGCAGCCCAAGTACGACCCATCGCGTGTATGCCCCTCATTGGACAACAAGGCAGACCGACTTAAAACCTGTGAATTAAAAGAGAAAAACATTATTATCACACCACATCCTTTTACATTACCAGGGATATCCCAATGCTTATGAACCTTATTTAAAACAATCTCCTATATCCTCCCATCTCCAACTCACTCATGTGCCTGTCTAAGTTGCTCTTAAACAACTCCAGCATGCCTGCCTCCACCACCTTACCTGGCAGAGCATTCCATACCCCCACTACCCTCTGTGTGAAAAACCTCCCTCTAATATCCGTGTTATACCTCTCCTCCGTCACCTTAAGCCCATGGCCCCTCGTACTGTGTGTCTCTAACATAGGAAATAGCTTACCTCTATTTACTCTATCTATACCCTTCATAATCTTATATACCTCTATTAGATCCCCCCTCAGTCGGCGTCTTTCAAGGGAAAACAGCCCCAATTTGCTCAATCTTTCCTCATAACCCAGTCCTTCCATATCAGGCAACATCCTGGTAAACCTCCTCTGCACTCTCTCCAGAGTCTCCACGTCCTTCCAGTAGTAAGGCGACCAGAACTGGACACAGTACTCTAAATGCGGCCTAACCAACATTCTATAGAAATGCAACATTAGACTCCAGCTCTTATATTCTATACCCCTTCCTATAAAGGCTAACATACCATAAGCTTTCTTCACAACCTTCTCCACTTGTACTGCCACCTTCAAAGACTTGTGCACTTGCACCCCCCAGGTCTTGCTACATTTCTATACTCTTTATAGGCTTCCCCTTTACCATATAACTCCCCCCTACATTATTCCGGCCAAAATGCATCACCTCATATTTATCCGGATTAAACTCCATTTGCATATATCTGCCCAATATACCAGCCTATCAATATCCTGTTGTATTGCCAGACACTGCTCCTCACTGCCCACCAATCCAGCCATCTTAGTGTCATCTGCAAATTTGCTGATCACACCACTTACTCCCTCTTCCAAGTCATTTATATACACTACAAAGAAAAGAGGTCCCAGTACTAAGCCCTGCGGCACACCACTAGTGACAGACCTCCAGCTAGAAAATGTCCCCTCCACTACTACTCTGTCTCCTCTTAGCAAGCCAGTTCTCAACCCATCTAGATACCTGGCCTCGTATCCCATGAGCCTTAATCTTTTCTACCAACCTACCATGAGGGACTTTGTCAAATGCCTTACTGAAATCCATATAGACGACATCAACAGCTCGTCCTTCGTCAACTGTTTTTGTCACCTCCTCAAAAAATTCTACCAGATTCGTAAGGCAAGACTTCCCCTTAACAAAGCCATGCTGCGTATCCTTAATCAGATCGCAACGCTCTAGGTGCTCATACATCCTATCCCTAAGAATCCTCTCCATCAACTTGCCTACCACTGACGTGAACCTTATTTAAAACACTCACCACTCTGTATGAAAAAAGTTGCGCTTCTGGACTCTTTTGTATCTCTCCCCTCTCTTCCTCAACCTATGCCCTCTAGTTTTAGATTCCCCTATCTTTGGGAAAAGATGTTGACTATCTAGCTGATCTATGCCCCTCATTATTTTATAGATTTCTATAAGATCACCCCTCAGCCTCCCACGCTCCAGGGAAAAAACTTCCAGTCTATCCAGCTTCTCCTTATAAGCCAAACTATCAAATCCAGGTAGCAACCGAGTAAATCTTTTCTGCACTCTTTCTAATTTAATAATATCCTTTCTATACTAGGGTGACAAGAACTGTACATAATATTCCAAGTGTGGCCTTACCAACGTCATGCACAACTTCAACAAGACATTTTAACTCCATTATCCAACGTTCTGAGCAATAAAATCAAGCAAGCTGAATGCCTTCTTCTCCACCCTAACCACCTCTGACTCCACTTTCAAGGAGCTATGAACCTGCACCCCTAGATCTCTTTGTTCTATAACTCTGCCCAATGCCTGGCCATTAACAGAGTAAGTCCCGCCCTGATTCAATCGACCAAAATGCATCACCTCGCACTTATCTAAATTAAAATCCATCTGCCATTGGTGGCCCACTGGACACCAATCTTGGTGTCATTAGCAAACTAACCATGCGCCCTAAATTCTCATCCAAATTATTAATATAAATAATAATGGACCCAGCCACAATTTGAGGCACACCACTGGTCACTGGTCTCCAGATTGACAAACAACCCTCTGTCTTCTGTCATCAAGATGTGGATATGCCGGCGTTGGACTGGGGCAAACACCGTAAAAAGTCTGACAACACCAGGTTTTAGTCCAACCGATTTAAGAACATAAGAACATAAGAAATAGGAGCAGGAGTAGGCCATCTAGCCCTTCGAGCCTGCCCCGCCATTCAATAAGATCATGGCTGATCTGTCGTGGCTCAGTTCCACTTTCCCGCCCTCTCCCCATAACCCTTAATCCCCTCTCTTATCAAAAATCCATCAACCCGTGTCTTAAAAATATTTAGCGAGGCAGCCTCCACCACTTCAACGGGCAGAGAATTCCAGAGATTCACCACCCTTTGAGTGAAGAGGTTCCTCCTCAACTCCGTTCTAAACCGCCCCCCTTTTATCTTGAGGCTGTGCCCCCTAGTCCTACTGTCTTTTTTGAGCGGGAAGAGTCTCTCCACCTCTATCCTATCCATCCCATTCATCATCTTATACGCCTCAATGAGATCTCCCCTCATTCTTTTAAACTCTAACGAGTGCAAGCCCAGTTTATTCAGCCTCTCCTCATAGCTCAACCCCCTCAACTCCGGTATCAGCCTAGTAAACCTCCTCTGCACTCCCTCCAAGGCCAAAATATCTTTGCGCAGGTGCGGCGCCCAAAACTGCACACAGTACTCCAGCTGCGGCCTCACCAATGCCCTATACAGCCGCAGCAAGACCTCCCTACTTTTATATTCAATCCCCCTCGCTATGAAGGCCAGCATCCCATTAGCCTTCCTGACCACCTGCTGCACCTGCAAGCTGGGTTTTTGCGACTCATGCACAAGGACCCCGAGGTCCCTCTGCACCGTCGCCTGCTGCAGTTTTTCGCCCCATAAGTAATAGTCCTTCCTACTATTCTTCCTACCAAAGTGGACCACCTCACACTTGCCAACATTAAATTCCATTTGCCATTTCCTGGCCCATTCGCCCAGCCTATCTAGATCCTTCTGCAGACTCTCCACACCCTCCCCACAATTTGCCGTTCCCCCTATCTTGGTGTCATCAGCAAATTTTGACACCCTACACTCAGTTCATCATCTATATAAATGGTAAAAAGCTGAGGCCCCAGCACCGACCCCTGGGGCACTCCACTAGTCACCATCCGCCAATCCAAATAGCACCCGTTGACCCCCACTCTCTGCCTCCTATTTGACAACCAATCCTCTATCCACGCTAACACCCTACCCCCAACTCCATGTCCCCTGACCTTCTGCAATAACCTCTTGTGAGGTACTTTGTCAAACGCCTTCTGAAAATCCAGAAAGACCACATCCACCGGCTCTCCTCTATCCACCGCCCTAGACACATCCTCATAGAACTCCAGTAAATTTGTCAGACACGACTTCCCTTTAATGAAACCGTGCTGCGTCTGCTCTATCAAGCAATTCCCTTCAAGATGCCTCGCAATTTCCTCCTTAATGACAGATTCTAACATTTTACCCACCACAGACGTTAAACTAACCGGCCTATAATTCCCCACCTTTTGCCTGGCACCCTTCTTAAACAACGGCGTAACATTAGCCGTTTTCCAATCTTCCGGCACTTCCCCGGAATCCAGCGACGTCTGGAAAATAACCACCAAGGCATCCACTATCACCTCCGCCATTTCTTTCAGAACCCTCGGATGCATTCCATCCGGTCCTGGGGACTTGTCCACAACCAGCCCCTCCAGTCTGTCGAGCACCGCCTCTCTAGTAACAGTAATGTCATTAAGACCCTCCAGTCCTACCACCTTTCCATCGCTAACACCCGGCAAATTATTCACGTCCTCCTCCGTGAAGACAGAAACAAAAAAGTTATTCAATACCTTAGCCATATCCTCATCCCCTACCAATAGGTCCCCCTTCTCATCCTCTAAAGGACCAACATTCACCCTAGCCAGCCTCTTCCTTTTTATATATTTATAAAAACTCTTGCTATCCTTTTTTATATTAAGCGCTAGCCCAGCTTCATAGTTCCTCCTACCCTTCTTTATCAACTTCTTTGTCAATCTTTGTTGACATTTAAACCTCTCCCAATCCTCATCTCACCCACTACTCTTAGCTACTCTAAATTCCTCCGCTTTTAATTTAACACTTTCCTTCACCTCCTTCGTTATCCACGGCTTATTACCTCTCTTCCTACTGTACTTTTTGACCATCGGAATAAATTTCCGCTGAGCACCAAGAAAGATCTCCTTAAAGATCCTCCACTGCTCCTCAGCAGACCCTCCCTCCAATGCGCTCCCCCAGTCCACATTCGCCAATTCTTCTCTCATCCTACCGTACTCCCCTCTATTCAAACAGAGGACACGTGTCCGGGAACCCACTTTCTCCTCCTCCATCTGCACCAGAAACTCCACCATACAATGATCACTCTCCCCAAGAGGATCCTTCACCACAAGGTCCCTAATTCTACCCGCCTCAATACATAGCACCAGATCCAAGATAGCTCGCTCCCTCGTCGGCTCCAACACACACTGTTCCAGGAAACTATCCCGGCAGCATTCCAAGAACTCTTCCTCGAGCCCCCCGCGTCCAACATGGGTCGACAAATCAATATGCAGATTGAAATCCCCCATAACTACGGCCGTCCCATTCCTGCACGCCGCACTTATTTGCGCGTTAACAGCCCGCCCCACCTCCAGATCATTATTCGGGGGCCTATAGACGACACCCACCAGCGTCTTCCTCCCTTTGCTGTTCCTAATCTCCACCCACAACGATTCCACCCTCTGCTCCTTGGCTCCAATATCATCCCTTGCTACCACCATGGTGCTATCCTTAATCAGCAGAGCTACGCCCCCCCCCTTTTCCCTCCTGCCTATCCTTCCTAAATTTATTTGATAGTAAACTCACAAGCTTTCGGGTTAGCCCCTTCGTCAGGCGAATGGAGAGTTCTGGCCTCAGACAGAGCGTATAAAGCACAGACAGTTTAGAGATTACTGATTAGAATGCGAATCTTTACACCTAAGCTGGTGTAAAGATTCGCTTTCTAATCAGTAATCTCTAAACTGTCTGTGCTTTATACGCTCTGTCTGAGGCCAGAACTCTCCATTCGCCTGACGAAGGGGCTAACCCGAAAGCTTGTGAGTTTACTATCAAATAAATCGGTTGGACTAAAACCTGGTGTTGTCAGACTTTTTATTCTGTCATCAAGCCAGTTTTGTATCCAATTGGACACCTTGGATCCTGTGAGATTGAACCTAGGCCTTGCAAAAGTCCATGTAGCCCACTGGTGTCAATTTCAGTGATGGGTAGTCCTCACTCCAACCCTGCCAACTTCCAATGATTTTAGAAGTCTTTTCCTAATCTACAGATTTGCCAGTAGCAGCCCCACCACAATCAGATCTGCATGCCATCTCGTGACTTCCATTCATCTGTTTCTGAGCTATTGTATTGTACTCAAGAACTTTTAATGATATTGGCCTGTTCTTAATCCCATCCATTTTGCTACTCTTAACCCTCATTCGAAGCTCCAGAATCTAGTTTGCAGGTATACCTCAATTCTTGTAACTCATGTTTGCTAATCAGTCAGGACACCACCAACTCTCAAACTGCTTTGCCAAAATGTTGCTATGTTGACAGCACTATAGAAGTGAATGCTGGAACTGTCTTACCTGTGGGGGAGACTGATGAAGTGGAGGGGAACTCAATTGCCAGTCAGGGACACTCTGTTTTCCCTTTTGCTTCACACAATAAATTTCCTTCAGTGAAGGAACCTGCCCTTGGGAGCCTGTTGGAAGCTAAAGATAAATTTGATTTATTTTCACAATTGTGACACAGTCCGCTCTGCTAGCTTGTAAGAATGTTTTACGATTTTAATGGTCAATCTATTGCATTATCATTCCAGTTTAGTTTTTATATCATAGCAAAAATAAAGAAAAGTGAAAATTGTAATCTTGTCTTGTATGCACAAGCTCACTGAAATGAAATGGCAGAAACTGACAAACATCCAAGTTGTGAGAAAAGTTCATACATTGATAAGAGACCAGTTGCCAAGACATCATATTGTGTAGTAAATATAGAAACATAGAAAAAGTACAGCACAATACAGGCCCTTCAGCCCATAAAGTTGTGCCGAATATGTCTCTACGTTAGTGATTACTAGGTTTACCTATAACCCTCTACCTTATTAAGTTTACTTATCTAAAAGTCTCTTAAAAGACCCTATTGAATCCACCTCCACCACCGTTGCCAGCAGCCCATTCCGCGCACCCACCACTCTCTGAATGAAAACCTTACCCCTGACATCTCCTCCATACCGACTTCCCAGCGCCTTAAACCTGTGTCCTCTTGTGGCAATCATTTCAGCCCTGGGAAAAAGCCTCTAATTATCCACTCGATCAATGCCTCTCAACATCTTATACACCTCTATTAAGTCACCCCTCATCCTTCATCTCTCCAAAGAGAAAAGGCCGAGCTCCCTCAACCTATCCTCGTAAGGCATGCTCCCCAATCCAGGCAACATCCTTGTAAATCTCCTCTACACCCTTTCTATAGCTTCCACATCCTTCTTGTAATGAGGCAACCAGAACTGAGCACAGTACTCCAAGTGGGGTCTGACCAGGGTCCTATATAGCTGCAATATTATCTCTCAACTCCTAAATTCAATTCCTCGATTGATCAAGGCCAGTGCACCATATGCCTTCTTAACCACAGCTTCAACCTGGGCAGCTGCTTTGAGCAGATAAAGATATTTTTAAACTGAGTACATAGAACATAAGTTTGGAGAACAAAAGCAAAGACGGAAAAGATTAGGAAGTGAGTAAACATCTAAAAATGCAGCTTGTGCTAAAAATGCACTACATATTATGCAAGCACAGGCAAAATGTGTATTATAGTATTAGAATAGAACTTCCAAGGCAGATTACTTAGGCTACATGTGTGGCATGGATGGCAGGAGCTTGTTGATCCACACCTTAGAAATACAGGATGTGTGATCTCTTGGTTTTTTCACACTCCCAATTATTCTGAAGCCCATTTCCAAGTAGGCAACCCACTCATATCATACTGATCACTCCAGGCCTGGGAACCAGGTCACATTAGATGCATCTCACACTGTCATTCAACATAACACTGTAGAACAGTGATATATATTTCCATTACCATTCTTAGTCAAAATCATAAAGCGCAGAAGAGGCCCTTTGGCCCTTCGCGACACACGAGAAACACTTTACCTCCCACCTAATTCCATTTACCAGCACTTGAGCTATAGCCCTGAATGTTATGACATGCCGAATGCTCATCCATTTTTAAAGGATGCGAGGCAACCAGCCTCTACCACTCTCCCTGGCAGCGCATCCCAGACCGTCACCACCTTCAGGGTAAAAAGGTTTTTCCTAACATCACCTCTGAACCTCCTGTCCCTCACCTTGAACCTATGTCCCTCGTGACTGACCCTTCAACTATGGGGAACAGCTGCTCACTTTCCACTCTGTTCATGCCCCTGATAATCTTGTACACCTCAATCAGGACATCCCTCAGTCTTCTCTGTTCCAACAAAAACAACACAAGTCTACCCAAACTCTCTTCATAAATGTTCTATCCCAGGCAACATCCTGATGAATTTCCTCTGCACCTCCTTCAGTGCTTTCATGTACTTCCTATAATGTGGCGACCAGAATTGCACACCGTGCTCTAGTTGAGGCCTCACCAAAGTCCTACACAACTCCAATATGACTTCCCTGCTTTTGTAATCTATGCCTCGATTGATAAAGACGAGTGTCCCAAATGCCTTTTTCACCACCCTAATAACATGTCCTTCCACTTTCAGAAATCCATGTGAGATATTAAAGGGTTAACATCACATGCAACGAAGAACTTTTGAGTTGATTTCAAAATGACAAGCTTAAGACATGTGTCATTAACGAATTTAGCCTTTAGAACATAAGAACATAAGAAGTAGGAGCAGGAGTAGGCCATCTAGCCCTTCGAGCCTGCCCCACCATTCAATAAGATCATGGCTGATCTGAAGTGTCTCAGTTCCACTTTCCTGCTTTCTCCCCATAACCCTTAATTCCCTTGCCTACCAAAAACCTATCTATCCGTGACTTAAATATATTTAGCGAGGTAGCCTCCACCACTTCAACGGGCAGAGAATTCCAGAGATTCACCATCCTTCGAGTGAAGAAGTTCCTCCTCAACTCCGTTCTAAACTGCACCCCCCCCTTATCTTGAGGCTGTGCCCTCTAGTCCTGCTATCCTTTCTAAGCAGGAAGAATCTCTCTACCTCTACCCTATCCATCCCCTTTATTATCTTATACGTCTCTATGAGATCCTCCCCTCATCCTTCTAAACTCCAACGAGTACAGACCCAGTCTATTCAGTCTCTCTTCATAGTCCAACCCCATCATCTCCGGTATCAGCCTAGTGAACCTCCTCTGCACTCCCTCCAAGGCCAAAATATCCTTGCGCAAGTGCGGCGACCAAAACTGCACACAGTACTCCAGCTGCGGCCTCACCAGTGCCCTGTATAGTTGCAGCAAGACCTCCCTGCTTTTATATTCTACCCCCCTCGCTATAAAGACCAGCATCCCATTCGCCTTCTTGATCACCTGCTGCACCTGCAGACTGGGTTTTTGCGACTCATGCACAAGGACCCCCAGGTCCCTCTGCACCGTAGCATGCTGCAGCTTTTCGCCCTTTAAATAGTAATCCCTCCTACTATTATTCCTGCCAAAGTGGATAACCTCACACTTGCTAACATTGTACTCCAACTGCCAGGTCCTCTCCCACTCGCTCAGCCTATCTAGATCCTTCTGCAGACTTTCCACACCCTCCGCACAATTTGCTTTTCCACTCATCTTTGTGTCATCAGCAAATTTTGACACCCTACACTCAGCCCCCTCCTCCAGGTCATCTATATAAATGGTAAATAGCTGAGGCCCCAGCACTGATCCCTGCGGCACTCCACTAGTTACCAACCGCCAATCAGAATAGCACCCATTGATACCAACTCTCTGCCTCCTATTAGACAGCCAATCCTCTATCCACACCTTACCGCCAACTCCATGCCCCCTAACCTTCTGAAGCAACCTTTTGTGCGGCACCTTATCAAACGCCTTCTGAAAATCAAGAAACACCACATCCACTGGTTCCCCTCTGTCTACTGCACTAGTCACATCCTCATAGAATTCCAATAAGTTTGTCAAACACAACTTCCCCTTAACGAATCCGTGCTGCGTCTTCTCTATCAAACAATTCTTCTCTAGGTGCCTCACTATTTCTTCTTTGATGACGGATTCCAGCATTTTTCCAACAACAGACGTTAAACTAACTGGCCTATAATTCCCTGCCTTTTGCCTGCTACCTTTTTTAAACAGCAGCATAACATTAGCCATTTTCCAATCTTCCAGCACTTCCCCAGAATCCAGCGAAGTTTGGTAAATAATCACTAAGGCGTCTACAATCACCTCTGCCATTTCCTTCAGAACCCTGAGACGCGTTCCATCCGGTCCTGGGGACTTGTCCACCATCAGTCCCGCTAGTCAATCAAGCACTACCCCTCTAGTGACAGTAATCACATTCAGGCCCTCAACTCCTACCATCCTTCTATCTTTAATATCCGGCAAACTATTCGCGTCCTCCTCCTCTTTCTTTCAACATAACGATATTACGACCATAGATATCATTAACCTGACTAGAACAAAGGGTGTCTTGTGTTTAGCTATATTGTATCAGACCACATGTGATCATAAGGATTGTAAAAGCTACATAACGGAAGACTGTTCCAGCACTGAGTAGAATTGGGTAGCAAAGGTTTGCCAGCTTGCATATGTAAGAAGAATAAAGAACTTTTGATTCAGACAGCGTTTGGTGTTTGCCTTTGTATCAAGGATGGAAGAATCTCACCAAAAACGAACATAACACGTGGACAAACACACCAAGGTCCCTTTGTTTCTCAGAACGTCCTAATGTCATGCTGCTCACTGAATATTTCCTCATCAAATTATTCCTTCAAAAGTGTACACCTCACACTTTTCAGAGTTAAATTCCATCTGCTACTTATCTGTCCATTTGGCCATTCTGTCTATATTAGGAGAAATAAGATGTAACTCTTGGGGCAAAAGGGATCAAGGAATATGGGAGGAAGCGGGGGGGTGGAAATCAGGATACTGAAAATCAGGATACTGAATTCAATGATCAGCCATGATCAAAATGAATGGCGGAGCAGACTTGAAGAGCCGAATGGCCTACTCCTGTTTCTAGTTTCTATGTTTGTATATCTTCTTGTAGCCCAAGAGACCCGCCCAATCTCTGTGTCATTTGCAAATTTACTAATCCTACAGCTATATAATCATCTATATCTTTTATATAATAAGCCCGCTATTATAACACTACTTATGCATGAAATCAAGAGCCATTGTATAGTGGCCAGGTTAAAAACCCTTAGTTATCTTGGTTACCATGGAGTGAATTCTAATTTTTGACGTTTATATTGCCAATTATCTTTTATCATTCCTAGCTGACTGATGCCTACTCATGCACTATGATGGGGAATTTGCAAATTAAAATGTTAAGACTTCATGATTTCAAATAATCACTGAATGATACAGCATAGAAGGAAGTCAATTAATCCATCACCTGTGCCAGCTCACTGAAAAAGATTCCAATTAGTCCCATTTGCCTATCTTTCCCCATATATTGCTGGCAAATTTCCCTCAAGTGTTTTTCAAAGTTTCTGCTGAACTGACTCCCACCATTTCAAGCAGTAATTTCTACAGCATAATTGTTTTTTCTCATTTCAACAATGGGTTTGTCAATTACTATGAATCCACAACCTATAGTTGCTGATTTTTCTGTCATTGAAAACATTTTCTTCTTTATTCTAATAAAATCCTGAATGATTTTGAACATCTCTATCATGTCCCCATAATCTTTACTTCTCCTAGGAAAAGAATCCCAGAATTTCTAGTCTTTTTATGTCTTTCTAAAGTCCTCATCATCAATGATGCCAGTCTTCAGACTTCTTCAATTTTCCCCATGTGATATCAGGCAACAACAGAAGGCATTGGATGCGGCAAAGGACCTCTGACAACATCCCAGCAATAATACGGAAGACTTACTTCAACACCACTGGTCCCTAGCCAAATTATTCCAGTACAGTTACAACATTGGCATTTACCCAACAATGTAGAAAATGACCAGGAGTGCATGTCTACATAAAGCAGAACAAATCCAACCAAGTGATTATTGCCCAATACATTATCATCAAGGAAGATGTCGTCAACATTGCTACCAAGGGCACTTACTCAGCAACAGCCTACTCATGATGCTCAGTTTGAGTTCTGCCAGGGCTACCCTGCTCCTGACCTCATCATAGCCTTGGTCCAGATACGGGCAGAAGAACAGGATAAGGAGGCCTTGTAAAATTCAAGTCAATGGAAAAAAAAGATAGTTGCAGCTATTGGCAGCCAATTATTTCATCCCAGGATGTTGTTTCAGTGTAGTTTGCTAAACCCAAACATATTCAACTGCTTCATCAATGACCCCTTTCGACGTAAGGCCAGAAGTAGGGACATTCACTGATGATTGCACCATTTGCAAATCATCAGATATGAAGAGTCTATGCCCACATGCAACATGACTAGGACAGCATTCAGGCTTGTGCTGATAATTCGCAAGTAACATTTACACCACACAACTACTGGGCAATGACAATCCAATCACCTCGCAGTGACACATCAGACATTACCAGCACTGAATTCCCATCATCTACATCCAGGAGCTACCAGTGATCAGAAACTGAATTGGAACAGCCATGTAAATACTGAGGCTACAAGAGCAGGTCAGAAAATAGTAATTCTGCAGTAAGTCACTTCCTGATTACCCAAATCATGTCCAGCATCTACAAAACACAAGGAGTCTGTTGTGAATACGCTCCACTTGTCTGGATGACTGCAACTCCAACAGCACTGAAGAAGCCAGGTTATCCAGGTTACGTGAGGTTATCCACTTTGGCAGAAATAATAGTAGGAGGGATTACTATTTAAAAGGGCAAAAAGCTGCAGCGTGCTACAGTGCAGAAGGACCTGGGGGTCCTTGTGCATGAGTCGCAAAAACCCAGTCTGCAGGTGCAGCAGGTGATCAAGAAGGCGAATGGAATAGAACATAGAACACTACAGCACAAACAGGCCCTTCGGCCCACGAGTTGCACCGATCACATCAACACCTACCAATCTACAGACCTATCTATAACCCCCAATCCCATTAAATCCCATTTACTCATCCAGAAGTCTTTTAAAAGACCCCAGCGAGTTCGCCTCCACCACCACTGACGGCAGCCGATTCCACTCACTCACCACCCTCTGAGTGAAAAACTTACCCCTAACATCACTTCTGTACTTGCCTCCCTGCACCTTAAATCTGTGTCCTCTCGTAGCGACCATTTCAACCCGGGGAATTAGCCTCTGAGAGTCCACCCTATCTATTCCTCTCAACATTTTATAAACTTCTATCAGGTCGCCTCTCAACCTTCGTCTCTCCAGGGAAAAGAGTCCCGGCTCCCTCAACCTAACTTCATAAGGCATGCCTCCCAGTCCAGGCAACATCCTTGTAAATCTCCTCTGTACCCTTTCAATAGCTTCTACATCTTTCCTATAGTGAGGCGACCAGAACTGCGCACAGTACTCCAAATGAGGCCTGACAAGGGTCTTATAAAGTTCCAGCATTACCTCCCGATTCCTAAACTCAATCCCTCGATTAATGAAGGCCAGTACACCATACGCCTTCTTGACCACCTCCTCCACCTGCGAGGCCGATTTAAGAGTCCTGTGGACCCGGACCCCAAAATCCTTCTGCTCTTCAACACTGCTAAGACTCCTGCCCTTGATAGTGTACTCGTTCATCCCGTTGGTTCTGCCAAAATGGACGACTACACATTTATCCGCGTTGAAGTCCATCCGCCACTTCTCCGCCCAGTCCTGCATCCTATTTATGTCCTGCTGCAACTTTTGACATCCTTCCAGACCATCCACAACACCACCGACCTTCGTGTCATCAGCGAACTTACTTACCCATCCCTCCACTTCCTCATCTAGGTCATTTATGAAAATGACAAACAGCAAGGGTCCTAGAACAGATCCCTGGGGCACTCCACTGGTGACTGACCTCCATTCAGAAAAAGACCCATCCACAACCACTCTCTGCCTTCTGCAGGCAAGCCAGTTCTGGATCCACAAGGCCAAAGCCCCTTGGATCCCATGCCCTCTCAACTTCTCAAGAAGTCTTGCATGGGGGACCTTATCAAACGCCTTGCTGAAGTCCATGTACACCACGTCCACTGCACTTCCTTCGTCAATGTGTTCAGTCACATTTTCGACGAACTCAACTAGGCTCGTAAGGCACGACCTGCCCTTGACAAAACCATGCTGACTATTTCTGATCATGTCAAACCTCTCCAAATGCTCGTAAATCTTGTCCCTCAGAAGCATCTCCATCAGCTTACCAACCACTGAGGTCAGACTCACCGGTCGGTAATGTCCCGGGCTATCTCTGTTCCCTTTCTTGAAAATAGGAACTACATCCGCAATCCTCCAATCTTCCGGAACCTCTCCCGTCTCCATTGACGACGCCAGGAGCTCTGCAATCACTTCCCTCGCCTCCCACAGTATCCTGGGGTACATCCCATCTGGTCCCGGCGACTTATCTATCTTGATAGAATTCAAAAGTTCTAACACATCCTCCTCCTTAATATCCACACACTCAATCTTTTCCATCTGCTGCAAATCCGTAGCAAAATCTCCCAGATCAGTTTCCACTGTGAATACTGAGGCAAAGTACTCATTAAGCACCTCTGCCATTTCTTCTGGTTCCACACAGACCTTTCCCCCTTCACCTTTTATAGGTCCTATCCCTTCTCTTCTCATCCTTTTACTTTTCACATATTTATAGAAGGCCTTGGGATTCTCCTTAATCTTACCCGCCAAGGTCTTCTCATGATCCCTTCTGGCTCTCCTAATTTCCCTTTTAACCTCCTTTCTACAGTCCTTATACTCCTCAAGATCCTTAACATCTCCTAGTTCCCTGAACCTTTTGTACACCTTCCTTTTCTTGGCCTTTATAGCGAGGGGGATAGAATATAAAAGCAGGGAGGTCTTGCTGCAACTATACAGGGCACCGGTGAGGCCGCAGCTGGAGTACTGTGTGCAGTTTTGGTCGCCGCACTTGCGCAAGGATATTTTGGCCTTAGAGGGAGTGCAGAGGAGGTTCACTAGGCTAATACCGGAGATGAGGGGGTTGGACTATGAAGAGAGACTAAATAGACTGGGTCTGTACTCGTTGGAGTTTAGTAGGATGATTAAGGGTTATGGGGAGAGCGCGGGAAAGTGGAACTGAGCCACGACAGATCAGCCATGATCTTATTGAATGGCGGGGCAGGCTCGAAGGGCTAGATGGCCTACTCCTGCTCCTATTTCTTATGTTCTTATGTTCTTATAAGATATTGAAAGGGATGGATAGGATAGAGGTAGAGAGATTCTTCCCGCTTAGAAAGGATAGCGGGACTAGAGGGCACAGCCTCAAGATAAGGAGGGGGGTGGGGGGTGCACTTTAGATCGGAGTTGAGGAGGAACTTCTTCACTCAAAGGGTGGTGAATCTCTGGGATTCTCTGCCCATTGGTGGAGGCTACCTCGCTAAATATATTTAAGTCACGGGTAGGTAGGTTTTTGACAGATAAGGGAATTAAGGGTTATGGGGAGAGAGGCGGAAAGTGGAACTGATCCACTTCAGATCAGCCATGATCTTATTGAATGGCGGGGCAGGCTCGAAGGGCTAGATGGCCTACTCCTGCTCCTATTTCTTATGTTCTTAAAAGCCCCAACAGCATCCAGGATAATGCAGCCTGTTTGACTGTCAGCCATTCACCATCTTAAACATTTCAAACCTTCCCTCACTGGCAAACACAGTGGCAGCAATGTGTATAATCTATTAGTGTATTGCAGAGTTTTCCTTGCAACCCTCTAACATCTAAAGCAACTGCAAGGAAATACCACCACCTGCAAGTTCCCTCCAAGTCACACACATGGTGCCAAGTCAGGATGCTGTTCCTTCACTGGTGATGGATCAAAATCCTGGAGCTCTCTTTCTAACAGCACAATGGGTCCATCTGCGTAACATGGAGTTCAGGAGGTGACCACTGCCTTCTCAAGGGAAATTAGGGATGGGTAATGAATTGCTAACCTTGCCCACAAAGCTCACATCCCAAGAAGGAATTTTTGAAGACAACTGAAGTCTTACATCTAAGAGTTACTGAGCAAAATGCATCACACCTCAATGTTCCTTTTTTTTTCAGGTAAAGTTGTTGCTGAGAATCAAAGCTGACAGAAAAAAGCAGTTTAATGTTAAAAGAAATTACATCATTAACACCCATCCCAGAACACTACTCCAATGTAAGACTGATCAGTCATACTCGGAGCTGCGATAAAAATGCTGTGACTCAGACACAATAATGACTTTTCTGACAATTTACTGCAACTTTAAAAAAAAATCCAAATCGTAAGTTGTGACAGTTGCACCACCACGTTCACCTATTATACCCAATTAACAGGAATTATCAGGCACAGAAAATAATTAAGTCAGATGCAACAAAATATAATCATGGCAGAACAGGATGGAGTATAATCTGCTTTCTTTACTCTATACCTGATTCAACACTTCCATTCTCATTTCTATTAGCCTTGCCCCAATAATATAACAGATCCTATGCTCACTCTTTGTTTTTCCACTTCAATTCCATTCAAGAACAGTCACTGTTTATGCTCACAAGGAAGAAAAGGAAAAAATTAGTTTGATTATTTAATGCCTGGAAAGCTGGACATAGTGATGCATTTCCACTTCAAAATATAAATGAATGCAGTGAGGATTCAAGGCATACAAGAAGATAAGTTGTAAAGAAAACATAACTGGGAAAATCAACAGTTTTACATAAGCTTGCTTTTCCTGAGGTACAAAGACCTTCCATTTCAAATAACTGAATAATATTTGACCGATTAACAAAGCCTTTTTTGTTTACATACCTGATATCTGTCAACAGTTTTGGTGGGAAAAAGTATGTCAGCAAGGTCAGTCTCCTTGTTCTTTGGTAAACGGTAGTACAGCTCCCCTTCATCCTGCCTCCAATAAGATAGTCCTAAAGGAAAACAAACTTAATATGAACACAGGGATAATGAGATACAGCACACAAATATGGCATTCAAGCCGGTGTTAATGCTCCACATGAGTTTCCTTCCAACCTACTTCATCTCACCAGCATATCCTTCTATTCCCTTTTCTTTCGTATTTATGCAGCTTCCCCTGAAATGCATCAATGCCATTCACCTCAACCACTCTATGTAGTGGTATGTTCCATAACTTAATTTTGCTCTGGCTGAAGAGGTTTCTCCCGAATTCCCTTTTTGAGAACCAGTGGACATGACTTATTTAGATTTCCAAAAGACCTTTGACAAGGTACCGCATTAGATAAGAGCCCATGGAGTTATGGGTAAGATCCTAGTACAGACAGAGGATTGGCTAACTGGCAGAAGGCAGGGAGTGGAGAGAAAGGAGTCTTTTTCAGGATGGCAGCCCGTGAAAAGGAGAAAGTAGGATCCCAGACCTGTGTCCTTTGTTTGAACAGAGGGGAGTACGATAGGATGAGAGAGGAATTGGCAAATGTAGATTGGGGGCGCAGATTGGGAGGTAGGTCTGCTGAGGAACAGTGGAGGATCTTTAAGGAGATCTTTCTTGGTGCTCAGCAGAAATTTATTCCGATGGTAAAGAAGGATCGTAGGAGAAGAGATAATCAGCCGTGGATAACGAAGGAGATAAAGGAGAGTATTAAATTAAAAGCTGATGCGTTTAGAGTGGCCAAAAGTAGTGGGCGAGAAGAGGATTGGGAGAGGTTTAAATATTAACAACGAATGACAAAGAAGTTGATAAAGAAAGGAAGGATAGACTATGAATCTGGGCTAGCGCTAAATATAAAAAAGGATAGTAAGAGTTTTTATAAATATATAAAAAGGAGAAGGTTGGCTAGGGTGAATGTTGGACCCCTAGAGGACGAGAGGGGGGGATTTAGTGGTGGGGGATGAGGAAATGGCTGAGGCCTTGAATAACTTTTTTGTTTCGGTCTTCACGGAGGAGGGCACGAACAGTTTGCCGGGTGTTAACGATGGAAAGATGGTAGGAGTGGAGGGCCTGAATGAGATCATTGTTACTAGAGAGGCAGTGCTCGACAGACTAGAGGGACTGATGGTGGACAAGTCCCCAGGACCGGATGGAATGCATCCAAGGGTTCTGAAGGAAATGGCAGAGGTGATAGTGGATACTTTGGTGATTATTTTCCAAACCTTGCTGGATTCCGGGGAAACGCCGGAAGATTGGAAAACGGCTAATGTTACGCCGCTGTTTAAAAAAGGTAGCAGGCAAAAGGCAGGGAATTATAGGCCGGTTAGTTTAACGTCTGTTGTAGGAAAAATGCTTGAATCCGTCATCAAAGGAGAAATAGCGAGGCATCTTGAGAAGAATTGTTTAATAGAGCAGACGCAGCACGGATTCGTTAAGGGGAAGTCGTGTCTGACAAATTTATTGGAATTCTATGAGGATGTGTCTAGTGCGGTGGATAGAGGGGAACCGGTGGATGTGGTGTTTCTCGATTTTCAGAAGGCGTTTGATAAGGTGCCGCACAAAAGGTTGTTACAGAAGGTCAGGGGGCATGGATTTGGGGGTAAGGTGTTAGCGTGGATAGGGGATTGGCTGTCAAATAGGAGGCAGAGAGTGGGGGTCAATGGGTGCTATTCGGATTGGCAGTTGGTGACTAGTGGAGTGCCCCAGGGATCGGTGCTGGGGCCTCAGCTATTTACCATTTATATAGATGATCTGGAGGAGGGAGTCGAGTGTAAGGTGTCGAAATTTGCTGATGACACAAAGATAAGTGGAACAGCAAATTGTGCGAAGGGTGTGGAAAGTCTGCAGAGGGATCTAGATAGGCTAAGCGAGTGGGCGAGGACCTGGCAGATGGAATACAATGTTGGCAAGTGTGAGGTTATCCACTTTGGTAGGAATAATAGTAGGAAGGACTACTACTTACAGGGCGAAAAGCTGCAGCATGCTACGGTGCAGAGGGACATGGGGGTCCTTGTGCATGAGTCACAAAAACCCAGCCTACAGGTGCAGCAGGTGGTCAGGAAGGCAAATGGGATGCCGGCCTTCACATCGAGGGGGATTGAATATAAAAGTAGGGAGGTCTTGCTGCAACTGCACAGGGCACTGGTGAAGCCACAGCTGGAGTACTGTGTGCAGTTTTGGTCGCCACACTTGCGCAAGGATATTTTGGCCTTGGAGGGAGTGCAGAGGAGGTTCACTAGGCTGATACCGGAGTTGAGGGGGGTTGAGCTATGAGGAGAGGCTGAATAGACTGGGCTTGTACTCGTTAGAGTTTAGAAGGATGAGGGGAGATCTTATTGAGACGTATAAGATAATGGAAGGGACGGATAGGGTAGAGGTGGAGAGGTTCTTCCCGCTCAGAAAGGACAGCAGGACTAGAGGGCACAGCCTCAAGATAAGAGGGGGGCAGTTTAGAACAGAGTGGAGGAGGAACTTCTTCACTCAAAGGGTGGTGAATCTCTGGAATTCTCTGCCCGTTGAAGTGGTTGAGGCTACCTCGCTAAATATATTTAAGATGCGGGTAGATAGGTTTTTGGTAGGCAAGGGGATTAAGGGTTATGGGGAGAAAGCAGGAAAGTGGAACTGAGACACTTCAGATCAGCCACGATCTTATTGAATGGCGGGGCAGGCTCAAAGGGCTAGATGGCCTACTCCTGCTCCTATTTCTTATGTTCTTATGTGACTACTGGTGTGCCTCGGGGGTCAGTGCTGGGACCACAGCTTTTCATAATAGACAGCAACGATTTGGAAGAAGGAACTGAGGGCAACGTTGCTAAGTTTGCAGATGATACAAAGATATGTACAGGAACAAGTGTTGAGGAAGCAGGAGGGCTTGGATAGGTTAAGAGAGCAGGCAAAGAAGTGGCAGATGGAATACAATGTGGGAAAATGTGAAGTTATGCACTTTTGAAGGAGGAATGGAGGCACAGACTATTTTCTAAATGAGGAAATGGTTCGGAAATCAGAAACACAAAGGGACTTGGGAGTCCTTGTTCAAGATTCTCTCAAGATTGACATGCAGGTTCAGTCAGCAATTAGGAAGGCAAATGCAATTGAAGTAGGGAAAAGGTTAATGCATGTTGTACCTAGAATATGTCATAAACATAACCTTTTCATCATGACTGATCTTATTGGTGGAATTTTCAAATAATGGGTGCCCCAAATTGGATGTCTGGTTAACAGCCCAGAAAAAGAATCGGAACTAAGGCAGCGGTGCCCCAGGGCACTCATAGAAGGGAATTTTGCCCTGTATGAAATAAGGGACTGAAATCAAATCCAAATCATTCCACTCTATTTGTCCTGAAGCCACCCCGGATCACAGAACAGATTGGACATAAAACACACAGGAAAAGCTTTATATGACAGCATCCATCACAAATTGATTCCTGTGGTGGTGACCCAACTGCCAGACTGGTGCTCTCCCCAACATGAGACTATACCTCCATCTGACTCACAGACTGTTAGGAAGAAAGATAGGAGCGGATGAAAGACAGCAAAGATCCAAGAGAGCATTAATGACATGGCCACAACATGTGGGGCAGGGGTAGCAACCTTCAATGCTCTTGATTTAGTCGACCTCGACAATAAACTGAGGATTCTGACCTGACAGTTTAAACAGACATTAAATTCCATTAATGAGAACAACCTACAAGATGCTGAAGGGGAACTGACCGGGAATGCAGCCAGTATTAGAAGGGCACGCCCAGACAATCAACCAATTAGGGAAAAATTGGAGGATAATGACCGACAATAGAACCGGACATTATGTAGTGCATATGGACAGTGGATAATAGAGGAGCTAAGGGAAAACCTAGAACAGGTACGTATTAGACAGGTTCCGTCTTGGATTAGTGACGAGCAGATGGAACACCTATTCACAGGTAAGAACACCCAAAGTGATCTGGCTGCGACAGTTGACAGTTGGTTCAATGACAACTGCAAAGGGACTCCAGGGAAAGCCCTGGGAATGGTATTAAGGATCCCCATAATCACTGATGACCGGGTTGGACTGAGGGTTTTTTTAAGTAGGAAATATAGGGGCTCTCCAGGAGGATGATATCTGGATAGAGTACGATGGCACTTTATCTCATGCAGTGGAGAAAGAAGGGAGGCTCATAGGCACTACTCTGGACAGATGTCAGCACACTGATGAAATAATTGCATGCCCGTCCCTAGTTTATTTAAATGAGCATGCAGTATATGGCTTCAGAACAAACACTAATCTAAATTAGAACATTAGAACATAGAACATTACAACGCAGAACAGGCCCTTCGGCCCACGATGTTGCGCCGACCAATTAAGAAAAAAGCAATGACCCACTAACCTAAACCAATCCCTTTCCATTCATAAACCTATCCACGGATCTCTTAAATGCCCCCAAACTAGGCGCATCTACAACTGCAGCAGGCAGGGCATTCCATTCCCCCACCACCCTCTGGGTAAAGAACCTACCTCTGACATCCGTCCTATAACTACCACCCCTTAATTTAAAGCTATATTGCTCAGTAGAAGCTTGTAGCCTAGACACAGACATAACTCAGTAGGTTATAAGGGAGCAGGGAATTCCTGCCTTACCACCTCCCTGAAATAACATTGGTATGGCACAACACATTGCAACATTACCAACACTACATTCTGCATCAAACCAGACACAGCAGCCAGGGTGGTCTCATTCAACTAATAGATACTCACAAGATAGAGAGGGTAGATTTAAACGCCACTGATGAGCTCCGACAGAGTCTAGGGGAGTACCATGAGAATTATGACACAAGCCTAAAACCCCTACCAGAGGAATTAAACAAGGTTTAGATAAAATTGACTATAGCCCACACAACCATCAGCAAAGCAATACAGCAAACCCAAGAGGTGAAAAGGAAAATTAAAGAAATTAAGGCCACCACATGGTGGGATAATCTTTGGAACTGGGTCTCAAACATTCAAATACATCCATTTGTTCGTCTAATGTCACACCTGACAGTATTATTGATCTTGTTCACCCAGATATCTCTCATCATCCTCACAGTCCATTTCTGCTGAAAAAGAGGATCACCTGGAGGCAGGACATAGGGTTCACCCTTGATCACGGTCCCCTGTAATTCAGTTGATCAACGTTTATAAGAAACCTGCTGGAGTGCTAATTGCACTAATGGATAACTGGAAATCTTAATATCGGAATGTACCTCAGATTTGTGAATATTTCATTGTAATTTGTGTTTAGAATGTTTGATTGTTTGTAATTGGCTTATTGTAATGATTTTGTTTTAGAATGAGTGGTTGTTTGCAATTCATGGTTAACAGTAGAGTGTTTGCTATCTGTGGCTTCTGAAATTAAATGTGTTGTAGGGGTTTGTTATTACTGTGCATGCCAATGCCTGAGCTTTACTTGACTGTTGAGTGACTGGGAATTCCTGACAAATATTGGACCTGAGTCTGTGATCCATAATGCTTCACGTTCAAGATCAAAAGGAGGGACTGTGGCCAAATGGGCCACCTAAAATGGCGGTTTACAAGAGCACACTGGGATAACTGGATAAGCACTGAAACAGATAGGCTGCAGCCTCAAAATAAATTGGACAGAAATAAACAGGTTGCTGCTGTCGGCGTTGGAATACATAGAATATAGGCCATCTCAAGGACAAAGGACATCTTCTAGAACATAAAACACTACAGCACAAACAGATCCTTCGACCCATGAGTTGCGCCGATCATATCCCTACCTACCAGGCCTATCTGTAACCCTCAATCAAATTAAATCCCATGTACTCATCCAGAAGTCTCTTAAAAGACCCCAATGAGTTCGTCTCCACCACCACCGACAGCAGCCAATTCCACTCACTCACCACCCTCTGAGTGAAAAGCTTACCCCTGACTGGGTAGTTTACCAGACACAGGAGTGCCATAACCCCTTATTTAGGAGGGAGTATGCGACCTATGTGTTTCAGCACTTTCAGGCATGGCCACTGGGTACATACCCAGAGATCGGTGTGGCAGCAAGATGATCAAGCCCTGATCGATTGATTGGCAATGGCCAAAAAGGGCGCGAAGCCAACGAAGTGTAAAAGGTGCTGCACACCAGAAAAATCTCTCATTCTCTCCCCAACGAATGAACCACAATAACAATGACCATCACTAGCAATGACCAACACAAGGAGAGCTACCACACAACTTTAGTAAGATCTTTGACAAGGTCCCTCATGGCAGACTGCACAAGGCAAAGTCACATGGGATCAGAAGAGAGCTGGCGAAGTGGGTACAGAACTGGCTCAGTCATAGAAGACAGAGGTAGTAGTGGAAGTGTGTGTTTCTGAATGGCGTTCCTCAGAGACCTTTGCTGTTTGTAATATATATAAATAATTTGGAGGAAAATGTAACTGTTTGATTAATAAGTTTGCAGATGATACAAAAGTTGGTGGATTTGCGGATAGCGATGAGGACCATCAGAGGATGCAGCAGGATAAATATCAGTTGGAAACTTAGGCATAGAGATGGCGGATGGAGTTTAATCCAGACAAAGGTAAGGTAATGAATTTTGGAAAGTCTAGTACACATAGGAAATACACAGTATGTGGCAGAACTCTTAAGAGCATTGATAGACAGAGGGATCTGGATATCTAGATACACAGGTCACTGAAAGTGGCAACACAGGTGGAGAAGGTAATCAAGAAGGCATACAGCATGCTTGCCTTCATCGGCCAGGGCATTGTGTTTAAAAATTAGCAAGTCATGCTGCAACTTTGTAGAACTTTAGTTAGGCTGCACTTGGAATATAGTGTTCAATTCTGCTCGCCACACTATCAGAAGGATGTGGAGGCTTTGGAGAGGGTACAGTAAAGATTTACCAGGATGTTGCCTGGTATGGAGGGCATTAGCTACGAGGAGAGATTGGAGAAATTTGGTTTGTCCTCACTAGAACGATGGAGGTTGAAAGGGGACCTGAAGGAAGTCTACAAGATTATGAGGAGCATGGACAGAGTGAATAGGCAGAAGCTTTTCCCCAGGGTGGAGGAGTCAATTACTAGGGCTCATAGGTTTAAAGGAGATGTAGAAGGCAAGATTTTTTTTTATATACAAAGGGTGGAAAGTGCTTGGAACTCGCTGCCAGGGGTGATAGTGGAAGCTGATACGATAGTGACTTTTAAAAGGGCATCTTGACAAGTACATGAATAGGATGGGAATGGAGGGATATGGTTTCCACAAGGATAGGGGTTTTAGTTGTTAGGGGGTTTTAGTTCAGTCGGGCAGCATGATCGGTGTAGGCTTGGAGGGCCGAAGGGCCTGTTCCTGTGCTGTAATTTTCTTTGTTCTTTGTTCACACCAAAGGAAGGAAGAAAGACCAGAGCCAGAGTATCAGACCAGACTACGAAGAGGACCGTAAAGACCAATACATGGATAAAGGCCAATATCTGCCTGGATACTTGCCAGTCACACAAAAGCTAAGTCAAGATCTTGTCTTGGACTTGAATGTCAGTATTCCATAAGATATCTTAGTATTGATTGGGTAGATGTTAATAATTGTGTGTGAATAAATACTGTACTAACAAGAAGTCCACTCACAATTATTTGTCCATCTTATAAGAGTTAAAACAGACTGTGCAGTAGGTGAATCATTCAGCCCATCAAGTCCACACCGACAACAATCCCACCGAGGCCCAATTCCCCCTAACCCCACATACTTACCCCACTGACCCTCTAACCTACATATGCCAGGACATAAAGGGGCAATTTAGCAAGGCCAATGCACCCAACCAGCATGTCTTTCGGACTGTGCGAGGAAACCAGACCACCCGGAGGAAACCCATACAGACACGGGGAGAACGTGCAAACTCCACACAGACCTTCACAGGTGACTGTCTGTGACAAGTTTGCACATTCTCCCAGTGTGTGCATGGGTTTCTATCAGGTGCTTCAGTTTCCCTCCACACTCCAAAGATGTGCAGGTTATGTGGATTGGTCATGCTAAATTGCTCCTTAGTGTCCCAGGATGTGTAGGTTAGAGAGATTAACAGGATAAATGCACGGTGTTACTGGGAAATAGGTGGGGATAGGCCTTGTAAGATGCTCTTTCGGACAGTAAGTGCAGACTCTGAGCCAAATGGTCTCCTGCATAGTAGGGATTCTATAGTTTTTGAGTGTTATTAGAGCTGCATTCATCCACTCCTGACTTGTGTCTTGTACATGATGTACAGGCTTTGGGTGGGGCAATGGTTAGATTCTCTCCTGTTGGAGATGGTCATTGACTGGCACTTGTGTAGTATGAATATTACATGCCATTTGTTAGAGCCTGAACGTTGTCCAAGACCTGCTGCATTTGGACATGGACTGCATCAGTATCTGAGGAGTTACAAAAGGTGCTAAACAATATGCATTCATCAGCGAATATTCTAATTTCTGACCCGATGATGGAAGGTGACTGATGAAGCGGCTGAAGATGGTTGGGGCCTAGAGCACTACCCTGAGGAAATCTTGCATTTATATCTTGGAACTGAGATGACTGACATCCAATAACCACCTCCAACTTTGTTTGTGCTAGGTATGACTCCAACCAGCAGAGTGTTTTGTCCCTGACTCCTATTATCTCTAGTTTTGCTAGGACTCTTTGATGCCACGCTTAGTCAAATACTGCCTTGATGTCAAGGGCAATCATACTCATCTCACCCCTGGCGTTTAGCTGTTCTGTCCATTTTTCAATCAAGGTGGTAATGAGATCAGAAGCGGAGAGGCTCTGGTGGAACTTAAACTGATGTCATGAACAGGTTATTGCTAAGCAAGTGCCACTTGATCGACAGTGATGGGCAATAATTGGCCAGGTTGGATTTGTCCTGCTTTTCTGTACCGGACATACCTGGGCAATTTTCCACATGCCAGTGCTTTAGCTGTATTGGGATAGCTTGGCTAAGGATGCAGTAGGCTCTGGATCACAAGATTTCAATATTATTGCCAGGATATTGTCAGCAGTGTTCAAAATTAAGATCAATTTTGTCAAGACAAATTGGGAATGAGTCAGTAACCAGAGATCAAATGTAAAAACACTATTAAAATACAAAGAATGATATATGTTTTTGTATCCACTGGTCAACTGCAAGTTGCTTTGTAATTTAGATACAAATATTGCATTCAGATGTAAATACATTAACATTCTGCTATTCGTGACTTCCTGGTTCACGTTCTCACTTGCTTGCACTTAGTATTTTGTTTACTGCATCGTCCATTGCATCAATGATGTTCACTTATCTCCCTCTCTTTTCTTTCCCTGGGGAGATGGCAACCATGACGGAGCAGAGACTGGAATCGTTTCAGCTGAAGAGCAGCCCGATTGAAGGAATTAACCCAGGAATGTCTGAACTGCTGAGTCCAGAGCTGCAACAATGGCTCTATTCAATTTTAAATCTTCACCAATGTACTGCTCAGAGACTCCCCTGTCTGTTGTATACAGGTACTGAGCCATAATTTACAATTTACTGTACAGCAGTGATTCCCAACCTTTAACATGTCACAACACACTTCTAAACTATAAAAAAATTGAGGCACACTTGCTTTTTGCGCTGAACTGCCTTTCAGCAAAAGGCTTTTTGGGGCGATTTTTAGCCCGTGTTCGTCATCAGATAGAATGGTGACACAGGCGGAAAATCCGAAGGAGAATCAGGAAAAGCGAGTTTGTATATTTCACTGTGCACATATGGATGCCAAAAACCTGATTTCCATCATAATAATGCTGAGTACTGATAGCTTCAGTTCCTCCTATCACTAAATTTGGGCTATTGACTTGAAAAAATGTATACAGTACAATATAAAGGGAACTTTGACACAGTTCACAAATAATTTATCCAGTACATACTTGATTTAATATTTTGAAATGGTTTTCAAAATAAGCGTTGACCATTTCTCTACACAGATGCTGCCTGATTATCAGTTTTTCTAACATGTTTTCTTCTTGTGTCAAATTTCAGTACTTTGCTTTTGTATTGCTATTTTGAGTACTATTGCCTCAGGTAGAGAAATGAAGCATGGGAAAAAAGCAGTATTATAATTTAAAAAGAGAAAGGTGAAGCGCAGGACAGAAGTCTCAGGAACCTATCGAAGCCTGAGGATTATCAGGTTGTGGAAGGTAAAATGCTCAGATTTTTTAAAAAATCATGCCTTCTTTGTAACAGCTTGTGAGAATGTTATCAGCTGCAGCCCTTCAAGGGAGCCTGCTTGCTTCAGACTAAGCCACATAACATTCTGCTTTTTTGACCTTCACCAGTGGGTGAACAAGATCAGATTTTTTCCAAAACAAAAACCAAAGGTGAGATATGGAGATAAGCCACGCAAATAAAGGATTAGCAGGAGTCAATTTTTCATTGAATGAGAAAGGGCAAAAAGTTAGGATTTAATTGGCAAATCTGTATATCAACGAAAGATGTGAAAAATCTCTTGTTCCTGATTTGCTGTAATTGACTATAACTGCTGCGTTATTTCTCTGTAATGTCAGAACTACTCCCAGCCATTTCAATGAAGGGAGGGGAGTTCTCCGTGTACAAGTAATTGAAGACCTTGCATTGAATGAACAGTGTCCAGCGCTGTTTGTATTGAGAGTCAAATAACTGTGCCCAAGGTTGCTGGTAACTAAGGATCTCTGACGAAGTCTTGGTGATGTCAACCACAGAATTGAAGGCAAAGGTTAGTTTTAATTACAAGAATTTGTAATCATTTTGAACTCTTTTTCACAGCACACTTGGAGGGTTTCTTCATGGCACACTGATGGGGAACCACTGCTTTAAAGTAACTGCCCAAACTAATATTGCCCTTGCATGGCTGCAAACTATATAATTCAGTTCCATTCAGAAGCATGGTTTTCATTTGCAATTTCATTACTGGCAAGATTTCATGGCAACCTTCACAAATTGAGGGACTTTTCTGCATTTAATGCCATCCTACAAATAAAAATGCACTCTTTTCAATAAAAATTAAGCTCAATATGACACAGTTATATGGTGTGCTGAACATCAACTTGCACCATCCTGAGTAAAAACATCACTATGTCTGATCCCACACTATGTTTAATTCCCCTCTGAGCAACACAATAGACAGACAAAGAGGTGCAGCAGTATTCAGAGAGAGCTTCATGGGAAAATAGGTATCCATTCTGTCTGTACAACATCTTGGTTCCCAAACATAAGGAAACACTGCATAGGTCTGAAAACAGTTTTTCTGCATCGTGGATGTGATGGAATTCTGGGCAGGTTAATTAATGTAGAAAGATAGAATGACTAATTACAAAATAAACCAGACATTAAATTCAAGGGTCAAAGAAGCTGGAATTTCTATTTACCTGAAACATTAGACACTAAGGAATTTGGACTGGTGGAAGGTCTGTTGAGGTAGAAGCAGCTATGAGATGAGCCTGCAGACTGCAAATTCACCTGAAATTTAGAAAAATAATTTAAATGTAAAATTTTGTTTTACACAAAAATAATGGCATTAAGTAATTTTAAATTACTTAATACTGTTCTTTCAATTTCTTCTCAGACTGAGCGTTTTGCTGGTTAGATTGTATGAATTGCCCATCCACATTTGCCCAAACAAGTGGGGCCTTCTTGAATTGCTGCAGTCCTTTTGATGGTGTTACATAAGGAATTGACAAGTTTGATGACATTTTAATTGTGCATTTGAATTACCTAAATAACATGCATGAAGGCATTCTTTAAATGTACATCATGAAAAATGTCAAAAAGTTGGTTAAATTGCCTTACATAGATCCCACAATTTCTGGAAACACAGGAACATAAGAACATGGGTAAGCCATTGAGATTGCTCCAATATTCAATACAATCACGGTTGATCATCCACTTTAGTGCCTTTTTGCTCACACTATCCCATATCCCTTTATAAAGAGCAAAGAAAAGTACAGCACAGGAACAGGCCCTTCGGCCCTCCAAGCTTGTGCCGATCATTACGCCCTAACTAAACTAAAAAAAAACCTTCTGCTCTTACTCGGTCTATATCCCTGTATTCCCTCCCTATTCATGTGCCCATCCAGATGCCTATTAAATTTGTTAATGTGCCTGCTTCCTCCACTCTTCTGGCAGCACATTCCAGGCACCCACCCCTCTGTATGAAAAGCTTCCCCCACACATCTCCCTTAAACTCTTTCCTTCTCACCTTGAATTTGTGCTCCCTTATAATTGACACTTCCATCCTTGGCAAAAGCCTCTTGCTATCCCTTACATATCTAAATACCATATGGCATTTATGTCACTGGTATTTAACTGTCAATCCTTGTTTTAAACATGCTCAATGACTGAGTTTGGACAATTCTCTGGGGCAGAGAATTCCAAAGATTCACAATAAGATTAAGAAGATAAGAAGATTCTCCTGATCTCAGACTTAAGTGGTAGCCCCAGCTCAAGACTCCCAGCCAAGGGAAACATCTTAGTAGCATCTACCCTGTCTGCTCCTTTAAATATTTTGTAGGTTTCAATGTGATTACCTCTCATTCTTCGAAACACTAGAGAATACAGGTCCAGCTTTTCCATCTCTCTTCATGGTACAGTGCCACCATCCTGGGAACAAGTCTGGTGAACTTTCATTGACTCCCTAAATGGTAATTATATCCTTTCTGGGACAAGTGGGCCAAACTGCACACGGTACTCCAGGTGGAGTCTAACTAAGCTTCTGTACAATTAAGTTACATTAAGTTCATCTTTCTCTACACCTAGCTATGGCTGTAACACTACATTCTGCACTCTTTCCTTTCCTTCTCTATGAACAGTATGCTTTGTCTGTATAGCGCGCAAGTAACAATACTTTTCACTGTATGCTAACACGTGACAATAATAACTCAAATCAAATTGAAGCAAGACTTCACTATCACAAGAGTAATTAAGTGCAATAATCGAGGCCAACATACCTTTAGCTTCCCTAATTGTTTTGTGAACTTGCATGTTAGCTTTCAGCAGCTGACGACGACACACAAGCCCCTTTGTACATCTACACTTACTAATCTCTCACTATTTAAGAATTATTCCGCACATCCATTCCTCCTACCACACTGGAGAACCTCATAGCTTTTCACATCATATTCCATCTGCCATTTTCTTGCCCACTCATTAAGTCTGCCCAACTCTTCTTCAAGCTGTTTTGCATCTTCCTCACAACACACATTCCCACCTAACTTTGGGTTATCTGCAAACTTGTAAATAATATCCTTCCTAAGATAAGGGGGGCATTTGGTTCTCAGATCCCAATCATTGATATATTTTGTGAACAGCTGGGGCCCAAGTTGTGATCCTTGTAGTACTAGCATTCTCCCTGCTACTGACGTCAGGTTAGCAGGTCTGTGGTTCCCAGTTTTCTCTCTCCTTGCTTCTTAAATAATAGGGTGACTTTTGCTATCTTCCAATCTGTAGGAGCCATTCTAAATTCTATAGAATTCTGGAAGACAATAACCAATGTATCCACAATCTCTATGGGGCAGCATGATGGCACAGTGGTTAGCACTGGTGCGTAAGAGCACCAGGGATCCAGGCTCAATTCCTGGCTTTGGTCACTGCCTGGGCCAAGTCTGCACATTCTCCTAGTGTCAGCATGGGTTTCCTCCAGGTGATCAGGTTTCCTCCCACAGACCGAAAGACATGATATTAGGTGCGTTGGCCATGCTAAATTCTCCCTGTGTACAGGAACAGGTGCTGGAGTGTGGCAACTAGGGGCTTTTCACAGCAATGTCATTGCAATGTTAATGTAAGCCTACTTGTGACACTAATAAATAAACTTCAAAAACTTTTCATCACTCTAGGATGTAGAATATCAGATCCCAGGGGACAATCTTACCAAAAACGTTCTAAGTGCCGAACAATTGTGAAAACAGAAGTGTTTCAGACCAGTGTTTTCGGTGAGAGAAAAAATATCAAATTTTATGATTTAGAAAAAAAGAGGCAAAGTGTGATTCTCACCCAGGCAATCCCCGATGCAGAGTGCTTAGCTCCCCACACACTGCCTCCCCTTAGGCATCTGTGGGCAGTTCCAGTGTGCAAGAGGCACTGTCCAAGAGGCACTGTCTCTCCACCTCCAATCAGCCAGGGGTTAGGAGGAGGGGAAGGAGGGGTGCTTCAATGTCTTCTAATCCTGCCAGCGAGGCCATCACGTCAGGTCCCCCCTTGATCCACGCCAGTGAGGGTTTTCACTTTCTGCTAGCTAAGCCGTTAAGGCAGGTGCGCCAGATGATTACATCCTGGGTTCACTAATAATATTTAAATTAGTGAATGAACATTAGAATCAGCCTTGCGTTCTTCTCAAGTGAGAGGCTGATTATGCCAGCAATTCAGTGCTGGTATCATCGTGAGAGTAGAGAAACCAGGTGCGAACCCAATTTTTCACCTCCCACACTGTCTTGCGGCTCACTATGCCAAGAAGATCACTCAAATCACCCACAGTCCCTTTAATTTCTCCAATACAACCTTCTTAATAATAGTGATTTTCTTCAATTCCTCATTCTCCTTAGTCCCATGGATCTCTAATTCAGGGAGTTTTTTGTATCTTCCACAGTGAAGACAGACATAAAGAAATAATTTAGCTTCTCTGCCATTTTGCTGTTTCCCATTATAAATTCTCCTGACTCTGCCTGTATTGGATCCATATTTATCTTAGTCAAAAGTTTTTTTAAAGAACATACTTATAGATTTTACAGCCTATTTTGTTACTTTACATTCATATTCTCTTCCCCCTATCTCTAACAGTCTGTTGGTCCTACTTTGCTGTATTCTAATAATCAGGTTTACTATCATTTCTGACAACTTTATAGGCCTTTTCTTTTTACCTTGTACAATCCTTAATTTTTTTGTTAGACAAGTTAACTGACATTTTTTGTGGGTTTTTGTGCCTTGAAAAAATGTATATTTGCTGTAAACAATGTAATAATTATTTAAAGGCTATCCATTGCCTATGTTCCATCTTTTAACATATTTTCCCAATCCACCTCAGCCAATTTGTCCCTCATACTTCCATTGTTTCCTTTGTTCAAATTTAAAACCCTAGTGCAGATTGAACCACCTCACTTTTAAATATAATCCCACACAATGGTTGCTCATCCCTAAGGATTACTTTAGAACAAGATTATTATTTAGTTAAACATAGTGCCATGGTTCATTCATGTTTTCATACATCTCCAGATAGATTGATAAATCTCCTCAGAACTAACTGATAAACAGTTGCGTTCGATGCTTCAAAAAGTACCATGACTAGTCAATACTCCACAATGCACAATAATTAAATGTTCATTGACAGCTTTTATCAAAGAACCACAGAATCCCTATCATGCAGAAAGAAACTATTCAGCCCACTGAGTTTGCATTCACTCTCCAAAAGAGCATCTTTTGCTTGTACCCTATCCCATAACCTTGTGCATTTAGCATGGCCAACCCACTTAACCTGCATATCTTTCCTCTGTTAAATACAAATTTCATGAGATGCGGGCTTCGCTGGCTAGGCCAGCATTCATTGTCCATCCCTAATTGCCCCTGAGTTACTGGTAGTGAGCTGCCTTCTTCAACCATAGCCATCCAAATAGTGTAGGCACACCCACAGGGCTGTTAAGGGGGAAGTTACAGGATTTTGACCATGTGCAAATCTGTGTAAAGCACAGGACATGATCATCAAGCTAGATTTGTATTGGATAAGAGCAAGTTTTGTGGCTTTCAGTGATGCATTAGATAGATCATTTTACTAATGCACCTAACTGAATTAAATTACAACCTGCAGTGTACAACACTGAATCAAAGCAGCAATGACTCATGATGAAATTCCATGCTCACTCTCCAAATTGTTGGTCAAAACAGCAACAAGAGGCAATGAAGATGATTTGGTCTATGTGATGCAAATTTGTAAAAGTTAAAGAAACATTAAATCAACAGCATAAAATTACAATAGATTTTCAAAAGCCATAGAGGTAGTTCTCCACTTTGAAGAGGTGTAGAATTCATGAGTATTCAGAGAAAACTGCTGGAAGAGTAGCTTTAATTGTAGTTTAAATAACATCAACACTTACATCTTCTGGTGTTTCAATCTCCTGTGGCTGCCCACATCCTTGTGGCTGTGTCCTCTCCAATCCAGATGCCTTTGCAAGTTTTGATTTCTGATTCTTCTGTTTAACTTTCTGTGCCCAAGATGTCAACCTTTAAAAAAATGATTATTATTTTGATGCTATTGGACACGCCCATGAAAATGAAGTTAAACTGTCTACAAATCTGGATCTCTGTTTTCTTCTACCTTACGATATGTTGGGTTGGATTTTCCTCTGTAATCTCATCAAGAATCAGTGAGGATCACAGCAAAGAATAAGGGAAAGTTTGGCTGGTGAAGCTTTCTGTTTTAAACACAGAAACCAAAAGCAACAAGAAGCAATTAAAAGGAATTGGTCATTCGGCCCTTCGAGCGTGTTCTGCCATTCAGTTTGATCACAGCTGATCATCAAATTCAATATCCTGATTCCCCCTCCCTCCATATCCCTTGATCCCCAAGGGCTATATCTAATTTCTTCTTGAAATCACACAACGTTTTAGCCTAACAACACTCTATGGTAGTGAATTCCACACACTCACCACCCTCTGGTGAAGAAATTTCTCCTCATCTCAGTTCTAAAAAATTTACCCCCTTATCCTCAAACAATGACCCCCAGTTCTGGAATCCATCATTTAGAACATTCTTTCTGAATCTATCCTGTCTAACACGATTAGAATTTTGTAAGTTTCAATGAAATCCCCTCTCACTCTTCTAAACTCCAGTGAACATAATCCTAACCAATTTAATCTCTCCTCGAATGACAGACATGCATCCGAGGAATCAGCCTGGTAAACCTTTGCTGCACTCCCTCTATAGCATGGACATCCTTACCCAGATAAAGACACCAAAACTGCACACAATAGTCCAGATTTGGCCTCACCAACACCAGATACAACTGCAGCAAAACAGCTGGAGATAATACATTCAGTTCTCTATACTCAAATCCTCTCACTATGAAAGCCATTTGCCTTCTTCACTGCCTGCTGTACCTGCAGGCTTACTTTCAGCGACTGATGCACGAGGATTCCAAGGTCTCGTTGAATATCCACCTCCCTCAATTTACACCGATTCAAGTAATAATCTGTCTTAATCCAAGAGCTTCAAGTTTTCAGGTGTCCAGATCACCAACAACTTGTCCTGGTCTCCCCATGCTGACACTATAGTTAAGAAAGCCCACCAACGTTTCTACTTTCTCAGAAGACTAAGGAAATTTGCATGTCAGCCACAACTGTCACCAACTTTTACGGATGCATCATAGAAAGCATTCTTTCTGGTTGTATCACAGCTTGGTTTGGCTCCAGCTCTGCCCAAGTCCGCAATAAACTACAAAAAGTCATGAATGTAGCCCAATCCACTATGCAAACCAGCCTCCCATCCACTGACTCTGTCTACACAAAGCAGCCAGCATAATTAAGGGTCCCACGCACCCCAGACATTCTCTCTTCCATCTTCTTGCATCAGGAAAAAGATACAAAAGTCTGAGATCACATACCAACCGACTCAACTACCGGAAATCGTCACTAGGACGCTTGCCAGTAGTTGTAGTTTTTTTTTCCCCTCAGGTTTATAAGCACCTACCTCCGTGTATCGGCCTCATTGTTCCTGAGGAGCAGTATCGAGAGGCAGCGATTTTTGGGCGTGAGAGGAGGCAGCAAAAAGGTACATTTTTCTGTTTATATTGTTTAACTTTTTATTTATAGTTTTAAAGTCGCGAGTTTCGGCAGTTTTTTTAAATTAGTTAGAAACCGGAAATCGTCACTAGGACGCTTGCTGGTAGTTGTAGTTTTTTTTTCCCTCGGGCCCCTAACCCTATAAATTAGTGTAGAGAGGATACCCGATCCTCTACACTGGTAGAGAATCCCACCCTCCCACCTCCTCTAACCTAATTATAAGTGTGGGGGAAGTTTTTTTTTATTTTATTTTTATTTTTCTGCTGGTAATTGCTTCAGGGATGGCAGTTCAGGCAGTAAGCTGCATCTCCTGTGGGATGTATGTGGTGAGGGAATCTAGTAGTGTTTCAGGTGATTTTACTTGTAGGAAGTGTGTTAGATTGCAGCTTCTGGAGGAGCGTGTAAAGGAGCTGGAGGTGGAATTAGAGGAACTCCGCATAATTCGGGAGGCGGAGGTGGAAATTGATAGGAGTTATAAGGAGATAGTCACTCCTAGAAATGAGTCTTGGGTCACTGCCAGGAAGAGGGGAAAGAAGCAAGCAGGGGGACAATCCCCTGGGGCTGTTCCCCTCCAAAATAGGTTTTTGGTCCTGAAGGCTACAGTTGAGGAGGAATCAACTGGGGATAGCCAAAGGGAGCAGGTCTCTGGGGGTGAGCCTAGTGTGAAAGCTCAGGTGGTTAGGGGCTGTAAAAGATTGGGCCTAGTGATTGGGGACTCCACAGTTAAGGGGACAGATAGGAGAGTTGGAAGTAAAGGTAGGGACTCAGGGCTGGTGTGTTGCCTACCAGGGGCTGGAGTCCGGGATGTATCAGAAAGGGTATTCAGGACTCTTAGGGGAGAGGGAGATCAACCCCAAGTTATAGTTCATGTGGGGACACATGACATAGGGAGGTTAAGGGAAGGGGATATTAAGCAGAGGTTTATGGAGTTGGGGTGGAAACTAAAGGCCAAGTCTGATAGAGTGGTTATCTCCGGACTCTTGCCTGTGCCACGGGATAGTTTAGAGAGGAATAGAGAGAGGGAAAGTTTGAACTCGTGGCTGAGGGGATGGTGCAGGAGGGAGGGGTTCAGGTACTTGAGCAATTGGGGCTCATTCTGGGGAAGGTGGGACCTCTATAAGAGGGATGGTCTACACCTGAATCAGAGGGGGACCAATATCCTGGGGGGTAAATTTGCTAAGGCTATGCAGGGAGGTTTAAACTGATTCGGAGGGGGGGTGGGATCCTGAGTAGAGGGGTTGAAAGTGAGGGGGGCATAGATGGGGACTGCAATGCACAGCATCGCAGGGGTGGGGTGGAGCAGGGTTTGAAATGCGTATACTTTAATGCGAGGAGTATTCGCAATAAAGTGGATGAACTTGCAGCGTGGATCAGTACCTGGGACTTCGATGTTGTGGCCATTTCAGAGACATGGATAGAGCAGGGGCAGGAATGGTTGCTGCAGGTCCCGGGGTTCAAATGTTTTAGTCGGAGTAGAGAAGGAGGTAGAAGGGGGGTAGGGGTAGCATTATTGGTCAGGGACTGTATCACAGTGTCAGAGAGGAAGTTTGATGAGGACTTGTCTGTTGAGGTAGTATGGGCGGAGATTAGAAATAGGAGTGGAGAGGTCACCCTGTTGGGAGTCTTTTATAGACCTCCTAAAAGTTCTAGAGAGGTTGAGGAAAGGATTGCAGAGACGATCCTGGTTAGGAGTGAAAGTAATAGGGTAATTGTTATGGGGGATTTTAACTTTACTAATATTGATTGGAATTGTTATAGCTCTAGCTCGTTAGAGGGGTCAGTTTTTGTACAAAGCGTGCAGGAAAGTTTTTTGACTCAGTATGTAGATACGCCAACTAGAGGTGAGGCTATATTGGATTTGGTGCTGGGAAATGAGCCAGACCAGGTGCTAGACTTGGAAGTTGGTGTGCATTTTGGTGATAGTGACCACAATTCGGTTACGTTCACCTTAGTGATGGAAAGGGATAGGCATGAACCTCGGGTCAGTAGTTTTAGCTGGGGGAAGGGTAATTATGAGGCTATTAGCAGAGAATTAGGAAGCATAGGTTGGACTAGGAGATTACAGGGACTGGGAACGTCCGAAATGTGGAGTTTTTTCAAGGAGCAGCTACTGCGAGTCCGTGATAGGTATGTCCCTGTCAGGCAAGGAGGAATTGGTAGGGCTAGGGAACCGTGGTGCACCAAAAAAGTAGTTTCGTTGGTTAAAAGGAAAAAGGAGGCTTACGTTCAGATGAGACGTGTGGGCTCGGGTAGTGCACTAGAAAACTTTAGATTGGCTAGGAGGGAGTTGAAGAGTGAGCTAAGAAGGGCTAAAAGAGGACATGAGAAGACTTTGGCTGATAGGGTTAAGGAGAATCCTAAGGCGTTCTATAGGTATGTCAAGAACAGAAGGTTGGTTAGGGCAAGATTAGGGCCAGTTATAGACAGCAGAGGGAAGTTATGTGTGGAACCGGAGGAGATTGGAGAGGCATTGAACCAATATTTCTCTTCGGTGTTCACGCAGGGGGACATGGATATAGCTGAGAAGGACACTGGGTTGCAGGGGAGTAGAATTGACAGTGTTACAGTTGATAAGGAGGATGTGCTGGATATTCTGGAGGGTCTGAAAATAGATAAGTCCCCTGGTCCGGATGGGATTTACCCCAGGATTCTCTGGGAGGCAAGAGAAGTGATTGCAGAGCCTCTGGCTCTGATCTTCAGGTCGTCGTTGGCCTCTGGTATAGTACCGGAAGATTGGAGGTTAGCGAATGTTGTCCCATTGTTTAAGAAGGGGAACAGAGACTTCCCCGGGAATTATAGACCAGTGAGTCTCACTTCTGTTGTGGGCAAGGTTTTAGAAAAAATTATTAGGGATAGGATTTATAGTTATTTGGAGAGTAATGAATTGATTGGAGATAGTCAGCATGGTTTTGTGGCAGGTAGGTCGTGCCTTACTAACCTTATTGAGTTTTTTGAGCAAGTGACCAAAGAGGTGGATGGGGGTAAGGCAGTGGACGTGGTGTAAATGGATTTTAGTAAGGCGTTTGATAAGGTTCACCATGGTAGGCTTCTGCAGAAAATGCAGATGTATGGGATTGGGGGTGATCTAGGGAATTGGATCAGGAATTGGCTAGCGGATAGGAGACAGAGGGTGGTGGTTGATGGTAAATATTTGTCATGGAGTTCGGTTACGAGTGGTGTGCCTCAGGGATCTGTTTTGGGGCCACTGCTGTTTGTAATTTTTATTAATGATCTGGATGAGGGTATAGTTGGGTGGATTAGTAAATTTGCTGATGACACCAAAGTCGGAGGTGTGGTAGATTGTGAGGAAGGGTGTCATAGTTTGCAGGGAGATGGAGTTTAATGCGGAGAAGTGTGAGGTAATTCACTTTGGTAGGAATAACAGATGTGTCGAGTATAGGGCTAACGGGAGGACTTTGAATAGTGTGGATGAGCAGAGGGATCTAGGTGTATGTGTACATAGATCGCTGAAAGTTGGGAATCAAGTAGATAAGGTTGTTAAGAAGGCATACGGTGTCTTGGCGTTTATTGGTAGGGGGATTGAATTTAGGAGTCGCAGCGTTATGTTGCAACTGTACACAACTCTGGTGCGGCTGCACTTGGAGTACTGTGTGCAGTTCTGGTCCCCACATTACAGGAAGGATGTGGAGGCTTTGGAGAGAGTGCAGAGGAGGTTTACCAGGATGTTGCCTGGTATGGAGGGGAGGTCCTATGAGGAGAGGCTGAGGGATTTGGGGTTGTTTTCGCTGGAAAGAAGGCGGCTAAGAGGGGATCTTATTGAAACATATAAGATGATTAGAGGTTTAGATAGGGTGGATAGTGATAGCCTTTTTCCTCGGATGGAGAAATCTAGCACGAGGGGGCATGGCTTTAAATTAAGGGGGGGTAGTTATAGGACGGATGTCAGGGGTAGGTTCTTTACCCAGAGGGTGGTGAGGGATTGGAATGCCCTGCCTGCTGCAGTTGTAAATGCGCCTAGTTTGGGGGCGTTTAAGAGATCCGTGGATAGGTTTATGGACGAAAAGGGATTGGTTTAGGTTAGTGGGTCATTGTTTTGTAACTGGTCGGCGCAACATCGTGGGCCGAAGGGCCTGTTCTGCGCTGTAATGTTCTATGTTCTATGTTCAAGAACAGCTTCTTCCCTGCTGCTGTCAGACTTTTGAACTCGCATTAAGTTGATTTTTCTCTACACCCTGGCTATGACTGTAACACTACATTCTGCATTCTCTCGTTTCCTTATGTTTTGTCTGTATCGCACGCAAGAAACAATACTGTTCAGTGTATGTTAATATATGCGTCAAAAATAAATCTAATCAAACCAGTCTTTCTATAATCGCTACCAAAGTGGATAACCTCACACTTATCCACATTATTCTGCATCTGACGTGCAGAATACCAGACTGAAATACTCTTATCCTGCAGTTGATTTTTGTCTACACCCTGGCTATGACTGTAACACTACATTCTGCATTCTCTCGTTTCCTTCTCAATGAATGGGATCTTAGCACCTATTTTGCCTTCAAATTAATTAATAACCATCATTCTCTTCTCCAGCAGTGTTGAGACAACTGTGTGCCTCTTCAGCACTTCTGGAGCCCAGATTGAATTAAGATTAATCAAATATGCATGGTGGCGTTCCAGTGTGATTCATTGCCATTGTCCAGTTATAAAGTCCCATTGGTTTTACAGCAAGATTGCCAATGAAGATGAGAATCGTTGAAAACACCATTAAAGGGGTTGAACTGGGGGAAGATTGAACCAGTAGTTTCATTGAAGGCCATGGCCAAGATTGGGGTTTTGCAGTGCTGAAAATAAAATGGTGACTGATGAGCTGGTGTACTGTCTGCTTCCTCCATTCGGGAATGTCAGAGCTGTTGCTTTTCAGCACTTACCACCACCTTCTCCATGGTGGTTCCACAAAGCAGCAGGCATAAGAGAAATCCATTAGGCACATGTGTCTGCCCCCATCGTTCTTTACATACAGCAGGCAGGCATGGAAGGAAAGATTTGTATTAATCCAATACCAGAATTGGAGTGTTCAGTCTGTGAGGCAACAACAACTATATTTATAAAGCATCAAAGAGTGGATTAAAGGAGAAAGGTGAGGTATAGAGTTGGAGGAGAAATTCCAGAGTTTGAAGGCAAAGCTGCAAATCGTAGATCGATTAAAATCAAGAGGATGGAATTATAGGAGTGCACATATCCTGGAGGATTGTAGATCTGGAGAAGATTACAAAGTCAGGGAAGGGCAAGGCATGGAGGTTCACCACGCAGATACCGGAGATGAGGGGGTGAGCTTATGAGGAGAGATTAAATAGACTGGGCCTGTACTCGTTGGAGTTTAGAAGGTTGAGGGGAGATCTTATAGAGGCTTACAAGATAGTGAAGGGGCTAGATAGAGTAGAGGTAGAGAGGTTCGTTCCGCTTAGAAAGGAAAACAGAACTAGAGGGCACAGCCTCAAAATAGTTGGGGGGGGTGCCATTTAGAACGGAGTTGAGGAGGAACTTCTTCACTCAAAAGGTGGTGAATCTCTGGAATTCTCTGCCCATTGAAGTGTGGAGGCTACCTCCTTGAATATATTTAAGCCACGGGTAGATAGATTTCTGATAGACAAGGGAATTAAGGGTTATGGGGAGGAAGCGGGAAAGTGGAACTGATCCACTGCAGATCAGCCATGATCTTATTGAATGGCGGAGCAGGCCCAAAGGGCTAGATGGTCTACTCCTGCTCCTATTTCTTATGTTCTTATGTAAACCAGAATCAAGAATTTTAAAGATGGATAGAAAGCTGGTTAGCAGATTGGAAGCAACAAGTTGGCATAAATGGGTCATTTTCTGATTGGCAGTTAGTGACTAGTGGGGTTCTGCTGGGATCTGTACTAGGTCCCCAACAGTTCATCTTATATATTACTGATTTGGAAGAGGGAACTGAATGTATTATCTCCAAATTTGCAGATGATACAAAGTTGGGTGGAAGGGTGAGTTGTGAAGAGAGATGCTTTTGCGTGATTTGGACAGGCTGTGTGTGAGATCATCTGCATGGCAGATGCAGAATAATGTGGATAAATGTGAGGTCATCCACTTTGGTAGCGATTATAGAAAGACTGGTTTGATTTGATTTATTTTTGACACATATTAACATACAGTGAAAAATATTGTTTCTTGCGTTGCATGCTCCTACAGCATGTGGGAAGTTGTGCAGATGCAAAATGCCCTCGATGATTACATGGAGATGGAGTTTAATGCGGAAAAGTGTGAGGTAATTCACTTTGGCAGGAATAACAGATGTGTAGAGTATAGGGCTAACAGTAGGACTCTGAATAGTGTGGATGAACAGAGGGATCTAGGTGTATGTGTACATAGATCCCTGAAAGTTGAGAATCAAGTAGATAAGGTTAGGAAGGCATACAGTGTCTTGGCGTTTGTTGGTAGGGGGATTGAATTTAGGAGCTGCAACGTCATGTTGCAACTGTACAAAACTCTGGTGCATCCGCACTTGGAGTATTGTGTGCAGTTCTGGTCCCCACATTATAGGAAGGATGTGGAGGCATTGGAGAGGGTGCAGAGGAGGTTTACCAGGATGTTGCCTGGTATAGAGGGAAGGTCCTATGAGGAGAGACTGAAGGAATTGAGGTTGTTTTCGTTAGGAAGAAGGCAGCTAAGAGGGGACCTTATTGAAACATACAAGATGATTAGAGGTTTAGATAGGGTGGACAGTGATAGCCTTTTTCCTCGGATGGAGAAAGCTAGCACAAGGGGGCATAGCTTTAAATTAAGGGGTGGTAGTTATAGGACGGATGTCAGAGGTAGGTTCTTTACCCAGAGGGTGGTGAGGGATTGGAATGCCCTGCCTGCTGCAGTTGTAGATGCGCCTAGTTTGGGGGCATTTAAGAGATCCGTGGATAGGTTTATGGATGGAAAGGGATTGGTTTAGGTTAGAGGGTCATTGCTTTTTCAATTGGTCGGCGCAACATCGTGGGCCGAAGGGCCTGTTCTGCGCTGTAATGTTCTATGTTCTAACCTTGAATGTGGATTTTTGGTGAAGACATCTAAGAGAAAGCCTTGTGGGGGAGGAGATTCCAAAAGTGTATTAGAGTTCCAGTGAGATCAGTTGACTCAGTATTTGAGAAATCTATAGAGATTTGTTTGGATGGCATCTGTCACTTGCCTTCTGAATGTGGTGTGTCTGATCACATTTTACCACTCAGCTTACATGGAATGTGTACTTATTGAGAATATTAGCAAACAAGATATATTTTGTAACTTATGCAATCCTTACAAATATGTATATATCTGTAAAGGTATAGAGAGGTTGAAATAATGTATTAACAGTTGATTTTTTTCTTGTTTAATAAATGTTCTGTTCTTTATTAAAAGTTAAATTTGGCATCCTGTGACTTTCTAAACAAAAAGTAAAAGTTAAGATCTATCAAGCTAGGTTCCACCTTGGGATATGACTTGTCTGGTAGTATCAGCTGGGATCGTAACTATAGATAGAATCAGTTTCCTGTGGTGAAAGGGTTGAGAAACCCAGATTTAACATGACTAGCAAAAGAACCAGATGTAAAATTAGGGAAAACTGTTTTTTTCTAAAAAAAAATGCACTGCCTGGGCAGAGTGTTGTGGCAGATTCAAACATCTTTTAAAATAAAACTGGATAAGCAACTGAAGGTAAGAAATTTAAGGATGACAGGGAAAGGGTTTGGGAGTGGAACTTGCCAAGTAATTCTTGCAAAGAGACAGCGTGGACTCAATAAGCTGAGCAGCCTCTTCTGTGCCATAACCATTCTAAGCAACATAGAATCCCATGAGGGGCGAGTGCACCAGCCTAACCCCTGCTATTCAACCTTTTGCCTGATGCTGCCAAGTTCCACACTGGGATCGAGGCCTCAAAAAAGACTTTTAAAGCTATTAGTTGTGATTCATTTGGATTTGGTTAAAAATAAACTCTCCACATTGTTACTGCCATCTTCCAAAATACAGATCCCATCATCAACTTCTAATTGGACAAACTGAAAGTTGTCGTGAGAGACAAATATTAATTTTAAAAACATTTCATTTAAAACTTTGTACATACCCATTAGCCTTATTCTGCATTCCATGCAGACCATCAGTCAGAGCTTTAATTTCCAAATTAGATTTATTGCTGCTTGCTTCCTGATTAGTCCTCATGTCTTGAATTGGTTTGTTTGGAAATTTAAGTGCAACAGAGTGTTCATCACCAGTGGCAAAAACAAATGATGCTTGTCCATTTTCTTTCAGGTGAGGAAAACCAGATCGTTTACGCTCAACAGGGACCGAATAATTTTCCTTCATATTCTGTGTACTGTTAGTAACATTTAATCTGGCCTTATTTGCAGTAACAAAACTGGATTGTGCAGAGGCTAAAAATGTTCCATATCCACTGGTCAGTAGTGTGTTGTCCTGAAGTTCTTTCTGTTCACGATTACACTCACTGGTAGCCATTACCTGTTCCTCTATTTCACTGCAATCAGACTGAACATCAGATTCTATTTTACATCCCTGTTCCTCCAAGTGATGACCATTATGAAATCCAGATGCAATTGAGTCACTTGCGAGTTCTGAAAAGGATGGCAATCTGGCTGTACAGTGTGCGAGACCAATGTCATTTTGTAACTGAATTAGTGCTTTGATTTCATCCTGGATAAGCTGGAAATAAAAGTATGTAAAAAAGAGTGAGTTGGCTCCTACATTGATAATACCATTTTACTATAGATCACAGTATTTCACAATGCAGTTTTCCCCTACCTATTGTGCCAGGCTGCAAGAATGTAAGTGCACAAATTATATTTTGGCATAGAGAGACATGAAAGTGGCTCTACTGAAAAACTGATTCTCAATTTTTTGGAGTTTTGGGGAGAAGAGTTCCAAAGTAATTTGTACTCTCAAGAAAAGTCAGCATATTAAAATTACATGTATATTTATCACATTCAACCATTTTTAAAATGTCTGTCTCTATTCCTCCCTCCTTATCATGCTCTAACACACTTGTACTTCTACTTCAGCAGAACACCCTATTGCACTATGGCAATGTTTTCAGTTTGTACACAACCCATCATTATTAGGTAATTTGTTATCACTTGGGTACAAGCATTTTCACTATCTCTGGGAATGTGAGATACAGAACTTTGTTTTGTGATTTTGGAAAGTAAACTGCTCAACATTTGGCAAATGTAGAAACATGTAGCAATGTTGTGAATACTGTACCATGTGATAGCAAAATCAAGACCAAATAAGTGCCATAAGTTTTTTTTAATTATGTAAAATTACTTTGGCAGCCTTCAATGTTTTTAAGAGAGCACCAATTCACACCATAAAGCTGCCCTATGATCTGCACCAAATTATTAATCACAATCAGGAAAACCACAAGATATGGCAAGAAAGAGGAAGTGAAAGTGCTTCTGTGGGTTTTCTCCAGGTGCTCCGGTTTCCTCCCACACCCCAAAGATGTGCTATTAGGCTGATTGGTGTAACAAATTGTCCCTAAATTAGTCTTCCCTCAACGTGGAATGCCTTAAGCATAGACAAGGGTCATGGGTGGAGGGGGGACTCAATGTTAAAATGGCGGCGTGGGCTCGTTGGGCCAAAGGGCCTGTTTCCCAGGCTGTTTTGTTCTTTTGAAAATGTAACTAGTCCGAGGGAAAATGCTCAGGCTAAGGAACAGGTAAGATTTTCTCTGCATCCAGCCTAGCTATAAAGAGCTAGAAGTGCTTGACATAAACAATGGATGCCCAACGTGGAAGAGTCAGTGTTAGCCATTACTGACTCTTCATCTTAATGGGCTCAATATAGTCACAACAAACATATTCTTTTACCCGTGAAAGCAACAATATTATTTAGTATGATTTACTCACTTGGATCTGACATTGGTATTGGTCCTGCTGAGACAAGATTTGGTCCTGGTATTGTTTTTCCACTAATTTAAAGAGCTGCAGCCATCTTGCCTAACAAACCACAGGAAAAAAAATATACAATGTTATCTGTTTAATGATAAGAATGCATCAAATTTTCATTCACCAATAAATTCTCCCTCCCACATCTCTCTAACTCACAATTCTAGAAATGATTTTCGTTAGAATAGGTACTGAAAAGTCAATGATATGAATGCTATCTTGTCATTGATTAAATGGGAGCTTTCTCAGCATGAGAGTTTGAAGATTATGAGTCCAAAGACTATGAGTTCAAGTCACACTCCGGGATTTCAGTATTTAATGCGGATAGCAATTTCAATATACTGAGGGACTGATGCAATATCAATGGCACTGACATTTGGATGAAACATTAAAACACATCCTCACCCCCTCAGTTGTTATTTGTGAGATCTTGCTGTGTGACTGCCACATTTACCTACATAACAATAATTCAAAAGTAATTTGCAATTGTGAAGCACCTCGGGACATTCCAAAGATATAAAAGCCATAGAGGAAATCAAGTTCTTCCTTTTTAACTGGACTATACAAAAGGTAAATTCTTACAAGGACAGCAGACAACAAGTGTCAGTTATTTTAATTTCAAAACAAAAGTGTTTCAGTTATATTAAGAGTTAAAAAGACAAACTAGAAGTCACTTGGAGATTGTGCAGATGATGTCAAGTATTGAAAAAAATGATGTGTCAAGGTTATTTCGAAGAACAGCTAAATCAACAGACCAAAAATCAAGCTGCAACCTGGCTGGTCTGAATTGATGAATCCACACATTTGTACATTCATTCATATTAGCATAGCATCTTAAACAATAGTACTATTTAATTTCCAAAATGGAACCTGATAACTAACCTCACAGCTCTTCAGAATCTCAGGATCTGCCCCGCTGGTATTTTGAATCTCTTGCATTAGAGTGCCCAAGGTTTCAAGCGCACTTGGATTAATCAATGGTAAATTTTTCCTCAAATTTTCGTGAAAGGGATACCTGATCAGAGAGAGAGGCCTGATGTTACAAGTGTTATATACAAAAAAAACCTAAAGTTTACTCACTGAGCAGTGTTTCTGATACTCAGAATGGACTGCAGCTGTTTGAGAAAACAGCTCACCACCACCTTCTCAAGGGCATTTAGGGATGGACAATAAATGCTGGCATAGCCAGCAATGCTCACATCCTGTAAAATAATTTTAGAAATGTTAAAACTGGAGTCATAGAATCTACAGTGTAGAAGGAAGCCATTCGGCCCATAGAGCCTGCACCAACAACAATCCCACGCAGGTCCCATCCCCACAACCACACATATTTATCCACCTAATCCTCGTGGCACTAAGGGGCAACTTATCGTGGCCAATCAACCTAACTTGCACATCTTCGGATCGTGGTAGGGAACTGGAACACCCAGAGGAAACCCATGCAGACATGGGGAGAATGTACAAGCTCCACACAGACAGCGACCTGAGACCGGAACTGAACGTGGGTCCCTGGCGCTATGAGACAGTAGTGTGAACTACTGTGCCACCATGCCACCCCCAGTACAGTAAGAAGTTTCACAACACCAGGTTAAAATCCAACAGTTTATTTGGTAGCACAAGCCACTAGCTTTCGGAGCGCTGCCCCTTCATCAGGTGAGTGGGAGTTCTATTTACAAACAGGGCATATAAAGACGCAAATTCAATTTACAAAATAATGGTTGGAATGCAAGTCTTTACAGGTAATCAAGTCTTAATGGTACAGACAATGTGAATGGAGAATGGTTTAAGCACAGGCTAAAGAGATGTATACTGTCTCCAGCCAGCCAGTAAGTGAGATTTTACAAGCCCAGGCAAGTCATGGGGGTTACAGATAGTGTGACATGAACCCAAGATCCCGGCTGAGGCCGTCCTCATGTGTGCCGAACTTAAATCAGTCTCTGCTCAGCGACTCTGCATTGTCGTGTGTCATGAAGGCCGCCTTGGTGAACGCTTATCCGAAGATCAGAGGCCGAATGCCTGTGACCGCTACAGTGTTCCCAACAGGTTTAGGGAGGGAATTCCAGAGATTAGGATCCAGGCAACTGAAAGCACAGTAGCCAGATGGGGACATAGAGGTCAAAATTGGAGGAACTCAGGCTTCTCAGAGAACTGTACAAACTTTCAAAAGGAGAAGCATTGCTGCAACAGCCTCAGTACTCAACGCCAACAACCGCCAACAGTATTCATCCACTTCATCCTGGACCACAATTTCTTCATCTTCAACAACCATTTCTTCATCCAGACACACGGAACAGCCATGGGGATCAAATTCACACCTCAATATGCCAATATCTTCATGCACAGGTTCGAGAAAGACCTCTTCGCCACACAGGACCTTCAACCGATGCTATACACTAGATACATCAATGACATTTTCTTCCTTTGGACTCATGGCAAACAATCACTGAAACAACTATATGATGACATCAACAAGTTCCATCCCACCATCAGGCTCACCACGGACTATTCTCCGGAATCAGCTGCATTCTTGGACACACACTTGAGGTTGTTTTCATTAGAGAGAAGGTTAAGAGGTGACCTAATTGAGGCATACAAGATGATCAGAGGATTAGATAGGGTGGGTAGTGAGAACCTCTTTCCTCGGATGGTGATGGCTAACATGAGGGGACATAGCTTTAAACTGAGGGGTGATAATTATAGGACGGATGTCAGAGGTAGGTTCTTTACTCAGAGAGTAGTAAGGGTGTGGAATGCCCTGCCTGCAGCAGTTGTGGACTCGCCAACTTTAAGGGCATTCAAACGGTCATTGGATAGGCATATGGATAATATTGGAATAGTTTAGGTTAGAGGGTCATTAGATTGGTTCCACTGGTCGGCGCAACATCGAGGGCCGAATGGCCTGTACTGCGCTGTAATGTTCTATGTTCTACATCTCCAGCAAGGACGGTCTCCTCAGCACTCCATTGTACCCCAAGCCCACAAGTAACCTCACAGTGCTCCACTTCTCCAGCTTCCACCCTAAACATGTTAAAGAAGCCATCCCCTATGGACAAGCCCTTTGAATACACAGGATCTGCTCAGATGAGGAGGATCGCAACAGACATCTCCAGATGCTGAAAGATGCCCTAATAACAGCAGGATATGGTGCTCGACTCATCGATCGACAGTTCCAACGCACCACAGTGGAAAACCACACCAAACTCCTCATAAGACAAATATGGGACTCAAGGGACAGAGTATTCTTCGTCATCAAGTACTTCCCAGGAGTGGAGTGGCCACAACATCGTCTCTGGGGCCTTCAACATGTCACTGATGAAGACGAACATGTCACCAAGGCCATCTCCACACCCTCACTTCTTGCCTTCAAACAACCACATAACCTCAAACAGGCCACTATCCGCAGCAAATTACCCAGCCTTCAGGAGAACACAAGATGCCATCATCTCAAGCGAGAACACCATCCACCTGGTACACTGTACATACACTTGCAATTTGGCCAACATTGTCTACCTGATACACGCTGCAGGAAAGGATGTCCCGAGGCATGGTACATTGGGGAGATGGTACAACAACGGATGAATGAACACCACTCGACAATCACCAGGCAAGAGTGAACTCTTTCTGTTGGGGAACACTTCAGTGGTCGCGGGCATTCAGCCTCTGATTTTCAGGTAAGTGTTCTCCAAGGCAGTCTTCACAGCACACGACAACGCAGAGTTGCTGAGCAGAGACTGACAGTCAAGTTCCAGCCTCAACCGGGTTCATGTCACACTGTCTGTAACCCTCATGACTTGCCTGCGCTTGCAAAATCTCACTAACTGTCCCGGATGGAGACAATACACATCTATTTAATCTGTGCTTAACCCTCTCTCCACTCAGATTGTCTATACCTTTAAGACTTGATTACCTGTAAAGATTCACATTCCAACCATTATTTTGTAAATTGAGTTTGTGTCTTTACATGCCCTGTTTGTGAATAGAACTCCCACTCACCTGATGAAGGGGCAGCGTTCCAAATGCTAGTGGCTTATGCTACCAAATAAAGCAGTTGGACTTTAACCTGGTGAAGTTATGAAACTTCTTACTGTGTTTACCCCAGTCCAACGCTGGCATCTCCACATCGTGACCCCAGTATACCTAGAACATTCCCAAAGGGCAACAACAATGAATCTTTTCAACAATGAATTTTTCACTCCATCCTTAAAGTCACAAAACCAGTGCTCAAAATGGATCGGGTGACCCCGAATCCATTCCTTGCTTACTTCAAAAACAAACTACAAAATTCAACTGAATCCAATTTATGGTCCAAGACCCCGGAAGTAGTTGCGAGGGCACTCGGGTCGCGTTTTTTTTTCACCTTTAAAAGTTTACTCACCTCGGGGGTCCAGCCTCATTGTTCCGTGGGAGCATTGAAGAGAGGCTGCGATTTGAGAGTGGAGAGCTGTGGGTGAGTAAAAGCGACTTTTTCTTTTAGAAACTAACTTTATTTTTTAGTGGGTTTTTTTTTTGATTGTTTTTTTTTAAGTTTGACCCCGGTTTGACCCCGGAAGTAGTTGCGAGGGCACTCGGGTCGCGTTTTTTTTACCCGACTATAAATTAGACCGGAGGGGTTTCCCGATACTCTACACGGGTAGAGTATCCCAGCCCTCCCCCCTCCCCTAACCTAAAAAAAAGAGAGAGAGAGAGAGGGGCTCTGTCTGAGAGCTGGTAAGACTGCTTTTGTATTTGTGTGTGCTGTAAGTGCTTTGGCTCACAGGGCCAAAGAGATAAGGTAAGTTGTAAGTTTTTTTTTCCTTTTTTCCTTTGGGTTGCTATAAGGGGTAAATATGAGTGTGAGACCTGTATGTTGTTGCCAATGCAACATGTGGGAGGTCTTGGAGGCTCCTGGCCTGCCAGACATCCACACCTGTGCTCGGTGTGTGGAGTTGCAGGCCCTACGAAACCAGGTTAAGGAGCTGCAAATGCAGCTCGAGGACCTTCGGCTAGTTAGGGAGAGTGAGGACGTTATAGAAAGGAGCTACCAGCAGGTAGTCACACCAGGGCAACGGCATGAGGGCACTTGGGTTACCATTAGGAAGGGGAAAACACGGGTGATGGGGAGCACTCCGGTGGATGTCCCCCTTCAAAATAAGTACTCCGGCCTGAGTACTACTGGGGGGGACAGCTCATCTGAGGGAGGAAGCGATGGCCAGCTCTCTGGAGCTGAGCCAGTGAGCCAAAAAATCAAAAAGGGAAGCAGAAAGGTAGTATTAATAGGGGACTCCACAGTGAGGGGCGCAGACAGGCGTTTTTGTGGACGTAGAAGGGAGTCGCGGATGGTGGTTTGTCTCCCTGGGGCTGGGATCCAGGATGTCTCTGGGCGGGTCCCAGACATCCTGAAAGGGGAGGGTGAGGAACCGGAGGTAGTAGTACATATAGGTACTACTGATGTAGGTAAGAAGAGGGAGGCACTTGTGAAAAAGGACTATAGGGAACTGGGTAGGCAGCTGAGGAAGAGAAAAGCGAAGGTAGTAATCTCAGGATTGCTGCCTGTGCCAAGGGAGAATGAGGGAAGAAATGAAATGAGGTGGAGGGTGAATGCGTGGCTGAGGGACTGGTGTAGAGGGCAGGGATTTCGGTTCCTAGATCACTGGGACCTCTTTAGGGGTAGGTGGGACCTCTATAGTAGGGACGGGTGGCACTTAAATACCAGGGGGACTAGTATCTTGGCGGGAAGACTGGCTAAGGCTACCGGGGGGACTTTAAACTAGAAAGGATGGGGGGAGGGAACTGTGTTGGGGAAACTGGGACGGAGGAGGTTCGCTCCCAGGTAGGGGAGGACCGCAGGCAGTATGCGAGGGAGGTTAGACAGGTGGTGGAGATGGGAAATGCCCAGACTGAGGGGCTGAAGTGTATATATTTTAATGCAAGGAGTATAGTGAATAAGGTAGATGAGCTTAGGGCGTGGATAGCTGTTTGGGATTGTGATGTGGTGGCCATTACGGAGACTTGGATGTCTCAGGGACAGGACTGGGTACTTCAGGTGCCAGGCTTCAGGTGCTTCAGGAAGGACAGGGAGGGTGGCAGAAGGGGTGGTGGCGTGGCACTGTTGATCAGGGATAGTGTCATGGCTACAGAGAAAGAGGATGTCGTGGAGGGATTGTCTACAGAATCTCTGTGGGTGGAAGTTAGGAACAGCAAAGGGTCAAAAACTTTGCTGGGTGTAATCTATAGGCCGCCCAATAGTGACAGGGAAGTTGAAGTGCAAATAGGGAAACAGATTCTGGAGAGATGTTTTAATAACAGAGTTGTCGTGATGGGAGACTTCAATTTCCCAAACATCGACTGGAATATCCCTAGGGTAAGGGGTATAGATGGGGAGGAGTTTGTTAGGTGTGTTCAGGAGGGTTTCCTGACGCAGTATGTGGACAAGCCTACGAGGGGAGAGGCTGTACTTGACCTGGTACTGGCGAATGAACCAGGGCAGGTGATGGATCTTTCGGTAGGAGAGCATCTTGGATATGGTGACCATAATTCTATCTCCTTCACAATTGCGTTGGAACGAGATAGGATCAGGCAGGCTAGGAAGGTGTTTGTCTGGGGTAAGGGGAGATACGAAGAAGTCAGGAAGTTACTTGGACAAATAAACTGGAAGGAGGCGTTCTTAGGGAAAAGTACCGAAGGAAGGTGGCAGATATTCAAGGAATATGTGTCTGGAGCTCTGAATGACAACGTTCCGATGAGACGAGGGGGTTTTGGTGGGTTGAGGGAACCGTGATGCACAAAGGATGTGTTGAACCTAGTCAGGAAGAAAAGGAAGGTGTACAAGAGGTTCAGGGAATTAGGAGATGTTAAAGATCTTGAGGAGTATAAGGACTGTAGGAGGGAACTTAAAAGGGAAATTAGGAGAGCCAGAAGGGGTCATGAGAAGACCTTGGCGAGTAAGATTAAGGAGAATCCCAAGGCCTTCTATAAATATGTGAAAGGTAAAAGGATAAGAAGAGAAGGGATAGGACCGATAAAAGGTGAGGGGGGAAAGGTTTGTGTGGAACCAGAAGAAATGGCGGAGGTGCTTAACGAGTACTTCGCCTCAGTATTCACGGTGGAAGCCGATCTGGGAGATTTTGTTATGGATTTGCAGCAGATGGAAAGGATCGAGTACGTGAATATTAAGGAGGAGGATGTGTTGGAACTTTTGAATTCTATCAAGGTAGATAAGTCGCCGGGACCAGATGGGATGTACCCCAGGATACTGTGGGAGGCGAGGGAAGAGATTGCAGAGCCCCTGGCGATGATCTTTGCGTCGTCAATGGAGACGGGAGAGGTTCCAGAGGATTGGAGGATTGCGGATGTAGTTCCTATTTTTAAGAAAGGGAACAGAGATAGCCCGGGAAATTACCGACCGGTGAGTCTGACCTCAGTGGTTGGTAAGCTGATGGAGAGGCTTCTGAGGGACAAGATTTACGAACATTTGGAGAGGTTTGACATGATCAGGAATAGTCAGCATGGATTTGTCAAGGGCAGGTCGTGCCTTACAAGCCTAGTTGAGTTCTTCGATAATGTGACTGAACACATTGACGAAGGAAGTGCCGTGGACGTAGTGTACATGGACTTCAGCAAGGCGTTTGATAAGGTCCCCCATGCAAGACTTCTTGAGAAGGTGAGAGGGCATGGGATCCAAGGGCCTTTGGCCTTGTGGATCCAGAACTGGCTTGCCTGCAGAAGGCAGAGAGTGGTTGTGGATGGGGCTTTTTCTGAATGGAGGTCAGTCACCAGCGGAGTGCCTCAAGGATCTGTTCTGGGACCCTTGTTGTTTGTCATTTTCATAAATGACCTGGATGAGGAAGTGGAGGGATGGGTAAGTAAGTTCGCTGATGACACGAAGGTCGGTGGTGTTGTGGATGATCTGGAAGGATGGCAAAAGTTGCAGCAGGACATAGATAGGATGCGGGACTGGGCGGAGAAGTGGCAGATGGACTTCAACGCGAATAAATGTGTAGTCGTCCATTTTGGCAGAACCAACGGGATGAACGAGTACACTATTAAGGGCAGAAGTCTGAGTAGTGTTGAGGAGCAGAAGGATCTTGGGGTCCGGGTCCACAGGACTCTTAAATCGGCCTCGCAGGTGGAGGAGGTGGTCAAGAAGGCGTATGGTGTACTGGCCTTCATTAATCGAGGGATTGAGTTTAGGAGTCGGGAGGTAATGCTGCAACTTTATAAGACCCTTGTCAGGCCTCATTTGGAGTATTGTGCGCAGTTCTGGTCGCCTCACTATAGGAAAGATGTAGAAGCTATTGAAAGGGTGCAGAGGAGATTTACAAGGATGTTGCCTGGACTGGGAGGCATGCCTTATGAAGTTAGGTTGAGGGAGCTGGGACTCTTTTCCCTGGAGAGACGAAGGTTGAGAGGCGACCTGATAGAAGTTTACAAAATGTTGAGAGGAATAGATAGGGTGGACTCTCAGAGGCTATTTCCCCGGTTTGAAATGGTCGCTACGAGAGGACACAGATTTAAGGTGCGGGGAGGGAGGTTCAGAAGTGATGTTAGGGGTAAGTTTTTCACTCAGAGGGTGGTGAGTGAATGGAATCGGCTGCCGTCAGTGGTGGTGGAGGCGAACTCGCTGGGGTCTTTTAAAAGACTTCTGGATGAGTATATGGGGTTTAATGAGATTGAGGGTTATAGATAGGTCTGTAGGTTGGTAGGTGATGTGGTCGGTGCAACTTGTGGGCCGAAGGGCCTGTTTGTGCTGTAGTGTTCTATGTTCTATGTTCTAACAAGTTCCAACCTGACAAGAAAAGGCATTGCACCCCATCTTGGGCTTGATCTGATGCTTGACCTTAGCCAAACAGCCAAAGAAAGACTAAGGGCAACAACAACGCACCCTTAACAGTTCTTTCACCATCCACAAATCCATAATTCGTTCAAACAGATATGGCTGCTCCCATAATATTTCAACTGTTTGCCTTGTGGCTTAATATAATAATCTACTTAAAAGATTACCCAAAGTAGTAATATAATAATCTACTTAAAAGATTACCCAAAGTAGTTATTTCAGCTGGACATGAACAATCACTTTTGAATTCTAAGTAACAGTTACATAAGAACATAAGAAATAGGAGCAGGAGTAGGCCATCTAGCCCTTCGAGCCTGCCCCGCCATTCAATAAGATCATGGCTGATCTGTCGTGGCTCAGTTCCACTTTCCCACCCTCTCCCCATAACCCTTAATCCCCTCTCTTATCAAAAACCCATCAACCCGCGTCTTAAAAATATTTAGCGAGGCAGCCTCCACCACTTCAACGGGCAGAGAATTCCAGAGATTCACCACCCTTTGAGTGAAGAAGTTCCTCCTCAACTCCGTTCTAAACCGCCCCCCCTTTATCTTGAGGCTGTGCCTCCTAGTCCTACTGTCTTTTTTGAGCGGGAAGAGTCTCTCCACCTCTATCCTATCCATCCCATTCATCATCTTATACGTCTCAATGAGATCTCCCCTCATTCTTCTAAACTCTAACGAGTACAAGCCTAGTTTATTCAGCCTCTCCTCATAGCTCAACCCCCTCAACTCCGGTATCAGCCTAGTAAACCTCTTCTGCACTCCCTCCAAGGCCAAAATATCTTTGCGCAGGTGCGGCGCCCAAAACTGCACACAGTACTCCAGCTGCGGCTTCACCAATGCCCTATACAGCTGCAGCAAGTTAGTTGGTACTACTCTCATTTGTCTAACATTCATACCAAATTCTGTTATTTTAACAGGGATATTAACCATTCAGCATCTTCTCTTAACAAAACAGGAGAGTTCATTCACTAATGGATATGTGACTGAATGTATTAAACAACAAGAGTTTCAATGACTACTTACTTGGACTGTTCCCCTTTGCCAGGTGACTTGCAGCATCTAGTGGCAGGAAGTAGGAGATGCAGCCATATGCCAATAAAAGTTTTTACAATTTTTATTTTATCTGTAATCTAACTTCTCATTAGTCACAGTTGGGCCACTATCCTTGTAGAACTTTTATCACTTCAGGAAATGTATTTTGTTGCAGACATCAAATTAATTCTTTAAATGTGTGCCATTTTATATATAATTTATACATCTTTTAATCTAGTTTCCTAACATACATTAGCCAAGTTACTCCTCGTAACTGCTTTGTTCAAATTTAAAGCTCTAATTTTGGGTTTATCTAAATAATCTCCTTTCCCATTGTATTTTGATCCGTAGGCACACGTCACTACTGGGAATAAAAACAGATTTTCACCTTTGCAATGGTCTCTAGGCCTCTCAGTCATTGTTTGCAGCGAAAATTATAGTTAACATTTTAACCCACCATTGCTCTCAATTTCTTGCTTTGGATGGAAAGTTATCAAGAATAAAAAGTTATCTGAGGCTCTATAGTACCTTGCTCATTCTCGGAGATCAGTCATCACTCAAAGGGCTGATTGCATCCTAAAAAGATCACTTATCTGTTTTTTTTACAGTTTCTCTCCTCCCAAGAGGAGATTGTACATCCATTTCACTTCAAAGTTTTCATTTACTTTCAATTCATTTTTCTGAAATTTAACTTATTTGTTTTGGTCTTTATTAGTCTGGAGAAGAAATCACTGCTTGCTATAATCCCTCTTCACTTATTCCAAACTACTGTCTGGCTCAGTCATACCGTTACGGTTCACTGACAATATCATATATTACTATACTTTCATGAAAAATGTGTTAAATATTACAACCAAGCTTTGCACTCTTGTTATAAATAAGGAAAAAAAAAACATTTTATCCAAAGTTTCCCTTTCTCACCAATTTTTCTCCATAAATTCCTTAAACCTATCCTCCTCTAAGTTTTGATCGCTTGCCAGGTTCCACCTCATAGAAGCAGCCAATTTTCCAATCGAATCCTAATGAAGCTACTTGATACTGTTAATATTTTTGTTTAACATGAATCTAAAAGACTGAAAGGCAATTCATCACAGATCAGCAATTGATAGCCAAACAGGTTTGAGAGGGCCTCCTCCTGTTCTTAAAGGATTGCAATCTTTCTTTACACACAATTACACCTTACAACGGGAACTGGCTAAACTAGGATACGTTTTAAAAACATAAAAACTAGGAGCAGGAGTAGGCCATTTGGCCTCTCAAGCCTGCTCCGCCATTCAATAAGATCATGGCTGATCTTCTCATGGACTCAGCTCCACTTACCCACTCACCATAACCCTTAATTCCTTTACTGTCTACTATCTTTGCCTTAAAGCATTCAATGAGATAGCCTCAACTGCTTCACTGGGCAGGGAATTCCACAGATTCACAACTCAGCTCCTCAACTCAGTCCTAAATCTGCTCCCCCTTATTTTGAAGCTATGCCCCCTCATTCTGGTTTCACCCATCAGTGGAAACAACCTCCCTGCTTCTATTCCTTTCATAATTTTATATGCTTCTATAAAATCTCCCTCATTCTGAATTCCAATGAGTATAGTCCCAGTCTACTTGGTCTCTCCTCATAAGCCAAACCTCTCAACTCTGGAATCAACTGAGTTAATCTCCTCTGCACCCCTTCCAGTGCCAGTATATCCTTTCTCAAGTAAGGAGGTCAAAACTGTACACAGTACTCTAGCTGCAGTCTCACACGCACCTTATACAGCTACAACAGAACCTTGCTATTTTTAAACTCCATTCCTCTAGCAATAAAGGACAAAATTCCATTTGCTTCTTAATTACCTGCTGCAACAGCAAACTAACTTTCTGTGATTCATGCACAAGGACACTCAGGTCCCTCTGCACAGCAGCATGTTGCAATTTTTTACCATTTAAATAATAGTCCAATTTGCGGTTATTTCTACCAAAATGGACCTCACATTTACCGACATTGTACTCCATCTGCCAGACCCTTGCCCACTCAATTAAACTGTATGTACCCCTTTGCAGATGTTCAGTGTCCTCTGCACACTTTGCTCTACCACTCATCTTAGTGTCATCTACGAACTTTGCCACACTACACCTGGTCCCCAACTCCAAATCCTCTATGTAAATTGTAAACAATTGGGGTCCCTGAGGCACACCACTTGTCACTAATCGTCAACCAGAAAAACACCCATTTATCCCCATTCTTTGCTCGCAACTTCCTTCAGCATCCAATCATCATATGCTGGCTAAGTGGCACAAAAGCAGTGACAGATTTTGTTGCAAGTCAAACACATCCAATTGAGTGTATTGGGAATTTGGATCAAAGTAGAAATTTGGTGCATAAGGGAGTTCTTTCACTTCCTCGCTTTTTCTCCTTCTGCCCAGCTGAAGAAGAGGCTAGTAATTTGGAGAGTATTTCAGCTACTGCGAGGCAGCAGTGGGATAAGACAACGTGACGTCACAGGAAACTGGCAAGTTGACTGGCTGACATGTACTCAGTGCAAGAGGCAATGTGCAAAAAACCAGCATCTGGGATAAGGGAAAGTTAGGCCTATATAGTAAGGTAACACAATATAGACAATGTAAGTTAACATAAGAAAATTAAACTAAAGACATGGCAGGACAGCTCAGTTGAATGGAATGTGTGCCCTGCACTATATGCAAAGTCATGAAAGCTACCAGTCTATTCAACAACCATGTGTGCAGAAAATGCAGCCAACTGCAAGAACTTGAACTTTGGCTTTCAAAGTTCAAGCAGCAGCTGGAGTCACTGTGGTGCATTCAAGAGGCTGAGAGCTACATGTATAGAACATTCAGAGAGGTAGTCATACCTCAGCTTAAGGGCCCGTCGGCAGAGAGGGTGACCACCAGACAGTCAAGTAGTATAGGAATCCCCTGGGGTCCCTCTCTGAAATTGGTCTTTCATTTTGGAAGTTGGTGAGGGCACTAGTTCCTCAAGAATGTAGTCAGGGCTGGGTTTATGGCATCGCGAGCAGCTTGGCTGTATACAAGGGGAGGACCAAAAAGGGAGAAACAAGAGAGATGGGAATTTGTTAGTTAGGGAAACTGATAGGTGTTTTTGTGGTCATAGACATGACTCCAGGATGGTATATTGTCTCCCTGGTGCCAGGATCAAAGAGGTCACAGAGCAGCAGCAGGGCATCAATCTGGAGAAGGGTGAACAACCACAGGTCATGGCCCACATTGAATCCGACAGTGCAGGAGGCCATTGGCCCATTGAATCTGCACCAATCACAAACCCAATCAGGCCTATCCCCATAACCCCATGCATTTACCCTAGCTAGTTGCCCTGACACTAAGGGTAATTTAGCATAGCCAATCCATCTAACCTGCATATCTTTGGACTGTGGGAGGAAATTGGAGCATCCAGAGGAAACCCACAAAGCGTAGGCAGAACATGCAAACTCCACACAGACAGTGACCCAAGCCGGAATCAAACTTGGTTCCTGGTGTTGTGAGGCAGCAGTACTAACCACTGTGCCACTGTTTCGCCCCATTGGTACCAATGACTTGGGAAGGAAGAGGATAGGGTTCTGTGATCAGAATTTAGGGAGCTAGGCAGAATATCAGCAAGCAGGACCTCAAACGTAGTCATTTCTGGATTACTCCCAGTGCCATGTGAAAGTGAGCACAGAAAAGGTAGGATAAGGCAGATGAAGCACGGCTGGAAAGATGATGCAGGAAGGAGGGCTTTAGATTCCTGGGCACTGCTGACTCGGAGCAATGGCACCTGTACAAGCCAGACGGGTTGCACCTAAACAGAATTAGAACCGAGTTCCTTGCAGGGCATTATGCTAATATATAAGCATGACTTTAAACTCATTCAGCAGAGGTCTAAGAACCAAAAGGAAATATTAGAAAGGAATACCAGGATGCACAAACTAATGGGAGGGCAGAAAGCATTAGCATAGAGAATAGTAGTTTAATAAATGATGCTGGTGTAAGGGACACAGTAATGACATCTAAATCAAGGTTAATATGCACATACATGAATTCATGGAGTATCACAAATAAAATTGGAGAATTAAAAGCAGAGATTGTACTGTGGAAATATGATGTTGTAGCAAGAACAGAGATTTGGCTCAAGGAAGGGCAAGACTAGGCGTTAAACATTCCTAGGTACAAGGTGTCCAGAAAAGATAGGAAAGAAAGAGCAAAGAAACAAAAAGAGTGGAATTGCATTGTTCATTGTAGCCTATTAACCTCCAATTAGTGAGAATATATAAGAGCAAACCTGCAGGAAAATTACAGAGAGATGCAAACATTTTAAAGTCGTTTTAATGGGGTATTTTAATTACCCACAATGGCACAGTGGTTAGCACTGCTACCTCACAGCGCCAGGGCCCAAGTTCGATTCCTGGCTTGGGTCACTGTCTGCGGAATCTACATGTTTTCCCCATGACTGTGGGGGTTTCCTCCAGGTGCTCTGGTTTCCTCCCACAGTCCAAAAGACATGCTGGTTAGGTGCACTGGCCATGCTAAATTCTCCCTCAGTGTACCCGATCAGGCTTGGGGATTTTTACAGTAACTTCATTGCAGTGTTAATGTAAGCCTACATGTTACACTAATTGAGACAGTGGTAATGTAAAAGGGTGGAGAGAAAGGAGTAAAATATTCCTATGCTGTATTCAGGAAAATTTCCTATAGCGGTGTGTGTCCAGTCCAACAAGAAAGGATGCACCATTAGATTTGGTTCTTGGAAATGAGATGGGCTGCGTAAATCAAGTGTCAGTGGAAGAACATTGAGAAGACCATGATCATTGTTTTTAAGTTTTAGGATGTTGATAGAAAAGGAAGATAGGCAATCAAGAGTAAAAATAATTAATTGGAGAAAGAGCCAATTTTAATGGGACAACATTGGAGCTACTCGCTGTTCATCCGTCATCGATGAGGACCTCATTAGTCATTTTGAGGCTGGTTGCGATGTGTCCGAAGATGACTGATCAGGCCAATTCAGGCATGGAATGTCCTGGCACATATCAGACAGACTTGTGTAGACACTGTAGTTGTTGCGCTGGTGGCTCTGGACTTGCGCAGCTCGCGCTTAAGTAGTGCTTCTGCAATGCATCTTGCTTCGTAAGCTTGACAGCCCTTGTGGACGAGGCAGCGCCAAGTAGGGCAGTTTTGCACTAGCGTTTCCCAGATGGTCATGTCTATATCAAGCAACTTCAGGGAGACCTTGAGTGTATCTTTGTAACATTTCTTCTGCGAGTGTCTTCCAGTAGAGTTCCCCAAAGAGGAGCTGCTTGGGTATGCGCTCGTCTGGCATACGGATGATATGACCTGCCCACCGGATCTGCGCTCTCATCAGCAGTGTGTGGATGATGGTAGACTTGCTCTAGAGAGAACTTCAGTGTCTGGTACTTTGTCTTGCCATCTGACGCATAATATTCTGCGAAGACAAGTCACGTGGAAATGATTGAGCTGTCTTGCATGCCTTTGATACACAGTCCACGTTTCACAGGCAGACAGGAGGGTAGTGAGTACCATGGCACTGTAGACCTTCAGTTTTGTTGCTGGGCTGATTCCTCGACGTTCCCATACAGTGAAGCGCAATCTACCGAAAGCAGAATTTGCCTTTGCTATTCTGCAGTTAACTTCTGCATCAATAGTCACTGCTTGGGACAGAGTGCTGCCAAGGTAAGTGAACTGGTCCACTGCCTGTAGTTTCTGCCCTTTGATTGTGATTATGGGTTCGGTGTACGGTGCATGAGGAGCAGGCTGGTGCATGACTTCGGTCTTTTTAATGTTGATGGTGAAAAATTTGTCCATACTGACTTACATCTCTGGCTCTGAGCCAGTACACAGTAAAAAGTCTAACAACACCAGGTTTTAGTCCAACCGATTTATTTGATAATAGACTCACAAGCTTTCGGGTTAGTCCCTTCGTCAGGTGAATGGAGAGTTCTGGCCTCAGACAGAGCATATAAAGCACAAACAGTTTAGAGATTACTGATTAGAATGCGAATCCTTACACCTAACCTGCTGTTCAAGACCTGAAGTGGCTGACAATGTGAGTGGAAGGAGCACTGATCACAGGTTACAGAGATGTGTATTGTCTCCAGACAGTACAGTAAGTGAGGGTTTGTAAACCCAGGCAAGTCACGGGGGTTACAGATAGTGTGACATGAACCCAAGATCCCTGTTGAGACCGTCCTCATGTGTGCGGAACTTGGCTATCAGTCTCTGTTCAGCGACTCTGTGCTGTCGTGTGTCGTGAAGGCCGCCTTGGAGAATGCTTACCCGAAGGTCAGAGGCTGAATGCCCGTGACCACTGAAGTGTTCGCCAACAAGAAGGGAACAGTCTTGCCTGGTGATTGTCGAGCGATGTTCATTCATCCGTTGTCGTAGCGTCTGCATGGTCTCCCCAATGTACCATGCTTCGGGACATCCTTTCTTGCAACATATCAGGTAGACAATGTTGGCCGAATTGCAAGAGTATTTACCATGTACTTGGTGGATAGTATTCTCACGTGTGATGATGGTATCCACGTCGATGATCCGGCATGTCTTGCAGGGGTTGCTGTGGCAGGGTTGTGTGGTATTGTGGTCACTGTTCTCCTGAAGGCTGGGTAGTTTGCTGTGAACAATGGTCTGTTTGAGGTTTTGTGGTTGTCTGAAGGCAAGAAGTGGGGGTGTGGGGATAGCCCTGGCGAGATGTTGAATGGTATGTTGAAGACTCCGGAGAAGATGTCGTAGCTTCTCCGCTCCGGGGAAGTACGGGACGACGAAGGGTACTCTGTCCACTGTGTCCCATGTTTGCCTTCTGAGGAGATTGGTGCGGTTTTTCGCTGTGGCGCATCGGAACTGTCGATCTATGAGTCGAGCACCATATCCCATTCTTATGAGGGCACCTTTCAGGGTCTGGAGGTGTCTGTCACGATCCTCCTCCTCTGAGCAAATCCTGTGTATATGGAGGGCTTGTCCATAGGGAAAGGCTTCTTTAACATGTTTAGGGTGGAAACTGGAGAAGTGGAGCATTGTGAGATTGTCTGTGGGCTTGCGGTACAGTGAGGTGCTGAGGTGACCGTCCTTAATGGAGATGCGTGTGTCCAAGAAAGCAACTGATTCTGGGGAATAGTCCATCATGGACTATTCAAAGTTAATGCGATTTAAAGTTAAACTGGAATTAAAAAGGTTGGTGGGAAAAACTGTAGCTGAACAATGGTTCAATACAAAAATGGTCTGAATGGTCAAGCTATACCTGGAAAGGAAAGGCAAACAAATCCAGAGCTCCCTGGAAGAAAAAGTATGCTTATGCCAAGTGGCAGATAGAAACCACGAGGAGTACAGAAGGGTGGGGTGGGGGGTGTGTGTGTGCGCGCGCGCATGCGCGTGCGCACGCGTGTACAGAATCGAAAAGGAATTGCGAGAAAAGTCTGTCAGCCAACATAAAGGGGAATCTCAAAGTCTTCTATAGACGTATATATAATACAAGAAGGAGTAGGGCCAATTAGGGGCGTAAAAGGAAATTTACATATGGAGACTGGCAGCATGGCTGAGGTATTAAATTAATACTTTGCATCCATCACTATCAAGAAGGTAGATGACAGGTGACAAATGAGAATGTTCGTTCCTAAAAGGTTCAATACAATAAGGAGAAAGTACTGAATAGGCCGCCTGTACTGAAAGTTGACAAGGCACCAGGACTGGATGAAATACATCCAAGGATATTAAAGGAAGTGTGAATGGAAATTGCGGGGATGCTGGTCATAATCTTCTTATCTTCTTTTGGGGAAGAGAAATGCAAATGTTATGCCCTTGTTCAAAAAAGTATGCAAGGGTAGCCCCAGCAATTACAGATCAGTTATTTTAACATCAGTGGTGAGCAAACTTCCAGAATTAGTAGACATATAGAAAAATGTGGGTTGATTAGGAAGAGTCAGCATGGATTTCTAAAGGAGAAATCATGTTTAACAACTTGCTGGAGGTTTCTGAAGAGATAGCAGAAAGGCTAGATGGGGGTAATGCTGTTGATATGGTACACGTGCACGTTCAGAAAAACTTGAGAAAGACTATAGCTCATGGAATAAAAGTGACAGCAGCAATGTAGATACAAAATTGACTGAACAGGAAGCCGAGAATAATGGTCAATGGATATTTTTCAGGCTGGAGGAAGGTTTGTGGGATTGCTATCAGGTCCCTTGCTTTTCCTGATAAATATTAATGAGCTAGCTTCTAGGGTGCAGTGGACCATTTCAAAGTTTGTGGGTGACACAAAACTTGAAAATATTGTAAACCAAGAAGGCGATAGTGTAGAACTTCAAAGGGGCATAGACAAATTGGAGTGGAGAGGTAGGTGTGGCACATTAAGATCAGTGTGGAGAATTATCAGGTCTTGCATAAGGGCAAAATACTATGGATGCTGGATCTGCAGAATCAGAAAAATGCTGGGAAATCTCAGCAGGTCTGACAGTATCTGTGGAGATCAGACTCGAAATGTTGACTCTATTCTCTCTCCACAGACATTGTCAGACCTGCTGGGATTTTCCACCATTTTTCTGTTTTTGAGAGAGATGATGCATTTTTGTAGGAAGAACATGGAGAGACAATAAAAAAGGTAGAATTCTTAAGGGGGTGTAGGAGCAGAGGGACCTGGATGTATTTGTACAGATCACTGATTGTGGCAGGACAGGTGGAGACAGCATATGGCATTCTGAGCAAGGATTTAATGGGCAGCACAGTGACACAGTGGTTAGCACTGCTGCCTCACAGTCCCAGGGTCCTGAGTTCAATTCCTGGCTTGGATCACTGTCTGTGTGGAGTCTGCACATTCGCCCTATGTCTGTGTGGGTTTCTTCTGGGTGCTCTGGTTTTGTCTCACAATCCAAAGATGTGCAGGTTAGATGGATTGGCAATGCTAAATTTAGAACATAGACATAGAACATAGAACACTACAGCACAAACAGGCCCTTCGGCCCACGAGTTGCGCCGATCACACCAACACCTATCTATAACCCCCAATCCCATAAAACCCCATATACTCATCCAGAAGTCTTTTAAAAGACCCCAGCGAGTTCGCCTCCACCACCACTGACGGCAGCCGATTCCATTCACTCACCACCCTCTCAGTGAAAAACTTACCCCTAACATCACTAACTTACCCCTAACATTAAAAACTTACCCCTAACATTATGTGGATAAGCCTACGAGGGGAGAGGCTGTACTTGACCTGGTACTGGCAAATGAACCAGGGCAGGTGATGGATCTTTCGGTAGGAGAGCATCTTGGAAATGGTGACCATAATTCTATCTCCTTCACAATTGCATTGGAACGAGATAGGATCAGGCAGGCTAGGAAGGTGTTTGTCTGGGGTAAGGGGAGATACGAAGAAGTCAGGAAGATACTTGGACAAATAAACTGGAAGGAGGCGTTCTTAGGGAAAAGTACCGAAGGAAGGTGGCAGATATTCAAGGAATGTGTGTCTGGAGCTCTGAATGACAACGTTCCGATGAGACAAGGGGGTTTTGGTAGGTCGCGGGAACCGTGGTGCACAAAGGCTGTGTTGAACCTAGTCAGGAGGAAAGGGAAGGTGTATAAGAGGTTCAAGGAATTAGGAGAGGTTAAAGATCTTGAGGAGTATAAGGACTGTAGGAAGGAACTTAAAAGGGAAATTAGGAGAGCCAGAAGGGGTCATGAGAAGACCTTGGTGGGTAAGATTAAGGAGAATCCCAAGGCCTTCTATAAATATGTGAAAGGTAAAAGGATAAGAAGAGAAGGGATAGGACCTATAAAAGGTGAGGGGGGAAAGGTTTGTGTAGAACCAGAAGAAATGGCAGAGGTGCTTAACGAGTACTTCGCCTCAGTATTCACAGTGGAAGCTGATCTGGGAGATTTTGTTATGGATTTGCAGCAGATGGAAAAGATTGAGATCGTGAATATTAAGGAGGAGGATGTGTTGGAACTTTTGAATTCTATCAAGGTAGATAAGTCGCCTGGACCAGATGGGATGTACCCCAGGATACTGTGGGAGGCGAGGGAAGAGATTGCAGAGCCCCTGGCAATGATCTTTGCGTCATCAATGGAGACGGGAGAGGTTCCGGAGGATTGGAGGATTGCGGATGTAGTTCCTATTTTCAAGAAAGGGAACAGAGATAGCCCGGGAAATTACCGACCGGTGAGTCTGACCTCAGTAGTTGGTAAGCTGATGGAGAGGCTTCTGAGGGACAAGATTTATGACCATTTGGAGAGGTTTGACATGATCAGAAATAGTCAGCATGGATTTGTCAAGGGCAGGTCGTGCCTTACAAGCCTAGTTGAGTTCTTCGATAATGTGACTGAACACATTGACGAAGGAAGTGCCGTGGACGTGGTGTACATGGACTTCAGCAAGGCGTTTGATAAGGTCCCCCATGCAAGACTTCTTGAGAAGGTGAGAAGGCATGGGATCCAAGGGGCTTTGGCCTTGTGGATGCAGAATCGGCTTGCCTGCAGAAGGCAGAGAGTGGTTGTGGATGGGGCTTTTTCTGAATGGAGGTCAGTCACCAGCGGAGTGCCTCAAGGATCTATTCTGGGACCCTTGTTGTTTGTCATTTTCATAAATGACCTGGATGAGGAAGTGGAGGGATGGGTAAGTTCGCTGATGACACGAAGGTCGGTGGTGTTGTGGATGGTCTGGAACGATGGCAAAAGTTGCAGCAGGACATAGATAGGATGCAGGACTGGGCGGAGAAGTGGCAGATGGACTTCAACGCGGATAAATGTGTAGTCGTCCATTTTGGCAGAACCTACGGGATGAACGAGTACACTATCAAGGGCAGAAGTCTGAGTAGTGTTGAAGAGCAGAAGGATCTAGGGGTCCGGGTCCACAGGACTCTTAAATCGGCCTCGCAGGTGGAGGAGGTGGTCAAGAAGGCGTATGGTGTACTGGCCTTCATTAATCGAGGGTTTGAGTTTAGGAGTCGGGAGGTAATGCTGCAACTTTATAAGACCCTTGTCAGGCCTCATTTAGAGTATTGTGCGCAGTTCTGGTCGCCTCACTATAGGAAAGATGTAGAAGCTATTGAAAGGGTACAGAGGAGATTTACAAGGATGTTGCCTGGACTGGGAGGCATGCCTTATGAAGTTAGGTTGAGGGAGCTGGGACTCTTTTCCCTGGAGAGACGAAGGTTGAGAGGCGACCTGATAGAAGTTTACAAAATGTTGAGAGGAATAGATAGGGTGGACTCTCAGAGGCTATTTCTCCGGGTTGAAATGGTTACTACGAGAGGACACAGATTTAAGGTGCAAGGAGGGAAGTTCAGAAGTGATGTTAGGGGTAAGTTTTTCACTCAGAGGGTGGTGAGTGAATGGAATCGGCTGCCGTCAGTGGTGGTGGAGGCGAACTCGCTGGGGTCTTTTAAAAGACTTCTGGATGAGTATATGGGGTTTAATGAGATTGAGGGTTATAGATAGGTCTGTAGGTTGGTAGGTGTTGATGCGATCGGCGCAACTCGTGGGCCAAAGGGCCTGTTTGTGCTGTAGTGTTCTATGTTCTATCACTTCTGTACTTTCCTCCCCGCACCTTAAACCTGTGTCCTCTCGTAGCGACCATTTCAACCCAGGGAAATAGCCTCTGAGAATCCACCCTATCTATTCCTCTCAACATTTTATAAACCTCTATCAGGTCGCCTCTCAACCTACGTCTCTCCAGGGAAAAGAGACCCAGTTCCCTCAACCTCACTTCATTAGGCATGCCTCCCAGTCCAGGCAACATCCTTGTAAATCTCCTCTGTACCCTTTCAATAGCTTCTACGTCCTTCCTATAGTGAGGCGACCAGAACTGCGCATAGTACTCCAAATGAGGCCTGACAAGGGTCTTATAAAGTTGCAGCATTACCTCCCGACTCCTGAACTCAATCCCTCGATTTATGAAGGCCAGTACACCATACGCCTTCTTGACCACCTCCTCCACCTGCGAGGCCGATTTAAGAGTCCTGTGGACCCGGACCCCAAGATCCTTCTGCTCCTCAACACTACCAAGACTCCTGCCCTTGATAGTGTACTCGTTCATCCCGTTGGTTCTGCCAAAATGGACGACTACACATTTATCCGCGTTGAAGTCCATCTGCCACTTCTCTGCCCAGTCCTGCATCCTATTTATGTCCTGCTGCAACTTTTGACATCCTTCCAGACCATCCACAACACCACCGACCTTCGTGTCATCAGCGAACTTACTTACCCATCCTTCCACTTCCTCATCCAGGTCATTTATGAAAATGACAAACAACAAGGGTCCTAGAACAGATCCCTGGGGCACTCCACTGGTGACTGACCTCCATTCAGAAAAAGACCCATCCACAACCACTCTCTGCCTTCTGCAGGCAAGCCAGTTCTGGATCCACAAGGCCAAAGCCCCTTGGATCCCATGCCCTCTCACCTTCTCAAGAAGTCTTGCATGGGGGACCTTATCAAACACCTTGCTGAAGTCCATGTACACCACGTCCACGGCACTTCCTTCGTCAATGTGTTCAGTCACATTATCGAAGAACTCAACTAGGCTCGTAAGGCACGACCTGCCCTTGACAAATCCATGCTATTTCTGATCATGTCAAACCTCTCCAAATGGTCATAAATCTTGTCCCTCAGAAGCCTTTCCATCAGCTTACCAACCACTGAGGTCAGACTCACCGGTCGGTAATTTCCCGGGCTATCACTGTTCCCTTTCTTGAAAATAGGGACTACATCCGCAATCCTCCAATCTTCCGGAACCTCTCCCGTCTCCATTGACGACGCAAAGATCATCGCCAGGGGCTCTGCAATCACTTCCCTCGCCTCCCACAGTATCCTGGGGTATATCCCATCTGGTCCCGGCGACTTATCAATCTTGACAGAATTCAAAAGTTCCAACACATCCTCCACCTTAATATCCACAAACTCAATCTTTTCCATCTGCTGCAAATCCGTGGCAAAATCTCCCAGATCAGCTTCCACCGTGAATACTGAGGCAAAGTACTCATTAAGCACCTCTGCCATTTCTTCTGGTTCCACACAGACCTTACCCCCTTCACCTTTTATAGGGCGTATCCCTTCTCTTCTCATCCTTTTACCTTTCACATATTTATAAAAGGCCTTGGGATTCTTCTTAATCTTACCCACCAAGGTCTTCTCATGACCCCTTCTGGCTCTCCTAATTTCCCTTTTAAGCTCCTTTCTACAGTCCTTATACTCCTCAAGATCCTTAACCTCTCCGAGTTCCCTGAACCTTTTGTACACCTTCCCTTTCCTCCTGACTAGGTTCAACACAGCCTTCGTGCACCACGGTTCCCACGACCTACCAAAACCCCCTTGTCTCATCGGAACGTTGTCACGCATAGCTCCAGACAAACATTCCTTGAATATCCGCCACCTTCCTTCGGTACTTTTCCCTAAGAACGCCTCCTTCCAGTTTATTTGTCCAAGTAACTTCCTGACTTCTTCGTATCTCCCCTTACTCCAGACAAACACCTTCCTAGCCTGCCTGATCCTATCTCGTTCCAATGCAATTGTGAAGGAGATAGAATTATGGTCACCATTCCCAAGATGCTCCCCTACCGAGAGATCCAACACCTGCCCTGGTTCATTCGCCAGTACCAGGTCAAGTACAGCCTCTCCCCTCGTAGGCTCATCCACATACTGTGTCAGAAAACCTTCCTGAACACACCTAACAAACTCCTCCCCATCCAAACCCCTTACCCTAGGGATATTCCAGTCGATGTTTGGGAAATTGAAGTCTCCCATCACGACAACTCTGTTATTAATACATTTCTCCAGAATCTGTTTCCCTATCTGCACTTCAACTTCCCTGTCACTATTGGGTGGCCTATAGAATACACCCAGCAAAGTTTTTGACCCTTTGCTGTTCGTAACTTCCACCCACAGAGACTCTGTAGACAGTCCCTCCACGGCATCCTCTTTCTCTGCAGCCATGACACTGTCCCTGATCAACAGTGCCACTCCACCACCTCTTCTGCCATCCTCCCTGTCCTTCCTGAAGCATCTGAAACCTGGCACCTGAAGTACCTTGCCCCTTAGTATCAAGGGGGCTAGCTAGGATAAATGCAAGGGGTTATGGGGATAGGGCCTGGGTAGGATTGTAGTTGGTGCAGACTTGATGGGCCAAATGGCCTCCTTCTGCACTGTAGGATTTTATGAGGTCACGCTTATACAAGACACTAGTTAGACCTTTGCTGGAATACTGCGTATCGTTTTGGGCACCACACTACAGGAAGGATGCAAACACACTGGAGAGAATGCAGAAGAGGTCTACAAGAATGATTCCAGCGATGAGAAACATCAGTAAAAATAGATTGGAGAGGTTGGGACTTTCTCCTTGGAGAGGAGAAGGCTAAGAGGAGATTTGATAGAGCTGCTCACGTGGGGCTGGGCTGAATAGATAGGATCAAGAATGAGAGGGCAGATTTAAAAAGTGATTTGCAAAAGAAGTCTGGAATGCATTGCCTTGAAGTGTGGTGGAGGCAGATTTAATCAAGGCATTCAAGAGGGCATTAGATGACTACTCGAATAGAAACAATGTGCATGGATAAATGGAAAAAGCTGGTGTGGGGCACTAAGTCATGGCACTCGATTGGAGAGCCAGTGCAGACACGATGGGCCAAATGGCCTCTTTCCGCAAAATAACAATTTTGTGATTCCATACAAATGAAATTTAAAGCCATGCACGATAGAAGAAGTCAATTAATAATTTTCAAATTGAGTCTTTTCTCATACCTATTTGCAGGAGGTGCAGTATCTGTGGGCGGTGCCAGGGAATTATAACCAAGATCTTGATGAATTGTGGTTTTTGGTGAATTGTTGGTCAATTCTTTAACAGTTCGCAAGGACTCAGAATCAGAGTCCTCCATGGTCCTCCGGAATCTTGACAGATATCGTCATCTACTGGGAAGTTTGACTGTATTAAATTCAAAGGCCATCTACTGAAAAAGAACACAGACATTAATTTGAACGATGATCCAATGTCACAATTGCTGTACTTTGTGCGGTTGGCGCTCTCAGTTGCTGGCCTCAAAAAGCTTTTGACGGGAGTAAGACACTTGAGTACAACTGTTTTTCCCCAAGCTGGATGGCAATGAATGGTCAAAAGAACTTGCATCGGCACATCATTCACATTTCTGGCAGCAGGCAACAATGTAAAGACAAATTAATTCACAAACACTTTAATTAAAGTGAATGAAAATTAGGCCTTCGCTTTATACAGATAAGGAGGGGGGGATGAGCAGCATCCAACAAGCCATTAAAGATGCCCTGATCCTTCGCTTCCAAAACACTGCAGCTTACACAGCAATCCAATCCAGAAGCCTCAAGTAAGAACAAGCAGAGGGGACAGGCGCTATTAGCAAGCAGCACACTGGGGCTGGGATAGAGAGAAATACAAGCTCATCCAAAGCACCAAGCTGGGCCCCAAAACACCTTCCAACCCGGATTCGAGTGATTTAGAGAAAGACCCGCCCCTCTTCACGCTCATTGGCCGTTCGCTGCCACAGCGTTCTGTTTTAGAACCGTCTCAGGTGGGTCTCTTTTGGTGACTGGCCGGTTGATATGTCAATCACCGCCGGGACGGTTTCCCGTTTGGCCGGCTGGCCTGTCAATCACCCGCCGGCATGGTTTTTCTTCCCCCTTCCCCGCTCCTCACCTTGGCCAAGGAAAGACGCAGCATTAAGAGCGGCACTGAAGGGATTCCACGCCAATTTCCAACCCGTTCAAACCCAAACGGCGCCAAGCGCAATTTCCTTACAGCTCTGGAAACTAGCCGGGGCGCCCCTGTCCTGCAACGGACTCTCCAATTTGACCGTTGGAACCACAGCCCCTGGCGCGCACGCGCAGCCGTTTATTTTCAAACGCCTCGAGCTGCCAACGCAAAGCCGCTCCGGCAGAAGCTGATTGGCTGGCGGGTGTCCCCACCCCTTCCCCGCGAGACAACAACAACAACCGCGGCACAGTTTGATTGGTAGAACCGGGCCGCAGAGAGAGAGAGGGGCCCTGACTCGGGCCGCAGAGAGAGGCCCAGATCCGGGCTGGAGAGGGGGGAGGTCAGGTCCGGAGAGAGAGGCCCAGGTCCGGAGAGAGAGGCCAGGTGGGGGGGGAGGCGGAGAGATTCAGTTTGCTCCGTGGAGCGTGGGATTTCAGGCGGAGCCACTGCGGTATACACAGGAACAGCGACTTTTACAGGTGTGGACCGCGGCTCGTGTTATTTTCCCACCTTTGGTTTAATCCAAAAATCAGCAACAGGAGGAGGCTATTCAGTACGTCCAGGCTGTTTCGCCATTGAGTAGGATCATGGCGGATCAAAGATTAAAACGACAGTAAATACGGTCAAGGAGAGGAAGATACGAAAGCAAAATGCCTGGCTGTTTACTTAGTACAGTAAGAAGTCTCACATCACCAGGTTAAAGTCCAACGGGTTGGAAGGAAAAGCCACTAGCTTTTGGAGCACTTACATATATGCCCTGTTTGTGAACAGAACTCCCACTCACCTGACGAAGGAGCAGCAAGCACCTGGTATTGAGACATTATTGTGTTTACCCCAGTCCAATGCCAGCATCACCACATCATATTTACTTAGTACGCAGTATTCAGTACAAAATAGTTAACAGTGTAAGTTAAGGTTAATGGGTCTGATTGTAGCCATTATAGAGACATGGCATGAGTCGCAAAAACCCAGCTTGCAGGTGCAGCAGGTGGTCAGGAAGGCGAATGGGATGCTGGCCTTCATAGCGAGGGGGATTGAATATAAAAGTAGGGAGGTCTTGCTGCAGCTGTATAGGGCATTGGTGAGGCCGCAGCTGGAGTACTGTGTGCAGTTTTGGGCGCCGCACCTGCGCAAAGATATTTTGGCCTTGGAGGGAGTGCAGAGGAGGTTTACTAGGCTGATACCGGAGTTGAGGGGGTTGAACTATGAGGAGAGGCTGAATAAACTGAGCTTGTACTCGTTAGAGTTTAGAAGAATGGGGGAGATCTCATTGAGACGTATAAGATGATGAATGGGATGGATAGGATAGAGGTGGACTCTTCCTGCTCAAAAAAGACAGTAGGACTAGGGGGCACAGCCTCAAGATAAAAGGGGGGCGGTTTAGAACGGAGTTGAGGAGGAACTTCTTCACTCAAAGGGTGGTGAATCTCTGGAATTCTCTGCCCGTTGAAGTGGTGGAGGCTACCTCGCTGAATATTTTTAAGATGCGGGTTGATGGTTTTTTGATAAGAGAGGGGATTAAGGGTTATGGGGAGAGGGCGGGAAAGTGGAACTGAGCCACGACAGATCAGCCATGATCTTATTGAATGGCGGGGCAGGCTCGAAGGGCTAGATGGCCTACTCCTGCTCCTATTTCTTATGTTCTTATGGTTTCAAGATTAAAGCTGGGAACTAAACATTTGTGAGTATGTGACTTTTCACAAGGACAGGCATGAAGAAAAGTTTTGAGGGTAGTTTTATCAGTAGAAGATTGAACAATTACGATAGAGATGATCTTGGATTGGAAGATATAGAATCCATATGGGTGGAGGTGAGATAAGATGGTAGATGCTGCTGATAAGTTAGGAGGTCATGAGCACATGTTAAAAAGGCAGGACATTCATCGTTGGTGACTTTAATCTACATCTGGATTGAACAAGTTAAATTGGCAGAGGTACCCGTGAGAAGGAATTCATAGAACAGTTTTGGGACAGTTTCCTAGAACAATATGTTGTGGATCTTACCAGGCTATTTTGGATCTGGTGGTATGTAATGAGGCAGGTTTGATAAACAATTTCTGAGTAAAAGGTCACCTAGGGGACAATGACTAATGTGGAATTCATCATTCAGTTTAAGAGAAAGAAACTTGGGTCAGAAACAACAGTACTAAACTTAAATAAGCAACATTTCAAAGGAATGAGGGCAGAAGAGAGTAGAGTGAAATGGGAAAGAGTTTGCCAGAGAAGATGTTCATATTTATTCATTCATGGGATTTGGGCATCGCTGGCTGGTCTAGCTTTTATTGTGCCTCTCTGAGGGCAATTATGATTCAACCACATTGCTGTGGATGTGCAGTCACATATAGGCCATACCAAGTAAGGATGGCAGATTTCCTTCCCGCAAGGACATTAGTGAACTAGATGGGTTTTTACTGCAGTCAACAATAGTTTCATGGTCAGCATTAGACTTTTAATTCTAGATTTTTATTGAATTCAAATGTCACCATCTGCCATGGCGGGATTCAAACCTGGATCCCTAGGGCATTCATAGAATCGCTACAGTGCAGAAGGAGGCCTGCATTGACAACAATCCCTGCCAGGCCCTACCCCATAACCCCATGTATTTGCCCTCCTAGTTCCCCCGACACTAAGGGGCAATTTAACATGGCCAATCAATCTATCCCGCACATCTTTGGAGTGTGGGAAGAAACTGGAGCTCCTGGAGGAAACTCACACAGACACAGGGAGAATGTGCAAACTCCCAAGCTGAGAATTGTACTTGGGTCCCTGGCGCTGTGCAACCATTGTACCGCTAGTAGTCCAATGTTATTTTGGTGGCTATTAAATAAAAACTAGGATGAAACCAGTACAGTAGATGTAATGGTGTGTCAAATAATATTGTAGATTCAGAAAACGGGAGCATCAACCACTTTTTTGTGGTATAATAGAATGGACAGCTTATGACAAGAACAGGAAATGAAGAGGGACAACATTTATCATTGAAAAGGATTGAGTTTGGACATAGAAGTGACTAATCAGGAGATCTTCAAGAAGCGATGGCAGCAAATACTGGAAAGAGCAAATACATGCTGCGAAATGAACACTAGCAAGAATGAGAGTGAACATGCTTATCTGAAGGATAGTTGTTACTGTAGGAATTATTAAGGCAAGTAATTTCTCAAACTAAGTTACTGTTTATCTTAAAAGCAAAATATTGCAGATGCTGGAATCTGAAGCAAAAACAGAAAATGCTGGAAAATCTCAGCAGGTCTGATGGCATCTGTGGGAAGAGAATAGAGCTGACATTTTGAGTCAGGATGACCCTTCATCAGACTGTTTAGCTTATCACTCTACAGGAACTTATAGGTTCAATTATTTATGATTATGTTTTGTCAGAAAAGGTTAGCCGTTTGGGTGGGATTTCAGTATCAGCAGATGGAGTGAATCAAGACAAGAAATGTTGAAAGAACAAGGTATTTTTTAATGAGGAAATTATGTCAGTAGAATAATGGAACTATATAAATGGGACAGTCATTTGTGCTTGTAGTCGGCAGACAAAATTCCAGGACGGATGATCAATGCAGAGACACTTGAATCCAATAGAAAGATATTATGGCTGATAAAAGGGGCATAATTCATAGAAGAAAAAGTAAGTAGTGAGCATTTCAATCTCTGTTTCCCTTTATTTTTAACATGTTCACTAACGTGAATTTGTATTTTTCAGAAAACTTGAATCGTGATCCAAACTCTGCGTTCAATGACTTCCTCCATTTTATACAGTTTCTTATGGTCATTAGCAAGAGCACAAGCACTTTCTGTGTGGCAATGGAGTTCAAGCAATTCAGCAAAACTCTTTCTGGGAGTCAAACATACTTCTTTAATGATGCCTATTGCTTGGAAAAAGAGTTTTCTAAACCTGCCTGTTGTGGTAGAAGATGAATTAGATGAACAGTTCGTCCGAGGTCGTGGGCCTGGAGGTCAAGCAACCAATAAAACCAGTAACTGTGTGGTGCTGAAGCATGTTCCATCTGGGATTGTGGTGAAGGTAGCTGCTTATGAAGTATAATAGCATATTGAAGTAGCATGCTTTTTTCATGTAAGTTCAAATTTTCATAAACAATGAATAGGCTACAAGTCATTGTGTGCATTTCCTTTTCAGTGCCATCAAACCAGATCATTGGAACAGAACAGAAAAATAGCCAGAACAATTTTGCAAGAAAAACTTGACGTACATTACAAAGGTGTGAACAGTGAAATTGTGAAGCAAAAACAAGAACAGCAATGGAAAAAACAAGAGAAGAAAAGGAAAGCAAAAGATAATTTAGAAAGAAAGAGACTATTTAAGGACCTGTTAGAAGATTCTTCAGATGTCACTGAAATAAAGAAGTAACTTGGTGATTTGTTGCATGATTTGTCTTCAGTCTAACCTGCACCAAGCACGTTTGGAGTTTTTAAGGAAAAACTAACAATGTCGGAGCGCTGCTCCTTTAGGTGAGTGAGAGTTCTATTCACAAAAAGGACATATAAAGACACAAACTCAACTTACAGTGTAATGGCTGGAATGCGAGTCTTTACCGGTAATCAAGTCTTAAAGGTACAGACAATGTGAGTGGAGAAAGGGTTAAACACAGGTTAAAGAGATGTGTATTGTCTCCAGACAGGACAGTTAATGAGATTTTGCAAGCCCAGGCAAGTCATGGGGATTACAGATAGTGTGACATGATCCCAAGATCCCAGTTGAGGCTGTCCTCGTGCGCGGAACTTGGCTATCAGTCTCTGCTCAGTGACTCTGTGCTGTCATGTGTCATGAAGGCCACCTTGGAGAACGCTTACCCAAAGACCAGAGGCCGAATGCCCATGACTGCTGAAGTGTTCCCCAACAGGAAGAGAACAGTCTTGCCTGGTGATTGTCGAGCGGTGTTCATTCATTTTACTTCATTATAAACAAGGTATTCAAAAGGTTTCAAAACTTCACAAAATATCCCAATTCACAACATGGACTTAGAAATACACTACTTGTGATGAGGCAAAGTGATCCAGTTTCCTTCCCGATGGACTTTGTTGCAATGTCGCTGAGTCCCAGACTCTGGGTCCTGCTGCTTCTGAAGTGATTAATCCTGGGTTACTGCTGCTGATGCCACCGACACTTCTTATTCAGATGTTGCAGATCATTCACCCAATAACATACTCACAGGACAGGCACTCATCAATTACTGTGTTGACCACAAATGCTGAAGAATTGTGCCTCTGTCAGGGGTCATAAGAACTAGGAGTTAGCAATTCAGCTCCTTGAGCCTGCTGCAATCCTGGCTGATCTCATCTTGGCCTCAACTCCACTTTTCTACCTTTTTTCCAGAATCCTTCAACCCATTACTAATTATCTGTCTCCTCAAATTTACTCAAGGTCCTGGCACCCCGCCTCACTTTGGGGCAGTGAATTCCACAGACCTGTCAGAGAAGTAGTTTCTACTCATCTCTGTTCTAAGTCTGTTATCTCTTATCCTAAAACTATGACCTCTTGTTTTAGATTGACCCTCAAAAGGAAGCAGCCACGCCACATCTACCTTCTATCACCTTATAAACCTCAGTAAGACCTCTTATTTGAACTTCAGGGAGTATTGGCCTAAATTGCTTAATCTCTTTTCATAAAACAAACCCATCCTCTGGAATCAGTCTTGTGCACCTCTTCTGAACTGTCTCTAATGCCACTATATCCTTCCTCAAATAAGGGGTCCAAAACTGCTTCCCCCACCTGGTTTCCTCTGTTCCTCCTCCTCCCCCACCTCCATAGGGCTGGTCTATTCCCCCCCCCCAGCTTCCCAATGCCTGCTGTGCCCCAAGACCAGCTCTGCTTCCTGCCTACTCCAAGTTCCATTCTGAGGCAATTGGGCAAGCAGCTATGTAGCATTTTTCAAATTCTTCAAATGTGCCTATTTTGCCAAGGACCCCTGGGAGGGTCCCATAGATCCTAGTTTGGGAAGCCCTGGATTAGGGGAATAGAAAAATATTATTGCAGCCATAGACTTGCTTCCTTGGTGCCAGGGTTAAGGATTTCAGAGTGGACACTGGTACCAATGTCATAAGAAGGAAGAGGGTTGAGGTCCTGAAAGTAAATTTTAGGGAATTGGGAAAGAAGTTGAAAAACAGGACCTCAAAATCAGTAATATCAAGATTACTCCCAGTGAAACAAGTTAAATGAGTGTAGGAATTGATGGATTAAGCAATTAAACAAATACTAGAAAACTGGTGTCGGAGGGAGGGCATCAGACTCTGAGACATTGGGACTGATTCTGGGGCAGATGGGACCTGTACAAGATTGTATCTAGGCAGCTCTGGAACTAATATCTTCATGGGGAGATTTACAAACAAGTAGTGAAATAGTAAATGAAATTAGGAGGCAGATGAAGCAAAAGATGAGATCAGAAAGAATCAATGTGGGACAATGTTAAGGGCACTGAATGCATGCAGCACAGCACTGGTAATAAAATCAATTATTTCAAGGCACAAATAGAGATTAATGGATATGATTTAATTGCTGTTGCAGAGATGTGGTTACAGTGTGACCGAGACGGGGAACTGAATATTCAAGGATATTTATCATTTAGAAAGGATAGACAAAAAGGAAAAAGAGGTGGGGTACCGCTGTTAGTGAGGAACAAGATAGTACATTAGTGAGAGAGGATCTTAGATCATAGGATCAAGATTTGGAGTCAGTTGGATGGAGCTAAACAAAACATCAAAAGCCACCAAACAATATAAATCAAGACATTAGAGCTGCATGCAACATAGGAAATACAACAATAATTAGTGACTTCAATTCACATACAGACTGGCTAAACTAACTAGCATAGTGTGGAGGATGAATTCTTTGAGTGTGTATGAGTTGAGCTTCTGAAGCAGTACATTGAAGAAATATCTAGGGATTGGGCTATTTTAGATCTTTTTTTTAATTCGTGGGACATGGGCATCACTGGCTGGCCAGTATTTATTGCCCATCCCTAATTGCTTCTGGAAGCAGTTGAGAGTCAACCACATTGTTGTGGCTCTGGAGTCACATGTAGGTCAGACCAGGTAAGGATGGCAGATTTTCTTTCCCAAAGGACACCAGTGAACCAGATGTTTTTTCCAGCAACAACAATTTTATGGTCATCAGTAAATTCTTAATTCCAAATATTTTTTATTGAATTCAAATTCCATCACCTGCTGTGGCAGGATACAAATGGGTACCCCCAGAACATTATCTGAGTTTCTGGATTAATAGTCTAGCAATAATACCAGGCCACCGCTGAAAAAGAGTTAATTAGTAAATTTTCCGTGAACCAGCCTTTAGGAAATAGTGATCATGATTTGATACAATTTTATGTTCCCTATGAAAGTAATTTAGTTCATTCTGAAACTAGGGTCCTAAATCTGAACAAAGGAAACTATTAAAGTAGGAGAGGCAAGTTTGGCTATGGGAAAATGCGCTAAAAATGACAATAGCAATGGTTAGTATTGAAAGAAGTATTAAATGGTCTACACCATATATACCTTCTATGTAGGAGGGAATGAATAAACTGTGTCTTCTGAGACCATGTAGTACTTCAACAAAAATGATTTTGTTGGAGTGAAATCAAAGTTAAAGGATACAAAATGGTTACCTGGCACAAAATGGACTCAGGGAAAAGACATTAAGAGGCTTTGGGCACAGACAGTACACAAAGAGTTAAAACCTGCAGTGTTTAAATTACTGCAGGAAACAAGTCAGACCTTGAGGCACCTTAAACCTGAGATTAGAGCAGACCCAGAACAATAAGTTTGATAAGATCAGCCACTGATGGGGGGGACATAAATGTATATAACAAGATCAGCCATTGATAGAGGACATAACTGTATAAATGTATCTACTGTATGTACAACAATGTGATAACTGTCCACATCTACTTGCCTACTCAACATTTAATAATGTGCTAACGGCTAATGTCCATATTGTCTATTATCTAACAATGAATAAAAGATGTTCAACTATCATTGTGTAGTTGAGAAGGTGACTGTCTGTACTGCAGAGTGCCAGCGCTTCTCGGAAAGCTTTGTCCAAATAAAACTGTTTGTTGAACCTCCAAGTCTGACTCTGAAGTGGCAGTTTTCCCACCACAAATTGGCGTAGTCAGCAGGATCTCACTGCTCGTAAGTTCGATCAGATGGCCTCAGTCAGCAAACTGGGGTAGAGATCTTTGAATTGTGGGAGTCAGATTGAGTCAACAATACAGTTTAAAGGGGGTAAAAACTAAGGGGAATTTATGGTATAGAAATAAGCATTGATTGTTAATGGTATAGTAATAAGTATTGACGGTTACTTGTGCTGATCGACTAGAGGACAAGGAAGTGCCTGTTTCAAGTGCGCAGCCTTAGACCGATTGTTAAGAGGGGAAATCTCCCACGTGAAGGTCAGGACCCTAAAGAGGCACAAGGGCACTTAGGATCGTGAAGCACAAGTGGCAAAGGTCATTTAACATCAAACTCTGTAGAGGCGAACAAACGCAGAATTTGCCACCTATTTGCATGAAAGTTTGTATAGTTGAGTACTTGTCTATCATGCTGTAAAGCAGTGCAGAAAAGGAGCTGATCACTCTGACCTAGAGCGGGACTCCAGTGGAGAAATTGCAAAGGAGGTAATCGTGGCTGGTGGGGGTAGTGAAGTCTGCAAGATGGCAGATAAAGAAATTAAGTGGGGACCTGCAGGATCTGTCATTGAAAAGTACATGACAGACAGACACATTAATTAAGAGGATGCAAAGGGATGGCTGGGATATTTCTCAGACCTCAGAACAGTAGAGAAAGTGGACAGATAGGGAAAAGAGAGACAAGACAAAGAAGGCAGGGGTATTATTAGTACATCAATTGGTGGGACTAATTGAACAAGTAGTCGCTTCCACCAAAAAGTGGAGCAAAAATAAAGAGAAGATTAGAGAGTTAGAATCCAGAGTAAGGGAACTGGAGAAATGGAACTGAGTGTAGAGGAGAATCAATGGGGAAGGGAAACTGTAGCTCTATCCCCTTATGAGTACACACAACAGGGACCAACCATCCCTCCAGAGAAAGGGGAAGCGCTAGAACGCAACTTAGCACCAGTAACCTGAGGGGGAACAGATGTGCAGCCAACAGCAAATTATAAACCATTTACCCCAGGCGAAAGACAGCAGATAATTGCTTCCCTGGGTAAACTACAACCTAGAAGCGCAAACACTAAATTTTGGGAAGAATTAGATACAGTATGGGTAGGACATCAACTGCACCTAAGGGACATACACCAACTGGTCAGGGCAGCATGTCCAGCAGATAAGTGGAGGCAGGTAGCTGGAGGACCTGCCACTCCCCCACCACAAGGTTATAGTGGGGGACTTTGGACACATATAGTCGCCCTAACAGCAGAAATAGATGCCCAACAGGCACCCTTTGCCCAATTTAAAACAGAAGTCCAAAGAGCTTTAGGAAATGCTCGTACTGATTGGAGCAAAATTACAATGGCCAAGCAGCTAAAGGGGGAAGGAGCTTCTGAGTATGGTTGTTCCAAGTAAGGTGGTGGAGGCAAACACGCTAGAGTCATTTAAGAGTAACTTAGACAGGCACATGAGTGAGTTGGAGATGGGAGGATATAGGAGATTGTTTTAAACAAGGTTCATTAGCATTGGGGCGTCCCTGGTAAGATAAATGGATATGGTACAATAATAATGTTTTTTCTCTTTTCATTCACAGGTTTTAAGTCGGTCCGCCTTGTGTCCAACGAGGGGCATACACGCGATGGGTCGTACTTGGGCTGCTCTTGGCTGTTCGAGAGTGGCCGAGTGCTTCATGTCGTTAGTGTGTGCCTAAACTGGACCAGATGCTGGGCAACACGACAGCTTAGTGACTATCACTGTTTGCTGTGCAGACACATGGATTTGGGCCAGTGTCTGTGGGAGTTTGCGCATTCTCCCCGTGCTTGCATGGGTTTTCTCCGGGTGCTCCGGTTTCCTCCCACACCCCAAAGATGTGCTATTAGGCTGATTGGCGGTAATAAATTGTCCCTAAATTAGTTTCCCTCAATGTGGATGGCCATAAATCAATAGATAAGGGTCATGGGTGGAGGGGGGGACTGGTGGTGTTAAAATGGCGGCGCGGGCTCGTTGGGCCGAAGGGCCTGTTTCCTGGGCTGTTTTTGTTCTTTGTTCTTTGTTCTTATCTTACATCGATTAATGAGTGACATCCAGAACAGGGTAGACCTACCAGAGGGTAGCATGGCTGTGTAATATGTGGATGATATCTTAATAGCTTCAGAATCTAAACCAGAACATCAGGAAGCACTACACTTAGTGTTTAACAAACTAAAAACCGCAGGGGTAAAGGTGAGCCCCAAAAGGCACAAATCGGGAAAACACAACTCCTGTACCTCAGACACCTAATATCCCAACGGCTTAAAGAAATGCCAACAGACTGGAAAAAGGCAGTACAACAAATGCCATGGTGCGTCACCGTAAGAGGGTCAGGAAGGTGCTGGGACTGTTTAACTATAGCCGAAATTTCACCCTGGAATTCGCAAAATTGGTAGAGCCTTTACAAAGACTAGTTAAGAGAGGAAAGCCAGATTTAAACTCCGTAGAATGGGGACCTGAGCAGGAAGAAGCTTACAACAAATTAGAAACAGAACTAGTATCAGCCCCCGGACTGGGACTACCAATAAAGATTTCCACATACACTGTAATAATGAAGGCGGGGGTTTCTAACCCGCAGTGGTAACACAAGATCATGGCGATAAACGGCAACCCATAGGTTACTTTTCAACAGCAGAAGGGCTGGTAGTAACCGGACTGCCAAGGTGCATAGCCACCTAAGCTTGCGCCACCTGGATCATAAAGGTTAGCAAGCCAATAATAATGACAGGGAATATAGTCCTCCTGCTGAATCTGGGAAAGTTAAGGTCCTTCTCAAAATAAGAAGGGCTAAATGGGAAGCCATTCTCCTACCTCCCAGCAAATCAGTCACAATAGTAAGGGACACAGGAGATAACCGAGAAGAAGGAATTTTAGATATAGGAGAGCCGCATAATTGTGGGGACATAGATATGGATGTAGAAGAATGTAGGATAAAGGATGTGCCTTTAACAACAGCTGAGGAGTCCCTTTTTGTAGATGGCTCACGTAAATATGTGGAAGGATCACCCCAGACAGGGTGGGCAGTAGTAAATGACAAATTAGAAACAGTAAGGTCAGAAAGAATTGGTGGAGGTCTATCCGCACAAGTGGCAGAATTAGTGGCACTCACAAAGGCACTAGAATTTCCAAAGGCAAGATGGTAAATATATATACCAATAGTAGATACGCGTTCAGGGTAATACATGATTATATGACAGCATGTGGTAGAAGGGGGTTTGTAACCATGGGAGGAATTCCTATTAAACACCAACAAAGGATCGGGACATTGCTAAAAGCCAGTGAGAAACCCTGAGAAGTGGCAGTAATAAAAATTAAAGCACACCAGAAAGAACCAGGAAGAGATAACCCAGATTGATTAAATTTCAAAGGGAACCAAGCTGCAAATAGAGTAGCACAATTAACCTTAGAGCAGGACACAGTTGGCGAGCTGCAAAGAGCAGTAAAGGGACAGACAGGAGATGAAATAGATATTCAGGACTTACATGAGGATACCTCGAAAGAGGAAAAGGGGAAGTGGGGAGCACAGAGAGTGAGCAAAGGGTCAGATAACGTTTGGAGTTGAAATGAAAAGGTAATAGCACCAGAGTGTATACAAAACACCCTCTTGGAACTACACCATGGACTGTCACATGCGGGAAGAGAGTCCATGGCAACGAGTATAGGAAAGGAATGGGAAGGGACACAGCCCAACACTGTCACCAATGCGTGACATGCGCACAACACAACCCTGGTCAACACATAAAAATTAAAATGAGACATCAGGCCCGACCGAAGGGGCATTGGGAACATCTGCAAATAAATTTCACAGGGCCACTGCCACAATCTCACAGCAAAACCTATTGTTTGGTTATCATAGACCAGTTTACCATGTGGGTGGGAGTGTTTGCTACTAAAAATTGTGCTGCTCACACGATGGCTAGAATATTGGCAGAGGAGGTAATCCCTAGGTGGGGGGTACCCCAACAAATCAATTCGGATCAAGGGACGCACTTCACTGGAAAGGTGGTTAAAAACAGTATGCCAAGTGATGGAAATAAAACAAAAATCCCACATCACTTACCACCCACAGAGTTCTGGAATGCTGGAACGTATGAACAGAACCCTTAAGAATACCCTGGCCAAAGCCATTCAAGCGTCAGGAAAGATGTGGACAGAAGTATTGCCCACTACATTAATGAGACTAAGAGCCATCGCAAACTGGACAACCAGATTAACCCGTTACCATCTAATGACAAGAGGGTGATGCAATTACCAGAAAGCATCATAACAGGTGGGACTGATGTAGGACCACTAAAAGACAAAATCAAAAGATATCTTTTGGAACTGAGTGCCCAACTAAAAGGGATGCATAAATCAGTAAAAGATAATCAGGAAGAAAGAGAAGCACAGAGAGAATTTGAAATGCTCCCTGACAGCCTAACAGCAGGAAATCGCATCCTGGTAGAAACATTACCTGAAAAACCAGGATTTGCACCAAAATGGAATGGGCCGTATGAAGTTATAATTAGTGGAGACACCTGTGCCTGTCTGGATATAAGAGGGAAAGGTTTATGGAAACATTGGACCCAACTGAAATTACACAAAGAAATGAATGAAGGAATTAAAGTGATCAGAGTGCTTTCCCCAAAACAGGTGATGACTACAAGCAAGAGGAACTGATACGTTTGGGTTGGCAAAATAACTTTTGGAAAATTGTTCACATAAAGTAATAAGATTGATACTTGCTTGTTGCGGACACGCATAAGATTGCGCATTTAATTGTATTACTCTTGTGTTGTCGCGATTGTAAACTTGCCTGGGCTAGAGGATAACCTTTTCTGCAAGGCTCATGTACATTTACACTGTAATCGAACTGTATGTTACCCATTAGCCCAATCTGTAGAAGCCCTATTTGTGGCCACCCCTGGGTGGACCCCCCAATGACTTATACACGGCAGATACCTCAGACGCACCCTGTAAAGGACAAATTGGCAGATATAAAAGGGGTATACAGGGAAGATGTGTGGAACTTATAAATCCCACAGATTCTGTGTGCAGAGGGCTCCAGGGAGTGGGAGGAAGAGTTTGCTATGATAAAGCAAGCTACCCGCTTTGTTTCTCAGGGCAGGGATGGGAATGTGCCTTGGTCCCCAAGGATGTTTCCTGCATACAGACACACTGTGTCTGTCAATACTGTCGGGTAAATAGATGTCAGTTTACTTGTACCTGTAACGAGCAGAGATGCCTAAATGGAACCTCAGGGAGGCAGCTTATTTGTGGACAGTGTAATGGGACTCACGTCAGCTCAGCGGAATGGACATACCCGTTTGATACTTAGCAAGTGGTGGGATCAAACAGAGAGTCAAGTAAACCAAGCAACTGGCGATATACACAAACCAATAATCAGGATATTAAATGCTACCAGGCTAAGAAGGAATTTGTGTTCCTCTTCAACAGCACCTACACGACAGCAACACCAACTGTCCCAATCCTTTTTGCAGTAGGAACAATGGGACCATTCACTGTTCCGTGCCCTCAGAAGGGGAATATCTGGAGAAAGACAGTGACCTGGGCCATCAGCAAGGAATTCTGTGCTGATTGGGAAATCCTGGCCACACTGGGATCATCACTGGGATACGGGTTCCTTGGGGCCCTGTCTCGGTGGGGGGGTTGGGTGGGGAGTTGGGGGGGGGGGGCGGGGGGGGTTGGGTGGGGGGTGGGGGGTGGGGGGGGTCGGCAGCGGCGGCAGGAGTAATTAGTGCCAAAAATAGAAACCATATTATCTGTGGATTAACAGTCCTGGGAATCAGTACATCAAAGGCACGGGAGGCCATCAATCAAGAACGGCTGAATTAAGATTATATGCACAGCAGACCCGATATGCATTAAACTGTCAGTTAGCCCAACAGCGGGGAGCATGTACAAAAACAGGAGATAAACGTATAACACATGTTACAGATGAATCCGATAACATTATCCAAATCATTAATGACATAAGAAAGCAGCTCGATGACTTTAGACAAGGACCCAAGAAAGGGAGTAGCTGCCTCAAATGGCTAGTGAGGGATCTGGGGGACCCTATTTAATGCGTGGACTGATCATTCTCACTGCAATAATAATGATCTGTTGTTTAATTGTCAGATGTCTTCATATCTTTTACGAAGTAATGATGACTCGGATTGTGTCAGGAACCAGTATAACCATCAAAGAAAAACAACTGATGGGAACTCCCAAAGATACCAAGGACTACAAGGAAGGAAAAGGCGAGAAGGTGGACATCTACCTATGAACGATGCTGCTGTTGTTGGTCTGTGGATTATTAAATCATAATCTGACCAAAATGGGAAGTTGTTGGACTGAAATCAAAGTTAAAAGACACAAAATGGTTACCTGGCACCAAATGGACTCAGGGAAAAGACATTGAAAGGCACTGACTTTGGGCACAGACAGTACACAAAGAGTTAAAACCTGCAGTGTTTAAATTAATGCAGGAAACAGGTCAGACCTTGAGGCACCTTAAACTTGAGATAAAAGCAGACCCAGTTTGATAACGAGATCAGCCACTGATGGGGGGAACATAAATGCATAAAAGTATACAACAAGCTCAGTCATTGATAGAGACATAAATGCATAAACTTATCTACTCTATATACAACAATGTGATAACTGTTGATGTCCGTACTTGTCTACTCAACTTTTAACGATGTGCTAACGGCTAATGTCCGTACTGTCTGTTATATAGCAATAAATAAAAGATGCTCAACTATCATTGTGTAGTTGAGAAAGTCTCTGTCTGTACTGCGGAGTGCCAGTGCTTCTCCGAAAGCTTTGTCCAAATAAAACTGTTTGTTGAACCTCCAAGTCTGACTCTGAAGTGCTGACTTTCCCACAACATTTTTATTCAACATGCATGAGGGAGGGCAGGACTTGTGGCTATAACTACAGTTTGCTTCTGAGCTACTCGACTGAGCATTGGATCTCGATTCTTATACCCCTTTCTCTACATTACAAAGTACCACATTTACATCAGGTCATCATATTGTTACTTTGAATTGTTACAGTTCTGTTTTTGATTATATTATGTGGTTCCATTGTCTTGGGTGCTTTAGTTTTTAATTATTTTCTGTACCTCTCCTGTCTACCTGTTTACAATAGCAAAGCATTGTGTTTGTCAAACTGATTTCAATGGAGTGTTAATTATCTCATCTCCTGGATATTTAATGAAGTTTTCAGAGACACATTGGTTCCTCCAGACCTTTCAGAGCCTTGATAATTGATACCAATTCTCGTGGTTGTTGTAACCTTGGAGCAATACCACCTGGGGTGTGACTATTTTAGTGCCATCTGCATATAGTTATTCGTATTTTGTCCTGTCTGCCTGCAGTGAACATGGATACTATAATGCTGGCTGTTTAACCGTTTCCATTCCTCCTTCTTGTGCTGCAGCCCACACTCCCTGGGTTTGCCCTACCACACTTTAGGTCAAGACACTGAATACCAACACAAAAGATGATTCCAACTGTGGCTAAGAAAATAAGTTATATATTGTATTGTATCAAAATAAGTGGCTTATAATGTTTCCAGAAAAAGTGGTAAGCAGGAGGATTGGGAGAAATTTGGAATCCAGCAAAGAAGGACCAAGAAATGGTAAAGAAAGGGGAAAAGAGAATATGAACGTAAGTTAATGAGAAACATAAAAATGGACTATAAAAGCTTCTTTAGTTATGTGAAAAAGAACAAATAAGAGTCCATAACCAGCAGAGACAGGAGAATTCATTACAGAGAATAGGGAAATTGTGGCAAAACTAAATTAATTTGTGACTGTCTTCATGGAGGAAGATACAGAAAATCTGCCAGAAACACAAACAAACCAAGGGACTTGTGAAAATATTTATGTATTATCACAAGTAGGCTTACATTAACATTGCAATGAAGTTACTGTGAAAATCCCCTCGTTGCCACACTCTGGCGCCTGTTCGTGTACACTGAGGGAGAATTTAGCACGGCCAATGCACCTAACCAGCACATCTTTCAGACTGTGGGAGGAAACCGGAGCACCCAGAGGAAATGGAGGACACAGAGAATATGCAGACTCCGCACAGACTATGACCCAAGCCAGGAAGCTTACCTGGGTCCCTGGTGCTGTAAAGCAGCAATGTTAACTACTGTGGCCCACCCTTTTCTCTCTCTCTCTCTCCCTCCTCCCCCTCCCCATTTAAGAAGGAAGGGAGAGAGAAAATGGAGAACTACAAATCAGTAAACTTGACATCAGTCGTAGGGAAAATGTCAGAATCCAGTGCAAAGGATGATAACTAGACATTGGAAAATAATGATATGATTGAACAGAATCAACATGGAATTATGAAATGGAAATCATGTTTGATGAACCTGTTGGAGTTTTTGAGAATGTTACCTATAGCGTAGATAAAGGAGGACCAGTGGATGTGGGATATTTGGATTTTCAGGAGGTTTTTGATAAGGTTCCACACAGGAGGTTAGTAAATAAAATTAGTGTACATGGGACTGGGGAGTAATATACTGTATGGACTGAGAATTGGTTAACAGACAGAGAACAGAGAATGAATGGGTCATTCTCAGGATGGCAGACTGTTTACTAATGGGGTATCACAAGGATCAGTGCTGGGGCCACAGCTGTTCACAAACTATATCAATGATTGGAAGTGGGGGCCAAATGTAACATTTACAAATTTGTTGATGACACAAATTTATGTGGGAATCTAAATTGTGAGGAAGGTGCGAAGAGTCTTCAAGGGAACTTAGATAGGTAAGTGAATGGGCAAGAATATGGAATATAATGTGACTAAGTATTATTATCCATCTTGGTAGAAAAAAATGGAAAGACAGAGGGACGAATATTCCTGTTCCACCCACCATGGGAATTGGAGCGGGCAAGGGGCAGACCATGGAAAGGTCTGTTGTCCTTGGATGGGATTTTCCAGTTTTAGGGCAAGCACAGCTGGAAAATTCACCTAGATTCTTTGTGAAATGATAAGACATTAGGAAGTGTTGATGTCCAAAGGAACCTTTGTCACAAGTCACCAAAAGCTAGCAAGCAGATGTAGCAAACAATGAGGAAGGCAAATGGTATGTTGGCCTCCATCACAATAAGATCTGAGTACACCAGTGCAGCTTCACCACTGCAGTTGTATGGAGCTATGGTGAGACCACATTTGGAATGTTGTGTACAGTTTTGGTCTCCTTATCTAAGAAGGACATACTTGCCATGGAGGGAATACAACATAGTTTCAGCAGAATGATTCCTGGGATGGCAGGAGTGTCTTATAAAGGAAGGCTGAGGAAACTGGGACTGCAAATCTAGAATTTAGAAGAATGTGGGGGAATCTCCTTGAAACTCACAAAGTTCTTACAGGACAGCACAGGGTAGATGTAGACAGGATGTTTTCCTAGTTGGTGAGTTCAGAACCAGATAGCACACTCTCAGAATAAGGGACAGGTCATTTAGGATTGAGATGAGGAAGATTTTCTTAGAATCATAGAATGCCTACAATATAGAAGGAGGTCATTCAGGCCATTGAGTTTGCGCTAACAACAATCCCATTGGTGATATTCTATGCCCCAGCTAATGAAGACAAGCATTCCGTAGGCCTTCTTTATTACCCTATCTACCTATGCTGCCACTTCAGGGATCTACGGACTTGTACACCAAGATTCATTTGTTTCTCAATACTCTGTGGGGACCGACTGTTCATTGCGTATATCCTATCCTTATTAGACCTCTCAAAATATGTCACCCCACTTTTATCAGAATTAAGTTCTACCTGCCATTGCTCTGCCCAACTTACCAGTTGAACAATATCAGACTGCAGCCTCAGGCTAGTCTCTTCATTATCAACAACACAACCAATTTTCGTGTCATCTACAAAATTATTAATTATACTTCCTTTATTCATACCCAAGTTGTTGATGTGTGTAACAAACAGCAAGGGTCTCCACACTGATCCCTGTGGTACACTCCTGGTCACAGGCTTCTAATCACAAAAGCAACCCTCCACCATTACCCTTTGCCTGCTGTTATCAAGCCAATTTTGGATCCAATTTGCCAACTTACCTTGGATCCCATGGGCTCTACCTTTTGGACCAACCTGTGTAACTTTGTTGGTAAGGCCAACTTACTGAAACTCATGTAAACCAGTTAATAAGAACATAAGAAATAGGAGCAGGAGTAGGCCATCTAGCCCTTCGAGCCTGCCCCACCAGTCAATAAGATCATGGCTGATCTGAAGTGGATCAGTTCCACTTACCCGCCTGCTCCCCATAACCCTTAATTCCCTTATTGATCAGAAATCTATCCACCCATGACTTAATCATATTCAACGAGGTAGCCTCCACCAATTCAATGGGCAGAGAATTCCAGAGATTCATTATCCTCTGAGAGAAGTTCCTCCTCAACTCTGTTCTAAACTGCAGCCCCCCCTACCCACCCCCCCAATTATTTTGAGGCAGGGCCCTCTAGTTCTGGTTTCCTTTCTAAGTGGAAATAATCTCTCTGCTTCTACCCTATCTAGCCCCTTCATTATCTTATGTGTCTCTATAAAATCCACCCGCAGCCTTCTAAACTCCAACGAGTACAGGCCCAATCTACTCAATCTCTCCTCATAAGCCAACTCCCTCATCGCCAGTATTAACCTGGTGAACCTTCTCTGTACTCCCTCCAAGGCCAATATATCCTCTCGTAGTTCAACTGCATTACCCTCATCAAGACATTTAGTTACCTTTTCAAAGAAACTCAATCAAATTAATTGTGTAGCAATCAGGGCACCTTTAGTGTAGGAAGGCTTTTGAATTTTGTTTTAACTGATTTCATGGCAGTTGGAGCTTAGCAGTGAAAGAAATTGTAGCTCTCACAGCCCTGCTAGAAGCAGAAACATAATTTAAGTGGAGCAACAAAGCAAGTCCAGGAGCTAAAGGACAATTAGTTCTAGAAGCTAGGAAATGAAGAGAAGTTTTCAGGAAGATTGAAGTAAAATTGAACAATGAGGAACATCGTTCATTAAAATTAAAGTCAGACCTGGTGGACTTAGTCACTGAAAAGCCAATGACATCTGCAGCGCTCTTAGAGCAGGTAATATCTTACTACAGTCTGTGAAGTAAAAAGTTGAAGCGATTGGTAGCTGGGTCCCTGAGTGTTAGTGTGAAAGTTCTTGACTATTCAAGACAAAAGAACACAAGAGTTTGGAAAACTTGGAGGTGGATCATCACTGAAAAAAGCTGAAGAAAAGCATTATTTCAAACAAGATTCTTGTCTGTTCAAGAATGGAGTTTGGAAACATTTGGTGGAAGCCAGAGTCCAGTGTTTTCAGTTCGCTCACAGTGTAATTGTCATCTGGGTGGAATTTGAAGAGAAATCTCCAGAAAAATCGATTGAATGGCATTTGCTACTTGGTTTCAAAGTGGGGTGTATCTGACTAGTTAGCCAGGGATTGTGCATTTACTGAAAAATTTATTGCACAAGATCAATTTTGTAACTTGTGTTATCCTTTAAATCTCTGAACATTTGTGAAGATCAGTGGGAATGTAGAGGATTGTGTGCAGTCAAAGTTTTCATGTTCAGTAATTCTTTTTGGTGTTAAAAGCTAATTGGCAATCCTATGACTCTGTACATCCACAATTTCGAAAGAAGTAAAAGTTATGGTCTTGGGAGGCAGTGCTCCATTCTGGGCCCTTCCTGTCCAGTAGTAACATCAACTAGGATTGCAACAATCTTTACGCCCTTTGTCTGCAATTCTCCAGTCCTCTGGCACCATCCAAGTCTAAAGAAGATTGAAAAATTATGACCAGCGCCTCTGCTAACATCCGATTCCATTTTCCTCAGTATACTTGGAAGTATCTCATCAGGTCCTGGTTCCCTTTCAGTTTTAAGTAGGGACGACCAGTCTAATACCACCTCCTTATCAATGGTAAACCCTTCTAGTTACCTTCTAAATTACCTTCTCCTTCACCATGGCCTGAATAACATCTTCCTTCGTAAAAACAGATGCAAAATATGAATTTAATACCTTAGCTATGTCTCCTGCCTCCATGCATTAATCTTTCTGCTGCCTAATGGTCCATTCCTTCTTTTAATATTTATATTTCACAGAAAACTTTGGGATTCCTTTTTATGTCAGATGTCAGTTTCTTTTCATGTTCTTTCTTTGCTTCTTTTATTTGCTTTTTCGCCTCCCCTCTGAACCTTCTATATTCTCAATGCTATTTCCTACCCAACATCAATCATAAGCACACATTTTCTTCTTTGGCTTAATTTCTATCTTTTTTGTCATCCAGGGAGTTCTGAATTTGTTTGCTCTTTCCCTTCCAAGAGAGCCATGCCTGAATTCTCTCTTCTTTGATGGTAGTCCATTGTCCAGCTATTGTTTTTTCTGCCAATCTTTGACTCCAATTTTTTTGGCCCAGACCCATTCTTACCCCATTGAAGTAGCTTTCTCAAAATAAATTATTCTTACTTTGGATTCTTATTTGTTCTTTTCCATAGTTAACATAAACCTTATGATACAATGATTACTGTTTCCTATAGATACTTGATCTACTTGGCCCACCTCAATCCCAAGTCCAGCAGTCCCTCATTGGACTGGAAATGTACTGCTATAGAAAACTTTCTTGAGCACAGCCAAGCAACTCTTGCTGCTCACTGCAACTATCCCAGTTTATATTCGGATAATCAAATTCCCCATTATAACTACATTAATTCTTACATGTCTCTAACTCTTCCAATATATAATGGAATTACTGAAAGTTTCCAGACAACTCAACTTATCCAAGGCAAATAGGTTCATGTGTCAGTTTAGAGAGATAAGCTAGATCACGGGAACAATGGCATCAAAGCTGAACCCCAACTGATCTCCACACAATGAGATCATTTTCAGAAGGGGCAATTATTTCAAATCATTCTGTCCCAGTGGTCAGATAATTGGAGCGCCCCAACTCCAGCACCCTGGCTGAAATCAGCCAACTCCGAATTCATCCAGAATCTTGTACTGCATCATATCACACAGTGACAGTAATCAATACAACACCTCTCAGTTAACATATTAAATAGAATGCTCGATTTTGGGGAGTGAAGTGAGTCATTTTCCTGCCAAATACCCAGCTTCAGACCTTGCCCTGCAGCCACAGTAGTGTGTGTGGCTGGTCCAGATTAGTTTTTTGTCAAATAGTGAGACACGAGTTGTTCGTGATGGGTGACCACAGACTTACAAATAGGAGATCTTCAATTTTTAACATTCAGAAGCAGACAAAAAACGGGTAATGAAAATAAGCTTTATTATAAGAAGAAATCAATACAAAGATGCTCATTTACCTTCTGTACAATGGCAAAACATAAATTATAATTCAGAGGAAACTAAGTCTTATTCTGCAAAGTTCCAGGCAAATCCATTCCTCCAGTTTGGTCTCCCAAGTGCAAAAATATTTATTCTAATTACATCCCTGTATTCTGCTTTGAATAAATTCAAAACTTTTAATATTGGCCTGGCAAGGTTCAACAGAATAAAGGGCCAGATTGTTTCTGACAGGCTGTTTGCTTTTTTATTAAATAAACAACTTGACCTTTGCAACAATCAATCTATTGCATACTTTGAAAAATCAAAAGTTGGATGAAGAACCCAACATTTTGTTCAAGTATCCTCTGCGGTGAAAAATCTTTTACATCACCTTTTTGTTATGGCTCAAATGCAAAGTTGACAATACTTAAACTTAGAAAAATCAGTGTGATCAAAAACAATGTTACAAAAGAAGTAGCACTTTTCTTCTGTAGAAATAAACTACTCAAAATCTTCTTGGAAGTTTATTATAATTTCAGAAGATGCTAAAGCTATGATCTTGCATTGCGTTCCGTTTCAGCCAGGCATTCCCTCACTAAACCTCGAGCATGAATAATTCCTAGAAGATGAAAAGAGAAACAATTACATATTCAGTTCTGAAGAAGTCATATTCAATTTACGAACTCTGTTTCTCTCTCCACAGATCCGTCACACCTACTGAGTACTTCCAGCAGCTTATTTTTTTGTTTTGGATTTTGCAGTTTCAGACTCTGTATTTTCCTTTTATGACATAAATATGTAACCAACTTCAGAGTTCCTGGAACTGAAGCAACTGGCACAAAGGATTAAAACAGCTGTCATTACGCATTCGTGCCTCCCTCTTCCTCTTCCAATATATAATGGAATTACTGAAAGTTTCCAGCCAACTCAACTTATCCAAGGCAAATGGTTTCATGTGTCAGTTTAGAGAGATAATCTAGATCACAGGAACAATGGCATCAAAACTGAACCCCAACTGATCTCCACACATTGAGTTAATTTTCAGAAGGGGCAATTATTTCAAATCGTTCTGTCCCAGTGGTCAGATAGTTGGAGCGCCCTAACTCTAGCACCCTGGCTGAAATCAGCCAACTCCGAATTCATCCAGAATCTTGTACTGCATCAGATCACAAAGTGGCAGTCATCAATGCAGCACCTCTCAGTTAACATAATAGATAGAATGCTCGACATTCCTGAAATAATCAAAATGATAAAAAAGTGTGATGGGGTACTCAGCAAAAACTTATTTCCACTGACTCAGCGAATCGGTAAGATTGATCAGCACTGCGACGAGTGTGAGAAGAATGAAGGGGAGAATTTCTGAAGCGAAGAATTATGAAACAGGGATTGCTGAAGCCAAGTTAATAACATGAATAAAAATTTCAAGATCTGGGAGAGAGCAGTAAAAAGGAACTGGATTAGCTAGCCTGCCTCTAAACATCATCACAGGGGGAGACAGGAAGGTAGTGGTAACATCACTGGGCTGGTAATCCAGAAGCTCAGGGGAGTTCCAATCCCATGTCAGCTGGTGTGATTAAATTTAAACTCAATTAAATGGAGTTAATTATTAATTACTAAATGGAATTATTTCATACATCTGGAATTAAAAACTAATGATGAAACTAACAACATCAAAACCACCTGGTTCACAAATGTCCTTAAGTGAAGGAAATCCGCCATCCTTCCTCGGTGTGACCTACATGTGAATTCAAAACCCACAGCAATACGGTTGACTGATAACAGCCCTCTGAGTCCAAGAGAAATTAGGGATGACAGCAAATGCTAGACTTGTCAGTGACCCCCACATCCAGTGAAAGAAATAAAAACATCTTAATCTATCAAGGATATTGCTAACAAGCCTGGCATTTATTGCCCACCCCTACTTGCCCTTAGGACACTGCTCTTTGAATCACTGATGGTGGGATGGGCTAACCCTTTCTTGTGGCAATTAACAATCAATCATGGCAGAATTAGAGTCAATATGAGCCTGGGTGGGGAAAGGAAGACAAATTTCCTTTCCCCGAGAGAAACTTTTTAAATCCATGGCCTTGCCCCCCGCCCCCCTCAGGCCCACAAGACACCAAGGTTTTTTTCCTGCTCATCTAATTCTGTCTCTAAGTTTTTCAGTTTCTGATTGTTTCACCATTGGTGTCAATGTGGAATTCCCTTCCTAAGCCTCATCAGCTTGCTTTTCTCCTTTTCAGGGCAACTCCTAAAATCCATCCAAAAGACCAAGCTTTCACCTGTCCAGTCTAATATTGTAATATTCTCTGTGAAGTGCCTTGGGATGGGATGTTTCATCATATTAAGGTGCAATACAATTGCAAGTTTTGTGTGGTGGTGAACCAGTTGGGCTTTTACAATAATCCAAAACTTTGAGGCTACTTTTACTGGTGCCAGATTCTCATGCTGCTGCTCCCTGAATTATTAGGCCAGAAACCAACCACACCACTCATGCTTAAAAGTGGGATATTCTATAACCTATTAAACAAATATAAAGCAATCACTCACTTTAGCACTTGCTAAATCAAACAGTACAACATTCAAGAACTAACACTAAAAAAGCACAAACAGTGTTGATCTGTTACATACCACGTTTTAGGCGTTCCATTGCACTTTTACTGCCAGCGTACGTTGGTCGTATGTCTTTCCCCAGTTCTTCGATTATAGCAAGTAGCTCTGCATATTTACTTTGTGGCGCCTGACCACTGCTCAATCCCTGAGAAAGAAAAGAAAGAGTAACAAGCCCAGAAATACACAATCAACGCTGAAAGTTCAGTGCATTCAGTAGCGATGACAAATAAAAAAAACACAAATTGATTTTATACACAAGATGGTTATGAGGCTCAGTATATCTGAACTAGCTCTTTGAAAAAGCTATCCGATTCAGAATTGCAAACCAGTGTATGGAACCCAGCACAGGTTTTGTTCCCCTGCACAATCCCACTCATTTCCACCAGGGATTGGCAGTTTTGAGGCTGAATCCCGTGGTCCAAGGCAGCAACTGACCTGAGCTCCTTATTAATCAGAGTCAACCAAAGCAGCAGACTCCCCTCTCCCTCCTTTACTTCACACGAGAAGGGGGCTGTTTCCTGGTGTTAGTGGAAACAGAGGTGGAAGGCAGAATTCTACATGGTGAACTTAATAAAGCACACCAGCCCAGTTCCTGCCAGCATAGCCATCTCTAATCTGACCCTCTCCATGTCGCCACAAGCCAGGGAGACCATCAGTACACAAGCAAAACTGACAGTGTTAGATGTAGTCTATGTACTAATTGCAGTAAATGTTGAAACACTTTAGGTTACTTTAGTCATTGTTTTATGTATAACTCATTCAGAGCTCTCGCAAGCAATCGTGTCATCGCAAGAAGTCATAATTGTTTATGAAAGCTTGGTCACAAATACTGCTGTCTGTTAAAGATGTGGAACAAAGGTTGGACCTATGACATCATTAAATTTTGTTCATGACCTGCTTGACCGTCCTAAAACATTTCTTTCCATAAACTAAATGTAATTTTTATATCTGCTTATATTTAAAGAAACTCTTCTCCAAATTTATAGTTCTTAATGACTTCAGGTAGACACTCAAGACATGCAGTGCCTAAAATAACTCTTCCAGCATTGCCTCTCAATTTATAGATAAATCATATCCTGAAATAAATCATTTAGATTGAATTCTTAACAGCAATTTTATTTCTGCTGGGAGCTAAGTCTCATGAGAAAATAATAGAAGATACATTGTTCTGAGTAATCCAGCATTGTGGAAGCATTATTTAGTTCTATGTATGGTTTGTGACAAATTAATTACGAGGATGACCTATTTTAAAAACATATTTTCATTTTGGTAGGGTGGTGGAGGCAGGCACGCTAGAGTTGTTTAAGGCTTACCTAGATAGGCACATGAGCAGACTAGAGATGGAGGGGTACAAAAGACTGTTCTAAATAAGGATCAAGAGCCTCAGGACGTTCCTGGGAATCAATAGATTCCTATGGGCCGTGCAACATATTTTATGGCTCACCTGTCTTACGTTTGAGCTTCTGGGGATCTTCCGTGAATCTTCTGTGAATGCCTGTATAAGTTGTGTATGTTTATTGATATCTTTTTTTTTTACATCCACAAGTGATTCAGTCCGCCTTGTTGGCCAATAAGAGGCATACACGCGGTGGGTCGTGCGAGGGGTGCTCTTGGATGTTGCTCCGAGAGTTGCCTAGTGCTTCACGTCGTTAGTGTACGCTTAAACTGGACCATCTGACGGGCAACCCGACAGCTCAGTGACTATCACTGTTTGCTGTGCAGATACATGGACCTGGGGTGGATCTCTGACTTGGGTCAGTGTCTGTGGGAGTTTGCACATTCTCCCTGTGCTTGCGTGGGTTTTCTCTGGGTGCTCCAGCTTCCTCCCACACCTCAAAAACGTGCTTTTAGGCTGATTGGTGTTAATAAATTATCCCTAAATTAGACCTCGATCAATCTGGCACACATATAATTCTCTAAATTTGCACACCTTTATTGTGGAGTCCAAGAGGTGTAGGCGAAAGTCACAGGTAGAAGGAGGATTGGAATGAGGCGCTCACTAATGTTAAAATGGCGGCGCGGGCTTGTTGGGCTGAAGGGCCTGTTTCCTGCGCTGTGTTGTTCTTTGTTTTGTTCTTTTGGAGGGGGAAGGTTTAAAAAGTTTAAAAACACTTGCCAGCAACAAATTTATGGATCTGAGTACAAAAATCACTAAAGCTCATGGACAGATAGAAAAAAATGTAAAAATGTAACATCAGTCTTTATCTTAAGGGAACTGGAAAAAAAGGCTGAAAATTATGTTACAGTTACATAAAACAGTGATTATACATATCTGGAGCACTGTGTTCAGTGCTGTGCATTTGACAGAGAAAAAGAATCCCTGCAGTGCACATGGAGACCATTTGGCCCATCACGCTTGCACCAACAACAATCCCATCCAGGTCCTAACCCCATAACCCCACATATTTATCCTTCTAGTCCCTGACAAAGAGGCAAATTACCACAGCCAATCAACCTTACCTGCACATCTTTGGAGTGAGGGCAGAAACTAGAGCACCCGGAGGAAACCCACGCAGACACGGGGAGAACATGGAGACTCTGCACAGTCAGTGACCCAAGAATGGAACTGAACCGGGTCTCTGGTGCTGTGAGGCAGCAATGCTAACCACTGTGCCACCAACATTTATACGGCACCTTTAATGTTGTAAAACATACAAAGACACTTCATTGGAGCCTCAAACAAAGCATGAGCACATGAAGAGGTAATAAGACAAATGATCAAAAGCTTGATTGTAGAGCTAAGTTTGGGGAAGAAACTTCAGAGCCTAGGAGTTCAGCAGCCAAGGTACAGAAACCAGTACTAATAACATAAGAAACAGCAATCGGCTGTATGGTCAGTCAAGTCTGTTCCACGATTTGATACAATCACGGCTGATCTGTCTCAATTAAAATGGGGGGGGCGATGGTCTAGTGGTTACATCACTCGACTATTAATCCAGAAACTCAGCTAATGTTCCAACATCTGTCACAACAAATGTTGGAATTTAATTCAAGGAAAAAATCTGGAATAAGGATCTACTGATGACTATGAAACCATTGTTGGAAAAACACATCTGGTTCACTAATGTCCTTTAGGGGAGGAAATCTGCCGTCCTTACCCGCTCTGGTCTACATGTGACTCAGATCCACAGCAATGTGGTTCACTCTCATCCAAGGGCAACAAGGAATGGGCAATAAATGCTGGCCAACTCATGATGCTCAGGTCCCACGAAAAAGTAAAAAACAAAAAATTCACTTTCCCACTTGCTCCCCATATCCTTTATTCCCCATGAGGCTTAAAAATCTGTCAATCCCACCTCCACAGTGGTTAGCACTGCTGCCTTACAGCACCAGGGATCTGGGTTCAATTCCCGGTTTGGTTCGCTGTCTGTGCGGAGTCTGCACGTTCTCCCTGTGTCTGCGTGGGTTTCCTCCCACAGTCTGAAAGATGTACTGGTTAGGGACATTGAGGGAGAATTTAGTATGGTCAGTGTGCTCGAACAGATGTCGGAGTGTGGTGATTAGGGAATTTTCACAGTAACTTCATTGCAGCATTAATGTCAGCCTACTTGTGACTAATAATTAAAAGGGAGCAACCACTACCCTCTGGGTCGAGCATTCCAAAGTTTCACAATGTTTTGAACTAAGAAGTTTCTCCTCATCTCAGTCCTTCACGATCAGTAATGTGATTCAAATCAGGATGAGCTAGTTGTTAGAATTCAAGTAGCACAAGTATCTCAGAGCGTTGTAGAGCTGGAGGGAGGTGAAGTCATGGAGGGATTATTATTTAAAAAAGGGTGATAATTTTAAAATTCAGGAGCCAACAGAGATCAGTGACAACAAGGGTGAAGGGTGATTAGAACTTTATGTAATTTAGGGCAGTAGCAGCAGAGAGTTAGGGGATTTAAGTTTATGAAACAAAACGGGGTCACAACTTTCAAAGGTGAGTTAAAACATTCAGGCTGGTGTCAGGAAGCATTTCTTCTCATAATCAGTTGTGGAAATATAGAGCCCTCTCCCAAAACTGAGCGTTAATCGAACAATTCAAACTGAGGTCAGTAGATAGAGGAAATAGATAGATCTGGGTCTGTAATTGATGGAGTTTAAAAGAACCAGTTGGATCTCACCGAAACTTACAGAATACTGAAAGACCTGGATAGAGTGGATATGGGTAAGATGTGTTCATTAGCAGGAGCGACTATGATTTGAAGGCACAGCCTCAGGATATTGGGACAACCCTTTAGAACCGAGGTGAGGAGGAATTTCTTCAGCTTGTGGATGGTGAATCTGTGGAATTTATTGCCACAGAAGGCTGTGGAAGCCAGGTCATTAAAGTGTCTTTAAGGCAGAGAGAGAGGTTCTTGACTGGTACGGGGGTCAAAGGTTGCAAAGAAAAGGCAGAGAATGGGGTTGAGAAACATATCAGCCATGATCGAATGGTGGAGCAGATTCGATGGGCCAAATTACCTAATTCTACTCCGATATCTTACAGAAAGGGTATTAAGGTTTAAGGAACCAAGGTGGATAATTGTAATTAAGATACAGATTAGCCATGATCTGACAGAGTGGCTAATAGAGAATGGACGTCTCCGTTCCTATGTTTGAAGTTAGAAGCAGCAATGGCAAGCCTGACCCTAGTTATGAAATTAGAATCAGTGGCTTGAGAGGAAGCGATATTGAAAGCTGTCAGCCTGAGCAGATAGTCTGTGAAGGAAGGAAATGTGGCAGATACACTGAAGCATGACTGATGATCAACAGGAAAATCAAGATAAAACAGAATCAGGACTGCTGATAAAGGGAATGGCTAAATATAATTAAATTGAATAAGTGTTTGGGTTAAAATGAGTGCTGGATAATCTTTGAAAGGTATAAGTAACAATGAAATGAATAATGTGAACAGATGTTGAGTAAGTGAATATAATATTTTATATAAATAATTGATAAAAGAATTCAACACAAGGTAAGGAATGCAGGATTCAGCAGCTTTTTTAAAAGTACAGATCAGATTATCAACCTTGTTCATTTTCACACTGAAACCAGTCATGTGATGTCTGCTGAGTCAGTTGACGTCAAAGCTGCAGGAAAATAAAGTGTGGATTCTCAGGGAAGATCTAACTATTACACAAAAATCTTTATCTACAAACCTCACTACAGGTTCCAAAGAGGAGTCATATTGGAGAGCAAACATTAACTCAATGCAGCCAGCCTGCCCGAGTGTTAGAGCCTGGTTTGAGACTGCTACTTATCCCACAGTGAGTGCCTGGCTTGTTCAGGTCACTGCAGTGCGAGTTCCTGAAACATTCCTGCCCAGCAAAAGAGGAAAGGGGCTTAGTGAAGCAGTCAGATTCTCATTCCAATGTAGTAAACATTATGGTCACTCCTTGTGTTGACAGCCCACACAACACTATTTAATTCAGTGACACCATCTGGGATTTGAACCTATGGCCAATTGATTGATATGATGTGGGTATGCCGGCGTTGATTGATAGTCAATTATACTACCCAGTGACGTGATGCAAATATATATTTTATTGTACCTGCAAATAACCCATCGAGGGTGGTCCATAGTCATTGAACAGTGGTCTAAAGGACTGCACTGAGCTCCCCATACTTGTAGAAGGAGATGGAACACTTCCAACTGTTGGAGAAGAATTTCTGTTAATGATGCACCAGTTTGTAAATTCTGAAAGTTCACCAGTTTTTTTATAAACAAAAAGTTGTCAAGTACATTGTTCGGTAAAAAGTAAAAGCTCTATCACGCCCAATACTTTGTTGAATGTGATGCAGCTTCAAAGCAAGCTGGTCCGCTCAGGCTGAGAGAAATAAAGCACACGGACAGGAAGGGCTAGAAGAGGTGGGGGAGTAGCAATACTTGGTTAGGGAGCATATTACAGCGGTACAGAGGGTGGACAATTTAGAAGGGTCATGTAACAAGTCACTGTGGGTGGAGCTCAGAAACAGGAAGGGCGCAGTCACTATGCTGGGGGTATACTACAGGCCTCCCAACAGCCCACGGGAAGTTGAGGAACAGATACAGAACATAGAACATTACAGCGCAGTACAGGCCCTTCGGCCCTCAATGTTGTGCCGACCAGTGGAACCAATCTACTGACCCTCTAAATTTAACTATTCCAATGACCATTTGAACGCCCTGAAAGTTGGAGAGTCCACAACTGCTGCAGGCAAGGTATCCCACGTCCTTACTACCCTCTGAGTAAAGAACCTACCTCGGACATCCGTTCTATAATTACCATCCATTAATTTAGAGGTATGTCCCCCCGTGTTAGCCATCGCCATCTGAGGAAAAAGGCTCTCACTGTCCACCCTATCTAACCCTCTGATCATCTTGTATGCCTCAATCAGGTCACCTCTTAACCACCTTCTCTCTAACGAAAATAACCTCAAGTCCCTCAGCCTTTCCTCATAAGGCCTTCCCACCATACCAGGCAACATGCTGGTAAACCTCCTCTGCACCCTTTCCAATGCCTCCACATCTTTCTTATAATGCGGCGACCAGAACTGTACGCAATACTCCAAGCGCGGTCGCACCAGAGTTTTGTACAGTTGCAACATGACCTCACGGCTCCGAAATTCAATCCCTCTACCAATAAAAGCTAACACACCCTATGCCTTCTTAACAACCTTATCAACTTGGGTGCCAACTTTCAGGGAGCTATGCACATGTACACCGAGATCTCTCTGCTCGTCGACACTACCAAGAGTCCTTCCATTCGCTCTATATTCTGTACTCCTGTTATTCTTACCAAAGTGAATCACCTAACATTTTTCCGCATTGAACTCCATTTGCCACCTCTCAGCCCAGCTCTGCAGCTTATCTATGTCCCTCTTCAAACCGTAACATCCATCCTCACTGTCTACAACTGCTCTGACTTTGGTGTCGTCAGCAAATTTACTAACTCATCCTTCTACACCCTCATCTAGGTCATTTATAAAAATGACAAACAGCAGTGGCCCCAAAACAGATCCCTGAGGTACACACTTGTAACTGAACTCCAGGTTGAATATTTCCCATCAACCACCACCCTCTGCCTTCTATCAGCTAGCCAATTCCTGATCCTAACTGCTAAATCACCCTCAATCCCATGCATCTGCATTTTCTGCAGTACCCTACCATGGGGAACCTTATCAAACGCTTTGCTAAAATCCATCTACACCACGTCAACTGCCTTACCCTTATCCACCTCTTTGGTCACCTTTTCAAAAAACTCGATAAGGTTTGTGAGGCACGACCTACCCTTCACAAAACCGTGTTGACTATCCCTAATTAAATTATTTCTCTCTAGATGATTATAAATCCTATCCTTTATAATTCTTTCCAAAACTTTGCCCACAACAGAAGTAAGGCTCACCAGTGTATAATTCCCAGGATGGTCTCCACTCCCCTTCTTGAACAAGAGGACAACATTTGCTATCCTCCAGTCTTCCGGCACTATACCTGTAAGGAGATTCTGGACAGGTGCAGAAAAAATAGGGTTTTTGTAGTGGGAGACTTTAATTTCCCATGTATAGACTGGAAATCGTTTAGGGCTGGGGGTCTGGACAGGGAGGAATTTATAAAATGCATACAGGAAGGTTCTTTGGAACAATATGTTGATAGTCCAACTAGAGAGGACCTAGTACTGGGGAATGAGCCTGGTCAGGTCATCAAAGTTTCAGTAGGGGAACATGTGGCAAATAGTGACCATAATTCTGTAAATTTTAGGATAGTAATGGAAAAAGATGAGTGTTGTCCTATGGGTAAGGTTCTGAATTGGGGGAAGGCTAACTACAGCTGGATTAGGCAGGATCTGGTGGCTGTTGATTGGGAGAGCCTGTCCAAGGATAAATCCACATCTGGCATGTGGGACTCTTTTAAGGAGCAGTTGGTGGGGCTGCAGGACAGGCATGTGCCTACAAAAAGGAAGGATAGGAAAGGTAGGATTCGAGAGCCAAGGATAACCAGTGAAATTGTGAGTCTAATCAAAAAGAAAAAAAGAGGCATACTTAAGGTCCAGGCAGCTAAAAACAGATGGAGCATTGGAGGAATAGAGACAGTAGAAAAGAACTCAAACAGGGAGTTAGAAGGGCAAAAAGGGGTCATGAAATGTCCTTGGCAGACAGAATTAAGGAGAATCCTAAGGCATTTTATACATACGTTAGGAACAAGAGGGTTGTCTGGGAAGGAATCGGACCTCTCAGGGACAAAGGAGGGGAATTATGCTTAGAACCAAAGGAAGTAGGTGAGATCTAAATGAATACTTTGCATCAGTATTCACAAAGGAGGGACATGTTGACCGGTAGTGTCTCAGAGGGATGTGTTGACCTGTTAGAAAAAATCTCAATTACAAGGGAGGAAGTATTGGGTTTTTTAAGGAAACATTAAGGTAGATAAATCCCCAGTGCCAGATGGCATTTATCCTAGACTACTCAGGGAGACAAGAGATGAAATTGCTGGGCCTCTAACAGAAATCTTTGTCTCTTCACTGGACACAGATGAGGTCCCAGAGGAGTGGATAGTAAATGTGGTCCTGTTATTTAAGGAGGGTAGCAAGGATAACCCGGGCAATTATAGGCCGGTGAGCTTGACGTCCGCAGTAGGGAAATTGTTGGAGAAGATTCTTAGAGATAGGATGTACACACGTTAAGAACAGAATAATCTCATTAGTGATAGACAGCATGGTTTTGTACGAGGGAGGTCATGCCTCACAAATTTGGTTGAGTTTTTTGAGGTGACAAAAACAATTGATGAGGGAAGGGCCGTGGATGCAGTCTACTGAAATCCATATAGACTACATCCATGCTTTACTAAAATCCATATAAAGCGTTTGACAAGGTCCCTCATAGCAGGCTTGTGCAAAAGGTTAAATCTCACAGGATAAAAGGTAAGCTAGCTAGATGGGTGGAGAACTGGCTTGGCCATAGAAGACAGAGGGTAGCAGTGGAGGGGTCTTTTTCCTGTTGGAGATCTGTGACTAGTGGTGTTCCGCAGGGCTCCATGCTGGGATCTCTGCTGTTTGTGATATATATAATTTGGAAGAAGATGTAGCTCGTCTGATTAGTAAGTTTGCAGACGACACAAAGATTGTTGGAGTTGCTGATAGTGATGAAAATTGTCAGAGAATGCAGCAGGATATAGATAGGCTGGAAAATTGAGCAGAGAAATGGCAGATGGAATTTAATCCAGATAAATGCAAAGTGAGGCATTTCGGTAGATCTAACGTAGGGCGGAGCTATACAATAAATGGCAGAACCATCAGGAGTATAGAGACACAGAGAGACCTGGGTGTGCAAGTCTACAGATCCTTAAAGGTGGCAGCACAGGTGGAGAGAGTGGTGAAGAAAGCATATGGCATGCTTGCCTTTATTGGGCAGGGCATAGAGTATAAAAGTTGGCATGTGATGTTGCAGCTTTATAGAACGTTGGTTAGGCCACATTTGAAATACTGCGTCCAGTTCTGGTCACCACACTACCAGAAGGATGTGGAGGCTTTGGAGAGAGTACAGAAAAGGTTTACCAGGATGTTGCTTGGTATGGAGGGTCTTAGCTATGAGGAGAGATTGGAAAAACTGGATTGTTTTCCCTGGAAACACAGAGGATAAGGGGCGACCTAATAGAGGCATATAAAATTATGAAGGGCATAGATAGGGTGAACAGTGGGAAGGTCGGAGGTGACAAACTCAAGGGGTCACAGGTTCAAGGTGAGGGGAGGCAAGGTTCAACACAGATGTCAGGGGGACATATTTTACACAGAGGGTGGTTGGGGGCCTGGAATGCACTGCCAAGCAAGGTGGTTGAGGCGGATACACTGGGATCGTTTAAGACTCATCTGTATAGCCACATGAACAGACTGGAAATAGAGGGATACAAACGAATGATCTAGTTGGGGGCATGAGCGGTGCAGGCTTGGAGGGCCGAAGGGCCTGTTCCTGTGCTGTATTGTTCTTTGTGCAAAATGTGACAAGACAGATGGTCTGAGGTCTGTTTGCTTTAACGCAAGGAGCATGACAGGCAAGGCGGATGGAGCTTGGACTACTACATGGAACTATGATGTTGTGGCAATTATGGAGATTTGGATGAAAGGGCATGACTGCCAAGTTAGCATTCCAGGATTTAGATGTTTCAGGCAAGATAGGGTGACAAAAGAGTGGGGATGTTGCTTTACTGATTAGGGAGAATGTCATACACAAGAGGGAGGGCACCTTGGTAGGATCATGCAGTGAAGTCATATGGGTGGAACTCAGGAACAGGAACAGTGCAATCACTCTGTTGGGATTGTACTACAGACTTCTCAACAACTAGCGTGAAGTGGAGGAACTAATATGTCAGCAGATTATGGGAAGATGTAAAAACAACAGGGTTGTTGTGATGGGCGATTTTAACTTCCCGAACATAGATTGGATGTCTTTAGTGCCAGGAACTTGAACATTGCTCTTTGAAGCAATATGTAGATAGTCCCTTCCCGAGTTCTGAGTGGAGACATTGGCAATAGAATTTTGGATAACCTAATTTTAAAGAAGGGAGAACGTGGGAAACCAGCCAGGAGAATGTTAGAATAATTGAGGGAACTCGGTCTTTTCTCCCGGGAGAGACGAAGGATGAGAGGTGACCTGATAGAGGTTTATAAGATGTTGAGAGGTATAGATTGGGTGGATTCTCAGACGCTATTTCCCAGGGCTGAAATGGTCACTACGAGAGGACACAGGTTTAAGGTGCTGGGGAGTAGGTACAGAGGAGATGTCAGGGGTAGGTTTTTCACTCAGAGGGTGGTGGGTGAGTGGAATCGGCTGCCGGTGGTGATGGAGGCAAATTCGTTAGGGTATTTTAAGAGACTTCTGGATAAATACATGGGATTTAATAGGACTGAAGGTTATAGGTAGGCCTAGTGCAACTTGTGGGCCGAAGGGCCTGTTTGTGCCGTAGTTTTCTATGTTTCTAAATCTAGAGGGTATGAAGGCATGCATGAGGGTCCAGTGAGGTTTTCCTCATACTTGGCAAAAAAGCTATTCCAAGAACAATTCCAATTTTGTTACAGAATCATACAGCACTGCAGCCAATTCAGAACATCATGCCAATGTCAGCTCTCTGCAAATTATCCAATTAGCTCCATTCTTCCTGTTCTTGCTCATAATCCCTGCAATTGCTCCCGAGAATTGATCCAATTCCTTTTTGAAAGTTTAAACTGAATCTGCTTCCACTTCTTTTTCAATTATGACAGTTGTCGATGTAGATTTGATGGGCCAAATGGCCTCCTTCTGCACTGTGGGGATTCTATTCTATGAAACCAACTCTATCTGGGCTTTTCACAATTTGGTGCATCTCAATCAAATCTCCCCTCAGCTTCCTCTGTTCCAAGGAGAACAACCCCAGCCTATCGTTCCTCACTGCTGCAATTTTCCAGTCCTGGCAACATCACTGTAAATTTACTCTATACCTCACTAATGCAATTACATGCTTTATGTAACGTGGCCCAAGCTGCACATAATTGTAGTCTAATTAATGTTTTCTGTAGTACTAGCTTAACTTTGCTCTTTTGTTCTAAACCTTGTTAATAAACGATTCCACATGCCTTCTTAACCACCACCACTATCCCTCACTTCCACTACAACCATCCTCCTGTCCAAAAGCCATTACATTCTTGGTAACCTGTCACTCAGCCAATTTATATTTGATGGAGACTCTGGACCCCAGCCTTTGGACCACAACACGGCCCCTGAAGCCTCTGTGCGTGGTCCGTGGACTCACTCTTCAAATTACAAAAGATCTTGCAACATCTTTGTGCAGAATCAGATTGATTCTCCAATAAATTACCAGGTCTATCAGCAGCAAATACAGGAGAAATCCAATCTCTGATTGGACGAGCACCGAGTATTGTGAAGATAGTTGTCTGCTCTGTTTATAGAGTGCTGCTCTCTCACCCTCAGGAAAACAAGCAAAGGCTTGAGAGAAGAGCGATAAGCAGAGAAGTGATAAGCAGGGCGAAGGTTGGGCAGGCCTGGACCCAGCTGAAAGTCAAAGGTTAAGTACCAGACCACCACCTCCAGATCGATTCCTCTTGAAGTACTGCCCAAACTTGGTGGGGAGGGAGCTGGTCACCCACACAGTAGCACGGCACTGCTGTGACACAGCACCAGGGACCTGGGTTCAATTCTTGGCCTTGGGTTACCGTCTGTGTGGAGTTTGCATGTTCTCCCCACGTCTGCGTGAGTTTCCTCCAAACGCTCTGGTTTCCTCCCACAGTCCGAAAGACGTACTGGTTATGGTGTATTGGCTATGCTAAAGTCTCCCTCAGTGTCTCCTAACAGGTGCTGGACTGTGGCGTCGAGGGGATTTTCACAATAATTTCACTACAGTGTTAATGTAAGCCTACTTGTGCTGTAAAAAACAACTTAAACTAAACTTCTATGCCTCTTCCTTCCTTCCCATTTGTTGCTGACATTATGAGAACATTCCAGATCATTTTACAATTCAGGCAAACACCGCAGCAAAACGTCACGGATGTTGAGCAATCAGGAGTGCTCAACGGCAACGCTAAAAGGGGGAGCAAACGCTTACTGCCACAACATCTGGATTGTTCGTCATCTCTCCCCGTCTTTTTACCCTCTCTCCATTTCCCACCCATCACTCGCACCATCTCTCCACCCTCACCCGTTTCCTCTCAACCATTTACCGACACCAGCGACGGCCCCTCTCCCCCGCCACACCACCCCCCTTCCCCGATCGGGATTACGTTCTTGGATTCCGATCATTTCCATCCATTTAACCAGGCCGAGGCCTCTCCTCCGAGGCTGGGGTTCTTACCGTGACTCACTGACAGAGCAGGCCCCACGCTCGCCTTGCTGTTCATCCCGACAACCCGCGGCTGCGGACGCTTTATGATGGCGCCAAAATACCCAGCGGCGCCGCCATCCGGGCACTGCGCAGAGTGCCCGGCCCCGCCCCCCCAGGACCGCCCCCTACCCCCCCAGGGCCGCCCCCACCCCCAGGGCCCGCCCACCCCAGGATCGGCCCCGCCCCTTGGACACGGGCTCTACCACGTGGAGAAGCCAGTCAGCCAACACCAGGTCAAAGTCCAAGGGTTATTTGGTAGTATTAGCTTTTCGAGCGCTGTTCCTTCATCAGGTAAGTGGGAGTTGTGTTTACAAACAGGGCATATAAAGACACAGACTCAAGTTGCAATATAAGGTCCAGGGACACAGTACACCCGGGAAACCATGCAGACACTACAGCAACAGATGAATGAACAGCACATGACAATCACCAGGCAAGAGTAATGGCTTCCTGTTTGAGAACACCAGAGATCTGATTGTTGGGGAAGGCCTTCTCCAAGGTGGCCTTCACAGTTACAGAGGTGCTGACTAGTGATCAATAGCCAAGTTCCGCTCACACAAGGACAGCCTCAACTGGGATCTTGGGTTCATGTCACGCGATCTGTAACCCCCATCACTTGCCTGGACTTGAAAAATCTTACTACCTATCCTGTCTGGAGACAATTACACATCTCTTTAACCTATGCTTAATACTCTCTTTACTCACATTTTATCATGTTTTAAGATGTAATTACCTGTAAAGACTTGCATTCCAACCATTATTTTATGAATTGAATGTGTTTTTATACACCTTGTTTGTGAACTGAAATCCCATGCATCTGATAAAGGAGCAGCGCTCCAAAAACTAGTGGCTTGTGCTAACAAACCTGTCAGACTTTACCCTGGTATTGCGAGACTGCTTATTGTGTTTATCCCAGTCCAATGCCGGCATCTCCACATCATGGCTACCATCGACTCCTGGATAACCAGGGCACTCATGTCAGACTCCTATTGATTGCAGCTCAGCCTTCAACATCATTATCCCTACAAAACTCCTCAGCCTAGGACTCAGCACCTCCCTTTGTATCTGGATCCTATACTTCCTGAACCACAGATTGTAATCAGCAAGGATAGGTAGCAACACGTCCTCCACAATTATCCTCAACACTGGTACCCCACTTTGTTATGTCCTCAGCCCCTTTACTCCTTATATACCTATGACAGTGGTCAAATTACTCTTCAACTCAATTTTCAAATTTGCTGATGATACCCCCATAGTGGGTCAGATCTCAAAAAAATGACAAGATAGAATACAGGAAAGAGATAGAGAATCTGGTGAACTGCTGTGACAACAATAATCTCTCCTTCAATATCAGCAAAATAAAGTAGTTATCCACTTCAGGAAGCATAATGGAGGACATGACCCTGTCTACATCATCAGGAATGAGGTGGAAATGGTTGAGCTTGTTTCCCAACCAAAAATCCATATGTTCCCAACTGGAAACCATTGATGAACAGGGATATCCATTGCCTGAAGTCTAGGTCTGAGGCGTTCAAATCAGGTGACCCTAACCTATACAAGTGGATGTATGGGTCGGTAAGTTTGCTAATGACACAAAGGTTGGAGGTGTTGTGGATAGTGTGGAGGGATGTCAGAAGTTGCAGCGAGACACTGATAGGATGCAAGACTGGGCGGAGAAGTGGCAGATGGAGTTCAACCCAGATAAGTGTGAAGTGGTTCATTTTGGCAGGTCAAATAGGATTGCAGAATATAATATTAAAGGTAAGACGCTTGGCAGTGTGGAAGATCAGAAGGATCTTGGGGTCTGAGTTCATAGGACGCTCAAAGCAGCTGCGCAGGTTGAAGCTGCGGTTAAGGCGGTGTATGGTGCACTGGCCTTCATCAATCGAGGAATTGAATTTAGGAGTCAAGAGATAATATTGCAGCTATATAGGATCCTGGTCAGACCCCATTTGGAGTACTGGTCACCTCATTACAGAAAGGATGTAGAAGCCATAGAAAGGGTGCACAGGAGATTTACAAGGATGTTGTCTGGATTGGGGAGCATGCCTTATGAGGATAGGTTGAGGCAGCTCGGCCTTTTCTCTTTGGAGAGACGAAGGATGAAGGGTGACCTGTTAGAGGTGTATAAGATGTGAGAGGTATTGAATGAGTGGATAGTCAGAGGCTTTTTCCCAGGGCTGAAATGGTTGCTACAATAGGACACAGGTTGAAGGTGCTCAGGAGTAGGTGCAGAGGAGATGTCAGGGCTAAGTTTTTCACTCAGTGGTGGGTGTGTGGAATGGGCTGCTGACAACGGTGGTGGTGGATTTGATAGGGTTTTTTAAGAGACTTTTAGATAAGTACGTGGAACTTAGTAAGATAGAGGGTTATAGGTAAGCCTAGTAATCTTTAAGGTAGGGATATGCTCAACACAACTTTGTGGGCTGTAGGGCCTGCATTGTGCTGTAGTTTTTCTGTTTCTAAGAAAGCCAGATATGATCTACAGCGATCCAGAGTTGCCAAGAGTACCTAACTAAGCTAGAATCCCAGGCTAGCTACACTGACCCCTGCTGACTATGGCAAGGACTGCAAGACATAACAGGCTACAAGATAAGGCAGGTAAAATTGCCAGCTCAAATGCATCCCTCCCCAATGAGCTCAATGCATTCTATTTTGACAAGAGGTCAATGAGAGCACGTCCTTCATCCCGGAAGCCTTGGATGAACCTGTATCCGAGGTCACTTTGCAGATGCCAGAGCAGTCTTCTCGAAAGTGAACTCATGGAAAGCAACTGGCCTAGATGAAGTACCCAGACGAGCACTCAGGTCCTGTGAGAACCAGCTGGTAGGAGTATTCACAGACATCTTCAACCTCCCTCTCCATCAATCTGAGGTCCCTATCTGCTTCAAGATTACCATCATCCTGTACCTATCATCTGATGGCTCTGACGTCCATTATGATGAAAAGATTTGAAAGGTTAGTCATGGCACAAACCAATTCCTGCCTATGAAACGACCTGGATCCACAAGAGCTTAACTATCGTTGCAATAGGTCCACAGCACTCAACCCTGGAACACCAAGCTAACAAAGACACCTACATCAGACTCCTATTTATAGATTACTGCTCAGCCTTCAACACCATTACGCCTACGAGCGTCATCTCCAAACTTTGTGGCCTGGGGCTCGGCTTCTCCCTCTGCAACCTGATCCTAGACTTCCTAACTCACAGACCACAGTGAGTCAGGATAGACAACACCACCTCCATAACCATCCACAACACTGATGCCCCAAAAGGCTGTGTCCTCAGCCCCTTACGATACTCCTTATACACTTTTGACCATGTGGCCAAATTCCTCCAACTCAATTTTCAGTTTTGTTGATGACGCTGCTGCTGTGGGTCACATCTCAAAAATAATGAGAATCTGCTGAACTGGTGCAATGACAATAATCTCTCCCTCAATGCCAACAGAACAATAGAGATAAGTCATGACTTCAAAAAGTGTAGTGGAGGGCATGCCCATCTATATCCATGGAGATGAAGTAAAAATAGTCCAGAGCTTCAAGTTTTTAGGTGAATAGGTCATCAACAACCTGCCCTGTTCCCTCTGTGTGGACGTTATCGTTAGGAAAGCCCACCAATGCCTCTACTTTCTCAGGAGTAAAAGGAAATTTGGCAACTCCACTGCAACTCTCACCAACTTTTACAGATGCACCATAGAAAGCATTATTTCTGGTTGTATCAGTTTGATATGGCCCCTGCTCTATCCAAACTATAGTCGTGAATGAAGCCCAGTCCATCACTCAAACCAGCCTCCCGTCAATTATTACTGTCTACTCTTCTCGCTGCCTTGGAAAAGCAACCAACATAATCAAGGACCCTACACACCCTGGACAAACTCTCTTCCACCTTCTTGTCAGGAAAAATATACAAAAGTCTGAGATCACATACCAACCGACTCAAAAACTTCTTTCCTGCTGCCATCAGACTTGAGTGGACCTACCTTGCATTAAGCTGATGTTTCTGTACACCCTAGCTATGACTGTAATGCCACTTTCTGCAATCTCTTCTTTCTTCTCTATGTATGGTATGCTTCATCTGTATAGCGTCTAAGAAACAATACACTATACTAATACGTGTGATAATAATCAAATAACTTCAAGTTTTTCGGTGTTCAGATCACCAACTGTCTTAATCTGTTCACGCCAACACTATAGTTAGCCACTAATTTCTCAGGAGGCTAAGGACTTTTGGCATGTCTGCTGCAATTCTCAACAACTTTTATAAATGCCTCATAGAATGCATCCGTTTTGGATGGATCACAGCTTGGTATAGCTCGTGCTCTAAGACTGTAAGAGACCACAAAGGAGTGTGAATGAAGCCCAGTCCATCACACAAACCAATCTCCCACTCATTAAGTCCATCTACACTTTGCCGTCTCAGAAAAGCAGCCCACATAATCAAGGACCCAACACACCCTGGACATACTCTCTTCCACCTTCTTGTCAGGAAAAAGGCACAAAATCTAAATGCGTCCCAACAATTCAAGAACAGCCTCTTCGCTGATGCTGTCAGACTTTTGAATGGACCTACCTTGCATTTTTGATCTTTATATGCTAGCTATGACTGTAACAACATTCTGCACCCTCTCTTAACTTCTCTATGAATGGTTTTTTGTCTGTATAGAATAAGAGGCAATACTTTTCACTGTGTACCAATACATGTGACAATAATAAATGGGCAACACATGCCTACAAACACCTCCACCCCCAAGATGTCCCCAAGCCATGCATGATCCTGTATTGGAATTATGTAGTCATTCCTTCACTGTAACTGGATCAAAATCCTGGAACTACCCTGCCAAAAGCATTGCAGATGCGCCTACACTGAATGGATTGCAGTATCCAAAGCAGCTCGCAATCTTCGAGGGCAATTATGAAAAGGCAATGAATACTGGCCTTGCCAATGACACACATCCCATGAGATAATTCAAGAAAACAACATGGAATGTAAATACCAACACTGACTGGTCGAGCTGAATGGCTTGCTTCCGTCAAAGATTTGGATCCCCAGATGGTGCCTTCTTGTCCCAATCTGCGGTTTGCAGTTAGTTGCACGAAGACAGCACTATTGTTTCCTCCGTCTAAGATAATCACTAAGAATGTTCAGATCCTATCGTAGGCGTTCAAGGATATTTCTGCCATAAGCTTGGTTGAGGATTAAAAACACAATGATACATAAAGGCACAAAAGAACTGCAGGGGAAAGAAGTGTTTTGGCAAAGACTTTGATTTGTAAATGTCAACCAATTTATTTTCATGTTTACAATTTAGATGATGTCTGGCAATGGTTAAGGTGCTTTTACATTCCAGCTAAGAGCTCCCCCCCACTTAAACTTCAATTCCAAGATTCAAAATGTGTACACAGATTTCAATGTCCCATCACAAATTGGACTGTAAAAATACATAAGAACATAACATAAGAACATAAGAAATAGGAGCAGGAGTAGGCCATCTAGCCCTTCGAGCCTGCCCCGCCATTCAATAAGATCATGGCTGATCTGTCGTGGCTCAGTTCCACTTTCCCGCCCTCTCCCCATAACCCTTAATCCCCTCTCTTATCAAAAACCCATCAACCCGTGTCTTAAAAATATTTAGCGAGGCAGCCTCCACCACTTCAACGGGCAGAGAATTCCAGAGATTCACCACCCTTTGAGTGAAGAAGTTCCTCCTCAACTCCGTTCTAAACCACCCCCCCTTTATCTTGAGGCTGTGCCCCCTAGTCCTACTGTCTTTTTTGAGCAGGAAGAGTCTCTCCACCTCTATCCTATCCATCCCATTCATCATCTTATACGTCTCAATGAGATCTCCCCTCATTCTTCTAAACTCTAACGAGTACAAGCCTAGTTTATTCAGCCTCTCCTCATAGCTCAACCCCCTCAACTCCGGTATCAGCCTAGTAAACCTCCTCTGCACTCCCTCCAAGGCCAAAATATCTTTGCGCAGGTGCGGCGCCCAAAACTGCACACAGTACTCCAGCTGTGGCCTCACCAATGCCCTATACAGCTGCAGCAAGACCTCCCTACTTTTATATTCAATCCCCCTCGCTATGAAGGCCAGCATCCCATTCGCCTTCCTGACCACCTGCTGCACCTGCAAGCTGGGTTTTTGTGACTCATGCACAAGGACCCCGAGGTCCCTCTGCACCGTCGCCTGCTGCAGTTTTTCTCCACGTAAGTAATAATCCTTCCTACCATTATTCCTACCAAAGTGGACCACCTCACACTTGCCAACATTAAATTCCATTTGCCAGTTCCTGGCCCATTCGCCCAGCCTATCTAGATCCTTCTGCAGACTCTCCACACCCTCCGCACAATTTGCCGTTCCCCCAATCTTGGTGTCATCAGCAAATTTCGACACCCTACACTCGGTTCCCTCCTCCAGATCATCTATATAAATGGTAAAAAGCTGAGGCCCCAGCACCGACCCCTGGGGCACTCCACTAGTCACCATCCGCCAATCCGAATAGCACCCGTTGACCCCCACTCTCTGCCTCCTATTTGACAACCAATCTTCTATCCACGCTAACACCCTACCCCCAACTCCATGTCCCTCGACCTTCTGCAATAACCTCTTGAGGTACTTTGTCAAACGCCTTCTGAAAATCCAGAAAGACCACATCCACCGGCTCTCCTCTATCCACTGCCCTAGACACATCCTCATAGAACTCCAGTAAATTTGTCAGACACGACTTCCCTTTAATGAAACCGTGCTGCGTCTGCTCTATCAAGCAATTCCCTTCAAGATGCCTCGCAATTTCCTCCTTAATGACGGATTCTAACATTTTACCTACCACAGACGTTAAACTAACCGGCCTATAATTCCCCGCCTTTTGCCTGGCACCCTTCTTAAACAACGGCGTAACATTAGCCGTTTTCCAATCTTCCGGCACTTCCCCAGAATCCAGCGATGTCTGGAAAATAACCACCAAGGCATCCACTATCACTTCCGCCATTTCTTTCAGAACCCTCGGATGCATTCCATCCGGTCCTGGGGACTTGTCCACAATCAGCCCCTCCAGTCTTTCGAGCACCGCCTCTCTAGTAACAATAATGTCATTGAGACCCTCCAGTCCTACCACCTTTCCATCGCTAACACCCGGCAAATTATTCACGTCCTCCTCCGTGAAGACAGAAACAAAAAAGTTATTCAATACCTTAGCCATATCCCCATCCCCTACCACTAGGTCCCCTTTCTCATCCTCTAAAGGACCAACGTTCACCCTAGCCAGCCTCTTCCTTTTTATATTTTTATAAAAACTCTTGCTATCCTTTTTTATATTAAGCTCTAGCCCAGCTTCATAGTTTCTCCTACCCTTCTTTATCAACTTCTTTGTCAATCTTTGTTGACATTTAAACCTCTCCCAATCCTCTTCTCGCCCACTACTCTTAGCTACTCTAAATTCCTCCGCTTTTAATTTAACACTTTCCTTCACCACCTTCGTTATCCACGGCTTATTACCTCTCCTCCTACGGTCCTTTTTGACCATCGGAATAAATTTCCGCTGAGCACCAAGAAAGATCTCCTTAAAGATCCTCCACTGCTCCTCAGCAGACCCTCCCTCCAACGCGCTCCCCCAGTCAACATTCGCCAATTCTGCTCTCATCCTACCGTACTCCCCTCTATTCAAACAAAGTACGCGTGTCCGGGAACCCACTTTCTCCTCCTCCACCTGCACCAGAAACTCCACCATACAATGATCACTCTTTCCAAGAGGATCCTTCACCGCAAGGTCCCTAATTCTACCCGCCTCATTACATAGCACCAGATCCAAGATAGCTCGCTCCCTCGTCGGCTCCAACACACTGTTCCAGGAAACTATCCCGGCAGCATTCCAAGAACTCCTCCTCGAGCCCACCGCGTCCAACATGGGTTGACCAGTCAATATGCAGATTGAAATCCCCCATAACTACAGCCATCCCATTCCTGCACGCCGCACTTATTTGCGCGTTAACAGCCCGCCCCACCTCCAGATCATTATTTGGGGGCCTATAGACGACACCCACCAGCGTCTTCCTCCCTTTGCTGTTCCTAATCTCCACCCACAACGATTCCACGTTCTGCTCCTTGGCTCCAATATCATCCCTTGCTACCACCTTGATGCTATCCTTAATCAGCAAAGCTACGCCACCCCCTTTTCCCTCCTGCCTATCCTTCCTAAACACTTGATAGCCCTGTACATTCAGCTCCCAGTCCCTGTCACCTTGCAGCCATGTCTCTGTAATGGCCACCAGATCGTATCCATTTGTGTTGATCTGTGCCACCAGCTCATCCACTTTATTCCGAATGCTTCGTGCATTCAGATAAAGCACTTTCATCCCAGCCTTCACCTGGACCCTATTTGCCGTAACGCCACCAACCATACTCACGCCCCCTACTCCCTCTATTATTGGGACATCCTCGGCCTCTTCCCTTACCTGTACCCTATCCTTAACTTTAGACCTCGTAACGTCACCTACCCTCGCACCCTCCCCCCCCAATTAGTTTAAAGCCCTGTCTACAGTCCTCTTTACTCGATTCGCCAGCACTCTGGTCCCAGCACGGTTCAGACCAACCCCATCCCGCCCGAACAGGTCCCACCTACCCCAATACTGGTGCCAATGCCCCATAAATTCAAACCCATTCCTCCCACACCAATCCGAGCCACCCATTCACTTCCTTAATCCTATCAACCCTACGCCCCCACATTGAATGTCTTGGATTCTGAAGCCCATTTGTTCCAATTTCACCTCGGCCTTCTAATGAAAGATTGTTGACCTGAATCATCTCATACAGATGCTGTCTGACCAGTGTTGCCAGCATTTTCTGTTTTTTCTTCAATCTTCACATTTTCACATGTTCAAATGCCACACTTTATACAAAACAATAAGAATTCCCCTCCCAGATTTAACTTTGGTGTATAAACTGCTGTATATTTTATCAAACATGATCCACAATATTTAACTGAAGTAAATCTTTAGATTAATACTACCTTAGCCACTAGATGTACAATGTTCTTTCTTGGAATCTAGATCAACCTTCATACCCCACTCAACAAACAGCTGGAGGGGAAGGAGAGAGAAAAGATTGCTCCCAAGAATTTGATAACACAAACCTTGTTAGCAATGAGATTTTATTTTATAGGTATAGCACGAGTTATTTTGAAAGATAATTGGGCCAACATGAACTGCAATTAGAAAAAGGGGGCTTTGAATGTGAACACACTTCCATATCACCCTTCATTCCAGTCAACAGCCCTTCATTCTGGTCAAATATAATAAGAACATAAGAAATAGGAGCAGGAGTAGGCCATCTAGCCCTTCGAGCCTGCCCCGCCATTCAATAAGATCATGGCTGATCTGTCGTGGCTCAGTTCCACTTTCCCGCCCTCTCCCCATAACCCTTAATCCCCTCTCTTATCAAAAACCCATCAACCTGCTTCTTAAAAATATTTAGCGAGGCAGCCTCCACCACTTCAACGGGCAGAGAATTCCAGAGATTCACCACCCTTTGAGTGAAGAAGTTCCTCCTCAACTCCATTCTAAACCGCCTCCCCTTTATCTTGAGGCTGTGCCCCCAGTCCTACTGTTTTTTGAGCGGGAAGAGTCTCTCCACCTCTATCCTATCTGTCCCATTCATCATCTTATACGTCTCAATGAGATCTCCCCTCATTCTTCTAAACTCTAACGAGTACAAGCCTAGTTTATTCAGCCTCTCCTCATAGCTCAACCCCCTCAACTCCGGTATCAGCCTAGTAAACCTCCTCTGCACTCCCTCCAAGGCCAAAATATCCTTGCGCAGGTGCGGCGCCCAAAACTGCACACAGTACTCCAGCTGCGGCCTCACCAATGCCCTATACAGCTGCAGCAAGACCTCCCTACTTTTATATTCAATCCCCCTCGCTATGAAGGCCAGCATCCCATTCGCCTTCCTGACCACCTGCTGCACCTGCAAGCTGGGTTTTTGCGACTCATGCACAAGGACCCGGAGGTCCCTCTGCACCGTCGCCTGCTGCAGTTTTTCGCCACGTAAGTAATAATAGCAAGGTTCATTAAAAGTAACTTCCCCTTTTAACAAAAATCTAATGTAAGTAACTTTCTGACGTCCTATTTAAATGCTAAATATAAACAGCCCAACTAATGGAGAACAACCCTCATGAATCTTGAGCTCAAAGAAGAGCCAACATTATAAGGCCTTGAAAATATTGACAGATCCATGGATTCAATGGTTCAAACACTAAATGGTCCATAAGATATTAATTCCAGAGGCAAACATTCTCCAGTTACAGAACTGAGGAGAAAGGTCACCTCCAAAAACAGCAATGATAAAAGTCAGAGAAAGAACATTTCAATATTTCTTCTTTCCCTTCCCCAATTGAATACTGGATGAACAAGGGAAATTTTAATACTTACCACAGTACAAACAGAACTGGGAAGTGTAACATTTTACATCGAATATGAACATAAGAACATAAGAAATATCCCATTATTTATAATTGGTTCAGTCAGGATATACTTCTGTACCCTGTGGAATACACATCATTTTTCTCATCTTTAAAAACTCTACACCATTAGTTTCCATTAGTACAATATGATTTATTAATAGTCTGCAAGGGTCCTGTGTCTTGCAGCAACTTATTTTGTTGACAATTCTAACTTAAATATACAATTACAAACAATTCAGTATCTTCAGTAGTGCAACTTGTGCCAGCATGAAATGGCAAAATTTCCCTCACTATTCTGATAAAGTTGACAAAACTATTTGTAGTCAAAACAAAGTATTGATATCATAGCTGACCCTATACACATTTGTACAGTACAAGTCTTACTGAAGTAATAACTATGCTCTCTTAAATAGCTTTGAACTGTGAACAGCACTTGAGGAAACTGCACAGTGCAGTTGTCTGAGAGGCTCCTGAGATGGTCTTATGGGCTCTCCCTTACATTTTACAACTAGTCTAAGCAACCAGCTTCATCAGCATGAGTAAAACATGCAACCAGCATATTTGTGAATCAGAGGGCAACAAGAGTACAAGATGTACATTTCTTAAATTATTAACTTTTAATGACTGAGGGGTGACAGTATTCACCAGCCTCAACCTGCATGCACTCACAATGACCATAATCCAGAATATTCCATTGAACTTCACAAATGACAGTTTTTATTTAAAAACTGTGATCCTTTATGTCGAAGGATGTTTTCTAAACTACACTAAGTGCTGCATAAAATTGCTTGGTAGAAAATAATAACCAACATTAGATTAGTGATTAAATATGATGAAGCTTTTAAAGTGGTTCTCAGAATTTTAATATAAAATCACCAGATAATTTAAGATTGTGCCATGAAACAAATACAGAACATACATTTTGCAGTTACCCAGAAATTACACATTGTGGAGAAAGAAAGCATATCAACATATTCAAAACAGCTTCTGTATAAAGTAATTAATTCCCCAATAAAGTTTCAATTATACTGCCTTTTTTTTAAATAGGCCAGGATTTTTGCATTTTTTGTATCATATTTACATCCTGCTTATAGGATATACATGATAATCAGACCCTGAATAAATGCTTGTTCACTTTTAAGACTGCAGGGTTTACAAACCCAGCCCAGAGATGGGAAGAATTTTACAGGGTTGTAATTCCAATAAGCATGTATTTAACATGAAACATTCCAGGTACGTACAGCAAGTAACGTAGCCTTCAGCATGTCTCCAGAACCAGTGCACACTCATTTGTAACAAGCTACAAAATGTCCTCACTTATGCTACAAAACAAGACACAGGAAATTAAATGAAATTAATTTGAAGGTGAAGCATTTGATGTGCAAAGAGTGCACACATTGCTTTCCATTACTTAAACAGTAGAAATGAAAGTGGAGAATTATAGCAGCTGTCAGTAAAGAACAAAGTGCTAACATGAAGAAGTGTAGGAAGGGAAAGAGAAAAAAAGTAAAGCGTCCAAACATCTTGGCCTTCAACTTTCGCCCGTTTGTTAATCAGAACTTGTCTCTGATTTAATTACGGGTAATCCCAGATTCACTATTTTCACCAATACTTCACTAATCAAGGAATCTCTTTGGAATATGACCCTGAATTTCTGAAAATAGTGAAGGTCACATGGCGTTGCACTCCTGTAAGTTACAGTTTTCAAGTAAGGTTAGTCTCAATATGTGCAGCTCGTCACTATGTGTTGCTCATGTGACTCATGCTTTGAGGGTGGAGTTGCTGCCACATCTGTTGCTGCTGCAGTGCCAGCTGTTGTGACTGGTCCGACGTTGACAGAATGTTCATCAATGGTGAGACACAGTTCTGAGGAATTATCAAACCTGTAATACAAAGTTTTAAGATGTAGGTTTAAGGATTAAAAATACATCAATGCAATCAACTACATTTTCGGCAAGCAGAATACAGCCTTTTAGTCAGATTTCAGGGTTACACCGAGCCAATATTTGCGAAAATAATCAACCAAGTTTTTTTTGCACCTGAACTACCAAGGAAGAACAACAAAGTTCAAGTGTTACGATGTGTAGACAAAATTAAGCACAGCAAACTTTTGAGGCTGTCTGCTTCAGTCACATGGGACTTTGTAATCTGCATGCAGCCATTACTCAGGTGAAAAAAGGCCTCACCCTAGTCAGTCATAATTGCCAGTGATGAGAAATCTGTTCTTGATAAAGTAGTTAAATAATGTCAGTGATAACTTCCAAGCACAATGAGAAATTTGATGTATTCTTGCTTTCTGAAGTTTACAAAATATTCACCTTTCCCAACTGAAGGACTGTAAGAATGGAGCTTGGCTGAATCATAGAATGATCCAATTCTCTTTTGAAAGCCTCAATTGGCAATCTCCACTACACTCTCAGTAATGCATTCCTGACCCTAAACACTTGCAACGTGAAAGGAGTTTCCCTCACTGTTTCTTTTGCCAATTAATCAAAGTCTTCTGGTTCTCTGGAACCATGTGCATCCAAACGGAAACCCCAAAATGGTAAAGTTGAGGGACACTGTCTTCCAACTAGGAGCTGGGGGAAGTTAAAGCTTGCTGAGAAGTCAACCTCTGACTTTAGTGGAAGGAGAGCAATGGACTTGGATCCTTTAAGACTTCTTTGTAAGGCTGCACATAACAGGATGTTCAAATCTGGTGAGAAAGGACTGTATTAAGCAAACATGTTCTTATTAAAATTTCCATCTCTGGCCTTCATATAAGTTCAAGACTGGGTCAAGTTTTTAATAAAGACAATAATGTGTTGTTGAAATTCTGCTTCAAATTCCCAATTTAAATGAAACAAATTTTACAACAGTATGCCATGAAACAAAGAGTAGGCCATTCGGCCCTTAAAGTCTGATCCACCATTCATTTTCATAACTCATTCAACTCAGTAGCTTGATCACGTTGCCTCCTTCTCCACCCCCCCCCCCCCACCCCCCTTATCCTTTAATACCTTTCACCACAAGAACTATATTTAATCTCTCAAAAGTATACAATGCTTTGGCCTCAAGTACTTTCTGCGGTAGCAAATTCCACAGGCTCATCACTCTCTTGGTGAAGAAATTTCTCCTCATTTCAATACTAAAGGTTTTACCTCTTATCCTTGCGACTATGACCCCTGGTGATGAACACCCCCACCATCAGGAACATTCTTCCTGCGTCTCCCGTCTAGTCCAGTTACAATTTCATTGGTTTCTATGAGATCCCCCCTCATTCTTTTGGACTCCAGCGAATATAATCCTAACTGATTCAATCTTTCCTCATACGTTAGTCCCACCATCACAGGAATCAGTCTGGTAAACCTTCCCTGCAGTCCATCTATAGCAAGAATATTTGTCCTCAGATAAGGAGAACAAAACTGCACTCAATATTTCAGGTGTGATCTCAAAGCTCTGAAGAATTGCAACTCCTGCACTCAAATCCTCTTGCTATGAAGGTCTTCTTCACCACTGCTGCACTACATGCTTACCTTTAGTGACTGGTATACAAAGACACCCAGGTCAAATAACCCTTTTTGTCAAACTGTATGGGGAGGTGCTGGGGTAGTCACTGGACTAACATTCTGAGTTTAAATTCTACCATGGCTAGAATCCCACCATCTGGTATTACAAGTCTGCTGATCAACATTTTTGATTGCTATAAAAAACCCACTAATGTTCTTCAAAGAAGGAAGGCTGCTGTATATGTAACTCCAGAGCCACAACATGTTTGACTCTTAAATACCCCGAGCAAGGGCACGATTGAATGGAGGAGCAGGCAGACCAAAGATGTGCATATCAGGTTGATTGGCCATGCTGAATTGCCACGTAATGTCAGGGGGATGAACAGGGTAAATACGCAAGACTACAGGGATAGGGACTGGGTGGGATTGCGGTCGGTGCAGGCTCAATGGGCCAAATGGCCTCCTTTTGCATTGTACGGATTCTATGAATTAGGGATGGACAACAGCCAGCAATGCCCACATCCCACGAACAAAAAAAGTAAACCTGCCTAATGCTCTTGCTTCACTTGAACTGGTATGACATATGCACACTTTTATTCTAAAAAAAGATCCTGCTTGCTAATCTAAGAGCTCTTGAAGAGCATGGTTACTCATTAAACTGAAATGAATGTCTGCAATCTGCAAGTGTTGGAATTTGACAGCAAGCTGACTATTAGTAATGCAAATTGTGCATATAGATTTAGCTTCTAATGGACATTAAACTATAAAAAACCTGGTATGGCAATTTCCCAATGGTACAGCCTGTCTGAGGAACAGAGGGGAGTTCTAGTTGACCTACAAGTTTAAAAAGAAGCATGAACCAATTCTAGGAAATAAACTGCACCAAAGTAATGGCACAGTGGTTCGCACCACTGCCTCATGGCACCAGGGACTGAGGTCTGATTCCAGCCTTCCAGATTCCATTTGTTCATATTCGCCCCATGCCTCCAGTGGCTTCCTCCGAGTGCTCTGGTTTCCTCCCACACTCCAAAGATGTGTAGTTAGGTGGATTAGCCATAAATGTAAGGGGTTGTGGGGACAGGGTACGATGCTTTTTTGGGAAGTCAAGGGAGACTTGATGAGTCAAATGGACATAGAACATAGAAAAACTACAGCACAAATAGGCCCCTTTGGCCCACAAGTTGCGCCGAACATATCTCTACCTACTAGGCATATCTATAACCCTCAATCTTACTAAGTCCCATGTACTCATAGAACATAGAACACTACAGCACAAACAGGCCCTTCGGCCCACAAGTTGCGCCGATCACATCACCTACCAACCTACAGACCTATCTATAACCCTCAATCTCATTAAACCCCATATACTCATCCAGAAGTCTTTTAAAAGACCCCAGCGAGTTCGCCTCCACCACCACTGACGGCAGCCGATTCCATTCACTCACCACCCTCTGAGTGAAAAACTTACCCCTAACATCACTTCTGAACCTCCCTCCCCGCACCTTAAATCTGTGTCCTCTCGTAGCGACCATTTCAACCCGGGGAAATAGCCTCTGAGAGTCCACCCTATCCATTCCTCTCAACATTTTGTAAACTTCTATCAGGTCGCCTCTCAACCTTCGTCTCTCCAGGGAAAAGAGTCCCAGCTCCCTCAACCTAACTTCATAAGGCATGCCTCCCAGTCCAGGCAACATCCTTGTAAATCTCCTCTGCACCCTTTCAATAGCTTCTACATCTTTCCTATAGTGAGGCGACCAGAACTGCGCACAGTACTCCAAATGAGGCCTGACAAGGGTCTTATAAAGTTCCAGCATTACCTCCCGACTCCTAAACTCAATCCCTCGATTAATGAAGGCCAGTACACCATACGCCTTCTTGACCACCTCCTCCACCTGCGAGGCCGATTTAAGAGTCCTGTGGACCCGGACCCCAAGATCCTTCTGCTCCTCAACACTACTCAGACTTCTGCCCTTGATAGTGTACTCGTTCATCCCGTTGGTTCTGCCAAAATGGACGACTACACATTTATCCGCGTTGAAGTCCATCTGCCACTTCTCCGCCCAGTCCTGCATCCTATCTATGTCCTGCTGCAACTTTTGCCATCCTTCCAGATCATCCACAACACCACCGACCTTCGTGTCATCAGCGAACTTACTTACCCATCCCTCCACTTCCTCATGCAGGTCATTTATGAAAATGACAAACAACAAGGGTCCCAGAACAGATCCTTGAGGCACTCCGCTGGTGACTGACCTCCATTCAGAAAAAGCCCCATCCACAACCACTCTCTGCCTTCTGCAGGCAAGCCAGTTCTGGATCCACAAGGCCAAAGGCCCTTGGATCCCATGCCCTCTCACCTTCTCAAGAAGTCTTGCATGGGGGACCTTATCAAACGCCTTGCTGAAGTCCATGTACACTACGTCCACGGCACTTCCTTCGTCAATGTGTTCAGTCACATTATCGAAGAACTCAACTAGGCTTGTAAGGCACGACCTGCCCTTGACAAATCCATGCTGACTATTCCTGATCATGTCAAACCTCTCCAAATGTTCGTAAATCTTGTCCCTCAGAAGCCTCTCCATCAGCTTACCAACCACTGAGGTCAGACTCACCGGTCGGTAATTTCCCGGGCTCTCTCTGTTCCCTTTCTTAAAAATAGGAACTACATCTGCAATCCTCCAATCCTCTGGAACCTCTCCCGTCTCCATTGACGACGCAAAGATCATCGCCAGGGGCTCTGCAATCTCTTCCCTCGCCTCCCACAGTATCCTGGGGTACATCCCATCTGGTCCCGGCGACTTATCTACCTTGATAGAATTCAAAAGTTCCAACACATCCTCCTCCTTAATATTCACGTACTCAATCCTTTCCATCTGCTGCAAATCCATAACAAAATCTCCCAGATCGGCTTCCACCGTGAATACTGAGGCGAAGTACTCGTTAAGCACCTCTGCCATTTCTTCTGGTTCCACACAAACCTTTCCCCCCTCACCTTTTATAGGTCCTATCCCTTCTCTTCTTATCCTTTTACCTTTCACATATTTATAGAAGGCCTTGGGATTCTCCTTAATCTTACCCGCCAAGGTCTTCTCATGACCCCTTCTAGCTCTCCTAATTTCCCTTTTAAGTTCCCTCCTACAGTCCTTATACTCCTCAAGATCTTTAACATCTCCTAATTCCCTGAACCTCTTGTACACCTTCCTTTTCTTCCTGACTAGGTTCAACACATCCTTTGTGCACCACGGTTCCCTCGACCCACCAAAACCCCCTCGTCTCATCGGAACGTTGTCATTCAGAGCTCCAGACACACATTCCTTGAATATCTGCCACCTTCCTTCGGTACTTTTCCCTAAGAACGCCTCCTTCCAGTTTATTTGTCCAAGTAACTTCCTGACTTCTTCGTATCTCCCCTTACCCCAGACAAACACCTTCCTAGCCTGCCTGATCCTATCTCGTTCCAACGCAATTGTGAAGGAGATAGAATTATGGTCACCATATCCAAGATGCTCTCCTACCGAAAGATCCATCACCTGCCCTGGTTCATTCGCCAGTACCAGGTCAAGTACAGCCTCTCCCCTCGTAGGCTTGTCCACATACTGCGTCAGGAAACCCTCCTGAACACACCTAACAAACTCCTCCCCATCTATACCCCTTACCCTAGGGATATTCCAGTCGATGTTTGGGAAATTGAAGTCTCCCATCACGACAACTCTGTTATTAAAACATCTCATTATTAACTCATCTGTTATTAACTCATCCAGAAGTCTCTTAAAAGACCCTATCGAATCTGCATCTTCTGCACTGTAGGTATTCTATGTATCAGATTACATAAACACAAAATAGAAGCAGCCCATTTGGCCTTTCAAGCCTGCTCCTCCATTCAATATCATGTCTAATCTTCTATCCAAATGCCATACTCTGGGGAACCTGTCATACCCCATGATGCCTTTAGAGTCTAGATATCAATTTCCTTCTTAAACATATTCAGTGTCTAGGCTTAAATAGCCTGTGGTAGAGAATTCCATGGGTCTGCCATCCTGAGTGAAGAGGTTTCTCCTCATCTTAATCCTAAATGGCCTATTCCATGTCCTAATACTGTGACCCCTTGTTCTACACCTCCCAGCCAGAGGAAACAATATCCTTGTATCCAGTCTGTCCAGCCTTGTCAGAGTTTTATGTCTTTCAATTCATGTGTACATTTTTCTATCAAGGGAAGTCAGTAAATTGCAATTTAGTTACCGTAAAATATCTAAAAATATCTAGAAAGGTACTTGGGTCGAAGAAAGAAGTTGATTGGCAAGTTACTCTATTTATTATGAACATCTTGTAAGTTTAAGGCATGGCAGGGCAGCATGGTCGAATGGAATGTGCATCCCCTGAAATGTGAGAAATCACTGACACACCATTGTCCTGAACGTATCGTCACTGATTGCAGGGGTTTAACATTTGAACTATAGCAAATCACTGCAGTGCATTCATGAAGATGAAAACTATGAGATGGTCACACTGCAGGTTGCAGCACGCAGGCAGAGTAGGAATTGGTGACCGCCAGATAATCCAAGAGAACTGGGAAGGTTATGTAGGAGGACCCAGGGTCAATTGTGCTCACTAACTGGTTTGCCATTTTGGATACTGGTGACAATGATGGTTCCTCAGAGGACTGCAGCAAGAGCCAATTTCCTAGCACCACAGGTGAGATGCATACGAGTGGAATAGGAAGAATGGTAGTGCAATAGTGATGGGAAATTTGTTAGAGGAACTGTCAGGAATATTTGCAACTACAGACATGACTCCAGGATGGTATGCTGCCATGCTGATGCCAGGATCAAGGTTAGATCAAAGAAATCCAAGTTCTCTTGAAGTCCTCAACAGGCACAAATTTGATCTTCTCCACAACAATTGGCTCAGAAGTAATTGCATTTTTGATAGTTTACCATCCAGCTTCAGTATTAAGTAAAACATTGCATTTCCATTTGCAGTATAACGCTAATCCATTGCTCATACTCACCAACAATCCTTTGCCCATCTTCTGTTTTTAATCGCACAATCTGCATTTTTACATTTGTCCCACTTACAGAGGCCAAGACTCCTTCCACTTTTGTCCAGACACTAAGAACTGAGCCACAGAGGACATGATAAGTGCGGCACCGCAACCCGACTTCACAAGCCATTCCGAGGCTTACTTTTTTGCAGTTTCCACGCCTTTTAGGATGAAAAGAAAATTACAAAACAAGTCATTTCACTCTTTAAAGAGTCACTGATGCCACATGAAATGCACTTGATGTGCAATTGTCCTGTGCCTAAAGGAATAAGGTTAACATATTTCCACATGCCAGATAAATTCAATCACAACTTCTTTTCACTTGATTTTGGGGTAGACAATTAATAATTACTTTCTGCCATGATGAAAGTGAACAAATTGAAAAGCAACTTCTAAGCCTTCCATAAATGCCTAATACAGGCATGACAAAAACAAAAGCTCTGAATTGGGGAGAGATTGATTTCCAAAGGGCCCTGGGTCACAAAGAATACATGCAATGAGGAGGACAAATGATTCATTAGCCTTCATTACAAAAAGATTAGAGTATGGAAGAAAGAGACGTGCTGCAATTAACCATAGAACCAGAATCGCTACAGTGCAGAAAGAAGCCATGCGACCCGAGTCTGCACTGACTCTCTGAAAGAGCATCTGACCCAGCCTAGCCCCTCTGTCCTATTCTCGTAACCCTGCACATTTACCATGTTCAATTCAATTAGCCTGCTCATCTTTGGACTGTGGGAAAAAAACTGGAGCACCCAGAGGAAACCCATGCAGACAGAGAGAATGTGCAAATTCCACACAGTCACCCAAGGCCAGAATTGAACCTGGGTCCCTGGTGCTGTGAACAGAAATCTGATCATGCCACATCTCTTGGCGCCGACTTGATGGGAGCAAATGGCCTTCTACATTGTGGGAATTTGATGTATTTACCCAAGGTATATCTGTCAGAAGCAGTGCAGTGAAGTTTTACCAGACTAAACCCTGGGACCTATAAGACTGAGGACAACGGGCCTGTATTCTCTGGAGTCCAGATAAATGAAGGGCAATCTCATTGAATTCTTCAAGGACTTGACAGGTTCGATGCAGAGAGGATGTTTTCCCTGGCTGGGAAAAATAGAAGTCTCAGAATAAGAGAGATAGGTCATTTAATACTGAGATGAGGAGGAACTTCTGCACTCAGGACTCAGAGCCATAGAATCTTACAACACAGAAAGGGGCACTTCAGCCCACTGTGTCCATGCTGGCCATCAAGCATCTAGCTTTTCAAATTCCATTTTCGAGCACTTGTATGTCATAGAACATAGAACACTACAGCACAAACAGGCCCTTCGGCCTATAAGTTGCACTGATCGTATCCCTACCTAACAGGCCTATCTATAACTCTCAATCCCATTAAATCCCATGTACGCGCCCAGAAGTCTCTTAAAAGACCCCAACGAGTTTGCCTCTACCACCACTGACGGCAGCCAATTCCACTCACTCACCACCTTCAGTGAAAAACTTACCCCTGACATCTCCTCTGGACCTGCTCCCCAGCACCTTAAACCTGTGTCCTCTTGTAGCGACCATTTCAGCCCTGGGAAATAGCCTCCGAGAATCCACCCGATCTATACCTCTCAACATCTTATAAACCTCTATCAGGTCGTCTCTCAACCTTTGTCTCTCCAGGGAGAAAAGACCAAGCTCCCTCAACCTATCCTCATAAGGCATGCCACCCAATCCAGGCAACATCCTTGTAAATCTTCTCTGCACCCTCTCAATAGCTTCCACATCTTTCTTGTAATGAGGCAACCAGAACTGCGCACAGTACTCCAAGTGGGGTCTGACAAGGGTCTTATAAAGTTGCCGCATTACCTCCCGACTCCTAAACTCAATCCCTCGATTAATGAAAGCTAGTGCACCATACGTCTTCTTGACCACATCCTCCACCTGCAAGGCCGATTTAAGAGTCCTGTGGACCCAGACCCCAAGGTCCTTCTCTCCTCTACACTGCTAAGAGTCCTACCCTTGATATTATACTCCTCCATCCCATTGGACCTGCCAAACTGGGCCACTACACATGTATCCTCGTTGAAGTCCACCTGCCACTTCTCCGCCCAGTCTTGCATCCCATCTATGTCTCGCTGCAACTTCTGACATCCCTCCAGACTATCCACAACACCACCAACCTTCGTGTCGTCGGCAAACTTACCAACCCATCCCTCCACTTCTTCATCCAGGTCATTTATGAAAATGACAAACCGCAAGGGTCCTAGAACAGAACCCTGGGGCACTCCACTGGTGACCGACATCCATGCAGAAAAAGACCCATCCACAACCACTCTCTGCCTTCTGCAGGCAAGCCAGTTCTGGATCCACAAGGCAACAGTCCCTTGGATCCCATGCCCCCTCACTTTTTCAAGAAGTCTTGCATGGGGGACCTTATCAAACGCCTTGCTGAAGTCCACGTAAACCACATCCAGCACTCTTCCTTCGATGTGTTTAGTCACATTTTCAAAGAACTCAACTAGGCTCGTAAGGCACGACATGCCCTTGACAAAGCCGTGCTGACTATTTCTGATCATACTGAACTTCTCTAAATGTTCATAAATCCTGTCCCTCAGTATCCTCTCCATCAACTTACCAACCACTGAGGCTATCCCTGTTCCCTTTCTTGAAAATAGGTCATGGTCTTCCAAGTGCTCATCTAAATGCTTCTAAAATGTTGTGAGGGTTCCTGCCTCTACCATCCTTTCAGGCAGTGAATTCCAGATTCCCACCACCCTTGGTGAAAAAACTTTTCCTCACATTTCCTATAAACCTCGTTAAATCTCTGCCTCTGGTTATTGATCCTTCTGCTAAGGGAGAAAGTTCCTTCCTATTCACTCTACCAATGCCCCTTAATTTTATACACCACAATCAGTTCCCCCCCTCCCCGTCTTCTTTGCTCTAATCCCAGCCTCTCTTTGTAGTTGAGATGCCCCAACACAGGCAACATCCTGGTGAATCACCTCCATACCCTCTTCTAGTGCAATCACATCTTTCCTATAGTGTGGTGACCAGAACTGGACACTTCTCCAGCTGTGGCCAAACCAGCATTTCATACAGCTCCATCATAACCTCCCTGCTTTTATATTCAATGCCGCAGTTAATAAAGGCAAGTTTCCCAAATGCCTTCTCAACCACCTTATCTATACCGGTCCTGCTGTCTTCAGCAACATATGCACATGCACACCAACGTCCTCCGATCCTTTGTACATTCCCCTGCCTTATCAGTCCTCCCAAAATGCTTTACCAGGCTAAATTCCATATGCCCACCTATATTGTCCTGCAATCTAAGACTTTGCTCCTCATTATTTACCACCAATTTTTGTGTAACCTGCGAACTTATTAATTGTACCTCCTACATTCACATGCAGATCATTAATGTATACAACAAACAAGGGACCCAGCACCAATTCTGAACATCACTGGACACAAGCTTCTAGTCACAAAAACTCCCAATCATTGTCCACTTGCTGCCAAGTGGATTTGTCAAATTGGATTTTGGATCCAATTTGACAAATTGTCCTGGACCTCTTGGGCTTTTACCTTCATCAGCTTCCCATATGGGACTTGGTCAAAAGCGCTACCGAGATCCATGTGAACTACAGTACCCTTATCTATACATCTTCTATACCTTCTGGAAAAATTCCATCAAATTTGAAAGACACGAAATCCCTTTGAAAAAACCATGCTGACTACTTGATTAATCCTTGCCTCCCCAATTGGAGAATAATTCTGTCTCAGAATTTTTTCCAATAATTTCCTTATCACTAAAGTTATACTCACTGGATTATATTTTCCTGGCTTTTCCCCACTTCCCTTCTCGAATAATGGTATTATATTAATTGCCCTCCAGTCCTCTGGCAATTTTCAAATCTTCTCTGGCCACCAGAGAAGTGCCAGAGTTGCTGTATTCTCCTCCTTTGCCTCCCTTCATAGCCTGGGGATTTATTCACTTTAGGCTCGTTAAAACTGTTAATACCTCCTCCCTCTCAATATTAAGTTGTTCAAGGAAACCAGAATGCCCCATCCTGATTTCTACACCTGCATCATCCTTCTCCATAGTGAATGCAGATGCATGGTATTCATTTAAAACCTCACTGATGTCTTCCAGCTCCATACACAAATTGTCAGTTTGGTCTATGGACCCTACTGTTTCCCAAGAAGGGTGATGAAACATTGGAATTGTATCCCAAAGGAAGCTCAAGTTGAGTATATGCAAGACCGAACTCAACAGGTAATAGCAAAGATAGAAATATTAACCACGGTCTAGTTAAATGGCAGAGGGGTTGAATGGTCCTACTTCTGTTCCTATTTCCTATGCAATAAGTTAATTGAGGGTTGAGTACTGGTTATTTTAATTGAAGTTATCTATGGAATTACAGCACAGTCTTCAATAACTTAACAATACATTATTTAATTGCTGGAGCCAAGTATCTTCAGACATGAGTTTGTATTTTCATGTCGAGAACTTGAAGATGACAAATCAACTTGCAGTGCCTCTCCAGCTTGGAGCACTGAGGTCTTGAAACTCACCACGTCCCAAAAAAATGGGGAAAGGCAAACAATCCTCCAATTTTTTTTTTAAGTGCAGTAATCACCAAGCCAAGCAATAGATTCTGCAGTGACAAAATGGAACTCTCCGAGCCCTCTGCTAAATTGTGTCAGGGAATAATGTGGAGAAAGAACAGAGGAAAAATGCAAACGCATCTGGAAAGAAGGATTGTACAAAGTTTACACAGTATATAAAAACTAGCAGGTGGTCATTCATTTTGATCACGGCTGATAATCAAATTCAACATTCAGGTCCCCCCTTTCCTCCCACATCCCTTGATTCCTTTAGCCCCAACAGCTATATCTAATTTCTTCTTGGAATCAGAATGTTTTGGCTTCAACTACTTTGTCGTAGTGAATTCCACAGATTTACTCTGGGTGAAGAAATTTCTTCTCACCTCAGTTCTAAAAGGTTTACCCCTTATCCTCAAATATGAACCCTAGTTCTGGCCGCCCTCATCATTGGGAACATTCTTTTTGAATCTACCCTGTCTAACCCTGTTAGGATTAGATAAGTTTCCATGAGACCCTCTCTCCTCTTCTAAACTCCAATAGATATAATCCTAACTATCTTAGTCTCTCCTCCTGTCAGATCTGCCATGCCAGGAATCAGCCTGGTAAACCTTTACTGTACTCCCTCTATAGCTGGGCATCCTTGCTCAAAAACTGCACACAGTGCTCTAATGTGGCCTCACCAACACCCTATTCAATTGCACCAAGACATCTTTATGCCCAAACTTAAATCCTCTCACTATGAAATACTGTTTGCATGCTTACTTTGAGCAACTCTTGCCTGTGCCACGGGATAGTTTAGAGCAGAATAGAGAGAGGGAAAGTTTGAACTCGTGGCTGAGGGGATGGTGCAGGAGGGAGGGGTTCAGGTACTTGAGCAATTGGGGCTCATTCTGGGGAAGGTGGGACTTCTATAAGAGTGATGGTCTACACCCGAATCAGAGGGGAACCAATATCCTGGGGGGTAAATTTGCAAAGGCTATGCAGGGAGGTTTAAACTGATTCGGAGGGGGGGTGGGATCCTGAGTAGAGGGGGTGAAAGTGAGGGGGCATAGATGGGGACTGCAATGCATGGCATCGTGGGGGTGGGGCGGAGCAGGGTTTGAAATGCGTATACTTGAATGCGAGGAGTATTCGCAATAAAGTGGATGAACTTGCAGCGTGGATCAGTACCTGGGACTTCGATGTTGTGGCCATTTCAGAGACATGGATAGAGCAGGGTCAGGAATGGTTGTTGCAGGTTCCGGGGTTCAAATGCTTTCGTCAGAGTAGAGAAGGAGGTAGAAGGGGGGGAGGGGTAGCATTATTAGTCAAGGACTGTATCACAGTGTCAGAGAGGAAGTTTGATGAGGACTTGTCTGTTGAGGTAGTATGGGCGGAGATTAGAAATAGGAGAGGAGAGGTCACCCTGTTGGGAGTCTTTTATAGACCTCCTAAAAGTTCTAGAGAGGTTGAGGAAAGGATTGCGGAGACGATCCTGGTTAGGAGTGAAAGTAATAGGGTAATTGTTATGGGGGACTTTAACTTTACTAATATTGATTGGAATTGCTATAGCTCTAGCTTGTTAGAGGGGTCAGTTTTTGTACAAAGCGTGCAGGAAGGTTTTTTGACTCAGTATGTAGATAGGCCAACTAGAGGTGAGGCTATATTGGATTTGGCGCTGGGAAATGGGCCAGACCAGGTGCTAGACTTGGAAGTTGGTGTGCATTTTGGTGATAGTGACCACAATTCGGTTACGTTCACCTTAGTGATGGAAAGGGATAGGCATGAACCTCAGGTCACTAGTTTTAGCTGGGGAAGGGTAATTATGAGGCTATTAGGAGAGAATTAGGAAGCATAGGTTGGACTAGGAGACTACAGGGACTGGGAACGTCCAAAATGTGGAGTTTTTTCAAGGAGCAGCTACTGCGAGTCCTTGATAGGTACGTCCCTGTCAGGCAAGGAGGAATTGGTCGAGCTAGGGAACCGTGGTGCACTAAAAAAGTTGATTCGTTGGTTAAAAAGAAAAAGGAGGCTTATGTTCGGATGAGACTTGAGGGCTCAGGTAGTGCACTAGAAAGCTGTAGATTGGCTAGGAGGGAGTTGAAGAGTGAGTTAAGAAGGGCTAAAAAGAGGACATGAGAAGACTTTGGCTGATAGGATTAAGGAGAATCCTAAGGCGTTCTATAGGTATGTTAAGAACAGAAGGTTGGTTAGGGCAAGATTAGGGCCAGTTACAGACAGCAGAGGGAAGTTGTGTGTGGAACCGGAAGAGATTGGAGAGGCACTGAACCAATATTTCTCTTCGGTGTTCACGCAGGGGGACATGAATGTAGCGGAGAACACTGGGTTGCAGGGGTGTAAACTAGACAGTATTGCAGTTGATAAGGGGGATGTGCTGGATATTCTTGAGGGTTTGAAAATAGATAAGTCCCCTGGTCCGGACGGGATTTACCCTAGGATTCTCTGGGAGGCAAGAGAGGTGATTGCAGAGCCTCTGGCTCTGATCTTCAGGTCGTCGTTGGTCTCAGGTATAGTGCCGGAAGATTGGAGGATAGCGAATGTTGTCCCATTGTTTAAGAAGGGGAACAGAGACTTCCCCGGGAATTATAGACCGGTGAGTCTTATTTCTGTTGTGGGTAAGGTTTTAGAAAAAATTATTAGGGATAGGATTTATAGTTATTTGGAGAGTAATGAATTGATTGGAGATAGTCAGCATGGTTTTGTAGCGGGTAGGTCGGGCCTTACTAACCTTATTGAGTTTTTTGAGAAAGTGACCAAAGAGGTGGATGGGGGTAAGGCAGTTGACGTGGTATATGTGGATTTTAGTAAGGCTCACCATGGTAGGCTTCTGCAGAAAATGCAGGATGTATGGGATTGAGGGTAATCTAGGAAATTGGATCAGGAATTGGCGAGCACATAGGAGACAGAAGGTGGTGGTTGATGGTAAATGTTCGTCATAGAGTTCAGTTACGAGTGGTGTGCCTCAGGGATCTGTTTTGGGGCCACTGCTGTTTGTAATTTTTATTAATGATCTGGATGAGGGTATAGCTGGGTGGATTAGTAAATTTGCTGATGACACCAAAGTCGGAGGTGTGGTAGATTGTGAGGAAGGGTGTCATAGTTTGCAGGGAGACTTAGACAGGTTGCAGAGCTGGGCCGAGAGGTGGCGGATGGAGTTTAATGCGGAGAAGTGTGAGGTAATTCACTTTGGTAGGAATAACAGATGTGTCAAGTACAGGGCTAACGGGAGGATTCTGAATAGTGTGGATGAACAGAGGGATCTAGGTGTTTGTGTACATAGATCCCTGAAAGTTGGGAATCAAGTAGATAAGGTTGTTAAGAAGGCATACGGTGTCTTGGCATTTATTGGTAGGGGGATTGAATTTAGGAGTCGCAGCGTCATGTTGCAACTGTACACAACTCTGGTGCGGCCGCACTTGGAGTATTGTGTGCAGTTCTGGTCCCCACATTATAGGAAGGATGTGCAGGCTTTGGAGAGGGTGCAGAGGAGGTTTACCAGGATGTTGCCTGGTATGGAGGGGAGGTCCTATGAGGAGAGACTGAGGGATTTGGGGTTGTTTTCACTAGAAAGAAGGCGGCTAAGGGGGGATCTTATTGAAACATATAAGATGATTAGAGGTTTAGATAGGGTGGATAGTGATAGCCTTTTTCCTCGGATGGAGAAAGCTAGCACGAGGGGGCATGGCTTTAAATTAAAGGGGGGTAGTTATAGGACGGATGTCAGGGGTAGGTTCTTTACCCAGAGGGTGGTGAGGGATTGGAATGCTCTGCCTGCTGCAGTTGTAAATGCGCCTAGTTTGGGGGCATTTAAGAGATCCGTGGATAGGTTTATGGATGAAAAGGGATTGGTTTAGGTTAGAGGGTCATTGTTTTTTTAACTGGTCGGCGCAACATCGTGGGCCGAAGGGCCTGTTCTGCGCTGTAACGTTCTATGTTCTAACTGATGCACAAGGATACCAAGGTCTCGCTGAATATCTACCCCTCAGTTTACATTCTTTCAAATAATAATCTACACTCCTACTTTTGCTATCAAAGTGAATAACCTCACATTTATCCACACAATACTGCATCTGCCATGCATATGCCCAGTCACTCACCCTGTCCAAATCATGCTGAAGCATCTCTGCATCCTCCCCACACCTCATCCTCCCACCCAACTTTGTATATGCAGATTTGGAGATGATACATTCAGTTCTCTCTTCCAGATAATTATATAGTGAACAGTTAGGGTCTGAAAGATCCCTATGGTACCCACCAGCCAACAAAAAAGACCCATTTATGTCAACTTTGCTTCCAGACTGCTAACCAGCTTTCTATCTATCTCAAAATACCATCCGTAGTCCCACGCGCTTTAACTTTACATAGTTGCCTATGTGAGACCTTCCCGAAAGCCTTCTGAAAGTCCAAATAAATCGCATCCACCTGCTCTCCTTGGTGAATGCTACTAGTTACATTCTCAAAGAATCCAATAGATTTGTCAAGCATGATTTTCCCTTTGATTATACCGCTGCTTTTCAAACACTGAGCTACAATAATATCCTTGATAATATTGTCTAGCAACTCAGTACAGATGTTAGGCTCACTAGTCTAGTTTTCTCTCTACCTTCCTTTTAAAATAGTGGGGTTACATTAGTTACCCTCTCATCTGTAGTAACCAGTCCAGAGTCCAAAGAATTTTGAAAAATGACCAATGGATCTACTGCTTCCAGGGCCACGAAAGTATTCTGGGACGAAGATCATCAGCAACTGGAGCTTTAATTTTTTATTTCTCCAAAACCATTTCTCTACTAATGCTCATTTCCTCCAGCTTCTCACTAAAACTTGTTTCTCTCAGAACTTCTGGTACATTGCTTCTATCTTTGCAAAGGAAGACATGGACAAAGTATGAATTTAGTTCCTCAGCCATTTCTTTATTCCCTATGAATTCTCCCACTTCTGACTAAGGGTCATTCATTTGTGTCAATCTTTTTCTCTTTACATACCTTACAGTCAGTTTTTATGTTTCCCGCTAACATAATTTCATACTCTTTTTCCCTTCTTATTCAATCCTTTGGTCCTCCTTTGTTGAATTTGAAACTACTCCCAATCGTCTGGTCTATTGCTTTTTCTTGCCAATTTGTATACTACTTCTTTGAACCTAATACTATCCCTTCCTAAATACTCAATAGACCTCAATGTTTTATTCCCAACCTTGGTCGCCCTAGAGACATGTCTCCGCAATGCCAACTATATGATACCCATTTACATCCATCTGCACAACTAATTCATCCATTTTGTTTTGAGTGCTCATGTACATTTATGTAGCAAAAATATGCCAAAATGCTTCAATGAAGTGCAATTAAAGAGTTGTTTGGTAGTATAGAACTTGTGTATTGCTGAAACAGAGACACAGTGAAGCCTTTTGCCTTACACTCCTTGGAACACTTCACAAGAACGTCAGTAAAAAGGAAAAACAACCAACTACACAAGTGAAGAAGGTGGGCTGGCTGGCAAGCAGACTTATTGGTAGATGCAGTGCCATGGAGAATACACCAGTTGATTGTGTCTGACAGATTACTGCCAAGCACTGTTTGAAATTTAAACCTGACAGCTTGACCCAGATTGTTCACGGACTATGAAGGATTAATCGGCGAATGAATGTCAATTATTTTGTTTAACTGAAACAGGCACAATCTGTGCACCTGTTCTGTCTGCAAAGAACAGAGCACTGTGTATTCCACGAGACAGGGATTGAAGGCCATTCAGCCCGAGTCTGCTCCACCATTCAACAGGATCATGGCTGATCAGACATCCCTCACACCCACTTCCTGCCCTTTTTCCATAACTCTTGGTTCTCTTACTGATCAACTATCAATCTTATCCATTAACATATACAAGGACCCCATCCAAAGTCCAAAGATGCACAGGCTAGGTGGATTAGCCTTGCTAAATTGCCCCTTAGTATCTAAATATGCGTAAGATAGGATGGAGGGGAAGGCCCAGATGGTTAGCTCTTTCAGACTTGGTAGACTCGATGGGCCGAATGCCTCTTATTGCATGGTATGGATTCTTTGGCTCTATAGTCTCTGCCCCAACAGCTCTTTGTGGCAGAGTTCAGTATTATTGCCAGAACATTATCAGGACCTTTGCAGTACCCAGTGCTTCCAACCACTTCTTGATATCACGTGAGTGAATTGAATTGGTAGGAGACTGGCATCTGAGATGTTGGGGACTGCTGGACGAGGCCGAGACAGATCATTCACTCAGCACTTCCAGCTGTGAATGCTTCAATCTTATCTTTTGCACGAGTGTGCTGGGCTCTCCATCATTGAGGATGGGGATCTTTGTGGAGTCTCCTCCTCCAGTGAGTTGTTTAATTAACCATTGATGACTGCAAAGCTTAGATCTGATCCATTGTTGTGGGATCACTTAGCTATCACTTGCTGTTTGGCATGCAAGTAGCTTCACTAGGTTGACACCTGATTTTTAGGTATGCCTGCTGCTGCTCCTTACATGCCCTCCTGCAGACTCCATTGAATGAGGATTAATTCCCTGGCTTGATGGTAATGATTGAATGATGAGATATGCTGGGCCATGAGGTTACAGATTGTGCTGGAATACAGTTCCGCTGCTGTTGATGGCCCACGGCGCCTCATGGATGTCCCACAATATCTCATGGATGCCCAGTCTCGAGTTGCTAGATTTGTTCAAAGTCTCTCCCGTTTAGCACAGTGATAATGCCACACAATACTGGAGTTATTCTCAATATCATGGCGGGACAGTGTCTCCACAAGGACTGTGCGATGGCCACTTTTATCGATACTGTCACAGGCAGATGCACTTACAGCCAGCAGACTAATGAGGTCAAGTATGCTTTTCCCTCGTCAGCTCCTCCACCACATGCCGCAGACCCAGGCTAGCAGTTACATTCTTTAGGACCTGACAGTCCAAACACTCTTGGTGGTGGACATTGAAATCCTCCACCCAGCATACATTATGTATCCTTGTCACCTTCATTGCTTCCTCCAAGCGTTGTTCGACATGGAGTAGTGATTCATCAACTGAAGGGGGATGGTGCCTGGTAGTCAAGTTTCCTTGCCAATGTTTAACCTGAAACCAGAAATCTTCATGGGGTCCAGAGTCGATGTTAAGGACTCCCAGGGCAATTCCCTCCTGACTGTATACCACTGTGCCACCTCTGTTGGGTCTGTCCTGCGATGGGACAGGACACATCCAGGGATGGTAATGGTGGTATCTGGGGTGTTATCTGTAAGGTATGATTCAGTGAGAATGACTACGTCAGACTTTTGCTTGACTAGTCTGAGACCAACTCCCAATTTTGGCACTAGCCCTCAAGTGCTAGCAAAGACGACTTTGCAGGGTCAACAGGGCTGTTTGTTTAGCCGTTGTCTTTTCCAGTACCTTGGTTGATGCCAAGTGGTCTGTCTGGTTTCATTTCTTTGTTGAGACTTTGTAGCGATTGATACAACAGAGTGGCTTGCTGGGCCATTTCAGAGGCCAGTTGGAAGTCAACCACGCTGCTGTGGGTCTGGAGTCACATGTAGACCAGACCATGTAAGGACGGCAGATTTCCTTCCCTAAAGGGCATTAGTGAACCAGATGGGTTTTCCCGATAATTGACAATGGTTTTACGGTCATCAGTAGACTCTTACTTTCAGATTTTTAAAATTGAATTCAAATTCCATCATTTGCTGTGGCAAGATTCGAAGCTGGGTCTCCAGAACATTAGCCGAGTTTCTGGTTTAATAGTCTAATGATAATCTCCAATCTTTTAATCACAAGATCACTTTTAGTATCAAAATGCACCAGGTGATCACCTCAAAAATTTAACATTACAAAACCCCTAAAATATACCTATGCATTACACCCATCAATTCTTAGTGTGACACCTATGCCTGCACACAATGCTGTGAAGTCTGGGTTATAGCTTGAGATGGCCAGTCTCAGTGTCCCATCAGATGGGCATCTGTGAGACAACTATGACATTTGGACTTGATTTTCACCAGGGAAAATGGCACCTCACATTAGGTACGTGGAACTAAAGTCAACCTTCACATTTAGTGCACATGTCAGAAGAGGTACTTCTCCCTGTTTGTAAGTCCCCAAAAATCTTTGTCTCTTGACCTAGCTTTCAGCTCTATGTCATTTTGCTTGGTGATTACTTCCATGCCAATCCCACTGTTTTGTTTGAACACTTGCTGAAATTTTGCTGACAGTTCTCCAATGTCTACTTGTAAAAAAGGATGAAGCAAACAATGATTTGGTCCATCTTGTCTAACTCCAGAAATCGTCAGTTGAATTCCTTTTCCAATTTGTTCAGGTGGTTACAGAATTTGTTTGGGTGGAACCCTTTGTTTGACCTGCTGTTGGATTTTCTCTAGATTTGAGAAGTGCTCACTAATTTTGTTCTTTACCTGGGAGGACCATAAGCCCAGTTTCAACCTGTACACATTCACTGCACTGATCATGCGTGACAGATCTCCATCCCTCCGTTGCAGTTCACGGTTCAGCTCATTCAATTCTGCATTACGTCCGTAAGAAACACCAAGTCCAGAACCATGCGCTGTCTGACAGCTCGCAGTACACCTCATGTCTTGATTTAAGGTGACAATTTCAGGAGGACTTTTCTCAACTTAGCCACCTCATATCTGCATGAAGGATTAGCTCACTATGGTGGCATTGAGTAATGATTTGAACAAGTGATATTGCAGAGTTCTGGCATAAATTGAGTTAGCGCTCGAGAACTGTCATTATATAAGAAAAATCAAAAATGTTGCTTGCTCACGCTTGTTGGTAGTTAACACAGCACTAATTGACAAATTAAGGGAATTCGGGATCTTTTCTGCAAAGTGCCACAAAGCCTGCATGGACTGTGCACCATTGGTTGTGACTGAAACCAGTTTCTTGATCAGAATGTTTTTCATAGCCACACACCTTTTAAATTTGTAGCAGTCATCCTTGCCTCTTGTCCCAAGTGGCGCGAGAATGAGGAAAGTCAAGTCCTGCTTTATTGTTGCATCTTTGTTTTCATTTGCATGGCATTGCATCAACTTGGCCACGTGCATCATATCTACCCTCTCAAACTGCCATGAGAAACATTGACAGCCTGATAATTTTTGGTGTATTTGCTGATACATCCTTACAACAATTCCACCCTTCTGTCTATTGTTACTCTTGATGGCTGTCATTTGTTTTTAAAGTCTTTAAAAAAAGGTGTCAGGAGCATCCGTCATAGGCTGCTTGCTATAGCTTTGCCATTGGTGAACAGTTTCTTACATTGTGCCAGCAGATGACCAATGCAGAAATATGCCTTTTTGCTAGCCTTGCCTTCAGCCACAGGTTTCGAAAAGTGTGACTTTTGAACTTGTAATATTTCCTGTAACTACCCAACTTTCTTTGTTCAAATGGTGCAATCGAAAGGGAAATTTTCTTGAAATTATGCATGCATTGTCTGTCTTGTGATGCCATTCCAAATTACTTGTTTTACTCGAGGCTATTGACAAATGGTCTTACCGTTGACGTTCATAAGAATAAATTCACCTTCCCATTCCCAGTGAAGATTTGTACTCTCTTGGCCCCTTACTCATCATTTTGTCTTCACTGAGTTTAGGCCACCTTTCATTGGCAGCTGAATTGCAGGCAATGAACTGATTTGCTCGTTGTGATAAGAAGCCTGAAACCTGAAACCCGCGCATTTTCTGCAGCCAACGACAATTGATTGCGATCGATTATTTGAGACCACAGGGTTAGAACAGTCACTGCTGCAACAGGTTTAATCTGATTGAAAGGATTCAAATTCAATTGTGGGAAAGATGGGCTTTAGAAAGGAGGGGAAATTTGGTAGATGCGGAGTAGTTCAGAAAGATAGAGGAATTGCAGCATTCACAAAGAAAAATGATACAGCCTTTAGAAACATTTAAACTGTTATTTTTAATGGCTATACTAACCAATATGCATGAGTACATGTATCTGCAGATGACTTGTACTGTTCCATCCAATGTGACTCTGCTTCCCCAGAGGTTACCTATAAAGACAGATGCAAAAATATTTCTCAATTTTACAAAAAAGTGGCCCTCCCTGCTTTTAGTCAGCTACAGAATTATTACTATAGCAATAGAACTTTGGTATCTGTCAATTCATTTGACTTTGAAGAGTTAAAAATAACACTACCAATGCAGCAATGTTTCACCTATGTCAGGCTCTTTAATGAGGAAACAAGGTAATTTAGGGTAAAGAAAGATCATCTCCAATGTATGTTATAACACAAGCAAGACTACAGGCACAATGCACATTCAATTAGCTTCAGTGCCAGGGACACAGGTTCAATTCCTAGCTTGGGTCACTGTCTGTATGGAGTCTGCACGTTCTCCTTGTGTTTGTATGGGTTTCCTCCAGGTGCCTCCCGCACTCCAAAAACACGCTGGTTAAGTACATTGGTTGTGCTAAATTCTCCCTCAGCCTCCTTGAACAGGTGCTGGAGTGTAGCGTTTAGGGAATTTTCACAATAATTTGATTGCAGTGTTAATGTAACTCTATTTGCGACACAAATAAACAAAAACTTAAAAGTTCAGTCCACGTTCCTTCACCTTTTTATATTTCTTCTTTAGGTCAATATAATTCTCTAGTTTGAGCTGCTTGCCAGTGTTTGGCCTGTACATCATGAATAATCTCTTCTTGCTATTAACTTCCTTGACCAGAATTGCCGTCTTTTTATTATTTCTTATCTGGAAGAAAAAAATGTACATGTTGTAACTCATGGAAGATAAACTAGGTATTTTATGCTGTGTCATTACAGCTCATTGTGAGATAACCTTACAAATTAAATTTCCACAGGCTTTTAAATATATTTGGATTTTGAGATGGGATTTCTAGAGTTTATTCCACCCTTAGAGTTAACATAATTAAGAATATTTTGGGGAGGGGTGGGGAGCGTGAGATGTGCTCATTAACAGGTAATGCTGACCTTGATGATTCACTCCATTTCAATGCATGAAAATGCAACAAAATATTCAATGGCCTTTACAAAAATTCTGTGTTCTTTCAAGAATCTTATCCAAAAATGAGCACCATACTTTTTCAGAAACAATTTAAATACTTAATGTCCCATCACTCCATAACTTAAGAGTTCCACAATATTTCTATTCGAATATTATGCTGTTCTTCTATTCATCCTGTCAAAGTGGACAAGTTCATGTTTCCCTACATTATACACCATCTGCAAAATATTTGCTCACTCACTTATCTTAGATGAATATAGAAAATGCAGGGACAAAGTAAAAAAGGAAACAGGAAATCAGAGAGGGCATGAAAAAAGATTAGCAAGTTAAAAAAAAACCTAAGATGTACTGCCCCAGGGATCTGTCTGGGACCCTTGCTGTTTGTGATTTTTATAAATGACCTGAATGAGGAAGGGGAGGGATGGGTCGGTAAGTTTGCCGATGACACGAAGGTCAGAAGTGCTGTTGGTAGTTTGGAGGGATATCAGAAGTTGCAGCGTGACACAGGCAGGATGCAAGACCGGGTTGAGAAGTGGCAGATGGACTTCAACATGGATAAATGTGTAGTGGTCCATCTTGGCAGGTCAAATGGGATGAAGGAGTACAATATCAAGGGTAAGACTCTTAGCAATGTAGAGGATCAGGAGGACCTTGGGGTCCGGGTCCATAGGACTCTTAAATCAGCCTTGCAGGTAGAGGATGTGGTCAAGAAGGCGTATGGTGTACTGGCCTTCATCAATCAAGGGACTGAGATTAGGAGTCAGGAGATAATGTTGCAGCTTTATAAGACCCTAGTCAGACCTCTTGGAGTACTGTGCTCAGTTCTGGTCGCCTCATTACAGGAAGGATGTGAAAGCTTTTGAAAGTGTGCACAGGAGATTTACAAGGATGTAGCCTGGATTGGGGGGCATGTCTTATGAGGATAGGTTGAGGGAGCTCAGTCTTTTCCCCCTGGAGAGATGAAGGATGAGAGGTGACCTGATGAGGTTTATAAGGTGTTGAGAGGTATAGATCGGGCAGATTCTCAGAGGCTATTTCCCAGGGCTGGAATAGTTTAAGGTTCTGGGGAGTAGGTACAGAGGAGATATCAGGGCTAAGTTTTTCACTCAGAGGGTGGTGGGTGAGTGGAATCGGCTGCTGTCGGTGGTGGTGGAGGCAAATTTGAAAGGGTCTTTTACGAGACTTTTGGATGAGCATATGGGACTTAAGATTGAGGGTTATAGGTAAGCCTAGGTAGAGAAATGATCGGTGCAACTTATGGGCTGAAGGGCCTGTTTGTGCTGTAGTTTTTCTATGTTTCTATATTCCATGTTTTACCAATCTATTAATGGTAAAAGGTTAATCAAGAAGAAAGTGGGATCTATCAGTGATGAAGGGAACTTGTGTGTAGACGCAGAGGCTGTGGGAAGAGTTTCAAATGAATATTTTGTCTGTGTTTACAAAGGAAAGGAATGATGCAGATTTAACAGTCTAGAAGGAACAGAGATATTGGATGGGATAATAGAGAGGAACTATTCAAAGGGTTGGAATCCTTGAAAGAATCCTGATAAAAGTCACCAGGGCCAGATGGATCGATTGCTGAATGTGGTCAGGGAAAAGAGAGAGATACTGTGCGAATGATTTTCCAACTCTGATTGTATACAGGGGAGGTACTGGAGAAATGCAAACACAGTTTCCTTGTTTAAAAAGGGATTGAAGGAAGTATCAAACGATTATAGATCAGTTAGTCTTACACCAATGGTGAGCAAATTAGTAGAATCGATCTTGAGAAATAGGATTAACTGTCACATGGAAAGGCATGGACCTGTCAGGAATGGTCAGAATGGATTTGCTAAAGGAAGGTCTTGCCTCACAAACGTGATTGAATTCTTTGAAGTGACAAGGGTTGATGAAGGTAATGGTGGATGTACAAATGTGGATTTTAGCAAGGCATTTGACAAGGTCCCTCACGGCAGTTTGATCAACAATGCAAAAGCCCATTGGATACAGGGTAACACGGCAAACTGGATCATAAGTTGGCTTAGTAACAGAAAACAAAAGTAAATGGTTGTTGGATGCTCTCCCAAATGGAAAGTTGTTCCAAGTGGTGTTCCACAGGGTTATACTGGGACCCCCCCTTGCTGTGTGTTATATATTAACAATTTGGATAACATAGGGGACACGATTGGAAAATTTGCAGGCCACACAAAGATTGGTCTGGTTGGTATAGAGCAGAGGATAGCTAGCTATAATTCCAAAACAACACTGATGGGTTGGTACAGTGGGCGGTAAAGTGGTTTCCATCACATTTAGATTTTAACACGTGTGAGTTCATGTATTTCAGGAGATCAAACAGTTAAAAGGACATGCACAATAAATAAAATGTACTAATGGTAAATGAAGCGAAATCTTGGCATACACGTACACAGGCTCCTAAAGGTAGCAGTTTAAGTAGACAAGGCCATAAAGAAGCTATCTGGAATGGTCTCCATTAGCAGAGGTATAGAATACAGAAGGGTATAATGTTGAACTTTATAAAACACTGGCGAGGCCACAACTGGAGTATTGTGCGCAGTTCTGGTCACCATATTACAGGAAGGACGTAATTGCTCTGGAGTGAGTGCAGAGGAAGTTTGAGAATAAACAGAGCTAGAAAAGTGCAGTTTGAGGAGAATTTGGATAGACTGGGGTTATTTTTCTTGGAACAAGGAAGACTTAGGGGTATAAAATTGAGGGGAAGAGATAGAATGGACAAGATAAAATTGTTTCCTTTGGAGAAGAATTTCTAAAATGAGGGGATATAGATTCAAGATAGGTGGCTGCAGGTGTAATTGGGACATGAGGTAGAACTTTTTTTTATGCATAGGGTGATGGGTGTCTGGAATTCACTGCCCAAATTGGAGGTGGCGGCAGGGACCCTAAATTCTTAAGAGTACCTGGACCTGCATCGTAAGTGCTGGAAGCTACGAGGTGATGGGCCGAGTGCAGGAAAGTGGAATTAGAAAGGGCATGTGGGTATCCTTGGGCTGGTACAGACAAGATGGGCCGAAAAGCCTCCTTCCATTCTGTAATTTTGCGACGATTCCATATGTGTTTGCAGACTCGAGTCCTTTCCACAGCTTACTTTCCCACATATCTTGGTGTCATCAAATTTAGCTACCACGCATTTAGTATTTTCAAAGCAATTTATATCCTGCTCCCCTTCACCTCCTCTGGGTGGTTATTTGTATCCTCCACAGTAAATACAGATGCAAAACAGTTGTTCAATATATCCAATATTTTCTTTTCCATTGTTCATTCCCCATTCTCAATAATCCAGAGGGCCAACACTCCCTATTTTTCCTTTGACCTGTACAAACTCAATATTTCTACTTAGCTTTCTCCCATATCTAATTTCTCCCTCAATCTTTGTCATTCATTACTGTTATTTATATTCTGTCCAATCTTCTGACCTGCTTCCCACTGTTGCAAAATTATACACTTTCAATTTGATGCCACAGTATCTGTAACTTCTTCAGTTAGCCACAGATAGTAAATTCTGTCCTTGAGTCTTTCCTTCTCATTGGAATGCATCTTTTGAGCATTCTGAAATTGTTGTCACCTATTGGCTGACCTATTCCTCAACCCAATTTCCTGGATACCAGAACCAGCTGTGTTTTCATGCCCTCATAATTGCCTTATTTAAAGCTCTAGTCCTGCTCCCTCAAACAATGTAAAATTCAATTATACGATCACTGCTACCTAGGGGATACCTCACTAAGGTCATTAATTAATCCTGTATCATTACACGTTATCAGATCTCGGATAGCTTGCTCCAAATCTGTCCCAAAAACACAATGAACTCATCATCCAGGCTACCATCATCATTCTGATTTATCCAATCTATACAGAGATTATAATTCATGATTATCGCCATACTTTTACAAGCCCTCATTATTTCTTCCTGTATACCCCATCCTGTGGTTACTGTTCGGGGACTTAAAAACCACCCCAAGTGATGACTTAGATTCACCATTTCTCAGCTTTACCCAAACTGATTCTACATCTTGATTTCCAGAATTAAGCTAATCTCTTTCTATTGAACCAATGTAATCATTAATTAACAAAGCTATCACTCCACCCTTTTCTAGTTTTCTGTCTTCCTAAAGGGTGAATGATGCAGAATATTCAAGTCCCAGTCTTTGTCATCCTACAGCCATGTCATTGTAATGGTTAACAGATCACACATGTTTATTTCAATTTGTGCTGTCAATTTATATGTTTTGCTATGAATAAGAACAGGAGCAGGAGTAGGCCATCTAGCACTTTGAGCCTACCCCGCCATTCAATAAGATCATGGCTGATCTGAAGTGGATCAGTTCCACTTTCTCCCCATAACCCTTAATTCTCTTATCTATCAGAAATCTATCTATCCGTGACTTAAACTATGTCACACGCATTCACGGAATCACTGTCTAGATAATAAATTTAACAACTTACCAGCACCCAGCTCACCTTTAACAAGTAATGAGAGCAAAGTGCAAATCAAAGCAGCTTGATGGGTATTTGAAGCAGATGCTGATAGTGGCCTGACTGTATTCAGCTTTCAACAGTTTTGCAAAATTCTACGTTGTCTTAATTACTTGAACAAACTCACAAAGCCACCTAATTTTCTAATTCTGTGCCATTTATAAGCACAGTGTCGACCCTTGGAAGGTGCACAAGACGACGGCATAGGGTTTAAAGTCTGTAATGTTTTATCTCTAGTATATTTCACATAATCCTCCCTCTATTTATTTTCAGATCGATGTTTTTACCAAAATAAATTTACATTCTAGGAATGCTGTGACCCATGATACAGATTACACTGCCCATCAGCATTGTCACCAACAAAAAACATGTTTTCTCCAGTTGCTTTTTGTACCAGACTTTTTATGAACTCAGAAGCACCAGTGTTTTCATATGACCAGGCACTGTCAAATTACAGATCCAGAACTGAAAAGGCCAAATCTGAAGAGGACCTGCAATGATAAAATCTGGTCCTTTCTGGATCCATCTGCTTCGAATACCCATCAAGCTGCTTTAATTTGCACTTTGCTCTCATTACTTGTTAAAGGTGAGCTGGGTGCTGGTAAGTTGTTAAATTTATTATCTGGACAGCGATTCCGTGAACGCATGCGACATTCATAGCAAAACACAAATTGACAGCACAAATTGAAATAAATATGTATGATCTGTTAACCATCACAGCGACATGGCTGTAGGATGACAAAGACTGGGGCTTGAATATTCAGCATCATACACTCTTCAGGAAGACAGAAAACTAGAAAAAAGATGGAGGATACTTCTGTTAATTAAATTAGCTTAATTCTGGAGATCAAAATGTAGAATAAGAATCACAAAACTAGAGCAGCAAGGATTTGTGAAATACATTCTGCGCAACTTCAAAGATAACAGCAATCTCTTGGAACTTGCTTTTCAGAGTTCAGGAGGAAAGCTCTGAGGTGTTTCCACAATTTGGTGACAGTTGTTTAGCAACTCCCCCAGTCAGCATCACAGGAGTTTGCTGATGGAGAATTCATCACCCACCAGTGAATGTGGATGGGAATCCTAGTCTTCCACTTTCAATTCTCGGTACAAAGTCTGGATAATTCCAGTACAGCTCAAGAACTAATAAATCAGTGTGCTGCAAATTAAGAATAATGCTCAAGTGGTCAGAGCACGCACAAAAGCTCAACTTATTCTGTGGAGCAGCACGCTGTAATTCATGGATTTCAATTTCAGTTTCTGCTTCAAGTTATTTGACTCTTCCATCAAAATTCAATCTCCTTGCTAGAGACGCAGCATTCCCACAACAGAATGCATCTTAGAAAAATCCCAGTTTCAGTCAGCATTATTTTCCAGTGACCCCATGCATTTACCCTAACTAGCACCACCTGCCCCCCCACCCCCCCTCCAGCACTAAGGAGAAATTGAGCATGGTCAGTCCATCTAACCTGCACATCTTTGGACTGTGGGAAGAAGCTGGGAGAGGGAAGGGGACTGTGGGAAGAAGCTGGGAGGGGGAAGGGGAAGCAAACATGGAGAAAAAGGAAAAGGGGATCAAGTAGGGGAAACAGTCGTGGAGAGGAGGAAGAAAAATGAAGGACAATAAAAAAGATATAAAGAAGACGACAGTAAAAAAAATAAATAAAATGAAAACAAAGGGGTCAAGATGGGGTGGAGCTAATCACCTGAAGTTTCTGAACTCGATGTTGAGCCCAGAAGGTTGTAAAGTGTCTAACTGGAAGATGAGATGCTATTCCTCCACTTTGTGTTGAGCTTCACTGCAACATTCCAGCAGGCCAAGGACAGCCATGTGGGCACAGGAGCAGGATCATGTGTTAAAACGGCAAACATCAGGAAGGTCAGGATCCAGATTGCGCACAGAATGAAGATGCTCAAAGCAATCACCCAGTCTACGCATGGTCTCTCCAATAGAGGAAACCACATTGGGAGCAGCAAATGCAATACACCAAATTGAAAGAGGTGCAAGTGAAATGCTGTTTAACCTGGAGCATGTGTTTTGGACCTCTGATGATAAGCATAGAAGAGGTAAAGGAACAGGCTTTACATCTTCTGCGGTTGCATGGGAAGGTGCCATGGAGGTGTTAGGTTTCTGTGTATTCTGGAGAATTGTGTTGTGGGTCAGGGAAGCATCAACTAAAGAAAGAAAATGCTAGAAATACTTAGGTGTTAGAATGAAAATGAAATGCTCTAATCAAATGAATACGATGAATGTTTTCAAATCACATTCAGATCTGCTCTAGCTATTTGGAAAACCAGAAGTGCAAAAAATTCTTGCATTGAAATGAAAAGATTCAAAGTTCAAATTCAATCCCCTCCACTCAAACCTATTACTTCTCTCCCTGCCTTGACAAGCCTCAAGTCAATTTTGCTATCAATCACCTTTCTCAATTCTAATTCAGTGTGTTCTCTCCTATGTGAAATGTAATTTGAGACATTTTATGTTCAAGGAAATTCTTTATTTTTGGGAACAAAAGAAAATCTCCCTGCTGTTTCACAAAAGAAATACTGAAATTACATAGCAGCTAAGTCAGTGAATGGATTATTTTGGCTGCAGCCCTCTTTTCTGTTTTCAGAAAGGTATAATTGAAACCAGTTAATTTTTTTCCTCCTGCAGCTGTGGTACCTGCAAAAACCTATTCATTAGCCAGCATCTGCAGTACTTTGCAATTTCCATGTTGTATTCTTCAGTTGTTAGGTTGTTAACAAAAAGCAGACCTCACCAACACAGCACTATGACCATATTTCACATTATACATTTCAGATCCTCAGAAATGCAGGTCACTTCAAACTCAGACCAAGCATGGGTAACAATGACTGAACCTAGAATCTCCGTCAACCCAAAGGCTTGAACATTTTACAGTATTGCAAACACGACATAGATTACACTTACTGCTTGGTTATTGCCAAGTCTTCTCTATTTCTACTGCTGCACAATCCATACACAATCGCAGAGCAGAGGACTGGGAACAGGCAGGCACAGCAAACTAACCATATCACGTGCAGTGTTATTTCATCAATTCCAATTTACGAAAGGATAAATTGTGGAGTTTGCACATTCTCCCCGTGTCTGTGTGGGTTTCCAGCTTCTTCCCACAGTCCAAAGATGTGCAGGTTAGATGGACTGACAATGCTCAATTTCTCCTTAGTGCTAGGGAGGGGGGCCTAGTTAGGATAAATGCATGGGGTCACTGGGATAGGGCCTGGGTGGGATTGTGGTTGGTGCAGACTCAATGGGCCAAATGGCCTCTTTCTGCAGTGTAGGATTCTATGAAGAGTTACTGCTCACTTCATTTCTCTCTCCTCGTTTACCTGCATTGACAAATAGAAGCCGTCATCTGTTCCCATTTGTTCTGCCCAAATCTTTGTAGCTTCTTCCCAGGACATCCCTCTTTCAACACTTATCTACAAAAATCAATACCGAATTAAAATACACATTGATAATCCATAAAGCAAAATGTTAAGCATACAACTTGATTTACCACAAAACAATTTAGGCATTCCAACGTTTGCTGCGTTGAGATACTTGTATTTGCTTTGTAACTGTCTATTGACTGTGCTGCTTGGGATTGGGTATTTTTTGGGGAGATGGCTTAGTGGTATTATCGCTAGACTATTAATCCAGAAACTCAGGGTACCTGGGTTTGAATCCTGCCACAGGAGATGGTGGAATTCGAATTCAATAAAAACAATCTGGAATTAAGAATCTACTGATAACCATGACATCGTTGTCGATTGTTGGAAAAACACATCTGGTTCATTAATGCCCTCTAGGGAAGGAAATCAGTCATCCTTACCCAGTCTGGCCTACATGTGATTCCAGAGCCACAGCAATGCCTTCGGCATTCAGACGGGCAATAAAATGCTGGCCCAGCCAGCAACACCCATGTCCCACAAACGAATGAAAAAAAATCCCATTTGGAGCAACTAGTACATAGCTATGAAGATTTAGAGAGAAAATGTTGGAACATCTCAGCAGGTCTGGCAGCATCTGTAAGGAGATTTCAAAGGTCCTTTAATCTCTCCTTACAGGTGCTGCCAGACCTGTTGAGATTTTACAGCATTTTCTCTTTTGGTTTCAGATTCCAGCATCCGCAGTAATTTGCTTTTATTTATGAAAATTTAGAATGCTTTTGAGTTCAATCCTGGTCTGTACCGGTCTCCATTTTCCACAGTACATGGGGATCACTGACTAGCATTTGTTGTCCATCTGTAAGTCCTTCAGAAGAGCCACTTTTTTGAACCGCTGCATTCCATGTGATGCAGGGAAGTTCACAGTACTGAATGGGAGAGAGTTCTAGGATTTTGACCTAATTACACTGAAGGAATAGCAATATAGCTCCAAGTCAGGCTGATGTGCAATCTAGAAAGGAACTTGCATGACATGGTGTTCCCATGCATCTGCTACCCTTGTCCTTCTGGGTGGTCTAGGTCTTGGATTTGGAAGGTGCTGACAAAGCAATCTTGGTGAGCTGCTGCAGTGCATCTAGTAGATGGTACACACTGCTGGTATGGTACATTGATGATGGAGGGGTGAACATTTAAGGTGGTGGATGAAATGTCAATCAAGCAAGTTGCTTTGTCTGGGATGGTTGCAGGCTTGCGTGTTGTAGGAGTTTCATACATCCAGGCAAGTGGAGAGGTTTCTATTGGGCTCCAGGCACGTGCTTTGTAGACGGTGGACAGGCGATGAGATATCGTGAAAGAATTCCCAGACCCTGACCTGCTCCCGACTCTTGGTCAATAGTAACTTCCACAGCATCAAAAGAATAACAGCCTCAGCAGTGCAGAGATGGGAGGGAGAGTTAGTTCAAGTCTTGCTCTTTGGCAGCATGCACATAGGCCTTAGATGAGGACTGGACCTAGCTCCATTTACACTTTGGCACAAGATTTGAAGACTTGGGGAATGGGAACTCAGGTGAGGACAACATCCCTAGGGTTGAGGGAAGGAAAGCAACACAAAATGCAAAAAAAAATCACCATATGAATGATCAAGCACTTACAGTGTAAATTTCAACATGTCCTGATACAGAATACCCTGGAGTTAAGAATTTCTTCGCTTCTAGTTTCTTCACCTTCTCATCCCCTGAACCCAGATCTGTCAAAAAACAAAAGTAAATCAGCAACTGCTGTGCAGTAAACTTCACATTAGGGCACTAGAAAACCAAAGACTTGCCTAAAATGCCCATATCGTATCTTCCATTCTTCTTAGCATTCTGAATTACAGCACTTAAAGTGTCTGAAAAATACTGGAAGAGTGCGTTCTGCTGGTGTACCTCCATACCAAGGATTCGATTCAGGAATTTCCCAATATTATTATAATCTGAAATTGATTCATCATATGGTTAGACATGGGAATCCAAATTACAAAAATACCAGCAATAATCTGTTTAAATTTTAATACATTTTTACCTTTATCCAGCGTGAGTAATCCAGAACGGTCTTCCACATTTATCAAACCCACACCAATTAATCCCTGTCGAACATCTAAGGACACAAATAAACAATGCCACATTGCATGAAATATACTCGATAAGAAATGGCAACAATGAAAAGCACTGAGAAAATTTGTTATGAAACTGTTCCAAACACAATGCCAGTAAAGTCACTCACTATACTGAGAGGGAGTTCCATACCAGGTTGGTTCAACTGGTAATGTTCTTGACCCAAGCTGAGTTCAAACACTACCATAGGATTTAATCAATCTCCAGCAAAGCTTCAATAACTGATGCATTGGAACACAGGAATTAGGAACATCAGGCAGCCATTTGGCCCTGAGCTTGCTCTGCCATTTGAAATTATACTAGCTAATCTGGTTGTGGTCTCATGTCCATAACCCTCAACTCCCTTGTCTATCAAAAATTTAACTCAGCCTTGAATAAATTCAGGAACTCAACCTGCACTACTTGAAAGAGAAGAAAATTCCACAGGCAAACAACTCAAGGAAAATAATTCTCTCCATCTTCACCTTAAAAGGAAGATTGCTTATTAAAGCGATCAACATGGTTTCTTGAAAGGAAAATGTTTGGCTAATTTACTGGACTTCTCTGAGGAAGTAACAAGCAAGCAAATAAAGGGGAACCTGTGACCTGCTATACATGGATTGCCAGAAGGCATTTTGCAAAATGCCATATCAAACATAACTAAGTAAAATAAGAACTCATGGTGTAAGTGGTTACACATTAGCATGGTGTATTGGTTGTAAGTGGACAATAATCTAGCAGATAGTGTATATGTGTGAAAATGTGAAGTTGCTCATTTTGGCAGAAAGAATAAGTATTATTTGAATGGAGAGCAACTTCAGAATTCAGAGGGAGCTATGAGTTCTGATGCATGAGTCACAAAAAACTAGTGTGCAGATAGAGCAAATAATTAAAAGAACGCTGTTCATTTTTACAAGAGGAATAAAACATAAAAGGGTGTCGTGCAGGCAACATTTTGAATACTGTACACAAGTTTGGTCTCTTTGTTTAAGGATGGATGTAGTTGCTTTGGAAGCATTTTAGAGAAGTTTGTTAGGTGTGTTCAGGAAGGTTTCCTGACACAGTATGTGGATAAGCCTACGAGGGGAGAGGCTGTACTTGACCTGGTACTGGCAAATGAACCAGGACAGGTGATGGATCTCTCGGTAGGAGAGCATCTTGGGAATGGTGACCATAATTCTATCTCCTTCACAATTGCATTGGAGCGAGATAGGATCAGGCAGGCTAGGAAGGTGTTTGTCTGGAGTAAGGGGAGATACGAAGAAGTCAGGAAGTTACTTGGACAAATAAACTGGAAGGAGGCGTTCTTAGGGAAAAGTGCCGAAGGAAGGTGGCGGATATTCAAGGAATGTTTGTCTGGAGCTCTGCATGACAACGTTCCAATGAGACAAGGGGGTTTTGGTAGGTTGCGGGAACCGTGGTGCACGAAGGCTGTGGTGAACCTAGTCAGGAGGAAAAGGAAGGTGTACAAAAGGTTCAGGGAACTAGGAGATGTTAAGGATCTTGAGGAGTATAAGGACTGTAGAAAGGAGCTTAAAAGGGAAATTAGGAGAGCCAGAAGGGGTCACGAGAAGACCTTGGCAGGTAAGATTAAGAAGAATCCCAAGGCCTTCTATAAATATGTGAAAGGTAAAAGGATGAGAAGAGAAGGGATAGGACCTATAAAAGGTGAAGAGGGAAAGGTCTGTGTGGAACCAGAAGAAATGGCAGAGGTGCTTAATGAGTACTTTGCCTCAGTATTCATGGTGGAATCTGATCTGGGAGATTTTGCTACGGATTTGCAGCAGATGGAAAAGATTGCGTATGTGGATATTAAGGAGGAGGATGTGTTAGAACTTTTGAATTCTATCAAGATAGATAAGTCGCCAGGACCAGATGGGATGTACCCCAGGATACTGTGGGAGGCGAGGGAAGTGATTGCAGAGCCCCTGGCGATGATCTTTGCGTCGTCAATGGCGATGGGAGAGGTTCCGGAAGATTGGAGGATTGCGCATGTAGTTCCTATTTTCAAGAAAGGGAACAGAGATAGCCCGGGAAATTACCGACCGGTGAGTCTGACCTCAGTGGTTGGTAAGCTGATGGAGAGGCTTCGGAGCATTTGGAGAGGTTTGACATGATCAGAAATAGTCAGCATGGATTTGTCAAGGGCAGGTCGTGCCTTACAAGCCTAGTTGAGTTCTTCGATAATGTGACTGAACACATTGATGAAGGAAGTGCAGTGGACGTGGTATACATGGACTTCAGCAAGGCGTTTGATAAGGTCCCCCATGCAAGACTTCTTGAGAAGGTGAGAGGGCATGGGATCCAAGGGGCTTTGGCCTTGTGGATCCAGAACTGGCTTGCCTGCAGAAGGCAGAGAGTGGTTGTGGATGGGTCTTTTTCTGCATGGAGGTCAGTCACCAGTGGAGTGCCCCAGGGATCTGTTCTAGGACCCTTGCTGTTTGTCATTTTCATAAATGACCTAGATGAGGAAGTGGAGGGATGGGTAAGTAAGTTCGCTGATGACACGAAGGTCGGTGGTGTTGTGGATGGTCTGGAAGGATGTCAAAAGTTGCAGCAGGACATAAATAGGATGCAGGACTGGGCGGAGAAGTGGCAGATGGACTTCAACGCGGATAAATGCGTAGTCGTCCATTTTGGCAGAACCAACGGGATGAACGAGTACACTATCAAGGGCAGGAGTCTTAGTAGTGTTGAAGAGCAGAAGGATCTTGGGGTCCGGGTCCACAGGACTCTTAAATCGGCCTCGCAGGTGGAGGATGTGGTCAAGAAGGCGTATAGAACATAGAACACTACAGCACAAACAGGCCCTTCGGCCCACGAGTTGCGCCGATCACATCAACACCTATCTATAACCCCCAATCCCATAAAACCCCATATACTCATCCAGAAGTCTTTTAAAAGACCCCAGCGAGTTCGCCTCCACCACCACTGACGGCAGCCGATTCCACTCACTCACCACCCTCAGTGAAAAACTTACCCCTAACATCACTTCTGTACTTTCCTCCCCGCACCTTAAATCTGTGTCCTCTCGTAGCGACCATTTCAACCCGGGGAAATAGCCTCTGAGAATCCACCCTATCCATTCCTCTCAACATTTTATAAACCTCTATCAGGTCGCCTCTCAACCTACGTCTCTCCAGGGAAAAGAGACCCAGCTCCCTCAACCTAACTTCATAAGGCATGCCTCCCAGTCCAGGCAACATCCTTGTAAATCTCCTCTGTACCCTTTCAATAGCTTCTACGCCTTTCCTATAGTGAGGCGACCAGAACTGCGCACAGTACTCCAAATGAGGCCTGACAAGGGTCTTATAAAGTTGCAGCATTACCTCCCGACTCCTAAACTCAATCCCTCGATTAATGAAGGCCAGTACACCATACGCCTTCTTGACCACCTCTTCCACCTGCGAGGCCGATTTAAGAGTCCTGTGGACCCGGACCCCAAGATCCTTCTGCTCTTCAACACTACTAAGGCTCCTGCCCTTGATAGTGTACTCGTTCATCCCGTTGGTTCTGCCAAAATGGACGACTACGCATTTATCCACGTTGAAGTCCATCTGCCACTTCTCCGCCCAGTCCTGCATCCTATTTATGTCCTGCTGCAACTTTTGACATCCTTCCAGACCATCCACAACACCACCGACCTTCGTGTCATCAGCGAACTTATGGTGTATGGCCTTCGTTAATCGAGGGATTGAGTTTAGGAATCGGGAGGTAATGCTGCAACTTTATAAGACCCTTGTCAGGCCTCATTTGGAGTATTGTGCGCAGTTCTGGTCGCCTCACTATAGGAAAGACGTAGAAGCTATTGAAAGGGTACAGAGGAGATTTACAAGGATGTTGCCTGGATTGGGAAGCATGCCTTATGAAGTTAGGTTGAGGGAGCTGGGACTCTTTTCCCTGGAGAGACGAAGGTTGAGAGGCGACCTGATAGAAGTTTATAAAATGTTGAGAGGAATAGATAGGGTGGATTCTCAGAGGCTATTTCCCTGGGTTGAAATGGTCGCTACGAGAGGACACAGATTTAAGGTGCGGGGAGGAAAGTACAGAAGTGATGTTAGGGGTAAGTTTTTCACTCAGAGGGTGGTGAGTGAATGGAATCGGCTGCCGTCAGTGGTGGTGGAGGCGAACTCGCTGGGGTCTTTTAAAAGACTTCTGGATGAGTATATGGGGTTTAATGGGATTGGGGGTTATAGATAGGTCTATAGATTGGTAGGTGTTGATGTGATCGGCGCAACTCGTGGGCCGAAGGGCCTGTTTGTGCTGTAGTGTTCTATGTTCTATGACTTGTTTCCACTGGAGTTTAAAGAGCGAAGGACAGCTCAATTGAAATATCTGAGATCCTGAATGGTTTTGACAGGTTGGACATGGAAAGGATGTTCACTGTTGTACACGAGTCCAGAACTAGGGATCACTGTACTTAAAATAATGGCTCACCCTTTAGGGCAGTGATGGAGAGAAATTTTTTCACGAGGGTTGCGCAACTTTGGAACAGGCAGTGGAGGTGGGAATCATTGAATGTTTTTAAGGCAGAGTTGATTGATTCCTTTGCCTATCAAGAATAAAGTTATTAGGGATAGATGGGAACATGAAATTTGAGAAAAAACAGAACAGCCATGATCTTAAATCAATGGCGGAGCAAGTTCAAGGGATAAAAGGCTTACTTCTGCTATTTTGCATGTTCATCGGACATAAGGAGTCTGCAAAGCGACGTAGATAGGTTAAGCCAGTGGAAGGAAAGTTTGCAAATGGGAGGAGAATGTGGAAAAATTTGAATTTTGATAGGAAAAATAGAAAAGCAGCATATTATTTAAATAGGGTGCAACTGCGGATAGAAAGATACTGGGTATCCTGGTACGTGAATGAGGAAATGTTTGTTGGTAGTTACATCATGTGATTAGGAAGGTAAATGGAATATTGTTGTTTACTGCAAGAGAAATGTAATATAAAAGTAGGAATCTTTTGTCACAGTTGCACATCTAATGAGACCACAGAGATTTGTGCACAATTTTGGTCTTATTTAAAGGAGTTCAGAGAAGGTTCACTCAACTGATACCTGGGACTGGGGACTTAGATGGAAATATGTTGGACAGACTGAACCTGCCTCTGTTGAAATTAACAAGTGATCTTACCAAAGCCCAAGATCTTGACAGGATTTTATAGGGTGGATATTGCAAGGATGTTTCCTTGTGGGAGAGACTAGAACAAGGAGATGTGGTTTAAAAATAACATTTTCCATCTGTGACAGATGAGAACAACTTTTTGTTGTGAATCTTGGAGCTTTTTCCCAGAAAGCAGTAGAGGCAGGGCAATGAATATTTAAGGCAGAGGTAGATAGATACGTCACTAAAAAGAGTGTCAAAGGTTTTCAGGAGTAGACAAAACGTGAAGTTGAGGCTACAATCAGATTGACCCTGATCTAATTGAATGGCAGGGCAGGTTCAAGGAGCCGAATGGCCTATTACTGCTTCTAATTTGTATGGTTATATGTTAAACTGTGTCCACTAGTTCTACTCTCACCCACAAGAGGAAACATCCTGCTGTAATGCACCCTATCAAATCACTTCAAGATCTATGCTTCATTCTTCTGAATCCCAATACATGTAGGCCCAAACTCTTCAAACTTTCATAAAACAAATATTTCATCCCAGGAAGGAGTTGAGTAAACTCTCTCCGAACTGCTTCTCATGCAATCATTTTTCTTTTCTAAATCAGAATAATAAATATTCCATTTGCTTTCCCAGTTACTTGCTGTACTTGCATACTAACTTCTGGAGATTCACAGACATCTGAATACTCTGTACCAAAGTCACGCAATCTCGATTTAAATAATGTACTGTTTTTCTATTCTTGCTGCCAACGTGGATAAGTTCACAATTTCCCACATTATACTCCATATGCCAATATTTGTGCCTATTTAACTCATTTTTTCTCCTTTGTAGACTCTACCCTTATACCTTTCCTTCCTATCTTTGTCATCAGAAAATTCAGCTACTGTACATTTAGTCCCTTTATCCTAGTTTTTGATATACATTCTAAATAGTTGAGGCTCCAGCACTGATCCCTGTGGCATGCCACTAGTTCAAGTTTGCCAACCTGAAAATGCCGAGCAAACTGCAGATGCAACTCAAATTCCTAAACCAGGCCCATCATTCATTGAATATTAAAATCCATATTATTTTAAACATTCAATTTAATGCTACAAATTTTTAAAAACTAGAAACATCAAATTGGAATGGATAAAAGGCAGAATTCAGTACAGCAGCTGACAAAAATGAATTCAATAAAGCTCGAGTTGACACCGGAAAAAAAACAAGCATAAAGCTATCTGGTTAATGTACAAACTCAACCGGTTCATCAATGTCCTACAGAGAGATTGAGGTTGCTTAACGTGCCAGACTGGTCTCCTCTGGAAGAACGTAGGAACAGAGAAGCAGTAGGCCATTCAATTCTGGCCTTGGGTGACTGTGTGTGGAGTCTGCACACAGTAATAAGCCCCTTGGGCCTTCTCCTGTGCTATCCCCTTATCCCTGGATGTGATTAGTATCAAGAAATACTGTGTGCAAGAATAGTTAGCAGTTTTGGTCACTGCACTTGCATAAGGATATATTGGCCTTGGAGGGAGTGCAGAGAAGGTTCACTGGGCTGATACCAGAGATGAGGGGGTTAGCCTATGAAGAGAGATTGAATAGACTGGGTCTGTACTCGGAGTTTAGAAGGCTGAGGGGGGGATCTTATAGAGACATAAGATAATGAAGGGGATAGGCAGCGTAGAGGTAGAGAGATTCTTCCCGCTTAGAAAGGATAGCAGGACAAGAGGGCACAGCCTCAAAATAAGGGGGGAGGGGCAGTTTTGATCAGAGTTGAGGAGGAACGTCTTCACTCAAAGGGTGGTGAATCTCGAATTCTCTGCCCGTTGAAGTGGTGGGGGCTACCTCGCTGAATATATTTAAGTCACGGGTAGATAGGTTTCTGATAGACAAGGGAATTAAGGGTCATGGGGAGAAAGCGGGAAAGTGGAACTGATCCACTTCAGATCAGCCATGATCTTATTGACTGGCGGGGCAGGCTCGAAGAGCTAGATGGCCTACTCCTGCTCCTATTTCTTATGTTCTTAAGAAATCTATCACCACTTTGAATATATTCAGTGACTAAGCTTGCAAAACCCTGTGAGGTTGAGAATTTACCATCCTCAAGTGAAGAAATGTCCCATCTCAGTCCTAAATTAATTGCCTCTTACTCCAAGACTGTATCTCCCCCCAACCCTCCCATTCTAGATTCACCAGCCAGAGGAAACATGCTTTCTGCATCAACAAATCAGTAACAAGGGAGAGAGTAGGGCCTCTTAAGGATCAACAAGGTCATTTATGTGTGGATCCGCAAGAGATGGGTGAGGTCCTAAATGACTATTTCTCATCTATATTTACTGTTGAGAAAAGCATGAATGTTAGAGAACTTGGGGAAATAAATAGTGATGTCCTGAGGAGTGTACATATTACAGAGAAGTTAGTGCTGGAAGTCTTAAAGCGCATCAATGTAGATAAATCTGCAGGACATGATGAGGTATATATCAGGACACTATGGGAGGCTCGGGAGTAAATTGCAGGTCCCCTAGCTGAGATATTTGAATCATCAATAGTCATGGGTGAGGCGCCTGAAGATTGGAGTGTGACAAATGTTGTATGTTTGTTTAAAAAGGGCTGCAGGGAAAAGCCTGGGAACTACAGGCCAGTGAGCCTCACATCGATGGCGGTAAATTGGTGGAAGGTATTTTGAGACAGATCTACAGGCATTTAGAGGTGCAAGCACTAATTAGGACAGTCAGCACGGCTTTGAGCATGGAAAAATCATGTCTCAAATTTAATTGAGTTTTTTGAAGGGGTAACCAAGAAGGTAGATGACGACAGTGCAGTTGATGTTGTCTATATGGACTTTAGCAAGGCTTCTGACAAGGTACCGCATGGTGGATTGTTGCATAAAGTTAAATCTCATGGGATCCAGGGTGAGGTATCTAAATGGATACAAAATTGGCTTGTCAGAGGATGGTTGTAAAAGGTTGTTTTTCAGCAGTGTGCCTCAGGGATCAGTGCTGAGCCCACTGTTATTTGACAGTTATATTAATGATTTGGATGAGAATATAGGGGGCATGGTTAGTAAGGTTGCAGATGACACCAAGATTGATGGCATAGTGGACAGTGAAGAAAATCATCTCCAATTGCAACAGGATCTTGCAACAGCAGATGGAGTTTAATTTAGACAAATGCAAGGTGATGCATTTTGGTAGTCTGAACTAGGGCAGGACTTACTCAGTTAATGATAGGGCACTGGGGAGAGTTACAGAACAAAGAGATCTAGGGGTACATGTTCATAGCTCCTCGAAAGTGGACACAGTGGTGAAGGTGGCATTTGGCATGTTTGGTTTCATCAATCAGAACATTTAATACAGGAGTTGGGACGTCTTGTTAAAGTTGTACAAGACATTGGTAAGGCCACACTTGTGCAATTCTGGTCACTCTATTATAGAAAGGATATTAGAAAGAGTGCACAAAAGATTTAATAGGATGCTACCAGGACTTGATGGATTGAGTTATAAGGAGAGGCTGAATAGACTGGGACTTTTTTCTCTGGAGCGTAGGAGGCTGACGGGTGACCTTATAGAATCTGTAAAAAATAATGAGGTGCTTAGACAAGGTAGATAGTCAATATCTTTTCCCAAAGGTAGGGGAGTCTAAAACTAGAGGGCATAGGTTTAAGATAAGAGAGGAGAGATGCCTAAGTGTCCAAAGGGACAATCTTTTCACACAGACGGTGGTGAGTGTCTAGAACAAGCTGCCAGAGGTAGTAGTAGAAGCAGGTACAATTTTATCTTTTAAAAAGCATTTTGATAGTTACATGGGTACGAAAAGTATAGAGAGATATGGGCCAATTGGGATTAGCTGAGGGGTTTTTAAAGAAAGGGCAGCATGGACAAGTTGGCTTCCATGCTGTAAACCTCTGACTTTATGCTGCCCAGCTCTAAGAATTTAAATTTGAATAAGATCACCCCTCATCCTTCAAAATTGCAGAGGATGCATGCCCAATCTGTTCAACCTCTCGTCAGAAGGGCAGTCCCATCATCACAGGAATCAGTCTGGTAAACTTCTGTTGCATCCTGCCCACCGACAACAAGCCTACCCTTTTAGGGAAGGGGATCAATACAGCAAGTACTGTCCAACCAATGTTCTATACAATTGAAACAATTTACTCCTATACTCAAATCTTCTAGCAATAAAAGCCAACATACAATTTGCCTTCCGAATTGCTTGCTGCACTTCAATGTTAGCTTTCAGTGACTAATGAACAAGAACACCCAGAACCCTTAGGAAATCAACACTTTCCGATCTCTCCCATTCAAGTGTTCTGCAGCTCCGTCTCCCACTTGTCCACAATATAGTCCATCTGTCATGTTCCTGCCGCTCACTAAACCTGTAAAATCCACCTGAAGCCTCTCTGCCTCTTCCTTAATTCTCAAATCCATTTAGTTTTATCTTATCCATAAAATTGGATAATTCCCACATCTGAATCATTCATATAGATAGGAATCATTTGGGGCCAAAGCACTGATGTCTGCAGTACCCTACAAGTCACAGCCTCCAAGCTGGCAAATGACCTTCAGTGCCAGAATATTACCTATATTCCATGTGCTCTAATTTTATGCTATTAGCCTGCTGTGTGGGACCTTGTCAAAAGCCTTCTGAAAACCCAAATATACCACATCCACTGGTTCTCCATTATCTATTCTGTTAGTTGCATTCTCATAAAACTCCAACAAGTTTTGTCAAACATGATTTCTCTTTCATTTGATTCTGCCCAATCCTATCTTTGTTTTAAGTGTCCAGTTATCACATCCTTTATAATAGATTCTGACACTCCTGACTGCTGATGCCAGATCTGTGGTTCATTGTTTTCTCTCCCTCCTTCCTTAAAAAAGCGAGCAATATTTGCCATGTTCAAATCTGCATGCACCGTTCCAAAAATCTAAACAATTTAAGGCCACGTCTTTCAACATACTGGGATATCAATCAGGTCACAGGGATTAGGAACTTCAATCCCATTAATTTCTCCAAAACTACTATTTTTATTAATAATTTCCTTCAGTTCGTCATTCTTACTAGTTCTTCAGTTTGCTGTTATTTCTTGTACCTCCTCTGTGACAAAGTAATTATTTATTAGTCATTTCCCCATGTTTCATTATAAATTCTGTCTCTCCCTGCAAAGGACCCAGTCCCATGGTCATAACAGCTTGCCACCACCTTCTCAAGATCGCTGTAGAATAATAATAAATACAGCACTTGCCAGCATTCCAAGAACAATTTAAAGTCTTAATTATTTTGAAGAGAATTTACTTTGAATGAGCAATAGCACTATGATTAAAACAAAGAATGCAGTTAATATTTATCACAACTTAATGGTTCAAAATAATACAAATTTACCCTCCCTTAGTGCTAATGCACCAGGCAGATTAAAGGCAACAGTGCAACACTTATCTGCGTAACGCCATATGTAAAGCACTTGGGACACAGGTGGCTGGGAAGACAAGCCCTTATCAGATTAGGCAGAGGCTGTATTGGGCTGGGAGATATGATGTGCACATGCTGGCATTGGACTGGTGTAAACACAGTAAGAAGTCCCACAACACCAGGTTGAAGTCCAACAGGTTTATTTGGTAGCAAAAGCCACTAGCTTTTGAAGTACTGCTCCTTCATCAGGTAACTGGGAGTTCTGCTGCTCCCTTCACTCTAAGCAACTCAACTGCTGTCCAGATTACAGCCTGGGTCTGAGTTGAGTTGCTTAGAGAGAGGGAGGTGGCTGAGAGTGAAGCAGCAGGACCAGGAGCTCAGGGAGCGGCAGAACTCCCACTTACCTGACAAAGGAGCAGTGCTCCAAAGCTAGTGGCTTTTGCTACTAACCTGTTAAGACTTTAACCTGGTGTTATGAGACTTCTTACTGGGAGATATGACAGAGGCCATGTAAGCTGTATAAAAGAAAGGAGACTCAACATGGCCAGAGAGGAGATTGAAGGGGTCAGGAACTGGCCACCAAAACATTTGATTTTTTTTTAAGAAAACCAAGTACAGAATCCAAAATAAGAAATCCAAAAATAAACCTAGTCTCTGGGGTGTCAGGTAATTAACATGGATCAAAGATACAAATTCACTACAGTATCACAAAAATCAAAAGTGAAAAGCCAAATTACTTATGTTGAAAAGGTAGATTTTCAGAGTTTTGACATTTAACCAGTTCGTCTGTCCTCCTCCCCCGTGTATTAATGGATCAAAGTACCTTTCACCCACAACTTCTCCTACTTCATAAAAAGCAGTAGCAGAATCTGGAAAACACCATTTAATCTTTTAAATTCACTATGTTGAAGGCCACTAGCACTCATTGCTCCCTATGTTAGGGGGTTTCTCTCTCCCACATGGATGTCCTGATTAATATTTGCCCCTCTATCGCATCAGAGCAGATTATCTGCTAATCACAATACTGAGTTTTGGAGTTTGCTGTGCACAAATTAGCTGTCGTGTTTGTTACTGATTTGATTGTTATCACATGTATTGGTATACAGTGAAAAGTATTGTTTTTTGCGTGCTCTACAAACAAGGCATATCATTCATCGAGAAGTAACGGAGTGCAGAATGTAGTGTTAGTCATAGCTAGGGTGTAGAGAAAGATCAACTTAAAGTGAGGTTGGATCATTTAAAAGTCTGATGGCAGCAGAGAAGTTGTTCTCGAGTTGGTTGGTATGTGATCTCAGACTTCTGTATCTTTTTTTCTGACAGAAGGTGGAGGAAGACAGTATGTCTGGGTGCGTAGGGTCCTTGATTATGCTGGCTGCTTTTCCAAGGCAGTGAGAAGTGTAGACAGTGTCAGTGGGATGGGAGGCTGGTTTGAGTGATGAACTGGGCTTTGTTCACAACCCTTTGTAGTTTCTTGCAGTCTTGGATAGGGCAGGAGCCATACAAAGCTGGTGATACAATCAGAAAGAATGCTTTCTATGGTGCATCTATAAAAGTGGAGAGAACTATAGCAGACATGCCAAATTTCCTTAGTCTCCTGAGAAAGTAAAGACATTGTTGGGCTTTCTTAACTATAGTGTCACCATGGAGGGACCAGGATAGGTTGTTACTGATCGTGAGGAAACCAGCACACCAAGATCTAGCAACCTCTATGGCTTGGAGGGGATCTTTTGATTTGATTTATTGTCACATGTATTAGTATACAGTGAAAAGTATTATTTCTAGCACGCTGGACAGACAAAACATACCATTTATAGAGAAGGAAACGAGACAGTGCAGAACATAGCATTACAGTCATAGCTAGGATGTAGACAAAGATAATTTAATGGAAGTAGGTCCATTCAAAAGTCTGATGGCAACAGGGAAGAAGCTGTTTTATTTTTATTAATTTGTGGGGCGTGGATGTTGCTGGCTGGCCAGCATTTATTGCTTATTCCTAGTTGCCCTTGAGAAGGTGGTGATGAATGGCCTTCTTGAATCGCTGCAGTCCATATTCTGTGGGTTGACCTGCAATGCCCTCGGGGAGGGAATTCTAGGATTTTAGCCCAGCAACTGTGAAAGAACGGTGATATATTTCCAAGTCATGGTGGTGAGTGACTTGGAGGGGAACATACAGGTGATGTTCCCATTTATCTGCTGCCCATGTCCTTCTGAATGGAAGCAGTCAGAGGTTTGAAAGGATCTTTGGTGAATTGCTGCAGTGCATCTTGTAGTTAGTACACACTGCTGCTACTGAGTGTCAGTGGTGGAGGGGTTGAATATTTGTAGATGTGATGCAAATCAAGCAGGCTGCTTTGTCCTGGATGGTGTCAAACTTAAGTGTCGTTGGAGCTGCACCCATCCAGGCAAGTGGGGAGTATTCCATCACACTCCTGACTTGTGCCTTGTAGATAGTGGATAGGCTTTGGTGAGTCAGGTGGCGAGTTATTCGCCGCAGTATTCCTAGCCTCTGGCCTGCTCTTGTAGCCACTGTGTTTATGTGGGGAATCCAGTTGAGTTTCTGGTCAATGGTAACCCCAAGGATATTGGCAGTGGGGGATTCAGTGATGGTTACACCATTAAATATCAAGGGGCAGTGGTTAGAGTGTTTCTTATTGATGATGGTCATTGCCTGGCATTTGTGTGGCACGAACGTTACTTGCCAGCCCAGGCCTGGACATCAATCAGATTTTGTTGCATTTGAACACGAACTGCTTCAATATTTGAATTGTTGCAAATGGTGCTGAAAATTGTGCAATTATTGGCGAACATCCCCACTCCTGACCTTATAACGGAGGGAAGGTCATTGATGAAGCAGCTGAAGATTGTTGGGTCAGGACACTACCCTGAGGGATTCCTGCAGAGATGTCCTGGAGCTGAGATGACAGACCCTCCATAACCATCTTCCCATGTACCAGGTATGACTCCAACCAGCAGAGAGGATTTCCCCTGATACCCATTGATTCTAGTTTCACTAGGGCTCTTCGCTGCCACATTCAGTGAAATGTGTGGCCTTGATGTCAAGGGCTGTCACTCATCTCTGGAATTCATCTCTGGAATTCATCTCTGGAATTCTTCTAGTATAGTACCGGAAGATTGGAGGATAGCGAATGTTGTCCCATTGTTTAAGAAGGGGAACAGAGACTTCCCCGGGAATTATAGACCGGTGAGTCTTACTTCTGTTGTGGGCAAGGTTTTAGAAAAAATTATTAGGGATAGGATTTATAGTTATTTGGAGAGTAATGAATTGATTGGAGATCGTCAGCATGGTTTTGTAGCAGGTAGGTCGGGCCTTACTAACCTTATTGAGTTTTTTGAGAAAGTGACCAAAGAGGTGGATGGGGGTAAGGCAGTTGACGTGGTATATATGGATTTTAGTAAGGCGTTTGATAAGGTTCACCATGGTAGGCTTCTGCAGAAAATGCAGATGTATGGGATTGAGGGTAGTCTAGGAAATTGGATCAGGAATTGGCTAGCAGATAGGAGACAGAGGGTGGTGGTTGATGGTAAATATTCGTCATGGAGTTCGGTTACGAGTGGTGTGCCTCAGGGATCTGTTTTGGGGCCACTGCTGTTTTATTAATGATCTGGATGAGGGTATAGTTGGGTGGATTAGTAAATTTGCTGATGACACCAAAGTCGGAGGTGTGGTAGATTGTGAGGAAGGGTGTCATAGTTTGCAGGGAGACTTAGACAGGTTGCAGAGCTGGGCCGAGAGGTGGCGGATGGAGTTTAATGCGGAGAAGTGTGAGGTGATTCACTTTGGTAGGAATAACAGATGTGTCGAGTATAGGGCTAACGGGAGGACTTTGAATAGTGTGGATGAACAGAGGGATCTAGGTGTATGTGTACATAGATCCCTGAAAGTTGGGAATTGTGAGAAGTAGTGTAATTTTTAAGGCTGCAAGAGCTAACAGTACAATCAGCAGTGATGGACGAGTTCAGCAGCATACAGAAAGGGGGAGGCACATGACAGACAGTTAACTAGGTTACACGAAACAGATAACCGCAGTGATGAGATTAAGCGCAAAATGGGAGTTGAGAGAGTGTTAATTGAAGGAATGACACAATACAAGCCATTTACAGTGTTTAAAGTTAACAAGGTTAACAGCCAAATAAGGGGGAATAACACAATACAAGCCATCACAATGTTTGAAAAACAGTATAAAATGTGCTGCAAATCTATGTAAGGTGTGCCTATTTTGACTAGACACCCGGTCTTGCAAGAACGACAAATAAAATCTTGCTCCTTCAGAACTTGACTTGACTAAATTGTTTAACTGGGAGCTGTGTTTCTCACAATTGGGGGCTCGTCCGGGATCCTAACATCCCTGGTAGGGAGGTTGCCGGTGACAACTGGGAAGACGCGTCCCATTCCAAATTGAATGGTCCCAGGTGTTCATCGGTGGACTTCTCTGCCACTGACTGTTGAGAATCCTAGGAAAGTTGTTCTGAACGAGTAAGTGGGAAACGATAGGCACCGTCATGTGGTCGGGCAACGCTGCGGACCAAGGTAAGAAAAGTGACTTTTAAGTATTGCCTTGGCGACCGGGTCGTGGTAGGTAAACCATGGGAAGTGGGGGTAGTAGGACAAAGTCCCCCGGGAAAGGTGCTGGGAATCCGCGGAGAAAGGGTGGGGCCCCAGGGAACATCCCTCCAGAAAGTCCGTTGGGAAGGATGTTGGAAGGTTTGGGCACTAGTACTAGGGATAAAAACAAGACGACAATGATGAAATATTGTGTTTTGTTTGGGTGAAGGAACCAATCAGGAGTCCGTCCGTCTTCTGGCCAAAGTACGGTTCGGTTGAGGATTGGGTTTGTCAGATTCTTAATAAATATGTGAGACAGAAGCAGCCGGCGTCCCAGGAAGGAATTGATCATGCAAGTTGCTGGATAATGTTAATTTAGGGGCTGCGGGGGAGGTTATGTGATGAGGGAGCAGAGGAAAGTCGAATAAGGGAGGTGCCCCTAGGGGCACTGGAGTTTGTGGATGGGTCACGAAGTATATAGATGGATCAGCATGAATGGGACGGACCTACAATTGGTCTGAGCAGAAAGAGGTAGAGAGAAGTATGTCAGTGGAACTGGGAACCCTGACATGGGCTTTTACTGAGGTGCGGGGAGAACGCTAATAGTGGTTATGTATTTGGAATTGTGCATGACTATATGACTGTTTGAGAGAGAAAGGGATTTGTCACGACATGAGGCACCCGAATCAAACATGGTCAAATTTATTAGAGGCCAGTGAGCTCCCATCAGTAAAGGGTTAAAAAGAGACAAGCAGGCTGACTCTGTATGGTACAGAGAGAGAGAGAGAGAGGGTGTAACTGTGTAATTGAGACCCTCATGTGATGTAATAGATATAGCCAAAGTGAATTGCTTTAAGTTTTTAAGTTTACTAAATTATGTAGGGATCGGACAGAGATTTGAATTCTGCCAAGTGGGAAAGGTGGCATTATATTGCATTTTAAAGTTGTGAGGAGAGATAACCATTTAGGCACACAGTAGATTTGATTTTGTACTTGCCTGTGTTGGTTACAAAGGCAGAGCTGTAGAAATAATTAAACATATAGATTGCACATTAGAATGCTTTCAGTATTTCTTCGTGCATCTGTGCTCCAAGTGATGTTTTGTTTTATTGTACCAGAATTGTAAGAAGGTGCAAGGGTCTTGATTTAGTGAGGATATTTAATGGTGATAAAAATAAATCTTATTTTGGATTTTCTGAATCAGGCTTTAGTTAATTAAACTGCTGTACTTTGACTCACAATTAGTCTCAGAGGTATCTTTACCTACAAGGATTGGTGCTGAAACCTGGGATCTGTTTACGGGTCCGGTTGAATGGCCACAACTGGAGCTCCGGAACAGATTACCAAATTTAAGGGAGTGAATCAAAGTACAGTAGGTGCTCATCTGTGATGAAAAAGTGTGAGTGTGTGTGAGAGGTCTGAGCTGAGCACGTACAGACAAGGAGGCATCTGTCTTTACACCTAGCCCTAGACCAGTTGTTAAGAGGGGTAGCCCCCTACGCAAAGCTCAGGAGTTTGAAGTGGGTGTAAAGGCTAGAGAAGGATGCCTGGGGTGTGATGTTCAGACGTGAGTAAGAAAGAAAGCCGGCTTAATAGTGTGAGCTTAAAGGTGTAAGCTCACGAGTGTAAGCGGTGGTACGGAGGGGACTGATCACCCCTGATAGGTATCACCGGACTGTGATAAGAGCGACCTAGGGGTGGGATCCATTTCACCCACTAGATCAACAATGGAAATGATTGAAAAAAAAAAGGACAGAACTAAGAAAATTGGAATTCTCTTAGTTCGAATTAATTGAACAGGTTTAAACCAGATTAATTGAACACATCTCAGTCTTGGGTAAAAAAATATTGGGCTGACGACAAGGAGAAAATTAAAACGTCAGAATCACAGATTAGAGAGTTAGAAAAGAGAAACCAAACAAAGAAAATAGCAGTATTGTTAATACATCAGTTAGCTGGACTAATTGAACAAGTAGTCACTTCCACTAAGAAGTGGAGTGGGGATAAAAAAGATTAAGGAATTAGAATTCAGAGTAAGGGAACTGGAGAAACAAAACCAAGTGTTAGAAGACTACTGCAGGGGGACATCACCTCCCTACCCCGGCAGTATGACCATGAAACTCACAGCGCCTGGGGGTGACTTTAATACTGAGGAGAAGGTCTTTAACCTTGCTCCGGTAACGAGGAGAGGAACAGTGAATAATCCATTGACCAATTTAAATACTTCACACCAGGGAAAGACATCAGATCCTAGTGTCACTGGGAAAACTCCAGTCCTGGAGTTCAAAGGCCAAATTTTGGTATTATCATTGTCCCAGGAAGTATTTATAGTATTAGATATATAGCTTTGAACTTGAACTCACAGGATAAGTTTTTCTTTATAGTAGACGATAAGCACAGGTGTTATATTTGGGACATTTAATATTCCAAAGGATCAAGGAGATGCCCGTGGACAGGCTAGCCAATGAAATAGCAAAAGAAGCAACCCTAAACCCACAACCAATTAGGATGCAGGCCCTTATTTCCCTAATGCCCCGTGGATTGAATCCAATCTTTATAGAAAAGGAAAAAAAAAAGAGGAGCTGACTGAGATGAGACAGAGAAACAGAAGGCAAAGATAATGGTAGCGGCCGTAGATGAGATTGTGAGGAAGAGGGTGGAACCAATAACTGAGGGAAAGACACGAGGGTATCAGTATGTTGAAAGGAAGGGACGAGGAAGTAGAAAAGGTGGGGCACTAAAAGGTGGGGTAACATAAAGAACCCAACAAAAGGGGTGTTATCACTGTGGAATGGTTGGACATTTTAGAAGACAGTGCCCTGAATTACAAAAAGAGAGGGTAGTCCCTCTCATGAGTATGGATGAAGACTAGGGAGGTCAGGGGTTCCTACCCCCGGGGATCCACCGGGAATCCTTGATAAATCTGCAGGTGGGTCCCCAACAAGAAGATGCGGTGTTTCTGGTGGATACGGGGGCCACTAGATCCTCTCTGAATTTTATACCGAGAGGAATAAAGTTAATCGATAAGAAATTAATGGTATCGGGGTAAAAGGGGAAGGTTTTACAGTCCCCATGTTTGAACCGATTATGCTTAAATACCAGACTGAGCGGATAGAGGGTCAACTCTTATACATACCAGAAGTTGGCAGTAATTTATTAGGCAGAGACTTAATAATTAAATTGGGTTTGGCAATTGGAGTGGAAAAGAACCAATTAACAGTAACCATGGCAGTATTAACAGATGGACAGGAATAGCAAATAGACCTGATAGTCTGGGCAGGGGAAGGAAACCGAGGGGGATTAGACGCTCCTCCTCTGCAAATAAATTTAAAAAAAAAGGAGAGACGGTGTGTGTTAAGCAATACCCTATACCTTTGCAAGGAAAAAAAGGATTACAGCCAGTAATTGAAGGATTGGTTAGAGATGGACTGTTAGAACCCTGCATGTCCCCTTATAATACCCCTATATTGCCTGTAAAGAAGCCTGAGGGAACGTACCGCCTGGTACAGGACCTAAGGGCCCTGAACCAGATAGTGACGATGCGACACCCCATTGTCCCTAATCCTTATATTCTATTAAGCAAGATTCCTCCTGATCACGGATGGTTCAGTGTAGTGGACCTAAAAGATGCATTTTGGACATGCCCACTGGTGGAAGAAAGTCGAGACTTATTTGCTTTTGAGTGGGAAAATCCTATCACAGGACGGAAACAGCAGTTTAGGTGGACAGTGCTCCCACAGGGGTTCACAGAGTCCCCAAATCTTTTCGGTCAAGTCTTAGAGCAGGTGTTAGAAAGATTTAAAAAGCCTGATGAAATCACGTTACTACAATATGTAGATGACCTACTAGTAACAGGAGGAGGAAAGGAAAAGGTAATAGAAGCCACAAATAGCTTATTGAATTATCTGGGACAACAGGGATTCAGGGTGCCAAAGAAAAAGCTGCAGTACGTAGAGAAGGAAGTTAAATACCTTGGACACCTAATCAGTGAGGGAAGGAGAAGAATAGATCCAGAAAGAATACAAGGAATCCTAGATCTAAATATACTATGGACTAAAAAGGAACTTAGGAGGTTCTTGGGATTAGTAGGATACTGTAGATTGTGGATCAAAGGGTACGCACAGAAAACTAAACAACTATATTTGAAACTGTTAGAAGAAGAACCTAATGTTTTAAAGTGGACAGAGGATCTAAGCTGATAATAGAAACGAAACTCCCTTGGACTAAGTGCTTACCAAAAGCACTTTTGCGTATTTGTACAGCTCCTCGAAAGGATTTGGGTTTATCCCCCTATGAAATGCTATTTGGACTACCTTATATGGGGGCAGTCGGGGAGTTACCGGTTCCTGAAATGAATGATCAATTTGTAAAGAAATATATACTGGGCCTGTCCTCCTCGATATCTTCCCTTAGGAAACAAGGATTATTGTCGCAGACTCCAGCCCTCGACTTCACGGTACATACAATTCAACCAGGAGATCGGGTCCTGGTAAAGTCATGGAAAGAAACTAAGCTGCAACCGGAATGGGAGGAACCATATCAAGCACTCCTAACAACTGAGACAGTAATCAGGACTGCTGAAAAGGGGTGGACACATCATACTATAATCAAGGGACTGGTAAAACCTCCAGATAATTCCAACATGTGGATGGTCAAACCGACTGAAGAACCTTTGAAGCTGAAATTTAAAAGACTCTAAATAATCAATTTTTAGTTGCGTCGTGAGCGCGGGAAAGGAACTGTTTTGAATTAAGTTCTCTCCTAAAAGGTAACGAGAAAGGGATAGAATGGAAGGGGTAACCTGGATAATGCTTTCCTTCCTCTTGTCCAAGAGAGTACTTACAAGTATGGGATATAATTCAGATAAGTTAGAAGAGGACAAGGGAAACACTATGAGCTCAGTTACGGTTCTGGATCTCACTACAACACAGGTAGTAGAGACAGACCTGTGTTCTTTGGTAATATGTGGGGATCTGGTGAGCCAGCGAAAATATTCGGTAGAATCCTTACAATTTTATGCCGACGGAAAGTATCCTTGGGGTAAACTCCCTTCCATAATATCCCTTCATCAGAAACATATGCAGCCAAGATCAGAATGCCTAGATAAGGAATACAATCTTATAGGGACCAAATGGACTGAAAAAAAAAATAATAAGCGGTCCAGTCTTAGATCCTAAGAACCTCTCCCGGTACTCCATAGCTGGTGGGCCCTTCTTTACAGGTAACTGGACCAGGGACCAACAATTGCACCAGGCAGTATTTGGAATTAGGGTAAAGGAGGGAGGAAAAGATAGCAAATTGAAATGTTGTTTCCGAATCTATGTAGATAAAAATTTGAAAACACCTGACTAGAATGATAAGGTTCCCCAAAACGACCCAAGGGCAGTAAGAGTGGTCGAAGTAAACAACCTAAAACAAATCCTTGAAATAGAGACTGGGTATGAGGAGACTAATGCCTGGGTAGAATGGGTCAAATACACTGTAAAAAGCTTAAATAAAAGCAATTGCTATGCCTGTGCGTCTGGGAAGCCAGTGGCCCAAATAGTACCCTTCCCTCTGGGATGGAAACGCGACAGAAGAGGTATGGAGTGCATGTTAGCCCTGTATCAAGAAAAGGAAGCATGGGGCAACCCGAACTGCACATTCCTATCCCTGATGTTCCCTCCTGTGGAAGCAAAGAACTTAAAAACTCCCCCTCAGTTTCTCACTGCCGTTGTGAATCACACTTCATGTGTGAACCGACAAAGGGCAGAGTTAACTCATAATATGGGGGAGTTAGAATCATGCTCAGAGGTCAGGAGCATTACAGAGAACGGAATGGGAGGGAACTATTCATCACTGAAAATCCCCAGAGCAGATATATGGTGGTATTGTGGAGGAAGGGTACTGAGGCCAACTCTACCCCCTCAGTGGAAAGGTACATGTGCAATTGTCCAATTGGCTATACCATTTACCCTGGCATTTGAAAAATCAAAAGGATCAGGAAAAACAAGAGATCAGTGATAGGAATTTCTTTTGATGAAAAGATATATCTAGATCCCATAGGAGTGCCTCGGGGAGTTCCAGATGAATTTAAAGCTCGAAATCAGATTACAGCTGGGTTTGAATCCTTGTTTTGGTGGGTAACAATAAATAAGAACGTAGATTGGATAAATTATATAAGATTGGGACGAGCAAGTGAATAGTATGTTAGCCAAACTGGAACAACCTACTCGCGCATATCTGGACTAAACCTGGAAAAAGGGATGCTAGTGAAAAATTACAGACAGTAAAAAGAAAAGGGGGGATTGTGAGAAGTAGTGTAATTTTTAAGGCTGCAAGAGCTAACAGTACAATCAGCAGTGATGGACGAGTTCAGCAGCATACAGAAAGGGGGAGGCACATGACAGACAGTTAACTAGGTTACACGAAACAGATAACCGCAGTGATGAGATTAAGCGCAAAATGGGAGTTGAGAGAGTGTTAATTGAAGGAATGACACAATACAAGCCATTTACAGTGTTTAAAGTTAACAAGGTTAACAGCCAAATAAGGGGGAATAACACAATACAAGCCATCACAATGTTTGAAAAACAGTATAAAATGTGCTGCAAATCTATGTAAGGTGTGCCTATTTTGACTAGACACCCGGTCTTGCAAGAACGACAAATAAAATCTTGCTCCTTCAGAACTTGACTAAATTGTTTAACTGTGAGCTGTGTTTCTCACAGAATCAAGCAGATAAGGTTGTTAAGAAGGCATACGGTGTCTTGGCGTTTATTGGTAGGGGGATTGAATTTAGGAGTCGCAGCGTCATGTTGCAACTGTACACAACTCTGGTGCGGCCGCACTTGGAGTACTGTGTGCAGTTCCGGTCCCCACATTACAGGAAGGATGTGGAGGCTTTGGAGAGGGTGCAGAGGAGGTTTACCAGGATGTTGCCTGGTGTGGAGGGGAGGTCCTATGAGGAGAGACTGAGGGATTTGGGGTTGTTTTCGCGAGAAAGAAGGTGGCTAAGAGGGGATCTTATTGAAACATATAAGATGATTAGAGGTTTAGATAGGGTGGATAGTGATAGCCTTTTTCCTCGGATGGAGAAAGCTAGCACGAGGGGGCATGGCTTTAAATTAAGGGGGGGTAGTTATAGGACGGATGTCAGGGGTAGGTTCTTTACCCAGAGGGTGGTGAGGGATTGGAATGCCCTGCCTGCTGCGGTTGTAAATGCGCCTAGTTTGGGGGCGTTTAAGAGATCCGTGGATAGGTTTATGGACGAAAAGGGATTGGTTTAGATTAGTGGGTCATTGTTTTTTTTTTAAACTGGTCGGCGCAACATCGTGGGCCGAAGGGCCTGTTCTGCGCTGTAATGTTCCATGTTCAGCTCTTTTGTCCATGTTTGAACCAAGGTTGTAATGAGGTCAAGAGCTGAGTGACCCTGGCAAAACCCAAACTGGGTGTCACTGAGCAGGTGCTGCTCGATAACACTGCTGATGATTGAGAGAAAACGGATTGGGCGGTAATTACTTGGGTTGGATTTGTCCTGCTGTGCGTACAGGTCATACCTGGGCAAATGTTGGGTAGATGCCAGTCTTGTAGCTGTATTGGAAGAGCTTGGCTATTGGAACAGCAAGTTCTGAACACAAGTCTTCAATACAACTGCTGAACTGGTATCAGGGCCCACTGCCCCTGCAGTATCCAGCGTCTCCAACCGTATTTTGGTATCACAATACTGGGGATCACTGGAGAAGGCAGAGAAGGATCATGCACTCAGCACTTCTGACTAAAGATTGCTACAAACACGTCAGCCTTGTCTTTTGCACTGATGTGCTGGACTTCTCCATCTTGAGGATGGGGATATTTGTGGAGCCTCCTCCTCCAGTCAGTTGTTTAATTGCCCACCACCATTCCTGACTGGATGTGTAAGGAGTGCAGAGCTTAGATCTGACCCGTTGGTTGTAGAGGGAAATTTGGTCACAGTCATAGGTGTATAAGGAGTGGAGGAGGGGGACTACAACTGTGACTAGAGTTGGTCATGCAGGACATAGCTGCAAATTAGTCCCTCTTCCACTAATTTTCTTTTCAAATCTTTTAAGTCATTTACCCTTGATCCCACTATCAACAGATATCAATCCAGTTCATTCTTAATTCTTCCAGAATGATAGAAAGCACAGCACGAGACCATTGGGCCCATTTCACATGTTGTTGCTGGGTTTTTAAAAACTGGAACAATGCACTCTTATCCCAGTTCCTGGCTTTTTAATAATACTTTCCAAATATTAAAAAATTCAATTTTACTAATAACGTTGTTTCCATGTATGAGTAACTCTCCAGGTAGAGAAAAAACTGTGGTTTGTCTATCACTGGTAAAGGACGAAGCCTTTTGAAGGATAGACTGGAACCTTGTTTTTAAAAGCACACTACAGCTTAATCTATTTATATGGCTCAAGTAAATTCTTCGTCAATGCCCTCACCATCATCCAATTAAATGAATTAAAATTGTAAACCTCTATGACTCTATAATACAATTATGTTAGCATAGTGGTTAGCACTGCTGCTGCACAACTCCAGGGGTCTTGGTTCAATTCCCAGCTTGGGTCAACGTCTGTGTGGAGTCTGCACATTCTTCCCATGTCTGCATGGATTTCCTCCAGGTGTCCCAGCTTCCACCCACAGTTCAAAGATGTGTAGGTTAGGTTCATTGGCCAGGCTAAATGGCCTCTTAGTGTCCTGGGATGCACAGATTAGGTAGATTAGCAGGGTAAATATGTGGTGTTACAGGGATAAGGCCTGGGTGGGACTGTCGTCAGCGCAGACTCAATGGACCAAACGGCCTCCTTCTGCACTGTAGGGTTTCTACGATTTCTATGAAGTTTATAAAATCTCCAGTTTCTTCAGCACTTGAATTATGGCCAGTAAAACAGTACAAAGATTTTGTACTGAACGCATGTCACCCAGCTGTTCAAGGAATAAAAATGGGAAGAGCTGCTTGAAAGCTCCACACAGTAAATAAACATAGGTAGTTGAAGCAACTAATCCCAGCATTTAATTCAAGACCAATTTTTAAAATTGCATACAAAATCAGTATTGTTTATGTATTAAACAGAAAGCATCACCAGTTATTAAACTAGTACAAAGAACAAAGATCAAAGAACATTACAGCACAGGAACAGGTCCTTTGGCCCTCCAAACCTGCACCAACCATGCTGTCCAACTTAACTAAAATTCCCTACCCTTCCGGGGACCGTATCTCTCTATTCCCATTCTATTCACGTACTTGTCAAGTCACTACTGTATCTACTTCTACTACCTGCCCCAGCAATGAGTTCCAAGCACCCACGTACATCTCCTTTAAACATTACCCCTTGCACCTTAAACCTATGCCCCCTGGTAATTGACTCTTCCACCCTGGGAAAAAGCTTCTGACAATCACTCTGTCCATGCCTCTCAATTTTGTAGATTTCTATCAGGTCTCCCCTCAACCTCCGTTGCTCCAGTGAGAACAAACCAAGATTCTCCAACCTCCCCTCATAGCTAATGCCCTCCATATGGGAGGGAACATTCCGGTAAATCTTTTCTGTACCCTGTCCAAAGCCTCCATAACGTTCTGGTAGTGTGGCGACCAGAATTGAACACTACGTTCCAAGTGCGGCCTAACTTAGGTTCTATAAAGCAACATGACTTGCCAATTTTTAAACTCAATACTCCAGCCGATGAAGGCAAGCATACCATATGCTTCTTGACTATGTTCTCCACCTGCCTTGCCACTTTGTGACCCGTGTTCCTGTACGCCCAGATCCCTTTGCCTATCAATACTCTTAAGGATTCTGCCATTTACTGTATAATTCCTATTTGTATTAAGATCTTCCAACATGTATCATCTCTCATTTGTCCTGATTAAACGCCATCTGCCATCTCTCCACCCAAGTCTCCAACTGATCTAAATCCTGCTGTATCCTCTGATGGTCCTCATCGCTATCCACAAATCCACCAACCTGTGTTGTCTGCAAACTTACTAATCAATCCAGTTACATTTTCCTCCAAATCATTTAGATATATATATATAAACAGACTGCAAAGGTCTGAACACTGATCCCTGAGGAACAGCACCTGTCACAGCCCTCCATTCAGAAACACACCCTTCCACTGCTACCTTGTCTTCTTTGACCAAGCAAGTTTTGTATTCACCTTGCCAGCTCATCTCTGATCCCATACAACTTCACCTTCTGCACCAGTCTGCCATAAGGGACCTTGTCAAAAACCTTATTGAAGTCCATGTAGACAACATCCACTATCCTACCCTCAATCATCTTCGTCATTTCCTCGAAAAATTCGATCAAGTTCGCGACACACAACCTCCTCTTCACAAAACCATGTTGCCTCTCACTAATACGTCCACTTATTTCCAAGTGGGAATAAAGCCTGTCTTGAAGAATCCTCTCCAATAATTTCCCTACCACTGACATAAGGCTCACCAGCTTGTAATTACCTGGATTATTCTTGCTACCCTTCTTAAACAAAGGAACAGCATTGGCTATTCTCCCATCCTCTGGGACCTTCCCTGTATGTGGAGATGCCAGCATTGGACTGGGGTAAACACAGCAAGTCTCACAACACCAGGTTAAAGTCCAACAGGTTTATTTGGTAGCAAACGCCACTAGCTTTCAGGGCTCTGCCCCCTCGTCAGGTGAGTGGGTCTTCATATGCCCTGCTTGTGATCAGAGCTCCCCACTCACATGAGTGGGGCAGAACCCTGAAAGCTACCAAATAAACCTGTTGGACTTTAACCTGGCGTTGAGACTTCTTAGTGTGGAGATGCTGGCAGCCCTTTCCAATCCCAGCTTCTGGCACCCGGCTCGTAGTCCTGTAGCTTGCAACACATAGCATTTAGATTCTCTCCCTGCAATATCAACACAGGCAGTGAATTCCAGCCATCCCACTACCCTGCGTAAAAACATTTTAAGAGGTCTCACAATGCCAGGTTGGGGTCCAGCGGGTTTATTTGGTGGCACAGGCCACAAGCTTTCAGAGCACTGCCCCTCAAACGGGGCACGTGTAGACGCAAACTCAATTTACAGGATGGTGGTTGGAATGCACGTCTTTGCAGTTGGTTGGATCTTGGGGGTGCAGATGGTGTGGGTGGGGAGAGGATTGAGCAGAGGTTTATGAGATGTGTGTTGTCTCCAGTCAGGGCGGTTGGTGAGAATTTGCGGGCCCAGGCAAGTCATGGGGGTTACTCGGCAATCAAACTGATAGTCAAGTTCCGCATGAGGACGGCCTCAAATCGGGATCTTGGGTTCATGTCACACTGTCTGTAAGCCCCATGACTTGCCTGGACTTGCAAAATCTCACTAACTGTCCTGGCTGGAGACAATACACATCTCTTTAACCTGTGCTTAATCCTCTCCCCCACTCACATTTCTGTATCTTTAAGACTTGATTACCTGTAAAGACTCATTTCAACCATTATCTTGTAAACTGAGTTTGTGTCTTTACATGCCCTGTTTGTGAACACAACTCCCACTCACCTGAAGAAGGGGCAGTGCACCGAAAGCTTGTGGCTTTTGCTACCAAATCAGCCTGTTGGACTTTAACCTGATGTTATGGACCTTCCCTGTAGCCAGTGAGGATACAAAAATTGCTCTCAAAGCTCCAGCAATTTCCTCCCTTGCCTCTCAGAATTCTGGGGTATATCCCATCAGGCCCTGGAGACTTGTCTATCTTAATGTTTCTCAAGGACCCGAATATCTCCTCCTTTTTGATCTCAACATGACAAATTATCTGTACATCCTTTCCCAGACTCATCATCCGCCAAGTCCTTCTCTTTGGTGAATACAGGTACAAAGTACTCATTTAATATCTTGCCCATTTCTTCTGGCTCCATGCATACATTCCCTCCCTTGTCCTTGGGTGGGCCAACCCTCTCCCTGGCTACCCTCTTGCTCTTTATGTATGTCGAAAAGGCTTTGGGATTTTCCTTAATCCTGCTGGCCAGTGCTTTTACATGACCTCTTTTAGCGCTCCTTACAACTTCCTTTACTTTCTTTCTACTTTGTTTTTTACACTTGCTTCATGCATTCCCAGCCTAACTTTGACAAATGCTTCCCTTTGACTAGATTCACAATATCGCGTTATCCAAGGTTCCCAAAATTTGCCATACTTATCCTTCATTGTTACAGGAATGTGCCAGTCCTGAATCCCTATCAACTTATATTTGAAAGCCTCCCACATGCCAGATGTTGATTTGCCCTTAAACATCTGCCCCCAATCTACATTCTTCAATTCCTGCCTAATATTGTTGTAATTAGCCTTCCCCCAATTATCGACACTTATCTTTATTCATCAATACCTTAAAGCTTAGTAGTTTGACTATTCAATAAATATGTTGCTAATATCTCATATGTATAATGATGAATTGGCTCCCCTCTAATGAGCAGAAATAGTGAGGACTACCAAATTTGCTGTCAATCAAAAAATATCTGCATAGCACCTTCTACATCCTCAGAAAGACACTTCACAATCAAGAGAGGCGGCAGAGTCGTTAACACTGCTGCCTCTCAGCGCAGGGACCTGGGTTCAATTCTGGCCTTGGGTGACTGTGTGGGTTTCTTTCCCCAGTCCAAAGATGTGAACATTAGGGTACATTGGCCATGTTAAGTTGTCTCTTAATGCTTAAAAACGTGTAATTAGGTAGATTACACATGGTAAATGCACAACACTACAGGGATAAGAGGGGAGGGGCTTGGGTGGAATGCTCTTTTGAAGTGTCAGTGCAGATTCAATGGGCCAAACAGCCTCTATGCACTGTACGGAGTCTATGATTCAAATGATTTCTGATTACTTTCGAGTGCTGTCATGGTTGCAAAGACAGGAAATGTTACAATTTGCCAACAGCAAGGTGATAAACACTGGTAGGACAACTCCCCTGCCCTTTGGACAGTGCATCTGTCTGAGGGGGGAGGCAGGGCCTCAGTATAATATTTCACCCAACTGTAAAATATACTCTCAACACTGCACAGAAGTGTCAACTCAGTTTGTTCTCAACACATTGTAATGAGAACTTAAACGAATGTCGTCATTGAGTAAAAAATCTACAACTGAACTAAGGTTCACTGATAGGAAATAACCAAATCAGGAAACATCAGCATGGAAGCAAAATCAAATAAATCAGAAACTTTACAGCTGCCACAGACAAATTAAGTTACATTAACCTGGTTAATTGACAATGACTACTAATGTATCAAAAACTGTTTAAATGCAATGTAAAGGAATCCAATGAAATTGAGTTCCATACTCCTAACCCAAACGAACAGAAGCTGGATAGAAATCTGTACTGTACCTTTGAAAAAATCCCCAACATAGTCTTTGGGCGAAGACACCAGTGGACTATCCAGATTTACAATAGACTTCATTACTATTTCCAAGGCATTTCTTCCATACTGCAGAAGTGTCAAACAGTCAGTCACCACATTGCAATACTGGCATCATACTAACAACAAAACTTCTATACACATAATGCATAAGATTATTTTATTTGCGTTAAAGCTGTTCACAGTAAAATTGCAGCAAAGAACAAAGAACAACAAAGAACAAAATCAGCCTGGGAAACAGGCCCTTTGGCCCAACGAGCCCGTGCCGCCATCCCAACACCACCTGTTCCCCTCTCCACCCATGACCCCCGTCTAATGAGGGAGATTGAGGGAAACTGATTTAGGGACAATTTATTCCTGCCAATCAGCCTAACAGCACATCTTTGGGGTGTGGGAAGAAACCGGAGCACCCGGAGAAAACCCACACAAGCACGGGGAGAATGCGCAAACTCCCACAGACACCGGCCCAAATCCATGTGTCTGCACAGCAATCAGTGATAGTCACTGAGCTGTCGTCTTGCTCAGTATCTGGTCCAGTTTAGGCACACACTAACGACATGAAGCACTAGGCCAATCTCGAACAACCAAGAGCAGCCCCAGTACGACCCATCGCGTGTATGCCCCTCATTGGACACGAGGCGGACCGACTTATAACCTGTGAATGAAAAGGGAAAAAAAACATTATACCATATCCATTTACCTTACCAGGGTCGCCCCAATGCTAAATGACCCTTATTTAAAACAATCTCCAACCCAGTCATGTGCCTAAGTTACTCTTAAATGACTCTAGCGTGTTTGCCTCCACCACCTTACTTGGCAGAGCATTCCATATCCCCACTACCCTCTGTTTGAAAAACCTCCCTCTAATATCTGTGTTGTACCTCTCCCCCCTCGCCTTAAGTCCATGGCCCCTTGTCTTATGTGTCTCTATCATAGGAAATAGCTTACCTCTGTTTACTCTATCTATACCCTTCATAATCTTATATACCTCTATTAGATCCCCCCTCAGTCGGCGTCTTTCAAGGGAAAAGAGCCCCAATTTCTTCAATATTTCCTCATACCCCAGTCCTTCCATACCAGGCAACATCCTGGTAAACCTCCTCTGCACTCTCTCCAGAGTCTCCACGTCCTTCCCGTAGTAAGGCGACCAGAACTGGACGCAATACTCCAAATGCGGCCTAACCAACGTTCTGTACAACTGCAACATTAGACTCCAGCTCTTATATTCTATACCCCTTCCTATAAAGGCTAACATACCATAGGCTTTCTTCACCACACTCTCCACTTGCACTGCCACCTTCAAAGACTTGTGCACTTGCACCCCCAGGTCTCGCTGCGATTCTATACTCCTTACGGGCTTACCCTTTACCATATAACTCCCCCCTACATTATTCCGGCCAAAATGCATCACCTCACATTTATCTGGATTAAACTCCATTTGCCATGTATCTGCCCAATCAACCAGCCTATCAATATCCCGCTGTATTGCCAGACACTGCTCCTCACTGCCCACCAATCCAGCCATCTTGGTGTCATCAGCGAATTTGCTGATCACACCAACTACTCCCTCTTCCAAATCATTTATATACACTACAAAGAGAAGAGGTCCCAGTACTGAGCCCTGCGGCACACCACTAGTCATGATGTGGGTATGCCGGCGTTGGACTGGCGTAAACACAGTAAAAAGTCTGACAACACCAGGTTTTAGTCCAACCTATTTATTTGATAATATTCACCTGACGAAGAGGGTAACCCCTCGAAAGCTTGTGAGAATATTATCAAATAAATAGGTTGGACTAAAACCTGGTGTTGTCAGACTTTTTACTGTGCACACCACTAGTGACAGACCTCCAGCTAGAAAAGGACCCCTCCCCTACTACTCTGATTCCTCTTTGCAAGCCAGTTCTCTACCCATCTAGATACCTGACCACATATCCCATGAGCTTTAATCTTCTGTACCAACCTACCATGAGGGACTTTGTCAAATGCCTTACTGAAATCCATATAGATGACATCAACAGCTCGTCCTTCGTCAACCGTTTTTGTCACCTCCTCAAAGAATTCTACCAGATTCGTAAGGCAAGACTTCCCCTTTACAAAGCCATGCTGCGTATCCTTAATCAGATCGCAACGCTCTAAGTGCACATACATCCTATCCTGTTTATTTGTTTTCTGGTGGACAATATGTCACATAATTTCACATTTTCCAAGTTTGAAGCAGGCAAACTGCGTACAATGACTTAGACAGAGGTGACAAGTAAGATAAACTTTATTACGTAGAAGTCACAATAAACACAATGAAATTCCAACAAATGCTTGAAGCCAAAATAATCAAAAAATTACCTTGTTATCGAAATTGAATCTGCTCAAATCTCTGGTTTCAGTGGCTCGTCTGTCACCATGTGTGAGGGCACCCTGTCCAAAAGGCAAAATGTTACCATATATCAAGCAAAAAAAATTTTGACAAAGTTTTCACATAAGCAAACCCTGATCTTGTCTCTGGCATTAAGGGAAAGGCATATGATGAATGATTGCCATGTTATGAATGCAGTTTTCTGTTAAAATGATTAATTCGAAGCAAAAACTTTGCTCTAAGAATTAGAGGAAACTAAGCAGAAATTTCACTCCACTACCGCCACCACCCCACCTCCCCGCCCCCCCAACCACCACGTAATTCCTTTCATTATGCCAAGTATAATCTGAATAAATACTTGTATCCCGTAACACAGCAGCAATGAAAACAACATATGGAGCAATGGGAACAATTATAGTTATAAAAGACTATGTAATGCACTATCACGCTAGTCTGTTGCGATTCTATTGAAAATGCCTGCTTCCTACACACCCAGTTATCGGACAGGGCATCAAATATCCAAGAACCATCTCACTAAGTGCCTCAGAAATGGTCTCAAATGTCAAAGGACATCTCAATTTCTATGCCAATAGATGCTGCACACTACAGCAATGCAATAAAAATGGAAAATGCTAAATGCGAGGTTTGGCAGCATCTGGGAGAAAGACACAATTAAGACAATGACTTTTCATTAGAAACATCTTTCCTTAGATGCTGTCAAACCTGCTAAGCTTTTCCAACATTTTCCACTTAATTTACAGCTTTCCAGAATCCACAGTATTTGGTAAAAATGCTAACTGTTTCTGCTCTCTGCTGGAAGTTATATTGACAGAATCAGCATGACTGCAGGAGGGAGGAGAGCTCAATTTGTATGGTGACTTTCTTCTTTCTCTTTATTTCTATGCTGGTGGAAAAAGACTCATGAAAACTAGAGTACTTTTATATAAAAAAGAAAACCCACTTCAAAACAATCTTGAGAATATATCAACAACTAATTGTTTAATTAACTATATCACACAAGCAATAAAAAAAGACAACATTTGGTACAAATATCTGCCAGCTAAAAGATCTTATTCTGTTGTCAGTTACCCTTACAGAACAAGGAGGAGAAAGATAGGCGATGCAAATAAACAAGCATCTAACTGGATCACAACATGGCAACATTTTAGATCAATGCTCAAGTTCTGTCCATCAGTTGAACTTACTATGGAAACAAGGGGAATTGCAATAATGTTTAATTCACTGTTTTCAGAGAAACCAACTTACCAAACTTTCAAGTCTTTTTGCAACAATAGATGCAAATCTCTGTTCTCCTGCCAATTCCGAGATGAGAAAAACATACTCAGGAGAAGTCACTTGGTTTGACCGATGTGTTCGACCTGTGAATAAAATAATCATGATTTCACATTTCCAGCAAAAAACACCAAACTCAGTTACCCAGATACTGTTGAGCCTAGCTAGGAGCCATTCCTTCTGTAATCCTGCATCTATTTTGACGTGCAAATCGGATTGATGTGGTTAAACCTCAACTTTGCAATCCAGTTCAATTAACAGCAAGACATTTGAGCACATTTTTGTACTATTTCAACAGAGCAATACCAACACACAAGGTACATGCAAAGACAGTTCACCACAGGTTATGTCACTCAATGCAAAATAAGGAGAGCAGATAGATATTCACAAAGAGCTACATGGAAACAGGTAATCGAGGGCAACCATACTCGGCTTATCCTCCAGGTGAGCGGTCGTCTTAATCCTATGTTGCTTCATCTTTGTGTTCCTCTTTCTTCCAATTACCCAGCTAATCCTTTTCTAAAACGTCGGTATAGTCTCTGCTTCATACTTTTCACTAGGTATACATGGAGCAGTATACATGGAGAGGTAGTAAATTGGATTAGACATTGGCTCAATGGAAGAAGCCAGCGAGTGGTAGTGGAGGATTGCTTCCCTGAGTGGAGGCCTTGACGAGTGGCGTGCCACAGGGATCAGTGCTGGATCCATTCTTATTTGTCATCTATATCAACGATCTGGATGACAATGTGGTAAATTGGATTATCAAATTTGATGAAACAAAGATTGGATGTGTAGTGGACAGTGAGGAAGGTTTTCAAAGCTTGCAGAGGGATTTGGAACAGCTAGAAAAATGGGCTGAAAAATGGCAGATGGAGTTTAATACAGACAAGTGAGAGGTATTGCACTTTGGAAGGACAAACCAAGGTAGAACACACAAGGTAAATGGTAGGACACTGAAGAATGTAGTAGAATAGAGGGATCTGGGAATACATAATTCCCTAAAAGTGGCATCACAGGTAGATAGGGTCATAAAGAGTGCTTTTGGAACACTGGCCTTTATAAATCAAAGTATTGAGTATAAAGAGTTGGAATGTTATGATGAGGTTGTATAAGATATTGGTGAGGCCGAATTTAGAGTATTGTGCGCAGTTTTGGTCACTTAATTACAGGAAGGATATTAATAAGGTTGAAAGAGTGCAAAGAAGGTTCACAAGGATATTGCCGAGACTTGAAAAACTGAGTTACAGAGAAAGGTTGAATAGGTTAGGACTTCATTCCCTGGAGTGTAGAAGAACGAGGGGAGATTTGATAAAGGTGTATAAAATTATGATGGGTATAGATAGAGTGAATGCAAGCAGGCTTTTTCCACTAAGGCTAGGGGAGAAAAAAACTAGAGGACATGGGTTAAGGGTGAAGGAGGAAAAATTTAAAAAGGGATATGGGGTGGGGGTGTGTGTGTGTGTGTTCTTTGCAGAGTGGTGGGAGTGTGGAACGATGAGCTGCCAGATGTACTGGTAAATGCAAGCTTACTTTTAACATTAAAAAAAAAACTTGGACAGGTACATAGGTGAGGAATATGGTCCAGGTGCAGGTCAGTAGAACTAGGCAGAAAAATGATTCAGCACAGCCAAGAAGGGCCAAAAGGCCTATTTCTGTGCTGTGGTGTTCTGTCATTCATTGGTTCTCTGTATCCCCGAATACATTTGGCAATAATAAATCAAATCAACTGCATTTAGTCTCAGCCTGTGTGAACATTTTTGGACTGTTCCCTGATCTAAAATTTCTTGCTTTTTTGAAACTGGCCAGGCCAGCATTTATTGCCCAGAAGGCAGTGGTGGTGGTGAGCCACCTTCCCTAACCACTGTAGCCCAGGGAGGGGCTCGGAGGAAACTTGTAGGAGCATCACCATCTATATGTTTGTCCCCTTGTCCTCTGAGGTGGTAGTCTTGTGAATATGCCCCTCATTCATAACCCTTCAAATCACTGGGAACAGTTTGTTTCTTTCACTTTGAATATTCCTGTCAAATCACACTGTAATCTCATAAAGGAAACAACCCCAATATTCTCACTAATCTGCAAATAACTGTTCAAAGCCAGGTGAAAAAATAACCAATATTGTACCTCTAACTTAAGCTTGGTTTTGTTGTGCAGAAGTTTTAAAGAAAATCTTGAGCAAGACAATCACTTTCTCAGCCTGATGAAATTCCACAAAGCCACCTACACAGTAGTAATTGGCATACTAAACAGGTCTATTAGGCAATATTGGAGCTTTAAAAGCAACAGTAAAATGCCAGTCCATCTCCTGATCTGAACTCCTGATGCATGACGAGATTGCTTCAGATAACTGTATTCACGTCCCAATACACGCAAGTAGCCTTTTGTTACCCGAGGCCCTCAAGCACATCACAGAAACACAAGTAGGCCACTTGGCCTCTCAAGTCTGATCCATTCATTTAGATTATGTCAGATCGGTAGCTACATTTACTCATCCTTGTACCATTTCTATTGCTATGCTTGATCAAAAATTTCAATTAAAAATTTCACAATTCAATTTTATCGTCCATGACATTAAGAAGTGCTTTCTCATCTAACTCCTAGATGGCCTGACAACTTCAATAATACCTAATACACAATGATTACCAAATAAAAACTAGGGAAATAAACAATACGTTCAATTATCTCACCAAATTGCTGAATGGCACGATCTGCACTCCAAGGCAACTCCAAAGTCATGTGCACTCGCCGCCTTTGGTTCTTAACCCTACGATCTGCTTGCAATGAAATACCAGAACTGGCTGCTTCCGAAATGATAGCAATATTCTGAAAGGCAAATAGGACAGATTGTTGACAGTGAACACAACTTATTTTCTAAAGGCAATGGCTGAAATTACTCATACCTTCTCTCCATCCATAAACCGCTGCTTCTCCGTGATATTCAGAATTTCAACAGGCACATCAAGTTCTGATCTCGATTCGTAAGATATGCTGCCATCATCGTTGCTCACAACTCTACCTTTCCGACCTGTCATCTAGAAAACAAAGTTGAAGATTAAGCAAGTCTGGCAGCGTTTAATTAAAAAGGAGATAATTCAAACTGATCTAATTAGGAAATGCCTATATTAACTCAAGCAGAAGGACTGGAGGGTCTTAATGACATTACTGTTACTAGAGAGGGGGTGCTCGACAGACTGGAGGGGCTGATTGTGGACAAGTCCCCAGGACCGGATGGAATGCATCCGAGGGTTCTGAAAGAAATGGCGGAGGTGATAGTGGATGCCTTGGTGGTTATTTTCCAGACATCGCTGGATTCCGGGGAAGTGCCGGAAGATTGGAAAGCGGCTAATGTTACGCCGTTGTTTAAGAAGGGTGCCAGGCAAAAGGCAGGGAATTATAGGCCAGTTAGTTTAACGTCTGTTGTAGGTAAAGTGTTAGAATCCGTCATCAAGGAGGAAATAGCGAGGCATTTTGAGAGGAATTGCTTGATCGAGCAGACGCAGCACGGTTTCGTTAAAGGGAAGTCGTGTCTGACAAATTTACTGGAGTTCTGTGAGGATGTGTCTAGGGCGGTGGATAGAGGAGAGCCAGTGGATGTGGTCTTTCTGGATTTTCAGAAGGCGTTTGACAAGGTACCTCACAGGAGGTTATTGCAGAAGGTCAGGGGACGTGGAGTTGGGGGTAGGGTGTTAGCGTGGATAGAGGATTGGTTGTCAAATAGGAGGCAGAGAGTGGGGGTCAATGGGTGCTATTCGGATTGGCGGATGGTGACTAGTGGAGTGCCCCAGGGGTCGGTGCTGGGGCCTCAGCTATTTACCATTTATATAGATGATCTGGAGGAGGGAACCGAGTGTAGGGTGTCGAAATTTGCGGATGACACCAAGATTGGTGGAACGGCAAATTGTGCGGAGGGTGTGGAGAGTCTACAGAAGGATCTAGATAGGCTGGGCGAATGGGCCAGGAAATGGCAAATGGAATTTAATGTTGGCAAGTGCGAGGTGGTCCACTTTGGTAGGAATAATGGTAGGAAGGACTATTACTTACGTGGCGAAAAACTGCAGCAGGCGACAGTGCAGAGGGACCTCGGGGTCCTTGTGCATGAGTCGCAAAAACCCAGCTTGCAGGTGGTCAGGAAGGCGAATGGGATGCTGGCCTTCATAGCGAGGGGGATTGAATATAAAAGTAGGGAGGTCTTGCTGCGGCTGTATAGGGCATTGGTGAGGCCGCAGCTGGAGTACTGTGTGCAGTTTTGGGCGCCGCACATGCGCAAGGATATTTTGGCCTTGGAGGGAGTGCAGAGGAGGTTTACTAGGCTGATACCGGAGTTGAGGGGGTTGAGCTATGAGGAGAGGCTGAATAAAGTAGGCTTGTACTCGTTAGAGTTTAGAAGAATGAGGGGAGATCTCATTGAGACGTATAAGATGATGAATGGGATGGATAGGATAGAGGTGGAGAGACTCTTCCCGCTCAGAAAGGATAGCAGGACTAGGGGGCACAGCCTCAAGATAAAGAGGGGGCGGTTTAGAACGGAGTTGAGGAGGAACTTCTTCACTCAAAGGGTGGTGAATCTCTGGAATTCTCTGCCTGTTGAAGTGGTGGAGGCTACCTCGCTAAATATTTTTAAGACGCGGGTTGATGGGTTTTTGATAAGAGAGGGGATTAAGGGTTATGGGGAGAGGGCGGGAATGTGGAACTGAGCCATGACAGATCAGCCATGATCTTATTGAATGGCGGAGCAGGCTCGAAGGGCTAGATGGCCTACTCCTGCTCCTATTTTCTTATGTTCTTAAATAAAAATTTGGCTGTTCATATGATTTAAAGGGATCGTCTTATTAAATTCAACAGTAAAATAGAATAACATTCACAAACATGATACATTTAGCCAAATTATATAATAATTATGAAATCACCGCCAAAAAATTGGTTTGAGACAGAGCAGCAGGAAAGGGAAAAAGGAAGCAAATTCTGAACTCCAGATTCCACAAGCTTGTGGGACATCCTGCCTCATGTGCCCAAAGACCTGCAGGCCAAGAATTAGCCTGCTCAGTTATATTAAGACTGATGACAAAAACCTATGGTCCCAAGTAGGCACTACCTTCAAATTTTGAGACAATTGACAATGACAACTAACTCATTTTTAACAGTGGGTTTTCCAGCAGTGCTAGAAGGTAGAGGATGTAAGCCAACCTACTCAGTAGAGCAGGTCGAGTGCTGTTAGCTTTGCAGAGATTTTTATTTAAAAGCATTTAGGTGTGGATGCCAATAGGATAGCTACATTAAATACACATCCCTAATTTCCCCCAAATGGTAGATCATCTTGAGCCACTGCAGTCCAAGAGGGAGACTGGGGAATGGGGTAGGAATGAGCAACAGTATTTTCAACAGTAAGGAGCTGCAACTACATGAATAGTGGAAGCTATTCTTAGTTACTGAGTATATCAAAGCACCAAGGGGCAGATATGCAGCATTGTTAGCATGGTATCCACGTAGCCAGACCTCATTTGTAACAACTGAATATCAACACTAAACGCTCAGTTAACTGTTGCTCCTCTACTGCCATCTTCTCCCAGTAAATTTGCAGCTGTTGTCCTTCACCCAAAAAACCTTGACCCCTCCTTCTATGCACACTAACATCCTTTTCCTGACCTTTCTTTCCTCTCCAAAGTGCTTGAACACCCTTGCAGAATCTATACCCATTTTTCATACAATTCCAAGTTTGAATTTCTTCAGTCAGGTACCACAGGAAAAAGTCTTTACCAAAATCACAAGTGATATCCCATATGAATGTGACAAAAGCTGCCTGCAGTCTCTGGCAGAACTGACTGTCCCACTCTCTCCATGTCTTTTCCCCTTATCCAGTTGGTTGGGATTGCCCTCAGCTAGTTCCATTCTTATTTACTCACCTGCAGTCAAAGAACTTAAAGTTAAAGTCGTTATGACAACTATCTGTGTGGCCCATCAAGAGTATGCTAAGTGTAAAGTAAACCAATTCGTCCCATTTCCCTGCTCTATTCCTGCAACCTCTTAAGTTAATCTCCCTCATGTATTAATTCAATTTCCTTTGTCTCAGCTTCCATCATCCTCTAGGAGGCCATTCCTTGACATTACTTATTTGGGTAATAAAGGTCTTCCTCACATTCCCATACCCACTCTTCTTGGCAATTCTTTCCCAAAGCCATAAATCTGAGCCTTCTGGTCCATCAACTAATGGGAACAGCTTTTCATTGCCTTCCTTATTTTACCACGTTGAACGCCTTTGTTTCATCATGTTCTCTGTTTCCCATAGCATTCAAAAAGTCATAGCTTTGGTTCCCCTACTTTTCATTCTTGTAATATTCCTAACAGTATGCCTGAAACATCACATTCTCAAAGGCCGATAATATTCCCCAGAACCAGATGCAGAATGGCTCCTTCCAAGTTGCATAAGGTGGGGTGACAGTAAGTCTTTGGATTGCTACACGGAATCTTTACAGTGCAGGAGCAGGCCAATCAGCCCATCGAATCTGCATGGGCTCTCTGAAAGACACCTCGTGCAATTCTGATTTACATTGCTTCAGTCAGTTGTACTTTAAATACTGCGGCCTAAATTCATTTCCTCTGCCTCTCTATTTCTTTTAAAGCACTTCATATAAGCTTTTCCTCATTTGTTGTATTATTTCATGAAGATTAGCATCAAATGTTGTTGGATAATAGCTCTATGATGCACCTTGGGGTCTTTAGATTACATTGAACGTATTAAATAAATACAAATCCTTCTTGTTGTAAATGCACGCACGTTCTAACACGCTCTTTGAACTGACCTCTGCTACATTATCTGGACCGCCAAGTTCATCTATTAATTCATCCAGCGTGTTGGGAGGCAGATCCTCAGCAAGCCTCTCTAGCTTTTCAAGCAACTCTCGTTTCATTTGCTGAGCTCGTTCCACTGCATCCTGGCTGGCTACGATACTATGGCTGCTGTTACCTGAATTTTAATTAGAGCACAGAGAGGAAGAAAAAATTAAGTCACATTGGTAAGGGACTTGACATTTTCAGATTTAAAAATCCCTAGTCTAAATCTCAGTGCCAGAATAAGGATACAAAGTACATGCATGAATACAGTCTTATTTCTACTTAAATGTTGAACATTTGTATGAAATGTAATTTCAATTCTTAACTATGGCTGAATACTTTTACATTTCCAAAATTTGTACCTGAAGGGAGTGCATTATTTGTTGTGCTGCTGACTGTGCTCGTGGAGAAGCTAGGCTTTTTTGATCCAAGGCCAGATGCTAGTAAGGCACTCTGGATAGAATCTGGATCAATACTTTTCTTCTTCTTTTTCTTGTCTTTATCCTTCTTGCGGTCCTTCCTCACTAACCAAGGATCTGATTGAAACAGCAAAAAGAATAAAATGATAAACAGAAATTGAGCATACTTTAAATAAGAAATTTAACTACCTGTGGATCTCATGGCAGCTGATTTAAATATCACACTAAACTATTCTGTACTTAAGTAACCTCACCACTCAATTTCTCCACATAGTTAGGAAACCATAAGACATCGCAACAGAATTAGGCCACATGGCGCATCAAATCTGCTCCGCCATTCAATCATGGCTGATACTTTTCTCATCACCATTCTCCTGCCCGTTCCCCATAACCCCTTATTAATCAAGAATCTATCTATCTCGGTCTTAAAGACACTCAATGACCTGGCCTTCACAGTCTTTTTTAGGCAAAGAGTTCCACAGATTCACCACTCTTTGGCTGAAGAAATTATTCCTCAACTCTGTTCTAAAGGATCTTCCCTTCAGCTTGTGTCCTCTGGTTCTAGTTTTTCCTACTAGTGGAAACATCCTCTCCACATCCACTCTATCGAGGCCTCGCAGTATCCTATAAGTTTCAATAAGATCCCCCCTCATCCTTCTAAATCCAACAAGTACAAACCCAACCATTCCTCATACAAGCAGCTCTTCATTCCAGGGGTCATTCTTGTGAACTCCTCTGGACTCTTTCAAAGGGCCAGCACATCCTTTCTTAGATATGGAGCCCAAAACTGCTCACAATACTCCAAATGGAGTCTGACCAGAGCCTTATACAGCCTCAAAAGTACATCCCTGCTCTTGTATTCTAGCCCCCTCAACATGAATGCTAACATTGCATTTGCCTTCCTAACTGCCAATTGAACCTATACATTAACCTTGAGAATCTAGAACAAGGACTTCCAAGTCCCTTTGTTTCTCGGATTTCTTAAATATTTTCCCGTTTATAAAAGTCTGTGCCTCCATTCCTCTTTCTAAAATGCATAACCTCACACTTTTCTACATTGTATTCCATCTGCCACTTCTTTGTCCGTTCTCTTAACTTGTCCAAGTCCTTCTGCAGCCCCCTGCTTCCTCAATACTACCTGTCCCTCTAAATACATACCTTTGTATCATCTGCCATCCTGTAAAAGATCCCTTTATCCTCACTTTCTGCCTTCTGCCAGTCAGCCAGTCCTTGCTCCATGCCAGGATCTTACCCTTAACACCATGGGCTCTTAACTTTAACTGTCTCCTCTGCAGCATCTTGTCAAAGGCCTTCTGGAAATCTAAATACATCATGTCCACTGGTTCACCTTTATCTAACTTCCTTGTTACTTCCTCAAAGAACTCTAAACAGATTTGTCAGACATGACCTCCCTTGACAAAGCCATACTGACTCAGTCTTACTTTATCATGCACTTCCAAGTACTCTGTGATCTCAGCTTTAGTAAAGGACTCTCAAATCTTGCCAAAGTCAGGCTAACCGGCCTATAATTTCCCATCTGCTGCCTCCTTCCCATCTTAAACAGCGGTGTCACTTTAGCTACTTCCCAGTCCTCTGGTACCCAAGCTGCCTCCAGCGACTCCTGAAAGATCACCACTAATGCCTCCACAATTTCCTCAGCTATCTCTTTTACATCCCTAGGGTGTGGTCCATCCAGTCTAGGTGATTTATCGACCTTCAGACCTTGGTTTCCCCAGAACTTTCTCCTTAGGTGATGGCCACTACACTCATCTGTGCCCGATTCTCCTGCAGCTCTGGAATCCCAATGGTGTCTTCCACTGTGAAGACTGATGCAAATTATTCAGTTCCTCTGCCATTGCTTTCTTTATTATTGCTTCTCCAGCCTCATTTTCCAGTGGTTCAATGGCTTTTTTTTTGCCTCTTTTACCTTTTATATTAAAAAAATTTTTCCTATCTTCTTTTAAGTTACTAGTTAGCTTACACTCATTTCATCTTCTCCCCCCCGTTATTGCTTCTTTAGTTGTCCTCTGCTCACTTTTAAAGGCTTCCCACTAATCTTTGCCACTTTATACACTTTTTCTTTTGCTTTTATGCTGTCTTTGATTTCCCCCATCAGCCACAATGCCTCATCCCCCCCTCAGCATGTTTCCTCCTCCTTGGGATGAATTTCTGTTATGCCTTCAGAGTGTAACTCAAAAATTCCTGCCATTGCCATTCCTTCCCTGCTAGGCTCCCTTTCCAATCAACTCTGGCCAGCTCCTCCCTCATGCCTTTGTAGTTACCTTTAATTGTAATACCGTTACATCTGACTCCAGCTTCTCCCTCTCAAACTGCAAGGTAAATTTTATCATAATGTGGTCGCTGCTTCTTAAGAGTCCCTTCACCCTCAACCCCCTAATAAAGTCTGCCTCACTACACATCACCAAATCCAGAATTGCCTGTTCTCTAGAAGGCACTGTCACGAGCTGCTCTAAAACACTCAAATATTCCACAAATTCCTTTACTTGGGATCCACTACCTACCTGATTTTCCCAATCCACCTGCATATTGAAGACCCCATGATTCTTGTAACATTACCTTTTTTATATGCCTTTTCTATCTCCTGATTTATTTTCTGTCCCACATCCTGATTACTACTATGGAGCCTGGACATAACTCCCATCAGGGTCTTTTTACCTTTGCTATTCCTTAACTCTACCCAGAGATTCTAAACCTTCTAATCCTATATCACTACTTGCTATCGATTTAACTTCATTCTTCACTAACAATGCAACTTCGCCCCCTTTGCCCATCTGCCTGTCCTTCCGATTTCAACATGCGCAACAAGCTCATTTACCTTGTTCTGTATACTGTGTGTGTTTAGGTACAATACCCTCAGTCCTGCATTGACCATCTCCCTTCTCATATTTGTCACCTTTTTTGATTTGAGATTAGACTCATGTCACTTTCTATACTCTGCTTTATTACGTGGTTTAGAAATTTTACTAACTTCTCCTGAGCCCTCAGCTCCATTAACCTGCACTTTTACCCTCTCCTTTAACTTTGATTTCCTAATTCTTCAACTGAACCTTCCCCACCACTATCTAGTTTAAAGCTCTATCTGCAAAGGTAGGGTTAAGGGATTTTTATTTGTATGGATGAATATAAAAAGCAAGTGGGTTTAATTTATCATTTCTGTGCCTGGAAGGAAAGTGTAGTTAGATTTCATGCTGGAGAAAAGGCGTTTGTTTGCATGGGGGTTGGTTTCAGTTCCAGCTGAGATTCTATTGTGCTGAGAGCGCTGCAGCATGAAAAAAAGTAGCACACGTTTCTTAGCAGCTAGAAGCTCTCCGGAGCAGATGTTTAAAAAGCTGCAAAATCCAGCATCACATGAGCATACTTGCTTTTTTATGTGAAGTCTAGAAAGATGTGTGTTTGTTGGATGTTGCTTGTCTTGGAACATCATAACTAGCTGTTAAGGTTTATATCATGTTGATTCCTGTAAGTAGTAAAAGTTAAGCTTTTTTCTCACGTTAACTGTATTCTTAGATAAATTTTGTTTGATAAAAGCTTCCAGTGGGTCACTTGAATAATGTCTGGAGTTAAATACAGTTGCTCACCTGTGCCAAACTCAAATGTAAAAATGGGTCCAGGCTATCTTCATAAAACACCTTGGAGTTTTAAGGGGGAGCAGGGGAAGAGGGGGATTCTGTGGAAAAATCCACAAACATACTTGGTGTGGGTTCGGTGAATTTGCCATGGTAAATGCACAGGATTGCAGGCAAAGGGTAGAGGTGCCAGCCTGGGTATGGTGCTCTTTTGGAGAGTTTATGCAGGCTCAAATAGCTAAATGGCCTCTTTCTGCACTGTAAGGGTTCTATGATTGACTGCAGTCATCTTGCATTTGTCAAAAGGATGGTGAGCAAAGGGACTGTGCTAATGTGACCACTAACTTCAATTATACTGTGTCATTCATGTTAATGTTAAAATGTGTGTTTTTGTTAAGCTAAAGTGTATTGTAGTATAATCTATTTTAATTAATGTTCTTGTTGTTAAAGCTAATTTGTGGTCATGTGACTGTTCCTCCACACTGAAAACTGTAAAAAAAAAATTACATTCTTTTGAGCCAGAGTTCCATTCTGGGATCTTCCCATCCAGTTATATCAACTGACATTATAACACAACCATGGCATCCAATTAATCTTGCTACAAAGAGATTTCACTATATTTCTTTGTCACCCTCAGTATATTGACGTCCAAATGATTCCTTTTTACCCTTACCCTCCAATCCAGAAGAAGCGCCATGGTACTCTTACCAGCACACCACCTTCCCAACTCTCATGCTGGTCATCCATCCACAATAACACCACCTTAGTTGGTATAAAGTTTTGGTTACTTTACTCATGATACAAACTCAAATTCTTCCCTCCAGCACAACCCATCTTCTTTCCATCTCTATGGGACAAGAAGTCTATATTTCTCAGTATCAGAGATGAATCTAACCTGTTCACTATCCTGCGGCATCACGAGCCTTTACACTTCCCAGAACATACTCGAGCTTCTCACAGAGAAACTAACTTTCAGAACTCTCACCAATTCCTTTGATATCCTTAATCTCAAAGAAAGCAACTGTTGTATCTCAAACATTGATCTCCATTTTTTCTTTTGAAAATTGCATCACTGCACAAAAGAAACACACCCCAAGGGCCAGTCTTCTCCAATTACCCCACTCAACCTGGAGCTGAATTTTGATCCTATATCCAATCCCTCAGCAAGACCACAATTTGCACAATAAAACCAATCTCTGTATTATGACCTGCCTACCATGCTCCTTCCCAACTTGTGCATCAGCAATAACTCCCATTTCACCACAAATATCTTCAACAACAAAGCAACCCACAACTTCAGACCATACCTGAAGTTGCACACCACATTTAAACATCAGCTCACACCTTTTAATTGTCAGAGCCTAGCTATAGGATCCTCCTCTCCATCCTAGACACCAATTGTGGTGGCAGTCTGCAGCTATGAAGCCAATTTAGAATTCCCCCTTGTACCTAAATCCAATCTAATATATCTCTCATCATCAAAAGCCTCAAAATGTATTCTTCACTCCTCTGATCTACTCCCTAACTGACAAATTCCTGTTCAGGATCAAAGTTGCTCCACCTCCTATGGAACATTCTGGGATATTGTTTGATTATAACAAAGATACTATGCAAGTTGTCTACTACATGGTTTAAAATTCTGTTGTCCAGTGTTAAGTCCTCACTGTGCTGAATGCAGTGAATTATAACAGGGATAACACTGAATTTTGCTTGCATTTTCTTGACCATCAGAAAATTACGTTTGTCGCTTTCAATGACTTACCATCTTCTTCATCAGAAGATTCATCTCTGAAAGGGTTAAAGTCATCATCACCAGAACTGACGGAATGAAAACTTTCTTCATCACTGCCTTCACTTTCAGATACTTCAGATTCGCTCTCTGAAGAGCTGCTCCCAGCAAGACCTTTGCTTTTGCGGGGCTTTTTTGCTTCCCTTTTGTCCTCGTTAGCTTAAAAACAAAATTTACAAGGTTCCCCTATCAAAAAACTACTTCCTGAATTCACATGCATATAGTTATAGAAAGCTGCAAATGAAGGTAATCCTGAACAAAAATGCCCAGCGTGCTTCAGGTAGACACAAAGTAAACAGGTGCTCAGTCAAAAAAAAAAGGAAAGACAAGGATTTTACCCATGTTTGGATCACAATAACGGCTTAGAAGAGATCAGCATTGTTGGAAAAAAATTTCAAGTATTAGAGTCAAGGCTTCTGAAGACCCTGAAATAATAGGCTGAGGGGAGGCAATATAATTCTAAAGGAGTGAAGTGTTTAGAAATAGGAAGGGTGGACAGGTAGAAGAGGTAGGACTGATGGAGAATACAGAAGATGAGGCCAAGTCATGGAGAAATTTAGAGAGAAGGCATGAAATTTCACAGTATTTGGGACAGGAAGTCTGCATCAACTAGCACAAAGGCAGAACAAATGTTGCTTTAGGAGAGAGAGAGGTTTACTCATTTTCATTCAGCATATCCAGCAGAAGAAATGAACCAAAGAGGCAAACCAGCACCATCAGCTCCACATTGAAGGAGAAACATAACTTTGACATAACTGTGGGCCAATCTCCTGCACAGAGCTGACAGAGGTCAAAGAATAATCTTTATCTTTCTCTCCTGCTCATGAACGCATATGGCTTGTAACTGGGGAAGACAAAGCAAGTGATTGAGGAACATTTAATTCACAAGTTTAGGCCTGGAATAGCAAGAAAATATATTTTCGTTCACTTTAAAGTTTATTTATTAGTCACAAGTAAGGCTTACATTAACACTGCAATGAAGCTACTGTGAAATTCCCCTAGAAGGCACAGTCCAGTGCCTGTTCAGGTCAACGAACCTAACCAGCACATCTTTCAAAATGTGGGAGAAAACCAGAGACCTGGAGGAAATCCAGGGGGAGATCTTAATCAGTTAGGGAAGTGGCCCAAGGATTGGCAAATGGATTTCAGTACATTGTGAGGTGTTGCATTTTGGAAAAATCAAACCAGGAAAGGACTTATACATTGAACTGTAAGGCCCTGGGAAGTGTTGAGGAACAGAGGGACATAAGAATACAAGTACATAATTCATTGAAAGCAACATCAGATAGATAGGGTGAATGAGTTTAGCACACTGGCTTTCATCAGTCAGGGTATTACATTATAATTGCTTAAGTTGGCGATGAGGCTACACTTGGGAGTATTGTGTACAAGTGAGGGAATTGGTGGATTTCATTTTGGCTTACATTTCTATCTTGCACTGCTGATGCTTTTAACTTATTCTAAAGACAGAAGCATATACATGGATTATCAATGAGGTTACAGTCAGAATGCAAAAGGAATTCCAAGTCATGATTTCCAGGCCACACTATTACTCAACTAGAAAATAGATATGACGTTTGCTTATGCAAAGATGAACTCAAGTACAAAGTCTATAAAATTTGTAATCTCAATTGTGTGAGAGAGATATATAGATCCAGTTTACATAGCAATGACGAAAGATCATCGTTTATGCTTTGGCTGGCAGCCACACAGTAGAAAGTGCTCGTTGGTGACAATTAGCAACATGAATAAAGAAAATTTGTACCTTTTCTCTTTTTTCCTTTGCTCTGTCTTGATGGGCTGTCCATGGGAGAGTCATGATTGCTGGACACGCTCATATCTATCCCCAACAAACTGTACAGCTTCTTTCTGTCAGGTGCTGGGAAGTGTTTCTCAACTAAAGACTGTAGGACTCCCCTGAAGTGATTACAACAGTTCTTTAAGTTACACAGTCAACTGCTGTTCATGCCAAGAACTGTCAATTTTACACCAAATATTAAATAGTTAACACACATGAATAAAATAAGTCATTTTCACAGAATTAAACAATTGTCCTACATTCTTCAATCTGAACAGATTTTAAACTTCCTCCGACCACAACTGTTTCTATAGGCGTTATTAGTTCCACTACTATTGTGCACATTACAGCTTTTAGCAAGTTGACAAGCTGTCTGTCTTCAGGTCTGAATCCCATTCTATCTTAATCCATGCACTTTCAAGAGGGACTTAACGAACAATGATCAGGGCTGGATACATTCAATAACTGTTACCGCCCCGTGGACTAACAAGAGCATCAACAATTACCTGGGCTGAGAACAGAAAACTCAGTACAGATCAAATACAGATCTTTCCTGGTCAGTATGATTGACTGATCAGTCAGGGAGTCAGCCTCACCTACATTTTAAGAGTACATAAACAAAACACATTTATATACTTCATGCCACCAACAGAAGACATATTGATTAATGATCAACTTCATGGATCTTCTGTTTAGAACCCGAAGTACCAGAAGATTTTTCTAACATTGTACAGAAATTGGTTCCCACATATCTGTCAACAGTTAAGTAACTTTTGAAAAAGTACTGCATGGCTGGCAAGTGTTTTGGGACATCCTGAAATTGAGAAAGTCTTGAATAAATACATCTTTCTTTTTAAAATCTTTTTTCAATAGTGCATGTTCAAATGATAAGCCTCGAGTGGTTACGTTGATTCATGGACTACAGTGAACCCCAAATTTTCCCATGTATAGCATCAGGGAATCTTAGAATATGGCTTTAATATGTAAAATGGCATGTTTTTGTAAAACCATTGGTGCAGTTTGCTTACAGTAATAGTTAGCAATACTTAAAACTATATACAGCATTCATAAATTGTCCAAACAAATCACAACAATCCAGCATGGACATACAACATTCTAATGCTGACACAGGCCAATGAAAAACATTTCAAAAGGATCTTTTCATGCAAAAAGATTCAAACAATAAACTGTACGGTGGATGGTTTTTAAAATTCTTCCTTACATTTATATGCCTGCTGTTTCTTCAGAACTTTTATAAAACATGCATTTATATAGATACAGCCTGATGACATCTGGAAATCCTGAAGGGCTTCCCAGCTAATTAATAAAGCAAACACAGAAGCAATAAACTTAGTCCTCAACCCTTCAGACAAAGTTTTCCTTCCTTGTATTAGTAATTGACATATTGAAGCAAATGCAGCAAACAAGTGACATGCTAGTTGACAATGACTGCAGAATAAAATTTCAATACAATTAACTCCTACATATTCAATTCGGAGTACTTGAGTTTCTTCAATTTAAAGAGTTGAGGTTTTGAATTCTTTAAATCAAAATTAATACAGCTATTGATGGCTTTTAAAAATGATTAAAATTTACAATTGTGGACAGTTGTACCAGGTAAACTTACTTAGCAGTTGAAACAAAATCATTCAGTTCACCACCACCTTCCTCCAGGGCTTCAAGGGTTCTTGCTTCTCCAGTTGATTGTAGACCAATGACTACACACTAGAAACAATTCCAAAATAAAGCTATTAGAAAAGATTACATTTTACTTGACAGCTGTCTGTACAATTCCCCATTTAATTTTTGATGAATGCATTCTCACAAGGTTTCAATGCTAGGGAATGGAAATCCATTTTTGTGACTGTCAGTATTCAGTCAGGTACAGCACAAATTCACTCATTATTAAAGTTCTCGTAACTTCAGCCCAATATTCTTTAATCCCAGTTCAAAACAGCACTGATTTCTTTCCCATTGTTCACGGTAGCTACATGCAATCTTCAGATACAAGAATGTTAACATTCAATTTTTTTTGCTGTAATTTCACATTTACCACCCAACTCCTTGCATCCAAGGCATTTAAAATGAACAAGAGATGTTTGCCCATAATTCAGTATTAGATTCAAATACATAACAAGACAATGGAGATGGCCATCGACTTCAGAAGGCATAGTGGAAGATATGCCCCTGTCTACATCAATGGTAACAAAGTAAAAATGGTCGAGAGCTTCAAGTTTTTACGTGTCCAGATCACCAACAACCTACCCTGGCCCCCCATGCCAACGCTAAGAAAGTCCATCGCCTCTACTTTCCCAGAAGACCAAGGAAATTTGGCATGTCCACTACAACTTTTACAGACGCACCATATAAAGCATTCTTTCAGGTTGTACCACATCTTGGTATGGCTCCTGCTCTGTCCAAGATCGCAAGAAACTCAAGGATTGTGAATGAAGCCCAGGCCATCATGCAAACCAGCCCCCATCTGCTGACTGTCTATACTGCCCGCTGCCTCGGCACAGTGGCCAGCATAATTAAGGACCCCACGCACCCTAGACAGACATTCTTTCTTCCACCTTCTTCCGTTGGGAAAAAGCTATAATAGTCCGAGGACATGTACCAACCGACTCAAGAACAGCTTCTTTCCTGCTGCCATCAGACTTTTGAACGGACTTACCTTGCATTAAGTTGATCTTTCTCTACACTCTAGTTATGACTATAACATTACATTCTGCACTCTCTCGTTTCCTTCTCTATGAATGGTATGCTTTGTCTGCATAGCATGCAAGAAACAATGCTTTTCACTATATACCAATACTGTGACAATAATAAATCAAATCAGAAGACATCTGGCAAAAATAGGAGTGCATAAGCAGCATTAGCAAACTGTTAGTGTCATTTTAAGTAGTGTTCTTAAGCGTTTCACCTATGCAATTGTATTACTGGCATCTACTGAGGGTTCTGAGCACATGCAGGCTTTTAGTTTGCCTAAGCGTGTTCTGCAAGCAAGATCTGTATACTTGTTGCTCTTGATTTCAGTTACTGTTCTGTTGAGTTACTGTTATTAAAATTTTATTATACAAATACGATCCTTCTTTTAAACAGCTCACCTGATTACCTTTATTGTAATCTCAAGTCACCACAATAACAAAACAAAAGGGCTATGCTATTACCATGTCCTAGGTGAAATGTCACTGCATTTATACAAGTACCTTCCACAACATCAGGACATCCCAAAGTGCTCTACAGTCAATTAAGTGTTTCTGAACTGTAATTGCAACGTCTGTCAATTTGTGCACAGTAAATTCCCATGAACAGCAATACAAAACGACCACATTGTTTAAGTAAAATGGTTGAGATAATGATTGGCCAAGAAACTGGACAGAACTCCCCCCTCTTGGTAATCAGGTGAGCTCTTCTTTGAATGGTGCTATGGCTCCACTCGCTGGAGCTGGATTTGAATGGTGGATGCACTACCAATGAGCCACAACTGACAACTACACTAAGTCAAATTAATAAGACCCAAGACAATGAATCAGACAATTCTCCTGAACGAGAGGTATTATTGTCTCTAAATTCTAGGAAGACCAACACTCTAAAACATATTGCATCAAAGCCGAGTTATAAGAACATAAGAACATAAGAAATAGGAGCAGGAGTAGGCCATCTAGCCCTTCGAGCCTGCCCCGCCATTCAATAAGATCATGGCTGATCTGTTGAGGCTCAGTTCCACTTTCCCGCCCTCTCCCCATAACCCTTAATCCCCTCTCTTATCAAAAACCCATCAACCCGCTTCTTAAAAATATTTAGCAAGGCAGCCTCCACCACTTCAACGGGCAGAGAATTCCAGAGATTCACCACCCTTTGAGTGAAGAAGTTCCTCCTCAACTCCGTTCTAAACCGCCTCCCCTTTATCTTGAGGCTGTGCCCCCTAGTCCTACTGTCTTTTTTGAGCGGGAAGAGTCTCTCCACCTCTATCCTATCCATCCCATTCATCATCTTATACGTCTCAATGAGATCTCCCCTCATTCTTCTAAACTCTAGCGAGTACAAGCCTAGTTTATTCAGCCTCTCCTCATAGCTCAACCCCCTCAACTCCGGTATCAGCCTAGTAAACCTCCTCTGCACTCCCTCCAGGGCCAAAATATCCTTGCACAGGTGCGGCGCCCAAAACTGCACACAGTACTCCAGCTGCGGCCTCACCAATGCCCTATACAGCTGCAGCAAGACCTCCCTACTTTTATATTCAATCCCCCTCGCTATGAAGGCCAGCATCCCATTCGCCTTCCTGACCACCTGCTGCACCTACAAGCTGGGTTTTTGCGACTCATGCACAAGGGCCCCGAGGTCCCTCTGCACCGTCGCCTGCTGCAGTTTTTCGCCACGTAAATAATAGTCCTTCCTACCATTCTTCCTACCAAAGTGGACCACCTCACACTTGCCAACATTAAATTCCATTTGCCATTTCCTGGCCCATTCGCCCAGCCTATCTAGATCCTTCTGCAGACTCTCCACACCCTCCGCACAATTTGCCTTTCCCCCAGTCTTGGTGTCATCAGCAAATTTCGACACCCTGCACTCGGTTCCCTCCTCCAGATCATCTATATAAATGGTAAATAGCTGAGGCCCCAGCACCGACCCCTGGGGCACCCCACTTTTCATTCAAAATTTTCTCAAGCAAGACACACATAGAACATTGTGAATTGACCCTTAGTCCAAGAACTGACATCCGATCAATTTCACCTTTATAAAGTAACACAATCTGCCTGGTGCAAAAAAAACCCAGAGTTGTGCACGGATCAGAAAATTGGAGCAACGAATGCTGAACACAGTTACAGCACAAAACATCTCAAAGTCCATCGGATATCAAGTAACTAAAGGAAGTCAGGCATCACAGCCACTGCAGTGCTAGTATCCAGTGTCAAACTTGGAGGACACCAAGAGGGAGCGTAAGACGAAGTGCTGCTACCAATACAGCCTTGCCAAATACAGGCATGGGATAGATTTGATTGAAAAGACCCCTCAGTCAGAACACTGTCTGACGAGGGCACAATAGTCAGCTCTTGACTCTGCTGCGGAGAGTATGCAAGATGAAATCCAGAACCGAGGTCAGAATGACAAGGCCCTGCAATATTCTAAAGGCACAAGTACACGAATATTACAGTTCTGAATTATGCCACCTTTTATCCGGAAAAAGGCAAATAACTTGTATAAACTTTGAAACAGTGATCCATCATTGGAGCCAATTACAGTGGGCACAGCATAACCCAACTCAGGCTTCCAGAACTGCGAATTCTTGTGGAATCATCAAAATAAATCACCAGGTCTATAGTGGCAGTTGTAAGACTGTCACAGAATAGCTATATAAATTCTTCAAAACAAGGAGCAACATGCCATAGAGAAGGCAAATTAAAAGTGATCAGCCACAATAAACTCAAGCACAGTAAACCCAAGTTACCATGAAGAACTTTATGGAACCGAAGGCATTTATACCACAAATGTGTTTATGCTGGTTTTGCTGATAAGTCCCAAACTAATCATCTTACTTCACATCCCACCATGACTTGTTTCTACTGATTTTTTTTCTCATTGATGATCAGAAATTTCTGATCCAAAATGTAAGTGTCTTGGAAATATTATCTTTAGCTCATCATTTCTACCAATCTTTGTTAGTCTCATCTTCCCATTAATTTCCTATCACCAAATGAGCTTAAACCCAATTGATCATCCCTATGTAAAAACTGCTGTAAAGTTCCTTTATTAGCTTAATCCCTCTATTTATTTCTCTTCACCAAGGTTTAGAATTAATCGTCACCAACTGAGACTGGATAAACGTGGGCCCCTTCAACATCAAATTTAAAGCTCAAGTTAATCTCTACTCAATTATCTTTACACCTGTAGCCCTATATGCTACCTGATCTATTGGCGAATTCACCCTCTCGTAAATGCACTCTGACCCAAATACAAATCGCTTCATCAAATAAATACCTTTTAATTTCAATAATTATCCTAATTACTACCAATAATATATTCCAACTATTTATTGGGTGGGAGAGTGTTGGAATTGTGTCCTTTCTTATCGGTTGATAATATAGTCGAGCATATGCCAACACTGCAGCCCAACAAACCGTTATTTATTATCAAATTAGTGATATTGGGTTAATCCTAAGCATTAGTGGGTAAAAGACACTGAAGTGTTTGATCAGCTATGATCATATTGAATGGCAGGTCAGGTTTGACAGGTTGAATGGCCTACTTCTGTTTTGAAAAACAGAAAATGCAGGAATTACTCACATCAGGCATCATCTTTTTGTGGTGTGAGAAGTAGTTGATGCCCTCCCTTCAGATCGATGGTACAGTTCAGCAAGAGAACAAAGTAGAGAGTATAGGGTCACATTTTTGGACTGATAGAGGAGTTCTATGAAGCCATCATGATATCTGCATTTGGTCTCCTCAATGTAGAGGAAAAAGCATTGTGAGCAGTAAATATAGTATACCAAGGTGAAAGTAGTACAAAATTCACCTAGAAGGAGTCTTTGGGGCCTGGAATGGGAGGACAAGCTCTTGCAGCATTGAAGTTCAGCACAAGCTGGAGGAACAGCACTTCATTGGTTAAGCACTTTACTGGCCTCCAGCTGAACATTAAGTTCAACGATTTCAAATTGTAACCTCTGACCCCATTTTGTTTCCTGTGCAGATAATTAGGTTTATAAGATATTTAAGATGGAGATAAGCAGTCAGGAAAGGCTTGGAAGAAACAGAGGACAAAACATAACCAGATTGCTGAGAAGAGCCTGCCAAAAGGAAAAAAAACATTAAGGGGCCAGTGCTATTGATCTCTGCTAGCTGTGGACTGCCACACAATTGGCCTCTACAATCGCAACAGACGATTTTCAATATTAAAGTCACATACACCCCAGGCACAGTTTATCAGCTCCTGAGGTGGATAATAATAAAGATAGTTTTGTTTTGGAATGCTTTCTTTAAAAGGGGGTCATATGAATATTCTGAAGTCTAAAGTAGTTTGCTTGTTTGGCAATAAAGTTGGCCCAGATTGTCTCACTGGGAAGTTGCAAAGTGGCTACACTTGGAGACAATGGCAGCAGCCTGTGTGCCAAATAGTGAATAGAGAGAGCCCCAACTTCAAAGACAGGCATTGACAATGTCAGGTTATAAATACTTGTGCTTCACTTCCAAGATAAAATAATTAGCATCTCAAGGATAGCTAAGCTGAATCTCTACCTGGATACAAGGTCCATGTGATTGACATTGCCATTATGATGGATTACGGTGTGAAGGATACAGAGGAAGTCACCATGATATAGGTTATAGGTTTTTCTAAAATATCTTGGATAGATTAGGCTGTTAGAATCCAGAAGAGAGGGAGAGCTGGTATAGGCTGAAATTTTCTATGGTTTACCATGCAGGAATGAAGGTGAGAGGTCATGCTGGAATGGAAAGATCAAATTTATGAATGGAGGATTTGCCAAGCTTTAGCTAGAGCTAGAAGTCTCCTGCTTGGTCCCAAAATGTAACTCTCTCTCTCCACAGATATTGCCTGACCTGCTGAACATTTTGTTTTTGTTTCCAATTTTCAGTATCCAGCAATTTACTTTCCTGTTGGCAATCTACTAACATTTGATGAACTTCATATCCGTTATCTTTCATCCACTTATGCTGAACTGGTTTCCTCTTAGAACGGTGTTTGCTGTTTGCCTCAGAATATGGAACTCGCTACCAGAAGTTAACTATCCTCTGGGTAAAAAGGTTCTTCCCAAATTCCCTATAGGATTTATTAATGAGCATCTATATTTAGTGTTCCTGATTCCATTCTATACATTGATCATGCCATATAAATAAAGGATTTCCTGACACAAGTCCTTTTAGCTTGAACACATGTCCCATTACCTTTCCATTTTTGATCTCTTCTCGGGCAAGTTGCACAATTCTTCTAACTTTGGATGCGATGCAGAGATATTTGAAAAATCTCTGATGTGCCGACCAGAACTGTCCCCACATGGACTTCTTCATCCGTTGCTCTGCATCAATCAGCTCTGCTGACATTTGAAATTTCTCCCTGGCCTCCACCCACTGTAAAGGCAAAAAGAAAACAGCTCTCACATCTGGTCTTATACAACTCAAGACAGTTTCATTCCAGGAACAAAAAATTGCTTATCTAACCATAATATTCTCACAACAGATATGGTAGAATATTTTAAACTTATCAATGAAAACGTATCTTCAGAAAGGTTATTGGAACATAATGATTTGTCAGTAACTCCTGACAGACATATCATTTAAAAGAAAATTGCATTAATACTGGAAGATATGAAAGGATACAGAGATAGAACAGACTGTAATTAAAACAACCTACTTTACACAAAAAAATGAATGCCGCCTAATTAATTTCACCAGTGCCATTAAATCACAAACTTTACGATTTAAGGGTAGTGAAAAAAGGATTGAAAAATGAAATTTTCAATCAATTTTCTGCCTCCCTCCTCCCCCAAAGGTACCTTGTTCATTGTAGTCATTAATGAATGTTTCTAGACAGGGGACTACTCAAAGTCAGTTAAACTCAACATGTGGACGACTTAGAGGTACAAATCTGGCAAACACTTTTCTCCTTGAGGGACTTCAAGGCCAAATATAGACTGCTGCTCAGGTTAACTTGGTACAAACCACAAATTAAAGCTCGGGAATTGTTGATCTGAAATGCTCAGGTCGAGCAACTGAGAAATTATGTGAAGTGAAGGTTACAGGCCCCAGCCAAGGGAAACAGTACAGGCAGGACTGAGCGTGCTGGTCTGAGGTGTCATTGTTCAAGAAAGCAGTTAAACTGCCCTAACACGGCTATAAAATATTCTGTAACACTATTCAAAAAGCTAGGAAATTCTCCTGGATGCCTCAGGAATCACAGAAAATATTTCTACTCATCAAATTGCTGTTCAATGGAGCCTGCTGTGCATCAAACAGTTGCTACATTTCTCACAATGTTTACACCACGCAAGTGCTTCATTGGCTGCAGAGCGTTTTGGAAAGGCCTGAGATTGCAAAAATGCTATACCAAGTCTTTCCATTTAGCACAATCTACAGTTTTGATGAATTACCTTTTGATTTACATAGAACTTTCTCTCAGAAAGCTAAATATGTAGGAAAACAATACTTTTTAATATCAGCAAAAGCAGATATTTGGGCTAAATTTCATACTCCAGGTCTTAATTCTTTTATTACTTACTATCAGCTTTTCTCCCTACAGTAAGGCTAGTAGCTAGCTGGTGCCACTGTACCTCAAGTGCACTTGACCACTGACTCCTCATACACACTCGAGCAACCTACTGCTGCAGCATCATTTCCTCAGCTTCCTCAAAATAGAGCAGGGGTTTACAACCATGTATGGAAACTACTGACGCGGTCAAGGTCTAAAATCAATGCCAACTAAATGGAGTTTGAAGTTTAACCTTAAATTTTCAGAACATCCGCTACAGAACCTTGCTTGAAACAAGTGACAACTGTGGGTCACAGCAGTTTCAGTTCCAATTTTCACACATTCAATAAAAAGGATGAAATTTAAACAACTTACCAGTTTAACTGCTTTATTATACATCTTGATGTAATCTTGACTGAGCGGAACTTCTTCAATTTTGAAGGTTACACCAGAAAAGCTCAGTTGTCTTGCTATATACATTCCTCTTAGCTTCATATCCATGGCAACAATTTCCATTGCCCCAACACCTCTGGTTTGTTACAGTAGAAAATAAAATAAATGCAGACATAATTCTAAGCAATTTTACAATAATCACCCTCAAATAGGTGTCTGAAAATCAGCTCTTACATGAGAATACTCTAAATATAGCTAGAATACTGAGAAGAGTATTTTATGATTCAGGATCACACTTGTGATCAGACAGTACTGATCTCACTGGGCAGGAAAATGCATCCATAACATCTATAATCGGGCTGTTCAAACAAGAGCAATGAAATTCTAGAGCTAAATCATTTTCTGGAGGCTTTGCTGTATGAGGGGATTTCCCAAGATTATGAATGCACTGTGAATTGTGCAAAGTATCTGGGGCGCTATGAAGTAGTAGTTACACGGAGCTCTCATCCTAAACAGGGCAAAATAGTGATGCTATTGTACTTAAGATATTGCTATTCAGACATTAGCATGCATTAATTTTACTTATACTGAGTAAAATAACACTACTGGAATTCTGACTAATAAGAATCTCACTGAATCATTTCAGAACTTGAAGGGTTTAAAGAATTACTTGATTCTGTTTCCACAAATTCCAACAGCACAAACCCTTTCCACTTAGGAAATTTGAGATGCCTTAAAATTCTATATTTAAAGCAAACTAAAATCAGTACAGAGATGTTCACATTATGTACAAGTACACAAACTTCTGTAACAATTGAAGGGGAAATTCTTCTGTCGGGGAAAAGTCACATAGCTCAGCGCACTTGACACGTATATAAGGATGTGAGGGGGGACAGGATTCGGTTTACTTTCATTATTGGCACATGCTATATGGCCAACACTAAGGGGGCACAATTTACTGTTCACCATTTGCTCCAGGACATTGAAAGTCAATTATGTAGGCCTTCTTCTCTCAAAAGAATGAACCAGTTGAGTCTGAGATACAAAAATGTTCAAGGTCATTTTCTCGTACTCATATGATAAAGATCACATTTACTCATTCAGTTAGGTTTTAAAATCTGTTATTGTGCTGGGATTTAATTCAATCTCCTTAGAAATTTTGGTCAAATATTGGAGCCATGATGCCAGCATTGGACTGGGGTGGGCACAGTAGGGAGTGGGACCCACCCACAATGGGCAGGTCCATAAGACTCAAAATAGCCTCGCAGGTAGAGGATGTGGTTAAAAAGGTGTATGGTGTACTGGCCTTCATCAATCAAGGGATTGAGTTTAGGAGTCGGGAGATAATGCTGCAGCTTTATAAGACCCTAGTCAGGGCCCACTTGGAGTACTGTGCTCAGTTCTGGTCGCTTCATTACAGGGAGGATGTGGAAGTTATTGAAAGTGTGCAGATTTACAAGGATGTTGCCTGGATTGGGTGGCATGCCTTATGAGGACAGGTTGAGGGAGCTCGGTCTTTTCTCCTTGGAGACACGGACGTGACCTGATAGAGGTGTATAAGATGTTGAGAGGTATTGATCGGTTGGATTCTCAGAGGCTTTTTCCCAGGGCTGAAATGATTGCTACGAGAGGACACAGGTTTAAAGTAATGGGGAGTTGGTACAGGGGAGATGTCAGGGGTAAGTTTTTCACTTAGAGGGTGGTGGGTGCGTGGAATCGGCTGCCGTCGGTGGTGGTGGAGGCAAATTCGATAGGGTCTTTTAAGAGGCTTCTGGATGAGTATATGGGACTTAATAGGACTGAGGGTTATAGGCAAGCCTATTAGTTAGCAATATGATTGGTGCAACTTTTGGGCCAAAAGGCCTGTTTGTGTAGTTTTTTTATGTTCTGTTTTAAAAGTTTCACAACACCAGGTTAAAGTCCAACAGGTTTATTTGGTAGCACAAGCCACAAGCTTTCGGAACGCTGCTCCTTCATCAGGTGAGTGGGAGTTGTGTTCACAAACAGGGCACATAAAGACACAAACTCAATTTACAAAATAGTGGTTGGAATGCAAGTCTTTACAGGTAATCAAGTCTTAAAAGGTACAGACAATGTGAGTGGAGAAAGGGAGAGTTAAGCACAGGTTAAAGAGGTGTGTATTGTCTCCAGTCAGGACAGTTAGCGAGATTTTGCAAGCCCAGGCAATTTGTGGGGGTTACAGAGTGGGTAACAACTTGCCCTGTTTGTGAACACAAGTCCCACTCACCTGATGAAGGAGCAGCGCTCCGAAAGCTTGTGGCGCGTGCCACCAAATAAATCTGGTGTTGTGACACTTCTTACTGTGCAAACATTGGAGAGCTTTCTTTACAAACCCATTAGGAAAATACAAAATGTAATTCACCAAATATTGTACTGATAGTGCAGCTTTTTCTACCTTCTTTCCACAGCCTGAATAAAATCATTGAATTCCTTGAAGGGTGTGCCCTCGCCCCAGATACCAAGTCGATTCATATAAGCCATGTTTCGTGGTTCTGATGCACCTATTTTGAAGAAAGATAGTTTACCTAACTGCATTGGAAAAATTCCGCTTCAACAAAAGACAACTGCTGCATTAATCACCACTGATCATGTCTTGCAGCATGAAATAGTTGTGCAGAACTGTTGAAAGCTTTTCTGTACAAGTTCTGAAGTGTTCAAAGCACAATAGAGGGAGGCAGATGTATTGTTAGTTTACATTTGAATGAAACGTGCCAACTTTCTAATTTTCTTTCACACTCACATGGTCTAGCTGATTTGTTCCTTCCCCGCAAACATTTCCATTTCTGGAGACAGGCTTAACGAATATTCACTTTCAACTCACCAACTCCCACAACTTCCTTGACCACACTCCCCCTCACTCTGCAAGGAACCTGAGAGATGGTCCTGAGATGACCCCACAGCTGGCTCTGCTATTCAATAAAATCCTGTGATTCGATTTTGGTCCACTTTTCTGTTTCACCCACCCCCTGCCCAATGTACGCATCATACATAATTTGGTCCCCTCATCCAAGTCATTAATACAGATCATAAATAGTCGAAGCAGAATTGAAATATAAAGGAGGAATGTTTTGCTCCAGTTGCACACAACATTGTTCAGATCCATGTCTGGATAACTGCATACAGTTTTGGTCTCCTTATTTAAAAAGTGGATTTAATTCCATTAACAGCTCAAGAAGATTCACTCAGCTGATTCCTGGGATGAGGAAGTTGAATCTTTTGAGAAAAGGTTCGCTCCTATATCCATTGGCGGTTAGAAGAATGAGAGATTATCTTATTAAAACATACAAAACCCTGAGGGGACTTGACAGGGTGGATGCTGAAAAGATGTTTTCCCTTGAGGGTGAGATTAGAACTAGTAAACAATTTACAAGTAAAGGTTCGCTGATTTCAGATGGAGATGAATTTTTTTTTCTTTATATCCCAGAGCATTCTGAACCTTTGGATCACACTTCCACAGAGAATAATAAAGGCAGGGTCACTGAGTATTTTTTAAAGCATAGATCGATTCTTGTCTGCAAGGGAATCAAAGGGTACTTGGAACCCTTTACTGTATTGAAGTCAAAGTCAGATCGACTATGATTTCATCAAAAGATAGAGCTGGCTCGAGGGGACAAACGGTCTGCTCCTGTTCTGAATTTGTATGTTTGTATGATTCCATTCTCTCTGCTGCCAGTTGGCTAGCCAATCCTCTATCCATGTTAATGTTACTGCCTACACAATTATGAAATTTATGAAATAACCTTTGCTGTGGCACTTTAGCGAATGTCTTTTAGAAAGACAAAAATGTCTTTTCGAATCACATCTGCAGGTTGTTACTTTCTCAAATAATTTTCAGGTATTAAATCAAACAATGCATTAGGGAAGCCAAATGCAGACTGTCTGACAAAGCGGTTACCCGTTTCTATTCAATCCACAAACATGACTCCAATCTTCTAGAGACCTGCCATTCCGATTCTGTTCTGATCTCAAGCTGACCTTCGTGCCATCAGCATGCTGCAGTATTCTAGTGAGGCACAATGTAGGCTTGAGGAACAGCAACTTGTCTTTCAATCAGGCACTTGATAGCCTTCTGGATTTAACATTTAGTTCAACAATTTCAGGCTATGATCTCTGCTCACTGCTATTTGTTTCCTTTTCTTTGCATGAGTCAGTCCTAACCTTATTTTTCTCATCTTTGCTTTCAGACAGCATTTGTTTCTTGTCCTGATATTTGCATCTCCTCTTGGACTAACTTGTGTTTGGCTCTGCACTTCCAAATCATGTGTCATTTAATGTCTCCCACTTCCACACTAACAGGCTTTTTCCCTTTCAACTTTTCCCACCCTCCCCCATTACATACAAACATAGAAAATAGGAGCAGGAGGCCATGTAGCCCTTAAAACCTACTCCGCCATTCATTACAATCATGGCTGGTCATCCAACTCAGTAGTCTGATCCCAAATTCCCACCATATCCTTTGAGCCCACTTTGCTTTAAGTACTATATATATATATAAAAACTGCTTCTTGAAAACATTTTGTTTTAGCCTCACCTACTTTGTGGTAGCGAATTTCACAAGCTGACTACTCTGAAGAAATTTCTCATCTTTGTCCTAAACAGTCTACCATGTATCCTCAGACCGTGACCTCTGGGTCTGGACACCACCATCATCAGGAATATCCCTGCCTGGCCCTGTTAGAATTTTGTATGTTTCCACGACATTCCCCCCCTCATTCAGTCATGTACCAATCAACTCAAGAACAGCTTCTTTCCTGCTGCGGTCAGACATTTGAATGGGCCTACCTCACATTAAGTTGATCTTTCTCTACACCCTAGCTATGACTTAACACTACATTTTGCACTCACTACTTTCCTTCTCAATGAACTGTATGCTTTGTCTATATAATACTTTTCACTGTATACTAATACATGTGACAATAGTAAATCAAATCATTCTTCTGAACTCCAGCAAATATAATCCTAACTGGCTCATTCTACCTAATTAAAAGATATTAGGTTCCTAACTTTTTCTAGCTCTAATGAAAGGTCACAACCTGAAACTGTTCCCTCTCCACAAATGGTGCAAGACCTGAGTAGTTTCAGCATTGTTTTTCTTTTAGCTTCTCAAGCAAATCTACCCTTCAATGAAGTCACAACTGATTTGTGTCTCATGTCTGTCTTGTCTTAGTTACATTATCTGATACTATCCTTGTATAACAAAAATCAACTTCAAATCCTAAACTGATTCTCAGTTTCAACAGCTTCTTGGGGCAAAGATTACAGATTTACATTACCCTTTATGTAAACTGCTTTCTGACTTCACTCCTAAAGGATGAAGGTTTAACTTTCAGGTTATGGTCCTTTGTTCTGGATCACCAGAAGAAATCATTCTCTCTCTCTACCCTATTAACTGCTTCAACACTTCAGTTAGATTACAACTTATTTAATAAAAACCTAATGGAATTTGCATACCTGTAGCACTAGCATACACTACTCTTGCCTTTGGCAATTTGTTCTGCAATTCCAGTACAGCCAGACCTGTTTTTGTGGGTTTTGAGGAACCAACCGGAGACAAGTTTTTAGCTTTGTGGCATTCATCAAACACTATCTGAAATAATTCAGTCAAGGCTATTTTTAATTAATGGTAACAGAATTACTATGTGACCAGCTTCAGGAAACTATAACCAAGTTTGATTTTATGGTTCAGAACCAAACGTTGAAGCAGTTTCACTGTGGTAGCAACAGTAAGTCAAAGGTTTCCTTCAGCTTACTGTGTCACTAGTCAATTCACCATGAAACATGGTACCTGCAGTGCCCACCACAGTGAATGAATGCATGTAGCTTCACTCGGATGTTTAAGATTCACACAAAATCATGAGGCGCTGCAATTCTTTGAATTCTACTTCAACAGACAACGAGGATTTGCATAGCGTTGTTAATATATACCTACGCATTGTAGAGATTCAAAGAAACTGACATCAAGCCAAAAGATGATAATCTGAGGTGAGATGACCAAAGGGCTGGGTTTTGAGCGGAGTATTGAGAAATTTTCTTTGGTTTGGAAGAAATTTAAGAGAGCGCTTGGTAGCTGAAGGCAGCAAGAAGTGAAATGCAAAAAAAAACACTCGAGTCAGAAGCGTAGAATGTTTGATGGCGGATAAAGTCATAGCAGCAGAAATCAGGAAGGGGAAACGGAGGAATCAAGACACAAAACGGGAATTAAAAATCAGAGGTCTGGTGCTAAGCACAAGTTTGACTTTGTGCAACATATAGGCAGTAGAGAACAGGCAGGACAGGAGACCAGCTCAGATAACTTGACACAAGCCTGGGCCAGACAAAGGCAGATGTGATGGTTTCAGTATCAAATGAGTAAAGATGGACATCACAATTGAGGTAGGAATAAATGGTGTTTGTAGTAGAGACACTATAGGATAAACTGCTCTGCTCAAGTTGGAGAAGGACAGGGGTAACTAAAAAGCGACCGGGGTGAGGACACACAAAAATTTCCAATCTTTATAAGAGGTAAGCTCATCAAAAACTGGATGACAGACAGGAGGTTCGACAATAGGCAGTGGTAGGGTTAAGAGATATGTGAAGTGACAGAGCCAAGTGTCACCATGTGAAAGCTGAACCCCTATCTTTTGACGTGGAAACGCTGGTGTTGGACTGGGGTAAACACAGTGAGAAGTTTCACGACACCAGGTTAAAGTCCACAGGTTTATTTGGTAATACAAGCCATAACTTTTGGAGTGCTGCCCCTTCATCGGGTAAGTGGGAGTTGTATTCACAAACAGGGCAAAAACACAAACTCAATTTACAAAATAATGGTTGGAATGCAAGTCTTTACAAATAATCAAGTCTTAAACTTACAGACAGTATGAATGGAGAGAGGATTAAGTACAGGTTAAAGAGATGTGTATTGTCTCCAGACAGGACGGTTAGTGAGATTATGCAAGCCCAAGCAAGTGGTGGGGGTTACAGATAGTGTGACATGAACCCAAGACCCCAGTTGAGGCCATCCTCACGTGTACTGAACTTGGCTATCAGTCTCTGCTCAGCAACTCTGTGTTGTCGTGTGTCGTGAAGACCGCCTTGGAGGATGCTTACCCAAAGATGAGAGGTCAAATGCCCGTGACCGCTGAAGTGTTCCACGACAGGAAGAGAACATACTTGCCTGGTGATTGTTGAGCAGTGTTCATTCATCTGTTGTCGTAGCGTCTGCACGGTTTCCCTAGTGTACCATGCCCTGGGATGTTCTTACCGCATGGGGGTACCATCCGCCGGGTACACAGTACATCCACTTGGCCAACGTTGTCTACCTGACAGTGTATCAGGTAGACGTTGGCCAAGTGTATGTGCCATGTACCCAGCGGATGGTACCCCCACGAGACGACGACATCCATGTCAATGATCCAGCACATCTTGCAGAGGTTACTGTGGCAAGGCTGTGTGCGCCGTGGTCACTCTTCTCCTGAAGGTTGGGCAGTTTGCTGCGGACAATGGTCTGTTTGAGATTGTGCTGTTGTTCGAAGGCGAGAAGCGGGGGTGTCAGGATGGCCTTGAAGAGATGTTAGTCTTCATCAATGACATGTTGAAGGCTCCAGAGATGATGTTGTAGCTTCTCCCCTCCAGGGAAGTACTGGACGACGAAGGGCACTGTCTGCCGTGTCCCGTGCCTGCCTTCCAAGGTTGGTGCGGTTCCCTGCTGGAACCGTCGATGGTGAGTCGAGCGCCATATTCTGTTCTTACGAGGGCATCTTTCAGCCTCTGAAGGTATCTGTTGCAATCCTCCTCATCTGCACAGTTCCTTTGTGTACGGAGGGCTTGTCCATTGGGGATGGCATCTTTAACGTGTTTAGGGTGGAAGCTGGAGAATTGGAGTATCACAAGGTTATCCTTGGGCTTGCGGTACAGTGAAGTGCTGAGGTGACTGTCCTTGATGGAGATGCGTGTGTCCAAAAATGCAACTGATTCCAGAGAATAGTCCACGGTGAGTCTGATGGTGGGATGGAACTTGTTGATATAGTTGTTTCAGGTGATTGTTCACCATGAGTCCAAAGGAAGAAAGTGTCATCGATGTATCCTCCATATACACAGCGATCTGCTCAGATGAGGAGGATCTCAACAGACGTCTCTGAACGCTGAAAGGTGCCCTCATAAGAACAGGATATGGCGCTCGACTCATCGATCGATGGTTCCGGCACGGCATGGCAGGGAACTGTGCCGACCTCCTTGGAAGACGACAGGCATGGGACACAGTGGCAGAGTACCCTTTGTCGTCCAGTACTTCCACGGAGCGAAGCTACATCGTCTTCCCGGGAGTCTTCAACAAGTCATTGAAGAAGACAAACATCTTGCCAAGGCCATCCCCACACCTCCTCTTCTTGCCTTTGAACAACCATACAAGCTCAAAAAGATGACTGTCACAGCAAACTACCAGCCTTCAGAAGAACAGTGACCACAACACCACACAACCTTGCTACAGCAACCTCTGCAAGACGTGCCGGATCATCAACACATATGCCACCGACTCGCATGGGCTCACCATCCGCCGGGTATGCACCTGCAACTCAGCCAACATTGTCTACCTGATGTGCTGCAGAAAAAGATGTCCCAAGCACAGTACACTGGGGAGACCATGCTATGACAATGGATTAACGAACACCGCTTGACAATCACCAGGCAAGCCTGTTCTCTTCCTGTTGGGGAACACTTCAGTCGTCATGCGCATTCGGCCTCTGATCTTCGGGTAGCATTCTCCAAGGCAGCCTTCACCACATACAATGCAGAGTTGCTGAGCAGAGACTGATAGCCAAGTTCCGCACACAAGGATGGCCTCAACTGGGATCTTGGGTTCACGTCACACTGTCTGCAATCCCCACCATTTGCCTGGGCTAATTGTCCTGGCTGGAGTAATACACATCTCTTTAAACTGTGCTTCACCCTCTCCCCCATTCACATTGTCTGTACCTTTAAGACTTGATTACTTGTAAAGACTCGCATTCCAATCATTATTTTGTAAATTGAGTTTCAGTCTTTATATGCCCTGTTGGTGAAATGAACTCCCACTCCCCTGATGAAGAGGCAGCGCTCCAAAAGCCAGTGGCTTGTGCTATCAAATAAACCCATTGGACTTTAACCTGGTGTTAAGACTTCTTCCTATATCTATGGACAGTGCCTTGAAATGACAGCATGCCAGAGAAGAAAGTGGGTAAATCATGTATCTACAGAAGTCTTCAAAGCTGGCAGGGGTGGGAACTGGAACAGAAAGCAGCAGAGAATAATGCAGGCAACCTTATGAAGAGTCAGAGTAAGGAAGAGAAAAGGGATCTTCTCTTCTGAAACAGAAGATGAATAACCATGCACTTCATAATTAAGCAAAATAGGTAACTCTGAAGCAGCTTTTTAAACTTTTATTAAATACATCTTTGTGCAAAATAGACATTTTGATTGCAAAATATCATTTGCAGAGGCAGGCCTGTAGCAATACAGCACCAGCTAAATCTAAATTTTTGCACAGCCAGAAAGGATACAACTCCATCAAAATCTTCACCACACCAGTGCAGAAGTTGCTTTAACCTGGTTTTATATTTTCCACCGGATTGGCTTTCACCAATGAGCGAAGAGTATGTTGCAAAAATTACACCTTTCTTTACGCTTCCATTTTGTTTCGAAGATATTTTTCCGTATTTGAACTGAAAAAATAGTGTAAACAATTATATTGTTAAAATAGGCTGAATCACATTCATAATCACAAAATTTTCCTCCTGCCAAAGTAATGTCACAGCAATGCTGCAGCAGCTCTAACCAATTCCAGCATTTCCATTACTGCATGGCAGAATCCAAGACAGAACAAAAAACTGGAGTATACAAAACAAATGGGAAGGATGGAGATGAAGTTAAAAAAAGTCGTTGTAGAATTTTTAATTCAACTGTAAGCATTTTAGATAAAATATTGGTTCAAAAATAATAAAACTAGTGCTTCCCCAGAAATAAGCTTATACAGTACATTTTAATCAGCATCCTAGTGTGACTAAAAACATAAAAATTCCACCCAAGTTGAATCACTGGAGCAGCACAAAATGCAGGGGGGGTGGGGAGGAGCCCAATTCCCTTCCAGGCACCCCCCCTCCCCCCCACCCCACCTCTAAATACCTTGCCCTTCCATCGAACAAAAACTTCCAATCTTCTCTTCTACATTTTTCTGGTGGAGAATTGCTGCCAAAAGGGCAAATCACCCTCTAGTACCTGCCCAAGATAGGGAGGCAGCAATTCAATGGAATCACATGCTACAGGGAATACTGCTAGTAAAGTCTGCAGGAAGTGTCAAGTTCAATTCCTGGTCTGCACTGGATCAGCTGATCTAAGTAATAACTGTAATAATACTTGTGTGTCAGCCATCATTCAATTGGGAACATTCACTGAAGTCAGAAAGTTATTGTTTGAAGTCCCATTCCAGGGCTCAAACACAAAAATCAAAGCTGATACCTCAGTGTGGTAATGAAGGAGTTCGGCTTTGTTGGGGGTGCCATCTTTCAGATCAGATGCTAAAATGAGGATCCATTAGCCTTCAGTGCCATAAAGGATCCCATGGCACTACTTCATACAAGAGTAGCTGAGTTACCTTTTGTAACCTGATCAACATATATTCCACAATCAACACCATAAAAAGATATCTGGTTATTAAAACACTGTGGGGGCTTGCACTGCACAAATAAGCTATGTTTCCTACAGTTCAACAGTGGCTACACATCAAAAGTACACCATTGATTGTCAAGCACTTGGGAACATCTGGCAGTTGTGAAAGGCACCATCATAATAAGAACATAAAGAACATAAGAAATAGGAGCAGGAGTAGGCCATCTAGCCCTTCGAGCCCTTCAAGGACAAGTCTTCATTGTTTTACATTTAGCTTTAAGTGTCCCCACATGAGAAATGGGTAAATCAGTCAGGGTTTTGTTAATAATCATTATCCATTCCATTGTGTTTAAGTTGCGTTTGCATGTATAGATTAGAATCAATTAAAATATACCCACACCCACTTGAACAAATAATCAATTTATAATCACAAACAGAAAATGTTGGAAATTCTTCACAGATGTTGCCCAATTCACTGAGTGAAACATTATCCATATTCAGATTTGAGTTTAAACTATCCTTAAAAACAGTCAATGGCTCTGTGGCCAACCTTTGGGGAAGTATTCCAAAGGCTCACTGCCCTCTGCAAGCAAACTTTCTTCTCAACTGTCTTAAATAGACAACAACTTATTTTGAAAACAGTGGCACCCAGTTAGAGGTTCTCCACAAGAAGAAACACCTTTCCCACATCCACTTGTAAAGGCCCTCAGGACCTTAAAAGTTTCAATCAAGTCACCTATTACTATTCTAAAATCCAATGGATACAAGCCCAGTCTGTCCAAATTTTCCTCAAAAGACAACCCTTTCATCACAAGTATTAGTCTAGTGAACTTTTCACTGAACTGCTTCTAACACATTTATATTCGTCCTCAACGAAGGAGGCTAATACTGTGCACAGTACTCCAGATGTGGTCTCACCAATGCCTTCTATAACTGAACTGCCATGCCCAAAAGATATGCTGGTTAAGTGCACTGGCTAAATTCTCCCTCAGGGTACCCTAACAGGCAGAGTGTGGCGAATGGGGAATTTTTACAGTAACTTCATTGCAGCGCAAGCTTACTGGTGACACTAATAAACTTTCAACTTTCCCTATTGTTGTATTCAATTCTCCTCACAATGAACAATTAACATTGTTCCTTTCCTACTTACTTGTTGTACCTGTACGCTGACCTTTTATGATTCATGCATGAGGACACTTACACCCCTCTGCTTCTCAAAGCTCTGTAATCTCACACCATTTTAGGTAATATGTTTCTTATTTTTGCTGCCAAAATGGATAATTTCACATTTTCCCACATTATACTCCATTTGGAGAGATTTCCCCCACTCACTTCAGCTCCTTATGTAGTCTTCTTACGTCTTCTTCATAATTTACTTTCCTACCCATCATCTGCAAATTTAGCTACCATACCTTTGGTCCCTTCATCCAAGTCATTTATGTGAATTGTAAAAAAAAAAATCAGGTCCCAGCACTGATCCCTGTGATATATCACTTCTTAAAGCTTAAAAACCAGAAATAGCCCCATTTATGCCTACTATTTCCGATAGCTAGCCAATCTTCTATTCATGCCAATATGTTAGCCCCTACATCATGAACTTTTATTTTATGTAGTAACCTTTGATGCAACAACTTATTAAATGCCTTCTGGAAATTTAAGTACAGTACATGCAACAGTTCTCCTTTATCTTCAAGCACATTACTTCCTCAAAGATCTCAAATAAATTGGTTAAACAAAAATTCCTTCTCAAACAGCCATGTTGACTCGACATACTTCATGTTTGGGCACTGAGATATTTATTACTGCAATAAGCATTTATAAATTAAAAACTGCTGACAAGTCATTTTTTAAGGAAGCATCAATTTGCATATCATTAAAATTAAGCAATAATATCTCCAAGCCAAAACTTGGTGTAACGTAATAGTTACTGGCTGCAGAGTGACAGGGTGCAGCCTTCATCGGCATTCCCAATTCCAGATCGAAAGAGGAACATTCCATGGAGAAAAATATCCCCTCAGGTCAGGATAAGTTAAGTCCACCCAGTCCTTCTAATGGGTGATTCAAAGGGCCAGAAACAGAAACAAGAGATAATTAATGAGATATTTTTGGGTGGATGGGTGCATTAATAGGCTCACTGGGATGGCAAAAAGGAATACGTACATTGCTAAAATTTACATGTTGTGTAGATGAGAAAACAAGAAATAGACCAAATGATCAGCCGAGCCTGCTTCACCTCTCTAGGAGACCATGAAAAACATGCTAAATAAATGGACCACTGCTTTCGATATGAAGTACTGCCTTTACACAGAGGAATTGTTTAGTAATTTACCTTATTCAGCGCATGAACCTGGATATTTTTTGCTCCAATGTCTCTCAGGTCCCGTTCAGCATCATATTTCAAGTCATTGGATACACTAAACCTATAACAAGCACAAAATTTAACTGAAGCCAACTAAAGTACATCTGCTTTTAAGAATTTGAATAAATGCTGATTTAAACTTACCATAGAGATCTTTTTCTACCAAGAAGATAATTCTCAAAAATAATGCCAGCAATGGTCCTTCCTTTACCCACACCAGCACCGTCCCCTATCAGGAAGGCTGCACGATCCCCATTAGGGAGGAATGTTTCATGTTGCTACAGTTTAAACAATAAACGTATGTTTTGTTTAACAATAGCTGTACTAAATACTACAAATCCCCACAGAATGTTGAAAACAAGATGAAAGATCTAGTTATAGATTTTAAAGAAACAGCCAGTTACTGATGTTGTTCTTGTAAAGATTCATGTTGTGGACACTGAAATTGCTACTACCCACAAGTATCTGGGTATCAAAGTAGATGGGGCAGCACAGCAGTACTGCTGTCTCAGTGTCAGGGATCCAGGTTCAATTCCAGCTTTGGGTGGAGTCTGCACATTCTCCCTGTGTTTGCTTGGGTTTCCTCAGGATGCTCTAGTTTCCTCCCACAGACCGAGTCTGCGCAGGTTAGGTGGATTGGCCACGGTAAATTGATCCTTAATGTCCCAAGAATGCGTAGCTTAGGGGGATTAGCGGGATAAACATGTGGGGGGGATGGATGGGTTTACAAGGATAGTGCCTGAATAAGATACTCTGTTGGTGCAGACTCTATGGGATGAACTGTCTCCTTCTGCACCGTAGAGATTTTATGATTCTATTCATTGAATTGAAGGGAACAGTATAGAGACAAAATTATACTATCTCAGAAATTTGAACTTTTGTGTCGATCTTACAATCGTGAAACGTCTACACAGCTGTAGTTAAGTGCTATCTTTTTCAGATATTTGACCTGACACGACTATTTTAGGAATGCAGGCTCTTTAAGAATACTATTGAACCAGGCACGAACAATGAGAATCACCCTCAAAATTGTAGTTGGACACATTCAGGGGAAAGGCCCTTTTCTAGAAGGAATTTTAATAAGAGTTTGATGCTTGGATCAGGATATGTGCTTAAGGTGGGAGTCGCTGACTGATTATTTTAATGCATTGAAATAGTTCTTAATATATCTTAAGGATAGAACTGTGTCATTGGTCATTTTTTTTTAAGCATTATTCAATTATGTATTTTATTAACAGTGTACCCAAAATAAATTTCTAAATGGATATCAATGAAATGTATTGAGTATCAATTTATTTCAGCAAAGCTAATGTTTTTAAAATCCAATACCTGAGCAGCATAGGTGATTGCTTCCAGCTGCAAGGCAGAAAGCCAACCACTGTCAATCGTCTCCTCTTGTACAGTCAGCCGATACCAAACATCAGGTGGTGTTACACTGGACAAAGAACTCGTCTCCACAACTGGATCAGGATGGCGCAAACCAACCTTCACTGTTAACAAAAGACATTTGAGGTTGTAAACAATTACATACAGGTTCGTTGTTAAACTGAATGCAATTAACTAAACTTCTTGGATAACTGATTTTTTTTTTAAAATCACATGGCAAAATAGAATTTGCATTTAGAAAATTATCCTCTGTCATATTTGGGGCACTTCACTAAAATCCATAAAAAGCACCCTCAGGCTATATTATTATAAGAATCAACATTTCAACCACAAGCCATAAAGAGAAAAGGGTAACTTTTGAGGTGTTTCCTCATTTTCAGAAAACTGCGCATCCCAATGGTTAAATGTAATTCTTTACTGACCACCAGCTCTATGTTTCCAGAATTGTTCAGAAGAACATAAGAACTAGGAGCAGGAGTAGGCCATCTGGCCCTTCGAGCCTGCCCCGCCATTCAATAAGATCATGGCTGATCTGTCGTGGCTCAGTTCCACATTCCCGCCCTCTCCCCATAATCCTTAATCCCCTCTCTTATCAAAAACCCATCAACCCTCTTCTTAAAAATATTTAGTGAGGTAGCCTCCACCACTTTAACGGGCAGAGAATTCCAGAGATTCACCACCCTTTGAGTGAAGAAGTTCTTCCTCAACTCTGTTCTAAACCGCCCCCCCTTTATCTTGAGGCTGTGCCCCCTAGTCCTACTGTCCTTTGAGCGGGAAGAGTCTCTCCACCTCTATCCTCTCCATCCCATTCATCATCTTATACGTCTCAATTAGATCTCCCCTCATTCTTCTAAACTCTAACGAGTACAAGCCTAGTTTATTCAGCCTCTCCTCATAGCTCAACCCCGGCATCAGCCTAGTAAACCTCCTCTGCACTCCCTCCAAGGCCAAAATATCCTTGCGTAAGTACGGCGCCCAAAACTGCGCACAGTACTCCAGCTGCAGCCTCACCAGTGCCCTATGCAGCTGCAGCAAGACCTCCCTACTTTTATATTCAATCCCCCTCGCTATGAAGGCCAGCATCCCATTCGCCTTCCTGCTGCACCTGCAAGCTGGGTTTTTGCGACTCATGCACAAGGACCCCGAGGTCCCTCTGCACCGCCGCCTGCTGCAGTTTTTCGCCACGTAAGTAATAATCCTTCCTACCATTATTCCTACCAAAGTGGACCACCTCGCACTTGCCAACATTAAATTCCATTTGCCACTTCCTGGCCCATTCGCCCAGCCTATCTAGATCCTTCTGCAGACTCTCCACACCCTCCGCACAATTTGCCTTTCCACCAATCTTGGTGTCATCAGCAAATTTCGACACCATACACTCGGTTCCCTCCTCCAGATCATCTATATAAATGGTAAATAGCTGAGGCCCCAGCACCGACCCCTGAGGCACTCCACTAGTCACCAACCGCCAATCCAAATAGCACCCATCGACCCCCACTCTCTGCCTATTTGACAACCAGTCCTCTATCCACGCTAACACCCTACCCCCAACTCCATGTCCCCTGACCTTCTGCAATAACCTCTTGTGAGGTACCTTGTCAAACGCCTTCTGAAAATCAAGACAGACCACATCCACCGGCTCTCCTTTATCCACCGCCCTAGACACATCCTCATAGAACTCCAGTAAATTTGTCAGACACGACTTCCCCTTAACGAAACCGTGCTGCGTCTGCTCTATCAAGCAATTCCCCTCAAGATGCCTCGCTATTTCCTCCTTGATGACGGATTCTAACATTTTACCTACAACAGACGTTAAACTAACCGGCCTATAATTCCCTGCCTTTTGCTTGGCACCCTTCTTAAACAACGGCGTAACATTAGCCGCTCTCCAATCTTCCGGCACTTCCCCGGAATCCAACGACGTCTGGAAAATAACCACCAAGGCATCCACTATCACCTCCGCCATTTCTTTCAGAACCCTCGGATGCATTCCATCCGGTCCTGGGGACTTGTCCACAATCAGCCCCTCCAGTCTGTCGAGCACCACCTCTCTAGTAACAGTAATGTCATCGAGACCCTCCAGTCCTACCACCGTTCCATCTCTAACACCCGGCAAATTATTCATGTCCTCCTCCGTGAAGACCGAAACAAAAAAGTTATTCAAGACCTCAGCCATTTCCCCATCCCCTACCACTAAGTCCCCCTTCTCATCGTCTAAGGGTCCAACGTTCACCCTAGCCAGCCTCTTCCTTTTTATATACTTAAAAACACTCTTGCTGTCCTTTTTTATATTTAGCGCTAGCCCAGCTTCATAGTTTATCCTACCCTTCTTAATCAATTTCTTTGTCAATCTTTGTTGACATTTAAACCTCTCCCAATCCTCTTCTCGCCCACTACTCTTAGCTACTCTAAACGCCTCCGCTTTTAATTTAACACTTTCCTTCACCTCCTTCGTTATCCACGGCTGATTACCTCTCCTCCTATGGTCCTTTTTGACCATCGGAAGAAATTTCTGCTGAGCACCAAGAAAGATCTCCTTAAAAATCCTCCACTGCTCCTCAGCAGACCTACCTTCCAACGCGCTCCCCCAGTCCACATTCGCCAATTCCCCTCTCATCCTACCGTACTCCCCTCTGTTCAAATAAAGGACGCGTGTCCAGGAACCCACTTTGTCGTCCTCCATCTGCACCAGAAACTCCACCAAACAATGATCACTCTCCCCAAGAGGATCCTTCACCGCAAGGTCCCTGATTCTACCCACCTCATTACATAACACCAGATCCAAAACAGCTCGCTCCCTCGTCAGCTCCAACACACACTGTTCAAGGAAACTATCCCGGCAGCATTCCAAGGACTCCTCCTCGAGCCCACTGCGTCCAACATGGGTCGACCAATCAATACGCAGATTGAAATCCCCCATAATTACGGCCGTCCCATTCCTGCACGCTGCACTTATTTGCGCGTTAACAGCCCGCCCCACCTCCAGATCATTATTCGGGGGCCTATAGACGACACCCACCAGCGTCTTCCTCCCTTTGCTGTTCCTAATCTCTACCCACAACGATTCCGCTTTCTGCTCTTTGGCTCCAATATCATCCCTTGCTACCACCCTGATGCTATCCTTAATCAGCGGAGCTACGCGCCCCCCCCCCCCCACCCCCCCCCTTCCTAAACACTTGATACCCCTGGACATTCAGCTCCCAGTCCCTGTCACCTTGCAGCCACGTCTCTGTAATGGCCACCAGATCATATCCATTTGTGTCGATCTGCGCCACCAGCTCATCCACTTTATTCCAAATGCTTCGTGCATTCAGATAAAGTGCCTTCATCCCAGCCTTCCCCTGGACCCTATTCATACTCACGCCCCCTACTCCCTTTGTTATTGGGACATCCTCGGCCTCCACCCTTACCTGTACCCTCTCCTTAACTTTAGGCCTCGTAACGTCACCTACCCTCGCACCCTCCCCCCCCCCAATTAGTTTAAAGCCCTGTCTACAGTCCTCTTTACACGATTCGCCAGCACTCTGGTCCCAGCACGGTTCAGACCAACCCCATCCCGCCCGAACAGGTCCCACCTACCCCATACTGGTGCCAATGCCCCATAAATTCAAACCCATTCCTCCCACACCAATCCCTGAGCCACCCATTCACTTCCTTAATCCTAACAACCCTACGCCCGTCTGCACTCGGTTCAGGCAGTAGCCCAGAGATGACCACCTTGTCGGTTCTACTTTGTAATTCCATTCCCAGCTTTTCATACTCCTTCCCCAGATCCTCAGTTCGCATTTTGCCTACGTCATCGGCACCCACATGAACCACAACGACCGGATTCTCACCCTCCCACTCCAGGTTCATCTGCAGCCCAGATGCGACATCCCGGACCCGAGCACCAGGCAGACAACACACCCTTCTGTGCACTTTGTCATTGTGACAAAGGACAGTGTCAATACCCTTCACCCCACTATCCCCAATTACAACTACGTTCCTTTTCACCTTCTCTTTGCCTATGCCCTGCTGCATCACTGTACCATGTGCAGTTTGCTCACCGACCTCACCTCCCTCGTCCTTGTCCAGACTGGAAGCAAGAACCTCAAACCTGTTATGCAGCTTGAGAGGCTGAGGCCTCCTCTCCCCACCCTCCTTCCTCCTCTCAGCAGCCCCCTCTTGTTCCTGACCCTTAGAGTTAGCCAGTCTAGGGGGGGTGGATGTCTCTTGCACCCCGTTGACAATGGCACCCTTTCTCCCCCTGATGAGCCTCAGCATCTGTAGCTCAGAGGCCAGCTCATCTACCTTGAGCTGGAGCTCCTCCAGCAACCTGCACTTACTGCAGACATGGTCACCGGGGAGGACCCTGGGGTCCACCAGTTCCCACATCATACAGAAACCACACATCACATGCCCCTCCATTATTCACTGTAGTAATATGGAAAACTTCCACTCAAACTCACCTGGCCCTTTTTCTCTCAAGCCGTTTTGATATTAAGCCCTAATAGCTCACTGTACTTCCCTCTCACTCCACTGCCCGCTCTGACACTGCCCGCTGTCGAGACCAGGCCTCCTTTTAAACCTGGCGCTGATTTAAAGCTTGCTGGGCCACAACTCCTTCTAACCACTCCCTCAGAATTCTTAAAGCAGTAAATACAATAAATGCTTTAAACAGTTCTACAAAGAACAAAGTGCTTTAAACTTATTTAAACAGAGTTTTAACAGGTTTAACATATTTTAGTTTTCCAGCATTATGTGCATAACACTGGAAATATTATTTGTGTCACAAATAAACATACCTCAACACCGCAATGAAGTTACTGTGAAAATTACTGACACATTACCAGCATACAAGGCTATGGACCAAATGCTGGAAAATGGGATTACATTAGTGTCACGAGCCATGCTGATGTTACTTGTCAAGCCGGCTGAGATTTTCCAGCATTTCCTGTTTTTGTTTCAGATTCCAGCATTCGCAGTATTTTGTTTTTATTTCCATCTTAACACACAGGGTTTGCAAGAACACCAAGTGCATTCCTCATGGTAATGCCTTGACCAGAGTCAACTGGCTTGGCTGAATTTGAACAAAAGCTCAACAGTTAACCGGCAACGTCTCTACCAATCAGGGTGAAATTTCCAACCAATCAGCACTCCCTTTTCGTGAATTGCTGTGCCCTTTAGTATTGGTATTCTCAAAAACTGCCCTGGTGAGTGCAAGATCAAAAGCCTCAACACCATCTTTTTTTCAGCAAGACTAAATACTGCCCTTGCTTACATTTAGTTAATTTAGGAGAGGTCAGAAACCAGTTATATCAAAAGGTAAACAAAACTTACGTTGTAAAAAATGTGCCCAGTGTGAACGAAATTCTATTTAATGTGTCTTACTGACTAATCTAATTTCCATTCACTCAACTGCAATTAATTTCAGTGGAATTAGGTACCGCAGCCAAATTCAACTATGTAATTCCTAATGGAGCAATTATTACTTGAAAACAGACAGACAACTCAATTTAATTTTGAGGAAGGCAGCTTACACTTCATTGGCATATATTCAGCATACGTGTCTGCATGGCCCAATTCCTCATCATCTTCCTCCTCAGGCTCCTCTTCATCTTTCAGAGGTAATTTCTATGAATCATTTGAAATAAGAGATGAGTACAAGCTGAATCCATTTTTTTTCAGCCCAAGAACACCAAAGTAGAGCCATTTGATAACATCCAGAGAAACTGTTACATGAAGTGAAACTTTCACTTGACGGGCTGAAGAAAATCTAAGTTATTTTGAAAAAGTCTGAACTTTTACATGCATCAAATAATGTGGAATTGCCTCCCGCCAAGGAGTGCCAGATAAGACATTCCTCAGCAAGGGAGTTTTGCACATTTTATATACAAATGCACAGCACAAATCCTGACTTCAAATTGAACGTCATGTTTTAGTGAAAAGTTGCATTCTCATTCACAAACTGGTACAAGAGTGGGGGAGGGGAAATCCCCATGCATGTTACCAAGATGCTCTTTTCTGTAAAGAATAGCAGTTAATCAATTGATAGTGACTTTTGTCCATTCCTGCTCACAAACTTTCTATAATGGGAAAAAAGCCACATAAAAAGATTGCCAATACTGGTTTCCAAAAGATTTTAATGAAATTTTGATACCATCTGAACACATCAAAATAAATAGATTAGAGATGCCGGCAGCTCCTTCAATTGAGTGGATGGAGGAGAGGTACAAGGAGGCCAAAAACTTCAAAGTAAAGAAGTTTGAAGGGTGGAAATGCTGCTTTGGTGATGCACGTTACTTTATGGGAATGCAAAATTCAAAATGTTTTCACTAATGCATGTAATCAAAACAGTGTATAATACGAACAAAACAATATCAAGTGGTCATCCATAGTAGAATTTACTCGAATTTTACAGTTCATCAATACCTAATTCAGTTTGCAAAGAATTACAAATACACAAAACCATCCATTAACAGTACATTTGCTTCACTTGGTGACCGAATTAAAGCATCATTGGCTCCAACATAATTAATTTTAAGTGGGCACTACATTTGTGAGCCAGTGAATGGGCACAAGGATCGCTGCACAATAAATGAATGTTAGATGCCACATACAGCTTTAGATGGAAATCTACTGATTGTTAAGTAAGCAGTCTCAATAGAAGTGTGCTTAGAAGTGTCCAATTGAAAATTTGAAAGCAGAGACAGATAACAGGCAAAAATTGTTCAAAATTCTGAATAAAGGAATGTAGCAGGGGAGACTGAGACCGCTGCATAAGCAGCTTTTAGACCAAAGTAGGTTTGTTAGGGGCATTGTGCCTAGGGACCAAAGGTTTCACAATGCGCCTCCTATATTATGCAAAGATACTGTTTATTGACCAAATATATAATGTATTTTTAACAAGTATTGTAACTTTGAAATGTAGTTTTAAAGGTATTTGTCAGATTTGGTCAAAAGCAATTGCCCCACAGCATAATGGGAAAAAGTGAAATCAAACAGACTGCATTCTCTGGTAACAACAGGATACAGAATTATTAAAGTCCTTGCAGCTAGAGAATTGCTGAGATCATGAATAGAAGTGTTTAAGTGCTAATTGCAACGAATGGAATTACATAAGAACATAAAAAATAGGAGGAGTAGGCCATCTAGCCCTTCGAGCCTGCCCCGCCATTCAATAAGATCAGCTTTTGCTGATAAAAGCATGACCAGCTAACAAGGAAAGTGACTTCTCATCAATTCTCATGGTCTGACACCAGCCTGATGTACATGAGCAGGTTGCGAACGATAGAGGAAGGACTTATGGGTCCAATTAGCCAATGAATTCCTAATTATGTCAGGAGTAGAATGCTACTGGCCAAGGTAAATAATGTTTACTCATGTAATTGGGCTATCCAGTCTGTATGACAGATTGAGCAGAGAATACAAACCTTCAAAAATACTGCATCAATTGTGCTCACGTGATGTAACTTTAGAGAAAAGTTGAAATCCTTCCTGCATCACTCTCCCAATACATATTGGTCAAATAAAGTCTCACAATATCAGGTTAAAGTCCAACAGGTTAATTTGGAATCATGAGCTTTTGGATAACTGCTCACCTGATGAAGGAGCATTGCTCTGAAAGCTTGTGATTCCAAATAAATCTGTTGGACTTTAACCTGATATTGCGAGACTTCTTACTGTGCCCGCCCCAGTCCAACGTTGGCATCTCTTTGTCATGGTCAAATAAAGACATCTTTGAAGCAGGACACCAAGTTCACGAGTCTTTGTATTTAGCTTAACTTTTAGCTATACACAGCCTCAAAAGAAAACCCCTTCAACAAGGTGTATTTACCGGAGTTGGAGAAAAGCTTCGCATTTTGATATCTTCATTGACCCATATCCGAGCCACTTCTTTACTCAATGAGTCCTTCCTTACAATACCATTGTTCAAGTCAGCTGCAGATAAAGTACAGTGTTTAAATTCTACAAAATCTAACTATAAAATATTGTTAATGGTACTTGCAAAGTCAACTCTTAACATATGACTATAACTAGACTGATCAATAATATTGCATTTCGTCAAGAAACCTTATTAGCCATTTCATTGCCAAGAGAAGATGCAACCTACAAGTGATGAACTTTTTGGACTGCATGCAGAACAACACTTGGTATGAAGAGCTCGTCAATTTTGAGTCAAGGTATCAAACACTAACAAAAGCAAAAACACTGGAAATATTCAGCAGCCAAGAAAAATGTGTTAAAATTGGAGGTCAATGATCGTTCATTAGCTCTGATGAATGGTCATTGTTCTGCAACAATAACTCTGCTCCTCTCGCCATAGATTCTGCCTAATCTGGGCATATCCAGCAGTTCCAGTTTTTATTTCAGATTTTCAACATCCACAGTATTTTGCTTCAGTGTTATGAAAGCTCACTTACAACTTTAGAAATTCCACACACACATCAGAGATCTGCACTTGTATTTTACTTCTGATTTGAATTACTGGTTGCTCCATTCTCAGCACATTGTATCAAAGTCAGACTACGTAAAGTGCAAATTCAACACCAATCAAAATTCAGAATTTTTATAATCCTAATCATTCTGTCCATTTCAGATAATTAGAGATCCTAAACTTGCACCATACTACCAAGCATTCAAATTGATAGTAGCAATAGGCTTAAAGTGCATGAAAAGAATTTGTGCATGTACCACTGTCTGCCTATATTTGTCTGTATTTTCAGCTATTTTGCTTTGAAATTTTAAGTGTTGCAATCTAAGCTACATCTACTTGAGAACATACAGTATGTGGCTTGGATGACAAGGACAGGATAAGCCATGATCCTTTTGCCTGATTGCTATTCAGCACATGCAGTAACAGTTCAACTCTTGATATTTCTCAATTATAATGCCCAGAAATGTTCAGATACTCTACCAACACCTACTGTCCATGTCCAGAGCTCAACCAGCACCTGGGGAATTGTTCTTCCAAGTGAGTAGGTGCCTTCAGGAAAGGAGTAAGATGGGGGAGAAATTGATCAATAAATGGATTGAGTGGATGTTTTAGATCGGCAGTTCCTCAACAGTGGAATGATCTAGGTAGGAGAGTCCAAGCTTTCCCTCTTTGTGACTTGCGCTGTTCATATCATGTTGCCTGGATAGTCACATTTCACCCATGATCACAGAAATCTGCATGCATCTCAAGCTAGCAATTTTTATAGATCTTGGTTTTCTGACTTCAAACTCATCTTTCCAAAAAAAGTAAACCCACTTTAAACAACAGGCCTCTCCAAATTTTCAGGACTGCACGCAAGTGATTTTAGGTACAACAAAACATGCACGTAATTACAATCTCAATGGCATCATGACTTTTGGCATTTTTAAATTCGTGTTATTTATGTCACTCAGCTGAGCACTTGAACATTAACAACTCTAATACTGTTAAATGCCAAAATTAGATTACACCTCTGCTTACAAGCAGTCACGAGACGGCATTCAGCCCAATTAGCCCTATGAACGTTCTATGCGTGGACAATGCAGCCCAACCAGTCTGTGGGGTTGCTTATGTATTGCCTTGTTTCCAAATTCTTTTAAGTCTGCTTTTCTAGCTACCTAAGCTATGGTTACAGATCGAAAAGTTGTTTCCATCACTAAGTTTGAAAGTGCATTTCACAGCCTCATAACCAGGCTTGTATTATTCAATAAAACATTTTGATACACCCTTTTCAGGTTATTAGATGTAGCATACAGTTGTTCAGAATGTACATGCTAAGTGCAAATAAATGGCTATGTTCAATTAATTAGGTCAATTGTATTTCACCCCAACACCAATGTGCAAACACACTATTCTATGACAGTTATATGTATGCAAAATGCAAAAAGTGACACCCGGATAGAGACAAAGTGAGAATTGTCAGACACCAAAAGGAATATAGCAAGCACGCTCTTGATACTAGATTCAGGAGGCAGCTAGTGTGAAAATAGTAACACAATTCCAACTTTTATCTTATAAAAGCACTTTTTCTTACATGCATTTCTAATTACCAGAAGGTAAGCTTCACAATGAATTGACTTGCTTTCTACAAGTAACATAATGCAGCTAACTGCAATTAAGTTGGAGATTTCCCACCATAGAGAAATGAAACGTGCACCCATTTTGTGTATTTCTGGTGGTTTCATGGCACTATTACCTTACCTGATTTATTCATCATCTTAGAAGTGAGTAGTACAATTTCTGTAAGAAAGTTAATTAGGAGAAAAAGTTTCTAATATCCAGTGCTGGAAATTCTCTTGCAATAAGAACTTAAGAAATAGGAGCAGGAGTAGGCCATCCAACCCTTCGAGCCTGCCCCGCCATTCAATAAGATCATACTGATCTGTCGTGGCTCAGTTCCACATTCCCGCCCTCTCCCCATAACACTTAATCCCCTCTCTTATCAAAAACCCATCAACCCGCGTCTTAAAAATATTTAGCGAGGTAGCCTCCACCACTTCAACGGGCAGAGAATTCCAGAGATTCACCACCCTTTGAGTGAAGAAGTTCCTCCTCAACTCCGTTCTAAACCGCCCCCCCTTTATCTTGAGGCTGTGCCCCCTAGTCCTACTATTCTTTGAGCGGGAAGAGTCTCTCCACCTCTATCCTATCCATCCCATTCATCATCATATACGTCTCAATGAGATCTCCCCTCATTCTTCTAAACTCTAACGAGTACAAGCCTAGTTTATTCAGCCTCTCCTCATAGCTCAAACCCCTCAACTCCGGTATCAGCCTAGTAAACCTCCTCTGCACTCCCTCCAAGGCCAAAATATCCTTGCGTAAGTACGGCGCCCAAAACTGCACACAGTACTCCAGCTGCAGCCTCACCAATGCCCTATACAGCTGCAGCAAGACCTCCCTACTTTTATATTCAATCCCCCTCGCTATGAAGGCCAGCATCCCATTCGCCTTCCTGACCACCTGCTGCACCTGCAAGCTGGGTTTTTGCGACTCATGCACAAGGACCCCGAGGTCCCTCTGCACCGTCGCCTGCTGCAGTTTTTCGCCACGTAAGTAATAATCCTTCCTACCATTATTCCTACCAAAGTGGACCACCTCGCACTTGCCAACATTAAATTCCATTTGCCATTTCCTGGCCCATTCGCCCAGCCTATCTAGATCCTTCTGTAGACTCTCCACACCCTCCGCACAATTTGCCTTTCCACCAATCTTGGTGTCATCAGCAAATTTCGACACCATACACTCGGTTCCCTCCTCCAGATCATCTATATAAATGGTAAATAGCTGAGGCCCCAGCACCGACCCCTGGGGCACTCCACTAGTCACCATCCGCCAATCCGAATAGCACCCGTTGACCCCCACTCTCTGCCTCCTATTTGACAACCAATCCTCTATCCACGCTAACACCCTACCCCCAACTCCATGTCCCCTGACCTTCTGCAATAACCTCTTGAGGTACCTTGTCAAACGCCTTCTGAAAATCAAGACAGACCATATCCACCGACTCTCCTCTATCCACCGCCCTAGACACATCCTCATAGAACTCCAGTAAATTTGTCAGACACGACTTCCCTTTAATGGAACCGTGCTGCGTCTGCTCTATCAAGCAATTCCTCTCAAGATGCCTCGCTATTTCCTCCTTGATGACGGATTCTAACATTTTACCTACAACAGACGTTAAACTAACCGGCCTATAATTCCCTGCCTTTTGCCTGGCACCCTTCTTAAACAACTATTAAGTAGCTTGTGTTTCTTTCAGTTAATTAGATAAGCATGAAACCAAATAAAAGCCACATAAAATTAAAGACGCTCCAGTCATATTTCAAATGGAACTCATTGCTGTGGATAGCTTCTGAAACATTTTTTGCACCATGGATTGCACAATATTTTACATGCACATATCTAACAGCACTGTCCTCACTAATGTTTTGTCTCCATTACTTTTTAATTTTGAAAAGACAATCAACGCAAAGGATCTATTTACCATGCAAGAACATATAGCCTCTTCACACTGAACTCTTGAATGGCATGCAACTGCAACACAGGTAAGTGATCCTGGAACATGCATTAGCCTTCACACAGAGAATGCTGCTGCGTTGCTTCATCATTTTTGAAAAAACATGAATGTGCACATCAGCCAGCATGCAAAAGGCATATGCAGACCTTCAAGAATTATAAGAAAGGTGGAGGCTTAACTAACTTTCACCACTTGAGGGCTTACACATTCCAATGTCAGTAAACCAAAAATTCTAGTGCCACAAGTTAATATTTATCAAATGCACATGCATACTATTCAAACTTGCACATTCAGTACTAAATTTAAAATAAATCAGCCTAACCATTGTACCTTTCAAACAAATTGCAAATACACCAATGGCACCTACCTGCATCCAATTCAATTTGTCCATTCAATTCATGGCTATAATTTTTTTACAAACTAAACAAATCAAAGCTAAAGCAGATGCTATGTGATCAAAAGAGCATTTAATGAAATACTTGTATAGTGTATAATTGATATCCCCAAAACTCTATAAAATGTACAATTTCAAATAAAATAGATTTGAATAAAAATAACTTACTGGCTGCTGTTGTAATGGGCTGAACAATATTGGACGGTGGCTTCATTTTCATCAGTTCAGACAAGCTGTTGCTTTTAAGTAAGTCTTTAAGCTGTATCTGATCCTTGGTTGATGCTGTGGCTACAGTTGGAGCAGCTGTAGATGATAGTGCAAGTGAGCTGGTCTGAACAACCTTTGCTACACTAACTGTGGGACGAGATACTGCATTAGCAGGTGCCTTTGTCACAATTAATGTTGTTCCCAGGTTTGGCAGCTGATTCAGCTGATTTAGCACAAAAGTGGTAGCTGTTGGTGGCTGTTAGGGGGAAAAAAATAAAATTTCAAATTACTAATTTTATGTTACAAATAGAATAACTAAAAAGACTGAATAGGCTGGGGCTTTGTTCTCTCAAGAGAGAAGACCAAGGGGTGACCTAGTAGATGCCTTTAAAGTTACAAAATGGCCCAAAAGGGAAGACAGAAGATGTTATCATTTGCTCCCGAGTCTAAAACTAGATGCTGTAAATAGATTTTAGAATTTAGAATCCCTAGAGTACAGAAACAAGCCATTTGGCCCATTAAGTCTGCACCGACCACAATCCCACCCAGGCCCTACCCCCACATCCCCACATTTACCCACTAATCTTTCTAACCTACACATCCCAGGGCACTAAGGGTAATTTTTAGCATGGCCAATCAACCTCACCCGCACATCTTTGGACTGTGGGAGGAAACCGGAGTACCCGGAGGAAACCCATGCTGACAGCAGGAGAATGTGCAAACTCCACACAGACAGTGACCCAAGCTGGGAATCGAACCCAGGTCACTGAAGCTGTGAAGCAGCAGTGCTAACCACTGTGCTACCGTGCCACTCAATTGCTCATAATCCAATAAGAGAAACTTAATTTAGAATGAGAATATAGAACCTGTTGTAATGAGTATTTGAGACAAAAACAGAAATTATGCACAGGAAAAGGTAGATAAGCATGGAGGGGGAGGGAATCAATGGGCTATATTGATATGGCAAGATGAGGTGAGTTGAAAGGAGGTTTCTGTAGAACAAACACCAACATTGATCTGTTGGGCCAAATGGCCTGTTTCTGTTAAGGTCTTTATTTCCCATTTACATAAAGGTCAGAAACAGATCAATTTTACCACTTTATTCACTAACAGTTCAAAAGGGAACACTTGGCATCTATTAATAACAATTCTTTTTGGGTTGCAATTCAATAAAATGAACCTGAGAATATATTCAAAATCTGAAGACACCCAACGTGTCCAAATTCAGACAAATATGACAAAGGACAATGTTGGGGTTCTGAGTCAGAACTACAAGTTACATTAGGAAGCCACACTACACACCCACCACCGCCCCCCCCCACCAAGATTCTTATTTTAGCATAAATGTGAGGAAAAGATACTTCCTTTGAGGAATAATTCCACTGACAAAGTAGACATTTGTTTTTATAGTGAAAAAAACTTTATTTAATAATAGTTCTATTGTAACTAACAAATGAAGCAGCTTAACCATTAACAGTTGACCAATATTTAAAAACAAAAGGAAGCAACTTTAATGTCTAACTTACTGTTTCAGCTCCAAATGAGCAGCTTTCCTCTTAAATACTTAAAGGCTACTTTAAATATAATTAGCAATCTCAAATATACTTGCTATAAGTGTGAACTGCCCTGAGAGTTTTCAGAGAGATGTAAAGCTTCCAGAAGCCTGTAAAATTCTCCCTAACCTCAACCAGAACAGTAAACTTCACCTCCTTTCTGCACAGGCCTTTTCTCTGTTACAGACCCAGGGCTATACATAAACCACATCATCCCATGACCCTGTCATTCACTCTAATCCAAAATCCCAGGGGAACTTAAGTAAACAAAAGTTCATTAACTCAACATAACCACTTGCAATGTTGAAATGGATAATCATCCTGCTCTCAAAGTCTGAGCTGCGTTCCTAGCAGACATATCGACTGCCCAACTGGCTGTATTAGAGGATTGAATTTTTAAACATAACTATCACATCAAGGATTGAGCTGCTTCCTTAACCTTTCCTTGGAAGAGGAAAGAATTAGATAATAATCACTCAGCTCTACATGTGGTTTTCTTTTTCACTTGAATCAAACACAGCACATTTATGCAAACATCACTCTGCAATCAGTATGCAAAATTCCACAAAGACTAAGAGGTGCACATCTACCATAATCAAATGCTACCTCAGCTTCCACCAAATTTTCTTCATTGCTAATTTTCTTCATCTCTGTATTTCTAAAAAGGGAAGTATGAGTGTGAGGCCAGTGTGTTGTTGCCAATGCAATATGTGGGAGGTCCTGGAGGCTCCTGGTTTCCCAGACATCCAAATCTGTGCTCGGTGTGTGGAGCTGCAGTCCCTAAGGGACCAGGTTAAGGAACTGGAACTGCAGCTCGAGGACCTTCGTCTCATTAGAGAGAACGAGGAGGTAATTGACAGGAGCTACCGGCAAGTGGTCACACCGGGGCAATGGGAAAAAGGCAAGTGGGTAACTGTTAGGAAGGGGAAAGCTCACATGATGGAGAGCACGCCAGTGGATGTCCCCCTTCAAAATAAGTACTCCTGTCTGAGTACTGCTGGGGGGCGACAGCTCACCTGGGGGAGGAAACGGTGGCCAGGTCTCTGGAGTGGAGCCTGACACAGTACTTCAAAAAAGAAAGAAAAAGAGCAGCAAGGCAGTGTTAATAGGGGACTCCATAGTGAGGGGATCAGACAGGCATTTTTGCAGACGCAGACAGGAGTCGCAGATGGTGGTTTGCCTCCTTGGAGCTGGGATCCGGATGTCTCTGGACGCGTCCCAGTCATCCTGAAAGGGGAGGGTGAGGAGCCGGAGGTTGTGGTTCACATAGGTACTACTGACATAGGCAGGAAGAGGGAAGGGGTCATGAAAAGGGATTATAGGGAATTAGGTAGACAGCTGAGAAAGAGGAACGCGAAGGTAGTAATCTCAGGATTGTTGCCTGCGCCGCGAGAGAGTGAGAGCAGAAATGGAATGAGGTGGAGGGTATATGCGTGGCTGAGGGACAGGAGCAGGGGGCAGGGATTCCGGTTCCAGGATCATTGGGACCTCTTTCGGGGCAGGTGTGATCTGTTCAGTAAAGACAGGTGGCACATGAATCCCAGGGGGACCAATATCTTGGCGGGAAGATTGGCTAGGGCTACTGGGGGGGCTTTAAACTAGAAAGGTTGGGGGGAGGGAATAGAGATGAGGAGACAGAGCAAGGACGTTAGCTCCCAGATAGAGAAGGACTATAGACAGTATGAGAGGGAGGTTAGACAGGTTATGGAGAAGGGAAGTGCCCAGACCGAGGGTCTGAGGTGTGTCTATTTTAACGCCAGGAGTGTAGGGCGTAGATTGCTGCTTGGGAATGTGATGTGGTGGCCATCAAAGACTTGGATGTCTCAGAGACAGGACTGGGTACTTCAGGTGCCGGGATTCAGATACTTCAGGAAGGACAGGGAGGGGGCAAAAGAGGTGGCGGAGTGGCACTGTTGATCAGGGACAGTGTCATGGCTGCAGACAAGATGGATGCCATGGAGGGACAGTCTACAGAGTCTCTGTGGGTGGAAGTTAGGAACAGTAAAGGGACGATAACTTTGGTGGGTGTTTTCTATAGGCCGCCCAATAGTGACAGAGAAGTTGAGGTGCAGATAGGGAAACAGATGCTAGAGATATGTAGTAATAACAGTTGTCATGATGGGAGACTTTAATTTCCCAAACATCGACTGGAATATAAGAACATAAGAAATACAAGCAGGAGTAGGCCATCTAGCCCTTCGAGCCTGCCCCACCATTCAACAAGATCATGGCTGATCTCAAGTGGCTCAGTTCCACTTTCTCCCCATAACCCTTAATTCCCTTGCCTACCAAAAACCTATCCACCCGTCTCTTAAATATATTTAGCGAGGTAGCCTCTACCACATCAACGGGCAGAGAATTCCAGAGATTCACCACCCTTTGAGCGAAGAAGTTCCTCCTCAACTCCAAACTAAACTGCCCCCCCCACCTTGAGGCTGTGCCCTCTAGTCCTGCTGTCCTTTGAGCGGGAAGAATCTCTCTACCTCTACCCTATCCATCCCCTTCATTATCTTATACGTCTCTATAAGATGCCCCCTCATCCTTATAAATTCCAACGAGTACAAACCCAGTCTATTCAGCCTCTCTTCATAGTTCAACCCCCTCAACTCCGGTATTAGCCTAGTGAACCTCCTCTGCACTCCTTCCAAGGCCAAAATATCCTTGCGCAAGTGCAGCGACCAAAACTGCACACAGTACTCCGGCTGCGGCCTCACCAGTGCCCTGAACAGTTGCAGCAAGACCTCCCTGCTTTTATATTCAATCCCCCTCGCTATAAAGGCCAGCATCCCATTTGCCTTCCTGATCACCTGCAGGCTGGGTTTTTGCGACTCAAGCACAAGGACCCCCAGGTCCCTCTGCACTGTAGCATGCTGCAGCTTTTCGCCCTTTAAATAGTAATCCCTCTACTATTATTCCTGCCAAAGTGGATAACCTCACACTTGCTAACATTTGCCGGCTTTAATACCCGGCAAACTATTCGCGTCCTCCTCCGTGAAGACCGATGCAAAAATCTTATTCAAGTCCTCAGCCATTTCCTCATCCCCCACTACTAAATCCCCCCTCTCATCCTCTAAGGGTCCAACATTCACCCTAGCCAGCCTCCTCCTCTTTATATATTTATAAAAACTCTTACTCTCCTTTATATTTAGTGCTAGTTTAGCTTCATATTCTATCCTTCCTTTATCATCTTCTTCGCCAATCTTTGTTGACTTCTAAACCTCTCCCAATTTTCTACTCGCCCACTACTTTTAGCCACTCTAAACGCAGCAGCTTTTAATTTAATACTCTCCTTTGTTAACCATGGCTGATTATCCCTTCTCCTATGTTCCTTCTTTACCATCGGAATAAATTTCTGCTGAGCACCGAAAAAGATCTCCTTAAAGATCCTCCACTGTTCCTCAGCAGTCCTACCGACCAATCTGCACCCCCAATCTACATTTGCCAATTCCTCTCATCCTATCCCTAGGGTAAGGGGTTTGGATGGGAAGGAGTTTGTTAGGTGTGTTCAGGAGGGTTTCCTGACACAGCATGTGGATAAGCCTACAAGAGGAGAGGCTGTACGTGACCTGGTGCTGGCTAATGAACCAGGACAGGAGACGGATCTCTCGGTGGGAGAGCATCTCAGGGATGGAGATCGTAATTCTATCTCGTTCACGATAGCATTGGATAGAGATAGGATCAGGCAGGCTAGGAAGGTGTTTGTCTGGAGTGAGGGGAAATATGATGACATCAGGCAGACAATTGGACGAGTAAACTGGAAGGTGGTGTTCTTGAGGAAAGTACTGAAGGAAGGTGGCAGATTTTCAAGGAATGTTTGACTGGAGCTCTGCACGACAACGTTCCGATGAGACAAGGAGGTTTTGGTAGGTCACGGGAGCCATGGTGCACAAAGGTTGTGATGAACCTGGTCAGGAAGAAAAGAAAGGTGTATAAAAGGTTCAGAGAGCTAAGAGATGTTAAGGATCTAGAGGAGTATAAGGCTTTAGAAAGAACCTTAAAAAGGAAATTAGTAGAGCCAGAAAGGGACATGAGAAGGCCTTGGCAGGTAAGATTAAGGAGAATCCCAAGGTGTTCTACAAATACGTGAAGAGTAAAAGGATGAGAAGTGAAGGGATAGGACCTATAAAAGGTGAAGGGGGAAAAGTCATGTGGAACTGGAAGACATGACAGAGGTGCTTAATGAGTACTTTGCCTCAGTATTCATGGTGGAAAGTGATCTGGGAGGTTGTACTACAGGTTTGCGGCAGACTGAAAAGATTATGTGGATATTAAGAAAGAGGATATGTTGCAACTTTTAAATTCCATCAAGATAGATAAGTCGCAAGGACCGGATGGGATGTACCCCAGGTCATTGTGGGAGGTGAGGGAAGTGATTGCAGAGCCCCTGGCAATGATCTTTGCATCGTCAACAGAGATGGGAGAGGTTCCGGAGGATTGCGGATGTGGTTCCTATTTTCAAGAAAGGGAACAGGGATAGCCTGGGAAATTACCGACCGGTGAGTCTGACCTCAGTGGTTGGCAAGTTGATGGAGAGGATTCTGAGGGACAAGATTTATGAGCATTTAGAGAAGTTTAGAATGATCAGGAATAGTCAGCACAGCTTTGTCAAGGGCAGGTCGTGCCTTACGAGCCTAGTTGACTTCTTTGAAAATGTGACTGAACACATTGACGAAGGAAGAGCGGTGGACATGGTTTACATGGACATCAGCAAGGCGTTTGGTAAGGTCCTCCATGCAAGACTTCTTGAGAAGGTGAGGGGGCACGGGATCCAAGGGGCTTTGGCCTTGTGGATCCAGAACTGGCTTGCCTGCAGAAGGCAGAGTGGTTGTGGATGGGTCTTTTTCTGCATGGAGGTCAGTCACCAGCGGAGTGCCCCAGGGGTCTGTTCTAGGATCCTTGCTGTTTGTCATTTTCATAAATGACCTAGACGAGGAAGTGGAGGGATGGGTAAGTCAGTTCGCCGACGATACGAAGGTTGGTGGTGTTGTGGATAGTCTGAAGGGATGTCAGAAGTTGCAGCGTGACATAGATAGGATGCAAGACTGGGCGGAGAAGTGGCAGATGGACTTCAACGCGTATAAATATGTAGTGGTCCATTTTGGCAGGACCAACAGGATGCAGGAATACAATATCAAGGGTAGGAGTCTTAGCTGGGTTGAAGAGCAGAAGGATCTTGGTGTTCCAGGTCCATAGGACTCTTAAATTGGCCTCGCAGGTGGAGGATGTGGTCAAGAAGGTATATGGTGTACTGGCCTTCATTAATCGAGGGATTGAGTTTAGGAGTCGGGAGGTAATGCTGCAACTTTATAGGACCCTTGTCAGACCCCACTTGGAGTACTGTGCACAGTTCTGGTCGCCTCACTACAAGGAGGATGTGGAAGCTATTGAGAGGGTGCAGAGGAGATTTACAAGGATGTTGCCTGGATTGGGAGGCATGCCTTATGAAGATAGGTTGAGGGAGAGCTCAGTCTCTTCTCCCTGGAGAGACAAAGGTTGAGAGGCGACCTGACAGAGGTTTATAAGATGTTGGGAGGAATAGATAGGGTGGATTCTCAGAGGCTATTTCCCAGGGCTGAAATGGTCGCTACGAGAGGACACAGGTTTATGGTGCTGGGAAGCAAGTACAGAGGAGATGTTCGGGGAAAGTTTTTCACTCAGAGGGTGGTGAGTGAGTGGAATCGGCTACTGGTGGTGGTAGAGGCGAACTCGCTGGGGTCTTTTAAAAGACTTCTGGATGAGTATATGGGATCTAATGGCATTGGAAGTTACAGATAGTTCTATGGCTTGGTAGTTATAGATGTGATCGGTGCAACTTGTGGGCTGAAGGGCCGGTTTGCGCTGTAGTGTTCTATGTTGTGCTGAGAGAAAGGCATTTTCATAGGAATAAAATGCTTTAAAAGAATGTTTGACATGAAACCCAAGGAGAATTTCTGGACATCATGATCATAACCAAATAGAAAATTGTATGTACGTACAACATGAAGTGCCTAGTACAGATGGATTGGTACTTTGCTTCAGCTACATATTCTTCTGTTCTGTCAGCTGCATTTAAAGGGCATAGAGAGGAAATTAAACTGCAGACAAGAGAAAATGCTGGAAAATCTCAGCAGGTCTGGCAGCATCTTTGAGAGAAAAGAGCTGATGTTGAGTCCAGGTGACTCGACAAAGCTTTGACAAAGGGTCATCTGGACTCGAAACGTTGCCCTTTTCGCTCCTTATAGATGCTGCCACACCTGCTGAGATTTCCCAGAATTTTCTCTTTTGGTTTCAGATTCCAGCATCTGCAGTAATTTGTTTTTATCCAATTAAATAGCAGTCTTGAGGGCTCACCACCAATTACTCTGCAGTTCCATAAAGACCATTCCCCCATTCACTGTAGTTGGCAATCAACAAAAGGTGCAGGACTTGAGATCAGCATTTGTTCCATAGGATACATTAATTGGATGATTTGTTGCAAAATGACCAAACAGTTTAGACAAATACTTGAAATAAATGATTTAGTATGCTACCAATAGAACAATGCACAGTTAGCAAATTTAGAAATGAAACTCACTGAAAATTAAACACTAAAAATTAGATACCAAAAAATGTAGGCGTGAACTACACTGAATAATTCAATAAAAATACACCATACAAGACTTGAGCAATATTTGTTGATGGTTTTTGGTCTTCCAAATCTACAGAACACCAAATTAGATCATTTGAGAGAGCACATTGTGTTTCATTTACTTATTTAAATTTTAAACACAAGCTTGACAACCCAAACTGCTCAAAATATTGCACTTTCAAGTTATAGTAATGATGAATAATGTGTTAGGTTTCAAAAAAATACACAGATTTAACTAAAAAAGCTAGAAATTAAATTGTAGTTTTGTTTGGGAACATGGTGATGGAAGAATCAGGTTCAATCAGAAACTCACATGGCTGCCAACAGCCATAGCTCTGGCCCAACTACATGTAATCAGTTTTGTAAATGGGATTCTAAAATATTGGGTGAGATAGAGTATCTTGAGCTACATCATCAGGAGTAATGATTTGAGATCTTAAAGACAGGCTCTTTTCTAGGTAACCAATGCAATACTTCAGAACTGCCTTGTGAACAAGTACACACTGACACTGACTTGAGCTTGCAAGAGGTTATACCATCTTCAGTCATCGAAAGTAGCATAAATTTTAAAAGGGAGGAAGAGAAAATATCAAAATCTTGACTTCAAAAAGATCGATGTGCTTTAATTTTAAATTCAGTATGTAAAGATCTGCCATTTGAAGTTGGATTAAAAACATCAACTTATTCAGCAGATAAACAGCACCAAAACCAAAGAAACAGATGGTGCTATTTGTGGGATCTTTGTATCCACATCAGCTGCCACATTTGCCTACATAATAATGACCACATTTCAAAGCAATTCACCAGCTGCAAATCAGTGGACATGAAAAATGTTACATAAATGCAAGTTTGTTCTTACTGTTTATTCCTTCCAAGGAATTTCATCTTACACATATGTACACTGACCCTTTCCAGTACACCATTAAATCATTCAGCCCTTATTACAGCAGGAAGATAGTCAACGAGAAAAAAATGAGATGCCTTTCTAATGAACAACTAACCAATGCCACTTTTCAATACTCAAAGCAAAATAGTCAGGTTCCATACATCTTGTCGGTACTCTTACAAACGAGCACCTTGCCAAAGTTTATTAACTTAGGAAGAAACTAAAAACAGTGCCTTTGGAAAAGTAAATTAATTTAAAGCATGGACTTTCCCTCACGTTATTAATTCCTTTTATTTGCTATCTATTTTTAGTTCATTTCGTGGTAATATACAAAGTACACGTACAGAAGCACTGGTATACCATTGATATAAACATGGGACTTCATTCCTACAGTCAGCTCTTTTCTCACCTTATAATTGCTGCCAGACCTGAGATTTTCCAGCATTTTCTCTCGTTTTCCTAGAACTTCATGCCTGCCGAATCCCTCAAAGCAGATTTCCAAACACACATCCCTGCCAACATGCTAGAACAACACTTAGTCTCAAATGATATTCTATGAGACTGCAGCACGGCAAACTTCCCATCATTCTTTGGGACCAGTCTGCTGCCACTGACAGCTGAACACCTCACTCTTCTCCAATATCTATTCACCTTTCTCTAGCTGGATGGGATTGTCCTCAATAGGTTTCATTCTTATTTAATTGCAGCCAGAAAATCACTTGCAATGTCTCTCTTCTCACACCATTACCTCTGGGGTTCCTCAAAGATCTATCCTTAGTCCATTTCTCTTCTACATGCTGCTCTTCGGTGACATCTGAAATACTGGAGGTTTCTGACGTAAACTGACAACAGTCAGCGCAACTTCACCACCTCTCAATTCCTCCACTGTTGTCAAGTTATGGGGCTGCTTGTAAGACATCCAGTACTGGGTGAGTGGATGATTGCTCCAATTAAATACTGGGAAGGTTGAATAATCCACATCTGGATGAGTGCCTCCATCCCTCTGCTGACAACTGGCTGTGGCTGAACCAGACAACTGACAGCTATACCATCACATTCAGCCTTCAGATGGGCTACCAACCATGTAGTCATGTCATTACTACGAACGTCAATTTCAACCTTTGTAATATCGTTTGACTCCAACCTGCCTCAACTCTCTTGAAACCGCGCCCCCCCCCCCGCCCCCAGTCAATCATTGTTACCACAAGAGTTGACTATTCCTATGCGCTGCTGGCTGATCTCCTACTTTCTTCCCTCAAACTGGAGGCCATCCAAAACCTGGTGACGTTGCCCATACTTGCACCAAGCTCTATTCACCCATCACATTTGCAGCCTAAATTAGTTCTCAGTTAAGCATCCCCTCATTTTTGAGATTCTCATCCATATTGTCAACGCCCATTTCCTTACCCCTCAGTGCAATCAATCTCCTCTGATCCTACAGCCCTTGAAGATAGTGATCCTCTAATTCTGGTCTCTTGAACATCCATGATTTCTACTGTTCCAGCTGTATGCTCAGCTGCCTGCAATTCCATCCCCAAGACCTTCCACATTTCTTCTTTATCAAACTCCTTAAAACCTACTTAATAAGCTTCTGCCATCTGTAGCTTAATGTATAATTTTATTATATAACACTTCTGTGAAGGATCTTGACATTTTATTACATGACAGATGCTATATAAATAAGTTGCTATTGTAATTAAAGATTGGCAGAGAGCAACATACTACACAACCCCAACATAAGAACGAATCATTGGGCTTAAAAGACGTCTCTCTACATTTTAAGCATTGCTACACCCACCAGTTTCAGATGCCAATTTCATTGCAGAAAATGGTCCAGCTCCCACACCAAGTTCTAAAGAACTGATGGGCACTAAAGATACAGTAAAACCATTTGAAGCATTAGATTATTTTCCCTGTAGAAAAGGACTAAATTCATAGGATTATGTACAAATACGTACAAGTGAGCTCCACTATCACATAACAAACATGAGGGGGTTGGACTATGAAGAGAGACTAAATAGACTGGGTCTGTACTTGTTGGAGTTTAGAAGGATGAAGGGGGATCTTATAGAGACATATAAGATAATGAAGGGGATGGATAGGGTAGAGGTAGAGAGATTCTTCCCGCGTAGAAAGGATAGCAGGACTAGAAGTCACGGGGGGTGGGGTTACAGTTTAGATCAGAGTAGAGGAGGAACTTCTTCACTCAAAGGGTGGTGAATGTCGAATTCTCTGCTCGTTGAAGTGGTGGAGAATACCTCGCTAAATATATTTAAGTCACGGGTAGATAGGTTTTTGATAGACAAGGGAATTAAGGGTTATGGGGAGAAAGCGGGAAAGTGGAACTGAGACACTTCAGATCAGCCATGATCATACTGAATGGCGGGGCAGGCTCGAAGGGCTAGATGGCCTACTCCTGCTCCTATTTCTTATGTTCTTATGTATAACACTACTCAGTCCTATTCTTCTAAATACCAACGTGGAGGTTACAGCTTATTTGACATGGCATGACAACATACACAACCAGAAAGCAGCTGCAATTCATTTGGCCAGTTTCAAAACCCTGTACTGCATTTTTACTTGTAATGCCATTCACCATATGCTTGACAATACAACTGAAGTGATTGTGACAATGTCAACCAGTTAGTATAATCACAATTCAATTGAGTTAACGCCCCAGGGAATGAGCGTATTTGTTGCACTTTAAGTTGCTAGTTCCACACTGTACTCCGATACTATTTAACCTTCAATTACAACCATCATTTTTGAGTCAAAATACCAAAAAGATAAAATAGTTATGAGAGGTGATTTAAAAACATAAAAGAATAGATCTGAAGTCAGAGAAAGGGGAAGCAGGACACAGCTGTTAAGGAACAGAATTTGAGCATGTGGCTAAAGCTGCCAAAGACTAAGGCACTGAGGATACAGATAAGGTTAACAGGGTGTAGTCACTAATCCTAAATTTTCTGTGGTGATACTTGACTTGGGTAAAGCATAAGAGTACTAATGGAGCTCAATAAACAGAAGAGATAGACAAGCAGTACGTGTCTGTGGAATACGAGGAACAGATTGGAATGATTTGGAGATTATTAACGAGTTGGGGAAGCCCACAAGGAACATGCCACAGAAGCTGACAATGAAAACATCAAAGGTGTGCATGATGGCCTCCATCATGATGGGTTGAGCTTAATGGTGGAAATGCAAAATGTTGCAGTTCTGTAGTAGTTTCTCTTAAGGATGAATTAGTGATGTGTTCAAGGCACAGTTTGAGGTCAAACAAAACATGGAATTATACTTTTGGTTCAGCCCAAACAAATAATCAGTGAGGATACAATCTGCCCAGGGTGAGAAATTTTATTACAGGAGCCCAAAATAATGACATGGTCTTGTTCAAATGTTACATTTAAGCTCCGGTTCAACTGTTAGTCCACAGAGAAGTAAGCAGGGACTCAATTGTGACAACAGCTACACTCTGGGCAATATTAGGCATCCACAGGCATACTTCAGTGAGGTTGGTCCCAGACTCAATTAGCGTTGTTACTGTGGCATTTAAAAATGAGAAGGCAATGGCTAACTATGGAACACAATGACAATCAAGTTGAGAGGCAAAGCTACTACACAGTCTTGTGTTATTTTGGGACAGCCAAAAGGAACCAAACAGCAGCACTACAACAGAAGAGGCACTCTGAAGAATGATGCAATGATCGGACAACAGCAAACGCAGAGGGTTTGAAAAGGCAAGTTGGGCTAAAATGCAAAGAGTCAATAGTGGCATTCATCTGAATTTAAATCAGCACAAACTCATACTAAGAAGGGATTTTAATAGGAAATCATGAAACAGAAGAGCATACAGCTAGGTGGCAACAACACATTTAAGAACCATGGAAACGACTGGGAGGGTTAGGCATTGCCTGTTGGTTCAGAAGATGGAGGTCCGAGTCTTTTTGAAGAACTGTAAACTTTTCTTAATTTCAAATAATCAGCAGCCATGGATAACAACAAATGATTCAGCCTTCCAAACTAAATTAGTTTTAAATGGTGGTTAAGAAAATGGCTCCACTGAAAGCACTAATCTAAAACTCAAAATTCTTCTTCAGTTCATTTTTTAGATCGACAAGGTGTATGCGACTGTTACAAAAGCACTAGATGCTCTTTGCTGGTATTCTTGCACCGATGTTGTGAAGTCAGCATTGGACTGGGATGGGCACATAAGAAGTCTCACAGCACCAGATTGAAGTCCAACAGATTTATTTGGAATCATGAGCTTTAGGAGCACTACTCCTTCCTCAGGTGAGTGGAGAGTTGGGTTCACAAACACAACATATATAGACAGAGATGCAATTGCAAGATAATGGTTGAAAAGCAAGTCTTTTCAGGTAATCAAGGCTTTGCAGGTACAATCAATGAGAGTGGACAGAGGGATAATCACAAGTTAGAGGTGTGAATTGTCTCAAACCAGGACAGTTAGTAGGATTTTGCAAGCCCATGCAAAATGGTGGGGGTTATATGTAGTGACATAAACCCAAAATCCTGCTTGAGGCCATGCTCACGCGTGCAGAACTTGGCTATCAGTTTCTGCTTGGCGATTCTGCATTGTAGTGTCTTGAAGGCCACCTTAGAGAGTGCTTACCCAAAGATCGGAGGCTGAAAGTCCTTGACTGCTGAAGCGTTCCGACAGAAGAGAACATTCCTGCCTGGTGATTGGTGCATGGTGTCCGTTCATCTGCTGTCGTAGCGTCCGCATGGTCTGCTTATGTACGCCTCAGGACATTCTTTCCTGCAGTGTATGAGATAGACAACGCTGGCGGAGCCGCATGTGTATGTACCGTGTACCTGGTGGGTGGTATTCTCACGCGTGACGGTGGTACCTGTGTCAATGATCCGGCACATCTTGCAGATGTTGCCATGGTCACTGTTTTCCTGAAGGCTGGGTAGTTTGCTGCGAACAATGGTCTGTTTGAGGTTGCACATTTGTTTGAAGGCAAGTAGAGGGGATGTGGGGACAGCCTTGGCGAGATGTTCGTCTTCATTGATGACACGTTGAAGGCTCCAAAGATGTTGTTGTAGTTTCTCTGCTCTGGGGAAGTACTGGATGACAAAGGATACTCTTTCAGTTGAGTATCATGTTTGTCTTCTGAGGTGGTTAGTGCAGTTTTTCGCTGTGGCATGTCAGAACTGCCGACCAATGAGTCGTGGGATATGGATATATCCCTCTTTCCATTTGCATTGTCCGTACCTGTAAAGACTCACATTCCAACAATTATCTTGCAAATTATACCTCTATCTATACGTGTTTGTGAACCGACTCTCCACTCATCTGAGGAAAAAGCAGTACTCCAAAAGCTCATGATTCCAAATAAACCTATTGGACTTTAACCTGGTGTTGAGAGATATCTTACTGTATTCTTGCACTATGTAGTGTTGCTTAGTACATAGCTACCAGGTAAATAAAAGACAACAATGCTTTAACTAGGCCAGTAAATGAAGGCACCATTTTAATGGTGGAAGGGAAAGTGATACCGCTCAAAGTGATTTCACAGGGGCCTAACTGGTAAAATTATTTGGGGAATACAACAATTAACAAACCTTGGAGACCAAATTAACAAGCTTACCACAAAAAGGTCAGCAACAATCTGCGTAATTTGTTTGTGAATATGTCACTATTTTAGCAGAGATTGAAATCAAACTTCTCTCTGCCCCATGAGGCATATACACCTCTCCTCGCAAAGACCGAGGGAAGATAAGTTATCCTGCAAATCACTCCTGCTCGAAATTTGATTGGCTTACAACATCCAAAGACAACAAAATAGAATGAATAAGTGAAAGAGAAAGAAGATCAATAATTGATTTTATAATGTGCATCTTGAAGTCTCTCTAGACTCTCTTCCACTGCTAACAGTGTCCTACAAAATTCCTCTTTTCACCAACCCTTTGGAGGATCAAAATGTCAAGTTAAATAAGAAAACAGTAATGATTACAATGATTTTTCTAATTGGAAATTTTGTTTTTAAACTGCTAGCACAGTTTAAAAACACAAAAATCTAAGAAAAATAAGCAGAAAAAAGGCCTTCACACTTTGATCTTAGGCATTGTAGAAACAAAAACCCCAAAAACGAACAGGGAATAATAATCAATCATTTAATGCGTTTCAGAGCTCGAGCAGCAGCTGGCGTTGCTGTGATGCATCTTCAGGGTTCAGCACTTAGGAAAAATGCATCTATTAACATGATCACCTATCAGCTTAAGAGTATGCAAGGTGATCGCCATTGAAGTAGTAATAGGCAGATAGAGGAGTTCCCACGAACACATCCAATCAGTACTCAATTCTGAATAGTGATGATCAAATTAAGGAGTACAGCCAAAGCCTCAACCACAAAACCACTGCTGGTTCAGCTTCAGTACATATGCGCATGTGGCAGGAACTACAAAGATGAGTGGAAAAGTGAGTGATAGATCTGATAGTTAGAAGAACAGACAGGTATTTCTGTGGCCGTGAACCCGAATCCAGGATGCAGATGCCAGAATCAAAGATGTCATTGAACAGCTGCAGAGCTCTGAAGAGTGGGGATGGTGAACAGCCAGTTATGGCCCACACTAGTACCAATGATATAGGTAGAGAGAGAGAGATGTGGTCCTGCAGTCAAAATGTAGGGAACTAGGTAAGATGAGTACAGGAATAGTAGGCTACAGCAGATGAATGCATTACTGCAGAGACAGTGCAGGCCAAACCTCTAGATTCGAAAGATTAGGAATTGTCTGGAACCTGCGTAGGCTGGATGGGTTGTATCTAAAGAGAACTGGGACCAATTTTCTTACAGGGTGATTTGATAGTGTTTTTGGGGGAGAGTTTACACTAACTTGGCAGGTAAAGTGTGCATGAGGGGAAGCAGGAGGGTGGGGACGGAAGGAAATACTAAGATATTATGCAGGCTCAGCCTGTAAGGGAAATATGGGTTCAACATAAGAGGGAAAGTCAAAGTCAAAATTAGGGTTTCACCTCATGTATGCAAATAGGCAGAGTGTGATAAATAAGATTGGTCAGCTGCAGGCATAGACAACCACATCAAAATATAATGCAAGAGAGACCTGGCTCAAAGAAGGGCACGACTGGCAATTAAATACCCCTGGATACAAGGTGTTCAGGAAAGGAGGGATGGGTGTAATAAGGAGAATATTGTAGTGCTGGAAAGGGAGAGTATTGCAGTAATCAAGGACAGAATCTATTTGGTTAGAGCTAAGGAACAAAAAGGATGCAATTGCATTGCTTGGTGTAATCTATAGGCCACTAACTATTGGGAAAGACAGGGGAGCAAATTTACAAGAAAATTAAAAAGAGGTGCAATAATTCTGGAGTAGCTATAATGGAGGGCTTTAATTATCCAAGCATAGACTGGTGTAAAGGAGAGGAGTAAGAGTTCCCAAAATGTGTTCAGGAAAATCTTCTACCGGAATATGTTTCCAGTCCAATAAGCAAGGGGGAACGTTGAACTTGGTTCTTAAGAACAAGGTGGGCCAAGTAGGTCAGGTGTTGATCATTGTATGAGATTCAGATGTCAGGTGGATAATCCAACTGAAAAAACTTAGCCAAAATTGGAAGGTTCAGAGGGAAATTGACAAAGCAAATAAGAGAAACAAACAGAATATAAGAGACTATCAGCTAACTTAAGAGACAATTCAAAAGTTTTCTTGGCATATAAATAGTAAAAAGGATGGTCAAAAGGGCCAATTAGATCTTTGCATGGAGGTAGATATTAAATACTTCGCGTCTGTCTCGGCCAAGGAAGATGTTGCTCAGATCATTGTGAAAGCGCAAATAGTTCAGAACTCAAAGGAGTTTAAAATTGATAAGGTATTAAATTGTGTGTCTGTATTTAAATTTAATAAGGCACCAGGATTGGATGAGATACTTCCTACAAATACTGAGGGAAGTCAAGGTGGAAATTACGGAGGCGCTGGCCACAATTTTCCCAATTTATTTTGGACTTGATTTGTGCCAGCTGGCAAATTGCACATCACACCCTTGTTCAAAAAAAATGACAAAGATAAACCCAATAACTACCAGTTGGTTTAACATCGGTGGTAGGTAAGCTTCAAGAAGCAATAACTTGGTACAGAATTAGTCAACTGGGAAAATAAAGCCAATTAAAAGCCAGCATGAATTTGTTAAGGGCAAATCATGTTTACTTAACTTGGAGATTTCTTTGATGAGGTAACAGGGTTTTGCCTGGAGTAATGTTGTTGGTGGCGTACGTGGACTACCAAAGCGCACTGATAAAGTGCTACACATGCTGTCGAGATGGTGTTGGACTGGGGTAAACAGTAAGAAGTCTCACGACACCACGTTAAAGTCCAACAGGTTTATTGGGTAGCAAACACCACTAGCTTTATTACACAAAGCGGTTGTGCCACATTATTCGGAGTATTAACTTAACAGTTAACTGGTTTAGATTCAATGAGTTCTCATCTTCTAAAATAGAAGACGAAAAAGCTTAATACAACAGTCTACATTTTCCAGGCTCTGACATTGAAAAACATTATGCCAATGTCAATAATTTACTGTCTTCAACTAGACTTTGATCAAATTACCTCAATATTTCTGTGTAGTTTTTGAAAACTATTGCTGAGACTCAATAACATAACTCTTCATTGCCATTTTCAAGGGAGAATGATCAACACCATCACCAAACTTCAGTCACCAGAAAATGTCAAAAATCACAGACCAATCTCGATTACAATCAGAAAGATGTGTTACTTGCTAATGTGCAATTAAAGACTGATTTAAATCTGTTTTCCAGGTCAAAGCACATTACTTACTCCTGGTTGGGGTTAAGATGGTCTAGTTATTTCACTAGTCTATCAATCCAGAAACTCATCTGATATTCTGGGGACCCAGGCTCGAATCCCGCTACAGCAGATAGTGGAATTCCAATACAATAAAAAAAAAATTGAGAATTAGGCATCTCCTGATGACCAAGAAACCATTGTCGATTGTCAGAAAAGCCCATCTGGTTGCCCTTTTAGGGAAGGATATCTGCATCCTCATGTAGTCTGGCCAACATGTGACTTCACAGCCACAATGTGGTTGACTCTCAACTGCCCTCCAAGGGACAATAAATGCTGGCCAGCCAGCGATGTCCATGTCCCACAAATGAACAAAAAGTGCATGCTTGAATGATCTCACAAAGTGCACGAAATATTTGAAAACCTTGGCAGAACATACTACTGTTCTTCCAGGTTGGTTTTGACTACCTGAATCAGAAAAATCAAACAATTTTTAAACTTATAAAAGTAAAAACAAAATCACACCAGTCAATACAGAAACCTCAGTGCTACCCATGAAATCACTCGCATTAATGTTGCTTAGCCAAAGAAAAATAGCATGAGCAACACCCTAATTGTGGCAGCATGACCCATTGAACAAATACATAGACATACCACTCCTGCACTCAGTTCTCTCAAACAGTACTTATTCCAACACATCCTATACAGAGAAGCAATTTCTCTCAGCCGCTGGTCCTACCATTCAGTCATATTGCTACTTCAGTCCAGAGCTGCCTGCTCCCAGAGGTAAAACAAATGGGGGGAAAGCCCAAGATTTACTATTAATGGCTTAGAAAGCAAGTTAACAAATATTCTGAGTCTTGCTACATCCTATCTCCCAAAATGGTAATTTTGAAATTATTTGAATCTAAAATCAATTATTGAAGAGGTCCTCAACATTCTTGCTTCTGAGACTCCATCCGTATTATAAAAATCTCTCAGATCCTCTGCGATACATGTAGAAATTAGCTGTACATTAAACATTAATTGTTTCATTTAATTCAAATCTTACTGCTGACGCTGTGCCACAAGATGTGGAGTTATCTTCAATAAACATGAGCACTTCAGACAATGCTCAAGCTGGCTTGGTACTTTGTTTTCACTAGCGTAACAGCTAAACAATCAAGCATGAACATTTTCAGCCCTGCAACAGCATCAGAGGATTTACACTTGGAGCCCCCTCCAACAGAAAACAATCAAAGACTAGCACAATATTGGAGGCCACGTGGCACTGTTTGCACCAGCTAGACCAATTCAGTCAGTCCCTTGCTCCAGCTCCTTCCCCACATCCCTACAAATGCTTTCCATTCAATTCATGACCTCAGTGAAGACCAGTCATAGATTTACTTAGATTCTGAAAACCAAGATATTTATTAAAAGAATGAAGTCTCGAGGTTTACAAGAATTTTTAGACAAAAAATATGAATACAAATAACTACAAATAAAAACAAAATGCTGGAAAATCTTAGCAGGTTTGACTGCAACAGCATCTGTGGGGAGAGAATAGAGTCAATGTTTCAAGACAGCACGGTTACACAGTGATTAGCACCGCTGACTTACAGCGCCAGGGTCCCGGGTTTGAATCCCGGCTTAGGTGGAGTTTGCAGTCTCCCCCATGTCTGTGTGGGTTTCCTCCCACAGTTCAAAGATGCATGGGTTAGATGGATTGTTAAATTACCCTTTAGTGTTTGGGGGGGGGGGGGGGGGGGGGGGGGGTGCTGGCTAGCTAGGGCAAGTGCATGAGGTTATGGGGATAGGGCCTGGGTGGGATTGTGGTAGGTGAAGATTCAATGGGTCGAATGGCCTCCTTCTGCACTGAAGGAAATCTATGAGAATAGATGACCCTTTATCAGAGCTAACAACAAAGAGAATCAGCAGAGATTTATAACATAAGCTCAACTCACTCTGGAGTCTTTCAGTTAAAAAAATGTTTTAAACTCTTTTTGGGGAACCTAAAACATAGGAGCACAATCTTGGGAAAGGGGCTGATCATTTAGGATTGAGATTAGAAATTATTTCACTCAGAGTGTTGCAAATCATTGGAATTCTCTAATGTCAAGTTCTGTGGATACTCCATCACTGAATACATTTAAGGTTGGGATAGAAGGTTGGGGCGGCAGTGGTTAGCACTGCTGCCTCACAATGCCAGGGACCCCAGATTCAATGCCAGGTTGGGTGACTGTGTGGAGTTTGCACATTCTTCCTGGTGTCTGTGTGGGTTTCCTCCCATTTCCTCCCACAGTCCAAAGATGCGAAGGTTAGGTGGATTGGCCATGCTAAATTGTCCCAAGCGTCGGTTAGGGAAGTTAGCTGAGTAAATACGTGGTGTTACGGGGATTGGATCTGGGTGACGTAAAAAAAGTGGGTCAGTGCAGACTTGATAGGCCAAATGGCCTCCTTCTGCACTACTGGAGTTCTATGCTAATTTTAAGCTGGTTCATAGATTCTAGTCTCAGGAGAATGGGAAGCAGGCAAGAAAATGGAATTGAAGCCAAAGATCCATCATAATTGTGTGGAGTGGCAGAGCAGACTTAGGCCATGTGATCTTATATTTTAGCCATCACAATTTCAAATGAACTCTGCTTGAAAGACATTTTTACAGCAGCAAGATTGTTCAAAATCTATAAATGAAACCCAGCTCAATATCATCTACTCCCCCTATAATAAACTTCTCCTTGATCCTTTTCCTGCTCATCTACCAGATAACTTGGTCACATGATCAATTACTGAAAGCCAGATGCTTCACCAGACATCCTCTCCTATAGAAACCTGGTTCTCAAAGGGAACCATCACCCTAACAAAACAAATTGTTTGTTTTCCAAAAGCACATGGGCCATCACAAGTTGTTTATCAAACTCTTCTGTGAAAGCTGATACTGAACTCAGAAGTTCGAGAAAGATAAAGTGGTCCTAAGTTACATCATGACATGTTTTGCATTATGTACATATTCAAGATCGCTGCAATTAAAATATGGACCAAAGATACATAAAACTTCAATCCCAGCTTCCTCACATATGAACCACTGAAAGTTGCAGCACAGAATTGCAAGTGAATAATTTCAAACCCAACTCAGAAAAGAAAAACATGAACTAAATTCAATGCAGATACCAAGTAATCTTTAAAAGCCATTTTACCTGCTGTATGCCACTGGATGGCAGAGGTGTCATCAGGCCAGTATCAAGTGGATCTCCATCAAAGAGGTCATTAGGGCTAATTCCACTTTCGCTCAAAGCAGCAAGCAGAAGATCTTGACCTGGGTCTGTCATCTGTCGGTAAACAGCAGAATTTAGAACATGGAAAAGCTACAGCACAAACAGGCCCTTTGGCCCACAAGTTGTACCAATCACATCCCTACCTACTAAGCCTTACCTATAACCCTCAATCCTATTAAGTCCCATGTACTCATCCAGAAGTCTCTTAAAAGACCCCATCGATGTCAGGGGTAGGTTCTTTACCCAGAGGGTGGTGAGGGATTGGAATGCCCTGCCTGCTGCGGTTGTAAATGCGCCTAGTTTGGGGGCGTTTAAGAGATCTATGGATAGGTTTATGGACGAAAAGGGATTGGTTTAGATTAGTGGGTCAGTGTTTTTTTTTAAAAAAACTGGTCGGCGCAACATTGTGGGCCGAAGGGCCTGTTCTGCGCTGTAATGTTCTATGTTCTAATTTGCCTCCACCACCACCGACGGCAGCCGGTTCCACTCATCCACCACCCTCTAAGTGAAAAACTTACCCCTGACATCTCCTCTGTACCTACTCCCCAGCATCTTAAAACCTGTGTCCTCTCGTAGCAATCATTTCAGCCCTGGGACAAAGCTTCTGAGAATCTACCCGGTCTATACCTCTCAACATCTTATACACCTCTATCAGGTCACCCTCGTCTCCCCAAGGAGAAAAGACCGAGCTCCCTCAACCTATCCTCGTAAGGCATGCCACCCAATCCAGGCAACATCCTTGTAAATCTCCTCTGCACCCTTTAATAGCTTCCACATCCCTCCTGCAATGAGGCGACCAGAACTGAGCACAGTACTCCAAGTACTGAGGAACATAGATCAGCTAGATTGTCAGCATCTTTCCTCAAAGATAGAGGAGTCTAAAACTAAAGGGCATAGGTTTAAGGCGAGAGGGGAGAGATACAAAAGGGTCCAGAAGGAGTGTTTGGAATAAGCTGCCAGAAGTAGTAGTAGAGATAGGTACAATTTTGTCTTTTACATGGCATTTAGACAGTTACACGAGAAGATAGAGGGATATGGGCCAAATGCAGGCAGTTGGGAATAGCTTAGCAGTAAAAACTGGGAAGCATGGACAAGTTGGGCCGAAGCCCCGTTTCCATGCTGTAAACCTCTGACACAGTTGGATTAAACAACATGAAGCACAATTCAAGGTTTTGAGAGTAGCAACAGAAAATATTTCCTCTTGCAAGGAAGAGCAATAGCAGTGGCCATTCAATTCAAAATAATCTCCAAGAAATCCAACTGGGACTTTAGGAAAAACTTCTTTACTCAAGAAATGGTAACAACGTAGAACAATCTGCTACAGAACGGTGAAGCAAATATAACATGCATTTAAGGGGAAGTTAAAAAGGGGAAAAACGGAAGATGATTACAATGGTAAAGCTGGAGGTGATGCACGTGGAGCATAAACACTAGCATAGACTGAATGGATCACACAATCGGTTTTTGTGCTGTACATCCTTTAGTTAGTGGAGGCCCAAAAGCATGTTAAATCCTTTTCAACCAGAACTGAACTGGTTCCTACAGACTGGAAGATAGCTAATGTAAGCCCACTATTTAAAAACGAGGTAGAGAGACCAGTGAGCCTAACTTCGGTACTGGGGAGCTGCTGATGTTCATTATCAAGGATTTCATAGCTCATCATTTAGAAAGCAGTGGTACAATCAGACAAAGGCAGCATGGATTTACAAAGGGAAATCATGCCTGAGGAATCTATTCGGATTCTTTGAGGATCTAATGAGTAGAGCTGGCTGAGGAGAACTAGTGGATATGATTTGTTTAGACTTTCAGAAGGCTTTTGACAACGTTTCACATAATAGGCTACTATGTAAAGTTAAACCACGAGATTGCAACTGGGGTCTTGAGATGGATTGAAAGCTCGTTAACAGGCAGGAGTAAAGAGCCGGCATAAATTGATCTTTTTCCGATTGGCTGCAGTGACTAGTGGGCTACTGCAGGGACCTGTGCTAAGATCCCAGTTATTCAGATTATATATTAATGATTTGGAAGAGGAAACTAAATGTATTATCGCCAAATTTGTAAATGATACAAAGCTGGGTGGGAGGGTAAGTTGTAAGGAGGATGCAGAGATGCTTCAGCGTGATTTGGACAGGCTAAGTGAGTGGGTATATGCATGACAGATGGAGTATAATGTGGATAAATGTGAAGTTATCCACTTTGGTGGCAATAATAGAAAGATACATATTTGAACGGACACAAATTGAGAGGTGGATATGCAGCAAGACATTGGTGCCCTCGTGTATCAGTCGCTGAAAGAATGAATGCAGATACAGCAGGCAGTAAAGGCAGGAAATGTTATGTTGTCCTTTATAGCAAGACAATTTGAGTATAGGAATAAGGATATTTTGCTGCAATTGCATAGAGTGTTGGTGAAGCTACACCTGGAGTAGCGTGTGCACTTTTGGTGTCCTTATCTGAGGAAACATGTCCTTGTTGTAGGAGCGCAGCAAAGGTTTACCAGGCTGATTCCTGGTATGGAGGTCTGTTAAGATAGACTACATTGGTTAGATTTATATTCATTGGCATTTAAAGAGAGGAGGGGAATCTCAAACTTTTAAAATTCTAACGGAATTAGACATGGTCGATTCCTGAAGGTGGGGGAGCCCAGGACTAGGGGCAGAAATCCTATAGGAGGAAGCCATTCGGCACATCGTGTCTGCACCAACAACCATCGAACCCAAGCTCTATCCCCATAATCCCATCTATTTACCTCACTAATCCCTCTAACCTACACATCCCAGGACACTAAGGAGCAATTTAGAATGGCCAATACATCTAACCCAAACATCTTTTGGTTATAGTTTGACAATGAGGAATAAACCTTTTAGAACTCATGAGGAAAAATATCTTTACCCAGAGAGTGGTGAGCCTGTGGAATTTACTACTACAGAAAGTAGTCGATAAAGACGTGTACTTTCAAGAAGAAATTAGATAAAATGTTTGGGGCTAAAGGCATATGTGGGGGGGACGACAAAGAACAACACAGCACAGGAAACAGGCCCTTCGGCCCAACGAGCCCGCGCTGCCATTTTAACATTATGAGTCCCCTCTCCACCCATGACCCTTGTCTATGCTTATGGCATTCCACATTGAGGGAAGGATCAGTATGTGGAATTTGATGATCAGCCATGATCAAAATGAATGATAGAACAAGCTCAAAGGACTGAATGGCCTACTCCTGCCTCTATATAGAAAAAAACTATACTCTCAAACGAAAATTTACCAGCAGGCATTAAGTCCCACACCCACAATTAATCAACTCAACTATAACAATAGGTGCTCAATGACATTAGGGAAATCTAAAGAACGTGCAAGGACGTGCATCAACAAGCTTGATTATTTTCAGTTCATAACCTCATACTTTCCCAAAAAATCTACCTGCTCCACTAAACCTTGTTTAAGCTGTTCCAGTACAACTTCAAAACTGGCAAAGTGGAATACTGCCCAGGTAAGGCTTGTCTGCAAATACAAAGGACAAATCTAAACCAGCAATTAAAAGCAACAGCCCCTCAAACAAGAGTAAACCAAGGAGGAATGTAGTCTCACGACTTCACAACTTTCAATTCCATTTGAAATTCCTCAGAAAATGAAGAGAAGTCATTTGGAATGTCTCTCTTCTCTCCACAGGTGCTGCCATGCTGCAGTCCATGCCCGTGTCAAGTATGACTTGGATAACGAGAGAGCACCAGATAACTGAATAGCCCGCATCAACACTAGTGTCCAGAAACTTAACTGGACCAACCATATAAATACTGTGGCTACAATTATAGGCTGGGAATGCTGTAACGTGACTCAACTGACTCCACAAATCCTATTCACCATTTACAAGGCAGGGTGAATACACTTGCCTGGATGAGTGCAGTTCCTACACAAAGTTCAACGTGATCCAGGATAAAGGGGCCTGCTTTATCAGCACCTCATGCTATACCTTATACATCCCAAATGAGGTATATCCTTGGCTGCTGTGTAAGGCAATGGACGGGACTGCAGGAGCTCTGGCACTAATTTTCAAATTCTCTCTGACCACAGGAGGGCGGCACAATGGTTAGCACTGCTGCCTCACAGCTCCAGGGACCCAGTTTGATCACTGTCTGTGTTTGCACATTCTCCATGTCCGCATGGGTTTCCTTCCACAGTCCAAAGATGTGCAGGTAGGTGGACTGGCCATGCTAAATGCCCAGGCCAAGGGACTTGAGGTATTTTTGTTAGAAAGGAGGTTGAGAGGTGACCTAATTGAGGCATACAAGATAATCAGAGGGTTAGATAGGGTGGATAGTGAGAGCCTTTTACCTCGGATGGTGATGGCTAACACGAAGGGACGAAGCTTTAAGTTAAGGGGTGGTAATTATAGGACGGATGTCGGAGGTAGGTTCTTTACTCAGAGGGTAGTAAGGGTGTGGAATGCCCTGCCTGCAGCAGTTGTGGACTCGCCAACTTTAAGGGCATTCAAATGGTCAGTGGATAGGCATATGAATAACATAGGAATAGTTTAGGTTAGAGGGTCATTAGATTGGTTCCACTGGTCGGCGCAACATTGAAGGCCGAATGGCCTGTACTGTGCTGTAATGTGCTAAATTACCCCTTGTTAGGGGGGCTAGCTAGGGTAAATGCATGGGGTTATGGGAATGGAGTTTGGGTGGGCATGTGGGCCAAACAGCCTCCTTCTGCAGTGTAGGGATTCTATGGAGAGATGCCAAACAACTGGAGGACAGCTAATATGGTATCTTTATTCAAGCAGGGAAATAGGGAAAAACCAAGTAATTACAGGCCAGTGAGTCTAACATCATGTGGGAGGTAAGATCATAAGTTCACAAATGACATGAAAATTGGAGCTGTGGAAAATAGCACAGAGGAAAACCTTAGATTACAGGATGAAAGCGCACAGCTGATCAGATGGCAGGACATTTTCAGAGGCAAAGCAGCAAAGAAATGCACAATGAACAGTAGGATGCTACGTACAGAGGTCCAGAGGGAGCTTGGGGTGCATGTTCAACGATCCCTGAAGGCAGCAGGACACGTATGTAAGGTGGTTAAGAAGGCATATGGGATGCTAGCCTTTATAAGGCGAAGCACAGAATACAGATGCAGGGAAGTTATGACAGAGCTGCATAAAATGCTTGTTAGGCCACAGCTAGAGTACTGTGTGCAGTTCTGGTTGTCACATCATAGGAAAGATGTGATTTCAGTAGAAAAGGTGCCGAGGAAATTCACCAAGCGTTTCAGCTATGGAAAGAGACTAGCTAGGCTGGGATTGTCTTCCTTATAGCAGAGAATGAGACCTGACTGAGGTGTACAAAATTACTAGAGGCACAGGTAGCCTTGATAGGAAGAACCTTTTCCTCTTAGTAGGGGGGCCAGTAACCAGGATGCATAGACTTACAATAAGGGGCAGGAGATTGAGGGTTTTTGAGGAAAAACTTTTTCACCCAGAATGGTAGAAAATCTGGAATTCATTGCCGTACAAGACTACAGACCAAGTGCTGGAAAATTGGATTAGAATAAATAGCTGCTCAATGGCTGGCAGTGACATGATAGCTTCTGATTCACTGGTTCCATTATTGACTCAGTGGCAGCAGTATATAATCTCTACAAGATGTACTGCAGCAACTCCCCAAGACTCCTTTGACAGCACCTTCCAAACCCAACATCTAGTAAAGCATGTGAGCTGGCACATGGGAAAATCACCATCCAAGTTCCCCTCCAAGTCACATACATTTACCACCCAGTCAGTACTGTATTGCCATTCATTCATTATCATAGGGTCAAACTCATAGAATTCCACATAGTACAATGGAGTACCTTTACCACAGGGACTGTCGCAATTCAAGGTGCCTCCCCACCACTTGAGGACAATCAAGGATTGACAAGACCTGCAGTTACTGCCCATGATGTCCACATCCCATGAATACAAAAAAAACTACTTCAATATAAATAACTATGCATTGGCCTGCCCATTAGCAACTGCTACAACTTCCCTAAGATATGCGAGCCTTTTATGTTTAAGTTTGGCGACAGCTTTGCCATCAAACTCAACCACCTTGCAATGAAATGCTAACGTTAGGCGTAGACTAAAATCAGGAATAGGTCACAGACAGTAGGACGGCGGCGCGGGCTCGTTGGGCCGAAGGGCCTGTTTCCCGTGCTGTGTTGTTCTTTGTTCTCAGTGAATTTCCCAAAATATTAAGCTCAATTTCACAAACTAGAGCAGGGAGCAGGTCATCAATCCACAATGGGACAGAAGAGTACTGTTGATAGCAAAGTTTGTAAAATTAAAATGTCACATGACATTACAGCTCCAACTGAAACTGTATTGTCACTTAAAAAGTTTATTTATTAGTGTCACGAGTAGGCTTGCATCAACACTGCAATGAAGTTACTATGAAAATCCCTAGTTGCCATACTCCGACACCTGTTCAGGTACACGGAGGAAGACTTTAGCATGGTCTTTGCTAAGCCAGCACATCTTTCCGACTGTGGGAGGAAACCCATGCAGACGTGGGGAGAAAGTACAGATTCCGCAGACAGTGACAGAGTCAAACCCGGGTCCCTGGAACTGTGAAGGGCACACTGCTAACCACTGTGCCACCATGTTGTCAATTATCACAGGAGGAACATTTGGTTTACTGGCAAATCTCTCTCCAATCGCCTATTAGATCAAAATGTAAATATTTATTAATTTAAGGAGCATTTATGAAGTGAGACAAGGCTATTTCATAAGAACAGAAGAACTAGGAGTAGGAGTAGGCCATCTGGCCCCTCGAGCTGCTCCGCCATTCAATAAAATCGAGGCCGATCTTTTCTTGGACTCAACTCTACCTGCCCGTCCACTTGCTATAACCCTTAATTCCTTTACTGTTCAAAAATTTATCTATCCTTGCCTTCAAAACATTCAATAAGGTAGCCTCAACTGCTTCACTGGGCAGGGAATTCCACAGATTCACAACCCTTTGTGTGAAGAAGTTCCTCCTCAACTCAGTCCTAAATCTGCTCCCCCTTATTTTGAAGCTATGCCCCCTAGTTCTTGTCTCACCCGGCAGTGGAAACAACTTCCCTGTTTCTATCTTATCTATTCCCTTCATCATCTTGTACGTTTCTATAAGATGTCCCCTCATTCTTCTGAATTCTAATGAGTATAGCCCCAGTTTAGTCGGCCTCTCCTCATAAGCCAACCCCCTCAACTCCGGAATCAACCTCGTGAATCTCCTCTGCCCCTCCCTCCAGTGCTAGTATATCCTTTCTCGAGTAAGGAGACCAAAACTGTCCTTTAATTTACATCACGTTCAGTAAAATATATCCAGAGCAATCCAATTAAAATTAATCCAGGCTCACAACCGTGAAAATCTATTTCCACTCATGTAAGAAATGGCTGGTCAGACAGTCATATTACAGATATCAAGCCAAAACAGTTGTGGCAGATATCTTTCAATAAATGCAACGTAAATCATACCAACAGAATATATTTGCAAAAAGCTCTCAAGTTGAGAGAGAAACTCATTAGCACATTTCTCAAAGCAATGATCAGTCTCTGCCATTAATGCTGGAATCCTAAATGTAAACATCACAAATCACAATAGATGATACAATGCCATTCACGACTCAACTGAATCTACTGGTGTGTGTAATTGATGCAGTAGACTCCAAAAGACTGTTTCTGATAGGCAAAGTTGAACTGAACAGCTTTGTCCACAATGTAACACATTTTTATTGCTAAATTAACTAAGGGAAGGGGACAAACAACAAAAGCCATTAGCAGCACAGTACTCCATGAGGCTTGGCTTTCATCCATCCTCATTGCGAGGGTTAGCTGCACTATGAACAATTATCACAGGGGGAAACATGATTTACTGGCAACCCAGAGTTTGTGATTTCAAACCAGAAAAGGTAAAAGTTGAGAAAATGTATTTCCCCCCCCTCACACAATGTCACATTGCCCAAGAACATTAAGACTTGCCAAAGATGAGCCTATATTTGACACCATTTTCATGTGGCTAACTGAATATCCACAGGTCAACTAAGAATGTGTTGACAGTGTTGTCCAAGAACAAAAAACACCAGCCTTCTAGGTAGCCAAAGTAACATAATAAAAAACAAAGCACAGGATCAGGCCCTTCTCAAGTCTGTACCAATCATGATGCCCCAACTGAAAAAAACTACCGCTACTCAGTCCATATCCTTCGATTGCCTCCCTATTAATGTACCAACCCAGATGCCTCTTAAACATTGCTAAATGTGCCTACTTCCACCATCTCCTCTGGTAGCACGCTCCAGGCACCCACCATTCTCTGCGTGGAAAACTTCTGCACATCTCCCTTGATCCTGCACCCCCTTGTAATTGACAATTCCACCTTGGGAAAAAGCCTCTGACTATCTATCTTGTCTAAGCCTCAGTTTTGTAGACCTCAGAGGTTTCCCTTAAACTTCGGTTTTTCCAGTGAAAACAATCCTAGTTTATTCAATCTCTCCTCATAACCAACGCGCACAAGACCAGACAACCTCTTGGTGAATCTTCTTTGCACTGTCTCCAAAGTTTCCATGTCCTTCTTATTGTGTGATGACCAGAGCTGCATACAATAATGAAGCAGATAATAGTCGAAAGTGTTTGACGAGGTCCCTTATGACAGGCTGGTGCATAAAATTAAATCTCATGGGATCAGGAGTGAAGTAGCTAGATGGATTCAGAAGTGGCTTGGCCATAGGAGACAGAGGGTAGCAGTCGAAGGGCGTTCTCCTGAATGGAGATCTGTAACTAGTGGTGTCCTGCAGGAATCAGTGCTGGGACCTTTGCTGCTTATAATAATATGTGGCTTGAAAGAAAACATAGCTGTGTTGATGAGCAAGTTTGTGGATGATACTAAGATTGGTGGAGTTGTGGATAATGATGAAGACTGTCAGGGAATACAGCAGGATATTGACAGGCTGGAAAATTGGGTGGAGAAATGGCAGATGGAATTTAATCCAGACAAATGCAAGGTAATGCATTTTGCTGGATCCAATTCAGGTAGGAACTATAAAATAAATGGCAGAACAATTAGGAGCATCACAGATCTGGGAGTACAGATCCCAGATCTTCGTCCTTTGGGAAAAAGACAAAAATCTGATGTCAGTACCAACCAATTCAAAAACAGATTCTTCCCTGCTGCTGTTAAGCTTTTGAATGGACTTGCCTTGCGTTAAGTTGATCTTTCTCTACACCCTAGCTATGACTGCAACACTACATTCTGCACTCCTTTCCTTCTCTATGAATGGTACATTTTGTCTGTATGCTGTGCAAGAAACAATACTTTTCACTGTATGTTGTGCATGTGACAATAAAAAATCAAATCAAATCCACAGATCCTTAGAAGTGGCAACACAGATGGAAATGGCGAAGAAAGCATATAGCATGCTTGCCTTATCAGACAGGGCAGAGTATAGAATTTGGCAAATTATGCTGTCTACGACATTGGTTAGGCCAAATTTGGAATACTGAGTTCAATTCTGGTCACCACATTACCAGAAGAATGTGGAGGCTTTGGACAGAGTACAGAAAAGGTTTAATAAGAACATAAGAAATAGGAGCAGGAGTAGGCCATCCAGCCCTTCGAGCCTGCCCCGCCATTCAATAAGATCATGGCTGATCTGTCGCTGCTCAGTTCCACTTTCCTGCCCTCTCCCTATAACCCTTAATCCCTTCTCCTATCAAAAACCCATCAACCCGCGTCTTAAAAATATTTAGCGAGGCAGCCTCCACCACTTCAACGGGCAGAGAATTCCAGAGATTCACCACCCTTTGAGTGAAGAAGTTCCTCCTCAACTCCGTTCTAAACCGCCCCCCCTTTTATCTTGAGGCTGTGCCCCCTAGTCCTACTGTCTTTTTTGAGCGGAAAGAGTCTTTCCACCTCTATCCTATCCATCCCATTCATCATCTTATACGTCTCAATGAGATCTCCCCTCATTCTTCTAAACTCTAACGAGTACAAGCCCAGTTTATTCAGCCTCTCCTCATAGCTCAACCCCCTCAACTCCGGTATCAGCCTAGTAAACCTCCTCTGCACTCCCTCCAAGGCCAAAATATCTTTGCGCAGGTGCGGCGCCCAAAACTGCACACAGTACTCCAGCTTTACCAGGATATCGCCTGGTATGTTAGCTATGAGGAGAGATTGAATAAACTGAGATTGTTCTCCCTGGAAAGAGAAGCCTGAGGGGCAACCTGTTAGAAGCGTATAAAATTATGAGGTATAGATACAGTGAACAGTTGGAAGTGTTTTCCCAGGTCAGAAATGACAATTACAAGTGGGCACAAGTTCAAGATGAGGGGAGAAAAGTTCAGTGGTGATGTACAGGGGTTTTTTTTTTTACAGAGTGATGGGGGCCTGGACTGCACTGCCGAGTGAGGTGGTTGAGGCAGTTATGTAGCCACTTTCAAGACTTATCTTGATAGGCATATGAGCAAATGGGGGATAGAAGGGATGTAAGTGGTTGGTCTTGATAAACGTGATTGGCGCAGGCTTGGAGGGCCGAAGAACCTGTTCCTGTGTCGTACTGTTCTTTGCTCATTTTGTGTGTAAAACTTGCAAACAGCCATTGTTTTTAAATCATTACTAAATAATCTTAAAAGCTATACAACGGAATAGCAAAAGCAGCCTGTTTAAAAAATAAAAACACTGTATCCATTGATATTCAAGGATCATAAACATAACTGGAACATGCCCAGATATTTAAACCTATAAACAATCCAACCAGTTAAACAGCAAACTTAAACCAATGGGACAACCCAGTGGTTAGCACCCAAAGAAGAGAACGCTGGAAAATTTCAGCCAGTGTGGCAGCATCTGTAAGAAGAGAAAAGAGCTGATGATTCAAGCCCAGATGCCCTTTGTCAGAGCAGTTAGCACTGCTGCCTCACAGTGCCAGGAACCCAGGTTTGATTCCCAGGTTGGGTCACTGTCTGTGCAGAGTTCTGCCTGTGTCTGCATGGGTTTCCTCCCACAGTCAAAATGATGTGCTGGTTAGATGCATTGATCATGCTAAATTCTCCCTGAGTGTACCCAAACAGGCACTGAAGTGTGGCAACTAGGGGACTTTCACATTAACTTCATTGCAGTGTTAATGTAAGCTTACTTGTGACTTTAAACTTCAAACATTCCATTACCCATAGCTGAAGTGTACTCCTTGAAAATGGTTATGAGTCAAGGAAAAATATTTTGTCCACGTGGTGAAACAATGTCATTAGTAACTGGGGTCTGTATACCTTCCCCTCTTACCCCTATACGAAAAGACCTGGGGTTTTCAGTGAACCACCCAAAACATCACATGCCCACACGTTTGATATTTGCCCTTCAAAGTAATTAAGAGTACAAAACTTCTTACTGTATTTTTTTATTTTCAACATAAAAAGAACACAATATATCAACGAGGCGTTTATTTTCCCTGCCATAATGGCGAATTATACACAGGGGAAATTAAAGCTGGGCTTTGGTGGCGGGGGGGGGGCAGAAGAGTGGAGAAACCTTGCATCTAAGTGAAACAAAGAGGGAAAGTCCGATATGTGTAGTTCCCCCACCCAACATACTGTTTCCCCCATCCTCGGGGAAGGCTCAGCAATATCTAAACCCTCGGCGGGGGTTTGGACAACTTTGTTTACAACCCTTGGTGTCCAATTCTGGAACCCTGGTTGTTCATACAAAGATAGACATTCTCAGGACGGTTAAACCATTGAACACGAGACCGTCCCAGGAGGGGAAGTAAAGTAGAAATCAGATCCAAAGGGAAAGGGAGCGGTAAAGAACAAACTACAAAACGAGATGGGAAGGTGGGGGAAAGAAAATAATGCAGTGAGAGAAACCTTAGTTTTCTGGTCGTAACACGTGCTCAGTATATACAGCAAACTTCCGGGTTGTTTTATAGCTGTGTAATGGTGACTACAGACAAACGTGGCCGAAACCTGAACGCTTTAAACAACCGAGAAAAGGAGGAAGAGAAACTGTAATAAAACAAACCGTAACACCCCCTCCTCCTCCCACTCATGCACTCAGAGACTGGAACTCTCATAGAGCCAGGCCCAGGCGCTTCACGCCGAGAATTGCCCGAAAATCAACACCCGCTTTCCTCTTTGTCTTGAAGTTTATAACATAAAGAGATACTTAGAGGGGAAAATCAGAGCCCCCGGCGTCCGAGGGCCGCGGTACGGCGACCAAATAAAAAAAAATCAACCGACCGAGTGGAGCCTCGCGTTCACGTCAGGAGACGGGGAATTATCTTTTTTTCAAAAAAACGGCCTTTTCCCTGAGATTTTACCTCAAACTGACGCTAGGTCCCCGTCGGAAGGTTTCCCAGTAGATTTGGGTACAATTGGGTAGCGGGAGCAGAGATGAGAGCGGCTGTAGTTACTCAGAGCTGCGCTGAGGTGAGGAGAGAGCTGCGCGCACGGTCCGCCCGCTAACCCCTCGCCGCCATGTCAGGCGCCGCCGCCATCATCCATCACGTGACCCCCAGCCGGGCGCCGCCGCCAACCGTCCGCTCAGGCCGCTGACCGCGGATCGTTTCACACAAGCACGGTGCCACCGAATTCTGACACACCCCTAAGAAAGTTAAGAGATGTGGCATAATTTTGTTGAATTTACGTTATTTTTTTCTCGTCCCCAAATCACCGGCGGCAATTGCCGGTCACGTGACCGCGCGCCCCTTTCCCCGCCCCCTGCCTCAGCCCAGCCAATCGGCCGCCGTCTTGACGTCAACGCGACCAATAGAAAGCAAGCGCGTAATTTAAAATGCCCGGGGCAGCGCAGGGGCGGAAGAGGTGAGCATGCGCGCGGGGGCAGGACATGGCGCTGACAGACAGCGCGCCCAGCCAATCGGCATTGAGAGTCTGGAATTCGACCGGAGACACGCGCCACTGTTGTCCAATCACAAGCGGGTTGTAGGATATCTCGCCCCCCGCCCCCCCCCCCCCCCCCGCCCCCGGTCAGGTCGAAGGGTAGAGCGGGCATTTAAATGGCTTTGGAAGAGCGGGAGCCGTTTCTGGTGTAGTCACTTCACAACAGTGTGTTCTATAAACAAGAGTTCATCTTATTACTACTTAAAATTTCTTTCTCCTTCAATCAATTTTTTTTGCAGTAAAATGGGTATTTTATTCATTCCTGTTACTTATTATTTGATGTTAAAACAGTTGATGTTTGCGATATGTAAGCTGCGGCCCCTGGCGGCTGCGGGCGGCTCTGCGGCTCAGTGCCCGGCGTTTCGGATAAATACGGTAACGTTTTCAAGATGGCGAAGTCGCCACGCTCTTGGATTCGGTGGCCGGTTTCTGCTGAGTGAAAGGCGGAAAAACGGCCTCTCCACACACCTCCGCCCCCGCCCCCATCCCCCCACCCCCGACCCCCGGATTTCTCATCAACATGTTTTAATCCTTCAGGGAAAGCCAAGGCTGTAGCTCAAGGGGCGGGGAAGAGAAGCGGCGGAGATAAGGCCGCGGCCGCTAAGGAGAACCAACAACTGGCCATGACTGAGGTACGTGTGGCGGCCCCGGCGGGGGAGAGCGGCCCAGCGGGCGGGGGAGTCTCCTCCATCCTTCCCCCCCCCCCCCCCACCCCCTCCCGCTCCTTTACAATCCAGGCTGAAGGAGAGAGCGGGGTGGATGCACTTCCCCCACTCCCTGGACGGAGGAGTGGGCCGGGGCATTGGGCATCGATAGATCAAAACATTCAATAAATAATTCCGAATTAAAAAAACACTTGGCCCAGCGAGGCTTCGCAGTGTGAACCCAGGCTTGTTTCCAAGCTCCTGACATTTATCGTATTTTATGTTTAAAACGTTTTTAAGAAGTCAAGTGTTAACTCGCTATTAAAATAGCGAAGCATTAAAAACATGAATATAATCATAAAGAAAATAAAGTTTACCTTGTGGAATTAACTTGAGGAAAACACACATTTGATTCCGATACCCACCCCTTGTTTTTAAATAGGGACTCCACCCTGTTGTTTGTGGGTTAAGGTTGTCATTTATTGCCTAACTCTGCTTGCCCTGAGGACAGTCGGTACCTATGTGGCACCGCAGCTGAGCCACTGCCAAGCTGCTGCTGCATCAGTGTCTGGGGAAAGGGCTGGGAGTACGGTGAGCTGCAGCGTCTTCACTTCCATCTCTCTGTCCCTGAGTTCGGGCTGAAGTGATTTTTCGTCGATAAATTGCAGAATAATATTTCTAATCCCCCCGGCCACCACCCCACAGGTTTACTAAAAAAAAACGCTTAATTACTTCCATGCTGTAAATCAAATTATCTTTTTAATTTTCCCCGACTTACTCTAGTTATTTATGGATGGGGTTGTGAAATGTGATCCTAAAAAGCACCAGTAATAAGCAGCTGCAATAAATGTGGCTTGAAATCAGTCTGGTCAACATGAGACAATTGTGCATCGCCATCTGCTCCTTCCCACAAAAAAGTACAAACCAAGCTACTGTTCATCTCCGACGCACCATTTCAGCTAGTGGGGAGATAACAGACGCTTTTAACCCTGGCTTCTATGTCACAGCACTGAGCAGGCTTACAATGACTGTAGTGCTTTCAGTTATGTCTCAGTAGAGGTAATGTATTTTGGTAAACAGTCATAGTAAATTTTTTGATTTTATTCTTGACGTGTATAGTTTGTAATGGCCATCTTTTTGATCAGTAATTTGAGCTGATAAATTGATATCCTCCCAGCTGCGAAGTGAGGGTATACTTGAGATTACTTACCTGCAGGTTTTTTTAGCGTGATGGGGTAGTTTTTGTAACGTCGTTCCTTATATTGCCCTCTGTACAGAAGCATCTGCAAAATCCTATAGCTGGCTTTCCACTGAACTCCAATTCCACGCTACAGGGAAAATATTTCATCAGTTTATAGTCCATAGTGTTACTGTAAACATTCAGCTAGGCTAATGGTCCTTGGTGTTTCTTCAGGTCTTGTAGATGTTACTTGAAACTGGAAACTTAATTATAGTTTTGAACTTATCTTTTTTGTCAGCTTTGCTTGAGAAGAAAATTGAAAATATTCAATCATTTATATCAAAATGACATTGATTTCAGCGTTGCGCTGTCAATGTCTGTCCAGTGGGACATCTGTGATGCACCTTGAACCATCTATGGTTCTTGTGGCATCTTTTGTTTTAATGGTTAATGGTGCAGCACTTCCTGCTTCATTCTGGATTACAAAAATTATAAATGTTTGTTAAATCAACCATTTTTTAAAGTGGGATGCCCTAACCAACAATGCAATATTGCTCCAGTATCCAGTGTTTACAAGCAGCAATGCTGGTTGTTGTAGTCTAATAATATATCTTTTGATTGGACATGGTCACTTTGGACTGTTTAGACATTTTATCTTGTAAGCATTTTGGGACGTCCTGTAGACACAGTGCCGTATGAATAAGTTCTTTCCCTTCCTTACAGGAGAATGCGCATGTAAAATCAAAGATTTGCCATCGTTTGAACTCTGCAAAAACACCCGCTCTTCGTGCTCCATTACAAGATGAAAACTCTGCTTCAAATAAACAAATGAAGTTCCAAGTCAAATGTACTGTAAAACGTGAAATGCAGAAAGAGGAAGGAGGTATGCAAGGTTAACAGCTGCAAGTGTTTCAGGAGGCTGTTTTGTAAAGAAAGCAAACAGTTTCAGTTTCAGAAGGCCTCTAATTTTACTTAGTGTGTCGCTATAATGGTTGATGCAGGACAACAAATCCAGTGTTGCTTCGTAGGGTAAGAATTGCATATGTGCTATATAATTACAGAAATAATTGTACCAGATAATCCTTCAGGCCGGCGTAGTCGTGGCAGTGAGACACATTAGCAATGTGCAGATATAATGTAACTACTTGCTGGCTTATTTTGAATTGAATGGCTTACAGTTTCCCTGCTACGCAGTAATGGTGCGTTAATAGTGGCCTGTGGTTGCTGAACACAGCTTCAAGTCAGGCCTACTATTATGAATGCTGCTTGGTTTGAACTGTAAACTCCTGTGTGGGAGGAAGCTGCAATTTAAATCCAAACACCCACATTGAGAGTGCCTGAGCTCTACCCATGTAAATAAATCTATTCCAATTACATTTTAGCAATTCCTTGAAGAGCACAGAGCTCAGCAGCATTTTTAAACTCAGTTTAGCAAACACAAGAACAGCACGAAGTCATTCTGTTCACAAGCCCATTCTGTCATTGAATTAGATTATTGCTAAGCTATATCCCTAAATTGGTTTAATTCTGATCCATATGATTTTATACCCCTCCCTAACAATCTCAACTATCCGCATATTGGAAATTTTAATCATGCCCAACAAGGCTACAGATCAAGTGCTGGAAAATGGGATTAAGATAGATATAGGTGCTTGCTTTATGGCTGGTGCAGACATGAGCTGAAGGGCCTCTTTCTGTGCTGCAAAACTCCGTGGCACCTCCTTCACATTGTGTGAAGTGCTTTCTGATATGGCCTCTGAACAACCTCTCGCTAATTTATGGTTACGCACCTTGTTCTGGACTCCACCCTCAGACCATATTATAGTGTTCGTTTTAAGGAGCTCAATTAGTAGTTTTGTGAAACTCTCCAGTGTTGGATTGGCTTCATTTTGGTTATACTGTAACATAGTGCCTCAAGGAAGTAGAACAGCTCTACAGTGGTGTTAGTAGCAATATGTCATGTAGTCCTCAGTCATGTAAAGCCCTTCAGTCAAATATCCAGCTGTCTTCCTTAATGCAAACACAAGATTTGAGAAGTTTTATCGGTCAGATTTCCTGCTGATTTAATTACCTACCTGGGCATAGTATTATTTTTCCCAACCACACTCCACTAGTCAGTGATGTACAAGTGAGTGGGGAAATGACTCATGCCATCATTCCTTCTGGAGAAGGGTCTTGAGGTAGCCCTTGAATAATTGCAACTACTTTGTGTAGTTCCATTTACATCATGTTGAAGCTACTAACCAGGGTTGCTATATTTCAAGAAATATTATTGTATAGAATTGTTCAACTGTGAAGACCATTTAGCTGACCATGCCTGTGCTGGCTCTTTGGAAGAGCCAACTAATTGGTTCTACATCCAGCTGTTAACCCATGATCCTGAAGGATTCTCCTTTTCAAGTATTTATCCAATTCCCCTTTTAAAGTTATTGTTGGTTTAGTCTTTTTATTTCTCATTTTGTTTCTGCTCTTGATGAGAGATTTGGCCATCTTTGTTTCGTGAAGACAGAAACATAGGTTGGCTACTTATTGTGAGCAGAAAGGCTTGCCTCGAATTGAATTTTTTTAAATTTAGGCTTGTAATGTTCAGATCTGTTATATTTGCAGGTGACCAAAGTGGTTGTGTATGTGCTGACAGTTCTACCAAGTCCAATAAGGAGTTGGACAGTGAAAAAAAAGTGGTAATTGAGGAAGGAGCAGAGACTGCAGCAGCCGTCCCACGTACTGTCTGTGAGACTGCTATAAAGGATGAGTCTACTGCTCTGCTTTCTGTCAGCAAGAACGGCACTAAAACAAACACAAAGTCTGTTCAGCAGAAAGGTAAAGGGAAGTCTCCAAAACGTACACGGTAAGTTATGCACTCATAGTGACTTTGTTAATCATCTGCATTTGAGCTTTCCTTGCTCTAGCGAAGGTTACAATAACATAAGGAGGGAAAATCTGTTTCTGCTGATGGTAATCACAATGCATGGATTTAAAATGATGATGGGAGAATTATTTTTACTCTGCAAGTTCCAATCTACGAATATGCTGCCTGAAAGGGTGGTGGACGCAGATTCAATTTAAGGGAATAGGTAAATACTTGTTTAAAAGGAAACGTTTTCAGTGCCCTGGGAAGCAGCAGGGAAGTGGGAGAGAGGGTTTGGAGTTCTAACACCCCCCACCTTGACTTGGTGTGTTTGTACAGTGATGTCATCCCCTGAAATGTATTTGATTTCCGATTGAGCAATTGTTTCAACTGTGGAAGGAGGGGCTGATTTCCACAGAAGAGATTGTTGCAATGTTTGAAGATGGGACCTTGTTGCTGGTGTGTTTGCCTTGGCTGAGCCATGTGCTGGAGTAGGGAAATAACCCATGTTTAATCATTTGGCAGGTGGAGGTGGGGGACTGAAAAACCTTTGCTGTATGTTTATCATGCTGTTTCTGGCTTCCATTCTGCAATGTATGTGCTGCTTCTGACAGTTCTGTACTTTTTAAACAAGGTCTATTTTTCCCCCTCCCTCAGTGTAAAGAACTCAGCAGGCCGGAATCGTAAGGTCACCGATTATTATCCTGTTCGTAGAAGTTGCAGGAAGTGTGAAGGGCAGCTGAAGGTAAATGTGTAGTAACAGCTCTTAGTGTAACATGGGAGTGGTGCTTTATTTAAATAAATTACCCTTTCAACTGCTTTGTGTTGCTGGGATGGAGGGTTGGTTTATATACAATGCACAGACTGACATTGGAAAATCCAAAGACTCATCAACTCTATCTTTTTCTTTTTAGTCAGAAGAAAAGAAAATAATTGATGATCTGATTCGCAGTGGGAAGGAAGAAGGAATGAAGGTACCATTAAAATATAGAAAAATTGACTTGCCTGGGAGTATTGTGCAGTGAGTTCACTTAGTGATGGCTTCAAAGCCAGCCTGGGCATGTAGGATGTTGCCATGTGTGAACAGTAAATTGGCCAGTGATCCAGTGGACCCCCACTAATTGACATTCTGGGACAGCTGTGGCTTAGGAGACATCTCTCTCCTTGTCACTCTTCACAATGTAGAAGGAGAATGTTCAGCTCATGGAGTCTGCACTGCCTTTGAAAGAACATTCTTCCTAGTCCCTGCTTTAAGGTGCCACAAAAGGTTTTCAGACAGCAATCCAATTCTCATTTGAATACCTTGATCAAATCTGCTTCCACCACCTTCTCAGGAAGCTTCTTCCAGACTTAAACCCCCTCTGGGTGAAACAATATTTCTTCTCATCACTTTACTTTTGCCAATTATTTTGAACCTGTGCCATCTCAATCTTCTTGTGCTCTTGAGTGGGAACAGTGACTTGCTATTTCTCAGGATATTGAATACCTCTATCAATCTCCTTTTCTCTGGGGGAAAACAGTCCTAAACACTTCAATCCATCCTTTCTGCTATAGTTTGTTATCCTTGGAATATTTTTAAGAATTTTTCTCTGTACTCATCCGAATGCCTTGACATCCTTCCTCAAGTATAGTGCACACAATTGATACACATCCAGATGAGGTGTGTGTACTGTGTATATTCCTCCAGAATGTCTCCCTTTATTTTCTACACTCCATTTTCTTCCTGCCAACATTAATCACCTCACATTTCACCAGCATTTCCTTTTTGAAATTCCAGACTATCCATCACAGTTGACCACTTAAGAACATAAGAAATAGGAGCAGGAGTAGGCCATCTAGCCCTTCGAGCCTGCCCCGCCATTCAATAAGATCATGGCTGATCTGTCGTGGCTCATTCCACATTCCCGCCCTCTCCCCATAATCCTTAATCCCCTCATCAAAAACCCATCAACCCACGTCTTAAAAATATTTAGTGAGGTAGCCTCCACCACTTCAACGGGCAGAGATTCACCACCCTTTGAGTGAAGAAGTTCTTCCTCACTTTTCCAATCTTATTTGGAAATTTTGAAATCATGCCCCAAATGCCACAGTCTAGGTCATTGATATATATCAGAAAAAGCAAGTATCCCAAAACTGACCTATAGGGACCTCCATTTCAAATCTTCCAACAATCTGGAAAACAATCATTTGTCAACACTGTTTCCTGCCCCTCAACTAATTTCTTATCCAACTACTTGCTTTCCTTTTTACTCCGAGATAATATTTTTGCCCAAGTCTGTTTGGTACTGTAACAATGCCTTTTCAACGTTCATGTGCATCAAATCAACGGCATTGCCCTTATCAACCTTCTCTGTTACCTCTTCACAAAACTCCCAAGTTAGTAAACATGATTTCCCCTTGATGAATCCATGCTGTTTCCCTTTTATCTTGCATTTGTCTCAGTATTGATTTTTGTCATGAACTGAAGTTTCCATATCACTGAAGTCAAACTGGCCTGTAATTGCTGGCTCTATCCTTGCTTCCCTTTTGAACAAGGGTGTAAAAGTCTTAATCCTCCAGTCCTCTGGCACCACTCTAAGTAAGACTGGAAGATTATCACCAGTGCCTCTGCAATTTCCACACACTTCCCTCAGTACGCTTGGATGTATCATCTGGTACATAAAATATAGTCATGATGTGGAGATACTGGGGTAAACACAGTAAGAAGTCTGACAACAACAGGTTTAAGTCCAACCGATTTATTTGATAGTAAACTCACAAGCTTTCAGGGTTTGCCCCTTCGTCAGGGCAAATGGAGAGTTCTGACCTCAGACCATGTAACAACACAGTTTACAGATTACTGGTTAGAATGCAAATCTTTACACCTAACCTGCTATTGAAGTCTTAAAGTGGCCAACAATGAGTGGAAGGAGCATTAAGCCCAGGTTAAAGAGATGTGTATTGTCTCCAGACAGTACAGTAAGTGAGGTTTAGCAAACCCGGGCAAGTTATGGGGGTTACAGATAGTGCGACATGAACCCAAGATCCCTGTTGAGACCGTCCTTGTGTGCGGAACTTGGCTATCAGTCTCTACTCAGCGACTCTGTGCTGTTGTGTTGTGAAGGCTGCCTTGGAGAATGCTTACCCGAAGGTAACATAGAACAGTACAACACAGTACAGGCCCTTTGGCTGTCAATGTTGTGCCAAGCTTTGTCTGAAACGAAGATCAAGCTATCCCATTCCCTGTCATTCTGATGTGTTCCATGTGCCTATTAATAACTGCTCGAAAGTTTCTAAAGTGTCCAACTGCACTATCACTGCAGGCAGTCTGTTCCACACCCCAATCACTGAATAAAGAACCTACCTCGGACATCCCTCCTATATCTCCCACCGTGAACCTTATAAGACCTCTGGTCCTGATACCTTTATCAATTTTAAGTAAAGATAGCCTCTTTAACACCACCACCTTCTCCATTGTAAATTCTTCTGGTGTACCAGTTATCTCCCCTCATCACAACCTGGGTAGTATCATTATTCTTTGTAAAGATAGCTGCCACGTACTTGTTTAATACTTCCTCTATTTCTCTTGCTGCTACCTGCCAGTCTCATTTTATCTCTAATTAACCCTACTCTCTAACATCCTTTCATGTATCTGCTTAATGAAGGCCTTGGGATTCTCTTGTTAGCTGCCAATCTCCTTTCATTCTCTCCTTTTCTTAGTTTTTTTCACTTCCTCTCTGGCCCTTTCACATTTAGCCTGATTCTCCATTGTACCTGACATCTGTTCTGTGTACTTTTCCTTTTCACCTTCTCTGCTATCTCTCTCATCGTTCAGGTGCTCGAGATTTATTTGCTCTACCTGTCTCATTTTAAAGGAATACACCTTGTCATTGCCTGTAATATTTTTCTTTGAAGGTGGCCCATTGTCCAGCTACTGCTCCCAAATTCCCCTAGATTTGGGGAATGTTCCATCAGATTGAAACTTAGCAAATGTCCCTTCTTTATTCAAAAGGAAGAGAGACAGGAAGCTACTGGCCCAGTTAGCCTAATAGTTATATTGGGAAAATGTTAGAAGCCATTATAAAGATGTTCTAGCATGACAGTGGGAAAAATTGAAGACCTATCAAGCAGACTGGTTTTGTGAAAAGGAATTTGTTTTAACCAATTTATTGGGTTCTTTGAAGGATTCACAATAAAAGGAGTTCTGGTGGGTGTATTGTACTTAGATTTAGAGAAGGTATTTGATAACGTGCCACATCAAAGGTTATTGCAGAAAATAAAAGTTTATGGTATGGGGGTGACATTGGCATGATTGAAGATTTGGCATAAATGTCCTTTTTTCTGGTTGGCAAGATGTGATGAGTGGTGTGCCACAAGGATCAATGTTTACAATTCATTTAAATGATTTGGGTGAAGAGATTGTGTTGTCAGCAAATTTATCATACCTACAAAGATAAGTCAAAGTAAACTTTGAAGAGGATATAAGAAGGCTACAAATGAACGTTGTCATTCTTTCAGCCACTCACTTATCCAATTGGAATATACTGTGAGCAAATGTGATATTGTTTATTTTGGCAGGGAGAATGAAAAACTTGTGTTACCTAAACAGATTGCAGAGGGATCTGGGTGCCCTGATGCATGAATCTCAAAAGGCTGGTATGAAGGTACAGCAAGTAATTAGGAAAACCAATAGATTATAATTTAATGTGAAGGAAATTGGTTACAAAAGTAGGGAAGTTATGCTTTAGTTGTACAAGGTATTATTGTGTATAGTTTTGGTCTTATTTAAGGAAAGATGATGCAAGTGCATTAGAAGTGGTTCAGAGAAGATTACTCAACTAAATCTAGGAATGGGTCAGTCTTGAGCAAAGATTGGAGAGTTTGAGTTTGTATCCACTAGAGTTTACAAGAGTAAGGTGATTTGATTAAAGCTTAAGATCATGGTGGATGTGGAGAGGGTAGTTTCTCTAGTTGGAGAATCTAGAATTAAGGGTCACTTTTTAAAAGTAAGGGATTGGTCATTTAAGACAGATGAGGGTCATGAGTCTCTGGAACTCTTTCAAAAGGCAATGGAAAGCAGAGTCTTTGAATATTTTTCAAGTAGAGCAGATGGATTCTTGATTAATCTGGGACTGAAAGGTAATCTGAGGTCGATAGGAATGTGGGGGTTGAGTTTACAATCAGATCGGCCATTTGAGTTTACAATCAGATCGGCCATGATTGTATTATTTGGCGAAGCAGACTCGAGGGGCCAAGTGGCCTACTCTACTCTTAATTCGTATGCTCTGTTACACAACTGTGCAAAGTATTGTCCACTAAATTGAAGCTGAAACATTGTTCGTAATCTCTCCTGTGGCTAATAGCAGCTGTACTGGACAAACCCTTTTTCTAACTGTATTCTTTGTTCTCACAGGTTGGTATAATTGATGGAAAAGGTCGTGGTGTGGTGGCCACAAAACCTTTTCAACGTGGAGAGTTTGTGGTGGAGTACAGTGGAGACCTCATAGAATTTACAGATGCCAAGAATCGAGAGGCTAAGTATGCCCAAGATCCCTCTACTGGCTGCTACATGTACTACTTTCAATACCTCAGTAAAACTTACTGGTAAGTCTCCTTCTCTGTAGCCTTGTGTACTTGGTGGCCTTCTGTTATGCCACACTTGCTGAATTTGTTACCAGCAATATTTCTAGTTGTATATTGAAAACCTTGGCCTGGATTTTCACAGGAGTCATGGAGACTCCACCCCATTTCCAGCAAAGGGGTGTGGTTGTGGTGGTGGTTGGGGTAACAGGATTGGAATGTGACTCCCACATGGGGGAACCTGAATGTAGTAGCAACATTTGAACTTAGTACTGAATTCACACCAGTGCCATTTTTGCTGAAGCAGTGGCCTTATCCTGTAACCGATGTAATGTATGCACAGGTTCTTTCTGTCTGCAAAGAACATGGCCCTGCATACTAATATATGTAGCCTCTTCAGCCTGAATGACCATCTTGGTAGTCAGTGTAATTTTTAACACAGAAGGATTACCTACCAAATGTTGTCCAGCTACAGAATCACACCAAATGTTGGGTTTAAGTTTTGCAGTATGGGGTGGTTGGGCACAGCCTGTACCTTGCCCATTGTGAACATTAGAAAGGACAAGCTGTTTGATACAATCTGCCAGTCTTTGGGATGTTCAGCTACTTACCTCGTATTACACTGGCACTGAATTTCATATCTTACCTTAATCATTTGTGTGATAGGCACAGCACCTTTTTGGCTTGACGGCAGCAATAGTGGTGAATACCATTTGTCACTATCATGTAGTAGCAGTAAAAAACGGCTTGCTTATCCACTTACTCAAATTTTTGAGGTACCTTGCTCTATCAGGGTAATCTGAGACTGGGCTGAAGTGACAGCCTTGGTTCCGTTCATGAGTTTGTGCAATTTTATATCCTCAGTGGTGTGGAATATCATTCACAAATTAATTGTACTTGAGGGTGATCATTGGAACCTTTCATCAGAACAGTAATTTTGACAGCTGATGTAAAAGCTTTGGTCTTTGTTAATCTAAAGACTGCCATCGAATCACTAGAATCCATACACTACAGAAAGAGACTATTCAGCCCATCGAGTCTTCACCAACTGCAATTAAAGTTGCTGGGAATTTTGCAGAATCAAATTTCTCTTGTCCAGAAATCACTTTGTCCAATTTGACTTCTTTACTCAGGTAATTAAACTGTGGATCTTGCTGTTGTATGGAGTTAAACATAGCAAATACTGTAGATGCATTTGAGGAAAAAATTAATAAACTTGAGGGAGAAAAGAGCAGAAAATGTTGATGGGGTGAAAAGTATAGGGTGTGAGGAAGTTTGTCAGTTGGGCTGAATGACTGTGCTATAGATTCTATGTAGCTGCTAGGCACAGTTACCCCAATGTTTGTAATCTTGAGAATATTTGTTTTCTAAGTGTTATGTTTAAATATTTTTAGTGTGGATGCCACAAAGGAAACTACACAACTTGGTCGCCTGATCAACCACAGCAAGAATGGGAACTGTCAAACTAAGTTGCACAATGTTGATGGGAAGCCGCACCTCATTCTTGTTGCATCTCGGGATATTGCAAAGGGTGAGGAGCTGCTTTATGATTATGGAGACCGAAGCAAAGCATCAATTGCTGCACATCCCTGGCTGAAGCAATGAGCCAAATTTCAATCTTTTAAAAGAGCATAACTATTTAAAATATTTGGTTTGCTTGCTCTGATTTGTGATGTGGCACTTAATCAAGATTGCCAATGAAGACAACTGGATTCTGAGCACTGCTGAGGTGGTGGTCTTGGCATCTTTAGAACTTTTATATCTTAACGCTTTTGTATATTTTGTACACGGATGTGCTTTAGGAGCTTGCAGTCATAAGGAAGGTTGTGTTTTTTATATAAACTATTCCAGAATGTTGAGCAGTTGTACAGTATTAGCAACCTAGGTCTGCTTTTGTGCTCAATTATAAATTACTTCTGCATATTTAAGAGATCAAATGGTGTCACTTATAAAATAATAAACCATTTTTAGAAAGTGTTCACATTCTGGGTAATGAATTTGGTCACTTCCATCTGGAAGCTGTAATTGGACATTTCTGAATACCAAGTATGAGCATTTATTCACATTAGCTTAGATTCAATTTTAAAGCAGGGCTTCACATCATTTGCCTGTGCATCTGTTGTAAACAGCTATTTAAAGTTTGTATACAGAAGCTTCATGTTGAAGAATATTTAAATAAACTCTGTGACTTAATTGCATTGCAGGGTAGTGTGTGTAGTGTGTCCTGGAGACTCTTGTTGAATTATCTGAATGGGAACTGGTCACCTTCAGCCCACTAATGCATCAATGTTGAACAATTGTAATTTAGTTTTCTGTATAAATGAATTGTATGGCTGCACAAACCTACCATCTTGCATAAACAAAAGGGTGAATTGTTGCAGTTAGAGCCTAATTGACCAGAATAGAAACTGTTTCATTGCCTCAAGGAAATCATGTCATTAAACACAACTAATCAATGTGGTCTTTATGACCCATTTATGTTTCACATTGTCAGCTGTGTGCGTTCACTCAGACCATTGTGATGCTAACCCAAATGTTGCAACATTAACAATTGGGGGTGGGGGGAGTTGACAGAACAAATTAAGAGTCACCACTTTGACATAAGACTGAGGTCATGTTCAGGGCCAGACCAGGTAAGGATGTTGGTGATCATTTACAATATTCCAGTTTATGGTGGTTGTTATCAGTGCTGAATTTATATTTGGAGGTTTTGATTGAGAGTCTTGCCTTCAAAATTCAACAATGAACAAAGAACAAACAAAGAAAATTTAGAGCACAGGAACAGGCCCTTTGGCCCTTTTGAGCCTGCACTGACCATGCTGCCTGACTGAACTAAAATCCCCTACCCTTCCAAGGGCCATATCCCTCTTCCCATCCTAATCATGTACTTGTCAAGATGCCCCTTTAAAAGTCACTACCATATTTGCTTCCACTACCCCCAGCTACCTTCCAGGCATCCACCACCCTCCTGCATCTTAAACTTATGCCTCCTAGTAGTTGATTCTTCCACCTTGGGGGGGAAAAAAGCTTCGGATTATCCATTCTGTCCATGTATCTCCATAATCTTGTAGACTTACCAGATCTCCCCTCAATCTCTGTTCCAGTGAGAACAAGCCAAGTTTCTCTAACCTCCCCTCATAGCTAATGCCCTCCATACCAGGCAACATCCTGGTAAATCTTTTCTGTACCCTTTCCAATGCCTTCACATCCTTCTGGTAGTGTAGTGACCAGAATTGAACACTATATTCCAAGTGCAGCCTAACTAAGGTTCTATAAAGTTGCAACATGATTTGCCAATTTTTAAACTCAGTAATCCAGCAGATGAAGGGAAGCATGCTGTATACCTTGACTACCTTCTCCACCTGCATTGCCACTTTCAGTGAACTGTGTACCTGTACACCCAGATCCCTTTGCCTATCAATGAGCTAAATTTCCATCTTTTAAAATAGTGTAACTATTTAAAATATTTGGTTTGCTTGCTCTAAGTCTCATCACAAATCAATCAAGATAGCTAATGAAGACAACTGGATTCTGATCAGTGCTGAGGTGGTCTTTGCATCTTTAGAACTTTTTATACCTTAATGCTTTTGTATATTTTGTACACAGATGCGCTTTAGGAGCTTGCAGTCATAAGGGTTCTGCCATTGACTATATATTCCCTATCTGTATTAGACCTTCCAAAATGCATGACCTCACATTTGTCCGGATTAAACTCCATCTGCCATTTCTCTGTGAGTCTCCGACTGATCTATATCCTTCTGTATCAGATGGTTCTCATCACTATATGCAAATCCACCAGCCTTTGTGTCGTTCACAAACTCACTAATCAATCCAGTTACATTTTCCTCCAAATCATTTTTTTTTATATATATTATATATATATATATACAAACAGCAAAGGTTGTTCCCTGAGGAACACCACTTTGTCATAGCCCTCCATTCAGAAACGTACCCTTCCACTGCTACCCTCTGTCTTCTTTGACCAAGCCAGTTGTGTATCCACCTTGCCAGCTCAACTCTGACCCTGTGCAACTTCACCTTCTGCACCAGTCTGCCATCAGGGACCTCGTCAAAGGCCTTACTGAAGTCCATGTAGACAACATCCACTGCCCTACCCTCATCAATCATCTTTGTCACTTACTTGAAAAACTCGAGCAAGTTAGTGAGACACGACCTTCCCTTCACGTCCACTTATTTCCAAGTGGGAATAAAACCTGTCTCGAAGAATCCTCTCCAATAATTAATGATTTTCATATTCCTGTCAATTCTACATGTGTGGGTATGTTTAACGTGCCTGTGACCCTACCACCTTGAAGGGCAGCAGGTGCATAGGAACACCACTACCTGCAAGTTCCATTCCAAGTGGCACACATCCTGACTTGGGACTGTGTCCATGTTCCTCCACTGTCACTGGGTTAAAATTCTGGAATTCCCTTAACAGCCCTATGTGCACCCACAACACATGGACTGTAGTGGTTCAACAAGATAGCTCACCATGACTTCAATGGCAATAAATGCTGGCCAAACCAGCAATGTCAACATTCCCATGAATGAATCAATTTATGAAAAGATAGGATTTTAATTTGTATTAAAGATTAGTACAGCTTGATGAATGGATTCAAATACAATCGAGTTAAAACAGCATGGTAAAATTCTGCAGGTATATTTTGATTTATTTGCACTTGGTATTTATGGTATAACATGTCATTGCATAAATAGAAATTTCCCCCAAACGACAATTTAAAGTTTATTCGTGTCACAAGTAGGCTTGCATTAACATTGCAATGAAGTTACTGTGGAAATCCCCTACTTGCCACACTTTGATGCCTGTTTGGGTACACTGAGGAAGAATTTAGCGTAGCCAATGCACCTTACCAGCATGTCTTTCAGACTGGGAGGAAAACAGAGCACCCAGAGGAAATCCACGCAGACACAGGGGAATGTGCAGCTTCAGCACTGACAGTGACCCAAGCTGGAAATTGAACCCCATTGAACCTGGGTCCCTGGTGCTGAGGCAGCAGTGCTAAGCACTATGCCCCCCTCCCCCCCCGCAATCCTAATTAATGACAAATAAATAGGTCCTAAATTGTAAATCAGAATGGCTGTCAGTATTTTAGAAAATAAATAGGTCAATAAAATACACATTTTAGTTCTATAAAATGCACATGTGTAATCATGCAATTTAACATTTTTAACCTCTGTTTGACTATGTCATTGGGGTTAAATTTATATAAAATGGAAGAATAATGCAATTATTGGGATAGCTTAATCCCAGATAGGTTTGGAGAACATATGTAATGGGCCAAATAGTTACCTTTTGCTGAGTCCTTTGCATTCTGATAACTAACTTCATCTTCAGGGGTTTATTTTAACAAACTTGCATGTATATCCGTGGAGCTAATTGCAACAAACATACTGTGCAAATTCTAAAAAAATCCTTACACATCCAAATCAGGAAGTTTTTCTTGATTAGTAATCAGTAAATGCAATGGGCTTCTAGATAGACTGGTGGGGAGAAAAGAACAGATATTGCTTATCAAAAACCCCACTTGGGGGTGAGGGCTGGAGAGAAAGCTGCTATGCATTTCCAGAGGTTTCAATTTTCGATTCCTAGAATTTTTTTTAATGTAAAATTTAACCTGCAGTCTGAAAAAGGATTTTCAAAGCCTAGATTGGGTAAATGGAAAATATTTTTCTATTGGCTGAGGATGCATTGAACAGTTGAATGAGTGTTGCCCACGGATTGTGTGAATTACGGTGCGATAAATGCTTTGCTCATTTGTGTTTCTGGATGTAAAATTCATCAGTGTCAATTAAAGGATTTTCAAGCCTTTCCAATGTTGTCAACATTGATGCAATTGGTGATGTGAAAACTTTTATCCTCCCTTCAGATAGGTGACCTAACAAGTTCAGCAACATACTTGTTGAATACAGCACCACACCACATCTCCCTCCTCTTCCTGGGGTGGGATTAAGCTCAGTGGGAATATTGTCATGATATCTTGAGCATTATTCTGCCTATTCATTGCACAGCTCTGCTGTTTCAGGTTTATATTCCTCCTCCTTGGCTGTTTACTAATCTGTCCAAACTGGAATATTTCCACCAGCAACTGAAACCATGAAGAAGTCAAGAAAGCAACCAACAGTTCTGCTCAATCTACAGCAATTGATTCCCCAATCACATTTTATGGACTGTAGATTGAGAACAGCTGCCATATCAAAAACACAATTTGTAACATAGGAATTGGGAGCAAACCGACAGACTACAATCAGTAAGGAAAGGCAATAGCACCTCCTCCACGATCATCCTCAACACTGGTGCCCCACAAGGCTGTGTTCTCAGCCCCCTCCTATACTTCTTATACACCTATAACTGTGTGACCAAATTCTCCAACTCAATTTTCAGGTTTGCTGATGACATCACCGCAGTGGGGGTCAAATCTCAAACAATGACAAGACAGAGTACAGTAATGAGATAGAGAATCTGGTGAACTGGTGCAGCAACAATAATCTCTCCCTCAATGTCAACAAAACAAAGGAAATTGTCATCAATTTCAGGAAGCGTAGTGGAGGACATACCCTGTCTACATCAACGGGGACAAAGTGGAAATGGTGGACAGCTTCAAGTTTCTAGGTGTCCAGATCACCAATAACCTGTCCTGGTCTCTTCATGCTGACGCTATAATCAAGAAAGCCCCACCAATGCCTCTACTTTCTCAGAAGACTAAGGAAATTTGGCATGTCAGCTACAACTCTCACCAACTTTTACAGATGCACCACAGAAAGCATTCTTTCCGGTTGTATCACAACTTAGCATGGCTCCTGCTCTGGCAAAGACCGCAAAGAGCTTCAAAAGGTCGTGAACAAAGCCCAGTCCGTTACGCAAGCCAGCCTCCCATCCATTGACTCTGTTTACAATTCCCACTGCCTTGGAAAAACAGCCAGCATAATCAAGGACCCCATGCACCCGGACATTCTCTTTTCCACCTTTTTCCGTTGGGAAAAAGATACAAAATTCTGAGGAAATGTACCAACCGACTCAAGAACAGCTTCTTTCCTACTGCCATCAGACTTTTAAATGGACCTACCTCATATTAAGTTGATCTTTCTCCACACTCTAGCTATGAGTGTAACAGTACATTCTGCACTCTTTTCCTTCTCCATGTAGAGAATGCTCTTTGTATGTACAGTACACAAGAAATAATACTTTTCATTGTATAATAATACATGTGGCAATAATAAAACAGATTAAAGAATATAGACAACTCAACCCTTTGAGCCCATTCTGCCATTCTATATGATCATGGCTGATCTCCATTTCATCCTAACTCCAATATTTATCTATCTTTTTCTTGAATCCACTGATTGATTCTGCATCCACTGCACTCTGGGGCAGTGAGTTCCATAGATTCATAATCCTCTGTGAGAAAGAGCTTTTCTTTATCTCTGTCTTGATTTTCCCCCCCTCCTACTTTACAATCCTGACCTCATGTCCTAAACTGTTCTAGAAAGGGGAACATTTGATTAATATTTACTTTATCAATCCTGTTGAGTATTTTTTATACCTCAATCAAATCCCCCCTCATTCTTCTGTACTCCAGCGAGTACAAGTCCAAGTTACTCAACTAACCCTTATATACCAGTCTCTTCACCCCGGAATCAATCTAGTGAAGCTCCTCTGAACCACCTCCAGTGCCACCACTTCCTTCCTCAAAGAAGGTGACCAAAACGGAACACAATATTCCAAGTGTGGTCTCACCAATGTCTTATACAGTTGTAACAACATTTCTCTACTTATAAACTCCAGACCCTTTGCAATAAATGCCTAGATACCATTTGCCTTCCTTGTAACATTCTGCACCTGTATACCCACTTTCAGAGACTCATGCACAAAGGCACCCAGATCCCTCTGCACAGACGCCTTTTGAATCTGTTTCCCATTTAAATAGTAATTTGCCCTTTTAGTTTTCCAGCCAAAATGGATAACCTCGCATTTATCCACATTAAACTCCGTCTGCAAGATTCTGGCCCATTCCCCTAGCCTGTCAATATCCATTTGTAAACTTTTTATCTCCTCATCGCAGCTTGCTTTCCCCCAATTTTTATGTTGTCAGCAAATTTTGCAATGTTACACTTTGTCTCTGCTTGTAGATCATTGATATAGATTGTAAATAGTCGTAGTCCAAGAACTGAACCCTGTGGGACCCCCTAGTTACAGATTGCCAACTGGAGAAGGTCCCATTTATCCAAAGCCTTTGTTTTCTATCAGTCGATCAATCCTCAATTCAAGCCACAACTCTACTCCCAACCCTTTGGGACTGAACCTTCTGAATCAGTCGCTTGTGTGGCACCTTAACAATGTCTTCTAGAAGTCCAATACAATTATACTATCTACTCATTCTAGCAAGTGTACTTTTCCCATTTCCATCAGTAGCACTTGGTTCATTGTCAATCTGCATAACCTAAGGCTCCTCTTGAGCAGTTGAAACAAGGGCATATACATCACCTCAACATCATTAAGTAAATTTTACTGTACAAAGTGACTGAAATATAAAAATGAAGATTTTGTACTTGTATTCATCTTGATTGCTGATGTTTCTTCAAGTAGCGTTTTTAGTTAATTAAGGTTTGTTAAACCATATATACTTGTCCCTGCTGTGTTAGCAGCAGCAATCACCAGATCTTGAACACAATTTTTTCACTCCTATAAATTACCTGCTATTTTAGAGAAAGTACTTGTCCGGAGGAACTTTCATCTGCAGACAAAAAGAACACGTTCAGGCATTCAATCTTACTCGAATTAAACAAATATGTGGAGGAACAACAGGTGTATTCTCTATGACTAGTTCTTGACCAATCAGAGTTTACTTGCCAACCAATCAGCATCCTTATGCAGTATAAATTGTTGCTCCTTTTGAAATTTAGCATTTTTCTATCTGTCCTGATGAGTGTATGGTGAAAAGCTTTGATGATATTAGTATCAAGGGCATGAGCAATCCCTACCTTTAAGCCTGTACCCTAATCTAATAATGAACAGAAACCAAATCCTGCAGGTGGTCAGAATTTGAAATTAAAATAGAAAATGCCGGTAATATTCTGGTCAGGCAGCATCTGTGGATAGAAAAACAATTAACCTTTTAGCTAAATGACTTTGCATCAGACTGTACTGAACTCTTCGGAATAAGAAAGCTTGGTTACAACAAGAAAACCTCCCGAGAACGTGCTCATCCTTTGTAACAGGATTTCCTCAGGTATTTGAACTTTTAGACAACTGCATTCCTATGACACATCTCTCCCTTTTTGACAAGTGAATCATGGATGATTTGGGCTCTTTCACCCAATAGGAATCTTGTTTGGCACAATGCTTTGCCAGATACAGAAATCAACCTTTATGAAAACACCATGTGAAATTCCTCAGTGCACAAGCACTGCTCAAGTCACAACAGGTTTGGATGTATCCCAAGGGAGAACTGAGCAAAAGGTTTCTCCAAGCTCACCCGGAAGTTGCATCATGGGAATTTGGGAAGTCGGAGCCATGTGGCTCCCAAAATTCACTCTGCCATTCAACTAGATCGTGGCTCTACTTTAATACCATGTTCCTGTACCATCCCTGCATCCCTTGATAACTCGGATATCTACAGATCTACCAATCTCTGCCTTGCATAAACTCAATGACTTCTACAGCAGCCCTCTGGAGTAAAGAATTCCAAAGATTCACCAGTGAAAAATACCCTCCCTGCCTCAGTTTTTAAGTGGCCTGCTCCTTATTCTGAGATTGGGTCATGTGGTGATTTTCCCACCATTTGGCCTGGGTTTGGGAAATCCTACCAACTGTTCTGGCTTGAGACATTTCATACCTCTTTAACCTGTGATTATCCTTCTCCACGCACACACCATTTGTACCTGCAAAGACTCACATTCCAACCATTCTTCACATTCCAATCTGTAGTTATCTTGAAATTATGTCTTTGTCTATATATGCTGTGTTTGTGAACCTATCTCCACTCACCTGATGAAGCAGCAGCGCTCTGAAAGCTTGCAATTCCAAATAAACCTTTTGGACTTTATGCTGGTGTTGTGAGACTTCTTACTATTCAAGAAAGAAGAGAGACAGAAAGTGTGAAACTATAAGCAGTAAAGCATAGGCCATTTAACCAAACATCTGTCATTGGAAAATGCTAGAATCAATCATTACTTAATAACTTAGAAAATGAAAATAAACGTGGTTTTATGGAAGGGACGTTGTGTTTGACAAATATATTTGAGCTATTTGAGGATGTAACAAGTAGGGTGGATAAAGGGAAACCAGTAGATATGTACTGGGACCAAAACTGTTCACAGTATTCCAAGTGTGGTCTAACTAGGGCCTTGTATAGTTTTAGCAAGACTTCCCTATTTTATACTTCATTCCTTTTGAACTCCAGGCCAACATTCCATTTGCCTTCCTATTACCTGCTGAACTTGCACACTAGCCTTTTGTGATTTATGCACCAGGACACCAAATCCCTCTGTGCTTTGATTTGATTTGATTTATTTTTGTCATGTGTTAATATATGGTGAAAAGTATTGTTTCTTGCACATTATATAGACAAAGCATACCTTTCATGGAGAAGGAAATGAGAGTGTGCAGAATGCAATGTTACAGTCATAATGAGGGTGTAGAGAAAGATCAACTTATTGCAAGATAAGTCCATTCAAAAGTCTGACAGCAGCAGGGAAGAATCTGTTCTTGAGTCAGTTGGTATGTGACCTCAGACTTTTGTACCTTTTTCCCGAAGGAAGAAGATGGAAGAATGTCCGGGGTGTGTGGGGTCCTTAATTATACCGGCTGCTTTGCCGAGGCAGCGGGAAGTGTAGACAGAGTCAATGAATGAGAGGCTGGTTTGCCTGATGGATGGGCTACATTCACAACCTTTTGTAGATCCTTGAGATCTTGGGCAGAGCAGGAGCCCATACCAGGTTATTGGTGATCTGGACACTTAAAAATGTGAAGATCTCAACCCTTTCTACTTTGTCCCATTGATTTAGACAGGGGCATATTCTCCTTTACACTTCCTGAAGTTAATGATAATCTCCTTTGTTTTGTGACATTGAGAGATTATTGTTGCCATACCAGTTCACCAGATTCTCTCTCTCATTCCTGTACTCTGTCTCATCATTATTTGAGGTCCGACCCAATATGATGGTGTTGTCAGCAAGCTTGAAAATCGAGTTGGAGGGGAATTCGCCCATACAGTTATAGGTATATAAAGAGTATAGTAGGGGGCTGAGAACACAGCCTTGTGGGGCACCAGTGTTGAGGACGATCGTGAAGGAGGTGTTGTTGCCTATCCTTATTGATTGTGGTCTGTGAGTTAGGAAGTTCAGGACTTTCCACAGTACTGATGTCAGTGTCCACAAACTGAAATCCACCTCTCCCACACCAGTATTTGAACCACGTATTCATCTCTCTAATTTTATGCACCGTGGGCTAGTTTGCATGCAGTTCAGGTAATAATCCTGAAGTTATAACCTTGGAGGTCTGTTGTCTTAGTGCCTAGTTCCTCAAGCTGTCAATGCAGAAACTCTTTCCTCATTCTACCTATGTCATTAGTAGCTATATGGATCATGACAATGGGATCCTCCCTTTCCCAATCCAATTTCCTCTCCAGCCCAAGGCAGATATCCCAAACCCTGGCATCAGGCAATAAGAAGTTTCACATCACCAGGTTAAAGTCCAACAGGTTTATTTGGTATCAAAAGCCACTAGCTTTTGGAGCACTGACTGCCCCTTCATCAGATGAGTGGGAGTTCTAATTACAAACAGGACATATAAAGACACAAACTCAATTTACAGAATAATGATTGGAATGTGAGGATGACTGAAAGTAGTTAGGGGAGATATTTTTCTGGACTCATTCTGTTTGAGGCTGTGTTGATGCTGGTTGCTTAGTAACAGTAATTAGAGAGAAGATTGGATGAAAGATACAGACCAGGTACACAAATAGGTTCAAAAAGTATCTTCCTACACAGTACATCTAAATCAAAATGCAGAATACTGCAAATGCTAGAAATCTAAAAGCTAAAGGGCAAAACTGCAGCCGGTTGGCTGTGTGGAGTCAGAAAAAAGCTGTTAATGTTTCACCTCTGTGACCAATCAGGAGAACTGGGGAAGTGAGAACTGTGATTGTTCTTGAGAAAGGGTGGAAAGGACAAGGACAACAGGAAAGCCTGAGGTTGGGTGGAAGACAGGGGGAGATTGAATGCCAGAAAAATTATCCAGAACGTAAGGAGATGGCGACGGGATAATAACACATTTTCTGTTTTTATTATTTCACATCAGAATGTTTTCCTTTGTTTAGGCAGTGACGATCCAAGCACCTCGAGGAAGTAGTTTTGTGTTGTCTTTATCTGAGCCTTTTAATCCTGGGCTACACCAGGTTATCAAATGATTCAAAACAGCAAAATTTACTTTTCACACCTCATGTGAGAAAGAGAGAGAGATGGAAGAATTTAGCCTACATATCAAGGAGTCATACAGCAGGGAATGAGGCCATCCAGCCCATCTTGCCTGTCCCACTTCTGAAAGTGATATCTTATTAGTCCCATTCCTCCCTGCTCTTTATCTATATTTGAAAGATTATTCCTGAATCCACTTTCACCACCTGGTGATGTGCAACCTGCCTCATCAGACAACAATGAAACAGATTGAATCAGGAACAAAATAATCCATCTTCGCACATGGGGGTGCAGGGAACAGGGAGGTGGAGATGGGGGAGGGGGTGAGCCGGGATATGTTGGCACAGCACTGTTCATCAGACCCAAGGCTGACTGAGGTAGAGTAAAAAAATTCTGCTCTCCATAGGAAGATTTGATGAGTGGCTGTAGCTTCAGTTTTTGAGGGATGAGGCTCCGGAATTCCCACTTTAAACTCATTGCCCCTCTAATGCTGTCATTTAAAATGTTCTTCAAAATGGATCTTCCATGTTCTATTATCTCCTTTCTCAGTGTCAGTGTCCGATGAAGCACTTCGTAGACATTTCACTGGGCTAAAGGCACAATAAAATCCAAAACTGCCATTAACGTGTGGAAGATGAATGTTGGGTACTGGATATTCTCCTGGAAAAATCAGTGGTAACGTTACTAGTCTAGTAATCCAGTAACCCAGGCAAATGCACAGGGGACATGGAATCAAATCCCATCGTGGCAGCTGGTGGAATTTAAAGGAATAAATCTGGAATATAACCTAGACTGTTCTGGTGATCACAAAACTATCTTCAATTGTCAGAAAGATCATCTGGTTCACCAAGATCCTTCAGAAAAGGAAATCTGCCGTCATTAACCTTATTCTGGCCTATTTCTGGCTCCAGACCCCCAGCAATGTGGCAGCCCTCTTGAATGGTCTCGCAAGCCACTCAGTTCAAGGGCAATTAGGAATGGGCAACAAAAACTGGCAGTACCAACAACCCTCTCATCCTGTGAGAGAATGAAAAACAGTTTCCAGCAAGTATCAGTGGACCCAGCCACTCATCTTGATGGCTGTTTGTGGGATTTGTTTGCACAAATTGACTATCAAATTTTCTCACATAACAATGATAAAAATTATTTATTTGGCTGTGATGTATTTCCCCTCCTCCCACCCCCCACACAGTAGGTTTAATGCTTGTGTGTTCCATTCCCTGCTCTCTCAGAGTTGGGCTACAATTCCAGTGCTTGTGCAGCAGGTGGCAGCCTTGCTCTGTCTGGCAGAAGCTGAATAGCATCCTGCACCATCCAGTCTCTATTCCTCAAACTTGCATTCTACAAGCTGCTTCATTGATAAACGTTAACACTGAGACACGAGAGAGCATGATTAACGTTTGGTCAAACAGCGAGGTTATATCTGCCTTTGGCAGATGCTAATCTGCATAGGTCAACAAGATTTAGCCAATGAATAAACAGATTGGAATGGGTTTTAATATCAGGTCTGCCATACAGCAGGCAGGGAGATTACTACCCACTGACTTGATGTTCTTTATCTTCCAAAGAGTTATTAAATGAATGGAAGTTATTTCACAGTAAGAAGTCTCACAACCACAAGTTAAAGTCCAACAGGTTTATTTGACCATAAACGCCACTAGCTTTTGGAACGCTGTTCCTTCATCAGGTGAGTGGGAGTTCCGATCAGAAACAGGGCATATAAAGGCACACAGTTTACAAAATACTGATTAGAATGCAAGTCTTTACACCTAATCTGCTATTCAAGTCTTAAAGGTGTAGATAATGTGTGGAGATAGTATTAAGCACAGGTTAAAGAGATGTGTATTGTCTCTAGACAGGACAGTTAATGAGATTTTGCAAGTTCAGGCAAGTCATGGGGGTTACAGATAGTGTGACATGAACCCAAGATCCCGGTTGAGGCCGTCCTCATGTGTGCAGAACTTGGCTATCAGTCTCTGCTCAGCGACTCAGCGCTGTCGTGTGTTGTGTATGACTTGCCTGAACTTGCAACATCTCATTAACTGTCCTGTCTGGAGACAATACACATCTCTTTAACCTGTGCTTAATACTATCTCCACGCACATTATCTACACCTTCAAGACTTGAATAGCAGATTAGGTGTAAAGACTTGCATTCTAATCAGTATTCTGTAAACTGTGTGCCTTTATATGCCCTGTTTCTGATCAGAACCTTCCACACACCTGATGAAGGAACAGCGTTCCAAAAGTTTGTGGTGTTTACTACCAAATAAACCTGTTGGACTTTAGCCTGGTGTTGTGAGACTTCTTACTGTGTTTACCCCAGTCCAATGCCGGCATCTCCACATCATGGTTATTTCACCCATAGACTCTCAGTAATACACCTGGAATATGATCACAGGAACAGGAGGAGGCCAGTCATCCCATTGAAGTGTGGAATGGGCTCCATCAGCTCATGGTTGAATTGTATCTTAAGTTCATTTACCTGCCTTTTTCCCCTATCCTGTGGCACTCTTATCAAATGTCCAACTGATCCAGATACACTTTAATCAGAGTTTTTACAACTAAAGCAGAATTTCCATCCCCTTGTAGTCTAGCGCCTTTGAAATAAGGTTTTGGAAAGTAGATAACAATGGAGTGATTTGAGTTTGCTGAACAGTGGGCGGCACAGTGGGTTCGCACTACAGCCTCATTGTGCCAGGGACCCAGGTTCGATTCCCAGCTCAGGCCCCTGTCTGTGTGGAGTCTGCACATTCTCCCTGTGTCAGTGTGGGTTTCCTCCCACAGTCTGAAAGATGTGCACGTTAGGCTGATTGATCATGGTAAATTATCCCATAGTATCCAAAGATACGTAGGTTAGAAGGATTAGTGATGAGAAATGCCTACAGGGTTAAAGGGCTACATGAGTTACAGGGATAGAGTGGGGGAGAGGGCCTGGGTAAGATGCTCTGTCAGGGAGTTGGTGCAGATTTGATGGACTGAATGGCCTCCTTCTGCTCTGTAGGAATTCTACGATCAAAGGTCCAATGTTTCTGATGCAAAAAGATGTGACTGAGACAGAGATTTGGGAACAATGTTCACCTCTACAAGCTGTAATCTGGTAATCAGACCACGATCAAACCTGCTCTATGCCACGTGGATAGATTTGACAATGGGCAGATTGTAGGCAACGCACAATGACTGAGCGATCAGTGCTGTCACAGTTATGCAGATGGTGAATGTGATTATTCCTCTGCAGGAGCAGAAGACAGGGTTGTAAATAAGGAAGCCACCAGCTAAACATAAGCTGCCCTCCTGTTAAAAAGTTGCTAATTTTTTATCATACAGAATCCATTCAGTGAGAGCACTGAAACTAGGAGGACATATATTAAAACATCACATCAAGAATCTGAGCGTGTGTAACAAAGTTCTCACTCTAGCACCGAAGGACTATGACACCAACAAGATTAACTTGAACCAGATATTGAATCATCTGCCGTTTCAGGTGGACTCAAAATCCAAACACAACTTGAGCAGGGGAGTTCTCGCCAATGTCCTGGTCCTTATTAAGAAGTGGATCTAAAAGGGGATTAACGCCTGGAGGCCAAGAGCATGACCGAGGTAATAAATGAATACTTTGCATCTGTCTTTACCAAGGAAGTAGATGCTATCCGAGCCATCATGATAGATTAGGAAACTATTCCTCAAAGACTTCAAGATGGATAAGGAGAAAACGTTGAACAGACCGTCAGTTTTGAAAGCTGACAAGACACCAGGACCAGATGAGATGCATCCAAGGATATTGAAGTGAGAATGGAAATTTCAGGGGTTTTGGCCATAATCTTCCTATCTCCTTTAGATTCAGGGAAGGGGCCAAAGGCCTGGTGAATTGCAAATGTTACGCCATTGTCCAAAAAGGACTGTTAGGATAGCCCCAGCAATTACAGGTCCATCAGTTTAATCCCACCCAGATTTTGTCCTATGCCTGTAACCCCACATATTTACTGTCCTAATCCCCCTCGCATTAAGAATTGCCAATCAACCTAACCCACACATATTTGGACTGTGGGAGGAAACTGGAGCACCCAGAGGAAACCCACGCAGAATGGGGAGAATGTGCAAACTCTGCAGTCACCTGAGGCTGGAATTGAACCCAGGTTCTGGTGCTGTGAGGCAGCAGTGCCAACCACTGTGCCACCATGCTGACTGTGAATCTTTGGAACTCCTTGCCACAGAGAACTAGGGTGCAGAGTCCTTGTGTATATTTAAGGCTGAGGTAGATAAATTATTGATTAGAATGGGAATCAAGTGTTATGGGGAACAGGCAGGAAAGTGGTCATGCGGAATGTCGATCAGACATGATCCTACTGAACGGCAGAGCAGACTTGAAGGACCAAACAGCCTACTCCTTATGGTCTGTCCTAACATCTCACGTAGCATGACAGCACTCTTGTGAAGAGCAGGAGATATCTTATTATATAAAGGCACCATATAAACACAAGTTGTTGGTGTTAATCTTCCATATCGCATAAGGAATTAAGAATAAGTGTAGTCTTCAGATAAAGTGGTGGTTTAGGGTCAGGTATTATTTGACAGAGAATAGTTGCAATTTAAATAAAACAACTTACTGCAGATGCTGGAATCTGAAACCAAAGAGAAAATGCTGGAAAATCTCAGCAGGGATCTAAGATTTTCCAGCATTTTCTCTCAGTTACAATTTAATCTCCATCTGAAAATTAATTATTGATATTCTTTATATTTCCACAATAAATTCCTGTGTCTACTTTTAGAATGGAAACTGCCTATGTGTCTGTGTCATGCTGTAATTACACCCTCCAGCCAGCAGTGTCACTGCAGACCCTCCATGGCCACCCTCCAGCCAGCAGTGTCACTAGAGTTCCTCTACAGCTAGGAGTGTCCAGTTACACTGAGACTAATTTTAATAAATTTCCATTCTAAATATGGACGCAAAAAATTACAATGGCAACCATAGTGAAAGGAAATGCCTGTAGATGTAATACTTTTATTATAGATAAATATACATTAGATGCCTGCCAGCTGTAAAGGTTATTTTGTACTTAATCAGTGGCCACTCCAGTTAATACTTCACAATTACTTTGGCAAAACGGAAGGTATTTGCAATTTGAGCTTCCATGATTATCTACATTATTCTAAGGAAATATTAAAGGCACAAAATTTAAAACCTACAGTTTACAAAAGTGAATCTACAGTCTATCCCATGGAAGTATACATTTCGCCCGAGCATGAATTTCATTTTCAATCTATTCTTTCAAAATATAGATGAACTCAGCAGAAACCTGTTGTGCCTCCAGATTAGGACACCGTGAAGTGATTGCACTGACCTAACTTCACCAATAGCCTGTTCTGCTCCAATTTGTGTTGTCCAGCCTGAATATCTCAGGAGTTGAGCAGGATCAAGTTGGTGGCTTCTTGTTGTCGCCACAGTAACTGTAAACAATGGCAGCTTCTGTAGGAATGGTGTCAGGATCTTGCTGAGAACCTGCTTCACTGCTCGAGATGACCTCCAAGATCGCAAGGAGCTTTTACTCGTGATGAATCATTTAGCTGTGAACCACTCAAAGAATTTGCATTGTCAGCTGTGAGCTTACAGTCCAGCGCAAATGTGACATTAAGTTAAACATCAATTAAACAAGCCCTCAACCTCTACTGATTAGACGCCTTCGGCACGCACACAGGTTACTTCATGTCATCATCCTTACTAATGGTAATTATAGGCTCAACATGCATTTTGAATGAAAATTATCCATGTAAACACGTCATGCTGTAATGACACTCACCCACCAGTGGTGCTATAGTGCCTATGTGGGCAGGAAGATGTAATTACAGCACAAAATACTGCATTGAGTTTATTCAATTGTGACTTCAGTGGAAAGAAATTTTAACTTATGATGTTTTAAATCATATGTAACATGTGGCATGGCCATGTTCAGTTTAGACTGTATCTGACAGTGATGGCCAAGGAAGTTTTCAACAACGTGTGTTGTTTTTTGCTGATGGAGGACATTTTGTTCGTTCTGTAAACACTCAAAGCATGAATCTATCGGAGCAGCTGGAACAAACTTTGGCATTTTCCATTTTGCTTTCCTCAGTCAAAAGATCTGTACAGTTTAGCAGGTGACCCACAAACTAATGATCGGTATACTGAAATGATCGGTCCTTTTTCAAAAAAAATTAAATACAATGTTAAATTATCTGTACACAGGTCACTGTACAGTGAGCAGGGTTCCTAGAAACCAAGAAAGCTTCAAATTAAAAACCTGTTCCTTTTGATCTGAAATTCAGAAACATGTTCCTCATTCTTCTTCTTCAGAGAGAAATGCTCGAATCGCCCGTTCAGTCTGAGACCATATATACCTGGGAAATAGACTGTATGATTCTTCAGTAAGTACGTGTTAGAATTGCCTTTTTTGAGACGGTTATTAGAGCACAGCAGCTGTATAATCCGCAGATAAATACCTTCAGGGTTTGGTGTATAACATTGCAGCTTCTGCATAAACAAGAAAAGCCAATACTATTACTATCCTGATACTGAGAGGTCATCACATTAATTTACCTTTTCAGGAATAAGGTTAGTGATTAGAATACAACAGTTCATCACTGCAGCCAAATCCAGTTCTAGCAGCCCTGCACTCAGACTCTCATTGTTAAATCTGAGAAAAGTCCACTTCCAATTATTCTCATTATTCAGTTGCAAAAAGCCAGCTTTTCTGTATTCCAAAACCACGGACTTGTCCAGGGGCTGCAATTATAGATGCTGCAGTGCTTCTTGGCCTTGTTCTGTGATGATCTCTTCCTGCTCTGAAATTCCCCAAACTCCACCAGATCCCGGCAATCGATGACGCATTTCTGCTCGTTTGTCCCGTGAAAATAAATTAAACCTGGGCAGGGCACAAAAATAAATGACTTTTATTATACAGCAAGGTGCATTTCAAAGTCTGCACCATTTATTATCTCATATTCCACTCAAGACAAAAATGAAGTTAAATGGAAATTGCCTGTAAAATTATTTGGTAGAAAGCAGTATGTTTGTCACCGTGGATTTATTTTTTAACAATTTACATATCCCAGAATTCTGATCAAATAAAGAAAGACTGGAAACCTCCTCAAATATCCTAAACCCCGTGAAAAAAAACCAGAGAACAGAAATACTGTTCTCCTGTATAGTGCAAGGGCTTAGATTATACAGCAGATGAGGCCAATCGGCCCACCATGGCTGTGCCAGTCCTTTGAAAGAGCTATCCAATTAGTTCCATTCCCCCCGCCCTGTAAAATCTTTTCCTTTTCAATTATAAATCCAATTCTGGAAGCAGATTCAATAAATCAATGGGAATTGGATAAATAAATGAAGAAGGAAACATTTCAGTGTTATGGGGAAAGAACATGTGGTTGAGGAAAGGTGGTGGTGGTGGTGGTGGGGGCGGTGGGGAGAGGAATGGGGAAAGAAAGAGATGTTGGACAAATTGGATAGCTGTCTTAAAAAGTCAGAACATGGGCTGAATGGGGTCCTGTGCTGTAAGATTACATTGTTCCAACCACTAGCAGATATCCCACAGAGTTGCTCAGATGTCAGTATAGTCGTGATCCTTTCTTCCTAACATGGCCTGGCCCTTTAAAGCCAAGCCTCAAGAAATCTGCATTAGAATCCAAAGAATTGCTGCCCTCTCATCACTGATCAGTAAGTTACTTGTAAATTTGAGGTCCAAGTCAACAATTTGAAGATAACAAACTGATCATCTGATGTTTTAGATGGACCAAGGATGCTAAATGTATTTGCCCAATGTGAAATTGAAACTCTGCCCCTTTGGAACCCAGAGGCCAACAGCTTTTGAGTAAACACTTGGTAATGTCAGAGTTTAATTGCTATTCAGAATACAAGTCCAAATTCTGAAGCTCATTCTATTTCTAAATAACATGGTGATTGATAAAGATCACACAGGAGGTAAGCAGGTTCTGCCTCTTGGATCAATAATATTGTTTCATTACATTTGTATATCCACAGAAATGTAAATATAATTAAAGTGTGATCATGGGCAAGAAGTGCACTGGACAGTTTCAGATCAGAAGCATCCAGGGTTTAAAAGTTCTTTTGCATCAGTTACAGACTGTGGTGAACAGAATGTGTGCAGATGAAGCATTTCGGTATTTTAAAGTCAGTATACCCTGGAATGAAATAACAGACAGAAGATGGCCATTCAGCCCATTGTGCCTGTGCCAAATCTTTAATAGAATTGTCCACTTAGCCCCGCTCTCTTCCTCTGCAATCATTCTTTGCATGTGATTGGTGGTTTGAACTGGAGTCACTCACACTAAGAAGTGACCTCCCCACTGACTGGAGAATTTAGAAAGCCTAGGTATGAGGTCAGCCATTTAGAACTGGGTCAGCCATGGAGAACTTTCTTCACTTAAAGAGTTGTGAAACTTTGAAATTCTCTACCCCAAAGGATTGTGGATGACCAGTTATTGAGTATATTGAAGACTCAGATGAATTGATTTTGTACACTTGAAGGAACTAAGGGATATGGACAAGAAAGCTGTCAACGCTGAAGATCAGCCGTGCTCTCACTGAAAGATGGAGCAGCTCAAGGTGCCAAACTGCTCAGTCCTGGTTCCTTTCTTTCCATAGAGGAAATGCAACCAAGATTCCTCAGATTGATTCCTGGGATGGCAGACTTTCAGGAGACTAAGCTGGTAGTCTCTGGACTTTAGAAAAATGTGAGATGAGCTGACTGAAGTTTACTAAATTCTTACAGGAGTTGAGAGGGTTGATGCTGCCGCTCTGGTAGCACTGAAAGTCAACACCATCTTAAACTTTGTGATTTCAAATAAACCTTTGGATTTTAACCTGGTGTTGTGAGACTTCTTACTGTGCCCACCCCAGTCCAAGGCTGGCATCTCCACATCATTAAACTGCTTTGCCAGTGCTTCCTTCCTCTGGGGACCTGTATCTCCCAGTCAGCAATACATGGGGGAGATGACAGCTGCCCTGTCCAGAAGAGCTCACCAACATGTCCAATTCTGCCTGCATCTCTAAAGCCTGGCTGCAAGAACAGTGCCTGTTGCAGCTTTCTCAATTGGCAAGTTGTCACAGAAACTACAAGCCTTAAAGCTCTGGCTTCACTTTGCACAATAATTTCATTCACATTCCAGGTTTGCTATTTCTGAATTCAAATTGATCAATTTCTTAAATCAGCTGCATTAAAAAGCAAGCAATAGAACACAGAGAAAGGCACAGGTCAAAGGTTAGCACACAGAAAGGTGCAGGTTAAAGGTCAGCACACAGAAAGCCAGGGGTCAGAGGTTAACACACTGAAGATAGTATGGTTGATTATACAAACAACGTGCATTCGGTGTTCTGATTGGCCGATTTAAAAACGCTTTGATCAGCCTATCAGAATATCAGTAGCGGTCAGTTTCATGCAGGAAGCGAAAAATGGGAAGATAATAAAATAAATGATCGTACAAGGGAAACAAGTCTTCTGATTGGCTGTAATGTGGGATCATCTGGAATCAATCCAGCTGCTACCATTGGCATTATGGCAGTAAAAATCCTGGGCAGAGAGTAACAGACACACAGAATAAACAGCAGGAAACAGGTCAAACAGATGCTCATTCCAGTACAGCACAGCAAGAGACTGTGACTCAACAATCACTCCTTTCAAAATTAGTTCCAGTACCAAGATAGAAAATCTCTCTGCACTTTCTGCGGTGGCCCCATCCCAGCTACCTACACAGCCTATATAGACTGATCACTGATCAAATCCCCAGGGAGAGCGAGGCACTGTACACAAATCCATACCATTTGGTGAAATTTTAGTAAAATGTTGTAAATTAATTTACGTAGGAGCATTAACATGATTAGATAAACATGAACATTTCAGTCGGTAGAAAAATAGAATAGGTACAACTCAAATTATCCAAACATTTTTGTACATTACATTAAAGGGAGAGAGAGAATTGTGTTGATATCCTTACACTGCAGTATTACCTGCTAATGCTGCAGGGTACCCAGTCCCACTGCAGCAAAGCTGCAACATTCAATCTCAGTCACTAAATGAGGGCGGGCTGCAAGGAATCACCTATTGTAAACAACCAGGCCAGCTGCAGTCACATCTTATCCTCAAGCACATAAACGTGGACAGAAAAGGTTTCTCTAATCTAGAAAAGGTAGCTTTCCTGAAAGTGCATTAAGACAGAAAATAGGAAGAGCAGGCCATTTGGCCCATCATGCTGCCCCACCAATCATTTTGGTCATGGCTGATCATCCAACTCAATATCCTGATCCTGCCTTCTCCCCATGTCCCTTGATCCCCAAGAGCTATATCTAATTCCTTCTTGAAAACATGCAATGTTTTGCCACAACTACTTTCTGTGGCAGTGAATTCCACAGGCTCACTGCTTTCTGCGTGAAGAAATTTCTCCTCAACTCAATCCTAAAATTTTTACCACATAGCCCTAGACTATGACACCTGGTTCTAGACACCCCTACCAAATTGAATATTCTTCCTACACATCCCCTGTCCAGTCCTTAACGTGAAGCCCACATTGAGTTCTTTGAAAATGTGACTGAACACATTGACGAAGGAAGAGCTGTGGACATGGTTTACATGGACTACAGCAAGGCGTTTGATAAGGTCCCCCATGCAAGACTTCTTGAGAAGGTGAGAGGGCTCGGGATCCAAGGGGCTTTGGCCTTGTGGATCCAGAACTGGCTTGCCTGCAGAAGGCAGAGAGTGGTTGTGGATGGGTCTTTTTCTGAATGGAGGTCAGTCACCAATGGAGTGCCCCAGGGGTCTGTTCTAGGACCCTTGCTGTTTGTCATTTTCATAAATGACCTGGATGAGGAAGTGGAGGGATGGGTCAGTAAGTTCGCCGATGACACGAAGGTCGGTGGTGTTGTGGATGGTCTGGAAGAATGTCAGAAGTTGCAGCAGGACATAAGTAGGATGCAAGACTGGGCGGAGAAGTGGCAGATAGACTTCAATGCGGATAAATGTGTAGTCGTCCATTTTGGCAGGACCAATGGGATGAACGAGTACACTATCAAGGGCAGGAGACTTAGCAGTGTTGAAGAGCAGAAGGATCTTGGGGTCTGAGTCCACAGGACTCTTAAATCAGCCTCGCAGGTGGAGGATGTGGTCAAGAAGGCGTATGGTGTACTGGCCTTCATTAATCGAGGGATTGAGTTTAGGAGTCGGGAGGTAATGCTGCAACTTTGTAAGTCCCTTGTCAGACCCCACTTGGAGTACTGTGCGCAGTTCTGGTCGCCTCACTATAGGAAGGACGTAGAAGCTATTGAAAGGGTACAGAGGAGATTTACAAGGATGTTGCCTGGATTGGGAGGCATGCCTTATGAAGATAGGTTGAGGGAGCTGGGACTCCTCTCCCTGGAGAGACGAAGGTTGAGAGGCGACCTGATAGAGGTTTATAAAATGTCGAGAGGAATAGATAGGGTGGATTCTCAGAGGCTATTTCCCCGGGTTGAAATGGTCGCTACGAGAGGACACAGATTTAAGGTGCAGGGAGGCAAGTACAGAAGTGATGTTAGGGGTAAGTTTTTCACTCAGAGGGTGGTGAGTGAATGGAATCGGCTGCCATCAGTGGTGGTGGAGGCGAACTCGCTGGGGTCTTTTAAAAGACTTCTGGATGAGTAAAGGGATTTAATGGGATTGGGGGTTATAGATAGGTCTATGGATTGGTAGGTATTGATGTGATCGGCGCAACTTGTGGGCCGAAGGGCCTGTTTGTGCTGTAGTGTTCTATGTTCTATACCATTTGCCTTTCTATTGCCTGTTGCACCTTCATGCTTACCTTCAGCAACTGGTGTAGAAGGACACCCAAGACACCACTGTAATAGGTAGGATCTTAAACAATGATGAGACGAAGTACAGGAAAGAGATAGAGTATCTGGTGAGCTGGTGCGACGACAATATGTCAACGGAACGAAGAAGATAGTCATTGACTTCTGGAAGCGTAACGAAGGACATGCCCTGTCTACATCAGTGGGGAGAGCTTCACGTTTTTAGGTGTCCAGATCACCAACACGTCCTGGTCTCTCCATGCCGACGATATAGTTAAGAAAGCCCATCAACGCTTCTATTTTCTCAGAAGACTAAGAAATTTGGCATGTCCACTACAACTCCCACCAACTTTTACAGATGCACCATAGAAAACATTCCTTCTGGTTGCATCACAGTTTGTTATGGCTCCTGCTCTGAAGACCGCAAGGAACAACATCTTCTTCCATCAGAAAAAAGATACAAAAGTCTGAGATCACATACCAACCAGCTCAAGAACAGCTTCTTCCCTGCTGCCATCAGACTTTTGAATGGACCTAAGTTATATTAAGTTGATCTTTCTCTGCACCCAAACTATGACTGTACTATATTCTGCACTCTCTCCTTTCCTTCTCTACATATCATAGAATCCCTACAGTGCAAAAAGAGGCCATTCAGCCCATCGAGTATGCACCGACAACAATCCCACCTAGGCCCTATCCCTGTGATTCCACATGTTTATCCCGCTAATCCCTTTAGCCTCCACTCCCTAGAACACTAAAGGGACAATTTAGCATGGCCAATCAACCTAACCTGCACATCTTTGGACAGTGGGAGGAAACCAGGGCACCCAGAGGAAACCCATGCTGACATGAGAAGAACATGCAAACTCCACAGTGACCCAAGGCTGGAATCAAATCCAATTCCATGGAGCTATGAAGCAGCAGTGTTATCCACTGTGCCACCGTTGTCTGTACAGCATGCAAGAAAACCATCATATACTAATACATGTGACAATAATAAATCAAATCTCACTGCATCTTCCCCTCTATTAACTTATATCCATTCAGATAATAATCTACCTTCTTGTTTTTGCTACTAAAATGGATAACCTCACATTTATCCACAATTTTTTCCATAACAACATCAGGCTGACTGGTCTATAATTCTGTTTCATCTCTTACTCTCTTTTTGAATAGCGGGCTCACATTAGCTACCTTGCAATCTGTAGGAACTGTTCCAGAGTCTATGGAATCTTGGAAGATGATCACCACTATTTCTAGGACCATTTCCTTATGTACTCTGGGATGTAGATTATCAGGCCCTGACGGTTTATCAGCCTTCAGTCCTATCAGTTTCCCCAACACCATTTCTTTACTAACATTGACCTCCTTCAGTTCTTTTCTCTCACTAAACCCAGTGTTCCCCAACATTTCTGTTTTTCTTGTAAACAGAAGAACAGAATCAGGTCAATGATTTATTTGTGAACATTACTAATAACTGAACATCACTGTACTTTAGGAAGGATGTTAGAGCAGCCGCAAAGGAAATTTACGAGAACAGTATTGGGTATGAGAGACCTCAGTTATGTACAGACTGGAGAAGCTGGGGTTATTCTGCTTAGAGAAGGTTAAGGAAGATGAAGGAATTATAAAGGAGTCTGACAGAGAGAATAATGAGAAACTGCTGCCATTGTTGTGAATGTTGGTAATCAGAGGACACAGGTTAAAAACAACTGGTAAAGGAACCAGAGAGGAAATGAGAAGTTGTTTAAAAAAACAAAGACAAGAGAGTTGTAATGATTTGGAGCCCATTGAAAGGATGGTGGAAGAAGACTCAGAAGAGAATTCGACATACACTTGAACAGTGAAATTTGCAAGGCTGTGGGAAAAAAAGAGTAAGTGGGATTAATTGGTAGCTCTTTCAAAGAGCCAGCAGGACAACAACAGTCTGAATAGTCTTTTTATTGTGCTGCAAAGTGCTAAGAAACAGATCTTGTTCCTGAGCAATGATTAAAATATCAGATGGTCAGTCGTTGCTGGATTGAGTGGGATCTGAGCTGTAGGATTGTCAGGCTGTGAAACATTGTGGGTGAAATTAGATCACTCATCCTGCATCAGCTGATGTGTCTTGCCTGGTCAGCACTAGAGAAGGTCGGTGAGATCACTCACATACAAGGTGTGCAAAGGCAGGGAAACTGAAGCACTGAGTAACACTAATTTTAACAATTATCTGGGCTAATGGTACATTAGGGATTCCTGCTTCAATCCTTGCCATGGGCAGAGTTAAAAGAATGAACTAACAAACTTGGATTTCCACAATGCATTTCACTTCCTCAGGACATCCTGAAGGACATTACAGCCAGTGCTGTAATGATATGTAGTTATCATTGTAATCTAGCGAAACCTAGCGGTGTGTGCGCACAGCAAGCTCAGAAAACAGCAATAGAAGAACCAGATTAGCTACTCTTTAGCAATGTTGATTAAGGAATAAATATTGGCCAGGGCACAGGGCAGAACCTCAGCCCGTCATTAAAACTTGATGGGCAGAGACAGCCTCAGTTTAAAGTCTGATTAAAAAGACAGCAACTGATAATGCAGGACTCTCTCAGCACTGCTTAAACCTTCTGAAAAAACACCTCCCAACCACAACAACGTGCTTTCTATGCTGATAGCGAGCACAAAGATGTGAAGATCCTTTGCTAACCAGTGAGTTAGTAAGCCACACAAAACTCAGACACCCTGCTCAGAAATGTAAAACCACAGGCATGAGATGTACAAGGTTTGTACTAATGATGTTAATCAAAGTGATTGGTCCGCTGGGTATGTGTGTGTGTGCAATCAGGAAGGAGTCACACTTTATCTTCACCTGCATTGTTACAAGGAGGAGAATTCAGAGCAGACCCAAGGTTAGCAAATTAGTATTGTTTAGTTGTTACTTATCACTGGACAGGATGAAGTACAAGCTGCTGACAGGACAGAACTCATTTGTTGATGGGACAGACCCTGTTGCTCATAAGGGACAAGAAATAAACTGCTCTCCTGCTGCTAAACACCAACCTGCAGGTTCTTAGTGGAAAATGATTCATACGTCAAAGAAAAAGAACACAGCATCACTGATGCACTCGAACGACAGGGTTCTGAGTGAACAATGAGACAAATTTTTATACTTTAAATACAAACCTGATTTTAAAAACTCAGCAATTAATAATAAAACTTATTTTCTTACTGAGTATTAAATGTAGATCAACAATTGGAGCAAGTTTTAAATGTCTCCGAGAAGAGATTATGAGAACAGTTTGTATAATTTTGGTTGTATCCCTTTGTAGTTAGCTATTGAACAGGAAGCTGATCGAGCTGTTTAAAATGGTAAAAGCAATTTGATTGGGTAGAAACAGGGAAACTACTTTCTCTGGCTGGAGAATGCAGAGCAAAAGGCACTAAATTTAGAGGCAGATGACTCAGAGTGAAATCAGGAAGCCTGTTTCCACACAAAGAACATTAGAAATGGGAGCAGAACCAGGGCCACTGTTCAAGTAGGAGAGACAATAGTGTAGTGGTGATGATGTCACTGAACCAGTAATCCAGAGGTTACTGAGTTCACAGCAGCTAATGGAGTTTAAATTCAATTAATAACATCTGGAATCGAAAACTAATCTCAGTCATGGCGGCCATCAGACTACTGACTGTCATACAAATGCACCTGGAAATCTTCCATTCTTATCTGGCCTAGTCTACACGTGACTTCAAACCAGACTGGCCCAGCTAGCCACTTGGTTCAAGGGCTGTTAGGGATGGGCAACAAATCACAGACCTTGCCAACAACACCCAGGCCACATCAGAGAGGAGGAAAAAAAACGCTCCAAAGGGTGAGGTTATTGAGGGATTAAGGTAGCTCGATGGGGTTGAAGTATTGATTACCCATGAACATACCAAATAGCAGAACAGGCTCCAAGGGCTGAATAGCTTCCTCCTGCTGCTATGTAAATTGTAAAATCATGCACTGCATTGTCAAACATTCCAGACATGAGGAGCTGTCCAACAGCACTCTCAGACTGATCAGCTAATGGGTATTTGTGATGATGCTGCTGTCCAGCTCTGTTTGAGTGAGGACCAATGAAGGGAAATGGAAACCAGTTAGAGTTATCCACAGGAGTTTACTATCACTGACAAAGTCGGTCCAGTGACCTGCGGGTCCCTGTGCTGCACAACTTCCGTTCAAGTTGGACACGTGCATCAAATGATTAACAGTCAGACAGTGAACATTTTTGGCACAATCACGAAAAGAGGCAAATTGACTTTACTTACAGTCGCCTGATGCCAGACTCTGGCTGTGTTGCTGTTTTTGGCTGCAGGTGTGGAGTAGGGGGAGGGTTTGAAGGCCCATTTTCTTCCTCTGATTCCTCGCTATGAAAACAAAGTGGACAATTAACATGAGCCACTCCTGATGGAAGTGAAGGGTGACAGTCTGAAAACATGGCCAGGGGAAACAAACCTCTCTACCTTTTGTAATAAGCCATCTCTTCCTGAAGGAGGAAAACCTTTGCTTTCAGTTCATTCCTCTCATGGAGGACATCCCTCAGCTCTTGTAATGTGAAGCGAGGCCTGTTGGGGTCATTTAAATCTGCAAGCGTCTTATCTGACTGAAGGTCTTCTTCACTCATGGGTTCTGTCTGTAAAAAAACAAAAAGAACTATTTGTCAATTGCTACCCAATGGTCAATGGTGAGAGAGAGTGTGTCACTCAGACACTTTGCCTTAACCAACATTTGGACACGAAACTCCACAACATAGGCAGTATTAGAGGCTAACATGACCCGATCATTCTGAGGTCAGGCAGTGTGGTTTTACAGCAATTTCCTCATTTTGCTCCCAGGGATCTCTGACACCAGCCTTCAGTCTCCTGGTTTGGTTTATGCACCCTCAGCTCAGCCTGCATCCTTCCTGGCAAGCTGGACAAATCCCAAACTCGCATTCCCCACATCCCATCAGTATTCCTAAGTTACCAACCCACTGGCAAAAACACACAAGGACAAGCCAGTTAAAATACTTTCGAAAGATGCTGGCCTTTGTGTCGAAGGTGGAGACAGTAAAAAACAGCATCTAATGTTGTCATAAGCAAGCATTGCTAGGAAGCCTGACAGCAAATGTCACTCGGAACTGTCACAACCCTCAGAGTAAAGGCTCTATCCTTTACAAAGGGAAAGGACCAGTTATCACAAGCAGATCAACACATCCAGAGTTATGCTACTTGTTATTTCTTCAACTACAAAAGACCATCACAAACTGAAATGAGGCACAGCAGGAGGAGAAACAAACAGCACAAAGTTAGTCACACATCAAACGCCCTGACCTTGCTCATCATAAAAACAGTGTCACCAATTTCCTCAGGAAAGGGAACCCGCCTTCCTTACCCAGTCTGGGCCTATTACCTGACTTCAGTTGCACACAATGTGAAAGATGGTTCATAGCATCTGAAATGGCAGAGTAAAGACTTCAGCTGCACAAGCACCAGATCCATGGTTAGACTGCCAATGTCTTGGGGAGACAGTCGGGTCACCTTGTCGATGTGGAAAAGGGGGAACAAAGTTGAGTCGTAATTTGCTCTGAGTTGCAGCATGTGGTCCCTCCTCCACCCAGGTGTCAGAATGCTTAAAGACAAAGATTTCATTCAGCAGTGCCACAAACACCAAAACACAAATTGCAATTGGCAGATGGGCAAGTTAGCCCAGGAGGCTGGGAGTTCAAAAGAAGATGAGGAATGGAGTTCAACACACACAAGTATTCAAGGAAGGACACAGGAGTAACACAGACAGAGAAGTGTATTAGGGTAAGAAAAAAGGATTGTTGTTAACAAAATAGTGAGATTACAAATTAGATCAACATTACGTACACGTGAATCAAGAGAGCAGCAAGTTTATTAAGTAAATGATAACGTGGGAATTATAAATAGGAGATAGTGTCCAACAGGAAATTCAGGAGAAACTTATTTACCCAGAGAATGGAGACAATGTGGAACTAGGAGGAAACTTTGAGCAGGTTGGGTCTATAGTCATTGGAATTTGGAAGAATGACGATTGATCTTATTAAAACATTTATGTTTTTGAGGGGGCTTGACAAGGTAGATGCTGAGAGGATGATTCCCCTCATGGGGGAATATAGAACTGGGGGGCGGGAGGGGACAGGGGATTTAAAAACAAGGGATCTCCTATTTAAGACAGAGATGAGCAGAAGGGTCATTAGTATTTGGAATTCTCTGCACTAGAAAGAGTGGAGGCTGGGTCACTGAATATATTCAAGGCGGAGTTAGACAGATTTTTTATTGATATGGGAGTCAAGAATTATGTGGGCAAGCAGAAAGATGGAGTTAAAGGTTACAGTCAGATCAACCACGGTTGCACTGAATGGTGAAGCAGCTCTAAAGGACCATTGATCTACTCTTACCCCTATTTCTTGTGATCTTATGAAAGGAGGGGCAGACTGATGGGTTGGGTTGAATGGCCTGTTTCTGTGCTGTACATTTTACATCAGGTTAAAACTTCCCAATTAAATGTTCATGTTACAGGTAATTTACAACTCCTGACACTGAAGTGATAATTACTAACTCTAGCTGCTTTTACTTCTATATATAATTATACTTTCCAAATTGTTGCATCAGAGCTATTGAAAGCAAGAGCAAATGCATTTTGTCTTATTTTTGGAAGTTCCTGATAGGAACTTCTGAAGGTTGAAGGCCTTGGGGAGAATTTAGACATGCAACCCCTCACATCAGGTGTAGGGTCGTATCAGCACTATCCAGCTTTGTGTCAGAATGCAAAGAAGGAAAAACACTGCAGATACTGACCAAAGGTAGCTGGAACGACAGGAATTAGTGCAGATCACTCAATCTGAGCACAGGATTAGAGCTGGCTGGGTGAATTCTGACTGCAGTGCTGCACAACACCTGCACATCAGAAAGTTTCAAACACAATCTTACTGGCCGTTCATACCACACTCCCGCTGCAATGAGTTGGAGAATTTAGCAACCAGCCAAATCTCCATCCACTGCAGTGGGATGGGAAAATTTCACTGGAGCAGACAGAGATAACATTCCAACCAATGTGACTATGCCCTCACTGTTTAAACAAAACCAATATTGATATAATGGTATTTTAAAAAGAATTTATTCTTGGATTGTGGGCATCACTGCCAAGATCTTTTAGAAGGTGGTGGTGAGCTGCCTTCTTCAACAATTACAATCCATGTGGTGTAGGTACATCTTTGTAGTTAGAAAGGCAGTTCTAGGACAATGAAGGAGTGGATTTTTGAGTCAAGGTGATGAGTGACTTGTAGGTGACAGTTTTCCCATGATGTTACTGTTTAGTGATGGAGATTGTAGGACGGGGAGATGCTGTCCAGCTTGGCTCACCAGTGCAACAGATGGAAACAGAGTGAGCTACAGAGAGGTAGGGTAAGAAGAGTGATTTATCCCCTATTCTGGAGTTTTGCAGCTCAACACCAGCATCTGAACTCCTGCATTAACTTTCATTTCTACACTCCAGCTGCAATGTGAACCTCATTGTTAAAATCTACCAATCAGGAAGCGGGCTTTCCTGCTAAGCTCAGGCAGTAAGAAGGGCTGAACGAACATCTAATGTTTTTAGACAGGGAGCTGAATACATGGAATTTTCAAAATCTTAATTTCACCCTAAAGAAACAGTTAAATACTAGGAACAGAAAAAAATACTCAACTGTTTACAATTTATATAAATGACTTGGATAAAAGGCTGGATGGGATGGTTGCCAAATCTGCTGATGACACAATGATGAATAGGAAGGTAAGCTGTGAAGAGGACATAAGGAGGCTCCAAAAAGATATAGATAGGTTAAGTGAGTAGGCAAAGATCTGCCAAACAGAGTATAATGTGGGAAATTGTCCATTATGGCAGAAAGAATAAAAGAGAAACATGTTATCTTAATGGTGAGAGATTGCAGTGCTCCGAAGTGCAGAGGCATGTGGGTGTCCTAGTGTATGAATCACAAAAGGCTAGTGTGCAGGTACAGAAAATAATTGGGAAAACTAACAGAATGTTATTGTTTATTGCAAATGGAATTTAATACAAAAGTAAGGAAGTTATACTTGAGTTGTACAGGGCATTGGTGAGACGACATCAGGAGTATTGTGTACAGTACTGGTCTCCTTATTTAAGGAAAGATATGAATGAGTTGGAAGCAGTTCAGCTAAGTTTTACCAGCACCAAAGCCTGAATTGGGTGGGCCTTTATCAGAAAAGATTGGAGAGTAGGCTTGGTATCCATTGAAGTTTAGAAGAGTGAAGGGTGACGATTGAAACACACAAGGTCCTGAGGGGTCTTTACAGGGTGGATGTGGACAGCATGCTTCCTCTTATCGGAGGATCTAGAACTAGGAGTCGCCCATTTGAGACAGAGTTGAGGAGAAATTATTTCTCAGAGGGTCACGTACCTTTGGAACTCTCCTCCTCAAAAGGCAGTGGCAGACAGAGTTAGATAGATTCCTGATAAACAAGGTGGGTGAAAGGTTATCAGGGACAGGCAGAAATGTGGGGTTGAAGTTACAATCAGATCAGCCATGATCTTATTGAATGGTAGAGCAGGCTCAAAGGGCCGAGTGGCCTCCTCCTGTTCCTTGTTTGTATGTTTCTAAATTTCCACAAGGGTTTTTTTGGTTTCACCTTGCCAAACTTTCCTCTTGCAAAAAAACAAGTTCCAAACTCCATGAATCAAATCAGACTCAGCTGATGTCAATAAAGCAACATAAAATTCTTTTACTTTCAGAGTTGCTTTCAAAAGTTTCAAACGATTAAAGTTCTAACCTTATTGGGAGTAAACATATCTCACATTCAACTGTTCAAGGTTTTTACACATTACAACCCAAAAGCATAAAGGCCACGCAGCTCAATCTTAGATGTGCACACACAGCAATACAACCACAGCATTACCATGAAATACTCCCTTTCATATTCCTCAAAGCTTGGGAAGAAGGCCAGCTGCTGTACCTGAAGGTAATGAACAGAGCGAGAACAGGTTACTCGATGAGTCAATAATCGCCAGCCAGTGAACCCCTTTCAGGGAAGAGACTAAAGCTGCGGTGGTGTGTCAGGAGATGTTGAAACATTTTGGAATCCTGAATCATGCTCAGACTCTGAAAATATACTTCTTACCATAGCCAGAGAAAGGAGCGCTATTTGTGTTTGTAATGTAATTATTTTTTCAAACTAATGCCAAGGGAACACGTTGAAGGGAAATGCCACAGGAAGAATGGAAAACAAAAGGAATCCTGCTTTCCCTTTTCTGAAATTAATCCAGAATGTAAACAGGGCAGTGCAGTCTATCTCGCACCAAGCTGATCTTTCTCTACACTCTAGCTAGGACTACAACACTACACTCTGCATTCTCTCCTTTCCTTCTCTATGAACAGTTTGCTTTGTCTGTATAGCACGCAAGAAACAATACTTTTCACTGTATAAGAACATGTGACAATAACAAATCAAAACAGACCTCAGCTTTGACTCTGAACCTGAAGCAGTATTACACCAAGTCTATATCAGAAATTGATGTAAAGAGCTATTCCCCTGTACTGTTACATGCTCTGCAAAACCATCCAGAAAAGAACAAACTTGCATTTTTATTTCAGGAGTTTCACAGCTGAAGTACTTTGACATGTAGTCACAACAGAATGATGTAATCGCAGTTTGTGGGATCTTACTGTGTGTCATTAACTGCTTCATCCTTGACATTCCAACAGTAACCACACAAGGAGCATTTCATTCACAGATTGTGAAAGGTGCTACTGCAATTTAATGCTCACAGCTGCAGACTGATCGAAAGGCTAATGTTCCAATGATAGCAGCGCATTAGGAATCTACCACTCAGAGTCAAACTTGTAAGGAGTGCATCATGGTCACCCGCAAGGGAAGGCTCTGTCTGGCATGAATGTTTTACATCTATTTAATATCTTCTCTCAATAACTCCATGTGAAAGGAGTTAATATTCCAATTCTTCCTATATGAATGCTGAGTTATTTAACTGTCGGAGCATCATATCTATCCTGACCGTGCCTTCACTTGGTAATCAGACAAATACATTTTCCAGCAGGAAGTACTTTTCTCTTTAGGATGCTGCATCCCATTTGACAGAGCAAAGATTAAAGTTCAGACCCGAATCCTTCTTGCTCATTGAATAAAACCAATGAATCATCGATAACCCAAGAGGTTCTCAGACAGACTGAAAAACAATATACCTTCAGCTGCTCATCTCCATTCTCGGTGGGTTGTCCCTGGAATTTCTCCCTCAGTTTCCCAATCTCCATCCTCATGTTTCCCATTTCTTGTTCCTTGGTCTGCAAAGTTGTTTCAAGCTCCACTTTCTGCTCAATCAGCCCTTTCCCCTGCGCGTCGATCACGGACACCTTGTGTCGCAGCTCATGGTTTATCTTCATCAGCCTGTTCTGCTGGAGCTGCAACTGGAACAAACAGAAGGACAACACTCAGTGAAAATGTCAGTGACACATTACAATCCCAACATAAAGGCACTAACATATTACGATACCACCCTAAAGACAGCTCATATATCATAATCCCATCATAAATACAGTGACATTGGGTGGCACAGAGGTCAGCACTGTTGCCTCACAGCATCAGGAACCTGGGTTTAACTCAGTGACTGTCTGTGTGGAGTTTGAACTTTTTCCCCGTGACTGCGTGGGTTTCCTCCAGGTGCTCCAATTTCCTCCAAAGATGCAAAGTTTAGATGGATTGGCCATGCTAGGTTATCCCTTACAGATAATAACTTTTTGAAGTGTAGTTGTTGTTATAATTCAGGAAAGTGATGCATCCAACCATGAACTGCAAACTCCCACAAACAGAAAAATGATAATGGCAAGAAAATTTGTTTGTGATGTTGGTTAAGGGATAAACATTGGCCCCAGGGTACCCTACATTTTTTTGAATAAGCAGTTGATTCACTTACATCCGCCTGAGAGAGTAGACAGGGTCCCAGTTTAAACCTCTTCCGAATGACACCATCTCTGACAGTGCAGCAGTCCTGTATTGCTGCTCTGGCTTTTCCAGCTTAAATTATGGACTCAAGCATCTGGACTGGGCCTTGAAACCATGACTTTGTGACCCAGAGAAAAGAGGCCTACCCACTGAGTCCAAGTTGAGAGTCACACTGGACAATGTCTTATCATCAGTGACAGGTGAGGAAGCTTCGTGCAGAATATGAAACAGTAAATGTCACCTATTTGATCAATGGGAAGCATCAAAGTTACAATGAGGTGGTTGTGATCAGGGAGGAGAGGGAACCCTGTGCAGCTTTTTCTTTGTTTTGAATGGAAACTGCAAATACTGTAAATGTTTCAGGTCGATGACCTTTTGTCACAATAAATGCGAGATCATCAACTAGGAATATTTTTCTCTCCACAGGTGCTGCCCCAGTTGCTGAGTACTTTCAGCATTTTATGATTTATTTCAGATTTCCGGCAGCCAATACACTTTGATTTTGTCTCTCCTTTTACCGAGCAAAACCTATATTCTCTGGAGTTCAGAAGGATAAGAGGCGATCTCATTGGAATGTATAAATTTCTTGGCATATTTACAGGTTAGACGCTGTTTTCCACTGGATGGAGAGTCTAAAAACAGGGTTATGAGAGGATGAGTGATTGGCCACTTAGGATTGAGATGCGAAGAATTTTCTTCTCCCAAAGGGAATGAATTTTTATAATTTTCTACCCTACAGGGTTGTAGACATTCAGTCATTGAGTATATTCAAATACTGTGAGTAGATTTTTGCTCACCAAGGGTTAAGAGATATGAGAACAATGTGGGAAAGTGGAGCTGATGTGGAAAGTCAGCCACGATCATACCGAATTGTGGAGCAGACTTGAGTGTAGCCAACTTGCGCTCTCGTTTCTGATATCCTTATGCAACCACTCTCTGTATCATGCACTATAACTGAACATGAGCAAACATGGGACTTGGTTATGGACCACTATCAGAACGCATGGAGTGTTCACATTTCAGGTCATGCAGTTACACGCCCTGAGAGGACAAACTGCCTGGGAATTTAAAATATAATCAAGCACTCCTCCCAATCACACTCCATCCAATGTTGGAAATTGTCACCACTGCTGCCTTATCACTGGGTAAAGTCCTAGAACGCAACATCTTCAGACTACTCAGATTTGAACTGCCACGGTGGGATTTGATGTTGCATTCTTTGGATTACTAATCCAGTGACATAGTCACTATCTTACTATATTCCATGAAATATGTTCTTGTATTGGACCTCACCAAAATATTCCACACCATAACAGTAATTACTTACCAAAGCCTATCACGTGAATGTTTTCAAGATATAATAATGGACTCTGTAAGTCCAAGTCTTTTTATGGCAATGGACTGTGAATTAAATAAGTAGAGCATAGCTACTTCTGGTCTTTTAATACACTTCTATCCAAAGTTTTTATCAACGTTAGTGAACTGTTGGAACAATATTCTCGGAAGCAGGAAAGAGTGGAAAGTCCAACAATACTTCAAGTCACTTGTCCTGCATCACTATTAATCACACTGAAAGGGTAAACACTCACTGCCTCAACATCCTCATTTTTCAGAGTTAACTCTCGGTCTTTAGCTCTGAGCTCGTCCCGCTGTTTATCAACCACCTCCTTTAACTTCTTCATCACTTGCCATTCTCTTTCTGACATCCCAGCTGAAAGACAAGAGAGATATTCATGAGTGACAGTAAGTGAGAGCCGGCATCAGGTTCCAGCTCTCCTGCAAAGAGTTTAAATCAATTTTCAGGGTGTGGGCATCAGGGGCATTTATTGCCCAGCCCACATTTGCAGGTTTCAAAGTTGTCTGACTGGCTAGCTGCTTTAAAGACCTTGTGACACGGGGGTGAGGAGTATTACCCATTGAGCCAAGTGGTCAGATTGAGTTATCAGATATTTCAATTAAAAAGTCTGTGTAAGAAGTAAATTGGTTGCAGAGTGCAGTGTTGTGTTTTAGGAGAATGGGAAATTGATACATAAAACATAATATACTCGAGCTAAAATGTATATGAGAGATCCTTTAAGACTACACAGGTTATCTCTATTAAACAATGACTGAGTTCACACTGTAATCATTTGTGAGGCTGCAGATATTCTTGCTCTGACCATTGAAAAACTTTTCTGAAAATATATTTTTGGATGGTTGATACAGAGGTTTGATTGTGAAATGTGAAGTATGAGACAGGAAATATATAGATGTTGTTCTAAATAATCAATTAACAGATAAGATTGCATCTAGTCATGTTACCAGCAAAGTTTTAAAACTCTGTATATTGCAGACAGATATGGTATTTTGGGGTGTACATTCCTCAACCAGCAAGGCAGCAGTTAAAACTGTGAGCTCTGACATTGTAAGCCAAAGCCCAATTTACATTGCCCAACGTTACCAGAGAGATTTCAATATCAACTCCATTCTGCAAAAAATCAGTCCGAATATTCAATACAATTCTAGGAGTAACCAGCTCGCGATTTAGGGTAAAATAAGTAAATATCTGGTAAGAACAGGGACCAGCAGAATCATTACTCTCCAGCGTCAAGATCTGGAAAGCTTTGAAATGTGCAGCTGAACCTACTCCTCAAGCACATTTCCTTTAGGACCCCTAGCGGAGGCAATTTTAACCTCCTCTGCTCTGTTAGGAAACTGATTGTAATGGTCATTTTATGCCCCTTTCGATTTTACTCTCTATTGAAGTCAGTATAATGATGAAGCAGGTGGTAAAATTAGTGTTCCTGTGGAATTCCACACACCAAACTTGGTTAAAATTTATTTCTTGGAATTAGGAAGGTGGCGATCATAAATGCCAGTCCGGGTTGGAATCCACATTAGATACCCGACACACTGCTCAAATTTATTTGCACCCCAATTATTATTACCAGACATTCTGCTACAGATCAAAATACATTTAATGTTGCTTTAAAACTGATTTGACCTTTGGTATTTTGATCTCTTTTACATATCAGAGGTCAAAAAAGGTCAAAGGTTAAATTAAATTAAATGGAATTTAATGTTGGCAAGTGTGAGGTGGTCCACTTTGGTAGGAAGAATGGTAGGAAGGACTATTACTTACGGGGCGAAAAACTGCAGCAGGCGACGGTGCAGAGGGACCTCGGGGTCCTTGTGCATGAGTCGCAAAAACCCAGCTTGCAGGTGGTCAGGAAGGCGAATGGGATGCTGGCCTTCATAGCGAAGGGGATTGAATATAAAAGTAGGGAGGTCTTGCTGCAGCTGTATAGGGCATTGGTGAGGCCGCAGCTGGAGTACTGTGTGCAGTTTTGGGTGCCGCACCTGCGCAAAGATATTTTGGCCTTGGAGGGAGTGCAGAGGAGGTTTACTAGGCTGATACCGGAGTTGAGGGGGTTGAGCTATGAGGAGAGGCTGAATAAACTGGGCTTGTACTCGTTAGAGTTTAGAAGAATGAGGGGAGATCTCATTGAGACGTATAAGATGATGAATGGGATGGATAGGATAGAGGTGGAAAGACTCTTCCCGCTCAAAAAAGACAGTAGGACTAGGGGGCACAGCCTCAAGATAAAAGGGGGGCGGTTTAGAATGGAGTTGAGGAGGAACTTCTTCACTCAAAGGGTGGTGAATCTCTGGAATTCTCTGCCCGTTGAAGTGGTGGAGGCTGCCTCGCTAAATATTTTTAAGACGCGGGTTGATGGGTTTTTGATAGGAGAGGGGATTAAGGGTTATGGGGAGAGGGCGGGAAAGTGGAACTGAGCAGCGACAGATCAGCCATGATCTTATTGAATGGCGGGGCAGGCTCGAAGGGCTGGATGGCCTACTCCTGCTCCTATTTCTTATGTTCTTATGTTCAGCATTAAGATGTATACTTCACACTTCAGGTATCATACTGTCAGATTTACATGACTTCTGGTGACCAAGGGCTGATCCACCCGTAGGTGTGCTTTTTATTAATTCATGGGATGTGGGCGTTGCTGGCTAGGCCAGCATTTATTGTCCTCGAGCAGATGGTGGAGAGCTGCCTCCTTGAACCGCTGCAGTTCAGGTACACTCACAGTGCTGTCAGGATCTAACTCCTGCTAATCTATTCAGGAAAGGGTGCCAAAGAAGGCCACAAGATTCAGTCTCAGCTTAAATCACCCAGGAAACAAAAATAACTTGATAATTTAATGTCAGAGGTCTTTCAGATATTTTGATGACAGCTTTGAATCCTGTTTCTATTTTAGTTTTCACATCACATCCCAGAATACTAAAAATACCGCCTGCAGCTGTAATACACTTCAAAATCCCACTCCTTGTTTAAGGAATTTTAGGATAAAGCACCTAATGTAAGTGGGGGCATTATTAGAAGACTCTAAACTTTATATTCATATTCCGCAGTCTCTGCCTCGTGTGCATTAGAAGGGTGTGAAAAGACACATCAAATCCACAATCCTACTGGAAACCACTTGACTTCGAAACCTTCACTGGACCTCAGGTTGCTGCAAAGTGCTTCACAGCCACTGGAGTTCCTCTGAAGCAGGGACATTATTACAATGTAGGGAACACGGCAGTACATTTTCACACATCAAGCTCCCACAAACAATAGAAAAACATAGGAAACAGCAGCCTGATGAAACCACCCAGCCCCTCCAGCCTGCTCTGCCATTCAAGAAGATTGTAGCCAATCTGTGACTTTAACTCCACTTTCCTGCCTGCCCCCCACCCGCCCGATAACTCCATTCTTTCACCAAGATCAAAAACCTGTCCTGAATATATTCAGTGAAGAATTTCTTCGAGGAAATTCCAAAGATTAATCACCCTAAGAAAGAAATTTCTCCTCATCTCTATCTGAAATGGGAGACTCCTATTTCTAGACCCTCCTATAAGGGGAAACATCCTATCAGCATCTACCAATTCAAACCCCCTCAGAATCTTATGTTTCAGTAAGATCACTCCATTCTTCTAAACTCCTATCAGTATAACTGCTCAACCTTTCCTCATAACCCCTTTGTTCCAGGGATTAACACAATGAACCTTCCCTGAACTGCTTTCAAAGTAAGTACATCCTTTCTTAAGAGACCGAAACTGCATGCAGCTTGCTAAATGCTGTCTCACTGATGCCTTGTACAATTGTGATAAGATTTCTTTACTTTACAGTCCATCCCCTTTGCAATACATAGTCCATTTGTCTGTTTAATTACTTTCAGTATCTGCATACCAACTTTTAGTGATTTGTGTATAAGGACACCCAGATGCCCCTTCAGCACAGCATTCTGCAGTCTCTCTTTATTTAAAGTGTGCAGTGAAATCTTTAATACGCGGCAGGGAATGGGTGGTGCAAGTTAATCAAAAATGTCAGTTAATGAGTGTACCATTCATCAATAGAATACAGTACAAAATTTGTAGAATGAACTAATATGCAAGTATTCAAGAATTTCTAATTTCCAACAGTATATTAAAATAAATTAAAATATCCGGATAACTTTGGTTGGTAAAGTGATAACTTGTATTTGGGGAACGTCAGAAATTCTAGTTATTAAATAATTCTGGTTGTTGAGTGCTGGATAATGTAAAGTTTACTGTACTGCTTTCCTAGATATGTGTGGGGACATTAATGTTTTCACTGTATGCTTTAAATGGAGAGAGACTGCAGAATGCTGTGCTGCAGGGGGATCTGGGTGTTCTTATTTCCAAAGATGTGCGGGCTAGGTTGCCTGACCATTCTAAATTGCCCCTTAGAGTCCTGGGATGCATAGGTTAGAGGGATTAGTGGGTAAATATGTAGGGATATGGAGATAGGGCCTGGGTGGGATTGTGGTTGCTGCAGACCCGATGGACCGAATGGTCTCTTTCTGCACTGTAGGATTCTATGACTTCTATGATATCTTTGTATTATCAGCAAATCTGGCTATAATACTCAGTCCTTTCATCAAGTCATTAAGATAAACTGTAAATAGTGGAGACCACAGCACTGATCCCTGTCACTCCACTCCAGTTTGCCAACCTGAAAACAATCCATTTATCCCACCACACTGTTTTCTGATAGTCAGCCAATCCCCAATCAATGCTAGTATGTTACCCCATTCCATGAGCTTTTGTCTTTGTAGAAAATTTTATGTAGCATCTTATCAAATGCTTTCTGGAATCCCAAATACACTACATCAACTAGTTTCCTTGTATCCACCCTGTGGTTACATCCTGCAAGCATGATTTCTCTTTCATAAAAAGATGTTAAGTCTGCTCGGTAACATCATGATATAGCTACTAATTCCTCAATAAAAAGAATTCCAACATTTTCCCCAATGACAGATGTTAAATTATGAAATTATGATGAGATAATGATCAGTTAATTGGTTTTTGTGCTTGTTGATTGAGGGGTAAGTACTGCCCAGCACACTGGGGCAAACTCTCCTACTAAACTGTGATTTATTATATCCACTTGGGAGGGCAGATAAGGGTCTCCGTCAGTACTACAAGGAGAGGGTCAGTCTGGACCCGGCTTGTCCAAGGCCCAGCCCAGGGGCTGCATGTGGCCTGTGAAGTATTTTAAATGGCTGCCTTGTCCTTCTAGTGAATGAAATGGTTCAACTTCAAAATTTCCTGGAAAGAACGTCAAAAAAATGCTGAGAGTCTGCTAGGTTAATCACAGGCTGATTTCTCCACACGCTGGTTGCTGACAGTGAATGGTAAATTCTGGAGTCTTCTAGTTTTTACCTTCCTGTTTCAGGATTTCTTCCTCAGTCAGGTTTACATCCTTGTGGGAAAGGTTCATCGCCAGCTGTTTGTTTTCCTCCTGAAGTTTAGCAATCTGAGTGAGTAAATCCTGAGCCTCCCCTCGCCACACATCCTCGACCAACACCAGCTCCTGATCAAAGACAGCAGTGTTAGAAAGTTCATCAGACCCCACTCCCATCAACCTAACCCCCACCCCACTTGCCTCCTGCACACTTGCTATCATAACAGGTTGGACTGTTGCTCCATAACATTTCAGAGAACATCAACAATGCAGAATGAAGATGAGTGATACAGAGAATTTGCATTGTGGAGAAAGAGAAGGGAAAGCTTTGTACTGGGTCAATTTTATCAACACAGGACACTCCTTCATTAACTAAGTAAGGAATTGAATTATCGGCAGATCTCCTGGCAGTGTGATCAGGATCCCGAGCCCAGCTCTCAGTGTAATTACATAGAAAATACAGCTCAGAAACAAGGCCATTCATTCAACTCTCTAATCCTCCACAAACCTCCTTTCTTCATCTCACCCACTGTCTTTCTAAATTTTACTGACAGTGATGAAGTTTCAGGGCTTTTTTTTAATTCATTTGTGGGACATGGGCATCGCTGACTGGCCAGTATTTATTGCCCATCCCTAATTGTCCTTGGAGGGCAGTTGAGGAAAAACATCCTTCCTGGATTTAGTCTGTCCAGCTGTGTTAGAATTTTGCATTTTTCAATCCATTCTCCCCTCATCCTTCTACATTCGAGGAAGCTGACCACCAATGAAAACAATATTTCCAGGGCCACTTCTTTTAATATTCTGCAATGTAAATTATTAAGCCCTAATGATTTATCAGTCTTTAACCCTATTAATTTCCTGAGCACATTTTCTTACTAACGCTAATTATCTTCAATTCTCTTCCTCTCATTGGGCCTTGGTTCCCTAACATTGCTAGAAAGTTATTTGTGCTCTCTTTTATGAGGATAGAACCAAAGAATATATTCAGTGCTTCTGTCATTTCTTTATACCCCATTTTAATCCCCTCAGCTTCTGACTATAAGGGACCTGGATTTGTCTTTACCAATCTATTTTGTTTCACGTATTCATAGAAGTTTTTGCAGTCAGTTTCTATGTTCCTGCAATTTTACTCTCATACTCTATTCTCCTCCATTTGATCAATTTTTTAATCCTCTTTTGCTGAATTCTAAAATGCTCCCAATCCTCAGTCTTGCTGCTTTTTCCAGCAATTATTTACATCTCCTCTTTGGATTTAATATCATCCCTCATCTCTTTTGTAAGCCATGGCTGAATCACCCACATTTCCCCTTTTTATTTTTGCACCAGACAGGAATGAATAATTGTTGCAATTCATGCATACATTTTTTAAATATGAACCACTGCCAATCCATCATCAACCCTTTAACTTTTAATAAGGTTTCCCAACTTACCCTTGCTAATTCACACATTATACTTTCATAGTGCCCTTTACTAAGATATAAAACCCGAGGTTCAGATTCGATTACTTCACTGTCCATTTTCAGATCTGTGCTGGGTCTCCTGCTGTTTGCAGTGTCCATTAATGATCCAGATATGAAGCAGTGGCTTTGATAAGTAAGTTTGCAGATGACAAAAAAATTAGTGGTGTGGTAAATAGTGAGGAGGAAAGCCTTAGATGACAGAACGATACAGGTGGGCTGGTCAGAACAGTGGCAAATATAATTTGAGTGGACTAACAAGGCAAGGGAATACACAACAAATGGTAGAAACGGAAGTACAGAGGTACAGAGCAACCAAAGATCCCTGAAGGCAGCAGGACAGGTAGATAAGGTGGTTAAGAAAGCATATGGGATATTTGCCTTCTGAGGCACAGAATATAAGAGCAGGAAGGTTACAATGGAAATGTATAAAATACCCATTAGGCCACAGCTACAGTACTCCCTCCCGGCTATATATTGTCAGGGATGGTGATGTCTGGGGCATTGTAAGATTCTGTCAATTTTGGCAAAAGACCCCAGATGTTAGTAAGGAGGATTTTGCAGAGCTGACAGGGTTCGGTTTACTATTGACATTGTTCAATGCTGGGTGTTTTGTTCTGGTTTCATTTCTTCCTGTGTAGTTTGTAATGGATTTTAGAACATAGAACTCTACAGCACAAACAGGCCCTTCGGCCCACAAGTTGTGCCAATCATATCCATACCTACCAGACCTATCTATAACTCTCAGTTTTGATACAACTGAGTGGCAAACTAGTCTATTTCAAAGGTAATTCAAGAGTCTCATTGCTGTGGGTCTAGAGTCACATGTAAGCCAGCAGATTCCCTTGCCTAGAAAGAAAATGAGTGAACCAGATGGTGTTTTTTAACGACAATTGACAATGGTTTCATGGTCATTATTGCCAACTCCAGCTGTGAATTCCACATTTATTAACTGTCACCATCTGCCTGGGGCTCTGGATTACTAGTCTGGTGACATTACACGTACTTCACCTCCTCCCCCATAAAGAGGGCAAACTAGAGATGATTTGATATTCTGTGCTATAGAACATAAAACACTACAGCGCAGAACAGGCCCTTCGGCCCACGATGTTGTGCCGACCAGTTAAAAAACAATGACCCTCTAACCTAAACCAAACCCTTTCCATCCATAAACCTATCCACGGATCTCTTAAACGCCCCCAAACTAGGCGCATCCACAACTGCAGCAGGCAGGGCATTCCAATCCCTCACCACCCTCTGGGTAAAGAACCTACCCCTGACATCCGTCCTATAACTACCACCCCTTAATTTAAAGCTACGCCCCCTCGTGCTAGCTTTCTCCATCCGAGGAAAAAGGCTATCACTGTCCACCCTATCCAAACCTCTGATCATCTTATATGTTTCAATAAGGTCCCCTCGCAGCCACCTTCTTTCTAATGAAAACAACCTCAAATCCCTCAGTCTCTCCTCATAGGACCTCCCCTCCATACCAGGCAACATCCTGGTAAACCTCCTCTGCACCCTCTCCAAAGCCTCCACATCCTTCCTATAATGTGGGGACCAGAACTGCACACAATACTCCAAGTGCGGACGCACCAGAGTTTTGTACAGTTGCAACATGACGCTGCGGCTCTTAAATTCAATCCCCCTACCAATAAACGCCAAGACACCGCCGTATGCCTTCCTAACAACCTTATCTACTTGATTCTCAACTTTCAGGGATCTATGTACACATACACCTAGATCCCTCTGTTCATCCACACTATTCAGAGTCCTACTGTTAGCCCTATACTCTACACATCCATTATTCCTGCCAAAGTGAATTACCTCACACTTTTCCGCATTAAACTCCATCCTCCGCCTCTCGGCCCAGCTCTGCAACTTGACCAAGTCTCCCTGTAGACTAAGACACCCTTCCTCACTATCTACCACACCTCCGACTTTGGTGTCATCAGCAAATTTACTAATCCACCCAGCTATACCCTCATCCAGATCATTTATAAAAATTACAAACAGCAGTGGCCCCAAAACAGATCCCTGAGGCACACCACTCGTAACCGAACTCCATGTCGAATACTTACCATCAACCACTACCCTCTGTCTCCTATCCGCCGGCCAATTCCTAATCCAATTTCCTAAATCACCCTCAATCCCATACATCTGCAATTTCTGCAGAAGGCTTCCATGGTGAACCTTATCAAACGCCTTACTAAAGTCCAAATACACCACATCAACTGCCTTACCCCTATCCACCTCTTTGGTGACTATCTCAAAAGACTCAATAAGGTTAGTAAGGTACGACCTACCCTCCACAAAACCATGCTGACTATCTCTAATCATTTCATTACTCTCCAAATAACTATAAATCCTATCCCTAATAATTTTTTCTAAAACCTTACCCACAACAGAAGTAAGACTCACCGGTCTATAATTCCCAGGGAAGTCTCTGTTCCCCTTCTTAAACAATGGGACAACATTCGCTAACCTCCAATCTTCTGGCACTATACCAGTGACCAACGACGACCTGAAGATCAGAGCCAGAGGCTCTGCAATCTCCTCCCTTGCCTCCCAGAGAATCCTAGGGTAAATCCCGTCTGGCCCAGGGGACTTATCTATTTTCAAACCCTCAAGAATAACTAGCACATCCTCCTTGTCAACTGCAATACTGTCCAGTTTACAACCCTGTAACCCAGTGTTCTCCACAGCTACATTTATGTCCCCCTGCGTGAACACCGAAGAGAAATATTGGTTCAATGCCTCTCCAATCTCTTCCGGTTCCACACATAAATTCCCACTGCTGTCTCTAACTGGCCCTAATCTTGCCCTAACCAACCTTTTGTTCTTAACATATCTATAGAACGCCTTAGGATTCTCCTTAATCCTATCAGCCAAAGTCTTCTCATGTCCTCTTTTAGCCCTTCTTAACTCTCTCTTTAACTCCCTCCTAGCCAATCTAAAGCTCTCTAGTGCACTATCTGAGCCCTCAAGTCTTATCCGGACATAAGCCTCCTTTTTCTTTTTAACCAGCGAATCAACTTTCCTAGTGCACCACGGTTCCCTAGCTCGACCAATACCTCCTTGCCCGACAGGGACATACATGGTGATGGATTGGCAATAATTGACTCTTCCACCCTGTGAAGCTTTTTCCCAGGGTGGAAGAGTTAATTACTAGGCTGCATGGGTTTAAGGTGCAAGGGGTAAGGTTTAAAGGAGATGTACATGGCAGATTTTTTACACAGAGAGTAGAGTGTGCCTGGAACTCATTGCCAGCGGAGGTAGTGGAAGCGGATACGGTAGTGCCTTTTAAACAGCAGCCTGACAACTACATGAATAGGATGGCAGTAGAGGGGTATGTCCCCGGAAGGGTGGGGGAAGGGTTTTAGTTAAGTCGAGCAGCATGGTCGATGTAGGCTTGGAGGGCTGAAGGGCCTGTTCCTGTGCTGTAATTTTCTTTGTTTTTAATCAAAAAGCACTTGCCAACTAATTGAATCGTGGTAGAGATTGGAGTTTCACAATATATCTGATTGTCCCTATGGATCGGGCAAAGAGGAATCAGCCAGCATTCCAAGTCTGATCACTGTCCTGAGACCCATGTTTGACACTGCATGGAAAGATGCTGGTGAAATAGAACATAGAAGAACTACAGCACAAAGAGGCCCTTTGGCCCACAAGTTGCACCGATCATATCCCTGTATCCCAAATGTAATCAGTCTCAGGACCACAGTCAAGGCTGATTTGCTGAACTCCTTTCAAGAGCTGGAGTTATTTCTGGCTGGGCAAAGATTACCTTGTACAAAAGTGTACGTACAGTAGGAATTATCCTGGACTAGTTTCAATCACCTAAAGGGATTGGGGAGGAACATCCAGATTTTATTTCCTTCAGGTTGGCTCAGGTTAAAGTTTTTTTAAAAGAGTTTATTTATTAGTGTCACAAGTAGGCTTACATTAACATTGCAATGAAGTTACTGTGAAAATCCCCAAGTTACGAAACTCCGGTGCCTGTTTGGATACACGGAAGGAGAATTTAGCACAGCCAGTGCACCCTGACCAGCACATCTTTTGGATTGTGGGAGGAAACCAGAGCACCCAGAGGAAACTCACGCAGACTCTGTACAGACAGTGACCCAAGGCTGGAACTGAACCCGTGTCCCTGGCACTGAGAGGCAGCACTGCTAACCACTGTGCCACCCATATTGTTATTAATCAGTTATCCAATTACATTCTTCAGGAAATTTCTCTGTCAAAAAAGGTTAGTTGCATACAGATAAGGTCTTCTATGTTTAGATTACTCCACTAGTGTCAAAATGTAGGCGTTTCCAACTCAGATGTGTTATAAAAAAAAAGTGCCTGTGATACAAGCAGCTGAATGTATTTGTATGTTTACTTGGTTACCTATCAGTGCCCTGTCAAGTGTTTTCCTCACAGCCAGTTTATTTTGGGAGTTGGCACGATGCAGGAATTGCTGCCAGTTATTTCGATGCATAAGTCGTCCCATAATAATGGCTCAAGACTAAACATGCAATCATGCTAAAACGGGTCTATGACTGGCATTCTGCTAAAATTACATCAGAAACTCCAGCCTTTCAAATGAACTTGGTCTCCTTTTTATTCTATCTTTCCAAAAGTTAAACTGTTCTCTCATCAGATAACTTTCTTTGTAAGATGGGTTTTGTGCCACTTATAACTCAGCATGTAGCATTCTTGCCTCTGAGTCAGAAATTGTCGATTCAAGCCCCACTTTACAGAGAATTCAACATAAAATCTAGGTCAGCCCTCCCAGTGCAGTAGCGGAGGGCTGCCCCGTCAGTCGGGGGCAGTAGCGGAGGGCTGCTGCACCATCAGAGGAGCAATACAGAGAGAGAATATGCATGGCCTGAAGATGTGCTGAGGGACCGTTGCACTGTTGGAGGTGCAGTCTTTGGGAAAACCCATTTCTACATCATACAGCATCATGACGTAAAAGCATATTGCAAATGCTGGAAATCATTTCCAGCATTTCCAAAGCAGTCACAGTGGACCTGAAATGTTAACCTTACAATAAAGGACTACTTGCATGCAAGCAGCATGCAATGGATAGGGCTAAGCAATCCAACAACCAACAGGTCAGATCCAAGGTCTGTAGACCTGCCACATCCAGCCATGAATGGCAGGTGGACAATTAAACAACTTCCTGGAGGAGCAAGCTCCTCAAACATCTCTATTCACAATGATGGGAGAGCCCAACTCATCTGGTTAAAAAAAATAAGGCATCTGCAACAATCTTCAGCCAGAAGTGTCAAGTGAATGATCCATCTTGGCCTCTCCAGTGGTCGCCAGCATCACAGATTCAGTCCTCAGCCAATCTGATTCTCTCCACGTGATATCAAGAAATAGTTGAACGCTCTGGATATTGCAAAGGCTACGGGCTTTGACAATATACTAGGTTTTGAAGACCTGAGCTCTAGAACTTGTTGCACCCTGAGCCAAGCTAAATACCGCTAAATCGCCAGCACCGTACTAGCAATGTGGAAAATTGTTCAGATATGCCTTGTACACAAAAGCGTACACAGGGTAGGCAGTTTAGGACAAAGATGAGGAGAAATTTCCTCAGACTGCCTACCCTAATCCAACACCGGTATCTCCACATCAGGAAATTTCTTCACCTAGACAGTGGTCAGCCTATGGAATTTGCTACTACAGAAAGTAGTAGAGGCCAAAACATTGAATGTTTTCAAGAGGCTGTTAGATTTAGCACTCGAAGTGAAGGAAATCAAAGGATATGGGGTTGGGGGGAGCGGGGGGTGGAATCAGGATACTGAGTTGGATTGTAAATTATGATCATAATGAATGGCAAAGTAGATTCAAAGGGCCAAATGGCCTCCTGTTGCTCCTATTTTCTATATTTCTATGTGCTGTATTCCTTCCACACATACTGGTTACCTATAGAAAAAAGCAGAACTTCAAAAAATTCTTCTGAAATATAAAAAAAAATGCACAATATACACACACATCATTTGCACGCTTTCATCACAACACTACAACCAAGAAATTGTCCTCCAAGCTACTCAACATCTTGACTTAGGAATATATTGCTGATCTTTCACTATCACTGGATGAAAATCCTGGAACTCCCTCCCCCACAGATGTACCTACACCACATGGACTGCAGTAGCTCACCATCACCTTCTCATGAGGCAATGAGGGATGGGCAATAAATGCTGGTCTAGCCCAAATCCCATGAATGAGTAAAGAAAAACTCTGCCTCTCTTTCCACAGATGCTGCCAGACCTGCTGAGTTCTTACAGCATTGTGTCACTCTGAAAACTGCCTTCATAATAATCACGGCAGCTCAAAGCAATTCACTGAGTCACTTAGAGATGTTTCTGAGGGTGCGATAATGCTCGAAATAACTTATGTTCTTTCTCAAGATGCTAATTACATGTGTAATAGTTTAGGTGCTGACTGACCCAAATTTCATTACAGCCTCAATCTCTCTCCCTCGGAAGAGGATTCTGTGAACAATTCTCTTCTTCGCTCTCCTGATATCAATATCAAGTTTAAGTCAAGAGGGGTAACATTGTGAAGCTCAAACATGTGCAGCAAATAGCACTGATATATTTTAGGGGGAGCATCAATACATTTTAGGGGGAACTAGGTAAGTACATGAGATGAAGCAAAATAGACGTGCATAATATAAACACCAGCAGAGACCAGTTGGGCGAATGAGCCACTTCCATCCTGCAACTTCTACTGAATTTTGAGCTCCTTGGCCCAGTAACTCAGTTGGTGAAAGCCATCTAGCCCAGAATACTCTCAGACCTCCAGCTCATCTCCATTCAGTGTCAGCACTGCCAATGCTCTGCAGGTGCTCCTGGGCTAGGGATAGGAACATCAGCCAAATCTCTCACTCCTGATCACTATTTAGGGAGCCTTGCTTGAGAGTGGGAGTGTTTGACTCAGCTGCTATTTATCTGCAGTGCTGAGCAGCTACCTTGTCTGCAGTGATTGCCTGGAACCGTAAAAGGTATCTGGTCACATTGATGAGGTGTTTGATACCTTACAGAACTGGTTCAAACTGGAGCCAACATGAGAGAAGAACACTGGAAACGAGACAAGATTGGCCCCAAAATACTGTTGTATTTGACACCTTAAAATTAACTTTGGAACATATGCTATTGTGTTAAATTATATTAAATAAGAGACAGCGAGGTTAAAGATGCATATTTTCATGGGGGTTTAGATAAGTGGTCAGCCAAGGATTTGTTCCAGAGCCTCAACTTTTTACTGTGTTTGTTAATGATGTGAACGAGGGAACAGGAACTTGTTTATCTAATTCTGTTGAAGACACCAAGTTAGGTGGCACATTAGGAAGATTGAAGGCAATCTGATCAAGGTGTTTAAAATGAGCTCTACCCTATTTCTTCTTTTGCAAAAAACCAGAAAAGGGATTAGAACTTTAAAATTAGCACCAGGCCATTGGTGTGGTGATGACAAGAAGTACTTCTTCACACAAAGAGTAGAAAATATCCAGAATTTTCAAATCTACAAGGCTGTTGAGGTTGGGAGTCAACCACAGCTTTCAACACAAGAAACAGAAGTAGACCATACAGTCCATTCAGCCTGCCCCACCATTCAATACAATCCTGTTGGGCTTCAACTCAACTTTCCTGCCTGCTCCCCATATCCGTTGATTCTCCAAGAGGTAAAAACAACTGTCTATCTCAGCCTTAAATCTGTTTAAGAATGGAGCGTGCATCAACTCTCTGGGGTAGAAAATTCCAAAGATTCAAAATTTTTGGAGTGTAGTCATTTCTCCTCATCTCAATCCTCTTCTCGTTCCTGCTTTTTTGACCATGATTCCCTCAGCAATCGTCCATCTGTAAGGCTAGCCCCTGCTGTTCAGTGAACACTTTCAGATTATTTTGCATTTGTCCTGGATTAATTTCCACAAAGCCCCAGTTGAACAGATTTTAAGAGCACATTCCCACTCATCTTCAACTTTAACTCAGTTTCCTAGATAAGTATAATGACAGACACATTAAATGGTCTTTAAAAAAAGACACAATGGGTCACTTACTTTCCACAGAAAACTTGCATGGAAAACCAGAATTATCACCTCTTTCATGTGGCATCTTCGAACTAATATACTGTAGAAATTATTAGTGAAGATGATTTAATGCTTCACTGAACATCAGTCTGCTTCTTGTGTGGTGCAATCATCCATCAGGTAAAATTTTTCCCAGTGATACTAAGTGACTAGCATTAGAACACAAATTTACAGCTTCATCTGGACAAGTTCAAAAGGACAAAATCTGTGTCAGCAAAACTTTGCTACTGGATGCTTTCATAATCCAGTATACACATCACAATCAATGGAATTAGCTACCAACATTTACAGTTATCCTCCCATTAATGCTGCAAAACTATTGTTCCCGGAAATACCAACTACAACGGAAGAATTTTGTTTTCACCATGACTGACCTTGAGGATTTTGTTTTGCACAAAAATATTTCAATTGAACAACTGAATTTCAAACATAAGCAATGGTTACTAAATCCTTTTTTCCAGAGGACACAGCTATTCCAATCCACCATTGGCTCATCTCCCACATTCTACTCTTGTAAATTTGAGGTAATCCAAAACTCTCTGCTGCCCACATCTTAACTTGCACCAAGTTCCATTCACTGTCACTGTGCTCACTAAGCTGCACTGGTTCCAGATCAAGCAATATCTTCATTTTAGAATTCTCATCCTTCAAATCTCTCCTTAGTCTCATTCCTCCCCACCTCGCTAATCTCTTCCAGCCCCCACTTGCCGAGATTTCCGCACTCCTCTAACTCTGGTCTGTTACAGCATTCTAGATTTTTATTGTTATGCTGTTTGTGGCTGCACGTTCAGTTTGTAAGGCCCTAAGCTCTGGAATTCTCTCCCTACACCTCTCTGGGTCTCTACCTTGATTTCCTCCCATAAGACACTTAACAACGATTCATTGAGCAAGCTTTTGGCAATCTGACCTCATATCTTTCTATATGCTTCAGTACTATATTTCCTTTTATGTTGCTCCTGTGAATTAGATGGTGGAATAGTGGTAATATTATTGATTTAGTTCTCCAGAATCTCAGGACATCGCACTGGGGGCACGCGATCAAATACTCACAGTAACTAGTGGAATTTAAATTCAATTAATAAAATCTGGAATTTGAAAGCTAGTCTCAATAAGGGTGACCATGAAACTATCATTGATTGTGGTAAAAACCCATCTCGTTCACTCATGTCCTTTAGAGAAGGGAAAGAAATCTGCTATCTTTACCTAGTCAGGCTCCAGATCAACAGTAATCTGATTGCCCTCTGAAATGCCTGAGCAAGCCACTCAGATCAAGTGCAAAAGGTATGGGTAATAAATGCTGACATTGCCACCTATGCCCACATCCCAAGAAAGAATATATTTTTTAAAACCCATCACATTTATACATTAAGAGTGCGATGTAAATAGAAGTTATCTTTGTAATTGTTACTGTTGAATACCACCTACCCTATCTCCAACATAAATATCAACAAACTCCCTGGGACCCCAGCACAGATGCATGTAAGTGATCACATTAAGTGAGGGGAGAATTAGACTCCACTGTAATGCACCCATGACTGAATAGCTCACTGTCAAATCCCACAAATAATGAAGTCACTTAGGCAATGGAGAGACATCAAACTGAAGCAGTTAACCTCTTCAGGAAAGGAAATTAAAACCAAAAAAATGCTGGAGATACTCAGCAGCTCAGTTAGCATCTGTGGAGAGGGGGAATAAGTTAACGTTTCAGATTGATGAACTTTCATGAGAAAGTTCACTACTTCTGACAAAGGGTAATTAACCTGAAACTTTCTTGTCCTTACACTGCCTGACCTGATAAATATGTCCAGCATTTTCAGTTTTTATTTCAGATTTCCAACATCCACAGTATTTTGCTTTTCCTTCTGGAAAGGTGATAACTTGTGCAGGAAAAAATCCAAATGCTCATTGTGCAATTGATTAAAAATGCTGAAAATAATAGATACATTGACCAATAGAATATCCAAGAGGGACACACTGCACTAATCTGACAGATGCAACAGACATTACTTACAGCTGCTCCGGCAGGCAGGACCCAGCTCGTTCTCTCTCTCTGGGTCCCATGAGCCCAGATATAAAGTTTAAATCAACGATCCTATTAATTTGCAGCTATTTGGAGTTACTGAAAAAACAGATCAGTATTCTAATTATTCACCAATGAGCTATGTAACAGCGTTAAACCCCTCTTCCAAATCTTCAGGCCTGCAAGATTCTGCCAGGACAAAGAAGGTGCTGAGTTTGCAAGCCCTCAGGATCCAGTGATCAAAATGTGAACATTGTAGTTTTCTGATTATTCATTGTGCAATATTTATTCCTTTTTAAGATGCTCATTTGGTCACAGTTGACACCTTGTAAATTACTTTAGTGACTAATGAACATATAGTATTAGGGAGGAAGTTCAAGAAAACATTCTTCACGTTGAAGGTGGATAGAATGTAGAAATCTCAGCCACAAACTGTGGTCAAAGTAGAATCCATACATTCTTTTACAGGGTAGTTACCTGAAGAAATGAAATATTAAAGACTATTGGGGGGGGGTGTGTGTGAACAGGAGGCTGGGATTAGACTGGGTGGGAGATTAAAGGGTCTGGGGAATGGGATTAGACTGGGTGGGGGGTTAAAGGGTCTGGGGAATGGGATTAGACTGGGTGGGGGGTTAAAGGGTCTGGGGAATGGGATTAGACTGGGTGGGATAGTAAAGGGTCTGGGGAATGGGATTAGACTGGGTGGGATAGTAAAGGGTCTGGGGAATGGGATTAGACTAGGTGGGGGGTTAAAGGGTCTGGGGAATGGGATAGTAAAGGGTCTGGGGAATGGGATTAGACTGGGTGGGATAGTAAAGGGTCTGGGGAATGGGATTAGACTGGGTGGGGGGTTAAAGGGTCTGGGGAATGGGATTAGACTGGGTGGGGGGTTAAAGGGTCTGGGGAATGGGATTAGACTGGGTGGGATAGTAAAGGGTCTGGGGAATGGGATTAGACTGGGTGGAATAGTAAAGGGTCTGGGGAATGGGATTAGACTGGGTGGGATAGTAAAGGGTCTGGGGAATGGGATTAGACTGGGTGGGATAGTAAAGGGTCTGGGGAATGGGATTAGACTGGGTGGGATAGTAAAGGGTCTGGGGAATGGGATTAGACTAGGTGGGGGGTTAAAGGGTCTGGGGAATGGGATAGTAAAGGGTCTGGGGAATGGGATTAGACTGGGTGGGATAGTAAAGGGTCTGGGGAATGGGATTAGACTGGGTGGGATAGTAAAGGGTCTGGGAAATGGGATTAGACTAGGTGGGGGATTAAAGGGTCTGGGGAATGGGATTAGACTGGGCAGAATATTGAAGTGTCTGAGGCATTGGTTGGATGAGATATTGAAGAGTCTGGGGAGTGGGGTTAAACTGGGTGGGATATTAAAGGGTGCAGGGAGTGATTGCAGTGGGTGGCATTGACTAAGTGGTCAGAGTTCCTGTTATTGTTTTAATTTAGACAGCAATGTTTTGGATGATCGTTACCAGCAGTCCTCTGAGTTGGAGCTAAGCTGTCCTGGGACTGCCTCCTCTCTGCCACTGACCTGCTGGTGCTTCCTCTCCTTCTCGATGCGGTCCATCCTCTCCAGCCGCAGCCGGTCCAACTCCAGCCGGAGCTCCTCAATCTCCGGGTTCATCTGGTTGCGGCTCACCAACACCTCCAGCATCTCCAGAACCCGCACCACTTTGGGCATCAGCTTGGCGATGGCGTCGCAGCCGAAAACATCGATGATGCGCTCGAATTCCTGGCCCACCACCGCCGCGATATCATAGACATCCATCACGGACAGCTCTGTGGCCGTCTTGTCCAGAGCCGAGCCGGCAGCCTCCATCCCCCCCTCCCGCTTTGTCTAAAAACCTCCTCCCGCTTCACAACCTTCCCGCATTGGAACTTTTCCCAACAAATCTCCCTCTCCGCTTCTCTTCCCCCCGGACTCCCTCTCCTTCCTGATTTACTTTCTCTTCTTCAAACTCTTCTCTCCATTCGCCAGCGCTCGCCCGCAAACATCCCGCTGGAAATTCCCATAAACTGCAGCTAAAGCCGACATTGCAAAGCTAAATCAGTGCGGGGAGCTGGCAGGCACTGCGCATGAGCCTGCCCCCGGAGACGGGAGGGGCTGCATATTTTCCCAAAGCTTCGAGCAGCAAAAAAAACACAGCACACTGCCAGAGAGAGAGACTGCACACTGCCCAGAGAGAGGGAGAGAGACAGCGCACTGCCAGAGAGAGGGAGAGAGAGACTGCACACTGCCAGAGAGAGGGAGAGAGAGACTGCACACTGCCCAGAGAGAGGGAGAGAGACTGCACACTGCCCAGAGAGAGGGAGAGAGACTGCACACTGCCCAGAGAGAGGGAGAGAGACTGCACACTGCCCAGAGAGAGGGAGAGAGACTGCACACTGCCCAGAGAGAGGGAGAGACTGCACACTGCCAGAGAGAGGGAGAGACTGCACACTGCCAGAGAGAGGGAGAGACTGCACACTGCCAGAGAGAGGGAGACTGCACACTGCCAGAGAGAGGGAGAGAGACTGCGCACTGCCAGAGAGAGGGAGAGAGACTCCACTCTGCCAGAGAGAGGGAGAGAGAGACTGCACACTGCCAGAGAGAGGGAGAGAGACGGCACACTGCCAGAGAGAGGGAGAGAGAGACTGCACACTGCCAGAGAGAGGGAGAGAGAGACTGCACACTGCCCAGAGAGAGGGAGAGAGAGACTGCACACTGCCAGAGAGAGGGAGAGAGAGACTGCACACTGCCAGAGAGAGGGAGAGAGAGACTGCACACTGCCCAGAGAGAGGGAGAGAGTGACCGCACACTGCCAGAGAGAGGGAGAGAGAGACTGCACACTGCCAGAGAGATGGAGAGAGAGACTGCACACTGCCCAGAGAGAGGGAGAGAGAGACTGCACACTGCCCAGAGAGAGGGAGAGAGAGACTGCACACTGCCCAGAGAGAGGGAGAGAGAGACTGCACACTGCCAGAGAGAGGGAGAGAGAGACTGCACACTGCCAGAGAGAGGGAGAGAGAGACTGCACACTGCCCAGAGAAAGGGAGAGAGAGACTGCACACTGCCAGAGAGAGGGAGAGAGAGACTGCACACTGCCCAGAGAGAGGGAGAGAGAGACTGCACACTGCCAGAGAGAGGGAGAGAGAGACTGCACACTGCCAGAGAGAGGGAGAGAGAGACTGCACACTGCCCAGAGAAAGGGAGAGAGAGACTGCACACTGCCAGAGAGAGGGAGAGAGAGACTGCACACTGCCAGAGAGAGGGAGAGAGAGACTGCACACTGCCCAGAGAAAGGGAGAGAGAGACTGCACACTGCCAGAGAGAGGGAGAGAGACTGCACACTGCCCAGAGAGAGGGAGAGAGTGACCGCACACTGCCAGAGAGAGGGAGAGAGAGACTGCACACTGCCAGAGAGAGGGAGAGAGAGACTGCACACTGCCCAGAGAGAGGGAGAGAGAGACTGCACACTGTCCAGAGAGAGGGAGAGAGAGACTGCACACTGCCCAGAGAGAGGGAGAGAGAGACTGCACACTGCCAGAGAGAGGGAGAGAGGGAGAGAGAGACTGCACACTGCCAGAGAGAGGGAGAGAGAGACTGCACACTGCCCAGAGAAAGGGAGAGAGAGACTGCACACTGCCAGAGAGAGGGAGAGAGAGACTGCACACTGCCCAGAGAGAGGGAGAGAGAGACTGCACACTGCCAGAGAGAGGGAGAGAGGGAGAGAGAGACTGCACACTGCCAGAGAGAGGGAGAGAGAGATTGCACACTGCCCAGAGAGAGGGAGAGAGAGACTGCACACTGCCAGAGAGAGAGACTGCACACTGCCAGAGAGAGGGAGAGAGAGACTGCACACTGCCAGAGAGAGGGAGAGAGAGACCGCACACTGCCAGAGAGAGGGAGAGAGAGATTGCATACTGCCAGAGAGTGGGAGAGAGAGAGAGACTGCACACTGCCAGAGAGAGAGAGACTGCACACTGCCAGAGAGAGGGAGAGAGAGACTGCACACTGCCCAGAGAGAGGGAGAGAGAGACTGCACACTGCCAGAGAGAGGGAGAGAGACTGCATACTGCCCAGAGAGGGAGAGAGAGATTGCACACTGCCAGAGAGAGGGAGAGAGAGACTGCACACTGCCAGAGAGAGGGAGAGAGAGATTGCACACTGCCAGAGAGAGGGAGAGAGAGACTGCACACTGCCAGAGAGAGGGAGAGAGAGACTGCACACTGCCAGAGAGAGGGAGAGAGAGATTGCACACTGCCAGAGAGAGGGAGAGAGACAGCACACTGCACACAGAGAGGGAGAGACTGCGCACTGCCAGAAAGAGGGAAAGAGACAGCACACTGCCCAGAGAGAAGGAGAGAGACTGCACACTGCCAGAGAGAGGGAGAGAGAGACTGCACACTGCCAGAGAGAGGGAGAGAGAGATTGCACACTGCCAGAGAGAGGGAGAGAGACAGCACACTGCCCAGAGAGAGGGAGAGAGACCGCACACTGCCCAGAGAGAGGGAGAGAGACCGCACACTGCCCAGAGAGAGGGAGAGAGAGATTGCACACTGCCAGAGAGAGGCAGAGAGAGATTGCACACTGCCAGAGAGAGGGAGAGAGACAGCACACTGCCCAGAGAGAGGGAGGGAGGCTGCACACTGCCCAGAGAGAGGGAGAGAGACTGCACACTGCCCAGAGAGAGGGAGAGAGAGACCGCACACTGCCAGAGAGAGGGAGAGAGAGACTGCACACTGCCAGAGAGAGGGAGAGAGAGATTGCATACTGCCAGAGAGTGGGAGAGAGAGAGAGACTGCACACTGCCAGAGAGAGAGAGACTGCACACTGCCAGAGAGAGGGAGAGAGAGACTGCACACTGCCCAGAGAGAGGGAGAGAGAGACTGCACACTGCCAGAGAGAGGGAGAGAGACTGCATACTGCCCAGAGAGGGAGAGAGAGATTGCACACTGCCAGAGAGAGGGAGAGAGAGACTGCACACTGCCAGAGAGAGGGAGAGAGAGATTGCACACTGCCAGAGAGAGGGAGAGAGACAGCACACTGCCCACAGAGAGGGAGAGACTGCGCACTGCCAGAGAGAGGGAAAGAGACAGCACACTGCCCAGAGAGAAGGAGAGAGACATCACACTGCCAGAGAGAGGGAGAGAGAGACTGCACACTGCCAGAGAGAGGGAGAGAGAGATTGCACACTGCCAGAGAGAGGGAGAGAGACAGCACACTGCCCAGAGAGAGGGAGGGAGGCTGCACACTGCCCAGAGAGAGGGAGAGAGACTGCACACTGCCCAGAGAGAGGGAGACTGCACACTGCCAGACAGAGGGAGAGAGACTGCACACTGCCCAGAGAGAGGGAGAGAGAGACTGCACACTGCCAGAGAGAGGGAGAGAGCGACTGCACACTGCCAGAGAGAGGGAGAGAGAGACTGCACACTGCCAGAGAGAGGGAGAGAGAGACAGCACACTGCCCAGAGAGAGGGAGAGAGACTGCACACTGCCCAGAGAGAGGGAGAGAGACCGCACACTGCCCAGAGAGAGGGAGAGAGAGATTGTACACTGCCAGAGAGAGGGAGAGAGAGATTGCACACTGCCAGAGAGAGGGAGAGAGACAGCACACTGCCCAGAGAGAGGGAGGGAGGCTGCACATTGCCCAGAGAGAGGGAGAGAGACTGCACACTGCCCAGAGAGAGCGAGACTGCACACTGCCAGAGAGAGGGAGAGAGACTGCACACTGCCAGAGAGAGGGAGAGACTGCACCCTGCCCAGAGAGAGGGAGAGAGACAGCACACTGCCAGAGAGAGGGAGAGAGAGACTGCACACTGTCCAGAGAGAGGGAGAGAGAGACTGCACACTGCCCAGAGAGAGGGAGAGAGAGACTGCACACTGTCAGAGAGAGGGAGAGAGACTGCACACTGCCCAGAGAGAGGGAGAGAGACTGCACACTGCCAGAGAGAGGGAGAGACTGCACACTGCCCAGAGAGAGAGAGAGTCTGCACACTGCCAGAGAGAGGGAGACTGCACACTGCCCAGAGAGAGAGAGACTGCACACTGCCAGAGAGAGGGAGAGAGACTGCACACTGCCAGAGAGAGGGAGACTGCACACTGCCCAGAGAGAGGGAGAGAGACTCCACTCTGCCAGAGAGAGGGAGAGAGAGACTGCACACTGCCAGAGAGAGGGAGGGAGACAGCGCACTGCCAGAGAGAGGGAGAGAGACAGCGCACTGCCAGAGAGAGGGTGAGAGACAGCGCACTGCCAGAGAGAGGGAGAGAGAGATTGCACACTGCCAGAGAGAGGGAGAGAGAGATTGCACACTGCCAGAGAGAGGGAGAGAGAGACTGCACACTGCCAGAGAGAGGGAGAGAGAGATTGCACACTGCCAGAGAGAGGGAGAGAGACAGCACACTGCCCAGAGAGAGGGAGACTGTACACTGCCAGAGAGAGGGAGAGACTGCGCACTGCCAGAGAGAGGGAGAGAGACAGCACACTGCCCAGAGAGAGGGAGAGAGAGACTGCACACTGCCCAGAGAGAGGGAGAGAGAGACTGCACACTGCCAGAGAGAGGGAGAGAGAGACTGCACACTGCCCAGAGAGAGGGAGAGAGAGACTGCACACTGCCAGAGAGAGGGAGAGAGAGACTGCACACTGCCAGAGAGAGGGAGAGACTCCACACTGCCAGAGAGAGGGAGAGAGAGACTGCACACTGCCAGAGAGAGGGAGAGAGACGGCACACTGCCAGAGAGAGGGAGAGAGACAGCGCACTGCCAGAGAGAGGGAGAGAGACAGCGCACTGCCAGAGAGAGGGAGAGAGACAGCGCACTGCCAGAGAGAGGGAGAGAGACAGCACACTGCCAAGAGAGAGGGAGAGAGACAGCACACTGCCAGAGAGAGGGACAGTGCACACTGCCAGAGAGAGGATGACTGCACAGTGCAAGAGAGAGGAGCACGACTGCCAGGCAGTCACGATGTCAGAGAGACAGGGAACAGCACACTGCCAGAGGGAAACTGCATACTGCCAGAGAGAGTGTCATGGTGCAGAGAAAGGGGACACAGTGCTAGAGGAAGACTGCACCAGAGAGAGGGACAGAGCACCAGAAAAAGGGACACACTGTCAGAGCAAGAGGGACACAGCACACTGTCAGAGCGAAAGGGCTACAGTTCCAGAGAGAGGGACACAACACACAGTCTGAGATAGAACACTGTCAGAGTGAGGGGCACATGGCCAGAGAGAGGGACATTCTGTGTACCTTCCTAGCTCAGCTTGCTCCTATCACCATTCCCAACTCCCCAGGAACTACAGATTAAACTCCTGGACACTGCTGCAGGGAAAAATAAAGACTTTAAAATTTTTTGTGAACACCTTCCTCCATTACTTACAACATGGAAAGTAAGAACTGGCATTCTCAGAGCATCTCAAAATATTTTACAGTTAATAAAATCCTTTTACAGTGTAGTTATTGATGAATTGTGGTGACGTGGAATGCACTGCCTGGGAAGGTAGTGGAGGCTGGAAACCTTACAACCTTTAAAAAATATTTGGACAAGCTCTTTAATATCGTAACATTCAACGTTCTTGGGCAAGTGCAGGAAAATGGGATTAATGCACCTTTTGCGGTAGTTACTGTCAGTGCAGACTCAATGGGCTGAAGGGCCTTTTCTGTGCTGTATCACTCTGATTCTATGATAGGCTGGCAACCAAATTACTAAAGACAAATTCCTAACAAAGCTCTGAAATAATAATTCCATATTCTGCTTTTAATGTTTGGCTAAGGAATAAATATTTGCTAGGATAACAGCACAACATGTGTACCTCGCTTTGAAATATTGCCACGTGATCTTTTACATCCACCTCAGATGTAAAAGAGTCCTTGATTTACCTCTCTTCCAACTCTGCAGCACTCCTTCAGTATTGCACTAGAAGTGTCAGCTGGATTTTGCAAAAATATGTTCAATTCATAAAATATCTGAAAGAACAATTCAAATATTTCAAAAAGCCATCACAGAAGACCATAAGATATTGGAGGGGAATTAGGCCACTTGGCCCATCGAGTCTGCTCTGCCATTCAATCATGGCTGATATGATTCTCATCCCCATTGTCCTGCTTTCTCCCCACAGCCCTTGATCTCCTTATTGATCAAGAACCTATCTATCTCTGTCTAAAAGACACTGAGTTATCTGGCTCCACAGCCTTCTGTGGCAATGAGTTCCACAGATTCACTGCTCATCTGGCTGAAGAAATTCCTCATCTCAGTTGTAAAGGGGCATTCCCTCACTCTGAGATTGTGCCCTTGAGTTCTAGTCTCCCCCACGAGTGTAAACATCCTCTATCCAGGTCTCTCAGTATTCTGTAAGTTTCAATTAGATCCTCCCCTCATCCTTCTCCTATCGAGTAAGTGTCCAGTGGGGCAATTTTTTCACGCAGGGAGTGGTGAGTGTCTGGAACAAGCTGCCAGAGGTAGTAGTAGAGGTGGGTACAATTTTGTCTTTTAAAAAGCAGTTAGACAATTACATGGGTAAGATGGGTATAGAGGGATATGGGCCAAATGCAGACAATTGGGATTAGCTTAGGGGTTTAAAATAAGGGCGGCATGGACAAGTTGAGCCAAAGGGCCTGTTTCTATGCTGTAGACCTCTATGGCTCTATGAGTATAGACCCAGACTCCTCAAGCGTTCCTCAATCCCTTCATTCCTGGGATCTTTCTTGTAAGCCTCCACTGGATCCCCTCAAAGGCCAGTACATCCTTCCTTAGGTATGGGGCCCAAAACTGAAAATACAGTAAAACTGAAAGAAAGTGCAATAATACTCAGGTTTTCTTCACAGATTACGTTGCACTTTGAGGTGCTTCAATACAATCAAAAAAACATGACTGACATCTCAAGATGGTCATTACAATCACAGAATCCCTACAGTGGGGACAGCTTCACATTTCTAGGTGTCCAGATCACCAACAACCTGTCCTGCTCCCTCCACGCCGGTGCTATAGTTAAGGAAGTCCACTAATACCTATACTTTCTCAGGAAGCTTAAGGAAATTTGGCATGTCTGCTACAACTCTCACCAATTTTAACTGATGCACCATGGAAAGCATTCTTTCTGGTTGTATCACAGCTTGGTATGGCTAATGCTCTGTTTAAAATTGCAAGAATCTACAAAGAGTTGTGAATGTAGCCCAGTCCATCATGCAAACCAGCCTCCCATCCATTGACTCTGTCTACACTTCCTGCTGCCTCAGAGAAGCAGTCAGCATAATCAAGGACTCCTCGCACCCCAGATATACTCTTTCCCACCTTCTTCCATCGGGAAAAAGAAACAAAGGTTTGAGATTAGGTACCAACTGACTCAAAAACAACTTCTTCCCTGCTGCCATCAGACTTTTAAATGGATCTACCTCATATTAAGTTGATCTTTCTCTGTATCCTAACAATGACTGTAACATGATATTCTGAACGCTCCCCTATTCTTCTGTATGATGTGGAGATGCTGGCGTTGGACTGAGGTGGGCATAGTAAGAAATCTCACAACACCAGGTTAAAATCCAACAGGTTTATTTGGTAGCGTGAGCTTTCAGAGCACGGCTCCTTCATCAGGTGAGTGGCGAGTTGGGTTCACAAACAGGGCATTTGTCTGTGTCTATATATGCCCTGTTTGTGAACCCAACTCACCATTCACCTGATGAAGGAGCCGCTCCAAAAGCTGGTGATGCCAAATAAACCTGTTGGGCTTTAACCTGCTGTTGTGAGACTTCTTACTGTTTCCTTCTCTATGTATGTTGTGCTTTGTTTCATAGCGAGGGGGATTGAATATAAAAGTAGGGAGATCTTGCTGCAGCTGTATAGGGCATTGGTGAGGCCGCAGCTGGAGTACTGTGTGCAGTTTTGGTCGCCGCACTTATGCAAGGATATTTTGGCCTTGGAGGGAGTGCAGAGGAGGTTTACTAGGCTGATACCGGAGTTGAGGGGGTTGAGCTATGAGGAGAGGCTGAATAAACTAGGCTTGTACTCGTTAGAGTTTAGAAGAATGAGGGGAGATCTCATTGAGAAATATAAGATGATGAATGGGATGGATAGGATAGAGGTGGAGAGACTCTTCCTGCTCAGAAAGGACAGTAGGACTAGGGGGCATAGCCTCAAGATAAAGGGGGGGCAGTTTAGAACAGAGTTGAGGAGGAACTTCTTCACTCAAAGGGTGGTGAATCTCTGGAATTCTCTGCCCGTTGAAGTGGTGGAGGCTGCCTCGCTAAATATTTTTAAGACGCGGGTTGGTGGGTTTTTGATAAGCGAGGGGATTAAGGGTTATGGGGAGAGGGCGGGAATGTGGAACTGAGCCACGACGGATCAGCCATGATCTCATTGAATGGCAGGGCAGGCTCGAAGGGCTAGATGGCCTACTCCTGCTCCTATTTCTTATGTTCTTATGTTGGTCTGTATAGCGTGCAAGAAACAATGCTTTTCAAAGAACAATACAGCACAGGAACAGGCCCTTCGGCCCTCCAAGCTTGCACTGCTCATGAGCCCAACTAGACCATACATTTGCATCCCTCTATTCCCTACTATCCCCTACCATCCCCTACTATTCCCTTTTTCACTGTACACTAATACATGTGACAATAATAAATCAAGTAAAATCAAATCAAATCAACTCAAAAAACATATTCAGAGTCCCAGTTATACACAGATGAAGGGATTTTGTGAATGCTTGTTTATGTACATTAATGTCTTTACAAGTGTGAACATGTTTGCATGAAGGAAAGGCTCGCACCTATACAGAACCTTCCCAACACTTCAGAAAGATCCAAAATCATTTTGCACACAATTGAAACAACTCTTTGAAGTTGTTTTACTTGTCTTATAGGAAACTGTGGGAGTAAAATCCAGCAAATTTGAAGTTGAATATTTTGTTTTTCAGTTCAAAGAAGAATGCTTAATTAGAGCTTCCTGCCTTCAAACAGTACTAAGAAATTGTTCACACTCATCTGAACCACAGGCAGTTGGACATTTTGGCTCCAAATTATGTCACGTCCTTAATCGGAAAGTGGATAAGAAACAGATGAGAGAAGTTGATTTTGACATCAAGACACCATTCAAGTGTGGCACCAAGAAGCCCCACAAATTAAGGTCAAACAAAGTTAGTTGGGGAGTTCTCCAGTGGCTTTATCTATTATTAAGGTTATTACAGGGCACATAGAAAATCTTGAAACATGGTTTTGTGAAAAGGAAATCATGTTTCATTAATTTATTAGTGTTATTTGAAGAACAAGCAACTTGGATAAAGGGGCATCGGTGGAGGTAGTGTATTTAAATTTCCAGAAGGCATTTTTGACAAGGTGCCATATCATTGACTGGTGTGCAAAGACACCAAGATTCCTTGTAAATCCACACTTCCCATATATCGCTATTTAAATAATACTCTTTCTTTCTGTTTTTCACACCAAAGAGCATAACTTCACATTTAGCCATGTTGTACTCCATCTGCCATGTGTTTGCCCATTCACTAGTCCAAATCACCTTGAAGTCTCCCTTATGTTTGCCTCACAACTCACAATTTGGCCATTGCTCTTGTCAGCAAATATGGAAATGTTACATTTGGTTTCCTCATTCAAGTCATTTATATGTACCATGAATAGCTGAGGCCCAAGCACTGATCACTGTGGTACCTCACTAATCACTGTCTATCACTCAGATCCATTTATTCCCTCTCTCTGTTTTCTGTCTGTCAACCAATTCTCAATCCATGCCAATATATTACCCCCAATCCCATGTGCTTTAATTTTGCCCACTAACCTCTTACGAGAGATCTTATCAAAAGCCTTATGAACATCCAAATAAACCACGTCCACTGGTTCTCCCTTATCTATTCTACAAGTTATAACCTCAAAATATTCCAGTAGGTTTGTTAAGCATGAGTTACTTTTCATAAACCCATACTGGCTTTCCAAATGTTTTGTTATCATGTATTTTACAATAAGACTCTAGCATCTTCTCCATTACTGCTGTTGGGCTAACTGGTCTGTAATTCTCCCTTTTTTCTCTCCTTCTTCTTTTAAACAGTGGGGTTACATTTGCCATCCTCCAATCTGTAGGAACTGCTGTAGAGTCTATGAAGTTTTGGAAGATGACCACCAATATTTCCAGGGTCACTTCTTTTAATACACTAGGATGTAAATTATCGGGTTCTGGTGATTTGTCGGCCTTTAACTCCATTAATTTCCTCAGCACCATTTTCCTACTGATATTGATTTTTTTCTTCAATTCCACCCTCTTACTGGACCCTTGGTTCCCCAACATTTCTGGGAGGTTATTTGAGCTATCTTTTGTGAAGACAGAGCCAAAGTTTGTGTTCAACTCTTCTGCCTTTTCTTTGTTCTCTGTTACAATTTCCCCGGCTTCTGACTGTAAGCAGCCTACATTTGTCTTTACTAATCTTTTTCATTCATATATTCATAGAAGTTTAAGAACATAAGAAATAGGAGCAGGAGTAGGCCATCTAGCCCTTCGAGCCTGCCCCGCTATTCAATAAGATCATGGCTGATCTGTCGTGGCTCAGTTCCACTTTCCCACCTTCTCCCCATAACCCTTAATCCCCTTGCCTACCAAAAACCGATCTAACCGCGTCTTAAATATATTTAGCAAGGCAGCCTCCACCACTTCAATGGGCAATTTCCATTTTCCCTGTAATTTTACTCTCATACTCTATTTTCCCCCTCATGATCAATTTTTTTATCCTCCTGTTGAATTCTAAAATTCTCCCAATCCTCAGTCTTGCTGCTTTTTCTGCCAATTATATACATCTCCTCTTTGGATTTAATATGATCTCTCAATTATTTTGTAAGCCACAGTTGAGCCACCTTTCCTCTTTTATTTTTACACCAGACAGGAATGAATAATTGTTGTAATCCAGATACATGTTCTTTAAATATGAATCATTGTCTATCAACCATCAATCACTTTAGCAAAATTCCCCAATCTATTTTTGAACAATTTGCACCTCATATTTATTAAGATTCAGAATCTAATTTCGGATTCGACAACTTCACTCTCCATCTTAATAAAGAGTTCTGTCATATTATGGTTGTTCTTCCCCAAGAGAATCCACACAACAAGATTATTAATTAATCAATTTTCATTGCACAGTACCTAATCTTGAATAACCTGTTCTCCAGTTGGTTCCGAAGTATAAAAAAACCCATCATGTATAAACTCCAGGAACTCCTCCTCCACTATGCAATTGCTAGTTGGTTTGTCCAATCTATGTGTAAATTAAGTCACCCACAATCACAGTTGTACAGTGTTAGGATCCTGAATCAGAGCCTCAAGTTATATTGTGAAGCCAGACTGGACCTCAACAATTTTTTCTATTTTGGCATCAATGTGAGGATAGGATGTTTCATTCCAGGACTAATTTCACTGACAGATAAGAGATCTTTTATAGTAAAACACACTTTATTTAATTACACAGTTTAAATATAAATGGCTTGAGGGGCCAGATAGCCTACTCTTGCTCCTAGTTCTTATGCAATAGGTGAACAATATTTAAAAATGAAAGGAGCAACTTTACTTTCCAGCTTATCACTGTTCCAATTCCAACTAAGCCACATTGATGCATAAATCATATCCACTTTTAAATAAATAGTTAGCAAACCCAGACATGTTTGCTTTAACATTTGTTAACAGTCTTGGAGCTTGCAGAGAGAGATAGAGTTCCAGAAGCCTGCAAAATCCTTTGAACTTCAACCAGACTTCAGCTGCAAACTAAACTGCTTTCTTCAAAAGACTTTTCTCTCTGCTGCAAACCCAGGACTGCAATAAACGTAGAAACAGACACATCGAAATAAAGAAACTAGAAGCAGGAGTAGGCCATTCATTTTGATCACGGCTGGTCATTGAATTCAATATCCTGACCTCACCCTTCTTCCCATATCCCTTGGTCCTTTTAGCCGCAAGAACTGTATCTAATTTCTTCATGAAATCAGATGACATTTTTGGAGCAGTGAATTTTCCAGTCTCTGGGTGAAGAAATTTCTCCTCACCTCAGTTCTAAAAGGTTTACCCCTTATCCTCAAACTATGACCCTAGTTCTGGATGCCCCCACCATTGGGAATATTCTTTCTGAATCTAAACTATGTCAAAACATGACCCTGTCAATCACCCTAATCAGAAATCCCAGGGGAACTTAAGTAAACAAAAGTCCGTTAACTCTAAGAACATAAGAACATAAGAAATAGGAGCAGGAGTAGGCCATCTAGCCCTTCGAGCCAGCCCCGCCATTCAATAAGATCATGGCTGATCTGTCATGGCTCAGTTCCACTTTCCCGCCCTCTCCCCATAACCCTTAATCCCCTTGCCTATCAAAAACCTATCAACCCGCGTCTTAAATATATTTAGCGAGGCAGCCTCCACCACTTCAACGGGCAGAGAATTCCAGAGATTCACCACCCTTTGAGTGAAGAAGTTCCTCCTCAACTCCATTCTAAACCGCCCCCCCTTTATCTTGAGGCTGTGCCCTCTAGTCCTACTGTCCTTTCTGAGCGAGAAGAGCCTCTCCACCTCTATCCTATCCATCTCATTCATCATCTTATATGTCTCATTGAGATCTCCCCTCATTCTTCTAAACTCTAACGAGTACAAGCCTAGTTTATTCAGCCTCTCCTCATAGTTCAACCCCCTCAACTCCGGAATCAGCCTAGTAAACATAAATGTAGCTGTGGAGAACACTGGGTTACAGGGTTGTAAACTGGACAGTATTGCAGTTGACAAGGAGGATGTGCTAGTTATTCTTGAGGGTTTGAAAATAGATAAGTCCCCTGGGCCGGACGGGATTTACCCTAGGATTCTCTGGGACGCAAGGGAGGAGATTGCAGAGCCTCTGGCTCTGATCTTCAGGTCGTCGTTGGTCACCGGTATAGTGCCAGAAGATTGGAGGTTAGCGAATGTTGTCCCATTGTTTAAGAAGGGGAACAGAGACTTCCCCGGGAATTATAGACCGGTGAGTCTTACTTCTGTTGTGGGTAAGGTTTTAGAAAAAATTATTAGGGATAGGATTTATAGTTATTTGGAGAGTAATGAAATGATTAGAGATAGCCAGCATGGTTTTGTGGAGGGTAGGTCGTGCCTTACTAACCTTATTGAGTTTTTTGAGAAAGTGACCAAAGAGGTGGATAGGGGTAAGGCAGTTGACGTGGTGTATTTGGACTTTAGTAAGGCGTTTGATAAGGTTCACCATGGAAGCCTTCTGCAGAAATTGCAGATGTATGGGATTGAGGGTGATTTAGGAAATTGGATTAGGAATTGGCCGGCGGATAGGAGACAGAGGGTGGTGGTTGATGGTACGTATTCGACATGGAGTTCAGTTACGAGTGGTGTGCCTCAGGGATCTGTTTTGGGGCCACTGCTGTTTGTAATTTTTATAAATGATCTGGATGAGGGTATAGTTGGGTGGATTAGTAAATTTGCTGATGACACCAAAGTCGGAGGTGTGGTAGATAGTGAGGAAGGGTGTCTTAGTCTACAGGGAGACTTGGTCAAGTTGCAGAGCTGGGCCGAGAGGTGGAGGATGGAGTTTAATGCAGAAAAGTGTGAGGTAATTCACTTTGCCAGGAATAATGGATGTGTAGAGTATAGGGCTAACAGTAGGACTCTGAATAGTGTGGATGAACAGAGGGATCTAGGTGTATGTGTACATAGATCCCTGAAAGTTGAGAATCAAGTAGATAAGGTTGTTAGGAAGGCATACGGCGGTGTCTTGGCGTTTATTGGTAGGGGGATTGAATTTAAGAGCCGCAGCGTCATGTTGCAACTGTACAAAACTCTGTGCAGTTCTGGTCCCCACATTATAGGAAAGATGTGGAGGCTTTGGAGAGGGTGCAGAGGAGGTTTACCAGGATGTTGCCTGGTATGGAGGGGAGGTCCTATGAGGAGAGACTGAGGGATTTGAGGTTGTTTTCATTAGAAAGAAGGCGGCTGCGAGGGTACCTTATTGAAACATATAAGATGATCAGAGATTTGGAAAGGGTGGACAGTGATAGCCATTTTCCTCGGATGGAGAAAGCTAGCACGAGGGGGCATAGCTTTAAATTAAGGGGTGGTAGTTATAGGACGGATGTCAGGGGTAGGTTCTTTACCCAGAGGGTGGTGAGGGATTGGAATACCCTGCCTGCTGCAGTTGTGGATGCGCCTAGTTTGGGGGCGTTTAAGAGATCCGTGGATAGGTTTATGGATGGAAAGGGTTTGGTTTAGGTTAGAGGGTCATTGTTTTTTAACTGGTCGGCGCAACATCGTGGGCCGAAGGGCCTGTTCTGCGCTGTAGTGTTCTATGTTCTATGTTCTAAACCTCCTCTGCACTCCCTCCAAGGCCAAAATATCCTTGCGTAAGTGCGGCGACCAAAACTGCACACAGTACTCCAGCTGCGGCCTCACCAGTGCCCTATACAGCTGCAGCAAGACCTCCCTACTTTTATATTCAATCCCCCTCGCTATGAAGGCCAGCATCCCATTCGCCTTCCTGACCACCTGCTGCACCTGCAGGCTGGGTTTTTGCGACTCATGCACAAGGACCCCGAGGTCCCTCTGCACCGTCGCATGCTGCAGTTTTTTGCCACGTAAGTAATAGTCCTTCCTACCATTATTCCTACCAAAGTGGACAACCTCACATTTGCCAAATTAAATTCCATTTGCCAGTTCCTGGCCCATTCGCCCAGCCTATCTAGATCCTTCTGCAGACTTTCCACACCCTCCGCACAATTTGCTGTTCCACCAATCTTGGTGTCATCAGCAAATTTCGACACCATACACTCGGTTCCCTCCTCCAGATCATCTATATAAATGGTAAATAGCTGAGGCCCCAGCACCGACCCCTGGGGCACTCCATCAGTCACCATCCGCCAATCCGAATAGCACCCATTGATCCCCACTCTCTGCCTCCTATTTGACAGCCAATCCTCTATCCGCGCTAACACCCTACCCCCAACTCCATGCCCCCTGACCTTCTGTAATAACCTTCCCCAGCAGTACCCCTCCCCACCCTCCCATTCCCTCGAGGCCATTGGCCCAGGTCCTGGCCAAAGGAAAGTCGTCCTGCTTGTATTGGTCCCACCTTCCCCAGAATGGGTCCCAATGTCCGAGGAATCTGAATCCCTTCCTCCTACACCATTGCTCCAGCCACATATTCATATGGTATATCCCGTTATTTTTTACTCTCACCAGCATGAGGTTCTACTTTATAAGTACTATGAGATCCTATTTCATATTTCACAGTCCAAAAATGTGCGGGTTAGGTTGATTGGCCATGCTAAATTGCCCCTTAGTGTCCAGAGGTGTATAGATTAGAGGGATTAGTGGGTAAATGTGTAGAGATATTTGGGTAGGGCCTGGGTGGGATTGTGATCAGTGCAGATTCAATGGGCCAGATAGCCTCTTTATGCACTGTCGGGTTTCTATGATTCTATGATAAGTTATGTCCTAACTCTCTGTACTCTGCTTGTAGGATCTCATTCCTTTTTTTACCTTTGGTACCGCTGGCTGTTTACTCTTCCCCTTCGTAATTCTCTAAAGCTGCTCTGAGACATCCTAATATAGGGGGTAACGTATTAGCAAGAATAGAAGATTGATTAGCTAACAGCAATCAGAGAGGCATAAATTATAAGTTGGCACAAGCTGTAATGCGTGCAATATCACAGGGAGCAATGTTAGGCCCTCAACTATTTTCATATGACTGCCTTGGGTGATAGGACTGAATGAATGGTAGCTAAATTTACTTATAAGACAGATAGGCGGGAAAGTAATTTGTCTTAGAGGCAGTAAATCTACAAGCGAATTTAGACAGGTTACGCAAGTGGGCAAAAAATTGGCAGGTGGAGTATAATGTAGGAAAATGTGAAGTTGTTCACTTTGGCAGGAAGAAATGAAAAGCACAATATGATTGAAATGGTGATATTGCAGTGCTTTGAGGTACACAGAAATCTGAGTAGCCTGGTACATGAATCACAAAAAGTCAGTATGCAAGTACAGAAAGTGATGATGAAGACACATGAAATGTTGTCATTTATTACAAAGGGAATGGAATATAAAAGTAGGGTTGTTTTGCTACATGGCGTTGATGAAACCACATCTAAAGTACTGTGTACAGTTCCTTCTCCTCACATAAGGAAGAAAACAATTGCTATCGAAAAGGTTCACAGAAGGTTCACTCCTTTGATTCCTGGGATAAAGGTGTTATCTTATGAGGAAAGACTGGACACGTTGGAGATGATCTTCTTGAAACATAAAGATCCTGAGGCGACTTGACAGGGTGGATGCTGAAAGAATGCTTCCCTTCAAGGGAAGAGACTAGAAATATGGGTAAAGTTTAAAAATAAAGGGGCTCCCATTTCGGACAGAGATGAGGAGAAATTTCTTCTGTGAATCTGTGGAACTCTCTTCCCCAAACAGCAGTGGAAGCAGGATTACTGAATATTTTTAAGACTGAGTTAGATTCTTTATTGACAAGGAGCATAGCGGGTACGAAGGAAAGTGGAGTTGAGGCCACAATCAGATCAGTCATGATCATGTTGAATGGCAGAGCATGGTTGGGGGGCCAAATAGTCTACACCTGCTGCTAATTCATATGGCTTCAATTCGCTCTGACATGGTAGTGTTGCTTGTTGAAGGTCAGTCCTGGCAATTCCAAGACATCACTGCAGGAATTCCTTAGGATAGTCTCCAAGGCCCAGTCATCTTCAGTTGCTTCATTCAAAGAATAGACTTTCCTCCACCACAAAATCAGATGATGACTATTGCCTGATTAATTCACATGTTCAGATCCAACACCTATGATAATAAACATCTTGTGCCAGCCTTCAGTGTAACCTGGATAAAATTCAGACTTGGGCTGATAAGCAGCAGGTAACATTCACACAGGAAATAATCATATTGAATAGGAGAAACCCCTGCCATCTGCCATGATCTTCAACAGCATTGCCCTCACCAACCTTCTCACATAAACAACTTTAGGGTTATCACTGAGCATGAGTTTAAGTGAACTGTTAAATACAGTACAGTCTTGAGTAGTTTGTGACTAGCATACCTCCTGACCCTTCAAAAATGTCTCCACCATCTACAAAAGACCTGGAGTGTGATACATCTACCTCCCAGGATGGTTGCAGCCCCAAAAACACCTGGATAGTTAAAAACCTTGACATGATTTAAGGCAAAGAAGTCCATTTGATTGTCCTCACTGACACTAAAATTGATACCACAGCTTCTATCACCTGCACACGTTCATTGTACTGTGTACGAGTGACGCTTGCCAATTTGTTTTGGTCCATGCTGCGTGGCACGAAATAATTGTTGCAATTTAACAAGATTTGAAAATCAGAAAGAAAAATGTAAATGTTGGAGAGGAATGTTGAGGAATGTTCAGCTGCGATCTTATTGAATGGTAGAACAGATTCAAAGACCTGCAAAGCTTATTTCTGCTCTGATTTCTTATCATTTTACGAAATACACAAGTGACCTGGAAAGAGACTAGGGCAGCATGGCAAGACCATTTTGTGTGCGGGAACATTATATTGTGATATATGGGAAAAAAATGGTACTTTTATGGCAGATAGATACATTCTCTTGATGTCCTAGAGGAGTATAGGAAGCGCAGGGGTACTTAAAAAACAAATTAGGAGAGTGAAAAGGAGGCATGAAAAAACACTGGAAGACAAAATAAAGGAAAACCCCAAGGTGTTTTATAAGACTATTAAGAGCAAGAGGATAGCCAGGGAAAGAGTAGGGTCCATCAGGCACCAAAGTGGCAACCTGTGTGAGGAGTTGCAAGGCATAGGTGGTGTATTAAATGAATATTTCACATGTTCACAATGGAGAAGGGCGATGCTGGTAAAGAAATCAGGAAGAGGGCTATGATATAATTGAACAGATTTGCAAGAGAGGATTCATAAGTGGTTTCAGTGGATTTAAAATTAGATAACTCCCCAGGCCCAGATGAGATGTATCCTTGGAAGCAAAGGAGAAGATTGCAGGGGCTCTGACGCTAATTTTCAAATCCTCTCTGGCCGCAGGGGAGCTGCCAGAGGACTGGAGAGTAGTTAATGTGGTATCATCATTTAAGAGGGAAAGTCAGGGAAAAAATAGTAATGACAGGCCAGTAAGTCTAACATCAGTGATATAAAAACGTTTGGAAAAAATTCTGAGGGGCAGAATGAATCTCCACCTGGAGAGGCAAGGATTAATCAAGCTTACTTATTAGTGTCATAAGTAGGCTTACATTAACACTGCAATGAAGTTACTGTGAAAGTCGCCACACTTCAGTGCTGTTCAGGTGCAGTGAGGGAGAATTTAGCATGACCAATGCACCTAACCAGCATGTCTTTCGGACTATGGGAGGAAACCGGAGCACCCAGAGGAAACCCACGCAGACACAGGGAGAATGTACAAACTCCATACAGTGACCCAAGCTGGAAATCAACTTGGGTCCCTGACACTGTGAGGCAGCAATGCTAACCACTGTGCCATCCTTAGGCTAGTCAGCATGGCTTTGTCAGGGACATATGTCTAACAAATTTGATTGAATCTTTTGAGGAGATGATTAAGTGTGTAGATGAAGGCAGTGCAGCTTATGTAGTCTATATGGACTCAGTAAGACTTTTGAAAGGACCCAAATGGGACACTAATCAAGAAGGTAAGAGCCCATGAGGTCCAGTGCAATTGGATCCAAAATTGGCTTAGTGGCAGGAGGCAGAGGCTGATGGTCGAAGGTTGTTTTTATGACTGGAAGCCTGTGTCCGGTAACGTACTGTTGGGATCAGTGCTAGGTCCTTTGCTGTTTGTAGTGAACGCATGCCCAAGGATCCCTGACGGCAGCAGGACAGGTGGATAAGGAGCTGTATAAAATGCTCATTAAGCCATAGCTAGAGTACTATGTGTAGTTCATGTTACCACATTATAAATTCTTCATTACTCACCCTCTAACAGTGCAGCATTCCCTCAGTACTGGCAGATACAGATGCATTTTCTTGATGCCCTAGAGCAGTGTAGAAAATGCAGGGGTACTTAAAAACAAATTAGAGAGTGAAAAGGAGGCATGAAAAAACACTGGTAGGCAAAATATAGGAAAACCACAAGGTGTTTTATAAGAATATTAAGAGCAAGAGGATAGCCAGGGAAAGAGTTGGGTCCATTAGGCACCAAAGTGGCAACCTGTGTGTGGAGTTGCAAGGTGCAGGTGATGTATGAAATGAATATTTTACATGTTCACAATGGAGAAGGGCGATGTAGGTGAAGAAATTAGGAAGAGGTCACTCCCTCAGTACTGACCCTCTGACAGTGCAGCACTCCCTCAGTACTGACCCTCTGGCAGTGCAGCACTCTCTCAGCACTGACCCTCTGATAGTGCAGCAATCTGTCAGTACTGACCCTCTGACAGTGCAGCACTCCCTCAGGACTGACTCTCTGGCAACAACAGCACTCCTTTCACCTGTACCTCCTATAATTTTAGATCATAGAATCCCTACAGTGCAGAAAGACACCATTCAGCCCGTCAAGCCTGAACCGACAATAATCCCACCCAGACCCCTTCCTAGCAACTCCATACATTTACCCCACTAAACCTCCGAAACTAAATGGCAATTTATCATAGCCAATCAACCAGGGAGGAAACCAGAGCACTCAGAGGACACCCATGCAGACAAGGGGAGAACCAAGAAGGTGGATGAGGGCAGTGCAGTTGTTTTTGTCGACATGGACTTTAGCAAAGCCTTTGACAAGGGACCACATGGTAGGTTGTTGATAAGGTTAAATCTCACAGGACCCAGGGTGAGGTATCTAAATGGATACAAAATTGGCTTCTTGACAGGAGCCAGAGGGTGGTTGTAGAGAGTTGTTTTTCAAACTGGAGGCCTGTGACCTGCAGTGTGCCTCAGGGATCAGTGTTGGGCCCACTGTTATTTGTCATTTATATTAATGATTTGGATGAGAATATAGGAGGCATTGTTAGTAAGTTTGCAAATGACACCAAGATTGGTGACATGGTGGACAGTGAGAAAGGTTATCTCCAATTTTGATCAATTGGGCCAATGGGCTGATGAATGGTATATGGAGTTTAATTTAGACAAATGTGAGGTAATGCATTTTGGTAGGCTGAACCAGGGCAGGACTTACTCAGTTAATGGTAAGGCGCTGGGGAGAGTTACAGAACAAAGAGATCTACGGGTACATGTTCATAGCTCCTTGAAAGTGGAGTCACAGGTGGACAGAGTGGTGAAGAAGGCATTCGACATGCTTGGTTTCATCAATCAGAACACTGAATACAGGAGTTAGAATGTCTTGTTGAAGTTGTACAAGACATTTGTAAGGCCATACTTGGAACATTGTGTGCGCAATTCTGGTCACACTATTGTAGAAAGGATATTATTAAACTAAAAAGAGTGCAGAAAAGATTTACTAGAATGCTATTGGGACTTGGTAGATTGAGTTATAAGGAGAAGCTGAATAGACTGGGATTTTTTTCTCTGGAGCGTAGGAGGCTGAGGGGTGACCTGAGAGGTCTATAAAATAATGAGGGCAGAGACACGTCAACATCTTTTCCCAAAGGTAGGGGAGTCTAAAACTAGAGGGCATAGGTTTAAGTTGAGGGTGGAGAGATATAAAAGTGTCCAGAGGGACAATTTTTTTACACAGAGGGTGGTGAGTGTCTGGAACAAACTGCCAGAGGTAGGAGTAGAGGCAGGTACAATTTTATCTCTTAAAAAGCATTTAGATAGTTACATGGGTATGATGCATATAGAAGGATATGGGCCAAGTGTGGGCAACTGGGATTAGTTTAGGGGTTTTAAAAAAAGTGGCATGGACAAGTTGGGCCGAAGGGCCTGTTTCCATGCTGTAAAACTTTATGACTCTATGACATGCCAACTCCACACAGCCAGCACTGAGGCCGAAATTGAACCCAGGTACCTGGCATTGTGAGGCAGCAGTGCTAACAATATGCCACCAATTTACATTCCCTTTGTCAATTACAACACCCTCCCAACCTTCATAGTATGAATCTTGTCCTATTTTCCTTGTCTTTAGCTCTGACGAAGGATCAGTACTGACTCAAAATGTTGGCTCTATTCTCTCTCCAAGGATCATAGAATCATACAATGCAAAAGAGATCTTTTAGCTTGTCGAGTCTACACCAACAAGCAAGAAACACCTGAACTCCCACCTAATCCCATCAACCAGCACTTGGCCCATAGCCTTGAATGTAATGATATGCCAAGTGTTCATCCAGGTACTTTTTAAAAGATATGAAGCAACCCAGCTCTTCCACCCTCTCAGGTAGTGCAGATGCTGTCAGACTTGCTGGGTTTATCTATCATTTTCTGTCTTTGTTTAAGCACTCCCTCAGTACTGACCCTCTGACAGTGCAGCACTCCCTCAGTACTGACCCTCTGACAGTGCGACACTCCCTCAGCACTGACCCTCTGACAGTGCGGCACTCCCTCAGCACCGACCCTCTGACAGTGCGGCACTCCCTCAGCACCGACCCTCTGACAGTGTGGCACTCCCTCAGCACTGACCCTCTGACAGTGCGGCACTCCCTCAGCACCGACCCTCTGACAGTGCGGCACTCCCTCAGCACTGACCCTCTGACAGTGCGGCACTCTCTCAGTACTGACTCTCTGACAGTGCGGCGCTCCCTCAGCACTGACCCTCTGACAGTGCAACACTCCCTCAGTACTGACCCTCTGACAGTGTGGCACTCCCTCAGCACTGACCCTCTGACAGTGCGGCACTCCCTCAGCACTGACCCTCTGACATTGCAACACTCCCTCAGTACTGACCCTCTGACAGTGTGGCACTCCCTCAGTACTGACCCTCTGACAGTGCGGTGCTCCCTCAGTACTGACCCTCTGACAGTGTGGCACTCCCTCAGCACTGACCCTCTGACAGTGCAGCACTCCCTCAGTACTGACCCTCTGACAGTGTGGCACTCCCTCAGTACTGACCCTCTGACAGTGCGGTGCTCCCTCAGTACTGACCCTCTGACAGTGCGGCACTCCCCCCAGCACTGACCCTCTGACAGTGCGACGCTCCCTCAGTACTGACCCTCTGACAGTGCGGCACTCCCTCAGTACTGACCCTCTGACAGTGCAGCACTCCCTCAGCACTGACCCTCTGACAGTGCGGCACTCCCTCGGCACTGACCCTCTGACAGTGCGGCACTCCCTCAGCACTGACCCTCTGACAGTGCGGCACTCCCTCAGCACTGACCCTCTGACAGTGCGGCACTCCCCCCAGCACTGACCCTCTGACAGTGCGGCACTCCCTCAGCACTGACCCTCTGACAGTGCAACACTCCCTCAGTACTGACCCTCTGACAGTGCGGCGCTCCCTCAGTACTGACCCTCTGACAGTGTAGTGTTCCCTTATGACTGATCATCTGATAGTGAAGCACTCTCTCAGTACTGCAGAGAATGTCTGCCTAGATTTTGCATTAACCCCTGGAGTTGGACTCGATCCCCTGACCTTCTATGTTAGAATTAAAAAGGAGTATCAATAACTGCGTTGCAAACGATACTCAGTTTGAGTGAGAAGAGTGGGACCGCACTGACTAGGATATTAAACAACAGGGGAAGCAATGAGAGCGAGGTTCGGTGTTAGTCAGCGGATAACCTCCGGTTCCCGGCTGCAGCTAACGGGCGCCAAAGGGAAGGTGAACTCTGCGCCTGCGCACAGTACAGCAGTTTGGTGGCGGTGCGTGCGCAGACGCAGTAGGGTGGGAATGAACGCGCAGGCGCCGTTGTGGCTGGTTGAGCGGGTGCGCAGGAGCGGGAGCTTTGTCTATGCAGGGAAGAGGTGGGTGGACCCGAGCTAGCGCGCAGGCGCATTGTCGGATAGGGTGCGGGATCGCGCATTCGTCGTCAGGTGGGCACGCAGGCGCAGTGATGCGGAGCTGTGTGAATGGGTGCGCATGCGCAGTGACGGGAAGCTGGGTGAGCGGGCGCACAGGTGCAGTGACGGGGAGAGGGTGCGCAGGCGCAGTGATCGAGAGCTGGCTGAGCGGGTGCGCAGGCGCAGTGATCGAGAGCTGGCTGAGCGGGTGCGCAGGCGCAGTGACGGAGAGCTGAGTGCGCAGGCGCAGTGACGGAGAGCTGTATACGCAGGCGCAATGACGGAGAGCTGGGGGCGCAGGCGCAGTGACGGAGAACTTGGGGGGGGGGGGGGGGGGGGGGGCTGTCGCACAGGCGCAGTGACAGGAAGCCGGGTGAGTGGGCACGCAGGAGCAGTACGGGGAGCTGGGTGAGCAGGTGCGCAGGCGCGGTATCAGGCCGGTTGTTGTGACGTGGCAGTAGGTGAGGCGGGCTTGGAGCGGCGTGGACAGGCCGCCACTCTGAAGATGTTGACGCTCAGCGAGTGCTCGGTGCTGCTCGGCCTTCTTAGCTACCTGTGCGGTGCCTCGGCCTACTTCGTCAGTATCGATGCGCACGCTGAGGAGTGCTTCTTCGAGAAGGTCACGTCTGGCACCAAGATGGGGCTGATCTTCGAGGTGGCCGAGGGCGGCTTCCTGGACATCGATGTGGAGGTAAGCGAGCGCCCGGCGCTAACTAGGCCTCAGGCCAGCCGCAGCTGGACAGAGGGAGAGAGAGCCCCCGAGAAACCCCTCGATTAGACAGCTAAACTGCCCCATCAACCCGGGGCTGATTTATCAACTGTCCTTTCCCTAGGCTGAGGGCCACCATCGCTGGGATTCGTTATTGAATCAAGTCCCTGCAGCTGGGGAGAAGGCCTCAACCCTCTTCTGAAAGAGAGTCATCCAGAACATACACTCTGTTTCTCTCACCACAGGTGCTGCTGAATCTTAATCCGGGGTCTCGAAGTAAAGCTGTGGCAGGGACTCGTTAAAGTTGTGAAATATTTAGTATGTACTCAATTCACTACACATAATGTTTGTCATATTCCACAGTACTTTGCAGAAGGTATGTGTGGGACATTATGATGCAACTGACAGGTGGTTTTACTGATAAGTTTCTGAAACATGCTTTTTGTGGTACTGTTTCATTCATTTCCTAATTAAAATGGTTATTCAATGTGGAAAGTGGCTTTGACTGTACTTTGACACAGTGCACTAAAACATAAGAATAATGGCAAGTTATCTGTTCTAGTATGTGTCTTTTCACAATAAAATAGGCATGAGAGACAAAACGACCTGTACTATATGTTTTGTCAATGATGAAATGTGTAGCGCGTTTGTTGGGATTCAGTAATTTTTGCACTTTGATGTTCTTTCTGTCCGGGAGGGTTTAAGACTAAAGTTGTATAGATTCCATCAAGTTAATTTGTAGAAGAGTTTGCATGCTCAAACATTAAATTTAAAGGCTGAACATTGCTGACTGTGTGCCTCCAATGATAAGAGGTTTTTCCACAAGTGCTATGTCCCAGATCCTACTAACACGCCCCACGCTTATCATAACATCTTCATTTGAAATAGCATTTAATTTTTTACAGTAATTTGTTACACAAATTTAAACTTGAATAAAATTGTTAATAATCCATTGGAGTTTGTCAAGTAGCTGATACCATATTGACTCTATCCATTCTGTTGGCCTGCCCAATATTTTTCCAGAGGATTTTCCTGTGGGTATATGCAACATTTTCTGTTTATTTTACTGAAATTATGATGATGAATGTGACACAGTTAGTATTTAGTGTGGAATGATCGTTGATGGTTGTGAAGTGTGAAAGAGCACAATGATGAGCTAGCTGTTTGTTGTTCAGATATCAGGTTGAATAAAACAAGGTTGCCACTTTTGGTATAGTTAACACGTTTTCTTTCCTCAGATAAAAATTGTGATTATGCTGAGGCCTTACAAATCAAGATAGCAAGTAGATTACAGGTAATGACTTTTGTCCCAGAATATCATGCTGGCACAGTGGTTAGCATTGCTGCCTCACAGTGCCGGGGACCTGGGCTAGATTCCCGACTTGGGTTACTGTCTGTGCGGAGTCTGCACATTTCTCTGCATCTGCGTGGGTTTCCTTAGGGTGCTGTGGTTTCTTCCCACCGTCTGAAAGACATGCTGGTTAGGTGCATCGACCATGTTAAGTTCTCCTTCAGTACGCTGAAACAGATGCCGGAGAGTGGTGACTAGGGGATTTTCACAGTAACTTTATTGCCATGTTAATGTAAGCCCACTTGTGACACTAATAAATAAATTTTAAATGTTTTAGACCTCTAAAGTTGGTCATCTTTGCAAAGCTTTTTGCTGAGGTCATTTGCGGAACAAATATGAATCAATCCACACACAAAGGGGAGACAGACGTTATTTGAGAAGTTTCTTCATTTTGTGTTGGTTTTGTTTTTGTAGAAAGACATTATGATAAATTATTTCAAAATAATTGCCACATTAAAAATTATGCACAGTGGGAAGTTTGATTAACATCAACATTTGTGTAGTTACAAGAATGACTGAAAGTAACAGGAGCATCACTATTTGAAAAGAGAAGGTAGTTTAAAGTTTGGAGTGGAGACTCTAAACTATTTACTATTACGATACAGCAGAAACCATTCAGCCGACAGCCCCTGCATCAGTGGCTTTTAAAGTGCTAATCAGAGTCCCGTGGTCTTCCCCTTTTTCCATACTCTTTACATTTCACTCCCTTACTATCAACTTCTCCTTTAACAGTGGTTGTGGAGTCTGTTTGCACAATTGTTCCTTGATATGGACGTTCATGTCCTAATAATCTGCAATAAAAAGTGTCATGATCACTAATGCTGGCCCTATAAATGCTTAAATTATGCAATAAAGTCTTGATTCAATCTGATAGATTATGTGAAAATGCAAAATGTTCCTTTTAAATTGGTTCACATTTTCAAAAAAAACTACAAAAATGTCTTAAGTGCTGCACAGGTACTTTTTGTTAGTTTGTGAGCAGGACGTGTATTCTGGATCAGAGCACTTTGGAATCTGCAAATCCCTCTCCTCTCTTGAACAGTTAAGTCATAGTTGTTGGTAACAAACTTTAATTGTGTCCAAATTAAAATGGGAGTCACAGTACAGCTACTCTCTTGCCCCAAGTCCCTTTTGATACTGCAGTGATGTATGTAAATCTGTTTGTGACAAATAGTTAGTTTGCGTGAACATAGAGTCTGAGCAAAATACGTGAGGGTAGTTGGAGCACCGTTTGTAGTTGTAGTTCAGTCCACATTTACGCATTCTGACCTTGCATTTACATTGAATTTTAGAGTTCTGATGCAGAGGATGAAATCCATCATATTTCTGGCACCTCTTTGAATTAGTTCTAATCCCCTGCTGTTCCTCACGTTTGTTTCCAATTCCCTTTCAAATGCTACTACTCAAAGTGCTTTCCAGATGACATCAACAAAAATCCATCTTCTCTCTGATAATTCTGTAAATTCCAAAATTTACCATCTAAGTTATCACACTGTATTTCCACTCTCCTGACAGTTGTGGCAGTCACACCTGAGCTCGTAGGAGAGTAGAATTAGTGACAAAGTTACACAGGTTCCATTATAACTGAAGATGAGATTTTTAATGTAAGAAGTTGATGGTGTATGCAATGGCATGTTTTTAAAATATGTAGATGTGTATAACTAGCACGTTCTTTGGGATTGAAGTGGCTGTAGGAAGATATTCTTGGCAATGAAGTGATTTTCTTGCAAACTTGGAACTCAAAGAGCAGATGCACAGTACTAAAGGATTCTTTATTTGAACTATTGGATTTGCTCACTGATGGTGCCTGGAAAGTTAGACTTGTTGGGTTGAGATTCATCCTTGTCAGTGGACAATAATTCTGTAATCCACCTTTGAGCTGATTAACTCGACAAGCAATAGGAGGTTTATCACTATCCCCTGCTGCTGGACTGATAAACCAACTTTTCACATGTTAAGCTCCATGAGAACCCTTGCACATTTTTCGTCAAAATTCTTTGTTTTGGCACTTTAAGTGTGTTTCTCTGCAGATAAGTATTTCAGGCAATTAAACTTCCTGTGTGGATGTTTCAATGGTTCTTTATATTGATCCTTTCAGATCCTCAGCTTTCCCAGAAATGTGCTTATGGGGCTTCTTACACAGTTGTGTTTTCTACATCATTCGTACGGCACAGTAAATAGTTGCTGCCCTACATATATACATCGTAAGCAGAATCATATCAACTTGAAACATTAACTCTTTCTCTTTTCACAAATGTTGCCAGATCTGCTGCTTTTCTCCAACACTTTGTTTCTATATTTGTTTGATTTGGATTGTATTTCTAACTGCTTCTTTGCTGCTGGACACACTCTCCCCACCCTCACTCCCCAGCCCAATGACCTAGTGGTAAGGGCAGTCTAGTCCACACTGCTCACGTGAGGTCTTAGCTTTGAACCTACTCTCTGCTGATTTCAGCCATGGTAACATTAAGACTGGATTTCCAATTCTGGTAGAGTTAACTGTTAATTAACACTTGTGTTACAATTTCCATCCATGTTGATCACTTCAGATGGCAAATTAGGGTGGTGATCAAAATTTGCATCATATTGCTGGTGTGAAGTTGTACATCTTTAATAATCAGTCTTTAATGTACACTGTGCCATTTTGGGAGGTGAATAAAAAGTAAAACTTCCATTACTTTAAGTGGATATTTCACAGTTGTCAGAGCCTATGAAGCATTCAGTGATATTTCTTTTTTATTTCCGACAGATAACAGGACCAGATGGTAAAAATATTTATAAGGGGGACCGGGAGTCCAGTGGGAAATACACATTTGCTGCGCACATGGACGGAACATATAAATTCTGTTTCAGCAACAGAATGTCCACGATGACCCCCAAGATTGTGATGTTCACTATCGACATTGGAGAGGCCCCGAAAGGACATGATATGGAGACAGAAGGTGGGATTTTACATTGTTGTGAGGGGACTGGGATTCGTAGCTGCAACGAGGCGTGGGTGTTGGCTGTTTCCACTTATGATTAAATGGGGCCATTGACAATTAGAGCAGTATGTAGTGAAATATCTTGCCACTTTTACCACGATTTACCCAAGCTTTGAGGTTAACTATGCACTACCTGGAACTGTGGTGGAGGCAAGTTCAATCAAGGCATTCAAGAGGGCACTAGGTGATGATTTAAATTGAAATAATTTGCAGGATTATGGGGAAAGACAGCAGAACAGCATTAAGACATGCTCATTTCAAGAGATTTGTTGTTGACATGATGGACTGAATGGCCTCTGCTTTGTGACAATTCAGTGATCTTATGTTCTGCCTAAATTAAAAGACACAATTTGCAGGAATTGAATGTTTTCATGTAGCAAGAAAAGGACTCATAAGAACATAAGAAATAGGAGCAGAAGTAAGCCATCTAGCCCCTCGAGCCTGTCCCGCCATTCAATAAGATCATGGCTGATCTGATAGTGGTTCAGTTCCACTTATCCACCTGCGCCCCATAACCCTTAATTCCCTTATTGATCAGAAATCTATCTACCTGTGACTTAAACACATTTAACGAGGTAGCCTCCACTGCTTCAATGGGCAGAGAATTCCAAAGATTCAGTACCCTCTGAGAGAAGTTGTTCTTCCTCAACTCTGTTCTAAATTGACTCCCCCTTATTTTGAGGCTGCCCTCTAGTTCTTGTTTCCTTTCTAAGTGGAAATAATCTCTCTGCCTCTACCCCGTCTAGTCCCTTCATTATCTTGTGTCTCTATAAGATCCGCCTTCTAAACTCCAACGAGTACAGGCCCAATCTACTCAATCTCTCGATTTGTTGTTGTTCACCCACCCTTCCCCAGCAGTACTGTGACACTCTGGTCTTTCTCTTGCACCGTGACACACTCGCTTTTACCATCCTGCATGTTGACTTAATGTCCTTAGCTGTTAATCACCAACATTTCATTGAGTAAATGATTCCTGGTGCATTTTAATTTCACTTCTCAGCCAATGAAATTCAACTCCTTTGTACTACTTAATTAATTTAACTTGAAGTAATATTCTGGGTTTGCCTTAAAATTCTATTTAATATCTTGTATTGATATAGTTCCCTTTGAGCATTTTCTCTCTAGGCTACACTCAAAATTCCTCTAATCTTTCCCTACAGTCTCCCAGTTGGTAATCTTGGTCTTTTTCTGCACTCGCTCCAACATGTATTTCCATATGGATTTGTAGTTACATCTTTCACTGTTTTACACCCGCTGTTGTCTTTGACCTGCTTTGGAGCTTTGTTTTCTTTGTAGGCAGTTTCTCACATCTGTCCATGTGATTTTTACTGCTATTACAAGATTCCTATGAATAATAAAACAATACTTCAATTCTTTAGTTTATTGTCCTGAGACTGGTGTGCTACACTTCTTTAACCACTGCAAAGCCTAAACTGAGTGTGTTTTAATAGTCAGCCACATTGTCTTTAGACTGGAATTCTACATAGGGCCAGATAGCATATGGTCCAGTGATATCCTTGAAGAAAATTAGTGAGTAAATTAGGTCTTTACAACAAGTAATGGCTTCAAGATGAGTTAAATACCAGCATTTAATTTTCAGATTGTTTTAATTGAAACAATCTTACTTAACTGTCTGTCTTCCTTGTAGATTGCTATACGTGCAGATGTCACCTTATTAATGTGATAAAGGATTCACCTATATTGTATAGTGAGGTTTGTTCAGTGACGTGGGTAGGGTTCAAACATGATATGGTTAACATTTTAAATAGTAGTGTGAAACTCTGCAAGTATATTCAAATTTATTGCATTAAGTCTGTTTCTTCTGGTATAACACTTTAAGACTCAAATAAGTAGAAATAGATCTCGTGCTTGAAAGTGCCAGTTTCAAAGGAGAACTGGTTTAATGCAATTACACAGTGACTAACACTTCAGAGAATTCATCATTTCCAAGATTTCCCTTGGGTGGGTTTGAGCTATGAACACAGCACATGTTAAAACTTTCTACTACATTCTGATTCTGATTTCACATGAGAAACCTGTTTTATTGATTGTCACTTTGGTTTTGTTTGTTTCTGTTTCTTTATAGTTTAAAGCTTTACATTATAATATGCCCTATGTAATATTTGTGATGAGATTATCAAAGTTTTTATAGTGCATAAGATCTGTGCAAGTGCATGAGAACTGGAACGTGGGCCTTGAACAGCCAGCTGATGTAAGATGGACTAAGCAATTAAGGTCAGAGGATGCGTTAGTAGTCCCAGGCTGGCCTCTGACTGTCACAGCATCTCTTACAGCAGCTCAGGGGCACCAGTGCAATGTATAAGCATCTTGTTTTTCACTTCGTCCCCTTTTACTTGCTGTGTCTTTACTTTGAACTTTTATTTATCCCGTGTCCTTCTGTTTACCCTTTCCTTCAGGTGGTGGGGATACCTGGGATGGTACGTCAACCAGTAAACATTTTCATGTGTCTTTTGGCTGTCTCTTTACCTTTGTTCTATAATTTCCTTAAACACCTGGCGAATGCAAAAACAGGCTTTTGAAACTTCTTTTATACTTGTGAATGAATTCTTTGCCTCTCCATTGTAGGAATCATAGTGTCAATGTTCCCAGTGTTGTGTAATGGCCGTTTGTGCTAACGATTACTAACCCAGGGATCTAGGCAGAGTTTGGAAGTGGGATGTTGTTGCTGACATTTTGGAAGTGTTTACAGTAAAACCACGCAGCAACCAGCTGTTTAATCTGCCTCAACTTTCATTTTAAACAACCTGCTAAAACCATTAGTGAGTGTGACAGTGAATCTTGGGTCACCTTCTGAATGTTTATTTTCAATTGTGACCATTAGGAAGGACTGTTACATTTTGTATGTGAAAGCAATACAATATTAACTGCATTATCATTCAGATAGTAAATATTCGTTTGCTGCTCAGTGATCTTATTAAAATACTCTGAAAGCATGCAATTTATTTTTAAGCCTTGAACAACAGAGGGAATGTCACCGTAACTTTGATTAGATACAATGCATTGCATCTATCTGTTTATTGCGTTATTTGCATTTTACAACAAATTGGAAATCAGTGCTTGCAGTTTGAAAAACTTGATATTCTACCTTCCAAAATTGTCCATTTTAACTTTTTTCATTTTACAAAATTTTCAAAGACTAATTTGCGATCAGTCTTGCCATTTTTGAGAAAGCACTTGCAAATTTTGGAGCTTCAGGAAGTTGGCTGTTTGCTCTGAGGAATGGCTTTAATGACTGAACATATTGTGCACAACTGAGGAGATTGCACACTGATCTTGTTGTTTGTTCATAAAGCTCACCAGAACAAGTTAGAAGAGATGATCAATGAACTGGCTGTGGCCATGACAGCAGTGAAGCATGAGCAGGAGTACATGGAAGTACGCGAGAGGATACACAGAGCAAGTATGTACATCTGTCTTTGTGCATTGTTTTGCTGCCTTTGTCTCTCACACGGGGTTGTGACCTCTCCTCGTGCTCCTCAGTGTCAGGTCTTGGGAGGGTTGTCTGTTTTATGTTGGCAGTGCAGCTGAACCCAGTTCTGTCCAGGGGAGCAGTTCAGTGGTTAACTGTCAGAGTGGGAATACATACATAGAACTGTACAGCACAGTATAGGTCCTTCGGCGTTCGAAGTTGTGCTGAGCTATGTCCGAACCCAAGATCAAGCTATCCCACTCCCTATCATTCTGGTGTGCTCCATGTACCTGTCCAGTCCAACTCCACTATCACAGGCCATGCATTCCACACCCCAACCACTCTCTGAGTAAAGGATCTACCTTGGACATCTCTCCTATATCTCCAACCATGAACCTTATAGTTATGCCCCCTAGTAACAGCTACATCCACCCGAGGAAATTGTCTCTGCACATCCACTCTATCTATCCCCGTCATCACCTTATAAACCTCTATTAAGACGCCTCTCATCCCCCTCCGCTCTAAAGAGAAAAGCCCTAGCTCCCTTGACCTTCCTGAAAAGACCTACCCTCCAAACCAGGCAGCAGCCTGATAAATCTCCTCTGCATTCTCTCCAATGCTTCCACATCCTTCTTATAGTGAGGTGACCAGAACTGAACACAATATTCCAAATGTGGTCTCACCAACATCCGGCATAGTTGCAGCATAACCCCACGACCCTTAAACTCAAACCCCCTGTTGATAAACATTAGTACACTATAAGCCGCCTTCATGGCTCTATCCACTTGAATGGCAACCTTCAGAGATCTGTGGATATGAGCCCCAAGATCTCTCGGTTCCTCCACATTTCTCAGAATCCTGCCATTGACCCTGTAATTTGCGTTCAAGTTTGTCCTATCGAAATGAATCACCTCGCACTTATCAGGGTTAAACTCCATCTGCCATTTTTCAGCCCAGCTCTGCATCCAAATGTGAGTTGATTCTCTTGTCCTCACTCTGAGGGTGTTGAGGCCAGTTTCTGCTTTGTTTGAGATTAATTAATGGCAGAAACCTGTTGATTTGCACAGATAAGCTGCTTGCAGCCCTCCCGTTTGCTTCATGTCTTGCTGTGTAATGGACAAAATTTCACACCATTAATTCCTCAGTTTTGTTTATTCATTCTCAGGATGTGGACCACATTCACAATGGCCATTCCTACTTGGCTGTTTATACTTGTCAGTCTTGTAGCATGGGGCATACCAAGTAAACCTGTGGTATCTGGATTTCAATGTGGGTAAATTGGTATTGGTTTTGTGAAGGGTGGGTCGTGCCTCACAAACCTTATCGAGTTTTTTGAAAAGGTGACCAAAGAGGTGGATAAGGGTAAGGCAGTTGATGTGGTGTATATGGATTTTAGCAAAGCGTTTGATAAGGTTCCCCATGGTAGGCTATTGCAGAAAATGCAGATGCATGGGATTGAGGGTGACTTAGCAGGAATTGGCTAGCTGATAGAAGACAGAGGGTGGTGGTTGATGGGAAATATTCAACCTGGAGTTCAGTTACAAGTGGTGTACCTCAAGGATCTGCTTTGCGGCCACTGCTGTTTGTTGTTTTTATAAATGACTTAGATGAGGGTGTAGAAGGATGGATTAGTAAATTTGCTGACGACACCAAAGTTGGAGGAGTTGTAGACAGTGAGGATGGATGTTACAGTTTGCAGAGGGACGCAGATAAGCTGCAGAGCTGGGCCGAGAGGTGGCAGATGGAGTTTAATACGGAAAAGTGTGAGGTGATTCACTTTGGTAAGAATAACAGGAGTACAGAATATAGGGCTAATGGAAGGACCCTTAGTAGTGTTGACGAGCAGAGAGATCTCAGGGTACTTGTGCATAGCTCCCTGAAAGTTGGCACCCAGGTTGATAAGGTTGTTAAGAAGGCGTACGGTGTGTTAGCTTATATTGGTAGAGGGATTGAATTTCAGAGCCGTGAGGTCATGTTACAACTGTACAAAACTCTGGTGTGGCCGCACTTGGAGTATTGCGTACAGTTCTGGTCGCATTATAAGAAAGATGTGGAGGCATTGGAAAGGGTGCAGAGGAGGTTTACCAGGATGTTGCCTGGTATGGTGGGATGATCTTATGAGGAAAGGCTGAGGGACTTGAGGTTATTTTCATTGGAGAGAAGAAGGTTACAAGGTGACCTGATTGAGGCATACAAGCTGATCAAAGATTGGATAGGGTGGACAGTGAGAGCCTTTTACCTCTGGTGGTGATGGCTAACACAAGGGGACATAGCTTTAAATTAAGGGGTGGTAATTATAGGACGGATGTCAGAGGTAGGTTCTTTACTCAGAGGGTAGTAAGGTCGTGGAATGCCCTGCCTGCAGCAGTTGTGGACTCGCCAACTTTAAGGGCGTTCAAAAGCATATGGATAACATTGGAATAGTTTAGGTTAGAGGGCCATTAGATTGGTTCCACTGGTCAGCGCAACATCGAAAATAGTTACGTTCTATGTAAATGTGAAGTCATCCATTTGATTTAAAAGGATATTTACATGATCAAAAGCTAGAAACAGTAGAGGTCATTAAAATGGCATGAACAGTTACAGAAAATAATCAAGAAGGCGAATAGAAAGCTAGCCTTTATAACTGGAGGGCTTAGAGTACATGGGCTGCAAGTCATGCTTCAGCTATACAAATCTCCAGTGGACCACATCTGTACTGTAAGCAGTAACCGGCCCTTAGGAAAGCTTTATTGGCCTGGGAGGGAGTGGAGTGTAGATTTCCAGAGTGATACCCTGGACCCCAAGCATTAAGTTATGAGGAGGAATTACATAAATTGGGGTTGTATCCCCTGGAATTTAACTGGAGCAATGGGTGTTTTCCTCAATGTTTTCAAGATAATAAGGGGAACTGATTGGGGAGTCAAGTACTAGAGGGCATAGTTTAAAAATTAGAATTATATTTTTAGAAGTGAATTTGGAAATATTTCTATAAAAGATGGTAGAAGTTTGAAACTCCCTTGCAAAAAAAGCCTGAGATTTTTAATTCACCAAATGTATGAAGCGGTAATGGGCATTAGGCCGCAGATCAGATATGATCTCTGGCAGAAGAGGCTTGAGGGGCCAATCAAGCTTGTCCAACCCGGGGTGCATGGGCCGCATTATAGCCTGCAAAGACCCTCCCTGGCTGCAGGTGCTCTGGCCTGGCCTCAGCCACGGCCCCCACCCCCGCTCATCCCACATTTCCCCAGCTCTCAGCCCTACTCAACAGGCACATGTTTGGCTGCTGCCAAGCCTCATTCCAGCTCTCATTGCACCTACCTCCACCCCCAGATCTAAGCCTCTGGATTGCTAGACCAGTGCCTTAATCAGTAAACTGTCACAGCATTCTGAGGAGTCTGTCATTATTCAGAGATTGTTCCTATCAGGAAAGTCTGGAGGAAAGGAGGAAAGTCTGACTTGTGTCTAAAGAGCTTACGCAAAGTGGCAAAAGTCTGAAAACGTGCGGTTGAAGAGCTATCTGTCGGAGGATATGGGGCAGAAAAATTAAACATCCAAATTTTAGTTTGAAGAAGAGAAGGATAATAAACATTTGTGAATGGGAACCAAATGAATCGATATAATCTGAATGCAAAATACAACTGTCAGTTTCACTGACGTGAGTTTTATCTGTATTTTTTTGTGATTTGCTTTTCGTAATGTTGTTAGTCGTGTGATTGGATCAGTCTTATTTATCCTGTCATGTTTTCTCTGCAGTCAACGACAACACAAACAGCAGAGTGGTCCTGTGGTCTTTCTTTGAAGCTCTGGTACTAGTTGCTATGACTCTTGGACAGATCTACTACCTGAAGAGGTTTTTTGAAGTCCGGAGGGTTGTCTAGCTACCCCCTGTAGAATTTCAGCATCGGAACCACAATCTGAAAAATATCTGGTCACAACAGCTTTTAATACTTTGTCACGTGACTGAAAACCTTTCACGCACTGTGTTAATGGTCTTCATTTACTGCTGTTTATTTAAAACCCTTTGTAGTACAATATCGGGAGTCTGTGGGTTTAAAAGAATAATTTGCAGAGGCCTCAAATTGCAATGTAGGGGATTTTTAATGCTCCAAAACGTCTCAGATCAAAAAAAGGGATCTGACTAATACACAAACCCACCTAATGTTTTTAAAGCATTTCTGTTACAGTGTGTAAGCAGTTTAATTTGTTTGCAGTGCTGTACATAGATTGCCCATGCTTTTTAGAACATTAGTGGTTCCCTGCAACTATATTTTTTAAAGTGGCTGTGCATTTCTGTGGAAGATTTCTGAAAATTTACGATTAGTTTAGCACCTAAGATATAGATTTATTGTAATTCTGTCCAGCCACTTTAACGTTGTCAGATTTGATTTTCTTTTTCTTTTCATTATCTGTTTTCACCACTGGAACCAAATTTGCCTCTGGATGTTTGGTGATTGGTTATGGATGTGGGTGTTTTATAAAAATCCATATGGATATGCTTTTTATTTGCTTTGCTGTAATTAGTTGGTAACATTGATGATGGGCTTAATCTGCAAACAAAAAGGAAAAGCATTAGGTGTGTGGGTTGCTGATAAAGATGTGACATGTGAATAAGTCTTTTGAAAATCTTTCACTCAACAATTTTGTACGATTTATTTACGGTTATAGTTTCCCTTCATGTTTAGAGGTCAACTTGTATTACTTTAGAGCAGCAAACGGTGGGTACAACAGATGAAACTCCACAACCCCACAACTTTACACTATTGAAAGTTCTTTTATTTGAAAATAAAGCAAATACTACTAGATTCTGGAAACAGTTTTAAATAATTATCTGTGCCTTGGGTTACATGTTGGCCTGATTGCACTTGGTTTCTTGAATCTGCACTGATGACCTGTAACCTTTCCACTGGATAAAATGTTTAATCTTTGGCTGCGATGTGAGGGATGATTGGTCCCTGATGTCATCTTTGGTTTCTAGTTTTCAGAATGTTTGTGAAGTTGTTGGTAGGAGTTTCGCTATTAACTGAAACATTCTTCATTGTACAACTCCAGTAATTAAAGCTCCTGGGAAGAGTTGGGATATTTTCAGAGAGGGCAGGTCATATTTTTATATGAAAAAAAACCCAGAATAGTGACTCATTTAGATATTCAAATCTTCCAGAATTTGTTTGCAGTAGAAAATTACTATTTAATTTTCCAATTCAAACTGGTTATCACCACAGTTCTTAGAAGGTTGCAGGTCTACAGTGGCTGGAAATATTATTGTATAAATAAATACTGCTATTATTTTGGACCAGGGAATATCTGCAATGATCTGGAATTTGGCTGATGGACACTCTGCCTGGAAGGACTTTTGATGGATTAAAAACTTGTGGGGATTTGTGAGACTTTCAAAAGAACAGGTTTATAAAACTTCACCTTTTAAACAGAAACAGCTGTCTGCCAATTATTTTCAAGATGTTTATGTAACATCATATCTTAAATGGATTGGATGTGATATGATGTAAAGTCAGACATGTGTCTCCAATAAAATGACCCCAAGCCAATGAGTAATTAATATAACATTCTCTTTAAAAGATCGACGAGGTGTGGAGAAGCAGTGGTCTTTATACGTGTTTGTATTCTATCCTTTGTAAACATGTTGGTGCCTGTATGTATACAGGTAAACATCATTATGAAAAGCAAAATTCCAATTGATTGTTTTTAACCTCAAAGGGAAGCAGTATATATATAAAAATTTGCCAAATCTTGAGTTCATTCTCTATTTGATAATTTCAGATGTACTTTGTAATGTGCTGCTTTGTTGGTAGGAATTTCAATCATATGATCCAATAGGCTCATATTTCTGTGGCTTTGAAAAACAAGAGCCAACCAGTGCTGTATAACCAACAGGACATTCCCCCAGCTGCTCCGCTCCTCGCAACATGCCACCCCGCCTCCCAGCTCTCCCAATAAGCTTATAGGTTTGTGAATGATTTTGAGCCAGTATTAACATGGTTGCTGAAAGTCCTTTAATTTGTCAGTGGTGAGTATTATTGCTCTGGGGTGATCTGGTACAGCAAGAATCACTAAAGATAGACACAATGATTGTTTTTTATTTTGTGCTGTAGCTGTAGCTTTACTCCGTCTCATAATAAAGTCGGCCAAATTAGTTATAATAAAAAGAAGCGGGGAAATTTACAAAACCTGGGAATCTGAAACAGAAATTCTGGAAATACTGTGAGGACAGTGGTGGGGTGGGGGCATACAATCCTGATGAGCAAAGCACTGAAAGGCTCATTATTTCTCCTCTTTACAAATGCTACGAATAGTGCTGCAAATGAGCTGGTTTACTTAATTGTGGTTATTAACCAGGGCTTTGTCTATTTAATAACTTTTTTTCAACTATTCTTGTACAGTCACCGCCACAAAGACACCTGGTCTTCCAACTTTGAAAGCTTCAGTACAGCGACAGGCATCTAGCTTGTGGTAAACACTCATTGATAGAATTGAATTCCAATCCTATTTGTATTTTCCACAAAAGTGTACTTGCAAATGAGAAATATATGCATTAAAGGAATTTACAGTAAATCAGGACAATCCTGTTGAATTTCCTAAGCCAACAAAATGGGGAATGGGAGATGTCCAAACTGCATGTGGTTGTGGATTTAGCCGTCCTTATCTATCTTTGGTTGTGCTTCAGATTTTACTGCAATGAGATTTTTTAATCTGTCACTTAAGGTTTTGAAGTGCTTTGCCGATTTCCTTTCTTCTAATAATTCCATCCTCCTGTTGTCTTGTTTGAGCACGATGGGTCTGGGCTATCGCACTGATTTCCCCACATTCATTGTTTTAATATGGATTGTGAAAGTTAACTGCTCTTTCGGTGACCTTGCAGTAAGAATGAAATTAACAAAATTGCAAAATCATTACATTAATATTGGAAAGAATCTCTGATATGTGATGTGGCACAAACTGTACAGTTCAAAATCCATTTGAGCTTTAGTCTGTGTTACATTAGCTGATAAAGGAGATTAATGGGATCGCAGTAATTGCCCTCAGTGCTCATGGGATAAATCAGTCAAAGTTCCTATCCCCTAATTATGTTGGAAGATACACTGAGGACAAGATTGTACTTTTCTGTGATAGTTCTTCATCCGCTGCTAGAAACTACTGTGGCTCATCTTTTATGAACAATCACGGTAAGAAGTTGGGTGTGATGGAGTTGTACCTCAGCTTGACCTTACTAGTTTCAGGAGAGATGGAAGTAAATTGAGAGACTGGAACAAGGAACCAATAGATGACTTTCATCCACGGTTTTAAAATATGCCTTTTTCTCAGTTCTTATCCCTGTGAAGCCCTGCGATTTGTTCTCCACAAGCTTGGAGCGTTCAGCAACTGTACTTCATTTTGGAGTGTGAGCATTCAGACCACAAGTGGTTCTCTGTGTGTCTTGAAGTTACAGATATTTGTTGACGGGAGATACAGCTGCAAAGAAAGAACTTGCATTTATAAAACTGCTCAGGAACCATTCTACGGCACTTCACAACAAGCAAATTACTTCTTGTCACTGTTAAAATGCTGGAGAAACAGCAGCCAAATTGCAGACAATTTCCCACAGGTTATCAATATGGTAATGACCAGATAATCTGTTTAAGATACTGGTTAAAAGATAAACATTGGTACCAGAACATCAGGAGAGCTCCCTTGCTTAATGAAATGCATAATTGAATTCCTTTGGTGTTGAAAGGAGACTTTTGCTTGATTACTGACCAAGTCAATATGTTTCAGAATTAGAGGCTAACAGCTTATCCTGTTTGATCCTGTAACTTGAACCTTTTCCATGTAACTGTTCTTTCGCCTGCTTTAGCACAGGCTCCCTCCGTACACTCAAGTGGGAAACATGAGCACTAGAAGTTAATTTCTGTAAATTTCAAGACAAGACCTTGTAATAAAGTTGCCCATTTACATGATTGGATGTGTTCAGTTGGCTTATCTATGTGTCTTGGTTTGCTTTATTCACAGTTCTAATTCCGTTATCAAAGTGGAATCCTTTTTTACTGATCAGGTTTTGTATAGTATGGTATGGGAGCTGAAATGAAGCAGAACTGGACTAGCTGCTCTTTTTAATAAAATATTAAATGAATAAAATATCTGGACAATTTCCTTGATTTATTTTTCAGTTTGAAGTTTTTTTTTGCATTTATTCTGTTGTCCATTCCTCCTGATCCACAATTCCATTGCTTTCTCTTCTATCTTTTTTGTTTTCCCCAAATCCCCATCCACTCTTCATACACATCTATGCATAATGATATTTTGTTCCTGGTCTGTCCAGTATTTATCAGGGCAGGATGTAGCAAGTATTTTCTTCCTATTGGATTGTTTTGGGCTTTGAAGTTATGCAGTTAATGATTGGCATGAGCTCTGCTCTTTGCTGACCAAGATGTTGGTGTTGGACAGGGGTAAGCACAGTAAGAGGCCTCACAACACCAAATTAAAGTCCAACAGGTTTATTTGGCAGCACAAGCCACAAGCTTTCAGAGCGCTGCCCCTTCATCAGGTGCATGGGACATATGTTCACAAACAGGCATATAAAAACACAACATATAAAGAACACATGGAGGTGAATATTAACTGAAGGCGATAAATACGATGGTGGGTTGTAGTGCCTCTACTGACGGGTGTGTTTATTTACTGCTTTTATTGATTCATGGGATGTGTATTAGCATTTATTGCCTACCCTTAATTGCCCTTGAGAAGGCAGTGTGAAGTTACTGCTTTGAACTGCTGCAGTCTTTGTGGTGCAGGTGGACCCACAGTGTTATTAAGAAGGGAGTTCCAGGATTGTGACCCAACCATGATGAATGGGGCAATATATTTTCAGATGGTATGTGACATGGAGGGGAATTTATAGCTGGTGTGTCCATGTATCTGCTGCCATTTGTGATAGAACTTGTGGGTCTAAAAGTTGCTTTTGAAGAAGACTGGGAATTGTTGCACTGTAGATTACATACACTAAAACTTTGGTATCCCACTGAAACATAGGGTGATTATTGAATGTTTGAGCTGCAAATATTCAGGGAATATCCATCACATTCCTGACTTGTGCCTTATAGGTGATGAACAGGCTTTGATGAAACACTCAATGCAGAATCTTCAGCTTCTGACCTGCTGTAGCCATAGTATTGTAGCTGGTCCAGTAAATCTTCTGGTAAAATGTTGATGGTGGGGCATTTGACAAGTGGTAATGCCATTGAATATCGAGGGGAGATAGTTAACCTTTATTTGGAGGTGGCCATTGCTTGACAGTTCTGTGGCCTGAATGTTACTCGTGACTTAAAAACCAAAGCCTGTATGTTGCCTTTCTGCACGTGGAGGTGGACAATTTCCGTATCTGAGGAGTTGTGAATAGTTCTGAACACTGATAATCAGCAAGCATCACCACTTCAGACCCTAGGGAGGAAAAGTCATTGATGGAACAGATGAAAATGATTTGGCATAGGACTCTACCCTAAGGAGTTACTGCAGTGTTGGCTTGGGGCTGAGATGATTAGGTTCTAATAACCACAGCTATCTTGTGTGTTTGGTATGACTTCAATCAGTGGATAGATCTTCCCTTGATTCCTTCTGACTTCAATTTCACTCAGGCTCCTTGGTCCCAGGGCAGTCAATTGCACTTCACTACTTGAACTCCCTCTCACATCCATGTTAGGATTAATGCTGTAAAGGAACAATGTGACAAGAGTTGTGGTTAGTTTTGCAGGATGTGTCTTTTAGCACTGCAAGTGGAATGTTGTCATAGCACATTGTATCTGCAGAGTATTGAGTGCCATGAACCATTTTTGATACCATTACAACACTTCAGTCTTGTCTTTTGCACTTCTAGTTCTATGAGTCTTGAAATTGAGTTGATCAGAATTTTCAACTTTGCAAAGATATTAGGAATGACATTTATTGTTGATATGGGTTTTACATCCATTGCAATTAGTTTTTTAAGATTGACACCAATTATCATAACTTCCATTTGAGAACCAAAGTAATGTTTGTACATTCTAATGGTCAGAGTCATTGATGGTGTTATAACTCAGGTCTATGAAATAATGAGGGACACATCAGCTAAATAGTAAACACCTTTTCCCAAAGGTAGGGGAGTCTAAAACTAGAGGGCATAGGTTTATAAAAGTTAATTTGTCACAAGTAGGCATACATTAATACTGCAATGAAGTTACTGTGAAAATCCCCTAGTCTTCCCTTATGGTGACAGGAGTGACAGAAGGGTCCAGAGAGGCAATTTTTTTTTGACACAGGGTGCTAAGTGTCTGGAATGAGCTGCCAGAGGCAGTAGTAGAGGTGAGTACAATTTTGTCTTTGCATTTGTCTTTGCATTTAGAGAGCTACATGGGTATAGAGGGACATGGGCCAACCGCTGGCAACTGGGACTAGCTTAGTGGTTTAAAAAAAAACGTCGGCATGGACAAGTTAGGCTTGTCCAAGCCGTGTGACTCTACGTGAGATACTCAAATATTTTATGAAGTCCGCTTAGATCATAAGTTTTGCACTTTGAATTCAACTAGGGTGAGCATGAGAGGTTCCTCTTCAGGTATGATTCAAATGACCCATTAGGGAGCTTTTATCAAAGTTTATTTATGAATACAGTTAACATTGAATCCCTACAGTAAGAAGGAGGCCATTGGCCCATCAGGTCTGTACCAACCACAATCCCATCCAGACCCTATTCCCATAACCCTCATTTACCCTGCTAATTGCCCTGACACTACAATCAATTTAGCATAGCCAATCAACCTAACTCATATCTTTGGATTGTTGGAGGAAACCAGAGCACCTGGAGGAAACCCACTCAGACATGGGGAGAACGTACATACGAACATAAGAACATAAGAAATAGGAGCAGGAGTAGGCCATCAAGCCCTTCGAGCCTGCCCCGCCATTCAATAAGATCATGGCTGATCTGTCGCTGCTCAGTTCCACTTTCCCGCTTTCTCCCCATAACCCTTAATCCCCTCTCTTATCAAAAACCCATCAACCCGCGTCTTAAAAATATTTAGCGAGGCAGCCTCCACCACTTCAACGGGCAGAGAATTCCAGAGATTCACCACCCTTTGAGTGAAGAAGTTCCTCCTCAACTCCGTTCTAAACCGCCCCCCCCCCCCTTTATCTTGAGGCTGTGCCCCCTAGTCCTACTGTCTTTTTTGAGCGGGAAGAGTCTCTCCACCTCTATCCTATCCATCCCATTCATCATCTTATACGTCTCAATGAGATCTCCCCTCATTCTTCTAAACTCTAACGAGTACAAGCCCAGTTTATTCAGCCTCTCCTCATAGCTCAACCCCCTCAACTCCGCTATCAGCCTAGTAAACCTCCTCTGCACTCCCTCCAAGGCCAAAATATCTTTGCGCAGGTGCGGCGCCCAAAACTGCACACAGTACTCCAGCTGCGGCCTCACCAATGCCCTATACAGCTGCAGCAAGACCTCCCTACTTTTATATTCAATCCCCCTCGCTATGAAGGCCAGCATCCCATTCGCCTTCCTGACCACCTGCTGCACCTGCAAGCTGGGTTTTTGCGACTCATGCACAAGGACCCCGAGGTCCCTCTGCACCGTCGCCTGCTGCAGTTTTTCGCCCCGTAAGTAATAGTTCTTCCTACCAAAGTGGACCACCTCACACTTGCCAACATTAAATTCCATTTGCCATTTCCTGGCCCATTCGCCCAGCCTATCTAGATCCTTCTGCAGACTCTCCACACCCTCCGCACAATTTGCCGTTCCCCCAATCTTGGTGTCATCAGCAAATTTCGACACTCTACACTCGGTTCCCTCCTCCAGATCATCTATATAAATGGTAAAAAGCTGAGGCCCCAGCACCGACCCCTGGGGCACTCCACTAGTCACCATCCGCCAATCCGAATAGCACCCGTTGACCCCCACTCTCTGCCTCCTATTTGACAACCAATCCTCTATCCACGCTAACACCCTACCCCCAACTCCATGTCCCTCGACCTTCTGCAATATCCTCTTGTGAGGCACTTTGTCAAACGCCTTCTGAAAATCCAGAAAGACCACATCCACCGGCTCTCCTCTATCCACCGCCCTAGACACATCCTCATAGAACTCCAGTAAATTTGTCAGACACGACTTCCCTTTAATGAAACCGTGTTGCGTCTGCTCTATCAAGCAATTCCCTTCAAGATGCCTCGCAATTTCCTCCTTAATGACAGATTCTAACATTTTACCTACCACAGACGTTAAACTAACTGGCCTATAATTCCCTGCCTTTTGCCTGGCACCCTTCTTAAACAACGGCGTAACATTAGCCGTTTTCCAATCATCCGGCACTTCCCCGGAATCCAGCGACGTCTGGAAAATAACCACCAAGGCATCCACTATCACCTCCGCCATTTCTTTCAGAACCCTCGGATGCATTCCAAACGTGCAAGATCATGGCTGAAAGCGGGAAAGTGGAACTGATCCACTTCAGATCAGCCATGATCTTATTGAATGGCGGGGCAGGCTCAAAGGGCTAGATGGCCTACTCCTCCTATTTCTTATGTTCTTAATCTTGTGTGGGCAGCAACGTGCTGTGGCAGAGGAGTTGCCAATTCACGTGGCCCATGTACTGGCAGGGAGAAACACATTTTTTGTGTAGTGTTGCTAACCAGACTGGAAAAGAGAAGCAAACGAGCACTTGAATTCTTCACCCACCACTGGACACATCACATTTACCTGTTGGACACATATTACAGTCAGCAACTATCATTGAGCTTATTGTCTGGGAAAGTTTTATGGCGAATTGAAGTAGAGTCATAGAGGTTTACAGCATTGAAACAGGCCCTTCTGCCCAACTTGTACATGCTGCCCATTTTTTAACCACTAAGCTAATCCCAATTGCCCACATTTGGCCCATATCCCTCTATACCCATCTTACCCATGTAATTGTCTAAATGCTTTTTAAAAGACAAAATTGTATCCACCTCTACTACTGCCTCTGGCAGCTTGTTGCAGACACATTATGTGAAGGTCAAAAAAGATGTTGCTCTTCTGCCCTTCTTCCCATTTCGCTGTTAGGATAGAAGAGAAAGTCAGGCCGCCTCTGATTGGATGCAAGAAATAGGTTCTCCACTAGTTACATTTATAAGGAATTATTAACAGGTTGGACACTTGTAGGAAAACAGTGACATTAGATTTTCCTCCATAAGGTTTGGGCAGTGAGCCATAAATTTCTGAATATTAATGTGTTGATCCAGTGTAAAGAGCGGTGAATGAATAACTCAGTGAGATTTGATCCAGCACTGATAGGGTTAATCAGGTGGGAGCTGAACCACAGCGACCCCTGTGGCTGCGCCCGGCGTTGCTGGGCGGAACTGAAGAGCGGACCCGGGCAGTCAGGCCGGAACGGCACGGTGACGGACCGGAAGTTGGTGCGACCAAAATGGCGGATTCTGGGCTGTGGGAGAATGTGGCGAACGGGCTTCACCCGCGGATCCTGCAGACGCTGCGGGAGCTGAACTTCACCCACATGACCCCGGTGCAGGTAACTGACGCTGGGCTGGGGGAGAGACCGATCATGGGAGGGGGAGAAGGTGGCCTCCAGGAGTGATCTCAAGGGGTAGAGGTCTGAGGGGTAGAGGGTGTCTCTGGGGGGAGCGGGGAGGAGCGGGGAGCGGGGAGGAGCGGGGAGCGGGGAGCGGGGAGGGGGGGAGAGCGTGGGGGGGGGGGGAGAGCGTGGGGGGGGGGGGAGAGCGTGGGGGGGGGGGGAGAGCGTGGGGGGGGGGGGGAGAGCGTGGGGGGGGGGGGAGAGCGTGGGGGGGGGGGGGAGAGCGTGGGGGGGGGGGCAGAGCGTGGGGGGTGGGGGAGAGCGTGGGGGGTGGGGGGGAGCGGGGAGCGGGGAGCGTGGGGGGGGGCGGGGAGGGGAGGGGGGGCGGGGAGGGGAGGGGAGGGGGGAGCGTGGTGGGGGGGAGGGGAGGGGAGGGGGGAGCGTGGTGGGGGGGAGGGGAGGGGAGGGGGGAGCGTGGGGGGGGGAGGGGAGGGGAGGGGGGAGCGTGGGGAGGGGGGAGCGTGGGGGGGGGGAGGGGAGGGGAGGGGGGAGCGTGGGGGGGGGGAGGGGAGGGGAGGGGGGAGCGTGGGGGGGGGGAGGGGAGGGGAGGGGGGAGCGTGGGGGGGGGGAGGGGAGGGGGGAGCGTGGGGGGGGGGAGGGGAGGGGAGGGGGGAGCGTGGGGGGGGGAGGGGAGGGGAGGGGGGAGCGTGGGGGGGGGGAGGGGAGGGGGGAGCGTGGGGGGGGGGAGGGGAGGGGAGGGGGGAGCGTGGGGGGGGGAGGGGAGGGGAGGGGGGAGCGTGGGGGGGGGGAGGGGAGGGGAGGGGGGAGCGTGGGGGGGGGGAGGGGAGGGGAGGGGGGAGCGGGGAGGGGGGAGCGTGGGGGGGGGGAGGGGTGGGGGGGGGAGGGGAGGGGGGAGCGGGGGGGGGGGCTCCGAGAGAATCTTTCTGTCAGTGTTGATGTCCATTCACTTTTTATGTGTGTGGATGAGAACTGATGACTTTCACCTCCCTAAAGCAAACCGATCTGGAAGTATTTGCATAGTCGGAACGTGCTAAGCTGCTTCAAAGCCACATTAGGGCAACTTGTACCAAGCAAGAGGTTTTAGAAAGTGACTTCAAGGAGGAAAGAGAGGTGGAGAGATTTGGGAAAGTGCCAGAGGTTTCCAGATTAAACATGGGGATGAAATTACTGGGAATGAGTCAGTGATTTCAGGAGTGTGAGCTGAAACCTGAATGTAACTCCATCGCCTGTGTGGTTTTTTTGCAGTCTGCAACAATCCCTCTTTTTATGAGCAACAAGGATGTGGCTGCTGAAGCTGTAAGTTACTCAAACCTTATTTTCTTTCATTATTGGTCCAGTGCTCTGCTTGCATGGAATAACTTTCAGTGTGAATTTAACACAGGTAACTGGCAGTGGAAAAACCTTGGCTTTTATCATTCCTATTTTGGAAATCCTTTTAAAACGGGAGAAGTTAAGAAAGATGCAGGTTTGTACCTAATGAGGATTTTTTTTCTGTTTATTATAAAATATCTACTTAATGTTAGGTGAAATGAGTTTTTGTGGTTGTAAATGTGACTTTTTTATTGTTGCCCAGCCAGATAGTAAGAGGGGTATTTCTTGTTAACTCTTGTCTTTGATTCAGAAGATCATGGGTTCAATTCTCACTCCAGGGACATGTTTTTAAGTTATATAAATTGTAAGTTTTAAGTTACTGCTTTCGAGTTTTCGCTTTTCATTCAAGTATGTTTCCTACCTAGAGCCACTGCAGTAACTTCATTCATGTTAACTCTGGTCATGCCCTACTAATAAACATTCCTCTATTTTGCCTAGTTATGGAGGCTTACATTAACATTGCAATGGAGTTACTATGAAAATCCCCTAGTCGCCACACTCCAGTGCCTACACTGAGGGAGAATTTAGCACGGCCAATGCACCTAACCAGCATGTCTTTCAAACTGTGGGAGGAAACTGGAGCTCTTGGAGGAAACACACGCAGACACGGGGAGAATATGGAGACTCTGCATAGACAGTGACCCAAGCCGGGAATCAAACCCAGGTCCCTGTGGCCACCATGCTGCCCTAGTTAATCAAATGTTAAATTCTCAGTTTCACAGGTTAAACTGTATCCTCCCCATACCTGCTTACACAGTGGTTTCTGCTTCTTCCCCCTCTCACATCCTGCAGTCTTTCAGTTTGCCTTCCTTCTCTCTCCAATTTGCATTATTAACGAAGACTGCTGCTGTTCTCTTAGTGTAGGCCCAGATCTCTCTCCCCCTACTCCTCCATTCCACATCATTCACTCTGTAAAACTTCTCAGGCCTATTGTTTTCAACCTTTTCTTTGTCTGTGTGATTGTGCTCCACTTGCTGCTGTTTTGACAATTCTCATTTTAGCATCCATTCTGATTAGTCAATCTCTCTCTCACCAAGACTATGTAAAACTGATGGAGAACAAAGTCTGAGTTTGAACCCAGATTTACTTGAAGTGAAAGGACAATGTGTTAGCCTGCAGTGCCATCCCCTTCTGAATGCCCCAGGATTCATAGTAACTGCTGCACTTTGCCAGCATTTGGGACAAGCTGAAGCCATGTGTCCAAGTTTTGATGAGAAAATTATTGTAAAAAGCGGATTATATCAAACTATTGGATAATGCACAAAGCTCTGAACAAAAACGGAAAGCGCTGGAAAATCTCAGCTGGTCTAACAGCATCTGTGGAGAGCAGAGCTGACATTTCGAGTCTGATTGACTTTGTCAGAGCCTTGAATTGTTTTCTACAATACAACAGGGTCTACACTTGAAAATAGTACTCATTTTCAGAACAGTTGACCATATAATCTGTCGTGCCTGCTCTGCCATTCAGTGTGATCGTGGCTGATCTTGGGCTTCAACTCTACTTTCTTGCCTATTTCTCATATCCTTTGATTCCAAGACACCAAGAACCTTCATTCAAATGATGTAAGTTTTTTGTGTTGTTGGCACAAGTGCTGGTGATAAGTTTATAATCCTGATTCCTGCTGTGTTAGGTTGGGGCAATTATTATCACTCCGACACGAGAGCTTGCTGTTCAAATTGATGAAGTCCTGAGACAGTTCACAGTACACTTCCCACAGTTCAGGTGAGTTTAGAAATAGCCTGTTGATTTGAATATTAGCAACTTGCACTTCTCAGCATGTGAAAGAATTCTTTCTATAAACTTGATAAAGGTTATATTTTGTGTCCAGTCAGATTCTGTTCATTGGTGGGAGCAATCCGATAGAAGATGTTGAGAAATTCAAGAAGCAAGGGTAAGTGTGGAGTTGGCACTGTCGCTGTTGGTTCACTAGCAGGATCTTTCAGTTTTATTTTCCTGTCAGTTTGTTGATTTATCCATTATTTATTTCAGTAAAGAGCAGCTGAGCCACTTTCCAAGATGTGGAATAACTGGCTTTCATCTTTCTGATTCTGTTCTGCTCCATTTCTCTCTTACAATTCTGCAGTTTTCCTCCAGGACTGTACTCAAACAGCACGTGAGAGTAGACAGTGATCGTCAGCCAGTCGTTCCACTATTACGGCATCACAGCTGAGTCTGCTTTGATCAGTGTCATTTCCAGAAACTGTCTCTGAACAGTTCAGAATGGAAAGGAAATAGTTGAATTTTTTTCCCCCTGCCCCCAGCATCTAGAATGAAATGGTTAACTCAGCCGAGTGTGTGAATCTGGCCAGGCTGAGTACCAAACAATTTAAGGTGATTAGCAGTGAGAAAATAACAGTTGCCCATACCCCAGCAACCATCTCTTCCTGTTTCTAGGATTGCTTTTTGTATTTACCCCAAATCTGTGCAATCAGATCGTTTATATCCTCCTAAGAGAGGAGATGGAGCCTTTTTTAATGCTTCTCTTGGAGGCCACTCCCTCAGTACTGCACAGGAAGGAGGGGCCTGGATTCTCCTGCGTGGGGCTTTCTATTTATAAACCACTGTCTTTTTAACAAAATTGAATGATGAAATAACTTGATAAGCCCCTGGAAGTACTTGAATTTGAATAGAAGTGATTAAAGATTTGATAACTTGTCTTTTTTACAGAGGGAACATCATTGTGGGCACTCCTGGCCGTTTAGAAGATATGTTCAGGCGGCAGTCTGATGGCCTGGATTTACCCAGCTGTGTGAAGACACTGGAAGTCTTAGTGCTGGACGAGGCTGACAGGCTTCTGGAGATGGGATTTGAAGTGAGGTAACTGCAGCAGCAGCATATTGGGAAGAAAAGAATGAACTATTCTATAAAGAGAAAACTACAGAGAAAAACAGTAACGCTTTACCACAGTCACATTTGAGCAGTTACTTGGAAATTTCCTGGTGCAGGGACTGTCATGGCAGTTTCTTTTAATGCAGCCCCTGGGACATGAATTCTGCTCATCCCAAACCTATTACAATGCAGAGATGTTATAAAGGCTGAACTTTGAATGAAACAGGTGGAATAAAATGCCGGAGTTATTTAGATCCAAGAAATAACTTTCCTTTTATTCCCATGCCTTGGCCCCAACTCCTTGGAAAAATCATGGATAATAGGCTGGGTAGATAATGGGTGGTCAGCAGAAGTAGCCTTTAAGTAGCACCTTTCATGACTATAGGACCTCCCAAAAGCCAATGAAGTACTTTTTGTTTTGTTTGTGTTATCCTTTTGTAAATTAGGGAAATGTGGTAATCAATTTGAACACAGCAGAATTCCAGAGATATGATGCAAGAACTGTTTGTGATTTTGGTCCTGGATATAAATGTTAATGAAGATGCAGGGAGAACACCTGTCTTCCCTTGATCTTTGAATAGCGCTACGGATGTGTAGAAATACATCTATCAGGATGATTTAAAGATGGAACATCTGGCAGTGTCACATTCCCTCAGCACTGCATGTAAGTAGCAGTAGTTAATGTGTTGAGGGCTTAGGATGAAGCATTAACCCACAACTTTCCAAGGCTTGGCTGCTAATCTGGCTGACATCAGTTTCTACAACGTAAAGTTCAGAGGCCTAAACCCCTTCAGTTCTTTTTAACTGATTTCTCAGTAACTTTAAAATAAAGTGAATAAAGAAATTAATTAAAGAGATTCTATATCAACATGATGGTCTATTGGTGATGCTGAACAGTCTGATGTTCTTTATGTTGTCATAACTATCAGGTGTTAAATGAGGCAGCAACATTTCTAATTCAGTGTTAGCGTGGGTCCATTCATGATAAGCATGTTACTATTCCTGTCTATACTTTAAAAAGTACTTCTAATGCAGAAAGGTATGTCGATGTGAATACACCATTTCTTGTGTTGCTGTGTAATCAAAATTCCAACGTAGTGAATTGATTCATTAACCTCTGTTAAAAGACAGCTGGGATGTCCTTTAAACTGGCTTCCTGTTTTCTTTAAAATGTCAACAGCCTGAGGATAGAAAAGTCCCTTAAAACTTTCAGTTAAACATATTGTAATTACACAAGCTTGATTTCATTTTCTATCATCCACCGCATAATTGTTTATAGGTAAAAGTTCTAACAGATTAGAATTGTGAAAATGAAGCTCAAAACTGCTTGTATTGACCTGTAACTGAGGAAGGCTGTGGATTAGAGGTCATTTCAGAAATACAGGGTCACCCTTTAAAATGGAGTTGAAACAAAATTGTTTCAATCAAGGATCTTGATCTTGAGACTTTGGAATTCTCTTCCTGAAAAAGGTGTTGGAAGTAGAATCTTTGAATATTTTTAAGGTAGCGATGGATAGATTTTCAGTAAGTAATGGAGTCACAGCTTATCAGGAACGGGCAGAGTACAGATTTGAAGTTACTGCCAAATCAGCCATGCTTTTACTAAATTGCATAGCAGGCTTGAGGGGCTGAATGGCTGTCTTGTGGGCATATTCCTATGGATGTACAAGCCCATCAAATACTGCCTGAAGGAGCTGCAGAAACAGATCAAATTGTAACTTTCAAGAGATTTTAATGAATGTTGGAAAGGAAAAAAATTCCAGGTCTGTGTGAAAAATGGAATTAATTGGATAGATCTTTCGAAGAGTTGGGACAGACTAAAGGGGCCGAATGGCCTTCTGTGCTGTGTTTATCTCTGACTTTCTAATTGAAGGTCTGTACAATAATATCACAAAATGTTATGGCTGTGTCAAACACTTCACCTTTGTTTAAAACCTGTGTTTTGTCTGTTGTAATGCTGCAGTCTGAACACTATCCTGGGGTTTTTGCCAAAACAGCGGAGGACTGGTCTCTTCTCAGCCACACAGACACAAGAAATGGAGAGCTTGGTCCGAGCAGGTCTCCGTAACCCAGTTCGGATCACGGTGAAGGAGAAGGGGGTGGCAGCAGACAATACCCAAAAGACACCAATCCAACTGAAGAACTATTACTTGGTAAGCTTTCAGGGTGTGAAAGTTGCTTTAAGTGGACAGGAGGAGCTGGGCAAGGCAGTTACTCTGGGCAGCCTGCCTTGATTTCCCCTCAACATTGAGGACAATGTTGCTTATGTTTTATTTTTCTGTTAGCATCTCTCACATTGTATATCATTTCCTGTTTTCTGAGCTCGTTTGATTTCTCTCCTGAATTCTGTACATCTCTATTTTTCTGATAATGAGTTTCCATTTCATTTCGGTGGTTACTTTTAATTGTTTTAATTTGCTGTGATTTTTAGATACTTTTTTTTGTCAATTCTTGCCCTCGGTTCAGCGAAATGAGAATTCCTGTCCCCCTGTTTCCTCTTGATATCTGAACACCTCCTAAACCTGGCGAGATAGATCAGAAACCAGCCTGGTGATAGGACACAAAGGTTGGTGTTAGAGGGCTGTTTGAGTGAAGCCTTCCATTGTTTGCTAGAGCAGACGAGTGAAGGAGCAGAGAGAGAGCTAAGATTTTACCTGTTAAAAACCTGTTTAAAATAAGTTTAAAGCACTTTGTTCTTTGTAGAACTGTTTAAAGCATTTATTTATTGTATTTACTGCTTTAAGAATTCTGAGGGAGTGGTTAGCAGGCAGTTGTGGTCCATCAGCTTTAAATATCAACTGACCACACGGTGAAGCCTTCCATTGTTTGCTGGAGCAGGCGAGTGAAGGAGCAGAGAGAGAGCTAAGATTTTACCTGTTAAAAACCAGTTTAAAATAAGTTTAAAGCACTTTGTTCTTTGTAGAACTGTTTAAAGCATTTATTTATTGTATTTACTGCTTTAAGAATTCTGAGGGAGTGGTTAGCAGGCAGTTGTGGGCCATCAGCTTTAAATCAGTGCCAGGTTTAAAAGGAGGCCTGGTGTAGACAGCGGGCAGCGTCTGAGCGGGCAGCGGAGTGAGTGGGAAGCAGAGTGAGCTACTAGGGCTTAATATCAAAAAGGGCTGGAAGGAAAAAAGGCCAGGTGAGTTCGTTTGAAAAACAAAAAAAAACAAAAAAAATTTTTTTCAAAACTACTACAGTGAATAATGGAGGGGCATGTGATGTGTGGTTTCTGTATGATGTGGGAACTGGTGGACCCCAGGGTTCATCCCAGTGACCATGTCTGCAGTAAGTGCAGGTTGCTGGAGGAGCTCCAGCTCAGGGTAAATGAGCTGGCCTCTGAGCTACAGACACTGAGGCTCATCAGGGGGAGAAAGGGTGCCATTGTCAATGGGGTGCAAGTGACATCCGCCCCCCCTAGACTGGCTAACTCTAAGGGTCAGGGACAAGAGGGGGCTGCTGGGAGGAGGAAGGGGGGTGAGGAGCGGAGGCCTCAGCCTCTTAATCTGCATAACAGGTTTGAGGTTCTTGCTTCCAGGCTGGACGAGAACGAGGCAGGTGAGGTTGGTGAGCAAACTGCACACGGTACAGTGCTGCAGCAGGACATAGGCAAAGAGAAAGGGAAAAGGAACGTAGTAGTGATTGGGGATAGTGGGGTGAAGGGTATTGACACTGTCCTTTGTCACAATGACAAAGTGCACAGAAGGGTGTGTTGTCTGCCTGGTGCTCGGGTCCGGGATGTCGCAGCTGGGCTGCAGAGGAACCTGGAGTGGGAGGGTGAGAATTCGGTCGTTGTGGTTCATGTGGGTGCCGGCGACGTAAGCAAAATGCAGACTGAGGATCTGGGGAGGGAGTATGAAAAGCTGGGAATGGAATTAAAAAGTAGAACCGACAAGGTGGTTATCTCTGGGCTACTGCCTGAACCGAGTGCAGATGGGCGTAGGGTTGACAGGATTAAGGAAGTGAATGGGTGGCTCAGGGATTGGTGTGGGAGGAATGGGTTTGAATTTATGGGGCATTGGCACCAGTATTGGGGTAGGTGGGACCTGTTCAGGCGGGATGGGGTTGGTCTGAACCGTGCTGGGACCAGAGTGCTGGCGAATCGAGTAAAGAGGACTGTAGACAGGGCTTTAAACTAATTGGGGGGGGGAGGGTGCGAGGGTAGGTGACCTTACGAGGCCTAAAGTTAAGGAGAGTGTACATGTAAGGGAAGAGGCCGAGGATGTCCCAATAATAGAGGGAGTAGGCGGCGTGAGTATAGTTGGTGGCGTTGCGGCAAATAGGGTCCAGGTGAAGGCTGGGATGAAAGCACTTTATCTGAATGCACGAAGCATTCGGAATAAAGTGGATGAGCTGATGGCGCAGATCGACACAAATGGATACAATCTGGTTGCCATTACAGAGACGTGGCTGCAGGGTGACAGGGACTGGGAGCTGAATGTACAGGGCTATCAAGTGTTTAGGAAGGATAGGCAGGAAGGAAAAGGGGGGGAGCGTAGCTCTGCTGATTAAGGATAGCATCAAGGTGGTAGCAAGGGATGATATTGGAGCCAAGGAGCAGAGGGTGGAATCATTGTGGGTGGAGATTAGGAACAGCAAAGGGAGGAAGACGCTGGTGGGTGTCGTCTATAGGCCCCCGAATAATGATCTGGAGGTGAGGCGGGCTGTTAACGCGCAAATAAGTGCGGCGTGCAGGAATGGGACGGCCGTAGTTATGGGGGATTTCAATCTGCATATTGATTGGTGGACCCATGTTGGACGTGGGGGGCTCGAGGAAGAGTTCTTGGAATGCTGCCGGGATAGTTTCCTCGAACAGTGTGTGTTGGAGCCGACGAGGGAGCGAGCTATCTTGGATCTGGTGCTATGTAATGAAGCGGGTAGAATTAGGGACCTTGTGGTGAAGGATCCTCTTGGGGAGAGTGATCATTGTATGATGGAGTTTCTGGTGCAGATGGAGGAGGAGAAAGTGGGTTCCCGGACACGCGTCCTTTGTTTGAATAGAGGGGAGTACGGTAGGATGAGAGAAGAATTGGCGAATGTGGACTGGGAGAGCGCGTTGGAGGGAGGGTCTGTTGAGGAGCAGTGGAGGATCTTTAAGGAGATCTTTCTTGGCGCTCAACGGAAATTTATTCCGATGGTCAAAAAGGATAGTAGGAGGAGAGGTAATAAGCCGTGGATAACGAAGGAGGTGAAGGAAAGTGTTAAACTAAAAGCGGAGGAATTTAGAGTAGCTAAGAGTAGTGGGCGAGAAGAGGATTGGGAGAGGTTTAAATGTCAACCAAGATTGACAAAGAAGTTGATAAGGAAGAGTAGGAGAAACTATGAAGCTGGGCTAGCGCTTAATATAAAAAAGGATAGCAAGAGTTTTTATAAATATATAAAAAGGAAGAGGCTGGCTAGGGTGAACGTTGGTCCTTTAGAGGATGAGAAAGGGGACCTAGTGGTAGGGGATGGGGATATGGCTAAGGTATTGAATAACTTTTTTGTTTCTGTCTTCACGGAGGAGGACGTGAATAATTTGCCGGGTGTTAGTGATGGAAAGGTGGTAGGACTGGAAGGTCTTAATGACATTACTGTTACTAGAAAGGCGGTGCTCGACAGACTGGAGGGGGCTGATTGTGGACAAGTCCCCAGGACCGGATGGAATGCATCCGAGGGTTCTGAAAGAAATGGCGGAGGTGATAGTGGATGCCCTGGTGGTTATTTTCCAAACGTCGCTGGATTCCGGGGAAGTGCCGGATGATTGGAAAACGGCTAATGTTACGCCGTTGTTTAAGAAGGGTGCCAGGCAAAAGGCGGGGAATTATAGGCCGGTTAGTTTAACGTCTGTGGTAGGTAAAATGTTAGAATCTGTCATTAAGGAGGAAATTGCGAGGCATCTTGAAGGGAATTGCTTGATAGAGCAGACGCAGCACGGTTTCATTAAAGGGAAGTCGTGTCTGACAAATTTATTGGAGTTCTATGAGGATGTGTCTAGGGCGGTGGATAGAGGAGAGCCGGTGGATGTGGTCTTTCTAGATTTTCAGAAGCGTTTGACAAAGTGCCTCACAAGAAGTTATTGCAGAAGGTCAGGGGGCATGGAGTTGGGGGTAGGGTGTTAGCGTGGATAGAGGATTGGTTGTCAAATAGGAGGCAGAGAGTGGGGGTCAACGGGTGCTATTCGGATTGGCGGATGGTGACTAGTGGAGTGCCCCAGGGGTCGGTGCTGGGGCCTCAGCTTTTTACCATTTATATAGATGATCTGGAGGAGGGAACCGAGTGTAGAGTGTCGAAATTTGCTGATGACACCAAGATTGGGGGAACGGCAAATTGTGCGGAGGGTATGGAGAGTCTGCAGAAGGATCTAGATAGGCTGGGCGAATGGGCCAGGAAATGGCAAATGGAATTTAATGTTGGCAAGTGTGAGGTGGTCCACTTTGGTAGGAATAATGGTAGGAAGGACTATTACTTACGGGGCGAAAAACTGCAGCAGGCGACAGTGCAGAGGGACCTCGGGGTCCTTGTGCATGAGTCGCAAAAACCCAGCTTGCAGGTGCAGCAGGTGGTCAGGAAGGCGAATGGGATGCTGGCCTTCATAGCGAAGGGGATTGAATATAAAAGTAGGGAGGTCTTGCTGCAGCTGTATAGGGCATTGGTGAGGCCGCAACTGGAGTACTGTGTGCATTTTTGGGCGCCGCACCTGCGCAAAGATATTTTGGCCTTGGAGGGAGTGCAGAGGAGGTTTACTAGGCTGATACCGGAGTTGAGGGGGTTGAGCTATGAGGAGAGGCTGAATAAACTGGGCTTGTACTCGTTAGAGTTTAGAAGAATGAGGGGAGATCTCATTGAGACATATAAGATGATGAATGGGATGGATAGGATAGAGGTGGAGAGACTCTTCCCGCTCAGAAAAGACAGTAGGACGAGGGGGCACAGCCTCAAGATAAAAGGGGGGCGGTTTAGAACGGAGTTGAGGAGGAACTTCTTCACTCAATGGGTGGTGAATCTCTGGAATTCTCTGCCCGTTGAAGTGGTGGAGGCTGCCTCGCTAAATATTTTTAAGACGCGGGTTGATGGGCTTTTGATAAGCGAGGGGATTAAGGGTTATGGGGAGAGGGCGGGAAAGTGGAACTGAGTAGCGACAGATCAGCCATGATCTTATTGAATGGCGGGGCAGGCTCGAAGGGCTGGATGGCCTACTCCTGCTCCTATTTCTTATGTTCTTATGTTGTTATGTTGAGTGGCTGTATCACAAGGTTCAGTCCCTTGTTTGTTGTATACAAATGATTTATAGATGATAATGTGAGAGTAATGATAGTGCCATCTGCAAAATTAACTAAGATTGGAAGGGTAATTAATAGTGAAGAAGCCATAGGTGAAGTATCTTCCTGTATCTATTTCCAGCTGAACATATGCACTCACTCTCAGAATGGCTGCATTGAGCCTCCCATCACATCACTCCAATGCAGCTCTGACTCTCTTTGTGCCTGTGACGTGCTTATTATTAATTTTTCTGCTGTTTGCTCCTCAGACATGTCGAGCGGATGAGAAGTTTAACCAGTTAGTCGCCTTCTTGCAGCAGCATAAACAACAGAAACATCTTGTCTTTTTCAGGTGATTGTCATTTGCACTCAGAAAGCAGAAATGTTCATCAAGGTTTCTCTTGAAGTTTTCTTTCTGTGATGAATCTTTGATGTTTTTACCTATTTACTGTTCTATATCATAATGAAACATGTTCTCTGGCTTTGAGTTTTAATCTTGACAATTTCAGATGTACCAAGAGCTGAGACTGAAAGAGCCACGAGCTTCAGCTGCTTTGAATCTAGTAATTATGGAGACAAATATGATCTTCATTTACACAGCAAATAAATTAACCTAATTTTCATGCTGTTTAGGGGAGGAATATTGCTCTGAGCACTGGAAGAATGCCTTCCTTTTGAATAACACTGAGCCTTTCTCACACACTGGGCTAGGCAAACAGAGGGAATGTGAGGGAAAGTTTAGCATTTCCTTTAGATGGCACCTCCATTGGTGTACCACTTTCTCTCCTCAGCCTAGATGAGGTGCCAAAGTCTGCAGTGGGACTGAAAGCCCTGTCCTTCAGACTTGGGTGAGGAGGTATTATTTTAGTGCAGTGAAGCTCCCAATCTTTTCACGATGGTTTTCCAGCTGGGCTGAGCACCCCACTGTCAATGCTGATTATTCTGTGTCTGGCCAGGAGAATCACTGAACCATGAGTGTGGCTGCAGGCACACTGTTTCAGTGCCTGCACTAATTTTATTCCAGCAAGAGCTTGTATTGAAATGTCAGCTTTAATTTTGTAAAATGTACCAAGTTGCTTCACAGGAGAATTAACAGAGTTTGACGTTAAGTCATGCAAGGAGAGATCAATACAGATGACCAAGAGTTTTGTCAAAGTGGGAGGTTTAAGGAGCACCTTAGAGGACGGAGTGAGAAAGATTTGGGGGATTCGGAGCTTTGGGTCTTGGCAACTGAAGACTGCCTCCAATGGCGGCACAGTTAAAAGAGAGAATATCGGAGGATGGAACTGGAGCAGTTGGATATCTCGAGAGGAGTTTCCAGAGATAGGGTTGGGGCCATGGGGGAATCTTAAAACAAAGGTGAAAATTTTAAAACTGAGTTGCTTATGAGAAGCCGTTGATTGCAGCTGTCCTCACGAACAACATGTGAGCAGACATGGTGAGAGATCAGATATGGGCAGCAGAATTTTTGATTTCCAGTTTATGGATTATAGAAAGTGGGAGGCTGGCTGCCAGTGCTTTGGACAAATCAAGTCTAGAGGGAACAAAGGCATAGAGGAGGATTGCAGCAGCTGAGCTGAGGCAGTGATTATGTTGGTTTGTGTTTCAGAGCGGGGAGTAGGTAATCTTATTGAATGCATGGAAATGTGGTCAGAAGCTCACCTTGGTCAACCAAGGTTGCGAACAATCTCTAGCCCAATCTCAGCCAGTGACCAGGGAGAGGAATAGGGTGACTGGGTGTCACATATTTAAATAGTTGCATGATTGCTTCAGGAGCTGTTTAGATGGTGATGTCAGTGGGGTGTTTCACAGGCTGCTGTTCAGTTTAATTTTCTGTTCTGAGCAGAGAACATCTTTCAATAAACATGTTGTGTTAGTTTGAATCTATGTGTGAAACTACATCTTTTTCTTTTTGTTTCAAACCCATAGTTAGGATATTACATTGGGAAATGGAGTTTATGGTGGAGACTGAAAATGATGGTCTCTGTTCCCAATATTCTAGTAAAAATCATCTCCCACTCAATACAGGTAAATGTCCTTCACACATTCATATTTATTGGAAAACATCTCCCATTGAGTAATTGAGCAAGTGGTCACACACTCTGCTTTACATCTTCCATTTAACTGAAATAATGTGACTGAGTCTTGAGATCACAGGCCCAGTGACAGCGCCTGTTATCATTTATTTGCTAAGTAGACATCTATTGCTTTTGAGTCCTGGACTCCTTCAAAATGAATAGGTTGAGAAAAGCTTCCTCTTTGCTTATTCAGTTATTGCAGAGTTTGATTGAGGTTCCTCCTCCTTTCAGTACGTGTACGTGTGTGGAATATTACGGGACTGCACTGGATACCTTGGTGAAAAATGTACGAATAATGTGCATTCACGGGAAAATGAAGCACAAACGCAACAGGATTTTCACTGAGTTTCGGCAACTTCAAAGGTGAGGGTTTTAAATTAAGCGTGGGGCCTTTTCTGCACTGTATGACTCTGACACGTAACTGGTATTGCTCACTCGGAAAACGCAAACATCAAATAAATGAAGCACGCCGATCACCAAATCTCCAGCTTTGTTTGTGGCTGGTGCTGAGTTAGCTCATTTCAATTGGACAGTACCAGATACTATTGCTGCTGGTTTATGGGACAGGGATATTTGCGATAGTTTCCACTGCTGATCCTAAATCCCTCAATTCATGCCCCGCTGGACACTAAATATTGACTCTGCTGGCAGTGTAGGATGCTGAACTATTTTTCACTGTTTTACACCCTCATGTGCTGAATAGTCTGTTTTTCTTTTCTGTCCCAGTGGTATTTTGGTTTGCACAGATGTCATGGCTCGTGGTATAGACATCCCAGAAGTCGATTGGGTTCTACAATATGACCCTCCCAGCAGTGCCAGGTACTTTTTCAAAAATATTTTTATTGAGAATTTTTAACTTTATATTTAGTACGATGCACAACAGATTCCCAGGAGTCAGCACAGTACATGGTGAGGGCCACCAAAGATCAATCTCAATAATTCAGTTCCTGCCATTGCGGTCAATGCCTGTTTTTGTATGGATAGTGAAAGGATAACGAGGAGAATGTGGGGAATCAGGATAACATGGCAGTATGGTGCACATACTTCCACAAAGCAACAAAATAGAAAGAAAATCTCACTGGAGATTGGGGTTTCCCCAAATGCCGCTCGCTGTCTCTACACAAAGGGGATCTCCGTACCAAGAAGACACTGTGCCCAAACCAGTAACTAGGCAGCTGTCAGTCAAGTCATCTCAGAAAACCAGTCCAAAGATATTCAGAACTCTAAAGACCTTGGAACCGTGCTCAGGCATGTATTCCGCTCCCACCAGCCCACCCCCCCCCCCCCACACACACACACACACACACGCACACACACACACACACTCGCACCAATGCCAAGGAAAAAATGGCCCATCCATTCCAGGATTTGGCCACCATAGGATAAGCTCAGGATTTCTTAAACCCAGAATAACTAACAAAAAACAAAGAGAAACACAATACCAGTGGTTTTAATAAGGGGCCTTTCTCCCCTAGAAAGAAGACATAAGGCCGCTCCAACCATCTCCAAATCTTTCCATCCACCCTCCATCCTGTCGTGGCACTACCCATCTTTTCTATAACTAAAGTTAGGTTGATTGGCCATGCTAAGAAATTGCCCCTTAGTGTCCCGGGTAGTGGAGGTTAGAGGGATTAGTGAGTATAATATGTGGGCGTAGGGCCTGGGTGGGATTGTGTTCGGTGCAGACTCATTGGGCTGAATGGCCTCTTTCTGCACTGTAGGGTTCTATGATTCTATGACTTTTATAAAGTGAAGCCTTCTGTAAAAGAACATACTCCTGTACGAATGCAAAAATTACAGTAATTAAAAAGTTAAATAAGTATCACGCAACCTTTAAGACATACAACCCACTTGGAGCCCTCCCCAACAAGGAAGAAGAGGGCTCCTGGCCAGAGAACCAAACCTCCTCCTCCTCCCCCCACCAGAGCACATCAGCAGAAAAGCCACCAGCAAGGATATAAAATATAGTGATTTCCCCCAAGGATAAAAGGCAAGGAATAGGGAAAAAATCCCATGTCTCTGTGCTCAACACATGCCCCTATCAGGATGAAAGACAACATCGCACAACCAGGAGTAAAGTCACAAGGGAACAAAGTGCAGGATTAGAAACCATTCACAGAGTTAGAAAAGGCCAATGACATGACTGGATTGTCAGGGAATATCCAGGAGTCATCCAGAATTTCATTGACCTCCTCACCTCCATCATGTCGTTGTCCCAGTGCCCAGAGGAACAGGAATCCAGGCCTCAGCAGACAGTCCATTGTGATTAGCTACCTCGAACCCTTCTCATCGAGTGTTAAGGTCAAAGCAGCGCAAGACCAGTGACCAGGGTCTCCAGCCAACTCCAGGCTTCAAATTAGATTAGAAATGTTTCATCGAACTAGACGCCTAGCCCTCAGACTGAGATTGTGAAAGCATGATGTGGTTGGACTGGGGTAAAACAGAAAGAAATCCCACAACACCAGCTTAACGTCCAACAAGTTTATTTGTAGCAAATGCCGTGAGCTTTCAGAACAGGGTGTCCCTTCATCAGGTGGCTGGGAGTTCTGATCACACACAGGGCACAAAGACACAAACTCAATTTACATGCATAATAATGGGAATGTGAGTCTTTACAGCTAATCAATTCTTAAAGGTACAGACAATGTGAGTGGAGAGAGCTTTAAGCACAGGTTAAAGAGGTATGTACTGTCTCCCAACAGGACAGTTAGTGAGATTTTGCAAGTCCGGGCAAGTTGTGGGGGGTCACAGATAATGTGACATCGACCCAAGATCACGGTTGAGGCGGAACTTGGCTATCAGTCTCTGCTCAGCGACTCTGCGCTGTTGTGTGTCGTGAAGGCCGCCTTGGAGAACGCTTACCCGAAGATCAGAGGCCGAATGCCCGTGACCACTGAAGTGTTCGCCAACAGGAAGAGAACACTCTTGCCTGGTGATTGTCGAGCGATGTTCATTCATCGGTTGTCATAATGCCTGCATGGTCTCCCCAGTGTACCATGCCTCAGGACATCCTTTCCTGCAGCTTATCAGGTAGATAACGTTGGCCGAGTTGCAAGAGTATGTACCGTGTACCTGGTGGATGGTGTTCTCACGTGAGGTGATGGCATCTGTGTCGATGATCCGGCATGTCTCACAGAGGGTGCTGTGGCAGGGTTGTGTGGTGTTAAACATAAGAACATAAGAAATAGGAGCAGGAGTAGGCCATCTAGCCCTTCGAGCCTGCCCCGCCATTCAATAAGATCATGGCTGATCTGTCGTGTCTCAGTTCCACATTCCCGCCCTCTCCCCATAACCCTAAATCCCCTTGCCTATCAAAAACCTATCAATCCGCGTCTTAAATATATTTAGCGAGGCAGCCTCCACCACTTCAACGGGCAGAGAATTCCAGAGATTCACCACCCTTTGAGTGAAGAAGTTCCTCCTCAACTCCGTTCTAAACCGCCCCCCCCCCCCCTTTATCTTGAGGCTGTGCCCTCTAGTCCTACGGTCCTTTCTGTTGTGGCCTCTGTTCTCCTGAAGGCTGGGTAGTTTGCTGCGAACAATGGTCTGTTTGAGGTTGTGCAGTTGTTTAAAGGCAAGAAGCGAGGATGGCCTTGGCAAGATGTTCGTCTTTATCAACGAGATGTTGAAGACTCCGGAGAAGATGTCGTAGCCTCTCCACTTACATGCACACCAAAAACAGGAAAGTTGAGAAACCAGCAGCAACAAAGCCTCCTCTGGTCCTACAATAGAAAACAGCACCACCGCAGGGAGGTCCATTGTCAATTTGTTGGACTACACACTTCAACCAGATGCAGTCGAAGCTCTCAGCCGAGGGCTCAATTTCTGCCCCACCACCAAAATGGATCCCATCAGTCTCGCAGCGGACACCGAGGAATTCATCAGGTGACTGAGGCTGCCGGAGTTCTTCCACAAACTCCAAGAGACCAACAGCGAACACAATGAGACAGTCAGTGAACTGGAACCGGAACAGCTGACAGAGATCCGCAGTGCAGCAACAAAAGAGGAAGGAGTCGAATTGGACTCCTCCGGAAGGCCGCTGCCCTCAACTGGACATGTATGCCCAAGCCATCAGGAGGTGCGATAACACCGGATTCATCAGCTGCACTCACAAGACAACACCGAACGTCACCCAATCACAACGCAATACCATCCACGCTCTCAAGACCAGCTGCAACATTGTCATCAAACCAGCAGACAAAGGAGGGGCCATCATCATACTGAACAGAACAGATTACTGCAAAGTGTACCGACAACTAAACAACCAGGAACACTACAGACAGATAACCGCAGTTCCGACCGAAGATCACACTCGTCAACTCAACAATCTGATCAAGGCCTTTGATCCGGACGTTCAGAGCACCCTCCGTGCTCTCATTCCACATACTCCCCGCGTTGGAGATCTCTACTGCCTCCCAAAGATACACAAGGCAAACACACCTGGCCGTCCCATCGTATCGGGCAATGGGACCCTGTGCGAAAACCTCTCCGGCTATGTCAAGGGCATCCTGAAACCCATTGTACAAAGAACCCCAGTTTTTGTTACGACACTATGGACTTCCTACAGAAACTCAGCACACACGGAGCAGTTGGACCAGGGACACTCCTCGTCACAATGGATGTCTCGGTGCTCTACACCAACATCCCCCACAACGATGGCATTGCTGCGACTGCCTCAGTACTCAACGCCGACAACTGCCAGCTTCCAGACGCAATTTTACAACTCATCCGCTTTGTCCTGGACCACAACGTCTTCATGTTCAACAACCAGTTCTTCATCCAGACACACGGAACAGCCACGGGGACCAAATTTGCACCTCAATAAGTCAACATCTTCATGCACAGGTTCGAACAAGACTTCTTCACTGCACAGGACCTTCAACCGATGCTTTACACTAGATACATTGATGACATTTTCTTCCTTTGGACTCATAGTGGACAATCACTGAAACAACTACATGATGACATCAACAAGTTCCATTCCAGCATCAGACTCACCATGGACTACTCTCCGGAATCAGTTGCATTCCTAGACACAGACATCTCCATTAAGAATGGTCACCTCAGCACCTCACTGTACCGCAAGCCCAAGGATAACCTCACAATGCTCCACTTCTCCAGCTTCCACCCTAAACACGTTAAAGAAGCCACTCCCTATGGACAAGCCCTCCATATACACAGGATCTGCTCCGATGAGGAGGATCGCAACAGACACTTCCAGATGCTGAAATGTGTCCTCATAAGAACAGGATATGGTGCTCCATTCATTGATCGACAGTCCCGATGCGCCACAGCGAAAAACCGCACCGACCTCCTCAGAAGACAAACACAGGACATGGTGGACAGAGTGTCAGGAAGTCAGTGAGATTGGAATGTGTGTCTCCGGATTTCCCACAGGGAGCTGATGGACAGTAAGAATTTCAACTCCTTCCATTGAACATAAGAACATAAGAAATAGGAGCAGGAGTAGGTCATCTAGCTCTTCGAGCCTGCCCCGTCATTCAATAAGATCATGGCTGATCTGTCGTGGCTCAGTTCCACATTCCCGCCCTCTCCCCATAACCCTTAATCCCCTCTCTTATCAAAAACCCATCAACCCGCGTCTTAAAAATATTTAGCGAGGCAGCCTCCACCACTTCAACGGGCAGAGAATTCCAGAGATTCACCACCCTTTGAGTGAAGAAGTTCCTCCTCAACTCCATTCTAAACCACCCCCCTTTTATCTTGAGGCTGTGCCCCCTAGTCCTACTATCCTTTCTGAGCGGGAAGAGCCTCTCCACCTCTATCCTATCCATCCCATTCATCATCTTATATGTCTCAATGAGATCTCCCCTCGTCCTTCTAAACTCTAACGAGTACAAGCCTAATTTATTCAGCCTCTCATCATAGCTCAACCCACTCAACTCTGGCATCAGCCTAGTAAACCTCCTCTGCACTCCCTCCAAGGCCAAAATATCCTTGCGTAAGTATGGCGCCCAAAACTGCACACAGTACTCCAGCTGCGGCCTCACCAATGCCCTATACAGCCGCAGCAAGACCTCCCTACTTTTATATTCAATCCCCCTCGCTATGAAGGCCAGCATCCCATTCGCCTTCCTGACCACCTGCTGCACCTGCAAGCTGGGTTTTTGCGACTCATGCACAAGGACCCTGAGGTCCCTCTGCACCGTTGCCTGCTGCAGTTTTTCGCCACTTAAGTAATAGTCCTTCCTACCATTATTCCTACCAAAGTGGATCACCTCGCACTTGCCAACATTAAATTCCATTTGCCATTTCCTGGCCCATTCGCCCAGCCTATCTAGATCCTTCTGCAGACTCTCCACACCCTCCGCACAATTTGCCGTTCCCCCAATCTTGGTGTCATCAGCAAATTTCGACACCCTACACTCGGTTCCCTCCTCCAGATCATCTATATAAATGGTAAATAGCTGAGGCCCCAGCACCGACCCCTGGGGCACTCCACTAGTCACCATAAGTCCACAAGTCCACTCCACTAGTCCACAACCAAAACTCCACCCACCAATCACTGGCCTTCTCCCACTTGGACATCCAGTCTTGACAGCCAATCCCAGGCTTTCTGCGGGACAGAATGCTAGTTGAGGTTGTGACAGAAGCCGTGACCTTTCACCCTCGCCCTCTGACCGTTACACTTGCTTCTATCACTTTTGACCTTCCCAACATCACTCTCTAGCTCCTCCCCCACCCCATCACCATGGACTCTATTGCCATGGAAATGCTCCATAATGGTCTCTGACCCCTGACCTTACACCCATCGCTTTTGATATTTGCCCTCTGACCCTAGACCTGCCTAATGTCATTCTTGAGAGTTTTGGTTCTATATTGGGCTTGTCGCCCTGAGCTTCCCTGGAGCGGAGAAGCTACGACATCTTCTCTGGAGCCTTCAACATATCATTGATGAAGATGAACATCTCGCCAGGGCCATCCCCACACCCCCACTTCTTGCCTTCAAACAACCACCAAACCTCAAACAGACCATTGTCTGCAGCAAAATACCCAGCCTTCAGGAGAACAGTGACCACAACACCACACAACCCTGCCACAGCAACCTCTGCAAGACATGCCGGATCATCGACGTGGATACCATCATCACACATGAGAACACCGTCCACCAGGTACACGGTACATACTCTTACAACTCGACCAACATTGTCTATCTGATACGCTGCAGGAAAGGATGTCCTGAGGCATGGTACATTGGGGAGACCATGCAGACGCTATGACAACGGATGAATGAACATCGCTCGACAATCACCAGGCAAGAGTATTCTCTTCCTGTTGGGGAACACTTCAGCAGTCACGGGCATTCAGCCTCTGATCTTCGGGTAAGCGTTCTCCAAGGCGGCCTTCATGACACACGACAGCGCAGAGTCGCTGAGCAGAGACTGATAGCCAAGTTCCGCAGACGTGAGAATGGCCTCAACTGGGATCTTGGGTCAATGTCACACTATCTGTAACCCCCCACAACTCGCCCGGACTTGCAAAATCTCACTAACTTTCCTGTCTGGAAACAATATACATCTCTTAAACCTGTGCTTAATGCTCTCTCCACTCACATTGTCTGTACCTTTAAGAATTGATTAGCTATAAAGACTCTCATTCCAATCATTATGCATGTAAATTGAGATTGTGTCTTTGTGCCCTGCGTGTGGTCAGAACTCCCACCCACCTGATGAAGGGACAGCCTGTTCCGAAAGCTTGAGGCATTTGCTATAAATAAACTTTATTGTGAAAGCATGACAGCCATTTCTCAAAATCAACCTGGAATCTCATTGTAGCTCTTCCTCTTCCCGGGGGGACTAGGTCACGGATAATCCTCCTCAGGCCATGTCCCCTCGATTTGTTCCATGCAGCAGGATTTCCAAGGATCCAAGGTGGACCTTCAACAAGGGAACCTCCTTCTAGATGGATAGCGTTATTATCTCCCCATTGTTCATTCTCTGTAGGGTATCTCGCAGCTTGTTGAGCACTCCTAATCTGTGCCGGGCAGCAGAATACAATTGACACATTTTATTTGTAAAAGCGGTCTTCATATCGGCACTAACCACATCTCCTGAATATGGGCCTGCACACTGTGAACCAGGCCCCAGCCAAGCCTGCTCTGACCACAAACAAGGATTCCTTAATTGCCGTCTCAAGAAAGTTAGCCAGCGTTTTCCAAACACATCGCACAGATGATATACAGCAAGATCAACTAATTGCAGGTCATGCATTAGGATAAAAGAAAGGATTTAAAGATGAGTAGAATCAGAGCTCGTGACGCAGCTATTCCTGTGCTCGCGTCACGAGATCCTGTCAAGTTTTTATTGGAATTAAGAGGCAGAATAAATCTTGTTGAATGGAAAACAGAACTATATCAGAATTAAAACCATTCTTCAGATTTGAAATTAATACTTTAGTTGATGGAATCAATAGCTAAAGAAGCTTGTGCAGCTTGGGGGCTTTGACAGGACAGGAATTGGAGTGATAGCTGTTCCGATCACAGTTGCATTGTAAGCTGCAGTGAAACAGCACACAGGCGGTGATATTAAATCAGGTATTAGATATTATAGCTGTTTGTTTTGTGATTGTCTGCGATCGGTACCATGTCGGTTGTTGATATTCAGTGGGTGTTGGAGTTGAGATATTTAATGGATGCTCTTTGTTTATTTTAAGTGCCTTTGTCCATCGCTGTGGACGGACAGCTCGTATTGGTCACCATGGCAACGCCCTTGTATTCCTGCTTCCTATGGAGATGGCTTATGTCAACTTCCTTTCCATTAACCAGAAAGTACGCTTGTTTGTTTTTCTTCCAGTGGTTTAAAATATAATGTGACTTCTCTCTTGGATCTGGGGTTTCTGAGTCTATATAATCTGATATTTAATACACACATTTGAGGGACCTGTAGAGATGTTCTAAAACTTGTGTACACTGTCTGCTGGAGATTTGTTCAGAAGCATCACCGATGGCAGCACAGGTGGAAAAGGTGGTGAAGAAAGCATCTAGCATGCTTGCCTTCATTGGATGGGGCATTGAATATAAAACTTAGTAAATTATGTATAAAAAGTTGGTTAGATCACATTTGGAATACTGTGTCCAATTCTGGTCACCACACTACCAGAAGGCTGTTGCTTGGTATGGGGAGTATTAACTATGATTGAATAAACTGAGCTTGTTCTCCCTAGAAAGATGGAGGTTGAAGGGGCAACCTGATAAAAGTTTATAAAATTATGAGGGGTATCAATAGGGTGAACAATTGGAAGCTTTTCCCCAGGACACAGGGCACAAGCTCCAGGTAAGGGTGTGTATGCGTGAGGGTGGGGGGGGGGAGAAGAAGAGTGCAGTGGGAATGTGCGGGGGAGGTATTTTTTTACAACGTGTGGTGAGGGCCTGGACTGCACTGACAAGTGAGGTGGTTGAGGCAGATATGTTGGCGACGTTTAAGACTCATCTGGATAGACACATGAATAGGTGGGGAATGGAGGGATTTAAGGGGTCTGTCTAGAAAGGACAACATGATCAGTGCAGGTTTGGAGGACCGAAGGCCCTGTTCCTGTGCTGTACTGTTCTTTGTTCTTTATAATATTTGTACCTGTAGTAGCTTTTAACAGAACCAACACTTGAGTTTGTGGTTCTGGCAAAGGAAACCTTACATAAAATAAAAACTTCTGAACATTTGTGTCCAAAAATAAAAAGTTTACTGTTTGAAATTGGGATACTGTATTAAAACCAGTTTTAGTATTACTTAAGTCTTTGATATTCCAAAATCAGACATCTGGTGTTTCCCATAAAGTGATTTGGAATGTTTTACTATGTTTAAGTGCAAGTTGCTGTTATATTGTCAAGGCAGTGATCAACTTGCTGCACCTCAATTAAGTGGTAAAGCAAAGAGTTCCTGTTAAGAGTCGTAAACCTCTGCCTCGCTTTTTAATTTTTTTAATTGAGTCTTTCTCTCCTCAGTGTCCAATAGAAGAGATGAAACCGCTAAAAGATTCTGCTAATGTCCTGCCAAAGCTGAAGGAATTGGCTGTGTCTGATCGAGCTGTCTTTGAAAAAGGGATGAAGGCGTTTGTGTCTTTCATTCAGTCCTACGCAAAACATGAATGTAGCTTGATATTCCGAATAAAAGGTAACTGCACAGAAAAGTCAGGGTTTATTGAGCAGGTGGTGCAAATAATAGAACTATTCAGCTTGCTTTTTGTAAAATAAATGACACCAGAATGCTCTATAGAACCTGGTATTTACTGTGGTTTATGCCATTTTTCCATCTTTTGAAATATCTGTTGCACTGCAGAATCCGCAATCTTTTGCAGAAGAGAATTCTGAATTTCTGCTACCGTTTGCTGAAAAAGTGCTTCCTGATTTCACTCTTGTATGGCCTGGTTCTCAGTTTCAGTTTCTTCCCCTTTTTATTCTGGAATTGTCCCAATAGTGGAAATAGTTTTTACCGACTCTGGAGGATCCTTTAATAGTTGAAACACATTAATTGTCCCATCACTTTATGTATGAACAAAGAGAGATTACAAGTCAAGTCTGTGTAACCTGTCCTCATAATCTAGTATCATTCTGGTGAATCTGCACTGCACCCTGACAAGGCCAATATGCCCTCCCTGAGGCATGGTGTCCAGAACTGAACACAGTTACTCCAGATGGGGCTTAAGCAGGCTCTCTATAACTAATGCTGAACTTTCTTTACACTCCAGCTCTCTTGAAATAATGGCCAACGTTGCAATAGACTGGGTTGTTTAATACCTGTAAAGTTTATAGGTTAGTGTCACAAGTAGGCTTATGTTAACATTGCGGTGAAATTACTGTGAAAATCCCCTAGTCACCACACTCCAGTGCCTGTTCGGGTACTTGCTGCTCTTGCTCTATAATGAGAGAACCTCCAGTAATGATTTCCACAATGATTTATTTTCCAGATCTGGATTTTGCCGCTGTCGCCAGGGGTTTTGGTTTACTTAAATTGCCCAAGATGCCGGAGTTAAGAGGGAAAAGTTTTCCTGGATTCATTCCCGAGAACATAGATACAAACTCCATCCAATACAAAGACAAAAACCGAGAGAAACAGAGGCAGAAGATGTTAGCGGAGCAGCTGCATGAGAGGAATCAAAATGAGGGGAAAAAGAAATTTGTGAAAAATAAGCCCTGGTCAAAGCAGAAAACGAAGAGGGACAAAAAGAAAAAACAAGCAGAAAAAAGGAGGCGAGATGAGGTGTGCTGGAGAGGGGGGGGAGTGGGTGAGGTGTCTCATGTTTCGTGAGTTTGAGTGTTGGAGCTTCTGATAATTGAAATGTGTAGAAGTTCTGATCTTTTGACTTTTTTTTACATACCTTCATACCGTTTTCTATCCTTTGGGCTATAGTGAGGCGATTTGGTGGAACGATTCCCAAGATGATGATCAGCTCATTGAACATTCCTTCTGTGGCCAACAAGTCCTGGCATTGGATTCAAACCACAGCGTCTGGTCCAGCAGTAGGGCTGTGTAAAGTTAAAGTATATGGGCTTTTGGGTAGTGTCTTGAGGTGGATAGAAAGCTGGTTAGCAGATAGGAAGCAAAGATGGCATAAATGGGTCTTTTTCCACTTGGCAGAGAGGGACTAGTTGAGTTCCGTAAGGATCTGTGCTAGGACCCCAACTAGTCATATATTCATGATTTGGATGAGGGAGTTAAATTTATTACCTCCAAATTTGCAGATGATACCAAATTGGGTGGGAGGGCGAGCTGTGAGGAGGATGCAGAGATGCTTCAGTGTGATTTGGGCAGGCTGAATGTGTGGGCATCTGTATGGCAGTTGCAGCATAATGTGGATAAATGTGAGGTTATTCACTTTGGTAGCAATAATAGGAAGACAGATTATTACTTGAATACGTGTAAAATGAGAGAGGTGGATATTCAGTGAGACTTTGGTGTCCTCATGCAGCAGTCGTTGAAAATAAGCGTGCAGGTACAGCAGGCAGTAAAGAAGGTAAATGGTATGTTGACCTTTATTTGAAAATAGGAATGTTTTACTGTTATTGTATAGGGTGTTGGTGAGGCTGCACCTGGAGTATTGTGTGCAGTTTCGGTATCCTTATCGGAAGAAAGATGTCCTTGCTATAGAGAAAGTGCAGCGAAAGTTTATCAGGCCGATACCTGGGATGGCAGGTCTGTCATATGAGGGGAGACTAAGTCAGTTAGGATTATATTCACTGGAGTTTAGAAGAGAGAGGGGATCTCATAGAAACTTATAAAATTCTAACAGGGTAGATTCAGACAGAATGTTCCCAATGGTGGGGGAGTCCAGAACTAGGGGTTATAGTTTGAAGATAAGGAGTAAACCCTTTAGAACTGAGGTGAGGAGAAATTTCTTCACCGTGAATAAATTAATTATAGCTCTTGGGGCTAAAGGGATCATGGGGGACGGGGGGGATCCTGGTATTGAATTTGATAACCAGCATTGATCAAAATGAGCCTGCTGTTTCTATTTTCTATGTATGTGTCACAAGGCCTCCCTCTCATTATTAAAAGGCTAGCACGGTGTGAAGGATTTTCTGAAGATCTTGTGATGCTGAATGACTTTTAAGTAAACCTCCTTTAGCCGGTGAAGTATTCTAGCTCCTGGAAATGGGAAGTAACAGGAAATACCAAGCACAAAAGAAGGTGGTTGTGGTTGTTGGAAGTCAACCATCTCAATTCCGGGACTTCAGTGGCCTGGCCAGTGAATGAATGTTAATGAAGAAAATGTGGTGAATAAATTGCCTTTAAAACACGAGAGCCCAGATCTCTGGAGCTGCAGCATCCTATTCAGATTAAATAATCATCAAAACAGCAGCATCAGATAATCATGGTTCCTGCATTTGGTAGTACAATTGTTCCTGGATAGCCCTACTCTTTTCTAGATGCCACCTCCGAAAAATAAATGTCCATGGGAAATGAGCCCTCTGACCCCACTGATGCTTTTTTTAATTCCTTGATAGGATGAGGGTGTTGCTGACTGGACCAGGATTTGCCCATCCCCAATTGCCCTTTGGCCATTTCAGAGGGTAGTTAAGATTCATCTACGTTACTGTGGGTCTGGAGTCACCTGTAGGCAAGACCAGTGCTAAAGGTGGCAGATTTCTTTCCCTGAAGAAAGTTAGAGATGCAAATAGGTTTTTACAACAAACTTCTAATTCCAGATTTATATTGAATTTAGATTTCACCGTCTTCCATGATGGGATTCATAGCTGTGTTTCCCAGAGTATTACCCTAGGTCTCTGGATTACTAGTCCAATGATAATATCATTACCCCATCATCTTCCCTCTACTTCATCTTCATCTTCTCTCCATCTTCTACCCTGAATAACAGACTCTATGCTCCAAATGTTCTTTAATCCTTGACAGAATTAAGATAGAAATGTCTAGTTTGGTTTATTCCCCTGTGCGCTGATCAGAAGATTTATTCTGACTTGCTGAACTTCAGGACAAATCCTCTCTTACTAACGTTACCATTTTGCAGGGATCTGACCTGGAGGAAGAGAGTATCGATGAACTTCTCAATGATACCCGATTGTTGAAGAAACTGAAAAGGGGAAAGATCAATGAGGAGGAGTTTGAAAAGCAACTGGTGGGAAAATGAAAGTGAATTGGAAGATGTCTGACCCTGTAACTTTCTGTGAAAGCTATTTGTAAAAGGAATTTTGAACTCAAGAAGTGGACTCAATGTTAACTCTCTCTCTTTCTGCTGATGCTGCCAAGCCTGCTGAATTTTTCCAGCATTTATTTTTCCAGCATCAGCAATATTTTGCTTTATTTTATGTAAAATAAATTTCTTAATAACTTGTTGGTGTGAATTGTGGTACTTGGGCATAAAATCTGGCTATTTGTGGTTTCATTGCTAATTAAAATCAGTCTGTGCTACAGTCAATAATTTAAACTGACCTGGCAATTGATGTGTTTAATTGTCCAATCATAGGCTGGTTCCTCCCTGTATTAGAGCCGATCAACAGTTAAAAAACTAGAGAAACCAGCCTGCCATTGGATGACCAGGCTTACAGCATTTTTCAGCATTATGTCCATGAAGTTTTAAGTTGTTAATTTCAATAAAATTGCAGGAAGGAGCTTCTGGAGTGGTATCTGGCCCGTGGGGCAGTGGCTGGACAAGGCTGGTCTAACCAACACAACTCTTTTTTTGTGCATCTTGTGCCCTGAAGCAAGGACTACAAGCAGCACCATTTTAGCTTTTATTTCTGATTGTTGATCAGATGTCAGGATCTAGGGGAGCCAGTCCACAGGCTCCTGACAGAAATTTTAACCTGACCAGGCTTTTGAAAAAGTTCCAGTTAAAGAACAGTAGAACTTGTTGCATCTGTTTTCTAAATACTAGGATTGGAGATGGGAAAAGGATGAATATTTACATTAACCTTATGCTGATTTTAAGTAATATATGAAATAGGAGCAGTAGAGCTTTTGAAACCTGTCTTGCTCTGCTGTTTAATAAGGTTTATGTTGAGTTCCTCACTCCTAGCTATCTTTCATTCCTTTGCCTAAAAGAATCTATCTTCCTGTATTAAAAATATTCACTGACCACCCCCACCCTCCCCACCTCAGAGTTCTAAGAGTATAGAGTCACAGAGGTTTACAGTATGGAAACAGGCCCTTTGGCCCAACTTGTCCTTACTGCCCTTTTTTTAAAAACCGTTAAACAAATCCCAGTTGCCTGCATTTGGCCCTCTCTAAATGTTTTTTAAAAGATAAAATTGTACCCATTTCTACCTCTGGCAGCTTGTTGCAGACATTCACCACCCTCTGTATGAAAAAATTGCCCCTCTGAATACTTTTGTATCCCTCTCCTCTCACCTTAAACCTATGCCCTCTAGTTATAACTCTCCTACCTTTGGGAAAAGATATTGACTACGTTGTCTATGCCCCTCATTGTTTTATAGACCTCTATAAGGTCACCCCTCAGCCTCCTACGCTCCAGAGAAAGAAGTCCCATTTTTCTATTCAGCCTCCTAACTCAATCCATCAAGGCCTGGTAGCACCCTAGTAAACCTTCTCTGCACTCTTCCTCGTTTAAATAGAGGTTGTGTAACCCTCCGAAAACCTTCTGATTTACAATCTAAAAGGATGACCCCCTAATTTTAAAAACTATCCCCTTTCTGCTGGGCTTACCCACAGGTGGGAACATCCTTTCCATGTCTACTTCATTAAAACCATTCAGTAGCTTGTATAAAGTTGCTCCTCTTCTAAATTTCAATGGAAACAAGTCCAGCCTTTTCAACCTATCGGCATAAGACAACCTGCTCATTCCAGCTATAAATCTAATTAACTACCTCCAACATATTTACATCTTAAATACAGACACTAAAATGGCACACCACTGCCCTATGATTGAAACGTAAGATTATTTTAATGTTCAAAAGTATCACTAGTTTACTCCCCATTTTCTGATCCTCAAATTCGGCTGCCCACAAAAATCTGTAACCATTCTCCTGCCTGCTCCATGATGACATGCAAGCTGTGAGCCTCATCAATGGAACCATCACAGATCAACAGGAGTGCAAACTGGGTCAAACAGGGCTGCATCGTTGCATGAATGCACTTCTCCATTTTTCTTGCAGCAATGCTCCACACCATTGCCTTGAAACACCCCCCCCGAAATGGAGCTAACTTACCAGACAAGTGTGAGACTGTTCCAATCTCTGATGCCTCCAGTCTTGGATGAGGCCCACCCCAACTTCTGTCATTGAGCTGCAGAATGCAGACAATGCCTGTGCGTGTGCACACAGACCAAGATTTGAACCCCACGAGGTGGGGAGTAATAGGGATCCAAATATCACTTTGCACCGCACTTAAAATACCTTTATAGAAACAGGAGAATTGACTGTCTCCCCAGTGACTCAGATTCAGCAACATAACTCCAGTCATTCTCAGGCTATCATCGATTGATACTGTATGCTTTGCTTCCTTGGGGAACTGAATTATTTCCAGGCTATTGCTTTATGGGGTACATCAGATATCACCACTGCTGTTGTGTGCAGAACTGCCTATTCAATCAATGAAAGGCAGCGGGATCCTTGTGTTCTAGTGCTTGAGTCACAAAAAGTGTGCAGGTACAGCATGTAGTCAAAGCTATCCTTTATTATGAGGAATTGGAATGAGAACCCTGACATCTGTGAACAGAAGTGTAATGAATGATGGGGGTGTATAGTCCACTGCTGGATTCTTCACTGACTTCAACGTGTCTGCTTCATCCCCAATTCTTCACAGGTGACAGAGTCGAAAGGCTTTGTGAGATGGAAGAAAACCATGTGCAGAGGTTGATGCTGCTCTCTGCACTTTTCCTGGATACGTTGCAGCTGGAAGGTAATGTCCATTCCGCCTCTTGATGGGTGGAAGCTGCACCGAGTCTCAGACAGGAGGTCTTCAGCCACTGAGAGGAGGCTGTTGAGGATTCTCACAATGACCTAATTAGTGCACTGGAAACATGGTTTCAAATCCCACCACGGTAGCTAGTGGAATTCAAATTCAATTCATAAACTATGGAATTGAAAACTACTCTCGATAATCGTGACATTGAACCTATCATCAATTGTTGTTATAACCCATTTGATTCACTAATGTCCTGTAGGGAAGAAAATCCACCGTACACACCTGATCTGGTAACTCCAGGATTACGATAATGTGATTGACTCTTAACTGCCCTTTAAGGGTTCAGAAAGACAGTTCATGGCCAATGAATGATGCCTTTGCCAGCAACACCACATCCAAAAACAAGGATAAGTATTGACCTGTGGAGCAGAGTGATTTGTTCCACTAGTTTTACCTGCTGCCTTGCCTCAGTGTTAGAAGGTTTTTGTAGTTAAGTATTGTGCATTTTCCAAAGAGTCCACATTACTGATTATTACAAATATAATTTAATTAATTCATCACTAACAGCAGATGGAGTGAGAACCCCGAGATCTGTGAACAGAAGTGTAATGAACGATGGGGGTGTATAGTCCACTGTTGGATGCTCGTCTGCAAGATTCTTCACTGACTTCAATGTGTCTGCTTTATACTGTTTGAAATAAAAATAAGAAATTAATATTTCATAATCAGTAACAGAAGAAAGCCATTCAGCTTTTTTTGTGACAATTTTAAAGAAAATTCCTCTGCCCTGTGCTCTCCTTTGATTCAAATATTTATCCTTTAAAAGATGCCACAGTCTCTGTATCAAAATCCAGAAGATAAACACAAACAAGATTCTAGATGCACAGAAATGAAAGATTTGTTGGTTTGTAATTGACTGTGTTGTAAGCACATCCAGATTTGTACCCACTCAAAGAAGTTCAGCATACATAAATACTTTAAATTTAGTTCTTACCTTAAATCGATCTGGAACATCTTGCTGATTGAGGGGATAAAGCCGAACAAATTTGAAACTCTCCGCCACCACATAGAAAGGTTTATTGTGTGATTTTGCGCACACAGCCATTTGGTAAGTACCAATCTGCAAGAGAAGGGAAAAAATAAATACCATTCATTTAGATAGTAACAATGAGAATTTTCGAAGATCTATTCATTCAGGGGGAGTTGGAGTCACTGGCTATCCCAACATTCATTGCCCATCCCTAATTGCACATCAGACAGTGGTGCTGAACTGCCTTCTTGAACCAATGCAGTCCCTGAAGTGTAGGTGCACCCAAGTGCTATTAGGGGGGATTTTGGCCCAGTGACAGTGAAGGAATGACTGATATATTTCCAAGTCAGAATGGTGAGTGCTTGGAGGAAGACTTCCGGATGGTGGTGTTCCCAAGCATCTGCTTCTAGATGGTAGTGGTCATAGGTTTGGAAGGTGCTGCCTAAGGAACCTTGGTGAGTTGTTGCAGTGCATCTTGAATATTGTAAACACTGCTGCCACTGTGCGTCGGTGGTGAAGGGAGTGAATGTTTGTGGATGTGGTGCCAATCAAGTGGGCTGCTTTGTCCTGAATAGTATCAAGCTGCTTGAGTGTTGTTGGAGCTGCACTCATCCAGGCAAGTGGGGAGTATTCCATCATTCTCCTGACTTGTGCCTTGTACATGGCAGGCAGGCTTTTGGGAGTCAGGAGGTGAATTACTCATTGCAGTATTCCTAGCCCTTAACCTGCTCCTGTAACCGCAATATTTATACGGCTAATCCTGTTCAGTTTCTGGTCAATGGTAACGCCAAATGTTCATAGTGGGGGATTCAGTGATGGCACTGAAAGAATCTTGTTGGAGATGGTCATTGCAAGTGTTACTTGCCACTTGTCTGCCCAAGCCTGGATAGAGTCCAGTCTTGGTACATGTGGACATGGAGTGCTTCAGTCACAAATGTTGCTGAATATTGTGCAATCGTCACAAAGCAGGAATTAAATCCATAAGAAATTAACATCACGGATACACAATCTGTTGCGTTTTTAAATCAGTGACTGGCAGGATTTCAAAAATTCTTGATTCGATATTTTGAATTTTTTTGGCAAACACTTTTTTTTAAATTCATTTGTGGGACATGGCTGGCCAGTGTTTATTGCCCATCCCTAGTTGCCCAGGGCAGTTGAGAATCAACTACATTGTTGTGGCTCTGGAGTCACTGTAGGCCAGACCAGATAAGGATGGCAGATTTCCTTCCCTAAAGGACATTAGTGAGCGAGATGGATTTTTCTGACAATCGACAATGGTTTCATTGTCATCAGAAGATTTTTAATTCCAGATATATTTTTTATTGAATTCAAATTCCGTCATCTGCCATGGTGGGATTTGAACCCGGATCCCCAGAACATTAGCTGAGTTATTGGATTAATAGTCTAGCGATAATTCCACCAGGCCATTGCCTTCCCTTGACTAACTTTGGGGTTTAAAAAAATAGGGCAGCATGGACAAGTTGGGCCGAAGGGCCTGTTTCCATGCTGTAAACCTCTTTGACTATACAACAAAATTAACAGTAACACAACAAACTGTACAATTGGAGACAGCACCTGGCTCAGTAAACATCCCAAAGCCCTTCACACTAATGAAGCTGGGCTCAAACTCATGACCTTCTGACCACAGACCAGTGTGCTACCATTGAGCCAAATCTGGCGATGCCGTATGAAGGAGCATAACCTTAAAATTAGAGCTAAGCATTCAGCACGAAGCACAAAAGGAGTGGAAATCAGGAACTCGATCCCCCAAAAAGCTGCTGAGGCTGCGGTGTGAGGGTCAATTGAAAATTTCAAAATGGAGATCAGATTTTAATTGGGGAGGATATTAAGGATTATGGAACCAATGCAGGTAAATGGAGTTAAATACAGAAGAATTGTGATCTAATTCGACAGCAGTACAAGCTCAAGGGACTAAGTGACCTTATGCTCTGATGATTCACTTCTTTGTCTCTGATTAGTTGGATGATTTGATTCCTTCTTTAACTAAGTGAATGGAAAAGAACAAACTGTTACCTTGTTAATGATTCCTCCACTTTCCACCACCCCTTCAGCACCAACCAGGAGTAGATCCACTTTCTCCATAACATACCTGCAAAAGGGGGAAATTCTATTTGTGACTGATTCATATTGTCACTAAACTTAATCACCATTGCCAAACTAACTATAATAGTTACAGTTAATAAATGTCTAAATAATATTTCCATTACTGGTATAAACAGGGACAACGTTTCTCAACGTACCCAACAGAAGCATCCAGTATCACCGTTACGGGAATATTCAGCTTTCGCAGCCGTTCTGCACTTTTGAGCCTGGAAGGCAAACAGGAAAGCTGATTCACGCCATTTAACTGGCAACACTTTAAAATATTATTTATATACAACTAAATTGCCCAGTAAGTGATGAACGTGAATTTTTAGCATACAATGACAAGAGTATTGGCAATAATTTAATAAACTCCCTCCGCAAATGCCAACAGTCGCCAAAGCCCTATAACTAAATTGCTACAGCTAAAGTAGCAAAACTGAATGGTAAATGTGAGAGCAAAAGTCATGATGAGTGGACAGGAAGTAGACGCACTGTGGGGGGCTTCTAATAACATGAGATTGGACAGGAAACACAATCAAGTGCATTGGGTTATAGCACAGCACAGGGTAATACTCAAAGGGCACTGGCAGGCCTAAGGGGGCTCTGAACACACCCAGTGACAGTATTTAGTATCACTATCTAGAAAGATGGCTCTATGTACGGACATCAGACAAAGCAGGTACTGTGAGCAGAGCTGATGATGGGTCAGTTGTATAATGTAAGTAGAATAATATAACAGAAAAATGCATTTTTGCTACATATATCACTCAGGCATTGCCTCTTGTTATTATAAAAAAGGCAGACTCCACACAATGTTATACTTACCCTGATGAATCAGGTTGTGATTCTGTGATGTAAACACTGAAGCGTTTCTTGGCTTCAGCTGCTCTCTCCAACACTCGCAGTACAACTCGCGAAGAGGAATGGGTCAAAATTTTCTGTTAAAAGGAAATTAAAGATACATTTTCTAAATACAATGTGCCAAATTGTAGGCTTTAGTTGTCAAACAGGATGTTTGTTCCTAATTTAAACCTATCCACCATGTGAAACACCAAGTGGAGATAAAGTATTTCTTCAAGAAGGGACTTGTATCTGAGGACATCTCCTAAACGCCCTGAGCATTTACCCACCACCTCAGTATTATGTTTCAATTTTCACGGTGGAGGAAAATGGCATAATACAATGGAAAGCGAACATTAAACTAAGTCAAGGGAGGAACCTGTTGATTTTAAAATTGCAAAACAAAGAGATATTCGAGAAAATAATGGAATTTAAATTAGACGAATCTGCAGGACTTGATGTTTTCCAACCCAAGATGTCAAAAGGTGAGGAAATTGCAGAGGTCAGTCATAATTTAATGAAATTCTTGTTCAGGGTGGAGGTGTACAGGATTATTAAGACAGGTTTAAAGTATGCAAAGAAAAGCTTGATGGCACAAGTCTAGGGGACAAAGATTTATGGTTTTGGGTTAGATACAGGAGAGAGGGAATGCGAGGAAGAACACTGTCATGCAGAGAGTGATAATGACTAGGAACTCGCTGCCTATGTGGACGGTAGAAATGGTGACGTTTTCGAAAAGAAGTTAGATAAACTCTTGAATAAAATAGATTTGCAGTCTCTCAGGGAACAGCAGGGCAACTAGATTGCTCTACAGAGAGCCAGCACGGACTCAATGAGCCAAATGGCCTCCTGAGTATATCGATTGTTTAAACAGTTCAGATCAGACTGAGTGAGCTGGAAGGGATGCGTTGGGTCTGGTTCTCTGCAAAGTAGATCTGAATAGGGATGATTCAGTACTTACAGCTCCATCTTTTATAAATGCATGGCACAGGTTTGCTATCTTATTCCTTGAAACAGATATTTTCTCCAAGTAAAGCTCTCCTCTGTCTATCATTGTCCTTTTGCATTTTGAAAAATCCTGCAATAACAAAGTTACATCAGTTCAAACTCCATTTGCTCCATAATAAAAATTGCTAGAAACCTCAAAAGATTTAATACTCTATTAATCGCTCTCCTGTATTATCCCAGAGAAGTCAAGATTCTGTCAAACCTTCACCTGAAATTGGGCTTGGGGGATGAATCAGAATGGGAATGAGATGGAAGTCAGCCCCATTTTAAGGTTATGCATTCTGCCCCTACATTTTCATCACACATCTCTGTCTATAATATGGACTCGTCATATTGGAATGACATCCGCTGCAGCTGAAGTGGCTTTGCAGCACCTTCAGTGGAGGAGGAATGGAATTACAATAAAACACAAATAGGCAGTTTTCATTATATATGTCAATGCCAGAATTTATATTGGAAGTGTTTGAGACACAATGTTTTACACAGGTTGGATTATCTAAGAATAGATACCTTCATAAGCAAAAACATATTTAATTTATTCCAAATTACTGCACTTCACACTGGCAACAATTTAGTCACCAGCTGATTAACTCAGTAGAGGTGAAGATTTGTAGCACCCGGCCAGTTACTTTTCATTAAAGGCTTTGTATCTGAAGGCCACACCCCATAAGACACTGCTCACAACTGGAAATCTGTAGACCCAGCAATCTGACATGAGTGACATTGAACCACCAAAGCTCAGAACCAGACAATAATTAACAAATGAAGAACTGGAATTTCTCTCTTAAGTTACTGGAATAGTTGAGAATGTTATGACAATCCCCCTCAGAGGAGGGGTAAATCTATTCTGTGTTATGAGCACCCCAGCTGATGTTACCACACGACAAATCAGATCGCAGAGCCTGGCTTGATAGATACTAACGTTCTTTTGTATAGAAATGTGGATGAACAATGTTACAGGATTGCCAATGAACTTTTAACCAAAGAATAAACCACTTACTATGAAAAGATTAACTATACTACATTATTCCTTCACCTCAGCTATAACTTTACAGATTTGTAAGAATAGCACAAGTTACAAAATATAATTTATACTCTAACGTTCTCAGTAAGCACACAGTTCATGTAAAACAACAGGCAAACAGTAGTCTGACACACCGTATTCCGAAACCAAATCACGGATGCCACCCAAAACAACTTCTTGGATTTCTTATCAAATTTCCGCAGATTTTTGTCATACTGTGAGCTAACTGGTCTCACTAGAACTCTGACTTCCACATGAGGGTTTCCAATCTCCTCTCTTGAAGAATCTTCTCCCAAGCAATGCTTTCTCTCGGATGCCTTCACCTCTGCCCCGGGACAGTGTGTGCACTGAAGCTTCCACACAGTCTCTCAGGTACCCAACCACGTCATCACAACACCGCTGTGTCACAGGCTACATGAAACATGTTACCAACCTTAGAATCACCTTGGATGCCTGGTTCCTCACTAGTGACGTCTCCAGGTCTGCAACTTACAGCCCTGTCTTTAACTGGGAGCTTCTCTCTGCCCCTTACTTTAACTTCCTTTGACTTCACAGCCTTCCTGGAACTTTACTCTTTTTCATTCCCCAGTTTCTGGAACTTCCAGTTCTTCAGCGTGGTATTGGCTTTTATCTGCGCACTGGCCTGCCTGTTCTAGCAGCTTCTGTAGAATGCTTCTTGTCGCTTGGTTACCTGGTTCCAAATGGAAACTCAAATGCTTTTGCTTTTCAATGTGGATCTCTGGTTACTAAGCAACAACTTAGATTTTTAAAAAACCCTGTAATTGCTTTTACATTGTTAATCCTTCATTAAAATGCAGGCAAAGTTTAAAGTGAAACTAAACCCATTGACTTGCAGACATGAAGGTAAACTGAAGTTACGAACATGAGAACTAGGAGCAGCAATGGGCAATTCAGCTCTTTGAGCCTGCTCCGCCATTCAATATGATCATGGCTGATCTCATCTTGGCCTCATCTCCACCTTTCTGTCCACTCCCCATAACTCTTCACCCCGCTACTAATTAAAAGCCTGTCTATCTCCTCCTTCAATACGTTTAATGTTTCAGCACCCTCTGCCCTCTGGGGTAGAGTTCCACAGATTCACAACCTTTTGAGTGAAATAATTCCCTATTAAAGAACAAAGAATAGTGCAGCATAGGCACAGGCCTGTCAGCCCTCCAAGCTTGTGCCATCATGTTGTCCTATCTTGAGCAACTGCCTGAACTTTTCTATTCTTTGTTCATGTGGCTATCCAGATAAGGCTTAAATGTTGCTAACATATCTGCCTCAACCACCTGACTTGGCAGTACATTCCAGGCCCCCACCACCTTCTGTGTAAAAAACTTCCCCACACATCTCCACTGAATCTTTCCCCCTTTATCTTGAACTTGTGCCCTCTTGTAATTATCATTTCTGCCCTAGGAAAAAGCTTCCAACTGTTCACCCCTATCCATACCCCTCAATTTTATAAACTTCTATCAGGTTGCCCCTCAGCCTCCATCTTTCCAGGGAGAACAATCCCAGTTTATTCAATCTTTCTTCTTTGCTAATACCCTCCAAATCAGGCAACATCCTGGTAAACCTTTTCTGTACTCTCTCCAAAGCCTCCACATCCTTCTGGTGGCCTAAACAATGTCTTTTATAACTGTAACACAATTTGCCAACTTTTATACTCGATGCTCCAACTAATGAAGGCAAGCATGCTGTATGCTTTTTTCACCACCTTTTCTACCTGTGCTGCCACCTTTAAGGATCTGCGGACTTGTACTCCCAGATCTCTGTGTGTTGATGCTCCTGATGGTTCTGCCATTTATTTTATAGCTCCTACCTGAATTCTATCTACCAAAATGCATCACCTCACATTTATCCAGATTAAATTCCAATTTTCCAGCCTATATCCTGCTGTATTCTCTAACAATCTTCATCACTATCCAGAACTCCGCCAATCTTAGTATCATCCATATCATTTTTGTTTTAAATCTGCCACCCTTTAGCCTAAAACTATGGCCTCTTGTTCTAGAATGTCCAGCAAGGGGAAACATTGACCCTGTATCGACCCTATCAACGCCCTTTGGCATCTTATATACCTCAATTAGATCTCTGCTCAGGCTTCTAAACTCCAGCGAGTGTCGAATTAAACTGATCAATCTCTCTCCATTTCTCAAGACCCTCATCCCTGGAATCAATCCAGTGACCCTTCTCTGACCTTCATCCAATGCATTTACGTCCTTCCTCAAGTAAGGAGAGCACACAATGACAGAAACACAAAATTAAGCTTATTTAATACCTTAGCTATCTCCATTTCCTAATGTATGCTGCAATCCACCCAATGTAGTTTTTTGTGATCCTTGGCCAGACTCTGGGATGTGGGGGGAGGTCTAATTCAGGACCAGTAAAATTTTGAGGTTAAGATTAAAGACACCTGCCTTTGGAATAAAGCCACAAGATTCAACAGGTTTTGAACAAACACAATAGAAGTTAGAAAAGTAAAACAATCTCCTATAGTATATATGCATTTTATATTCTAACATATAGAATTAATATAGAGATACATATGAATTAACAGGTGAACTGTGGTCAGACTCACCGCACTACTGAGTAAATGACAAGACAGAATCCTTTAATTTCTCAAGATAGACGTTATTCAGCCAATCTCACTGAAACTGTCTCTCTCATGAGGGTTTGTAATCTCCACCTTTGAAGATCCTGTCTTGGAATTTATTCCAAAGGGGTACCTTCCTTTGTCCCAATGGCCCACAGTACAGAGACAATGGTATGGAGACAGCCCTGTTAACTGCAGCTCTTTCTTTAATTTAAGTCAAGTAAAACCTCTGCCTGTGGCTCTGTCTGGCACCCTGAAGCTAATTGCCTGGAGACTGCTCCCCGCAACATCTTAACTACCTGCTTCCAACTCTGCCTGATGCAAAACCAACTGACACTTGAACTGCTCTTCACTAACACTTAAACTAATTGAGTAACCTATCAACACAACTCCCACCCTTGTTATGAGGCAGGAATCACTGTAACAAAAATGATCAAATCCCCATGGGAACACGTGGATTCTCAGATCAATGGATTTCCGAACAAGTTGGAATACTGAGTTAACAATGAGAATTGTCCAAGCTTTTGGGGCTATTTATTTATGCAACAAACAGTCCAGCAGAGTTTCAATTCATCATCTCATATTTCCCTGATTTTCAACTAATGGTTTAAAATTCAGTAAAACATAATAAGAACATAAGAAGTAGGAGCAGGAGTAGGTCATCTAGCCCTTCGAGCCTGCCCCGCCATTCAATAAGATCATGGCTGATCTGAAGTGGCTCAGTTCCACTTTCCTGCTTTCTCCCCATAACCCTTAATCCCCTTGCCTACCAAAAACCTATCTACCCGCGTCTTAAATATATTTAGCGAGGTAGCCTCCACCACTTCAACGGGCAGAGAATTCCAGAGATTCACCACCCTTTGAGTGAAGAAGTTCCTCCTCAACTCCGTTCTAAACTGCTCCCCCCCTTATCTTGAGGCTGCACCCTCTAGTCCTGTTGTCCTTTCTGAGCAGGAAGAATCTCTCTACCTCTATCCTATCCATCCCTTTCATTATCTTATACGTCTCTATAAGATCCCCCCTCATCCTTCTAAACTCCAATGAGTACAGACCCAGTCTATTTAGTCTCTCTTCATAGTCCAACCCCCTCATCTCCGGTATCAGCCGAGTGAACCTCCTCTGCATTCCCTCCAAGGCCAAAATATCCTTGCACAAGTGCGGCAACCAAAACTACTCACAGTGCTCCAGTTGCGGCCTCACTAGTGCCCTGTACAGTCGCAGCAAGACCTCCCTGCTTTATTCTATCCCCCTCGCTATAAAGACCAGCATCCCATTCACCTTCTTGATCACCTGCTGCACCTGCAGACTGGGTTTTTACGACTCATATGCACAAGGACCCCCAGGTCCCTCTGCACCGTAGCATGCTGCAGCTTTTCGCCCTTTAAATAGTAATCCCTCCTACTATTATTCCTGCCAAAGTGGATAACCTCACACTTGCTAACATTATACTCCATCTGCCAGGTCCTCTCCCACTCGCTCAGCCTATCCAGATCCCTCTGCAGACTTTCCACACCCTCCGCACAATTTGCTTTTCCACTTATCTTTGTGTCATCAGCAAATTTCATCACCCTACACTCAGCTCCCTCCTCCAGATCATCTATATAATAAAAGGTATTAAAAAATGGCTCTCTTTCTAACCACCAGGATGTTGAATGCAAATGAGGAAAAATTGACAAGAGGAAATTATTTGCGTGGTCCAGGATCAGTGGGTGGTCCACAGGATACGGTTTGGAGCATGCCCGCTTTTAACCATCTAGAATTTATTTCCATTTACAAAATACACTTTCTCCACTTTGGCAGGAAGGACAGAAAAACAGCATGACATTTAAATAGAGAGAGGCTGCTGAACTGTGAGCAACAGAGGGATCTGGGTGTCCGGTACATGAATCAAAAAATGCAGGTTCTGCAAGTGATTAAGAAGAAAAACTGAATATTTTTGTTTATTGCAAAGGGAATGGAATTTAATTAGGAATCTTTTGTTACAGGGCATTGATGAAACCACATATATAGTACTGTGTACAGTTCTGTCTTCTTACTTAAGAAGGAAAACAATTGCATTAGAAAAAGTTCAGAGAAGATTCACTCCTCTGATTCCTGGATAAAGGGGTTATCTGATGAGGAAAAGTTGATAGGTTGGGCCTGTATCCATTAGAGTTTAGAAGATTGAAAGGTGATCTTATTGAAAATATCCTGAGGGGACTTGCCAGGATGGATGCTGAAAGAATGTTTCCTGTTGTGGGAGAGACCAAAACTAGGTGGGATAGTTTAAAAATAAGGGAGATCCCATTAAACGTGGAAATGAGACACAAAAGGGGGCATTAGGACAGAGCCATGATCAAAATGGTAGTTTTAAGATGTGCCTTATAGGAGCAGATATGACAGAGAGATTTAGGGAGTGAATTCCAGAGCCTGTTTTAAAAATGTGTAACAAGGGATCTGCACACAGTACATACCGGGTGTTCCAGGGATGTGAGACTGATAAACCGGAGGAAAAGTTCACCACCCGAGGACACTGCCACTGAAGAATCGACACTGGTCAGAATTTTAATGGCTGCTTTCAGATTCTCCCTCAGACCCTGAATGGTTTCACCTAATTTCAGAGAAACAACAGTGACTTTTTAAACTCGGCAAGAATGGAAAAGAATGGTACCTATTTAGGCATTGACAACATGTACTTATACCAAATTTCTGAGGAATTGAGTCAACTGATAACATATTACTGAAGAACAATAGCAAAACATTATTCCCAGCATTTTTCATTATATTAATAACCCAAAGTACACCAGTTTGAGAATTTCAATTCAGTTAAAAAAAATCTGAACATATTGCTGCAAATCTTTTTCTGCATGTAAATCTAAGTGATTTCATATCTATCTTATCATTTTCTAGCTCAGGGTATTGTACAGATTCAACATGTACAAAAGTTGTTTTGAAATTCTAGTCTACTTACAACAATAATTCTATTCTTATACCTTTGTCTCTCTTCAAAAACTCCAACAACGTGCGAATGGCTGCAACAGCTGAAGCAACATCTTCATTCTCTTTCATTTGAGTTTTAAAATAATCCACAAGCTCTGTAACAGGCCAATCAGTGTTTTAAAATACAATGAATATACCAACATTGCTTTAAATGATACATGCATCATCATTTCATATAATCTGACTTATTTTCAAACAACTGGTATTTACATAGCAAATTCACCACAGTAAAATGTCCCAAAATGTTTCAACAGGAGGGTTATCGAAACAAAATTTGATAGTGAGCCCTAAACGAAGTCATTAGGGCAGGTGGCCAAAAGTTTAGTCAAGGGGGTACAATTTAGGGAGCAACTTAAAGAAGGAAATAGAATTGAAGAGTTAGAGAAGTTTAGGGAGGGAACTCAGAGTTTAGGGACCGTCTTGCTGAAAGCACAGCAGCCATTGGTGGAACGATTAAACTCAAGAATGTGTAACAGCCTGAAATGGAGACGAGCAGAGAATTTGCAAAGTTAGAGATAGAGAGGCATGAGTCCCTGAAAACAAGGACAAGGATCTTAAAAATTTAAGTGCTATCACACAACCATGCAAGTTGGTGACTGGTGTGGGTTAAGATAAGGGCAACAGAGTTTATGATCTTGATCAGGCGAATTTCAGCTACAACTGCAGTTCAGAAGTTGTGAATTCTGCAGTGATTAACTCACCTCCTGACACCCCAAAACCTGTCCACCATCTATAAAGAACACGTTAGGAATGAGATGGAATACTCTCTGGTAACTCCAACAACACTCAAGATGCTCAACACCTTCCAGGACAAAGCAGCCCATTGGATTGGCACCCCATGCACCACCTTCAACATTCACTTCCTTCATCACTGACATATGGTGGTAGCTGCATGTACCTTCTACAAGATGCATTGCAACAACTCACCAAAGTTCCTTTGACAGCACTTTCCAAACACATGACCTCCACCATCTAGAAGGGCAGCAGATGCATGGAGTCCACACACCATCCTGGTTATATCGCCATTCCTTTACTGTCACTGGTCAAAATCCTCGATCTTGTTCTTCCTAACAGCACTGTGGGTGTACCTACACCGCACAGACTCCAGCGCGTTTAAAACTCAGCACCACTTCCTAGAGGGCAATAAATGCTTTATTGCTGGCCTTGCCAGGGATGCTCACATCCCATGCTGTACACAAGGTTTTCAACAGAGGCCATTCAGCCTATGCTGGTGTTTATATTCTCCTTCCATCTTTACTCATCTGAACCTGTCATTGAAACCCTTCTCTGTCATCCAGCTTCCTCTTAAATCTCTATTTTGTTTCTTCTTCCTGCGGAAGTGGGCAAGGCCAGTGCTTGTTGCCCGTTGCCAGCTGCCCCGGGTGGAGTGGTTTGCTGGGCCCTTTCTGGGGGCAGCAAAGGATGAACCTGATTGCCGGGTCTGGAATCACAGCCAGACCGGCTCAGAGCGGCAGATTTCCTCCCCTGAAGGATGTTAGTGACCCAGATAGGACTGGACAACAATCAGGGACACTTTGATTGTCGCTGAGACTAGTTTATATTACAGATGAACTGAATTTCCGGCTGGGATTTGAACCCGGACTCCCCGGGTCTCAGTGAGGGCTGACGGCCCCGGCGGCCCCGGCCCCGGCCCCGGCCTGCAGTCCCCCCCACCCCTCCTCGGCGCCATTCTCTCTCATGCTTTACCTTCCAGCTCCATCCTCCCGCCCGGCCCGCCGCCCTAAACCCTCCCCCGACAGCCGGAGCCCGGTGGAGAGAGCCGGCCTCCGTGCGCAGCCTCCCCGCTCTGTGTGAGGAGCCGGCGGGGGGGCGGTGCTGCCGCGGGACGCGCCGGCCTCGCACTCACCCGGACATATTTCATTGCTGCACCCGCCTGAGGCGGCGGGAAAATGGCGGATGGTGAGTGACTAGAGACTGAGATCAAAACCCAGATACCGCCTCATCCCCTCAGCACTGACCCTCTGACAGTGCGGCACTCCCTCAGCACTGACCCTCTGACAGTGCGGCACTCCCTCACTACTGACCCTCTGACAGTGCGGCACTCCCTCAGCACTGACCCTCTGACAGTGCGGCACTCCCTCAGCACTGACCCTCTGACAGTGCGGCGCTCCCTCAGCACTGACCCTCTGACAGTGCGGCGCTCCCTCAGCACTGACCCTCTGACAGTGCGGCACTCCCTCAGCACTGACCCTCTGACAGTGCGGCACTCCCTCAGCACTGACCCTCTGACAGTGCGGCACTCCCTCAGTACTGACCCTCTGACAGTGCAGCACTCCCTCAGCACTGACCCTCTGACAGTGCGGCACTCCCTCACTACTGACCCTCTGACAGTGCGGCACTCCCTCAGCACTGACCCTCTGACAGTGCGGCACTCCCTCACTACTGACCCTCTGACAGTGCGGCACTCCCTCAGCACTGACCCTCTGACAGTGCGGCGCTCCCTCGGCACTGACCCTCTGACAGTGCGGCGCTCCCTCAGCACTGACCCTCTGACAGTGCGGCACTCCCTCAGCACTGACCCTCTGACAGTGCAGCACTCCCTCAGCACTGACCCTCTGACAGTGCGGCGCTCCCTCGGCACTGACCCTCTGACAGTGCGGCGCTCCCTCAGCACTGACCCTCTGACAGTGCAGCACTCCCTCAGCACTGACCCTCTGACAGTGCGGCGCTCCCTCGGCACCGACCCTCTGACAGTGCGGCACTCCCTCAGTACTGACCCCCTGACAGTGCGGCACTCCCTCAGTACTGACCCTCTGACAGTGCGGCACTCCCTCAGTACTGACCCTCTGACAGTGCGGCACTCCCTCGGCACTGACCCTCTGACAGTGCGGCGCTCCCTCGGCACTGACTCTCTAATAGCAACACCTGGACAATATCCAGGTTTGGGCTGACATAGAACAGTACAGCACAGTTCAGGTCCTTCAGCCCTTGATGTTGTGCCGAGCTTTGTCCAAAACCAAGATCAATCTATCCCAGTCCCTATCGTAGCCACGCAAGTGCCAGGCAATGACCATCTCCATCAAGAGAGAAACTAACCATTGCGCCTTGACATTCAATGATATTAGCATCACTGAATCCCCCACTGTCAGTAAACTGAGCTTGAAAAGCCATGTAAATATTATGGTCACAACAGCAGGTCAGAGGCTGAGAATCATGCAGTGATAACACTCTTTTGCTCATCGTGCATTGGTATTGACTTCCGATAACGCTGGTATCTCACTAACATCACTGAATCACCTATATCTGAAGAACTGCTGCTGCCTTCATAGGACTTGAAATAATTCACGGCAGGAACAGATTAATGGACATGTTTTCCGTTTTTTTTACCCACTCAGATGAGGACATTAGCCTGCTTGTCATTGTAGTAGATGTCAATCCTATTTGGTGGGGCCAGCAGATCCTGAAGGAATCCCAGGTAAGGAGAGCAGCTCTATTCTATACCTGATTTTGCTGTACCTGATCTGGGTGGGATTGAGATAAAATGGGTTCCATTTCTTAGCACTAACATCCCAATATTCCCCATTTTGTGCCGTGTTTAAATTTGCCTCCTTAAGATACATTTCTTTGACCAAGCTTCTGGGCACTTTCCTGAAGGTTACTTTTTAAATTAGGTGTCTGTGTTTTCTCTTCTGCCTCTCTGGAATTGCTTTGAGATGTGTTTTAGCTTTGTAGATACTGCCCAACTCGAGGTTGCTATGAAATTATTTAATCTCAGCGGGTGACAGTCCTCCAAAATTGACGGGATTTCCAGCTTCTGATGGCTGGCTTGTAATCTCATCTGGAAGTCGTATTGTGTGATGTTTCTTGTGATTAAACATATAAAAAGGGGTCAGCCATTTTGCCCCACCTGCCTCTGTCACTCCCCTCATCTAAGAAAAATCAATCAAAATAAGTTTTGAAATTTTCAGTTGACCGCAGCTTTTTCTGAGGAGAGAGTTTACCCTTTGTGTGAAGAAGTGCAGATGGAGTTGTGAGAAAATGCATTTTGGAAAGTCTGATGCATGTTGGAATTATACAGTAAATGGTAGAACCCTTAGAAGTATTGACAGGCAGAGAGCTGATCGCTAAAAGTAGGTAGTCAAAAAAGCATACGGCATGCTTATCTTCATCGCTCGGGACATGGAGTATAAAAATTTGCACATCACATTGCAGCTATACAGAACCTTAGGCCTCATTTGCAATATTGCGTACAATTCTGGTGGCCACACTACCAGAAGGATGTGAATGCTTTGGAGCAGGTACAGAAAAGATTTACCAGGATGTTGCCTGGTCTGGAGGTAGCTATGAGGAGAGATTGGATCAAGTTGGTTTGTTCTTACTGGAATGATGGAAGTTGAGGGAGTGACCTGATAGAGGTTTACAAGATTGAGTGGCATGGACAGAGCAGATAGTCAGATGCTCTTTCATAAGAACATAAGAAATAGGAGCAGGAGTAGGCCATCTAGCCCTTCGAGCCTGCCCCGCCATTCAATAAGATCATGGCTGATCTGTCGTGGCTCAGTTCCACATTCCCGCCCTCTCCCCATAACCCTTAATCCCCTTGCTTATCAAAAACCCATCAATCCGTGTCTTAAAAATATTGAGCGAGGCAGCCTCCACCACTTCAATGGGCAGAGAATTCCAGAGATTCACCACCCTTTGAGTGAAGAAGTTCCTCCTCAACTCTGTTCTAAACCGCCCCCCCTTTATCTTGAGGCTGTGCCCCCTAGTCCTACTGTCCTTTCTGAGCGGGAAGAGTCTCTCCACCTCTATCCTATCCATCCCATTCATCATCTTATACGTCTCAATGAGATCTCCCCTCATTCTTCTAAACTCTAACGAGTACAAGCCTAGTTTATTCAGCCTCTCCTCATAGCTCAACCCCCTCAACTCCGGTATCAGCCTAGTAAACCTCCTCTGCACTCCCTCCAAGGCCAAAATATCCTTGCGTAAGTGCGGTGACCAAAACTGCGCACAGTACTCCAGCTGCAGCCTCACCAATGCCCTATACAGCTGCAGCAAGACCTCCCTACTTTTATATTCAATCCCCCTCACTATGAAGGCCAGCATCCCATTAGCCTTCCTGACCACCTGCTGCACCTGCAGGCTGGGTTTTTGCGACTCATGCACAAGGTAGAAAAGTCAATTACTAGGGGACATAGGTTTAAGGTGTATGGGAAAAGTTTAGAGGAGATATGCGAGGCAAGTCTTTGACATAGAGGTCGGTGAATGTCTGGAACGCGCTGCCCAGGGAGGTGGTGGGAGTGGGTACGGTAGCGGCATTTAAGGAGCATCTAGACAAATACATTAATAAGATGGGAATGGAAGGATACAAACTCGGTAACTGCATATGGTTTTAGTTTAAGCAGGCAGGTTTGGAGGGTTGAAGGGCTGTTTCTGTGTTGTACTGTTCTTTGATCTGATCTTACTCCTGAACTGTGATTTAATGTTTTGTCCCTTCTGTACTCTTGCCTTCATCTCTCCAGAGCAAATAATTTTCCTCTACTGTATCAAATCTTTTAATCATCTTAAGCCCCTTAAGTAAATATATAGTAGTCTATATTCAAGAAATACAAGCCCTCGTGCGTCTTACCCCCACTGTTACTCTGGTGACGCAGTCTTCCGCTGGGGAATATCAAGGTTGTGTATGAAACTAGTGATGTTCCACTGGGCTCTGTATGGGGACCTCTGCTGTTTGTGATAGATATAAATGATTTAGAAGATGATGTAGCTGGTGTGATTGGTAAGTTTGCGGACGAGACAAAGATTGCTGGAGTTGCGGATAGTGATGAACATTGTCAGAGATTACAGCAGGACATAGGCTGGAAAATTGGGCGGAGAAATGGCAGATAGAATTTAATCCAGATAAATGTGAAGTGATGCATTTTGGATAGATCTGATGCAGGGGAGATATACAATAAATGGCAGAACCATCAGGGGTATAGACACACAGAGGGACCTGGGTGTGCAAGTCTACAGATCCTTAAAGGTGGCAGCACAGGTGGAAAAGGTGGTGAAGAAGGCATATGGCATGCTTGGCTTTATAGGACGGGGCATAGAGTATAAAATTTGGCATATGATGTTGCAGTTATATAGAACGTTGGTTAGGCTACATTTGGAATACTACATCCAGTTCTGGTCACCACACTACCAGAAGGATGTGGAGGCTTTGGAGAGAGTGCAGAAAAGGTTTACCAGGATGTTGCCTGGTATGGAAGGTCTTAGTTATGAGGTGAGATTGAGTAAACTGGAGTTGTTCTCCCTGGAAAAACGGAGGTTGAGGGGCGACCTAATAAAAGTTTATAAAATTATGAAGGGCATAGATAGGGTGAACAGTTGGAAGCTTTTTCCCAAGTCAGAAATACAAACACAAGGGGTCACAAGTTCAAGGTGGGGGGGGGGGGGGCAAGGTTCAATACAGCTGTGCGGGGGCCATTTTTTACATAGAGGGTGGTGGGGGCCTGAATGCACTACCATGCAAAGTGGTTGAGGCAGACACACTAGGATCATTTAAGACTTATCTAGATAGCCACATGAACAGACTGGGAATAGAGAGACACAAACGGATGGCCTGGTTAGGAACGCATGATCGGTGTAGGCTTGGAGGGCTGACGGGCCTGTTCCTGTGCCATATTGTTCTTTGTTGAAACAAGATTTCAAACATCACAGTAGGAGCTGCTTTCAGTCGCTGCTGTGTTATTTGGCTTTATACCTTGTGTCAGAACTTGTGCACATTTTCATGGGATAAGGGGAGCTGGAATTTTAATTAATTTCTGCGGGTTTGGTAACACATTACAGAGCTAAATCCAACCCTAAATCAGGAGAGTGCACACTCATCACACTAACTGACGGGCGATATGTTTTTTCAGCATTCTCTGAACTTATTCTGTCTTTAAGTGATGTGTTTACACAGTTCATACAGTAGGGTTTCACATATTTTACAGTTCACCCTATCAAAATGCTTGGATGCAGTGATGGTGATGGGAAACTCTCACTTAGTCATGAGTCGCAATAACAGATTGGCGATTATAGCGAGTCACAGCCAGGAAAGGTAAGGATCAGTGCAAGATCTTTGTTACATCAAAGAACCATGTTTGTATACTCCCGACCAGCTTCTCCAGGACCACAGTGCTAATATGCTACAATGTTTTATTCTTTTTGTCCCTGCAGCCGCTTCCTGTATCCAGGCAAACACTGGAAATTGGGAAGCTTTGCAGAAAATGGTGACATTAATTCTGCTGAATCTACTTCCTCTGGTAGTAAGGATGGTAAATATGAACTCCTGGCCATAGGAAATGACATCATCACAGAGGAGATCAAAGATCTAATGGCAAAGAGTAAATGTCTTCACTGTGCGATATCTTGTAAAATGTTTGAGACCTCCTTCTGCCCAGGTTTTGGGGCATGGATGCTGTGTGTGACATTTTCCTTTACTGTGTTACAGCTGAAGTCAGAGCCCAACTAACAGAAACCTTGCTGGCTGGATCATTGGCAAAAGCGCTTTGTTGTATCCTTGCACCAGGAATGACTTTAAAAGCTTTGAGATTTCTTGTGTTCATTATAGTGTGGCCAACTTTGCAAAGTTTCTATTTACCCACTCAGAATTTACATATTTTTATTAGTTACCTGTCTAAAATTTAGCAGTTTTCTTTTGTAAGCTGCCTGTAATTTACAGGTTTTCACTAGTTAGTCACTTATTTATTGGAAGTCATTGGTATTGCTTGTGAGAAATTAGTTGTTGATTGCTATTTACAGCAAGATTGTAGACTGGACTTCTTTCCATACAAGCCATTGTGAAAATTCTGAACAGCTGGAACCTTGTCCTGTCAAATATTTGATGATGTTCCCCTGTTATATACTTCTCCCTTTATCTAAAAGAGTTAGGCCATTGTTAATTGACAAAACATTAATAGAACAATGTAAGTGTTTTTTTTATTGTGTATGTATTTTAGTATAAAGTTGAAACCTGTTAACAGAATCACTGAATTTTTAAGATGCAGGAGAAGACTGTTCAACTCTTTGTGTCTGCATTGGTTCCTCGAATGAGCATTATGATGGTGCTTTTAGAGCAGGGATTCTTACTTAAGGGCATTCAGTAATAATCCCGCAGATGGTAACTTGACACTATTGGCTCCTCAGCCAAACACAAAAACCAACTGTCTTACCCTGCAGTTCCTCTCAATAGGGTAAAGCTAACCTGACTCCTGACAGTCTGAACGCAGATCACCTTCCCTATTCGTGAAAGTACAAAGAACAAAGCAAAGTAAAGCACAGGAACAAGCCCTTTCAGCCTGCAAGCCTGTGCCGATCATGGTGCCCTAACTAAACTAAAAAAAAACCTTCTGCTCTTCCTGGGTCCATATCCCTCTGTTCCCTCCCTATTCATATACCCATCCAGTTGTCTTTTAAATGCTGCTATGTACCTGCTTCCACCACATTCTCTGGCAGTGCATTCCAGGCACCCTCCACTGTCTGCTTGGAAAACTTCACCTGCACATCTCCCTTAAACTTTCCCTCTCTCACGTTGAACCTGTGTCCTCTTGTAATTAACACTTCCACCCTTGGAGAAAGCCTCTGACTATCCACTCTGTCTATGCTTCTCATTATTTTGTAAACCTCTTTCAGGTTTCCCCTCTGCCTCTGTCTTTCCAGTGAAAGCAATCTTAGTTCGTTCAACCTCCCCTTATAGCCAACACTCTCAAGACCAGGCACTCTCGCCAAGCTTCCACGTCCTTCTGGTAGTATGGTGACCAGAACTGTACACAATGCAGCCTAACCAAGGTTTTATATAGCTGCAACACTATTTCCCAACTCTTGCGTTCAGTACCCCAGCTCATGAAGGCAAGCATGCCATATGCCTTCTTAATCACCTTGGCCACATGTGTTGCTACTTTTAGGGAACTGTGAAATAGCACGCCCAGATTCTTCTGTATGTTAATGTTCGTAAAAGTTCTGCTATTTACAGTATAATTCACATCTAAATTTGTTCCTCCAAATTGCATCACCTTGCATTTGTGCGGATTAAACTTCATCTGCCATTTCTGTGCCCAAGTCTCCAATCTATCTATATCCTGTTGTATACTCTGTCAATCCCCAGCACCTTCAGCAATTCCACCAATCTCCCTGTCATCCACAAACTTACTAATCAGACCACCACATTTTCCTCCAGATCATTTGTATGTACTACAAACAACAGGGTCCCAGCATTGATCCCTGCGGAACACCACTACCTACAGATCTCCATTCTGAAAAACACCCTTCTACTACTACTCTCTGTCTTCTATAACCAAACCAGTTCTGTTTCCATCTAGCCAGCCCACTCTGAATCCCATGTGATTTTAGTTTCTGTTCTAGTCTGCCATGTGGGACCTTGTCAAATGCTTTACTAAAGTCCATGGGGACGATTCTCCCAAAAAAGTTATGCATGCTGAATTCACAGGAAAACTGATGTAAATCATGCAGAGATTGCAATTGTGAATCTCATTAAAAGCTCAGGGGTGGACTTTATTCACTCCAGAGTTTGACAGTTCCGGGTCTTTGTGCATGCACAGTGGCCCCGAACTGTCGTATTCCCAATTGCTGGCCAGCTTGATTGCTAGGCAGCTCGAGACACTTGCAGTGCTGCTCTACAATGATAGGAGGAGCCTATATCGAATGATCAAAAAACAATATCGCTATGAATGCTTGGTCTGTTTAAAAACCAAAAGATCATTAGGATTGTGAGGCTCTGCTTTCACAATCAAGGTTAAGCAAGCTTTTGCACTTCTGCTCCAGGGTGGGTTTCAGTCCTGCCTGAGCTCACCTTAGGACATCTGCATTACGGTGTGACTGGTGTACAGCCCCAGTCAAAGTCCCCACCTGTCTCTGTCCCTGAAGTGGGTTACACCCAGCCACTTGGTACTTGTATTGAAGGAAGTCATTCTTCTCTGAGTCCTGAAAAGAATTCTCACTAAAACTAACCATGCTTGGTGTTTATTTTCAGTGTAGTCTGGGTTGAAAGTGACTTGGTTTTCTAGGTTAATTTGTTAAACAATAGCTTTTTAATTCTCTAATATCACACAGAATATTTCTGATCTTTTCTTCACTGTCCTGAAATGTTGATATTTTTTCTTAACACTTTCAAAATAAGATATTCACAAGGTGAATAAAGAGTTAGAAGGTATTTATGTTTACTGATCTAAGTATTACTCTTCTTTGCTAATCATTACCAACAAAACTAGAGTGCAGATTTAGACAATTAACTTTTCATTGAATTAACAAATCTTGTCTACTTTTATGAAATCAGCCTAAAACACTTCACTCTTTCATCTAATGGAATTATAGAATCCTACCAGAAATTGTTACGACAATTGATGGTACCTGTACCTGGATTTTAATGCCTGGCTTTCAAGTTCATGACCACAAAATGAGAATTACCATAATTTGGGACCTGCAAACTGTTCATAATATTTGAAAGGGTTTGATAAACTAGGTCTCTTGGAGGAGTCCAGAACAAGGGAGCACAGTCTTAAAATTAGATCATTCAGTGGTGATGGCAGTGGCAGATGGTGAAATTTGAATTCAATAAAAATTTCAAATTGTAAGTCTAATAATGACCATGAAACCATTGTTGATTATCGGAAAAACCCATCTCGTTCATTAATGTCCTTTAGGGAAGGAAATCTGTTGTCCTTACCTGGTCTGGCCTAATTGTAACTCCAGAGCCACAGCAATGTGGTTGACTATTAACTGCCACTCAGTTCTTGGGCAATTAGCAATGGGCAACAAATGCTGGTCTTGCCAGTGATGCCCTCATTCCATGAAAGAGTAAAGAAAAATAATGAGAAGCACATCTTCACACGATGGGTAATTAAGATTTGGCAATCACACATCGATCTCTTCCCCCAAAATGGGGTTGGGTGGGTTTATTGAAAATTCCAAAACTAAAATCTATTGATTATTGTTGGGTAAGGATATAAATGATTACAGAATCAAGGCAAGTAACTGGAGTTATGATACATATCAGCCTGGATCCAGTCGAATGACAAAACTGATTCAAGGAGCTGAGTGGCTTTCTCTTGATTTGATGTCATTTCACGTGCAAGCTTTAGCAAGGACTATAGGTTAGTTTTAGCATTCTAAATGAGAAGTGTAAGGTGTAATGGTGGCGTTGACAATATTCAGACTCAGGAAACTGGCTCGACGTTGTTTTGTAAATTGGAGCTTAAGACTTGTTACAAATAATTTTTCTTTATTTTCATACAATACAGTCGGACATGAGCTGAAATCCCGAATATTGGTAAGTGTTTTGTAGCTACTTTGCTTAAAGTTTGTAATGTAAATATTTTTGTAAGGGATGGAGTAAGTGCTGCTGCTGTCAGGGAGTGAGAGGGTGAACGTTTAATAATTCATCATCCTCGGATTTGAGCTGTGAAGAGATCCACATGTGATTGCTCCAAGCACATCTACAAGTAACCATCTCTCTAAAGGCTTCCTCTGGGTGCTCCGGTTTCCCCCCCCCTCACTCCAATGATGTGCTTGCTGGGTTGATCTCCCATGATAATTTGCCCTAAATGTCAGGGGGATTAACAGGATAAATAATGGGGTTAGGGCTTGGCTGGGATTGTTGTCAGTGCAGGCTTGATGGGCCAAATGGGCCTTCTGCATTGTAGGGGTTAATATGATCCTATGGTATCAGTTCAGTTTATAACCATTTGTTTTTTCCCCCCCTATAGGTTATTAAAGCTGCTGAGGATTCTGCTGCTCAGTACATGAATTTTATGAATGTTATCTTTGCAGCACAGAAACAGGTATGTTATCTGAATCTTTATGTATTCATATTTAATACTCTGAATACTGGGTTGTTCAGAGAAAGAAATCAGACACTTTTTTAAAGCTGGAGAGTAATAATTTCCATTTCTAAAGCACCTTTCACATCCTCAGGACTTTCTGAAGTGTTTGTGACCAATGTAGTTAACAGTTCTAATGTAGGAAATGTGGCAATTAGCAGACAACAAGCTGTTACTGACCGCACATGATAATGACCTGATTATCTGTTTTAGCCAAGTTGGTTAAGGGACATGAATATTGGTCAGGAGAGAACGTCCTTGTTTTTTCTCGAATAGTGCTGAGGGACCTGAGAGGGCAGATAGGGCCTTTGGTTTGATGTCTCGACCAAAATCCTGTCTCACCATTAGCCCCATCACGGCAGTGTCAGTTTGGATCGTGTACTCAGTTGTCTGGAATGGGGCTCGAACTGACAACGTTCCGACTCTTGAGATCTGATTGTTGTCCAATGAACCACGGCAGACACCGAAAAAATAAATTGTTTTTGTTCTTGTTACTTGCAAGAATTAATCAAACATTTTTGGTGATATTTTTCTCGTTCCTTTTGTGGGCAGGGAGGCAAAAGAAAGTTGTTAGTGGTGAAGCTCAAATATAAACTCCCTCTGCTCAGGTAATCCAATTTGAGGAAGTTATTGATCTGCATGGACCAGGACCACAGTCTTTGGCATATTTGCACATCTGACCCCCAAGGGATTCATGGGATTTGTGCATTGCTGGCAACACAACTGTTTATCGTCCATCCCTAATTGTCTTTTCTCAGAGCTTTAAAACTCAGTTTCATAGCAATTGACAGAGTTGGAAACACAAGCTGTGATTATGCTATTTTAAAGTTAAGTTTGAATTTCTTTTTAGTTGCAGAAATCTTGTTGATTATATTCCAGAAATCAGAAAGCCCCTGTACACAATGACTAACTTCCTGTTTTAGGTGTGGACATCTGGATCCCGATAATGTGTGATGCACGCTGGTCCATGAATAGAATTTAAGAACATAAGAAATAGGAGCAGGAGTAGGCCATCTAACCCTTTGAGCCTGCCCCGCCATTCAATAAGATCATGGCTGATCTGTCGTGGCTCAGTTCCACTTTCCCGCCCTCTCCCCATAACTCTTAATCCCCTCTCTTATCAAAAACCCATCAACCCGCGTCTTAAAAATATTTAGCGAGGCAGCCTCCACCACTTCAACGGGCAGAGAATTCCAGAGATTCACCACCCTTTGAGTGAAGAAGTTCCTCCTCAACTCCGTTCTAAACCGTCCCCCCTTTATCTTGAGGCTGTGCCCCCTAGTCCTACTGTCTTTTTTGAGCAGGAAGAGTCTCTCCACCTCTATCCTATCCATCCCATTCATCATCTCATATGTCTCAATGAGATCTCCCCTCATTCTTCTAAACTCTAACGAGTACAAGCCTAGTTTATTCAGCCTCTCCTCATAGCTCAACCCCCTCAACTCCGGTATCAGCCTAGTAAACCTCCTCTGCACTCCCTCCAAGGCCAAAATATCTTTGCGCAGGTGCGGCGCCCAAAACTGCACACAGTACTCCAGCTGCGGCCTCACCAATGCCCTATACAGCTGCAGCAAGAACTCCCTACTTTTATATTCAATCCCCCTCGCTATGAAGGCCAGCATCCCATTCGCCTTCCTGACCACCTGCTGCACCTGCAAGCTGGGTTTTTGCGACTCATGCACAAGGACCCCGAGGTCCCTCTGCACCGTCGCCTGCTGCAGTTTTTCGCCCCGTAAGTAATAGTCCTTCCTACCATTCTTCCTACCAAAGTGGACCACCTCACACTTGCCAACATTAAATTCCATTTGCCATTTCCTGGCCCATTCGCCCAGCCTATCTAGATCCTTCTGCAGACTCTCCACACCCTCCGCACAATTTGCCGTTCCCCCAATCTTGCTGTCATCAGCAAATTTCGACACCCTACACTCGGTTCCCTCCTCCAGATCATCTATATAAATGGTAAATAGCTGAGGCCCCAGCACCGACCCCTGGGGCACTCCACTAGTCACCATCCGCCAATCCGAATAGCACCCATTGACCCCCACTCTCTGCCTCCTATTTGACAACCAATCCTCTATCCACGCTAACACCCTACCCCCAACTCCATGTCCCCCGACCTTCTGCAATAACCTCTTATGAGGTACTTTGTCAAACGCCTTCTGAAAATCCAGAAAGACCACATCCACCGGCTCTCCTCTAACCACTGCCCTAGACACATCCTCATAGAACTCCAGTAAATTTGTCAGACACGACTTCCCTTTAATGAAACCGTGCTGCGTCTGCTCTATCAAGCAATTCCCTTCAAGATGCCTCGCAATTTCCTCCTTAATGACGGATTCTAACATTTTACCTACCACAGACGTTAAACTAACCGGCCTATAATTCCCCGCCTTTTGCCTGGCACCCTTCTTAAACAACGGCGTAACATTAGCCGTTTTCCAATCTTCCGGCACTTCCCTGGAATCCAGCGACGTCTGGAAAATAACCACCAAGGCATCCACTATAACCTCCGCCATTTCTTTCAGAACCCTCGGATGCATTCCATCCGGTCCTGGGGACTTGTCCACAATCAGCCCCTCCAGTCTGTCGAGCACTGCCTCTCTAGTAACAGTAATGTCATTAAGACCCTCCAGTCCTACCACCTCTCCATCGCAAATTTTTCACGTCCTCCTCCGTGAAGACAGAAACAAAAAAGTTATTCAATACCTTAGCCATATCCCCATCCCCTACCACTAGGTCCCCTTTCTCATCCTCTAAAGGACCAACGTTCACCCTAGCCAGCCTCTTCCTTTTTATATATTTATAAAAACTCTTGCTATCCGTTTTTATATTAAGCGCTAGCCCAGCTTCATAGTTTCTCCTACCCTCCTTTATCAACTTCTTTGTCAATCTTTGTTGACATTTAAACCTCTCCCAATCCTCTTCTCGCCCACTACTCTTAGCTACTCTAAATTCCTCCGCTTTTAATTTAACACTTTCCTTCACCTCCTTCGTTATCCATGGCTTATTACCTCTCCTCCTACGGTCCTTTTTGACCATCGGAATAAATTTCTGCTGAGCACCAAGAAAGATCTCCTTAAAGATCCGCCACTGCTCCTCAGCAGACCCTCCCTCCAACGCGCTCCCCCAGTCAACATTCGCCAATTCTTCTCTCATCCTACCGTACTCCCCTCTATTCAAACAAAGGACATCATGTTGTTCTCCTTTATTTATGTAACTAATCTGTGTTGGTGTAAATTTGGTACCTCTTTATCTAAAGACAAGTTTGGAAGCCATTCCAATGAGTCTTAGCTACAGATTTGTGCTGAAGTCACTTTCTCTTTTAGGTTAATAATCTGACCCAGTTATTATTGCCCATCCCTAATTTCCCCTTGAGAAAATGATGGTGAGCTGTCTTAGAATCATAGAATTCTACAGTGTAGAAGGAGACCATTCAGCCCACTGGTCTCCACCAGTCACATACATAAGAACATAAGAAATAGGAGCAGGAGTAGGCCAACTAGCCCTTCGAGCCTACCCCGCCATTCAATAAGATCATGGCTGATCTGTCTTGGCTCAGCTCCACATTCCCGCCCTCTCCCCATAACCCTTAATCCCCTCTCTTATCAAAAACCCATCAACCTGCGTCTTAAAAATATTTAGCGAGGCAGCCTCCACCACTTCAACGGGCAGAGAATTCCAGAGATTCACCACCCTTTGAGTGAAGAAGTTCCTCCTCAACTCCGTTCTAAACCGCGCCCCCCTTTATCTTGAGGCTGTGCCCCTGAGTCCTACTATCCTTTCTGAGCGGGAAGAGTCTCTCCACCTCTATCCTATCCATCCCATTCATCATCTTATACGTCTCAATGAGATCTCCCCTCATTCTTCTAAACTCTAACGAGTACAAGCCTAGTTTATTCAGCCTCTCCTCATAGCTCAACCCCCTCAACTCCGGCATCAGCCTAGTAAACCTCCTCTGCACTCCCTCCAAGGCCAAAATATCCTTGCGTAAGTACGGCGCCCAAAACTGCACACAGTACTCCAGCTGCGGCCTCACCAATGCCCTATACAGCCTCAGCAAGACCTCCCTACTTTTATATTCAATCCCCCTCGCGATGAAGGCCAGCATCCCATTCGCCTTCCTGACCACCTGCTGCACCTGCAAGCTGGGTTTTTGCGACTCATGCACAAGGACCCTGAGGTCCCTCTGCACCGTCGCCTGCTGCAGTTTTTCTCCACGTAAGTAATAATCCTTCCTACCAAAGTGGACCACCTCGCACTTGCCAACATTAAATTCCATTTGCCATTTCCTGGCCCATTCGCCCAGCCTATCTAGATCCTTCTGTAGACTCTCCCCACCCTCTGCACAATTTGCCTTTCCACCAATTTTGGTGTCATCAGCAAATTTCGACACCCTACACTCGGTTCCCTCCTCCAGATCATCTGTATAAATGGTAAATAGCTGAGGCCCCAGCACCGAACCCTGGGGCACTCCACTAGTCACCATCCGCCAATCCGAATAGCACCCATTGACCCCCACTCTCTGCCTCCTATTTGACAACCAGTCCTCTATCCACACTAACACCCTACCCCCAACTCCATGCTCCCTTACCTTCTGCAATAACCTCTTGTGAGGTACCTTGTCAAACGCCTTCTGAAAATCCAGAAAGACCACATCCACCGGCTCTCCTCTATCCACCGCCCTAGACACATCCTCATAGAATCCCACCTAGGTTGTGCTGTGTGACAGTGCTGTCACAATCCCACCTAGGCCATATCCACGTGTATTTACCTACCTAGTCCCTCTGACACTAAGAGGCAATTTTAGCATTGCCAATTCACTTAACCTGCACATCTTTGGACTGTGGGAGGAAATCAGAGCACCTGGAGGAAGCCCACACACACACAGGGAGAACGTGCAGATTCTGCACAGACAGTGACCCAAGCTGGGAATCGAACCCGGGTCTCTGGCACAGTGAGGCAGCAGTGCTAACCACTATGCCACCATGCTGCCTTCTTGAACCACTGCAGTCCATGTAGTGTAGGTACAGCCACAGTGCTGTTACGAGGGCATTCCAGGATTTTGATCTAATGACAGTGCAGAAATGATGGGATAATTACAAGTCAGGATGGTGTGTGGCTTGGGCAGCGAAATTGCTGTCAAATGAGCCTTGGTGAGTTGCTGCATTCCGCAAACTCTTCACATTGCTGCCACTGTATGCTAGTGATGAAGGGAGTGGAGGTTTAGGTTAGTGTATATCCCTATAATGTTGCAATACAGTTACTTTCTCTTTTTCAGAATATTCTGATTGATGCTTGTGTTTTGGATTCTGAATCTGGCTTACTACAGCAAGTAAGTAATTATGTACATCTCTAGACTAAAACACAACCAAGTAGTCATTTCAATTGTGTAGATCTTGGAAAAATGCCTTTCCGCATTTCTCTCAACTTGAACATAATCCAATCATTCTATAGTAGAGCAGTTCTGGTGCTCTTTTGTTTGCCATGTAGTGCTGGATTCTCAAATAGAGCCTTGTGTTCTCACTGCACAGCTCTCGCCTGTTTGGGTAATTATCCAGAAACCACAAAGCACCATAGGCATTTCTCTCCATTAGTCAGAGGCAAATGACTGGCAGGCACTACCCCACATCAAGCATGGGGCAAGTAAGGAGGCAGGCCTCCATGAACTACAACAGGTTTTTAATCCTTTCAGTAAACATTATTGTGTTGTTTTTGTTTGCAGGCTTCTGATATAACCGGAGGGTTATATTTAAAAATACCACAGATGCTGTCACTCTCTCAGTATTTGCTGGTAAGTTATAATTACTTAAGAACGGAATCTGTTTGTTACTGATTTGTTTGGCCATTGTGTGATGGATAGGTGAGTGGATAGCACAGGTGAGAGCTTTTGGATGTTCAAGGTGCCCAACATTGGAAATAAAATATGTGAATTGCAAGAATCTGTTGTTATTCCCCAGAAAGTGTTTGTGATTCCACACTTCTGCATTCTTAGCCACAACTCCTCCTTGAGGAGCTGTTCCATTTAACAGTTGTCAGACTGTCTTTCTGGATTAGTAACTCGGAGATTAAGAGTTTGAATCTCACCATAGCAGATGTGAATGTTAATTTAATAAACTGGCAAAATATGCTCCAAATCCATACTGTATTTACTCAGAGCCATCAGGTTCAGAATCTAAGTATTATGTATGAGCCAGTTGATTCAAGTGGTGTGGTGGCACAGTGGTTAGCACTGCTGCCTCACAAGTGCCAGGGACCGCGGTTTGATTCCCAGCTTGGGTCACTGTCTGTGTGGAGTTTGCAAGTTCTCCGTGTTTGCTTCGGTTTCCTCTGGGTACTCCGGTTTCCTTCCACAGTCCAAAAGATGTGCTGGGTAAGGTATTTTGTGTGAACACTGGAACAGGATAAAGCCTTTCAGTCTCTCAAGCATGAATATTTATTCCAAAAGAGAAAATGCTGCTTTGACAAAGGGTCACCTAGACTCGAAATGTCGGCTGTTTTCTCTCCTTACAGATGCTGCCAGACCTGCTGAGATTTTATGGAATTTTTTCTTTTGGTTTCATTTACCTGCTGTTGCTCCATAGCCCCTGATGGTTTACTCAACAAAAATCTGCCAAAGTAGTGAAAAATTCATTTTTCTCAGCTCTCAAGATGTTACAAGTTCTTGTGGGTTTATAGAATTTAATTTTCTGTTTGTATGTTTTTCCTTCTAGTGGGTGTTTTTACCAGACCCTGAGCAAAGATCCCAGCTAGTCCTACCCCCTCCAGTTCATGTGGACTATCGAGCTGCCTGCTTCTGTCATCGCAATCTGATTGAAATTGGTTACGTGTGTTCAGTCTGCCTATCGAGTAAGTTTCAGTACAGTGAATTGTGTTTTTAAAAATTGAAAGACTAGTGTGATTTGTTTTTAATTAATTTTTCTTTTTGATTATTAGTATTTTGCAACTTTAGTCCCATCTGCACCACTTGCGAGTGAGTACAATGTTCGATTCTTTTTAAATGTTTGTTCGTTATGACTTGATATGATTTGATGAAGGTGAATTTTATGTTTCAAATCCAGGACTGCTTTCAGAATTGCTCTGCCACCTGTCCTGAAAACCAAGAAGAAGAAGCCCAGACTCCCAACAGTCAACTACTTGACGAGCTGACACTGGTGAATAAGAATCATTCTGTCAACCCTTTGTCGATTGGAATTTCTGACTTTTACCTGCCTCAGGTGTTCACTGGAATCAGTGCAATAATTCTAATCCAGAACATTCCCACTTATTACATCTGCAGCCGATGTAACGGCACGAGGAACTGTGACTGTGATAAAGTGTTAAACTCTTTATATTGTGTGGTTAACATATTCACAGATCTGGAAATATTTCTTCTTGCAAGTTTCTTTGACCAATTTGTTGAGTCACTTTGTAAATCCTAATCTTGATTAGAGAATAAACACACCATGCTGATAGTGTGCCAGAAAAGATGTTCCCAGAATTTAGAAATCCCCTGATCCCAAATCAGTACAGAATTACTTCTGCTCCCAGTTTCTTTTCCATAAATTGGTTTTAGATTTTTCCCTTGTCCTACATGACTGAACGGGAGCAGGAATCCCATTCCCAGCAGCTTGCTGAAGTTGTGCATCAGAAAGATTTTCAGTGACTGGGGTCTATCTCCCAGTCCGGCTGAAATCAGCAGAGTGAGCTCTGGGGAATTAACCCTGGTTTCATTTGTTCCGTTTTGGCAAATTCCTGTTCCCTGGTGTTGGGATCTTAAGAGACAAAGTAAATTAGGTCCAGATGCTCTGTTGGAAAGTTGGTGCAGACTCGATGGGCCAAATGGCCTCCTTCTGCACTGAAGGGATTCTATAAACAGGTGGAATCTAAATTCAATTGATAAATCTGGAATTGAAGGCTAGTCTCAGTAATGTTGACCACAAAAAATATCATTGATTGTTGTACACATTCATCTAATTCGCTCTCCTCTACACAAGAAATAGAAACAAGAGTGGGCCACTCGGCCCTTCAAACCTGCCCCGCCATTCAGTTTGATCGTGGCAGATCTATGCCAGCTTCAATTCCTTCTCTGTGCCATTTCCCCACAGCCCCTCAAGTCATTAATCTATCAAATATTTATCCGTCTCCACTTTGAATACTTCTAATGATCCAGCCTCCGCTACCCTTTGGGGCAGAGAATTCCAGACATTCACCACCCTCTGTGAGAAGAAATTTCTACACACCTCAGTTTTAAATGACCGGCTCTTTATCTTGTAGCTTTGTCCCCTTGTTTGACACTCTGCCACTAGTGAAAACATCTCACCATCTACCCTATCAAACTCCCTCAGGATCTTTTATGTTTGAATAAGGTCACTCCTCACTCTTCTATCTCCAAGGAATACAAATCCAGACTATTTAGTCTCTCTTGATAGGATAGCCCTCTAATCCTGGGAATTAGCCTGGTGACTCTTCCTTGGACTGCCTCCAATGTTACTCTATCTAGGTAAGAGGACCACAACTGCATTATATTCCAGGTGAGGCCTCACCAACACCGTGTACAATTGCAATAAAATTTCCCTGTTTTTAAACTGCAACCCCTTTGCGATAAAGGCCAAAATGCCCTTTGCCTTCTTACTCCTTGTGAAACCTGCCTGCCTGCTAGCTTTTTGTGATTCATGCACTAGAACACCTAGATTCCTCTGTACCTCACTTTAAGGAAGGAAATCTGCCATCCTCACCTGGTCTAGCCTACAGTGACTCCAGATGCATAACAATGTGGTTGATTTTTAACTGCCCTCTGAAACAGAGAGATTAGGAGCAGGAGTAGGGCCATTGGGTCCTTTGAACCTGCTCCATTATTCAATATGATCATGACTGATCCTCGATCTCGGTGCCATATTCCTGCTTTCTCATACCCTTTGATGACATTAAAAATCTAAATAATTATCTATCTCTGAAATGGTTGACCATTCAGTTCAAGCGCAGTTAGCGTTGGGCAGCAAGTGCTGGCCTGGCCAAGGTGTGGAGTCTACATCCCATAAAAGAATAAATTAAAACACTCCCTGTATGTCTTCATATCTGGCTCAGGGAATACTGTCTGTCACAGGACGAGGGAGGAAAAAATGGAATTGTAGAATCCATTGCAGTACAAAAAGATGGCATCGAGCCTGAACGAACATTAATCCCACCCAGGCCCTATCTGGATAACCCCATGTATTTACCCCACTAATCTCCCTGACACGAAGGGTCAATTTACCATGGCCATCAATGTAACGTGAACATTTTTGGACTGAGGGAGGAAACCGGAGCACCGGGAGGAAACCCATGCAGTCACAGGAAGGAGATTAATTGTTAATTTTCAGTAAATCCTTCAAGCCTGAGTTGGGAATGTCTGCTCCTCACTGGGCTCCTTTGGTTTTATTTATTTGTGGGGTGTTGTTGGCCAGCATTTATTACCCATCCCTAGTTGCTCTTGAGAAGTAGGGTGAGTTGCCTTCTTGAACCTGTTGCAGTCCATGTGATGTCGGTAGACCTACAGAGAATAAAGATCAGGAATTGAATGGGGGAGGGCAGAAAGAGATGGTTCTAAACTTCCATTACAGCTAAGCTATCCATTTAGTTATTAAACAATCATAAAGTTCACCCACTGACTTTAGTTTCATGTCTCTGTTGGTGAATACTGTCAGATTAGTCCAGATTTGAGGTCAGTCTTTGTCCAGTAGAAATAGCTGTTGCTACAGAGACTCTGTTTTAGCTCATGCACTAATTTTAGTGGAAAATATCAAACAGTACAGCTAAATATACTTTATTTATTTGAACATTTCACATTATTGTCATCATTTTGTTAACAAATATACAAAAAAACTTAGGTTCCTTCACTGTGTGAATATGAATAAAATCACAGGCACTATTACTAGTTTTTTATTCAGAAATCAGATTGCAGAAAGTCACACCTGGATTCCCAATTAGCCATTAGTGGTTGTTGGATTACCTTTGTGTCACAGAAACAGAGCCCCGATATTGTTCTATAAGGACTAAAATCAGAAGTGAGAAAACTACAACTTTTAATGACCATTTTTGGTGTTTTTTTGGACATGAAACAAAAGGAGCATTTTTTTCATCCAATTAAATGGGGCGGCTCGGTGGTTAGTACTGCTACCTCACAGCACCAGGGACCTGGGTTTGATTCCCGGCTTGGGTCGCTGTCTGTACGGAGTCTGCACGTTCTCCTGTGTCTGTGTGGGCTTCCTCCGGATTCTCTGGTTTCCTCCCACGGTCGAAAGACGTGCTGGTTAGAGTGCATTGGCCTTGCTAAATTCTCCGTCAGTGTACCTGACCAGGCACTGGAGTGTGACAACTAGGGGATTTTCACAGTAAGTTCATTGCAGTGTTAATGTTAGCCTACTTATGACACTAATAAATAAACTTTTTTTTTAGAAAGTCTTCAAGTGTTATGGATCAACATCAGAGATGGTGAACTGGAGATTGGGGAGAGAACTCGTTTTTTTCATAAGTTTTTTATGTGAGCAGGCGCAGATGTACTTGGGAACTTCTGGAATAAAGTGAGAATGTGGTACCTGAAATTAAAAAAAGGTTTCCATTATGAGCTGTTCAGTTCTAGTCAGAGTATAACTTTCTATTTTGCAAACTCATCTTAAGAATTAAAGTTTTTTTTTCATTCTGATTGATAGTAATTGGAATTAGCTATCAGTCTGAGATATGTGGCTGTTTCTTTTAATGATTTTTGACCTTGGTAACCAGGCATTGGCCAGTCTGATCAGCGACGTCTACATCCCGAGAATGAACAAGAACAAATGAAATGCCATTCTGTTCCAATAAATTTCAGGAATTGTGTCTCTGGATATGGAATCTTAGCTCGCCCCACATTTTAATCTGAATTCAGGCTGTTACTATTGTGTGACTGTACAGTGCCCAAGAGAAAACCGAGCTGCTGAGAAAGCTGTTGCGTGAACACTAGCTATTTGCACAGTAGTACAAAGACTGCAGTTCCACAGATGTTAGCAAGTTACAAAATTATCTGAAATATTTGCAATCCCAACTGGGAGAGGATTTGTAGATGGAATGGAAAAAGCAAATCAAAGTAAGAAAAAAAGGGATGAAGAATAATTTTATTTGTAAAGCTGCCGAAACTAGTTTCTAATTGGATTCACACTTACCTTTGAGAGTTTAGATTTGGTGTTGTCAATCTCTGGTCTGGCATCAGATGGGCACTCAGCCAGATGCGGTGTCCTTATGCCTTTGTTTCTGATGGGAGAAGAGAAGTTTACACTCGAGTAAGTGGCTCTTAGGGGATTTTTGGGAGGGCTTTGTGGAGGAGTCACCCATCTATGGAGCCTGGGGGCCAGTTTTCGTTTCATCAGAAGAGCAAAGTGTTGTCTTTCTTCACTGAGCTGCCTCATTCTGGTTATTTTTTGGTACTCCAGCCTCCTTAAGTTCTAAAATGGAGATCAATATTCAACTTACTTTCTTGGAGGATGTGTTTCAGACTTTATTAATCCACTGACTTCCTCCCTAGCCTCCCATCATCTAGCCTCAAAAACTGCTATCCTACAATAATTGCCTTTCATTACTGGTCTTGTCGATCTATCTCGCATCCTGCTTTTCAACATTTCAAGTGTAAAATCCTTGCCCTTTAAATCTCCTTATCAAAGAACAAAAACAACAAAGAACAATACAGCACAGGAACAGGCCCTTTGGCCTTCCAAGCCTGCACCAATAATGTGTTCCTAACTAGACCTCCGTTTGTATCCCTCTATTCCCAGTCTGTTCATGTGGCTATCTAAATAAGTCTTAAATGATCCTAGCGTGTCTGCCTCAACCACCTTGCATTCCAGGCCCCCACCACCCTTTGTGTAAAATATGACCCCTGCATGTCTGTATTGACAGTAAAAAGTCTGACAACACCAGGTTTTAGTCCAACCTATTTATTTGATAATATACTCACTAGCTTTCGGGGTTAGTCCCTTCGTCAGGTGAATGGAGAGTTCTGGCCTCAGACAGAGCATATAAAGCACAGACAGTTTAGAGATTACTGATTAAAATGCGAATCCTTACACCTAACCTGCTGTTCAAGACCTGAAGTGGCTGATAATGTGAGTGGAAGGAGCACTGATCACAGTTTAAAGAGATGTGTATTGTCTCCAGACAGTACAGTAAGTGAGGTTTTGCAAACCCAGGCAAGTCATGGGGGTTACAGATAGTGCGACATGAACCCAAGATCCCTGTTGAGACCGTCCTCATGTGTGCGGAACTTGGCTATCAGTCTCTGCTCAGCGACTCTGCGCTGTCGTGTGTCGTGAAGGCCGCCTTGGAGAATGCTTACCCGAAGGTCAGAGGCTGAATGCCCGTGACCACTGAAGTGTTCGCCAACAGGAAGGGAACAGTCTTGCCTGGTGACTGTCGAGCGATGTTCATTCATCCGTTGTCGTAGCGTTGGCGAACACTTCAGTGGTCACGGGCATTCAGCCTCTGACCTTCGGGTAAGCATTCTCCAAGGCGGCCTTCACGACACACGACAGCGCAGAGTCGCTGAGCAGAGACTGATAGCCAAGTTCCGCACACATGAGGACGGTCTCAACAGGGATCTTGGGTTCATGTCGCACTATCTGTAACCCCCATGACTTGCCTGGGTTTGCAAAACCTCACTTACTGTACTGTCTGGAGACAATACACATCTCTTTAAACTGTGATCAGTGCTCCTTCCACTCACATTATCAGCCACTTCAGGTCTTGAACAGCAGGTTAGGTGTAAGGATTCGCATTTTAATCAGTAATCTCTAAACTGTCTGTGCTTTATATGCTCTGTCTGAGGCCAGAACTCTTCATTCACCTGACGAAGGGACTAACCCCGAAAGCTAGTGAGTATATTATCAAATAAATAGGTTGGACTAAAACCTGGTGTTGTCAGACTTTTTACTGTGTTTACGCCAGTCCAACGCCGGCATACCCACATCATGTCTGTATTGAACCTTGCGCCCCCCCCCTTTGAACTTGTGACCCCTTCTGTTTGTCATTTCCGACCTGGGAAAAAGTTTCCAACTGTTCATCCTATCTATGCCCTTCATAATTTTATAAACTTCTATTAGGTCGCCCCTCAACCTCCATCTTTCCAGGAAGAACAACCATAGTTTACTCAATCTCACCTCATAGTCAAGACCCTCCATACCAGACAACATCCTGGTAAACTTTTTCTGAACTCTCTCCAAAGCCTCCAGGTCCTTCTGGTAGTGTGGCGACCAGAACTGGATGCAGTATTCCAAATGTCATCATCCCCTATCATCCAACTGTACAATCTTTGCCCACCCAACCACAAAACTTTCCATTCCTCTGACTCAACTGTTCCACATTCTCCTTCACCTAAAACACCAACCCACATTCCTGTTATTTCACCCATTTATTCTAATCTCTTTAGCTGTTCATTTGAAAACCAAAGATCTAATAGTATTATTGAAAGAGCAAGAAAAACATTCCTCCTACACTCACCCAAAATAAACACCACCAAGTGAAATGCTCATTTGTTAGCACAATCTTGCTGTGTCTAATTTTCCTTTTTATCTGAAAAAACAGTTACCTCACATCAATTTAATTCATTGATTGGAAAGTGCCTTGGAATCTCCTGAGGAAAAGTTGCTATATAAATTAAAGTTTTTTTTCTTGCCTGATCTCCAAAAGTAGTGTGGAAGAAGAAGAGATAAAATCAAAACAGAAAATGCAGCACATACATAACAGGTGAGTCAACATCTGTTAGTGAAAGGACATTTTAAAAATCAAACAAAACCTTTGCATTTCTGTAGCACCTTTTACAACATTGGGGTAGCCTAAAATGCTTTGCATACAATGAAATTCTTTTGAAATGTAGCCACTGTTGTAATGTAGAAAATAGACCAGCCAATTCATGTTTAGTAGGAAACCACAAATAATGTGAAAATGACCAGATAATTTGGGATAGTGACATTGATTGAGGGATAGATATTGGCCATAGCTGCTCTAATTTTCTTCAAAATAGTGACAAGAGACATTTTACACCCATTTGAGAAGGCAGACTGGGTCTCAGTTTAACATCTCATCTAAAAAATAGCATTTGAAATATCGGTGCAGATTATCTCTTGTGTATTTCTTAACTCACAAGTAAGATTGCTTTCATTCAGCCACAACTAACAATTTAAAGATCAACATTCAAGAACTCTTCCCCATTATAATAAACATACAAAATAGGAGTCTGCCCTTTGAGCCTGCTCTGCCATCCAATTAGATCATGGCTAATCTATTTGTGTTTAAAACTCCACATTCCCACCTACTCCCAATACTCTTGATTCCTTTGCCTAATAAGAATCTATCTGCTTCCACCTTATAAACATTCAATTACCTCACTGCCACTGCCTTCTGAGGTGGAGAGTTCCAAAGTTACTCTGCCCTCAGAGAATATTCTCATCCCTGCTCTAAAAGTGGGTGTCCTAGTTCTGGGCACACCTATAAGAGGAAACATTCTTCTCACATCCACCTTGTCAATATCAAGATTTCATATACTTCAATGAAGTCACTCCTTGCTCTTCTGAACTCCAGTGAAAACAAGTCCAGTTTGCCTAATCTTTCCTCAAAAGACAACCTGCTCATTCTAGCCATCTATCGAGTAAACCTCTGAACTGCCTCCAAGGCAAATAAGGAGAGCAAAACTGCACACACAGTATTCAAGATGTAGCCTCACCAATGTCCTGTATAACTGAAGCATAATGTCCTTACTTTTATATTCAGTTCCTCTTATAATAAAGAAGAACATTTCATTAGCTTTCTTAATTACTTGCCATATCTGTATGCTAACTTTCTGTGATGCATGCACGAGAATACCTAGATCCCTCTGCACCTCAATTCTGCAGCTGCTCTCTGTTTAAGTATTCCTTTGCCTCTTTATTCTTCCTGCCAAAGTGAACAACTTCACGTTTTCCCACATTGTACTCCGTCTGCACACTTGCCCACTCACCCAACCTTTCCATATCCATCTGCAACCTCCTTAGGTTCTCTTCACAACATGCTTTTCTACATTCGTACCTGGATTAGAGATACATTCTGAGAACCTCCTATGTATAGTTAGAGTTAGTAACACTCTTTAGTCACTTTCTCTGCAGATCTGGGTGGGTAGGTAAGAATTATTACTGTTTTTACTGACATAAAATAAACCTTAGGAAATAAACAAATGTACCTCCAGCAAGGCTCTCTGATCCTTAATAAACTGGTTATGAACAGACTGGGGCGCTTTCATCATATCAGCAACACAGAGAGAATAGACAGGATCATTTTTACTTAAGAAAGATAAAGACAGTCGAATTCTAGTTTCGAGATCATTTGCCATCCTTGAAGCAGGACCCGAAGTACATTTTAACTTACGACCCATGAGCACAAAATACTGTTGTATCATCCAAAGAGGAACAAAGCAGGACAAGATTTGGTTGCAGAATGAAATACTTATTCAGTGGGATGGGAGCTGGAATTTATCAGCAGGAAATTGGTTGGTGAATACAATGGTTTTCACCCGATTTCACATGCACTTCACTAATTGCGAAGTTTTGTCAACTTTTTTTATTGATGTTAAACATTACCCAAAGGATTAGCAAGTAACAGCTTGTCCGTTTTATTTGCATTGTGAGTTTGGGGAATATCTGCTTTTCACTGAGATCAGTGATTTATCATGCATCTGATCTTTTGCTGTGATATTCCTCATTGAAGCAGGTGAAACCTAAACTCTGCAACATTTAATGTTTGATTAAATTATTTATATATTTATTTTACTGGAGATGTTCCCTATTTACTGAATGAATAATCTGTCTGGATTCAAGCACAAGTTCAAACAGCTGGTGCACTCTGTCATACCCAATGATCAGGCTTAGAGCACAAGAGGAAACCTGACAGCTCACTGATGTTATCACGAGGTTCAATCTTAAGAACAGAATCAGCACGGTGAGAAAACCATTCTGGTGTGGCAGAAATGAAGTAAGTAAGTGATATGAAAGCATGCGATATGGCTGCTGGGTTTCACTGCTTGATTGATGTATTAAATATTAATCTAGGTTGCCAGTAGTGGCTTTGCCCCCAGCTGAGAACCACACACAATAACCGGATCTCTCTGAATCTTGATGAAGTGTAATCATTTTGGTTTCTTTGTCATTCTGTCCCATATCAGAAAAACATACGATTATCACAGACTTGGATACAATACACCAGCTGAGGCTGAAGCAGTATTTCAGAAAGTATTTCATTACTTCTCTGATTTTGTACTTAATGCCACTGTTTATAAAATCCCATTTTTTTTATACTTCTTTCTTAACCTGCCGTGTCAACTTCAGTGGTTTGTGTATGGTAAGGGGGTGGTGTGATGGTATTGTCACATACGATCAAGAAGCAGAATTAGGCCACTTGGCCCTTGAGTCTGCTCTCCCATTTAATAAGATCAGAGCTGATCTGACAGCAACCTCAAATCTGTATACTGCCTACCGCTGATAATCTATCATCCCCTTGCTTACCAGGAATCTATCCAAGTCTACCTTGAAAAGTATTTTCTAGCTATATCTACACATTTTTATTTATTGGTGTTACAAGTAGGCTTACATCAACACTGCAATGAAGTTATTGTGAAAATTCCCTAGTTGCCACACTCTGGATTTGGATACACTGAAGGAGAATTTAGCACAGCCAATGCACCTAACCAGCACGTCTTTCAGACTGTGGGAGGAAACTGGAGAAAACCCATGCAGACATGGGGAGAATGTGCAGACTGTGCACACACAGTGACCCAGGGCAAGAATCGAACACAGGTCCCTGGTGTTGTGAGGTAGCAGTGCTAACCACTGTGCCGCCATGCCTATCAGCAATAAAAGACTGTTAAGAACTGAAGGCTGACCTTCATGCTGTCTTCAGTGTGAGGAGCTATGCTGTCTCTTTTGTACACACATCTGCCTGGTGTTGGGATGATTTTGGAGATCTGGACTCCCACTGTGGCATTGGGACAGTTCATGTTCTTTGCTTTTATAACTATGTATCGGGAGAAGCTACTTTCACGCTAATATACTGCAGCTGCTTCTCACTCCGCTCCCATCGGATCCTGTCTCAGCCTGGAACTTTCTCTGCTGGCCTTGGGCTTTTAGGCCCAGCAATTGCAAGAAGTTGAATGGTCCAATCAGAGCTCAGCCTTTCTGATGCTGATAGGCTGCTCAGACTAAATTGGCGTGGTTCCAGCCAGCATCAACCAATCACGTGGTGGCTGCCAACTCTGCCAAACTCCTGCAGGCCTTTCACGGCACCCTGGCATTCCATAGACCCCAGGGAATCCATGCATTAGATGATTATTTGAAGAGTAACAATGTACAGAAATGTAAGGAAAATGCAGGGGAACGGCAATAAGTCTTAATGTCAGTTGGTGCAAACATGATGGCACAAATGGCTTCCTTCTCCGAGTAACAATTCTGTGATACCTTACAGGTAACATCCCAAACACCACTATCACTATCCCTGGGTTTGTCCTGTCCACTGGCAGGACAGACCCAGCAGAGGTGCAGCACAGTGGTATAGAGTTGGAGTGAGTTGTCCTAGGAGTCTCAGCATCGACTCTGGACCCCATCAAGTCTCATGCCATCAGGTCAAACAAGTGCAGGGAAACTTCCTTCTGATTATCACATACCATCACCCCTCAGCTGATGAATCAGCACTCCTCTATGTTGAACACCAATTGAAGGATGCACTGAAGTGGCAAGAGCTCAGAATGTATTCTGGATGGGGGACTTCAATGCCCGAGAGTGGCTCGGTAGCACTGCCACAGACCAAGTTAGCCAGGTCTTAAAAGATATAGGTGTGAAGGAACCAACAAAAGTGAAAAGCATACTCGAACTACATGCCTGCTGCAGATGCATCTGAACAAGATAGTATCATTAAGAGTGGAGACAAAGTTCCATCTTCACTCTGAAGATACCCTCCAACATGGAGTTACCGGCATGCTAAATGGGATAGACTTCAAACAGATCGAGTAGCGATATTGGCCAGATCACTGGGGTCAATTCCCCTATTCTTGATGCTGTATGTAGCCTCGGTTTAAAGTTTCATCTGAAAGACTGTGGCGCTCCCTCAGCACTGACCCTCTGACAGTGCGACACTCCCTCGGCACTGACCCTCTGACAGTGCGGCACTCCCTCAGTACTGACCCTCTGACAGTGCGGCACGCCCTCAGCACTGACCCTCTGACAGTGCGACACTCCCTCGGCACTGACCCTCTGACAGTGCGGCACTCCCTCGGCACTGACCCTCTGACAGTGCGGCACGCCCTCAGCACTGACCCTCGGACAGTGCGACACTCCCTCGGCACTGACCCTCTGACAGTGCGACACTCCCTCAGTACTGACCCTCTGACAGTGCGGCACGCCCTCAGCACTGACCCTCTGACAGTGCGACACTCCCTCGGCACTGACCCTCTGACAGTGCGGCACTCCCTCAGTACTGACCCTCTGACAGTGCGGCACGCCCTCAGCACTGACCCTCTGACAGTGCGGCACTCCCTCAGCACTGACCCTCTGACAGTGCGACACTCCCTCGGCACTGACCCTCTGACAGTGCGGCACTCCCTCAGTACTGACCCTCTGACAGTGCGGCGCTCCCTCAGCACTGACCCTCGGACAGTGCGGCACTCCCTCAGCACTGACCCTCGGACAGTGCGGCACTCCCTCAGCACTGACCCTCGGACAGTGCGGCGCTCCCTCGGCACTGACCCTCTGGTGTAACGGCTCCTCCACGACACAAGAGGGCGGTCGAACCAGTGTTGGTTTCTACAGCAACTGGCCACGATTTAATGGGAGCACTGATTGGCTCCTTCTGCACATCAACCAATCAGCAGGTTGTTTGTTGCGGGGTGCGGAGTTTGGTGATGGCGGCTGCTGGGAGGCTACGAGGAAAGCGAGTCTGAGAGCGATGGGCCGAGCGGCCGCGTTCCCGTTCGGTTGGATGGTCGCACAGCTTTGCTGCAGCCTCATGCTGAGTGGGAGCCGGGGCAGCCTAGGTGAGTCTGCCTGTGAGGGGGCCGGGGTCGGGGGCTTCCTGGAGGAAGGGGAATGGCTGGGGGAGCGGGTTGAGGTGTTTGGGGCGGTGAGGGAATGAAGCTGACCATGGAGTGATGTTGGTGCGGGTTTCTGGGACTGCATTGTGGATGGAGGGGATGCATCCTGTTCAGTTCCAGGTTCTGCCGAAAACCAGTGCTATGCTAGGTTGTGTCCGAGTTATGATGTAGAGATGCCAGTGTTGGAGCAGGGTAAACACAGTAAGAAGTCTCAAAACACCAGGTTAGAGTCCAACAGGTTTATTTGGTAGCAAATGCCACTAGCTTTTAGAGTGCTGCTCCTTGGTCAGGTGAGTGGAAGTCCTATTCACAAACGGGGTATATAAAGACACAAACTCAATTTACAAAATAATGGTTGGAATGTGAGTCTTTACGGGGAAACAAGTCTTAAAGGTACAGACAGTGTGACTAGAGAGAGGGTTAAGCACAGGTTAAAGAGCTGTGTATTGTCTCCAGACAGGACAGTTGATGAGATTTTGCAAGCCCAGGCAAGTTGTTGGGGGGAGGGGGCTGGTGGTTACAGATAATGTGACATCAACCCAATTGTCTGTACCTTTGAGACTTGATTACCTATAAAGACTCGTATTCCAACCATTATTTTGTAAATTGAGTTTGTGTCTTTATATGCCCTGAAGAGTGAGTTAGTAAATTTGCTGATTACACCAAGATTGGTGGAGTAGTGGATAAGGTGGAGGGCTCTTGTAGGCTGCAAAGAGACATTGATAGGATGCAGAGCTGGGCCAAAAAGTGGCAGATGGAGTTTAACCCTGATAACATGAGGTGGTTCATTTCGGTAGGACAAACTTGAATGTGGATATAGGGTCAATAGCAGGGTTCTGAGGAATGCGGAGGAACCAAGAGATCTTGGGATTCATATCCACAGATCTCTGAAGTTTGCCATTCAAGTGGATAGAGCCGTGAAGAAGGCTTATAATGTGCTAGCGTTTATTAACAGGGGGCTTGAGTTTGAGCTGTGGGGTTATGCTGCAACTATACAGGACCTTGGTGAAACCACATTTGGAATATTGTGTGCAGTTCTGGTCACCTCACTATAAAAAGGATGTGGAAGCATTGGAGAGTGTAGAAGAAAGTTAGCAGGATGCTGCCTGGTTTGGAGGGTAGATCTTGTGAGGAAAGTTTGAGGAACTGGGGCTTTTCTCTTTAGAGTGGAGGAGGATGAGAGGCGACTTAATAAGAGGTTTATAAGATGATGAGGGAAATAGATAGAGTGGACGTTGAGAGACTATTTCCTTGGGTGGATGTAGCTGTTACTAGGGGGCATAACTATAAGGATTGTGGTGGAAGATATAGGAGGGATGTCCGAGGTAGATTTTTCACTGAGTGGTTGGGGTGTGGAATGCACTGCCTGCTACGATAGTGGATTCGGACATTTTAGGCATTTTCATGTGGTTATTGGATAGGCACATGGGACAGACCAGAATAAGAACATAAGAACGTAAGAAATAGGAGCAGGAGTAGGCCATCCAGCCCCTCGAGCCTGCCCCGCCATTCAATAAGATCATGGCTGATCTGTCGTGGCTCAGTTCCACATTCCCGCCCTCTCCCCATAACCCTTAATCCCCTCTCTTATCAAAAACCCATCAACCCGCGTCTTAAAAATATTTAGCGAGGTAGCCTCCACCACTTCAACGGGCAGAGAATTCCAGCGATTCACCACCCTTTGAGTGAAGAAGTTCCTCCTCAACTCCGTTCTAAACCGCCCCCCCCTTTATCTTGAGGCTGTGCCCCCTAGTCCTACTATCCTTTCTGAGCAGGAAGAGTCTCTCCACCTCTATCTTATCCATCCCATTCATCATCTTATACGTCTCAATGAGATCTCCCCTCATTCTTCTAAACTCTAACGAGTACAAGCCTAGTTTATTCAGCCTCTCCTCATAGCTCAACCCCCTCAACTCCGGTATCAGCCTAGTAAACCTCCTCTGCACTCCCTCCAAGGCCAAAATATCCTTGCGTAAGTACGGCGCCCAAAACTGCACACAGCACTGCAGCTGCGGCCTCACCAATGCCCTATACAGCCGCAGCAAGACCTCCCTACTTTTATATTCAATTCCCCTCGCTATGAAGGCCAGCATCCCATTCGCCTTCCTGACCACCTGCTGCAGCTGCAAGCTGGGTTTTTGCGACTCATGCAGAATGATAGGGAGTGGGATAGCTTGCTCTTGGGCTTGGACATAGATCAGCACAACATCGAGGGCCTAAGGGCCTGTACTATGCTGCACTGCTCTATGTTCGTGAACAGAGCTCTCACTTACCTGATGAAGGCGCACTGCTCTGAAAGCTAGTGGATTTTGCTACCAAATAAACCTGTTTGACTTTAACTGGTGTTGTGAGACTTCTTATTGCGTCCTGGTGCTAGGACAGATGGTGGGCAGTTCTCCACTGCTTTGTACCAATATGCTGCAGACTGGTATTCTGTGTATTTTCTGGATAAACTCCAGAATTATTCCTGGTACAGTTTAGAGATTGCTGAAAGTTGTTGCCATTTGACACCTAAGTTTATAAGACTTGGATTTTTGAGTCTGTTCAGTCCTGACCCTCCCTGACCTGACCCTGAACTTGTCTTTCTCTAGTATCTCCCCTCCAACTCTCTCATAGGTCATCTTGTCTCTGATTTCATCTCCTGTTCCCTCGCCTCTATTCCCATTAAATTGCTGATCGCCCACTTCCATTCCTGGCCATCAGGTCTGCCAATATTGTGAATGGATTTTTCTCCTCAGACACTGTTACCCTCTTTCCCCTTCACATCTGCCAGCATCACTCCTTTACTCAAAAATTCACCCTTGATGCCACTGTCTTTGCAAACTATGTTTGCATCTTCAACTTACCTTTCTTCCCCAAACTTTTTGACTGCTGTCACCTCCCCAAATCATGCCCGTCTTTCCCTTAATTCCCAAGTATGAATCTTTCCCATCAGGTTTTCAGCCAAACCACATTACTAAATGTGCTTTGCTGTATCTCTGCCTCTTCACCTTCCTTTAAGAATTGCTCCACCTCTCCCTTAAAACCAATCCTGTGAGCCTCACCTGCTCTAACATTTTCTCCTTTGCATTATGAAGCTACATAAGCACTGGAGGAGGCCATTTAGTCCTTTGAGCATCAATGGGATCATAGCTTACTATGACTTAATTCCAATTATCCACCTTTGCCTCATATCCTTGAATACTTATGGTTCTAGGAAATGCATAACCACTTGTAGATAAATTTACAGAACTATAGGGAAAGAATGAATGAGTGAGGCTAATGGAATAGCCCTCTCATTGAGGTGGCACAGGCATGATGGGGCGAATAGAACACTATAGCACAAACAGGCCCTTCGGCCCACAAGTTGTGCCGATCATACCCATACCTACCAGGCCTTAGAGCTATCTGTAACTCCCAATCCCATTAAATCCCATGTACTCATCCAGAAGTCTTTTAAAAGACCCCAGCGAGTTCGCCTCTACCACCACCAACAGCAGCTGATTCCACTCACTCACCACCCTCCGAGTGAAAAACTTACCCCAACACCACCTCCGTACATGCTTCCCAGCACCTTAAACCTGTGTCCTCCCGTAGTGACCATTTCAGCCCTGGGAAATAGCCTCCAAGAATCCACCCTATCTATTCCTCTCGACATTTTATGAACCTCTGTCAGGTTGCCTATCAATCTTCATCTCTCCAGGGAGAAGAGACCTGGCTCCCTCAACCTATTTTCATAAGGCATGCCTCCCAATCCAGGCAACATCCTTGTAAATCTCCTCTGCACGCTCTCAATAGCTTCCACATCCTTCCTGTAGTGAGGCGACCAGAACTGCACACAGTACTCCAAGTGGGGTCTAACAAGGGTCTTATAAAGTTGCAGCATTATCTCCCGACTCCTAAACTCAATCCCTCAATTAATGAAGGCCAGTACACCATACGCCTTCTTGACCACATCCTCCACCTGTGAGACCAATTTTACGAGTTCTGTGGACCCAGACCCCAAAGTCCTTCTGCTCCTCAACACTGCTAAGACTCGTTCTTTGATATTGTACTCCTTCATCCCATTGGTCCTGCCAAAATGGACCACTACACATTTATCCGCGTTAGAATGATGTCCTTCTGTTTAGTAGGGTTTTTCGCTTTGATATCAAGTAACTATTCTACTTTCCATTCAGTGTTCCAACCACGTTTCCTGATTGCATCTGGACCTGAAGTAACTGTGTACCTGGTGGGAGAAAACAGCTCTTCAGCTCACGTTGGTGTGGAAAAAGTTGCTGCCACTGATGGTACGTCTGTTATTCTGGTTTACTGGTACATGAGTTTCAAAAGTGGGACAGTCCATGCACAGAAATTGTAATTAGTTTTAAATGACGTTATAAAAGAAAAATAATTAGAATAACCTTCTTACAACCTAGAAACAATGTTTCTAAATTTATATTGTTTTTGGATTCTAATTCCTATTTCCAAAACCATTTTCTCTATGTATTCCTTTGAGAATTGAAGGCTGAGGGGTGTTTAATTGAGGTGGTAATGGGACTTGTGACAGAGAAATAACTTCCCAAAGTGGGGAAATTCTGACCTGGGGCGTAGTTTCATAAATAAAGCATTTGAGTGAAATCAGAAAGCACTTTGTTACAGAGTGTTGTGGAAATCTGGAACTCTCTCCACATGGTTTCTGGATATTGCTGAAATTTTGAAGGCAGTTCAGATTTTTGTTATGTAAGAATATCAAGGGAAATGGAACGAAGATATGTAAATTAAAATACAGATACTAGGGGATTTTCACAGTAACTTCATTGCAGTGTTAATGTAAGCCTACTCGTGGCTAATAAATAAACTTAACGTTAAAGTGGCTGTGATTTAGTAGAATGTGGAGTAGACTAAATGGTCTCCTTCTGTTCAAAGTAGAAGTTTGTTTATTTGTCACAAGTAAGGCCTACATTAACACTGCAAAGAAGTTACTGTGAAATTCCCCTGGTTGCCACAGACTGGCGCCTGTTCAGGTCAATGTACCTAACCAGGATGTGGGAGGAAACCTGAGTACATAAGAACATAAGAAACTGGTGTAACAAATTGTCCCTAAATTATTCTCCCCTTAATCGGGTTTACAATGGGGGTACCATAAGCATAGACACGGGGCAAGGGTGGAAGAGGAAAAGCACAATGTTACATTGGCGGCACAAGCTTTTTGGGCTGAAGGGCCTGTATTCCATGCTGTGTTGTTCTTTGTTCTTTGCTCTTTGTATTAGAAAGTCTCTTTCTCCTCCCCCCCCCCCCCCCCCCCCCACCCACCCACTTTCACTGATTTCTATCTCTTCTCTACAGTGTTCCTATGTCTTCGGTCCTTAAGAATATCAAACTTGTGATCTGTCCAGTCCCCAACAAGTGAGCAGAGAGAGATACAAGCGACAGAGATAGAGTAAATGCTACTGTAATTTCAACAGAGATTCACGGAGAGAAGCAAATGTAGTGACACAGAGAGAGAGGGAAGCAGAGAGACTGCGGGGGGTGGGGGCGGACACAGAAATGGAGAGGGGGCTGCTGTAATTGAGATAAAATGATCCAGAGAGAGGGAGATGTACAGAGAGGCTAAGATATATAGCGAGATGTCGTGGGAAATATAAAGACAGTGACAAAGTTTCAGAGATGCCCTTCGAGCCTGCCCTGCCATTCAATAAGATCATGGCTGATCTGAAGTGGATCAGTTCCACTTTCCCGCTTTCTCCCCATAACCCTTAATCCCCTTGCCTACCGAAAACCTATCCACCCGTGTCTTAAATATATTTAGCGAGGTAGCCTCCACCACTTCAACGGGCAGAGAATTCCAGAGATTCACCACCCTTTGAAGAAGTTCCTCCTCAACTCTGATCTAAACTGTCCCCCCCACATCTTGAGGCTGTGCCCTCCAGTCCTGCTGTCCTTTCTGAGCAGGAAGAATCTCTCCACCTCTACCCTATCCATCCCTTTCGTTATCTTATACATCTCTATAAGATCCCCCCCTCATCCTTCTAAACTCATCAGCTGGCCCATTCACACATGGAGAGAATGTGCCACTCCATGCAGACACAGGGAGAACGTGCAGACTCCACACAGTGGAATCAAACCCGGGTTCCTGGTGCTGTGAAGCAGCAGTACTAATCATCGTGCTACTGTGCCACCCCTGTTCACACTGAAGTAAGGAGATCCTTAGTGATTGGGACGATTGGATGGCTGAGTTATTCTCCATTTATCTGTGAAGTTCTCCAATTAGTCAGTAGGAGGTGCTCTATTGTAATTATGTAATTCCTGTCATAAAGTTCTGTTTAGACCATTTGAAATCTGTATAAAAACAAATTACTGCAGAGCTGGAATCTGAAACCAAAAGAAAAAATCCTAGAAAATCTCAGCAGGTCTGGCAGCATCTGTAAGGAGAGAAAAGAGCTGTTGTTTTGATTCCAGATGACCCTTTATCAAAGCTTTTCCTGCATTTTCTCTTTTGATTTGAAATCTGTGCACTGAAGGGATTACACTAGTAAGATGATCAATGCTAATAACAACTTGTCCTACTGAAATTATGGCTTAAGGCATCTAATAAGTTTGCCATGTAAGGGTGGCATGTTTTTGTGTAGTGATTTTAGCAATAAATAAAACATCTCGATGCACATTACAGTTGAAGATTAGCCCCATGTAACTTAGCTGCTGAAAGAAGTGTCTGAAGGTGGCGATGAAGAGGTTTCAAGAAGGATTTTGAAAATGTGTTCTTGTGTACAGTTTCTCTCAATCTACACAATTTCTGCTAATTAGGACTAAGGCAATTAGTGTAAGAACAATTGGGAAACATGTCACCTAAAAGTGATCATGATGTGGGAATGCCGGCGTTGGACTGGCGTAAACACAGTAAAAAGTCTGACAACACCAGGTTTTAGTCCAACCGATTTATTTGATAATACTCACAAACTTTCGATGTCCCCCCGGTGTTGTCAGACTTTTTACTACCTAAAAGTGATAGCAGATTGGAGCTCTTTTCTGCGAACAGTAATTGGTGTTGGATCAATTATTATTATTTTTAAAACTGAGATTGCTAGATTTTTGTTGACCAGAGCTATTGAAGGATAAAGGGAAAAAGCAAATATGTGGGGTTAGATCAGAGATCAGATCATCCATTTTTTTGTATTGAGATTGAGGGATCAATATTGGTCAGGATATTGATGGAAAACTCCCCTTTTTTAAGTAGTCTCATGGCATCTTTTACACCCCCCAAGATGGCACCTCCAACAGTGTAGCACTCCCTCAATATTGCGCTAGACTACCAGCGTAAAGTTCTGTGCTCGACCCCTGGAGTGAGCTAACATGGGAAGCACAAAGAGAGGTTGGGTGGTCAGTATTTTAGAGGAAATTGGGACCGAGGGAATGGGATGAGTCTCATAAGCAAGATGAAAAAAACAAATTTCTTTATTTTTGATTTGTTTTCCATTTAGATCTGTCACAGCCTAAATGTGTGGTGCCAAATGCCACTGATCATTGGAGACTGAGTATTTTTTTTGATGAGGTTAGTACTTTTTCTTGTATTTCTCCTTTTTATAGAGCTTTCTATTTGTGATAAAGTTTCCTTCAGCCAGATTTCTGGAATGTTAAATTTGACTAATATTAAAAGAACTCATGTCAGTGGATTGAAAATTGCCCACCTGGCTGCAGAGCAATTCGACGCTTAGGGTGGGATTTTCCAGCTGCACTTAGCCTGAAACCCGAAATCCCCCCGCACTCCCCAAAGTCAATGGACCTTTGCATGGTGCATCCCCCTCCTGCTGCGAGTCCTGTGGTGGGTGGAATGGGAAAATGCCCCCTTTTTGATTTAAATAATTTTTTTGATTTGAAAAATTAAATAAATAAAACATAAAACAAATATTAAAGCTGGCCTGGTCAGCAACATCCTGTGAAAGAACATTAAAAAAATACCAGCACAGGTTATAGGAATAAGGGCCTCATTGACTCCAGAAACTCCTAATTCTTTGGACAGAATGCATTTTACAGTACAGAACATGGCTGGCTTTCATCTTTTAACACCTTGGCACAGCCCTACCCCAGAGAAAGCTTTCTAACCTCTGTCAATGAAAGTTGTTACAAGGATTTCGAAGTCAAAAGAAACTACTTGGGGTTATGTTTTTTAAAAGAAAATTGTATTTATACAACTTTGTTTTCAATCAGCTCGAAGAACAATACAGCACAGGAACAGGCCCTTCGACCCTCCAAGCCTACACTGATCATGTGTTCCTAACTAGACCATCTGTTTGTATCCCTCTATTCCCAGTCAGTTCATATGGCTGTTGTAGGTAAAATAATACCTCAGATTGTTAGTGAGTCAAAATACAGTTGTTTTTATTACAAAACTCCTGCGTCTTATTCCAGAATTTTGGGAGAAACTGGTTCCTTACAATGGATTACCAGACTTCTCCCAGAACACACACACAAGTAGGATTTTATACATTCTGAGCTCCAGCAGGAAGCACGATTCAAAGTTCCAATTCCTGCCAGACCTCCAGTTCTTCCTTCTTGGGTCGTGATGCAGCCCCAGAGTCAATGAGGAATTACAGTCCTGCAGTCAGGACACAGGAAACCCTTCTGCAGCAGTACCGGCATCCCTGTCTTTGAAGTTACTTGTGTGATCGTGGCTGTCCCAGCAGGACTCTTCCTGTTAAAAGCCAATATCGCAATCTGCCATCAGCAGCTGTCAAAAGCCAGTATTGTAAACTACCATCTGTGTAACAATGTCTAACTAAGACAGATAGGTAAGATTTGCAAAGTCTACAAAATAACAGCCACGTTTAACTATTTGACTTTATAAAACTGAGAGTTAAAGCATGTAAGACATGAACAAATAACTTGTATTAATGCCAGGAGCAAATTAAGCTTGAGAAGATCAGCCACAATGAAAGGTTATGTTTGTGACATGTTCTAGGTACAAAATGCATTCACCTTTTCCCTCCGTCATGGCTATCTAGATGAGTCTTAAATGATCCTAGCGTGTCTGCCTCAACCACCTTACTTGGTAGTGCATTCCAGGCTCCCACCACTGTGTAAAATACATTCCTTGCATATCTATTTGAATCTTGCCCCCCTTACCTTAAACTTGTGACCCCTTGTGTTTATCATTTCCAACCTGGGAAAAAGCTTCCAATTGTTCACCCTATCTATGCCCTTCATAATTTTATAAACTTCTGTTAGGTCGCCCCCAACCTCCGTCTTTCCAGGGAAAACAACTCCAGTTTACTCAATCTCACCTCATAGCTAAGACCATCCATACCAGGCAACATCCTGGTAAACCTTTTCTGTACTCGCTCCAAAGCCTCCACATCCTTCTGGTACTGTGGCGATCAGAACTGGACGCAGTATTCCAAATGTGGCCTAACCAACGTTCTATATAGCTGCAACATCATATTCCAACTTCTATACTGTATGTCCCGTCCAATAAAGACAAGCATGCCATATGCCTTCTTCACCACTCTCTCCACCTGTGTTGCCACCTTTTAAGGATCTGTGGACTTGCACACCCAGATCCCTCTGTGTGTCTATACTCCTGATAGTTCTGCCACTTATTGTATAGCTCTCCCCTGCATTAGATCTACCAAAACGTGTCACTTTGCATTTATCGGGATTAAATTCCATCTGCCATTTCTCTGCCCAATTTTCCAGCTTGTCTATATCCTGCTGTATACTTTGACAATTTTCATCACTATTCGCAACTCCAGCAATCTTTGTCTTGTCCGCAAACTTACCAATCAGACCAGCTACGTCTTCTTCCAAATCATTTAAGAACATAAGAACATAAGAAATAGGAGCAGGAGTAGGCCATCTAGCCCTTCGAGCCTGCCCCGCCATTCAATAAGATCATGGCTGATCTGTCGTGTCTCAGTTCCACATTCCCGCCCTCACCCCATAACCCTTAATCCCCTTGCCTATCAAAAACCTATCAACCCGCGTCTTAAATATATTTAGCGAGGCAGCCTCCACCACTTCAACGGGTGGTGAATCTCTGGAATTCTCTGCCCTTTGAGTGAAGAAGTTCCTCCTCAACTCTGTTCTAAACCGCCCCATATATATATATAATATAATTTATTTATATATATCATAAACAGCAGAGGCCCCAGTGCAGAGCCCTGTGGAACATCACTAGTCATTGACCTCCAATCAGAAAAAGACCCTTCCACTGCTACCCTCTGTCTTCTATGGCCAAGATGTGGTGATGCCAGCGTTGGACTGGGTAAAAGCAGAAAGAAGTCTCACAACAGGTTTATTTGTAGCAAACGCCACAAACTTTCGGAACTGGCTGTCCCTTTGTCAGGTAGCTGGGAGTTCTGATCACAAACAGGGCACAATGACACAAACTCAATTTACACGAATAATGATTGGGATGTGAGTCTTTACAGCTAATCAAGTCTTAAAGGTACAGGCAATGTGAGTGGAGAGAGCTCTAAAGACTCACATTTCAATCATTATTCGTGTAAATTGAGTTTGTGTCATTGTGCCCTGTTTGTGATCAGAACTCCCACCCACTTGACGAAGGGACAGCCTGTTCTGAAAGCTTGTTGTGTTTGCTATAAATAAACCTGTTGGATTTTAAGCTGGTGTTGTGAGACTTCTTTCTGTTTCTATGGCCAAGCCAGTTCTGAATCCATCTGGCTAGTTCACCCTTGATCCCGTGTGATTTGACCTTTTGCACCAGCCTGCCATGTGGGACTTTATCAAATGCTTTGCTAAAATCCATGTCGACGACATCCACGGCCCTTCCCTTGTCAATCATTTTTGTCACCTCCTCAAAAAACTCAACCAAATTTGTGAGGCATGACCTCTGGTATGTCTGTTTGAAGCAAATCAGGGGAAGATTTTTGTGTTTTGGCACTTGGCAGTGTGAGCAGTGATTTTCTGGCTGCAGGGAGATATATAATGACTGGGGATGATTTAAATTTCTACACGTTGTTATTAGTTATAAGTAAGTAGTCTCACAACACCAGGTTAAAGTCCAACAGGTTTATTTGGTCGCACATTTGGTGATGTGGCTACCTAGATGAGTGTTAGCACATTTGGTGATACCAAATAAACCTGTTGGAATTTAACATCGTGTTGTGAGGTTACTTACTGTGCCTACCTCAGTCCAATGCTGGCAACTCCACATCTTAATTATAAATAATCAGCTGGTTGAAAAATAAGGTGGTGTTGAAAAATGGTGTAGAGCGATTTAATTGTTTATTTTTTTTTTTGATTGCTGATTGGAAAATTCTTCTGCCCAAATGCTAGTTTTGTGTTAATGTTATGTAGGAAACTCTCAATGTGGCATTGACCCTAGTTCGACCACTCGTCCTTTGTGAAAATTTTACAAATGAAACCAACTGCTGCCCAGAACCTCTGTGCATTGTTGAAACTCTCCGGGTGACCGCCTGTCTGAATGACCAACACTCAGCAACACTACTAGTCCAAGTTAAAATATATGTGAACTCAACGTTTCATGGGAGTATAAATGGTAAGTACTTGTTGGGTGCTTTTAGGAGATCTGGCATCAACCAATACTAACTCAAAACAAGAAGCTTTTTCTGAATTGTGAGTAAAAATCTGGTGGCACAGCAGCTATCTCTGCAGTCTCACAGCGCCAGGGACCTGGGCTTGATTCCTGACTTGGACCATCGTCTGTGTGAAATTTGTGCATTCTCCCCGTGTCTGCCCAGGTGCTCTGGTTTCCTCCCACAACCCGTGCTAGTTATGTGCATTGGCCATGCTAAATTCTCCCTCAGTGAACCCAAATAGATGCCGGAGTGTGGCGACTAGGGGATTTTCACAGTAACTTCATCGTAGCGTTAATGTAAGCCTACTTGTGACTCTAATTAATAAATAAAACAGCAACAGTGTTGAGAGGCTGCAAATTCGACACCCAACCATTGCTTTCTGCTCCTACATTTTTTCCAAGGTGTTCCATTGTAGATTGTGTCAGCAGCAAAACTTGTATTGCATTTTTTTTAGCCATTTATAAATATCAGGTGCCACTCCAATAGATTTACAATTGCTTTACTACCCACTGGAGATACAGGAGGTAATTGTTGGTCACCAATCTGTTATTCCGCTTACATTGGGTGCAATGTTTCAGGTGAGTCTGACCTCATAGTGAAAATAATTTGCCTTTAATAAATCCAAGCTATGTCTGAGATACCAGTTTGAGTTACTTAATATAGTAATGGAGAGGGTTAAAGAGGTTCTGTGCAGGTTGATGTGTCTAAACGCATTTCATGAAGTGCTACATAATAGACTTGTTTGAAAAATTGGGGCAGTGGATGGAGATGGGATTGACTAAGGGACAGGAAATAGAGATAAAGGTGAAATGATCTTCAAGCTGGAGAGAATTGTATACTGGTATTCCCCAGGGGTCAGTATAAGGAAATGTGTTCTTTTTGGTATATATTAATAACTTGGATTTTGATACACAGGGCAAAATTTCAAAGTTTGCATATGACTCCAAACTCAGTAATGTAATAAATAGTGAGGAGGAGCTGGTGGAATGGATTGATGCGTGGCAGATGAAATTTCATCCAGAGAATTGTGATGTGATTCATTTTGGTTGCAAGAACAATGTAGGGGGAAAAAAACAGTTTTAAAAAGGCTGCAGAAACAGAGTGAGCTGGAGATGCCTGAACAAATCTTTGAAGTTGGTAGGACAAGTTGAGAAGGAAATTCAAATAGCTTTAGTTTTATAAATAGAGCCAGAGAGTACAGAAGTAAGGAGGTGATGTTGAACATTAAACTGGCTGAGAGGGCTGGTATCCAGAAGACACATTTAATTGGCAAAAGAACCTGAGGAGACGTGACACGTTTACTTTTTCAGAAGACTAAGGAAATCTGGCATGTCAGTGACGACTCTGTCCAGCTATTACAGATGCACCATAGAAAGCATTCTTTCTGGTTGTATCACAGCTTGGTATGGCTCCTACTCTGCCCAAGACCGCAAGGAACTACAAAAGCTCATGAATGTTGCCCAATCCATCATGCAAATCAGCCTCCCATCCATTGACTCTGTCTACAGTTCCCACTACCTCGGCAAAGCAGCCAGCAGAACTAAGGACCTTACACACCCAGGACATTCTCTCTTCCATCGAGAAAAGGATACAAAAGTCTGAGGTCATGTACCAACTGTCTCAAGAACAGCTTCTTCCCTGCTGCTGTCAGACTTTTGAATGGACTTACCTCGCATTAAGTTGATCTTTGCCTACACCCTAGCTATGACTGTAACACTACATTCTGTACACTCTCACTTCCTTCTCTATGAACGGTATGCTTTGTCTGTATCGTGAGCAAGAAATAATATTTTTCTCTATGCTAATACATGTGACAATAAATCAAATCAAATGATCTGGGATGAACTGCATGAAAGACTAGTGGAAGTAAATTCATTTACTTCTGGGGGCGGCACGGTTGCACAGTGGTTGACACTGCTGCCTCACAGCTCCAGGGACCCAGGTTCGATTCCTGGCTTGGATCACTGTCTGTGTGGAGTTTGCACGTTCTCCTCGTGTCTGCATGGATTTCCTCTGGGTGTTCCAGTTTCCTCCCATAGTCCAAAGATGTGCTGGTTAGGTAGATTGGCCATGCTAAATTGACCCTGAGTGATGGGGGAGTGGCTAGGGTAAAATCCATGTGGTTATGGGGATCAGGCCTGGGTGGGATTGTGGTTGGTGCAACTTGATGGGCCAAATTGTCTCCTTCTGCAGTGTAAGATTCTATGATTAATATTTTCAAAAAGGAATTAGATAAATACTTGAACAGTTAAGATTTGAAATGCTTTGGGGAAAGAATAGGGATGTGAGACTAACTGGGTAGTGTTTTTGTTTTGAAAGGTCCTTCTCTCACAATGTGCCAGATGATGAAAGGTTACCTTAAAAGCTACCTCTGTCTCTGTCTCTCTCTCTCTCCCTCTCCCCACAGATGCTGCCTAACCGGCTGAGTATTTACAGCATTTACTGCCCTTGCTTCAAATTTCCAGTGTCTGCGGTATTTTGTTTGTTTTTTTGTGGGCTGAATAACCTCCTTATGTACTGAGAGTCACAGTTTCATTTAAAGTGAAGCTGCATCGGTTCTGCAGAAAAGTATAATTCAGGAGGGCAGATAGTGAAATCAGTGTTGCTCTTAAAGAATTCCATTGGACTCTCCAGCTCTTTTTCAGCTAGTCATCACCTTTGTAAAGTGGTGATTGTGAGGGTGACTGGGCCTATAAGACTCTAAATACATTAAATACAGTATTTAACATTAATATTTGACTACTTTCTATTTGATGAGGCACAGGTGTTAAATTTAACCTCCAGAGCTTTTAAAAATCAGTAACAAAAAAAACTTGCCAATCATTAAAAATGTGCAGCAAGGCATTAGATTTTTAAATACATTGTTGAAACAGGACAAGCTGCTGTTCTGAATATCAGAGATTTTTCTAAACAAATTTATTGTATTGGCAGTTTATTAATATCCATGGTCAGACTTTTCCAGTTCTTTGAGGTTAAGCTATGAATGTATCTTCTTGCTCGTCTAATAGTGAGAAAAAGCCTGTCATTTTTCTGAATTTATTTTTCATTGGATATGGTTCCACTAGCCCATCCAAGTATAAGCCTAAACAACTGACTCTGGTATTGCCACATTGCCTGATTTTGTCCTTTTTAACATGTGTGTTTTCATCAAGCGTTGTTGGATGATGACCCAGAGGAGGGAATTCCCGAATAACTTTCCCTCTTAAATCTGAGGATGTTGAGGCAGCATCTTTACAACAATTCTGGTTAAGATTGGCTAACTCATAACAGACAAGAGGTTCATAATGGCACCATCCTGCTCTGAATGTCTCTGTGCAACCTTGCTTCCCCAGTAAAGGATATGCTAACCATTGAACATTTGTTATTTTGTTTAATCAGAAACAAAGACATTGATTCCAGAACAAAAATACAATCCCCTCGGCTCATGTCCATGCAACTTAACAGCGAAAGTTTGTGATGTACGATGCTGCTGTGATGAGGTATTTCTGTATTTTAATAATGCTGTTCAATTATGTAGCCGTAGCTAGATTATAAACAGTTTTTTATGCAGGTTCACAAGTAAAACTGACAGTTAAATGGACGGTATCTGTAGTGTTTGGTATAACTGAGTTTGTTGCTTATTCCTTGTCTTTACTGTGTTGCATTAAGGAAATATGAAATAGTTATTGGACTTGTGAGTAATGCTCATCCAGTTGGTGGCTTTTCTGAAAGCAAAGAATTTGCCTAATGACCATACAAGTTAGGGACGGGAGTAGGCTACTCGTCCCTTCAAGCCTAATCTGCTGTTCAATAAGACCATGGCTCATCTGACTGTGACCATCCCGCCACCCCAATGATCATTCACCCCCTTCTTTATCAAGAATCTGTAAACTTCTACCTTGAAAGCATTGATAAACTCTGCTTCCACTGTCTTTGAGGAAGGGAGTCCCAAAGACTCTGTGTCCTCTGGGAGAAAAAAAATCTCATCTGTTTTAAATAGACAACCCCTTAATTTTAAACGGTGACCTTCCCTAGTTCTAGACTGTCCCACAAGAGATAACATCTTCACTATGTTCCTTAGGATCTTGAGTTACCTCTTACTCTTCTAAATTCCAGCAGACTGAAACCTAGCCTCTCCATTTTCTCCTCATCAAGTAACTCAGTCATTCATGGTATTACTTTAGTAAACCTCAGCTACTTGCAATGCATTTATGTCCTCCTTTAAGTAAGGAGACCGTCACTGCACACTGTACTCGAAATGTAATCTCACCAATTCCTGTACAACAGAAGCGCAACTGTTACTCATTTGCATTTATTCTTATTGGCTCACAGAAGCTACGCTATATAAAATATGCACTGGAAATAATGTAATTGACCTAGCGTGGGAAACAGAAAGAAAGAAGCGTGGAAGAGGTCACACACTATTAATAAAGCTGTTCATTTTTAAACAAAGTCTGTCCTGCATATCATATCTTCAATACATAACAAAAACTGGCGATGGGGACTATTGAGATGCATTTGCTAGCCACCTGGAAAGAAGAAATAAACCGAGGAAAAGTTGGAATAAAAAGAAAACGTGCCCTGGAGACTATAACGGGTAGTTGGATGTGAGCACAATAATGTGCAAGTATATTTATAGAGCTGGTAGTGATAAGTATGAGGCTAAAGCTTGATTGGCTACCTTGTGTGTAAGAAAATCGAGGTAGCTGCTGGAAATGTGGTTGTGAAATGTGCACATGGGAAACCTGCTTAAGTGAAAAAATGGTAGGAGTTCTTGGCATGGTGGGACTCTGATGAAAATGGGAAGCAGTGGAGCACTTTGACTATTTTGCACAGGCAAGCAAAGTATCTGAAGACATTGTGGTGCCCACTTTTCTGAGTGTGATGGTGGGAAACAGTTTTAATCTCCTCTGCAGTTTAGTGCAATCTGACACTAACGTACAAACAGATTGTGGATATTCTGCAAGCACATTTTTTAATGAAACCCTTGTGATTGCAAAGTGTTTTGGATTCCATAAAATAAACCAAGAGGAGGGGGAGTCAATCACGCAATTTCTGGCAGTGCTTAAAAGAATTGTAGAATTTTGTGTGTTTGGAGATTGCCTAATGACACTATTTGAGACAGATTTGTTTGTGGTCTGCCCAGTAAACGACAGAAAAACATCTGTTAACTGAAAGTAATTTTACTCCACGGAAGTCCATTGAAATTATTGTTTCTATGGAACTGGCTACAAAGGAAGCCCATCAGTTGAGTTTGTGTACTCGGAAGACACAAAATGTCCACTGAATCAGCACCTAAAGCCATTGAGACTCGAACATGTTACTGGTGTGTAAAGCCAGGATGTTCTGCTTCTGGGTTTTTGATAAGAGAGGGGATTAAGGGTTATGGGGAGAGGGCGGGAATGTGGAACTGAGCCACGACAGATCAGCCATGATCTTATTGAATGGCGGGGCAGGCTCGAAGGGCTAGATGGCCTACTCCTGCTCCTATTTCTTATGTTCTTATGATGTAAAGACAGGAATGTTGAAACCATGGGGAGGATAAAAGGACACACACAGTGTGCTTGCAGGAAGAAAAAGCAAACTATGAATAAAATTAAGAAGCAAGAGCAAACCAAGACAGCATTTAAACAAAATAAAAGGAGAAATGTCCATGCTGTACAACAGGGTCAAAAAGAGACTCAGTCAGAGGAGAAATTATCACTAATCGTGCTAACCATCGTTGGTGCTACTGACTGGGCAGCCATTAAGAATGGAAGTTGACACAGGGACAGCAGTCTCATTGGTATCTACAATGTGAAACTCCAACACATTCCCTTTAGGCCATCAACAATCATGCTGAAAATGTACACAGGTGAAGTGGTTTCTCTGAAAGGCCATGTTGAAATGGCTCTGCAATTCAATGGGCAAACAGCAGATATGCCTCCACTCATAGTGAAGGGAAACTATCCAGCATTGATAGGGTATACATGGCTGGAGAAGATTTAGCTGAGCTGAAGTCAACATAATGGCCAATGGAGAATCAGACCTCATGGAAATATTAAAGAAATGCACATTTTTGATTTTGTTTTTATAAAGTCACGTATTAACATATACAGTGAAAAGTATTTTTTACGCTATACAGACAAAGCATACCGTTCATAGAAAAGGAAACAAGAATGCAGAATGTCGTGTTAGAGTCATAGGATGTAGAGAAAAATCAAATTAATGCAAGGTAGGTCCATTCAAAAGGACATTTCTCCTTTTGTTTTGTTTAAATGCTGCCTTGGTTTGCTCTTGCTTCTTAATTTTATTCATAGTTTGCTTTTTCTTCCTGCAAGCACGTTCTGTGTGTCTTTTTATCCCCCCAATGGTTTCAACATTCCTGTCTTTACACCAGAAGCAGAATGTTCTGGCTTTGCACACCAGTAACGTGTTCAAGTCTGATGGCAGCAAGGAAGAAGCTGTTTTTGAGTTGGTTGATGCAAAAGTTTGAGATCATGTATCTTTTTCCTGACAAAAGAAGGTGGAAGAGAGTGTTTGGGGTGCGTGAGGTCCTTGGTTATGCTGGCTGCTTTTCCGAGTTAGTGGGAAGTGTAGACAGTGTCAGTGGATGGGAGGTTGGTTTGAGTGATGGACTGGGCTTCATTCACAACCCTTTGTAGTTTTTTACGGTCTTGGACAGGGTAGGAGCTATATCAAGCTGTGATACAACCAGAAAGAATGCTTTTTATGGTGCACTGCCAGAGGAGGTAGTAGAAGTAGATGCAATAGCAATGTTTAAGGGGCATTTTGACAGACATAAAAAATAGGCAGGGAATAGAGGGCTCATGTAGAGGCAAAAGGTTTTTAGTTTAGAAAGGTGTTATGTTCCTGTGCTGTACTGTTCTTTGTTTTACGCTCCTTCCTGGGATTGTTTAATCATTATGGAAGGTTTGACCCAAGTTTGGTGACAATTCTGAAATCATTGCATAATCTTTTGTGCCAGAATAAGATGTGTAAGTGGTTGCCCGTTCAATGCAATAACACCTTCATGCAAGCCAAAGAAGTGTTTTTTAAGGCCGGAGCTTTGATTCTACTTTACCTTCCTGCTTGTAGCAGCAAGGGTTTGTGAGCAGGTTTGTTGGCCTCAGCCAAAGATAATGTGTGACGTGGATGTAGGGACAGTGGGAAGAGAAACAAGTTATTGAGAAAATATTTTTAAAATGTTTTGTTACTAGTAATATTTGATATCTATATTGAACTTATTTGCTTAGAATTTCTGATGAATATTAAACTGGATCTATGATTCAATTCTATTCTTGGAAAATGAAAGCCATCAGAGGAGTAACATTTAATTGGTTTGAGTCACGTTAATTCAATTGAGAAATATTTGAGCAAATTCATAATCTTTAACTCTACATTCTGCACTTTCTTGTTTCCTTCTGTATGAACAGTATGCTTTGTCTGTATAGCATGAAAGAAAGAATACTTTTCACTATATGCTAATATATGTAACAAATCAAATTGAGCAATCTCGGGCAAAAGTAAATTACTTTGAGGAGACGCACAAACTTAATACATTTTAAATATAATTCCGTTCTCATTTAAATGTGAATTCCAACCTCAACAGCCTCTTATAGTAAAATATTCCTTGTTATAATCGCCTTCTGCCTGAGAAACATTTAACTCGTTCCCCGTCCTTTAGTCTTTTCGGGGTGATCCTTGGTCTTTGCTACTTAGTTATCGCTTCAAAAACCAGTGCAAACTTGCGATAGCCCCATCTTAAAGTCCTCCCGTTCTTCTTTGTGTTGAAAGTCTCAAGTATTTGGGTTTTTTTGTTATAGCTTTCATTTCATTTTTTGGTATAAGTAAAGCTCCAATGTTTCCTTTCCATAGCTGCATGGAGGGCACCCAGAGGCTGAAAAAGAATATGGACCCATGTTCCCTCTAATCAGAAACATGGCCCTATGGGGAATAAACAGGCTGTGCCCAAGCAACATTCTGTTTAAGATGCATGGCTGTGCATCAGTCTTAAAGGGACCGTTCAGTGCAATAAGTCAGCCATGCACAGCAAACAGAAGTTAGAGGAAACATTGATTTAGACTGGGTAACAGAATATTATGCCAGGAAGTTTGAAATTTGGTAGGAAGAATGAAAACACACTGTTTTAAAAAGTGAAGGACTATTTAATATTGGTATTCAAAGGGATGTGGTGTTCCTTGTGTGTGAATTACAAGGTTAACCCAGGTACCACAAGCGATTAGGAAGGTAAGTGGTATATTAGTTGTCATTGCAATGAAATTGGAATACAACATTATATGCCTTGCTGCAACTATGCAGGGCTTTAGTTGTACTCTGTACAGTTTTAACTTCCTTTGCCCTAAAGGGAAGTAAAAGAGATTCACTAGATTGATTCAAAGTATGAGAAAGCTTCCCCGTGGGGAGATGTTGAGTAGTATGGGCTCTTATTCACTAATATATAGAAGAATGAGAGGTGATCTCATTGAAACATATGGCGTTCTGAGCAAATTGTTTCCCCTGGTCAGAGAGTCTAGAACTGGAAGCCAGTGTCTCGGAATAAGATGTTGGCATTGAGGAGTGAGATGAAGAGAATTGTCTTTCCTTGGAGGGATGTGAATCTATGGAATTCTCTGCCCTGGAGAGCTGGAGGTGTTCTGTCTTTGAATTTGTTGAAGACTGAGATTGAAAGATTTGTTTGTGCAGACTTAATGGGCCAAAATGTCTCTTCTGTACTATATGACTCTATGGGGGTGATCTTATCAGCTTGGTATGTCAGTTGATCGGTGTGGGAAGCCGGTAAGATCATGAGAGAGGCAAAAAACCAGGTTTGCACTCGGCACCCTAGGTGACAATTAGCTGGGGTTATGGGGGTGATGTTCAGGGGAGGGATAGGTGGAGGGGATGATATCTGTGGGGAGGAGGGTGGGCTATGGTTGGGGGACTGCCAGATCTCTGTCACACACAACATTGAGAGATCTGCGCATGTGCGATAGCACCCTCTAGTGTGACAGTCGGCTTTCCATCAAGAATAGACTCCATTCATTCCCTCTACTGGTGCGAATCACACTTTGTGTCATTTTTACATGAAGTGCCATAAGATCATGTCTGAAAGCACACTGTAAAAATGGATGTGACTCTCTCCGGTTTTCACGCTCATTCAGCACTTAAGGGGCAGCCTTACCAAAAAAACATGAGTTTTGAGCAGTAAGAGCTATGCTTATTGGGAGAGAAAGTGGAATTGATGTACAAATGCAGCTATGACCTTTTTGAACAGTGGAATAAGAAATAGAAGCAGGGGTAGATCCATTTGGCCTACTCCTCCTCCTATTTCTTGTATAAATTGCCTATATGTGATGCTCTGAACTGTGACCAATAGAATCATAGAAACCCTACAGTACAGAAACAGGCCATTTGGCCCATTGAGTCTATACCGACCACAACCCCACCCAGATTGTCCAAATGGTCCCGTGTTTACCGAGATCCTGATCATTTTGGAAAAACACCAATGTACCCTCCTTCCGAATTCCCTGTCATATGTCTGTCAGGACAGTTTCCTTCAGGTGGCATGTTATGAAGTGCTAATAAGATGCTGTACTGTGATTAAAAATTGTTAATTTTTAGCAATTACATTGCTTACCTAATTACATTTTAGCAATGACATTGGTTTGGTGGTGGTGGTGGAAACCTCTGAATATCTGCTTACATGATGTAGAGATGTCAGCACTGGACTGGGGTGGGCACAGTAAGAAGTCTCACAACACCAGGTTAAAGTCCAACAGGTTTATTTGATAGCACAAGCCACAAGTTTTCAGAGCGCTGCTGCTACATCAGGTGAGTGGGAATTCTGTTTGCAAACACAGCATATAAAGACACAAACTCAATTTACAAAACCTGGCCTCAATCGGGACCTTGGGTTCATGTCACACAATCTATAACCCCCATGACTTGCCTGGGTTTGCAAAATCTCATTAACTGTCCTGTCTGGAGACAATTCGCATCTTTGAACTTATGCTTCACCCTCTCTCCACTCACATTGTCTGTACCTTTAAGACTTGTCTTAAAGCGCATCAAGGTAGATAAATCCCCAGGACCTGATGAAGTATATTCCAGGACGTTGTGGGAGGCTAGGGAGGAAATTGCGGGTCCCCTAGCCAGGATATTTGAATCATCGATAGTCATGGGTGAGATGCCTGAAGATTGGAGAGTAGCAAATGTTGTGCCTTTGTTTAAAAAGCACTGCAGGGAAAAGCCTGGGAACTACAGGCCAGTGAGCCTCACATCTGTGGTGGGTAAATTGTTGGAAGGTATTATGAGAGACAGGACCTTCAGGCATTGAGATGCAAGGACTGATTAGGGGCAGTCAGCATGGCTTTGTGTTTGTGTTTTTTGAAGGGGTAACCAAGAAGGTAGATGAGGGCAGTGCAATTGATGTTGTCTACATGCCCTTTCGCAATGCCTTTGACAAGGTACCGCATGTAGGTTGTTGCATAAAGTTTAAATCTCACAGGATCCAGGGTGAGGTATCTAAATGGATACACAATTGGCTTCTTGACAGAAGCCAGAAGGTGGTTGTAGAGAGTTGATTTTCAAACTGGAGGCCTGTGACCAGCGGTGTGCATGGTAAGAAGTCTCTCAACACCAGGATAAAGTCCATCAGGTGTGCCTCAGGGATCAGTACTGGGCCCACTGTTATTTGTCATTTATATTAATGATTTGGATGAGAATATAGGGGGCATTGTTAGTAAGTTTGCAGATGACACCGAGATTGGTGGCATGGTGGACAGTGAGGAAGGTCATCTCCAATTGCAGCGGGATCTTACGAGGTAATGCATTTTGGTAGATTGAACAAGGGCAGGGCTTACTCAGTTAACAGTAGGGTGTTGGGGAGAGTTACAGAACAAAGAGATCTAGGGGTACATGTTCATAGCTCCTTGAAAGTGGAGTCACAGTTTGACAGAGTGGTGAAGAAGGCATTCAGTATGCTTGGTTTCATTGGTCAGAACATTGAATACAGGAGTTGGGACGTCTTGTTGAAGTTGTACAAGACATTGGTAAGGCCACACTTGGAATATTGTGTGCAATTCTGGTCACCCTATTATAGAAAGGATATTAAAGTAGAAAGAGTGCAGAAAAGATTTACTTGAATGCTACTGGGGCTTGATGGATTGAGTTATAAGGAGAGGCTGAATAGACTGGGACTTTTCTCTGTGGAGCGTAGGAGGCTAAGGGGTGACCTAATAGAGGTCTATAAAATAATGAGGGGCATAGATCAGCTAGATAGTCAATATCTTTTCCCAAAGTAGGGAAGTCTAAAACTGAAGGGCATAGGTTTAAGGTGAGGTGGGAGAGATACAATAGTGTCCAGAGGGGCAATTTTTTCACTCAGAATGGTGAGTGTCTGGAACAAGCTGCTAGAGGTAGTAGTAGAGACAGGTACAATTTTATCTTTTAAAAAGCGTTTAGATAGTTACATGGGTACAATGGGTATGGAAGGACATGGGCCAACTGCAGGCAATTGGGATTAGCTTAGGGGTTTTTAAAAAAAAACAAAGGTGGCATGGATAAGTTGGGCTGAAGGGCCTGTTTCTATGACCTGTGAAGACTCTCATTTCAACCATTATTTTGTAAATTGAGTTTGTATCTATATATGTCTTGATGTGAACAGAACTCCCACTCACTTGATGAAGGAGCAGAGCTCTGAAAACTCGTGGCTTGTGCTACCAAATAAACCAGTTGGACTTTAACCTGGTGTTGTGAGATTTCTTACTGTATCTGCTTACAAACAGGACTGAAATGGAGAGGCTTTTTTTTATCATTGATTCGTGGGATGTGCGCATTGCTGGCTGGGCCAACGTTTATTGCCCATCTCTAATTGCCATTGAATGGAGTGGCTTGCTAAGCCATTTAAGATTCACCACTTTGTTGTGGGTCTGGAGTCACATGCAGGCCAAACTGGGTAAGGCAGATTTCCTTCACTAAAGGATGTTAGTGAACCAGATGGATTTTACAACAATCGACAATGATTTCATGGTCACCATACATCATGCTTTTTAGGTGTCTATGGAGGCAATGTGTACCAACCCTTTGATTAATTATGCTCAGTTGAGAATGTAGTTGATACTCCTACTGGTTCCCTTTCCTCTGTGTTCAATCTTCTCTTGCTTGACTTTTAATTCCAGATTACTGATCATCTGTTAATATTTTTTGTTTGATGTCATTATGGAATGTGAATTATGTTAAGTAACTTTCCTTTTTTTTCCCAGGAATGTACACCCAGTATGATGCAGCTGTTTCAGTCTGAATGCTTTACAGGAGTTTTTGGAGGCGATGTATCCCAACCCTTTGATCAATTATGCTCAGTTGAGAATGCAGTTGATACTCCTGACTGGTTCCCGTTCCTCTGCGTGCAATCTTCTCTTGCTAACTCACCGTACCTGGGCCTGTTCTATGATGGCAATACTGTGTAAGTTTATATAACCAGTGCAACGTCAATTATAATTGGTAAAATAAGTTAATCTACATAATCTGTTGTGCCTTAACCATTGGTGTTTGATTAGATTGACTTCTCTTCCTTGTTTAATGCTTTATAGTATCGTACAATTGAATTTGTGGTTTATGCTTAAAAACTGCTACTTTTATACCAGTGCAAAGCAGCTGTGAAATGATACAGGTTTCTGGTCTTCACCTCAAACCTGTATCCTAAACCTAAAAGGCACATTCCAGTTGGCACAGTTACCCAAACAAACAGTTGAACTCTGAATTTAAAAAACGATGCTGGATCTAGGAAAAGTCTCATAAGAACATAAATAGGAGCAGGAATAGGCCATCAAGCCCTTCGAGCCTGCCCTGCCATTCAATAAGATCTAGCTGATCTGAAGTGGTTCAGTTCCACTTTCCTGCTTTCTCCCCATAACCCTTAATCCCCTTGCCTACCAAAAACCTATCTACCCGTGTCTTAAATATATTTAGCGAGGTAGCCTCCACCACTTCAACGGGCAGAGAATTCCAGAGATTCACCACCCTTTGAGTGAAGAAGTTCCTTCTCAACTCCGTTCTAAACCACCCCCCCCCCCTTTATCTTGAGGCTGTGCCCCCTAGTCCTACTGTCCTTTCTGAGCAGGAAGAGTCTCTCCACCTCTATCCTATCCATCCCATTCATCATCTTATACGTCTCAATGAGATCTCCTCTCGTTCTTCTAAACTCCGAGTACAGACCCAGTCTATTCAGCCTCTCTTCATAGTCCAACCCCCTCATCTGCAGTATCAGCCTAGTGAACCTCCTCTGCACTCCCTCCAAGGCCAAAATATCCTTGCGCAAGTGCGGTGACCAGAACTGTACACAGTACTCCAGCTGTGGCCTCACCAGAGCCTTGTACAGTTGCAGCAAGACCTCCCTGCTTTTATATTCTAATCCCCTCGCTATAAAGGCCAACATCCCATTCGCCTTCTTGATCACCTGCAGACTGGGTTCGTGCGACTCATGCACAAGGGCCCCCAGGTCCCTCTGCACCATAGCGTGCTGCAGCTTTTCGCCCTTTAGTCCCTTTCGCCCTTTGGGTCTCATACCCAAAATGTTAAGTTATCTTTTCTCCATGACAGCTGACTGATGAATTTAATTGAGTATTTTGAAGGGTAACCAAGAAGGTAGATGAGGGCGGTGCAGTTGATGTTGTCTACATGGACTTTAGCAAGGCCTTTGATAAGGTACCGCATGGTAGGTTGTTGCATAAAGTTAAATCTTACGGGATCCAGGGTAAGGTATCTAAATGGATACAAAATTGGCTTCTTGACAGAAGCCAGAGTGTGGTTGTAGAGAGTTGTTTTTCAAACTGGAGGCCTGTGACCAGCAGTTTGCACGGTAAAAAGTCTCACAACACCAGGTTAAAGTCCATGAGATGTGCCTCAGGGGTCAGAGCTGGGTCCACTGTTATTTGTCATTTAGATTAATGATTTGGGTGAGAATACAGGGGGCATTGTTAGTAAGTTTGCAGATGACACCAAGATTGGTGGTATGGTGGACAGTGAGGAAGGTTATTTCCAATTACAGCGGGATCTTGATCAGTTGGGCCAGTGGGCTGACGAATGGCAGATGGAGTTTAATTTAGACAAATGCGAGGTAATGCATTTTGATAGACTGAATTAGGGCAGGACTTGATCAGTTAATGATAGGGCATTGGAGGGAGTTTCAGAACAGAGATCTAGGGGTACTTGTTCATAGGTCCTTTGAAAGTGGAGTCACAGGTGGAGAGTGGTGAAGAAGGCATTCAGCATGTTTGGTTTCATCAATGTCAGAACATTGAATACAGGAGTTGGGATGTCTTGTTGAAGTTGTACAAGATATTGGTAAAGCCACACTTGGAATATTGTGTACAATTCTGGTCACCCCATTATAGAAAGGATATTAAGAGTGTGGAAAAGATTTATTAGGATGCTACTGGTACTTGATAGATTGAGTTCTAAGGGGAAGCTGAATAGACTGGGACTTTTTCTCTAGAGCATAGAAGGCTGAAGGGTGACCTTATAGAGGTCTACAAAATAATGAGGGGCATAGATCAGGTAGATAGTCAATATCTTTTCCCAAAGGTAGGTGAGCCTAAAACTAGAGGGCATAGGTTTAAGATGAGAGAGGAGAGATACAAAAGTGTCCAGAGTGGCAATTTTTTTCACACAGAATGGTGAGAGTCTGGAACAAACTGCCAGAGGCAGGCACAATTTTATCTTTTAAAAAAACATGTAGTTACATGGGTATAGAGGAATTTGGGCCAAATGCGGGCAATTGGTATTAGTTTACAGGTTTTAAAACAAAGGGCAGCATGGACAGGTTGGGCTGAAGGGCCTGTTTCCATGCTGTAAACCTCTGACTAAAATTGCATGTTTTTATTATTTATCATATTACTTCAGCTTGTTTTCCCACTCTATTATTTTTACTTGAGTTTCTGTTTATTTAACATGTAGAGAGCAATTCTCCCAAAAAAAAATGAAGTGCTGAATTTGCGTGAAAACTGGAGTTTTTTAACCGTGATTTTCAGAATGAATCTATGATACTCTGATCACTGCAGAGTGCCTTAACGAGATTCCCTCTGAAAATCTGGGGGTGGGGTCTATTTCTGTTGGAGAGGACGGCAGAAAGCACTGAGTGGGCCACTGCGTATGCACCAATCTGTCATAGCAGGGATCAGTGCATGTGCAAAGGGGGCCACGCACTAGCACTGCCCAGAGGGGAGCTCTCCTCTTTATCCCTGACCCCCTGGGGGGTCCTGCATGCTCTCTGTTCCCTCCACTGGGGTCAGCTGCCCATTCCCTGTTAATAGGGAGCAGGCGTAAGCCCCGCTGGAGTGAGTCACTCCTGCGGGAAGGGAGGGAGGTGTTAGCAGGCCCAGAGACTTCCATTCCAGGCCCACTAATTGAATATGAATTGGAATATCAGCATTTAAATCAGCTGCGTGCAGTTTTCCGACGCAGAGTTGATGTCTCCGAAAAACTTGGAGCCGAAGATGTGCAGAGGCCAGGGTACCCAGTGGGGAACACACTAAACAGTCCCTGCTGGTGCCTCCCAACCTGCTAGAGCAGCACAGCAGGCTGGGAAAATCATCCTGGAGAAAGTTTTGACTCCTTAATGAATAGTCTGTTCTCGTTACTTTATATTCAGAGCGTTCAATTTGATTTACTGTGATCAAATCCACAGGATATCTACATATCATGTCCTCTACACTCCCCCATCGTCCCCCACCCAAATGTCCCAAAGTGAAGTTTATTTCAGTCTTATGACGAGAGCTGCCAGAGCTCTGGGTGTCCACCCAGATGGTGTGTGCCTCCATTCATTCTTGCGCTGTTAAAATGTGCTGTCTGGTACCTAAAGATGGAAGCAGGAATTTAGCTGTGAAGAAGCAGCAATTTTGGAGTTGTAACGGGCCTTAATTGGTGTGACAGAGATGGCCAGGAAGCCAGGCTGATGTTGAATTTGCTTACTGGCACTGATGACCCTGTAACTCATCCAGGCTGATCTTCAATTTGAAGCATCAGCTGTGATAGAGAGAATGAAGAATAAGGAAAGTTATTTGTAGTTGATATTTGAAAATATTACATGGAATTTGCAGCACAGAAACAGGTAATGCAGCCTAATGGATCACTCTTGGTGTGCATACTACACATGAGTCTACTTGCATTGTATTTATTTCTTCTCCTCCAATCAACAGATTCTTTGAATCCTTACTCCATGTATCTATATATACTTTACTTTCCATTAAATACATTAATGCTATTTCACTTAGCTACTCCATGTTGCCCGTTGAAGTGGTGGAGGCTGCCTCGATAAATATTTTTAAGACGCGGGTTGATGGGTTTTTGATAAGAGAGGGGATTAAGGGTTATGGGGAGAAAGCGGGAAAGTGGAACTGAACAGCGACAGATCAGCCATGATCTTGTTGAATGGCGGGGCAGGCTCGAAGGGCTAGATGGCCTACTCCTGCTCCTATTTCTTATGTTCTTATATATGAGTTCCATATTGAAGTTCACATTGCCTCTTTGAAACCTGATAATAAATGCACTTGACTGCACCCCAATATCCTTGTTTCTAATGTCTGCGAAGCAATGTAATACATTCTTAACTGCGCTGGGAACTAATCTCCCTTTGAACTTTCTGTTCAACAGCAAGGTTTCTCATGACCTTTCCTTTGGGATAGTGGCGCCTGCAGTGACAAATGTACCAGCTGGCTACCATCAAGGCGACCCTATTGTTAAAAATAATGATGCATATCTGACTGTTCCACAGGTAGGAATAACAGCACATAATTACTTAGTCATTTCAAGAGAGATAAAAGATAAGTTAAAACCTTGGTAATGTTGTAAATGAGTTCATAATGTTCAGGGGATCAACAGTCTAACTTACTACTGCTTGAATTGGGCAATGTGTAAATTGAGGTTAATTAATTAGAGAGATGGCAAAAGGAGTTTGCATTTCCACTGTGCCATCTCATAATGGATCAGATCTAATGAAATACATCCTGAAAAGTTGTAATTGTTACCTGGGATTATATTACTGGACTAGTAATTGGACCCTTAAACTAATAATCTGGAGATGTAAATTCAAATTGCGCTAAAGCTGCTGGGAATTCAAAGTTGAATGATTAAATTTAGAATAAAATTCTAATATCAGTAAAGGTGACCTTGAAACCACAGCTTGCTGTTTAAAAGCCTATCTGGTCCACTAATGTTCTTTAGGGAAGGAAATCTATTGTCCTTATCTGGTTTGGCCCACATATGACTCCAGACCCACAGAAATGTGGTTGAATTTTAACTACCCCATGAAATTGTGTAGCAAGCCACTGAGTTGTATCCAACCACTACAAAGTCTACAAAAAGGAATGAAACCATAATGACCTGAAACAACAGTGGCAAACCCAGCTTTGTCAATGCTGCAGAGCCCCCCTTATAACATTTGGGGCTTCCCAGCCCAGCCACCTGACGAAGGGGCCGCCCGATCCAAAAGTTTGTGGCATTTGCTACAAATAAACTTGTTGGACTTTAAGCTGGTGTTGTGGGATTTCTTTCTGTTTTACCCCAGTCCAACGCCGGCATCTCCACATCATGATACCTAGATAACACAGACACCTACGTCAGACTCCTATTCATTGACAATAGCTCAGCCTTTAACACCATTATTCCTATGAGACTCATCTCCAAATTTCATGGCCAAGGGCTCAGCTCCTCCCTTTGAAACTGGATCCTAGACTTCCTAACCCATGGACCACAGTCAGTAAAGATAGGCAACAACACTTCCTCCATGATCATCCTCAACACCAGTTGCCCACAAAGCTGTGTTCTCAGCCCCTTACTGTACTCCTTATGTAGTGATGACTGGATGGCCAAATTCCCCTCCAACTCAATTTTCAACTTTGCTGACGACACCACCATTATGGGTCAGAACTTAAACAACGATGAGACAGAGTACAGGAAAGAGAGAGAGAATCTGGTCAACTGGTGCAACGACAATAATCCCTCCCTTAATATCAACAAAATGAAGAAGATGGTCATCGACTTCAGGAAGCGTAAAGGAGAACATTCCTCTGGCTACATCAATAGGCATGATGTGGGTATGCCGGCGTTGGACTGGCGTAAACACAGTGAAAAGTCTGACAACACCAGGTTTTAGTCCAACCTATTTATTTGATAATATACTCACAAGCTTTCGGGGTTAGCCCCTTCGTCAGGTGAATGGAGAGTTCTGGCCTCAGACAGAATGTAGAAAGCACAGACAGTTTAGAGATTACTGATTAGAATGCGAATCCTTACACCTAACCTGCTGTTCAAGACCTGAAGTGGCTGATAATGTGAGTGGAAGGAGCACTGATCACAGTTTAAAGAGATGTGTATTGTCTCCAGACAGTACAGTAAGTGAGGTTTTGCAAACCCAGGCAAGTCACGGGGGTTACAGATAGTGCGACATGAACCCAAGATCCCTGTTGAGACCGTCCTCATGTGTGCGGAACTTGGCTATCAGTCTCTGTTCAACCCGAACCTGCAACAAAATACAAATGAATGTGAATGAAGCCCAGCCCATCACTCAAACCAGCCTCCCATCCACTGATACTTCCTGCTGCCTCGGAAAAACAGACAGCATAATTAAGGACCACATGCACCCTGGACATTCTCTCTTCCACCTTCTTCCTTCAGGAAAAAGATACAAAAGTCTGAGATCATGCACCAACTGACTCAAGAACAGCTTCTTCTCTGCTGCCATCAGACTTTTGAATGGACCTCCCTCATGTTAAGTTGATCTTTCTCTACACCCTAGCTATAACTGTAACACTACATTCTGCACCTTTTTTCTATGTACAATATGCCTTTTCTGTATAGCACGGAAGAAACCATACTTTTTACTGTATACTCATGCATGTGACAGATCAAATCACTGAGAGTGGCAGAGACTTCAATGTCCATCACCAAGAGTGGCTCAGTAGCACCACCACGGACTGAGCTGGCCAGGTCCTAAAAGACAAAGCAGCTAGACTGGGCCTGCGACAGGTGGCGAGGGAACCAACAGCAGGAAAAACATACTTGACCTCACCCATCAACCTGCCTGCCGCAGATACATTGGTGGGGTGACCATCTCACAGTCCTTGTGAAGATAAAATGTTAGAACATATGACATAGCAGAAGTAGGTAATTTGGCCCATTGGGTCTGCTCTGGATTCAATGAGATCATGATTGATTTGATGTGATAATCCTCATCTCCACTTTTCCACCTTGTCATCATAATCCTTGATTCCATTACTGATTAAAAATCTGTCTGTCTTAGCCTTGGACATAATGATCCAGCCCCTGCAGCTCTCTGATAAATTCCACAGATTCACCGAAAGAAGAAATTCTTCCTCATTTCTGTCTGTCTTTGAGATTATGCCTTCTGGCCCTACATTCTCCAGGGGGAAACAACCTCTCAGCGTCTACCGTCAAGCCCCCTGAGAATCCTATATATCTCCAGTAAGTTGCCTCTCATTCTTCTGAACTCCAGTGAGTACAGGCCCAACTTACTCAATTTCTCGTAAGAAAATCATTCCATATCGGGATCAATTTAGAGAACCTTTCCCTGTTCATCGTGGCTACCATTGCTACCAAGCCAGGTGATTGACCCTGGTTCAGTGAAGGGTGCGGGAAGACATACCAGGAGCAGCACCAAGCATACCTAAAAAAAAAAGAAGTGTCAACCTAGTGTTGCTACAACAGGGGACAACTTTTTTTTTGGTGAATCTTTGGAATTCTTTGCCCTAGGAAGCTGTGGAGGTCAAGCCCTTAAACATTTTCAAAGTCGCGATTGATAAGTTTTTAGTCAGGGAATTGAGGGTTACAGGGATAAGGCAGGACGGTGGACTTTTTATTTTGGATCAGCCATGATCTAATTAAATGGTGGAGCAGGCTCAAAGACAGGATAGATGGAGCTAAGTGATTCTTAGATTAGATCAGGTCTAAGCTCTGCAATCTGAATAGTAGTGCACAATGAAACAGTTCACTGGAGGAGGCTCCACAAATATGTCCATCCTCAATGATGAGGGATCTCAGCACATCAGTGCAAAACATGAGGCTGAGACATTTGCTACAATCTTTAGTCAGAAGTGCTGAGTAGACGATTCATCCTGGCTTGCTGTGGAGATGCCCAGCATTGCAGATGCCAATCTTCAGCTAATTCGATTCACTCTAGGTGATATCAGGAAATGGCTGATGCTGCAAATGCTATGGGCCATGACAGTATTTCAACAATAGAATTTGAAGACCTGTGCTCCAGAAATTGCCATGCCCTTAGCTAAGCTGTTCCAGTACAGGTACAACATAACATAAGAAATAGGAGCAGGAGTAGGCCATCTAGCCCTTTGAGCCTGCTCCACCGTTCAATAAGATCATGGCTGATCTGAAGTGGATCAGTTCCACTTTCCCATTTTCTCCCCATAATCCTTAATTCTCTTGTCTATCAGAAATCTATCTACCCATGACTTAAATATATTCAATGAGGTAGCCTCCACTGCTTCAATGGATAGAGAATTCCAGAGATTCACCACTCTGAGTGAAGAAGTTCCTCCTCAAATCTGGTAAACTGTGCCCCCCCCCACCCCCATTTTGAGGCTGTGCCCTCTAGTTCTGTTTTCCTTTCTAAGCAGAAAGAATCTCTCTACCTCTACCCTATCTATCCCCTTCATTATCTTGTAAGTCTCTATAAGATCCCCCATCAGCCTTCTGAACTCTAACGAGTACAGAGCCAGTCTATTCAGTCTCTCTTCATAGGCTAACCCCCTCATCTCCGGTATCAGCCTAGTGAACCTATTCTGCACTCCCTCCAAGGTCAATATATCCTTTCGCAAATAAGGGGACCAAAACTGCACACAGTACTCCAGCTGCGGCCTCACCAGTGCCCTGAACAGTCGCAGCAAGACCTCCCTGCTTTTATACTCTATCCCCCTCGCTATAAAGGCCAGCATCCCATTCGCCTTCTTGATCACCTGCTGCACCTGCAGACTGGGTTTTTGCGATTCTTGCACAAGGACCCCCAGGCCCCTCTGCACCGTAGCACGCTGCAGCTTTTCACCCTTTAAATAATAATCCCTCCTATTATTATTTCTACCAAAGTGACAACACTGGCATCTATCCGTCAATGTGGAAAATTGTCCATGTATGTCCTGTACACACGAACAGAAATCAAATCAAACCCAGCCCCATTAGTCTACTGTTGATCATCATCAATAATGTAATGAAAGGGTTCATCAACAATGCATTCACGCACAGGTGCTCTGTTTGGGTTTCGCCAATGCCACTCAGCTCCTAAATTCAAACATAAACAAAACAGCTGAACTCCAGAGATTAGATGAGAGTGACTGCCGTTGACATCAAGCTTTTGACTGAGTATGGCATCAAGGAGTTCTAGCAAAACTGGAGTCAATGGGAATCAGGGGCAAAATTCTTTTTTTTTGTTTGAATCGGAAGCAAAAACTCATCAACGACTTCCAGTTCCCCGGCCCAAACCGCCACCTCCTCACAATGGATGTCCAATCCCTCTACACCTCCATTCCCCACTGGGATGGCCTCAAAGCTCATCACTTCTGCCTGGAACAGAGGTCTGAACAATCTCTATCCACCACCAGTTTCATCCGTCTGGCTGAACTGGTTCTCTCATTCATCAATTTCTCCTTTTTAACTCGTCTCATTTCTGGGCACCTGCGTGGTCTCAGTAATGCCTGTCTCTTTCTGGGTTATGTGGAGCATTCCCTCTTCCAGTCCTACTCCGGCCCCCGGAGTTTATGAAAGAAATGAATGGTTTTGTAGAGACCCAGACTTTTGATTTGTTAAATTGCTTTCAATTTCCACCTCAGACCATTTAATATCTCTTCTTTTATCTTGCTGGTTCAGGAGTGATCTCTGGCAGTGTTGCCCTGAATCAGAGTGAAAGCAGGACAGTGATAACTTTTCTGAGTTCCTTCCTCCTTATATTCATGCTCTCTGGGCTTCACAGTGACATGAGAAAGATCAGGCTATCCGTTCTCTGGGCTTTTTTATTTGCTTGGTGGATGTGGACCAGCACGAAATACCCATTCCTAATTGCCCTTGAGAAGGTAGTTGTCAACTGTTGCTGTTTTTATGGTGTCTGTGTGTGTCCTATCTCCAACCAATTATTTTGTGTCTGATCAGTTTTCTTGTCTTTTCCATCTCATGAAGGCATGGATTCCTTGTTGATGTGTAAAGCGTTGACAATGAGTGTTGGCACCAGTACAGGAGAAGCAGACATCCAGGGAATGGGTGGATGATGCATTGTATCATGGAGGTTATTTGACTGGGCTGACAGAACAATTCACGAGGAACAAAACATTTTCAAACCATGTTGGGCAAAGAATGAAAATTAACCCTATCATACGAATATATGTATGTTGCTTGTTAATGGTAGCAGTAACTTCACAGTTGAAACCTTTTCTCACAATTCAGATTGCTTCTGAAAAACTTAAAATGGATGATATTGGTATAATAAATTTTAAAGTGACTAGGGTTTTTTAAGCATACGTTAGCTTGCTGCTTAAATTTACATTTGGTATTTATAGATTCTCTGTTTTTAAAGCAATTTTGCGACTGTCCAAGTTTTAATTCCTCTCGCGGTTTATGTGACAGTTACAGCAGTGTGTATGTTGTACCTGTTCATATTACAGTATCTTGAGAACTTGTACAGTTTAACCAACCTTCTTAGTTGCAGATAATCCAGGATAAGAATCTGCCAGATTCTTAATGTGTTTTTAAAATTAAACCTTGGTGAAAAGCACTTTAACCAATCACCAAGATAAACTGTTTTCTTACACTAAGATGTGTAAGGTAAAAACAAGGATAATCTGGTGAAAACCACAAATGGCTATTTACTGATGCCAACTTGGGTATCCCATGGAACACACGACACAGAAATGGTCTGTTCCGTCTAACTGATCTATGCTAGTGTTCATGCTCCATATGAACCTTGTTCTACCCCACTTCTAACCCATTGGCATATCCTTCTATTGCTTTCTTCCTCATTGTATTTAACTAGTTTTCTGAAATGCACCTGTGCTTTTCATTCCAACTACTCAGTGTGGTCATTTCCTCTTGCCCCGCTCAAGCTAACCCATAGCGTATTATTTTTTATTTCTAAAATGTTAACTAACCAAAGCTATGGATGAGAAATGATACATCTCAGATTTCTGATGATATCTTTGTATGGTCAGTGGCCGTAAAGTCAATGAGAAAAGTAACCTAAAAAATTGTGAAAACTTTGAATGTTTCTGAAAATATAATTTGTAAAATTGGATAAGGAGCAAAGCTGTTTCAGTTCTTTCTTTTTGTACGTATGTTTATGCTGCAGAGATCTTTGAGCGGTCAATGCTTAAGGAATGCACCTGTGGCCTATCTTGAAGATTTTGACACCCGTTGTGTGACTCCTCTCTCTGCTGCAACTTGTACAGATAACTATGGAATTAGTGACTATATCGAGAATGGCCATGGATGTAAGTTCCATTTTTATTGGAAAGAATGGCACTGTTTGTATAAGTCTTTCTTTCTCATGATTTATTTGATTAAATTGATGGGTTTTTTTCCAAAATAAATAGGTAACCAGAGGACACATATTTAAGGTAATTTAACAAAAGAACCAGATTGGACATGAAAATTCTTTTGCCCCAGTGAGTTGTTGAGATTTGGAATGAATTGCCTGAAAGCTGGAGGAAACGGATTCAGAAATAATTTTCAGAGCAAATTGGATAAGCATGTAGAGTGGTAGAGGTGGAAATTGCAGGGCTGCGGGGGAGAAAGGAAGGGTTTGTAACCAATAGGATTATCTTTCAGAGAACGGGCACAGGCATGATGGGCTAAATGGGTGATTGCTCTGCTGTGCAATTCCTGAAATAAGATTTGGTTCCTGTCTTGATGATGAACTGTTCAAACTCGGAGTCTAAATTGAGCATCGCTAAAGTTTCTAAGAATTAAGAAAATGCTACTCTTCTGAAAGCTTGGGTAATTTGTGACGCACTAGATGATTATTGTCTTGCAGTCTTGGGAACAGAAGGAAGCTGGTCAAGGGCTGGTCGTTGTGTGTTAAGTTGTGCTTTGGAACCTCATGCTGATGGAATTCACTACCACAAAGTAGTTGAGATGAAAACATTGAATGTTTCCAACAAGCATTTGAGGCGAAGGGATTTGGGAGGCAAGCGGGATAAGGCTGTGGAATTGAAGGATCAGCCTTGCTCATAATGAATGGCGGAGCAGGCTCAAAGGGCCAGGTGGCCTCCTGTTCTTATTTTCTGTGTTTCTATAAATTCTATGGTATTCTGATCGCTATTTCTTAGTGATCTTTTACTATATTACTAGTTAACCCTGTCTCATTACACAATACAAGGTGTAGAATCGCTTTATCCCTGGTCAATTCCCCAACATAGTGTGCCACTTAACACACAGCATGCATGCCACAGCACACTGCTCTACTCATGTGACTGTTTTAAAAAGGCTTAAAAGCATTTTTATTGTATAACTTCACTGCCTTGCAATATATTAAGATTATTCTGCAATGTGTAAATAACATGAAAACATAAGAACTAGGAGCAGGAGTTGGCCATCTGGCCCCTCAAGCTTGCTCCACCATTCAATAAAGTCATGACTGATCTTATTGTGGACTCAGCTCCACTTACCCGGCTGCTCACCTATCCCTTAATTCCTTTATTGTTCAAAAATTTATCCTTGCCTTAAAAGCATCCAATGAGTTAGCCTCAACTGCTTCACTGGGCAGGTCCACAGATTCACAACCCTTTGGGTGAAGAAGTTCCTCTCAACTCGGTCCTAAATTATTTTGAGGATATATCCTTATCCTTAAGTTATCCTTATTTTGAAGCCATGCCCCCTAGTCTAGTTTCACCTGCCAGTGGAAACAACCTCCTGCTTTTATCGTATCTATTCTCTTAATCTTGTGTTTCTATAAGATCTCCCTTCATTCTTCTGAATTCCAATAGCCCCAGTCTAGTCAGTCTCTCCTCATAAGCCAACCCTCTCAATTCTGGAATCAACCTGGTGAATCTCTTCTGCAACCCCTCCAGTGCCAGTATATCCTTCCTCAAGTAAGGAGACCAAAACTGTACACAGTGCTCCAGGTGTGGCTTCACCAGCATCTTTCATTGCTTATAACGAGTGGGAAATAGCAACAGACAGAACAAGTTGGCAGGTTGTAGTAATTTGGTATGAATGAAAACCTACAGGCATAGCTGGTGTGGGAAATGGTAATAGGACCATTAACTCATGAAGAATTGAGGCATGTTTTTGGGGCTAAACAACATTTATTCGCTGCAGTATGAGCTATCCTATGCCTGTGATGACTACGCTTTTCACTTTCTTAAATGTATGTATCTTTAAAATTATTTAAAAATGCTACCACCTTCAAATTTATGCATTGGTTATTGATTGGACCACCAAATGATTTTCAAAATAAAGTGGCTCCATTTGTGTTAAATGGAAGTGAACTGGAGTGAGATTGAAAGAATAATTGGATTGCTTCTTTTTCCATGTAGTATTGATACCGACTGTTATAACCTACCAGAGTACCACAGACCTCAGCAATTTCATTACAGTAATCTCTTCAACTTCAGAGTCAAGTCCTGCTGATCTACCCTTGTTTCCTGAGCTGCAGAATATTTCAACTTTAGGTATGAAATCCCAGCATGAAGTTTGTTGATATTTTTGTTATGCTTTAAATCCATTTTAATTTCAGCACAGCCATGATGCGTAACCCATCGAACATGGTGCTTAAATGATGGAGTCAGGAATGTAATCCACAGCTTCTGCTTGGATTTTCAGTTGAGATCCCTGAGTGGGTGATATTGACAGTTTTATCTTGATCACTCTGGGGGAAAAAGTCACATCAATGTACAGGGGCGAGCTCCCTTGAGCACCTGTCTACCATATACTGATGTGAATGGTAATCTCAACCATGTGTGTGAACTGCCAGATGAACTGGGTAGATCTTGATGCACCAGATGGACTTGGTGGTTGAAGAATCTCTTCAGCCCATTTGTCCTCTTCTTATTTTCCAGAACCAACCTTTTAAATCTTCCCGTTATTTCATCTGGTCCTATCTGAGCTTGGATTCTCTGCTCAACTACTCTTCTTTGTTCCAACTTTCTGTAAGGAAATGCCTCCTGGTCTCTGCCACCACCTCACGTTTGTTTTCACATCCTGACCCTGATCCCTTCTACTCTAGTGCACCTGGAATATTCTTTTGGCTTTGTTTTCTGCGTTCCCTAAGTGTAGTTCCATAACATATAATAAAATGTGTCCTTTTGGAGGATGACAATCTCCAGTTTATTAACTAACTCCTCTTTGACACCTGGATCAGATTTGTTGCTCTAATTTGCACTGTCATGATGGTCTGGGTGCCTCCCTATTCTGGGATGGCTGGGCAGTACACACAACAGCATGATCTGGAAAATGCAGTTTCAGCAGGAAATTTGGAGCTTTGACCTTGCCAGATTTGCTTATAGCCATCTGCACGCGTCCTTTGTTTGAATAGAGGGGAGTATGGTAGGATGAGAGAAGAATTGGCGAATGTGGACTGGGGGAGTGCGTTGGAAGGTAGGTCTGCTGAGGAGCAGTGGAGGATCTTTAAGGAGATCTTTCTTGGTGCTCAGCAGAAATTTATTCCGATGGTTAAAAAGGACAGTAGGAAGAGAGGTAATAAGCCGTGGATAACGAAGGAGGTGAAGGAAAGTGTTAAATTAAAAGCGGAGGAATTTAGTGTAGCTAAGAGCAGTGGGCGAGAAGAGGATTGGGAAAGGTTTAAATGTCAACAAAGATTGACAAAGAAGTTGATAAAGGAGGGTAGGAGAAGCTATGAGGCTGGGCTAGCACTTAATATAAAAAAGGATAGCAAGAGTTTTTATAAATATATAAAAAGGAAGAGGCTGGCTAGGGTGAACGTTGGTCCTTTAGAGGATGAGAAAGGGGACCTAGTGGCAGGGGATGGGGATATGGCTAAGGTCTTGAATAACTTTTTTGTTTCTGTCTTCACGGAGGAGGACGTGAATAATTTGCCGGGTGTTAGAGATGGAAAGGTGGTAGGAATGGAGGGTCTTAATGACATTACTGTTACTAGAGAGGTGGTGCTCGACAGACTGGAGGGGCTGATTGTGGACAAGTCCCCAGGACCGGATGGAATGCATCCGAGGGTTCTGAAAGAAATGGCGGAGGTTATAGTGGATGCCTTGGTGGTTATTTTCCAGACGTCGCTGGATTCAGGGGAAGTGCCGGAAGATTGGAAAACGGCTAATGTTACGCCGTTGTTTAAGAAGGGTGCCAGGCAAAAGGCGGGGAATTATAGGCCGGTTAGTTTAACGTCTGTGGTAGGTAAAATGTTAGAATCCGTCATTAAGGAGGAAATTGCGAGGCATCTTGAAGGGAATTGCTTGATAGGGCGGACGCAACACGGTTTCATTAAAGGGAAGTCGTGTCTGACTAATTTACTGGAGTTCTATGAGGATGTGTCTAGGGCAGTGGATAGAGGAGAGCCGGTGGATGTGGTCTTTCTGGATTTTCAGAAGGCGTTTGACAAGGTACCTCACAAGAGGTTATTGCAGAAGGTCAGGGGACATGGAGTTGGGGGTAGGGTGTTAGCGTGGATAGAGGATTGGTTGTCAAATAGGAGGCAGAGAGTGGGGGTCAATGGGTGCTATTCGGATTGGCGGTTGGTGACTAGTGGGGTGCCCCAGGGGTCGGTGCTGGGGCCTCAGCTATTTACCATTTATATAGATGATCTGGAGGAGGGAACCGAGTGTAGGGTGTCGAAATTTGCTGATGACACCAAGATTGGGGGAAAGGCAAATTGTGCGGAGGGTGTGGAGAGTCTGCAGAAGGATCTAGATAGGCTGGGCGAATGGGCCAGGAAATGGCAAATGGAATTTAATGTTGGCAAGTGTGAGGTGGTCCACTTTGGTAGGAAGAATGGTAGGAAGGACTATTACTTACGTGGCGAAAAACTGCAGCAGGCGACGGTGCAGAGGGACCTCGGGGTCCTTGTGCATGAGTCGCAAAAACCCAGCTTGCAGGTGCAGCAGGTGGTCAGGAAGGCGAATGGGATGCTGGCCTTCATAGCGAGGGGGATTGAATATAAAAGTAGGGAGGTCTTGCTGCAGCTGTATAGGGCATTGGTGAGGCCGCAGCTGGAGTACTGTGTGCAGTTTTGGGCGCCGCACCTGCGCAAGGATATTTTGGCCCTGGAGGGAGTGCAGAGGAGGTTTACTAGGCTGATACCGGAGTTGAGGGGATTGAGCTATGAGGAGAGGCTGAATAAACTAGGCTTGTACTCGTTAGAGTTTAGAAGAACGAGGGGAGATCTCATTGAGACGTATAAGATGATGAATGGGATGGATAGGATAGAGGTGGAGAGACTCTTCCCGCTCAAAAAAGACAGTAGGACTAGGGGGCACAGCCTCAAGATAAAGGGGAGGCGGTTTAGAACGGAGTTGAGGAGGAATTTCTTCACTCAAAGGGTGGTGAATCTCTGGAATTCTCTGCCCGTTGAAGTGGTGGAGGCTGCCTCGCTAAATATTTTTAAGAAGCGGGTTGATGGGTTCTTGATAAGAGAGGGGATTAAGGGTTATGGGGAGAGGGCGGGAAAGTGGAACTGAGCCACGACAGATCAGCCATGATCTTATTGAATGGCGGGGCAGGCTCGAAGGGCTAGATGGCCTACTCCTGCTCCTATTTCTTATGTTCTTATGGTTGGGAGATGGGGAGCAATGATTCAGGTATTGCTTCCCTGCCTATTTCTGTTTCATCCACATGTTCCTCATTTTGCCTGATTCCTGGAAGTCTGTAATATGCATTTGTCTGAATAACTGGCATTTGTCACCGATTTGACCAAGTCTAAATCTCTCTTCCAAGTACTTCACCCTACCCTTCAAGTTTGGTGTGCAGGGTTATTATATAACTGCAGGAGTTTATGGCCCAGTCAGATGTGCCTGCTCCCGTCATGAATGCTGGCTCTTTGCTAAAACAATTTAAAATTAATTCAGCAACCTGGGCTTAACTAACAATATGATTTGTTTGTTTTTTTCAATACAGAACCAGTTAATGAATCAGATTCCAAACTTGTAGAGGAAATATGTGAAAATATGATTCTGGGAGCAGAATATATCTTCAGCTGGAAAGGAAGCATGATTTCTAAAGTCTCTTTGCTTGTCACAGTGGGAAACGTTACCTTAGATTCTTCAGGTAGGATGTTCTTTTAATTGTAATAACTGTTGTATAAGCAGTAATTTTTATTGTAAATTTCTGTTTGATTATTTGGTATTAGTCAGTTTTACACTTGTATCACTGATGGAATTTAATTTCCGAATACCTGTGGTCTGTGTTTGTCTGTCTCGCGTACATTTTCAAGTTGCTCTCTTTCTTTCCAGCTATTTTGACCCAGAGATTCAGTGTGACTTTCAATAACTTGATAAATAACTATTCACCCAATATGACTCGTTCTGGCAATCCAGGTGAGACAGCAGCTTATTGCATCATCTTATATCACATTCCAGAAAAGTTTTATCAATCAAGTTTGGAATTTGTGCCTTGTATTTAAAAATATAAATATAAAAAGAGTTGTTTCATCCTAAAATTAATTAAAGTTAACTTCTGTTGGCAGGTGAAGTCTTTTTAAATGACCTGGAGCTAGAAATGTACAGGCACTTGGTCATCTGCAAATTTCTCTCAGCAAAAGTACAATGATTAACCTGTTTAATTCCTCTTGGGATCACAGGAATCTCTTGACTGTTGTGAACCTGGGTTATGAAATTTGTAAATGTGAAGTAAGAACAACTGGTATTTTCATTTCAAACTTCCAACATTACAGATATTACATTGCTGCTCAAAAAAAGAGAGCTATTAAATCCAGCAGACCAATTGGTCTATTGTTGATGGTCAGGTAATTTGTAGAGACAGTAATCCTGGACAAAATTAATTGACACTTGAACTAAAGGAAGTGGCTAAACTGGGCTTGGGTTTACAGAACATATTTTTAAAGTTTGCAGATGACTAGAAAATGGAGTAGACAGTTTGGAGGACATTTAGTGGTGAAAGTGCAGGACAAGGCTAGCAGAAGTAGGGAATCCTAGATAACTTGGGATATTGAGCCCTGGTCAAGCAGAAGAAAGAGGCACATAACATGCATAGGCAGCTGGGATCAAGTGAATCCCTTGAAGAGTATAGGGGATGTAGGAGTAGAGTTAAGAGAGAAATCAGAGGGTAAAAAGGGGACACGAGATTGTTTTGGCAGATAACGCAAAGGAGAATCTAAAGAGCGTCTACAAATACATAAAGGGCAAATGAGTAACAAGGGAGAGAGTACGGCCTCTTAAGGATGAACAAGGCCATCTGTACGGATCCACAAGAGGTGGTGAGACCGTAAATGAATATTTCTCATCAGTATTTACTGTTGAGAAAAGCATGGATGTTAGGGAACTTGGGGTGATAAATAGTGATGTCTTGAGGAGTGTACATATTATAGAGGAGGAGGTGCTGGATGTCTTAAACTGCATCTAGGTAGATAAATCCCTGGGACCTGATGAAGTGTATCCCAGGGCACTGTGGGAGACTAGGGAGGAAATTGTGGGTCCCCTAGCCGAGATACTCGAATCGTCGATAGTCACAGGTGAAGTGCCTGAAGATTGGAGAGTGGCAAATGTCCCAGGGAAAAGCCTGGGAATTACAGGCCAGTGAGCCACACAGCTGTGGTGGGTAAATTGTTGGAAGGTATTTTGAGAGACAGGTTCTACAGGCATTTAGAGATACAAGGACTGATTAGGGACAGTCAGCATGGCTTTGTGAGTGGAAAATCATGTCTCTCAAATTTGACTGAGTTTTTTGAAGGGGTAACCAAGAGGTAGATGAGGGCAGTGCAGTTGATGTTGTCTACATGGACTTTAGCAAGGCCTTTGACAAGGTACTGCATGGTAGGTTGTTGCATAAAGTTAAATCTCTCAGGGTCCGGGGTAAGGTATCGAAATGGATACAAAATTGGCTTCTTGACAGAAGCCAGAGGGTGGTTTTAGAGGGTTGTTTTTCAAACTGAAGGCCTGTGACCAGCGGTGTGCCTCAGGGATCAGTGCTGGGTCCACTGTTATTTGTCATTTATATTAATGATTTGGATGAGAATATAGGGGACATGGTTAGTAAGTTTGCAGATGACATTGATTGGTGACATAGTGGACAGTGAAGAAAGTTATCTCCAATTATGACAGGATCTTGATCGTTAGCCCACTGGCCCAATCGAATGGCAGATGGAGTTTAATTTGGACAAATGTGAGGTGATGCATTTTGGTAGATTGAACTAGGGCAGGGGTTGCTCAGTTAATGGTAGGGCATTGGGGAGAGTTACAGAACAAAGAGATCTAGGGGTACAGATACATAGCTCCTTGAAAGTGGAGTCACAGGTGGACAGAGTGGTGAAGAAGGCATTCAGCATGCTTGGTTTCATCAGTCAGAACACTGAATACAGGAGTTGGGACGTTTTGTTGAAGTTGTACAAGACATTGGTAAAGCCACACTTAGAATACTGTATATAATTCTGGTCACCCTATTATAGAAAGGATATTATTAAACTAGAAAGAGTGCAGAAAAGATTTACTACAATGCTACCGGGACTTGATGGATTGAGTTACAAAGAGAGGCTGGATAGACTGGGACCGTTTTCTCTGGAGCGTAGGAGGCTGAAAGGTGATCTCATAGAGATCTATAAAATAATGAGGGGCACAGATCAGCTAGATAGTCAATATCTTTTCCCAAAGGTAGGGGAGTCTAAAACTAGAGGGCAAAGATTTAAGGTGAGAGGTACAAAGGTGTCCGGAGGGGCAGTTTTTTCAGAGGGTGGTGAGTGTCTGGAACAAGCTGCCAGAGGTTGTAGTAGAGGTGGGTACAATTTTGTCTTTTAAACAGCATTTAGATAGTTACATGGGTATGTTGGATATAGAGGGATATGGGCCAAATGTTGGGCAATTGGGATTAGCTTCGGGGTTTTTAAAAAAAAAGCGGCGTGGACAAATTGGGCCAAAGGGCCTGTTTCCATGCTGTAAACCTCCATGACTCTGTGAGGAGGTTGACATGTAGTGGAACATACTGAATGCAATTTTAAGATTGCAGGACAAGTTGACAACTGTTTAAATAAAAATACATGGGATAATTTGTTTCTTAGCTACACAAGCAAGGACGCAACACTCAACTTTTATTGTGATGAGACTCAGAACAGATCTAGCAGCCCAAAACTGGGCATCCATTGGCATTGGATCAACCACAGTTTGTAATCTTGTGATTTGGCATATCTCTTATTCTAGCAATGCCACTAAGCTAGTCAACCACTCGATTCAATGAGGAATGTAGAAGAGGTTGCGGTGAGGTGATTGGTAAAAGAAATAGAGGCTCATGATCTGAAAAGTGCTAACCAATGTTTAGTGGAAGCAGATTCCGTATAACTTTCAAATGAGAATTGGATAAATACATGAAGGGAAAAGATTGCAGAGTCTGTGGAGAAAGAGGAGGAGGAGTGGGACTGTGGGCAGCATAGTAGCACATTGGTTAGCACTGCTGCTTCACAGTCCCAGGGACCTGGGTTCAATTCCCGGCTTGGGTCACTGTCTGTGTGGAGTTTGCGCATTCTCCTTGTGTCTGCGTCGGTTTCCTCCCATAGTCCAAAGATGTGTGGGTTAGGTTGATTGGCCATGCTAAAATTGCCCCTTAGTGTCCTGAGATGCACAAGTTAGAGGGATTAGTGGGTAAATATGTAGAGATATGGGGATAGGGCTTGGGTGGGATTGTGATTGGTGCAGACTCAATGGGCCAAGTGGCTTCTTTCTCTACTGTAGGGTTTCTATGAATTCTATGAATAATTGAGCAGTTCTTTCAGCGGTGTGACCAATATGATGCAGAATGGCCTCTTTCAGTGCTCTGTAATTCTTTGTGACCATCTATAAAATGCACAATAATGTAAAGGTATTTATTGATTTCAGGTTATCAGATTGGCAAGCCTGTTTTAGGTGCTTTTGAAAATGGCAAGACTTTACAAAAGGCTCCCATAAGCATCTGGCAACCAGGTAATATATTTCCTATGGACATTAAAATTTAGTCTTTAGGGTAGCGGGGACAGGAAAGCTAATGATTCACTCACTGCCCTACAAATTCTGATAATGTTGCCCAGATGATGATGATGCCTTCTCTTGACAGACAGTCCACTTGTCAAGTAGAAAGAGTAAAAATACATGTAAGGTGATGGTAATATGGAAAATGAGGAAACTAAATTTGTACTAAAATAGTTGAGAGTTAACTCCTGTACTGATTTCATCAGTTAGCAAGAGAAAGCTCATCAACTGAAGGGCAAGTAATGCAATTTCCTCCTTCCATAGAAACATAGAGAATAGGAGCAGGAGTAAGCCATTTTGCCCATCATGTCTGCTTCACCATCATTACGATTAAATTCCTATTGCTGCTTTTATCGCTGTTTGTGTACTGAGGGAATTCTGACCACAGATGCCCATAGAAGAGGCTCAATTAGAGCATCAACTTAGTCAGGAGATGTTGAAGTTAGCAGGGACTGGCCTCCATCACACTCCTGAACCTACAGCACCAACTGGTACAAACCCAGGCCCAAATCCAATGGAGTTTTAGCCACGTTAGCAAAACATCAGTAAATTTAATGAAATGAAGTTCTGCTTATATATTGTCTTGTGTTTTTCATTCCTTTTTGCGTTGCAGTTGGAAATGGGCTGTGTTCATCAGCTCAGACCACAGCTGTGTTGTTTGGAAAGAACTCCATTTCTGGATGCTTGTTGAAGCTCAGCATTGATAACTTTACTGACTGTGCTGATCTCAGGTCTGTAGCTTGCCCATGTACAATTTCCTAAAATATTAAGAAATCTAGCATATTAATGGAACATGCAGGCTGTATTACTGTTGAGAAATTCACCGCAGTGATTGTGTCCATTTAAAGTTCATTCATGCTCTTAAAAACCACCTGATAGGTAATTGACTAAACCACACACCTGTCCTTGTGTTGAAGTAAGTTCATTTTGAAAATGAAAATGGAGGAACCAAGATGGATAAGATGGTACGGTGTGATGACTGATACACATAGAATTACTGAGACCAGCTACTATTCTACATGGGGCAGAGAAAATCTGAGCTTGAATGTTAACTAGCAATTGGCTGCAGAATGGTTTGCAGACAAAGAGATCCCTCTGATTCACCTCTTGTATAAAAGAGTGATTTTATCTTCACTGTATAAACACAAAAAAATTAAATGGTACAATAAAAGAGAATTTATTTTAAATGCTTTTCTGACCAGTGCTTCCCAGGCCAGTGAAATACTTTTAAAAGAGTAGACACTGTAATGTAGTGGAAAAACGGAAAAGAAAGCTGCATGAAGCACATTTATAAATGAACTGCACTCACTCAGAAACGTAAGGGCTGCAAAATTCAGATCAAAATAGCTATTTTTAATTTACTACTTCCCACTACATATTGGAATCACTGATAAGTGACCAAAGTGTGTTAAGGATGTGTTCAAGATCATAAACAGTTCTAAAAGTATAAATAAGGTGAAACTGTTTCCAGTAATGAAAGGGACGATAACCAGAGGATACAGATTTATGACTGATGATGAGAAGCAGAGGAGAAATGATTTTTTTTCATGTGGGGAGGTTAACATCTGAAATGAAATACAAAGGACGGTGCGAGCAGCTTCTGTTGGTAAAGTTCAAAGGGGAATTGGATAGGATAGAAAATTGCAGGGTTGGGGGAATGAACAAGGAAATGGGAGTAATTGGATAGATCCTTCAAAGGATCAGCATGGGCGAGATGGAGCAAGTGACTTTTTCTGTGCTATATGATTCTGTGAAATTGTAATTTATTTAATCTTTGCGTTGGGACAATACTGAAAGAGGAACTCTGTGGCTCTGTGTAACTGCACCTTTGGAGAAGTTGCAGGCAGTATCTGTACGGGAAGGTCTGGCTGGGGTCAACACATCTGCTCTAAAACTGTTGCCACCCATTTAAATACAGCACTAATATAAAAAGACAGTGCACTGGTTCTGTTGCCCACTTTTTACATGTTTTGCTAAGAATTGAATAATAATCTTCTGCTTTATGACAGGTCTATTGTGTACAAAACCCTTCTGAATCTTATGCCAGGGAATGTATCAAAGAGAGGCAATTCAAACCCGACTGATCTGACAGAGTGGCTGCCATTATTCAAAGGTATTTGCAGCTGAAGTGCAGCATTTGATGCATTTATTTATTAAATAACTTTATAATATTCTATTTAAAACGTTGAGCAAACTCCTATTTACTTATTCTTCACATATCATAAGCAATTGTCTAAATCCACAAAGATGGATGAGTTTGTATTTATGGTCCTCACAATGCACCAAAGTGCTACATAGCAAACTAATTACTTCTGAAGTGCATTCACTGCAGCAGTCATTCACCAAGGACCCACACAGACAGCAATGTATATGAACACACAAATTAGGAGCAGGGGAGGGCACTCAGCCCCTCGAGCCTGCTCCACCATTTAATAAGATCTTGGCTGATCTGATTGTAAATTCAACTCCACATTCCTGCCTATCCCTGACTACTTTTCACTCCCTTGTTAATCGAGAATCTATCTTGCTTTGTCTTAAAACTATTCAAAACCTCTGCTTTCATTGCCTTTTGAGGAAGAGTTCCAAAGACTCACGACCCATATGAGAGAATTTCTCTTTGTCCCCATTTTAAATGACCCCTTATTTTTAAACAGTGACCACTAGTTGTAGATTCACTCTCAAAAGGAAATATCCTCTCTAGATCTACCCTGGCAAGACCCCTCAGGATCTTAAAGGCTTTGACCAAGTCACTGGATAAAAGCAAAGGCTTTGAGTGGAAAATCATGCCTCACAAATTTGATTGAATTTTTTGAATGGGTATCTGAGAAGGTAGATGAGGGCAGTGCAGTTGATGTTGTCTACATGGACTTTAGCAAAGAGTTTGACAAGGTACTGCATGGTATGTTGTTGCATAAGGTTAACTCTCACGGGATCCAGAGTGAGGTATCTAAATGGATACACAATTGGCTTCTTGACAGAAGCCAGAGAGTAGTGAGTTGTTTTTCAAACTGGAGGCCTGTGACCAGCAATGTGCCTCCAGGGATCAGTGCTGGATCCATTGTTATGTCATTTATATTAATGATTTGGATGAGAGTATAGGAGGCGTGGTTAGTAAGTTTGCAGATGCCACCAACATTGGTGGCATAGTGGACAGTGAAGAAAGTTATCTCCAATTACAATGGGATCTTGATCAATTGGGCCAATAGACTGATAAATGGCAGATGGAATTTATTTTAGACGAATGCAAGGAGATTCAGGGCAGGACTTACTCAGTTAATGGTAGGGCGTTGGGGAGAGTTACAGAACAAAAGAGATCTAGGGGTACATGTTCATAGCTCCTTGAAAGTGGAGTCACAGGTGGACAGAGTGGCGAAGAAGGCATTTGGCATGCTTGGTTTCATCGGTCAGAACATTGAATACAGGAGTTGGAATATCTTATTGAAGTTGTATAAGACCTTGGTACAGCCACACTTGGAGTACTGAGTGCAATTCTGGTCACCCTATTACAAAGAACAAAGAATAATACAGCACAGGAAACAGGCCCTTCAGCCCTCCAAGCCTGCGTCGCTCATGCTTCCAACGAGACTTTGTTTGTATCCCTCCATTCCCAGTCTGTTCGTGTGTTTATCCAGATAAGTCTTAAACGATCCCAGCGTGTCCGCCTCAACCACCTTGCTTGGCAGTGTATTCCAGGCCCCCACCACCCTCTGTGTAAAATACGTGCCTCTGACATCTGTGTTAAACCTTGCTCCCCTCACCTTGAACCTGTGACCCCTTGTGTTTGTCACCTCCGACCTGGGAAAAAGCTTCCCACTGTTCACCCTATCTATGCCCTTCATAATTTTATATACCTCTATTACGTTGCTCCTTATCCTCCGTCTTTCCAGGGAGAACAACCCCAGTTTACCCAATCTCTCTTCACAGCTAAGACCCTCCATACCAGGCAACATCCTGGTAAACCTTTTCTGTACTCTCTCCAAAGCCTCCATGTCATTCTGGTAGTGTGGCGACCAGAACTGGACACCAGTATTCCAAATGTGACCTAACCAATGTTCTATAAAGCTGCAACATCATATGCCAACTTTTATACTCTATGCCCCATCCTATAAAGGCATATTCCTTCTTCACCTTCTCTACCTGTGTTGCCACCTTTTTAAGGATCTGTGAACCTGCACAGGTCCCTTGAGTTTCTATATTCCTGATGGTTCTGCCATTTATTGTATAGCTCCCCTCTACATTAGTTCTACCAAAATGCATCACTTCGCATTTATCTGAATTAAAAGCCATCTGCCATTTCTCTGCCCAATTTTCCAGCCTACCTATATCTGCCTATTGCTATTGCCTATCTGCTTTGTTTTCTATTATTACTTCTCCAGCCTAATTTTCCAGTGGTCCAATGGCTTTTTTTTTTTGCTGCTTTTACCTTTCATACGTTTGAAAAAAAAACTCTTCCTGTCTTCTTTTATATTACTGGCTAGCATACACTAATATTTTATCTTCTCCCCCGTATTGCTTTTTAGTTGTTCTCTGCTCGCTTTTAAAGGCTTCTAATCCTCGCCACTTTGTATGCTTTTTCTTTTGCTGGGCAGCATGGTAGCACGGTGGTTAGCACTGTTGCCTCACAGCACCTGGGACAGGGTTTGATTCCTGGCTTGAGTCACTGTGTGGAGTTTGCACATTTTCCCCGTGTCTGCATGCATTTCCTCACTAAGAAGTAGGGGTGTGGGGATGGCCGTGGCAAGATGCTCGTCTTCATCAATGATATGTTGAAGACTCCGGAGAAGATGTCGTAGCTTCTCCGCTCCGGGGAAGTACTGGACGACGAAGGGTACTCTGTCCATCGGGTCTTTGTCTGAACCGTGCTGGGACCAGAGTCCTGGCGAATCTTATAACTAGGACTGTAGATAGGGCTTTAACTGAACTTTAACTTTACCTGAATGCACAAAGCATTCGGAACAAAGTGAATGAGCTGGTGGCACAGATCAGCACAAATGGATATGATCTGGTGGCCATTATGGAAACGTGGTTGCAGGGTGACAGGGACTGGGAGCTGAATGTCCAGGGGTATCAAGTGTTTAGGAAGGATAGAAGGGAGGAAAAAGGGGATGGGGAGGGTAGCTCTGCTGATTTAAGGATAATATCAGGGCGGTAGTAAGGGAAGATATAGGCTCCAAAGAGCAGAACGTGGAATCGTTGTGGGTGGAGATAAGGAACAGTAAGGGGAGGAAGACACTGGTGGGTGAAGTCTGTAGGCCACCAAATAATAACTTAGAGGTGGGGCAGGCTATAAACAAGCAAATGAATGATGCGTGCAGAAGTGGAACGGTGATAATTATGGGGGACTTCGATCTGCATTTTGATTGGTTGACCCAAGTCGGATGCGGTGGGCTTGAGGAAGAGTTCTTGGAATGCTGTAGGGATAGTTTTCTTGAACAGTGTGTGACGGAACCAACGAGGGAGCGAGCTATCTTAGATCTGGTGTTGTGTAACGAGGCAGGAAGAATTAGGGATCTTGTTGTGAGGGATCCTCTTGGGACGAGCGATCATTGTATGGTTGAGTTTTCGATGCAGATGGAGGATGAGAAAGTAGGGTCCCGGACCTGTGTCCGCTGTTTGAACAGAGGGGAGTACGATAGGATGAGAGAGGAATTGACAAATGTAGATTGGGGGCGCAGATTGGTCAGTAGGACTGCTGAGGAACAGTGGAGGATCTTTAAGGAGATCTTTTTCGGTGCTCAGCAGAGCTCAGCTCCAATGGTAAAGAAAGAACGTAGGAGAAGGGATAATCAGCCGTGGTTATCAAAGGAAATAAAAGAGTATTAAATTAAAAGCTGATGCGTTTAGAGTGGCTAAAAGTAGTGGGCGAGTAGAAGATTGAGAGAGGTTTAAAAATCAACAAAGAATGACTAAGAAGTTGATAAAGGAAGGATAGACTATGAAGCTAAACTAGCACTAAATATGAAAAAGGACAGTAAGAGTTTTTACAAATATATAAAGAGGAGGAGGCTGGCTAGAGTGAATGTTGGACCCTTAGAGGATGAGAGGGGGGATTTAGTGGTGGGAGATGAGGAAATGGCTAAGGCCTTAAATAAGTTTTTTGCCTCGGTCTTCACGGAGGAGGACAGGAATAGTTTGCCGGATCTTAAAGATAGAAGGATGGTAGGGGTTAAGAGCCTGAATGCGATTACTGTCACTAGAGAGGTAGTGCTTGATTGACTAGCGGGACTGATGGTGGACAAGTCCCCAGGACCGGATGGAATGCATCCCAGGGTTCTGAAGGAAATGGCAAAGGTGATGGTAGATGCCTTAGTGATTATTTACCAAACTTTGCTGGATTCCGGGGAAGTGCCGGAAGATTGGAAAACGGCTAATGTTACGCCGCTGTTTAAAAAAGGTAGCAGACAAAAGGCAGGGAATTATAGGCCGGTTAGTTTAACATCTGTTGTTGGAAAAATGCTTGCATCCGTCATCAAAGGAGAAAAAGCGAGGCACCTGGAAAGGAATGGTTTGATAGAGCAGACGGAGCACGGATTCATTAAGGGGAAGTCATGTTTGATGAATTTATTGGAATTCTATGAGGATGTGACTAGTGCGGTAGACAGAGGGGAACCGGTGGATGTGGTGTTTCTAGATTTTCAAAAGGCGTTTGATAAGGTGCCGCACAAAAGGTTGCTTCAGAAGGTTAGAGGGCATGGAGTTGGGGGTAAGGTGTTAGCGTGGATAGAAGATTGGTTGTCTAATAGGAGGCAGAGAGTAGGTATCAATGGGTGCTATTCTGATTGGCGGTTGGTGACTAGTGGAGTGCTGCAGGGATCGGTGCTGGGGCCTCAGCTATTTACCATTTATACAGATGATCTGGAGGAGGGGGCTGAGTGTAGGGTGACGAAATTTGCTGATGACACGAAGATGAGTGGAAAAGCATTGTGCGGAGGGTGTGGAAAGTCTGCAGAGGGATCTGGATAGGCTGAGCGAGTGGGCGAGGACCTGGCAGATGGAGTACAATGGTAGCAAGTGTGAGGTTATCCACTTTGGCAGGAATAATAGGAGGGATTACTATTTAAAGGGTGAAAAGCTGCAGCATGCTACGGTGCAGAGGGACCTGGGGGTCCTTGTGCATAAGTCGCAAAAACCCAGTCTGCAGGTGCAGCAGGTGATCAAGAAGGCGAATGGTATGCTGGCCTTTATAGCGAGGGGGATTGAATATAAAAGCAGGGAGGTCTTGCTGCAACTGTACAGGGCACTGGTGAGGCCGCAGCTGGAGTACTGTGTGCAGTTTTGGTCGCCGCACTCGCGCAAGGATATTTTGGCCTTGGAGGGAGTGCAGAGGAGGTTCACTAGGCTGATACTGGAGATGAGGGGGTTAGACTATGAAGAGAGATTAAATAGACTGGGCCTGTACTCGTTGGAGTTTAGAAGGATGAAGGGGGGGATCTTGTAGAGACGTATAAGATAATGAAAGGGATGGATAGGGTAGAGGTAGAGAGATTCTTCCTGCTCAGAAAGGACAGCAGGACTAGAGGGCACAGCCTCAGGATAACTGGCGGGGGGGGCAGTTTAGAATGGAGTTGAAGAGGAACTTCTTCACTCAAAGGGTGGTGAATCTCTGGAATTCTCTGCCCGTTGAAGTGGTGGAGGCTACCTCGCTAAATATATTTAAGTCACGGGTAGATAGATTTCTGATAGATAAGGGAATTAAGGGTTATGGGGAGAAAGCAGGAAAGTGGAACTGATGCACTTCAGATCAGCCATGATCTTAGTGAATGGCAGGGCAGGCTCGAAGGGCTTGATGGCCTACTCCTGCTCCTATTTCTTATGTTCTTATGTCCCGTGTTTGTCTTCTGAGGAGGTCGGTGCAGTTTTTCACTGTGGTGCATCGGAACTGTCACTCGATTAGTCGAGCGCCATATCCTGTTCTTATGAGGACATCTTTCAGCATCTGGAGGTGTCTTTTGCAATCCTCCTCCTCTGAGCAATCCTGTGTATATGGAGGGCTTGTCCGTAGGGGATGGCTTGTTTAATGTGTTTAGGGTGGAAGCTGGAAAAGTGGAGCATCGTGAAATTAACTGTGGGCTTGCGGTACGGTGAGGTGCTGGGGTGACCGTCCTTGATGGAGATGCGTGTGTCCAAGAATGCAACCGATTCCGGAGAGTAGTCCATGGTGAGTCTGATGGTGGGATGGAACTTGTCGATGTCATCATGTAGTTGTTTCAGTGATTGTTATCATGAGTCCAAAGGAAGAAAATGTCATCGATGTATCTAGTGTATAGCATCGGTTGAAGGTCCTGTGTGGTGAAGAGGTCTTGTTCAAACCTGTGCATGAAGATGTTGGCACATTGAGATGCGAATTTCGTCCCCATGGCTGTTCTGTGTGTCTGGAAGAAAAACTGGTTGTTGAACATGAAGACGTTGTGGTCCAGGATAAAGTGGATGAGTTGTAAAATTGCGTCTGGAAACTGGCAGTTGTCGGCGTTGAGTACTGAGGCAGTTGCAGCAATGCCATCGTTGTGGGGGATGTTGGTGTAGAGCACCGAGACATCCATTGTGACGAGGAGTGTCCCTGGTCCAACTGCTCCGTGTGTGCTGAGTTTCTGTAGGAAGTCCATAGTGTCGTAACAAAAACTGGGGTTCTTTGTACAATGGGTTTCAGGATGCCCTTGACATAGCCGGAGAGGTTTTCGCACAGGGTCCCATTGCCCGATACGATGGGACGGCCAGGTGTGTTTGCCTTGTGTATCTTTGGGAGGCAGTAGAGATTTCCAACGTGGGGAGTACGTGGAATGAGAGCACGGAGGGTGCTCTGAACATCCGGATCAAAGGTCTTGATCAGAGTGTTGAGTTGTCGAGTGTGATCTTCGGTCAGAACTGCGGTTATCTGTCTGTAGTGTTCCTCATTGTTCAGTTGTCGGTACGCTTCTTTGCAGTAATCTGTTCTGTTCAGTATGATGATGGCCCCTCCTTTGTCTGCTGGTTTGATGACAATGTTGCAGTTGGTCTTGAGAGCGTGGATGGTATTGCGTTATGATTGGGTGATGTTCGGTGTTGTCTTGTGAGTGCAGCTGATGAATCCGGTGTTATCGCACCTCCTGATGGCTTGGGCATACATGTCCAGTTGAGGGCAGTGGCCTTCCGGAGGAGTCCAATTCGACTCCTTCCTCTTAGGTTGTTGCACCGTGGATCTCTGTCGGCTGTTCTGCTTCATTGGCTGTCTCATTGTGTTCGCTGTTGGCCTTTTTGGGGTTTGTGGAAGAACTCCCATAGCCTCATTCACCTGATGAATTCCCCTGTGTCCGCTGTGAGACTGATGCCTTCACGACACCCGACAGCGCAGAGTCGCTGAGCAGAAACTGATAGCCAAGTTCCGCACGCACGAGGACGGTCTCAGCTGGGATCTTGGGTTCATGTCGCACTATCAGTCACCCCCATAACTTGCCTGGGTTTGCAAAACCTCACTTACTGTTCTGTCTGGAGGCAAGTGTCAATGTAAGCCTTCTTGTGACTAATAAATAAACTTTCTTTTTCATATGACAGAATTGCTATCCCAGGAATCTGCCTGGTGAACATTTGCTGCTCCCTCTATAGCAAGGACACCATATTGCACACAATACTCCAGCTGCAGCCTCACCAAAATCCTATACAATTGCAGCAAAATATCTCTATCCCTATGCTCAAATCCCCACGCTATTAAGGCCAACATAGCATTTGCTGCCTTTTCTGCCTGCTGTACCTGTGTGCTTGCTTTCAGCGACTGATGCATGAGGACTCCAAGGTCTCATTCAGTATCCATCTCTCTCAATTTGCACTCATTCAAGTAATAATCTGTCTTCCTATTATTGCTTCCCAAATGGATAACCTCACGTTCACATCTCATTGCTTAGTATTTCAATAAGTTATTGGAAGTCATTATGGAACCTAGAAGACCTACCATGAGAAATGAAAGATGTTTTCTCTCTGACATTCAACTTTCAGTAAGGGTAATGAATTCAGGTCTCAAGTAAATAATCTGAGCTGGCATTTGAATGTAGTATTAAAGAAGTGCTGTCTGAGATGGATGTTGAAGGACAGATTACACTAAAGTCCCAATTGTCTGTTCATGTGGAAGTAAATGATTCTATTTGAAGAAGAGGGAGCATCCTCTGTGTATTGCCCAACATTTCTCCCTCAAACAAATCCACCAGAAACAAATCACCTAATTGTATTTCTCACTTGCTGTTTGTGGGAATTGCCTGTGTGTAAATTGGTCCTGTTTGCAGAACTACAGTGACTACAGTTCAAAAATTGTTTTTCATCATTTAGAAATTTCAAAAGGATATGATCAAGTGCTATATGAATTCAAGTTCTTGTGTTCATTTATATTCTAGAGCTAGAAGATCCTTTTAGTTTAACAAAGTGGGCACTAATAGATTTTTTTAATATTTCAATGCAGTGCTACCTAACGTTTCATCCAGTAATGACCATGATTCTTATGGATTATGCACTGAGATTCCTGCCAGCTTGAATCTTTGGTTATTCACAGCAGTTGTTGGTGCAATTGAAGGCATACCACAACAAGAGATACTTGCATCTGAAGTTAAGTAAGTTGGGAATTGTTATTGTATTGGCTGGTTGACATCTCAAAGCAAATCTTAAGATTTAAATGTTGTGGAGAAACTAATATTTAATATATGCTAATTAAATTATACCCAGATCAATGCTAAGTAATTAATTAATGTAGCAGAGGTTTTTTCCAATTGTAGAACAAATTCTTTCTGTTTTGACTAGGGAAGAGGAGGTATGAAAAAAGTTATTGGAATTTAAATAAATTCTTTACATTAGAAGTGGCAACTTACATACCTGTGATTTATATTCACCATCTATGGATCCATATCCTATTGTAGGTTATTTCATGAAGGGAAGAGAATTTTACCATAAGCAATGAATTATCAATTTTGCCTATTTCTGCTTGTAACTTGACCTTTCTGCCTCTGATTCTTCACAGTTGAAATTCGAGTACTGCTGAGAAAAGAGACATGCTATCAATGCCTTTTGTCTCGCACTCATCAGAACCATTGCAAGAAATTACCAACAATAAAGGGGGAAAAATAATTAATACTGCATCAGAAGTGAATGCTGATTGGCAGTTAGACTCTGGAGAAGATATTGCCATGATAAATGCAACATGGAACAGTTAACTGTCCAGCTATGTTCAAATTCAAACTGGCAGGTCAACTCTTGATTGGTCAAGGGGGGTGATTCCCTGAGCTTTTGCTTTTTTAAAAAAAGGCACAAGTGTGGATATGTTCTTTCTGTCTGTACAGGACAGCCCTGTGTATGAAATATATGTAGCTACCAGCATATATAGTGCTCATTGTAAGTTGTTCTCTGTTTACTGTTGGTAATTTCACATGGGTAGTTCTGATGTGTAAGAGAACAAGGTTTGATAGTAATATCGAAAGACTGCTTAAGACTCACTTTTAGACACTTCAATGTTCCTGACAAGTTTCCGATCACTTATGTCCTGCTCTCTACATATTGCTATTTGACATTTATGGAGTAAACCAAAGAAATCAATGAAGAAATGGGCAAATGAAAGAAAAAAATTATAATATGTTGGGAGTTACTAAAACCTGACACAACTTGTTGAAATCGTGTCACAGACGCGTGACTGAGATGAGTGGCTGAGCACCTAAAGATTGTGTGTCTGAGCCTTATCACTAGGAATTGTCCTAGTACTGGGCAATAGGAGGCTATTCTGTCCATCACCCCTGCTAGCTGTTTGAAAGAGCTATCCAATCAATCTCATATACCCTGCCCTTTCCCCAGAGTTGTGTACATTTTTTTTTCTTTTCAAGTGCATATCCAATTCCCTTTTGAAATATACTGTTGAAGGAAATTATTATTAGGAAGAAAAAGTACTTGAGAAATTAGTAAGACTGAAAGCTCATAAATCCTCAGAGCCTGATGAACCTACATCTCAGGGTACTAAAGGAAGTGGCCAAGGAAATCGTGGATGCGCGTTGTCACCTTCCAAATCTCTATAGATTCTGGAACAGTCCTGACAGATTGGTGGTTAATATAACCCTACTATTTAATAAAAGGAGGAAGGGAGAAAACAGGGAATTACTGACCAGCTCACTTAACCTCAGTAAGAGGGAAAAAGCTAGAATCTATTATAAAGGATCTGATAATTGGACACTTAAAAAAAAAACCAACGCAATTCGACAAAGTCAATGTGGATTTATGAAACGAAAATCATTTATGACCAATGCACTGGAGTTTTTTGAGGTGTAACAAGTATAATAAGAATGAACAATGGATATGTTGTATTTGGATGTTCAGAAAGCTTTTGATTGAGAGGTTGGAAAGAAACTTAAGTAAGGAGGGTTAAAAAGGGTCACGAAAAAGCATTGGCCAGAAGGATCAAGGAAAATCCCAAGACTTTTTATGTATATATAAAGAGGGAGAGGGTTGGCCCACTCAAGGACAAGGGAGGGAATCTATGTATGGAGCCAGAGGAAATGGGTGAGGTATTAAATGAGTACTTTGAACATAAGAACATAAGAAATAGGAGCAGGAGTAGGCCATCTAGCCCTTCGAGCCTGCCCCGCCATTCAATAAGATCATGGCTGATCTGTCGTGGCTCAGTTCCACTTTCCCGCCCTCTCCCCATAACCCTTAATCCCCTCTCTTATCAAGAACCCATCAACCCGCTTCTTAAAAATATTTAGCGAGGCAGCCTCCACCACTTCAACGGGCAGAGAATTCCAGAGATTCACCACCCATTGAGTGAAGAAGTTCCTCCTCAACTCCGTTCTAAACCGCCAACCCTTTATCTTGAGGCTGTGCCCCCTAGTCCTACTGTCTTTTTTGAGCGGGAAGAGTCTCTCCACCTCTATCCTATCCATCCCATTCATCATCTTATACGTCTCAATGAGATCTCCCCTCATTCTTCTAAACTCTAATGAGTATAAGCCTAGTTTATTCAGCCTCTCCTCATAGCTCAACCCCCTCAACTCCGGCATCAGCCTAGTAAACCTCCTCTGCACTCCCTCCAAGGCCAAAATATCCTTGCGCAGGTGCGGCGCCCAAAACTGCACACAGTACTCCAGCTGCGGCCTCACCAATGCCCTATACAGCTGCAGCAAGACCTCCCTACTTTTATATTCAATCCCCCTCGCTATGAAGGCCAGCATCCCATTCGCCTTCCTGACCACCTGCTGCACCTGCAAGCTGGGTTTTTGCGACTCATGCACAAGGACCCCGAGGTCCCTCTGCACCGTCGCCTGCTGCAGTTTTTCTCCACGTAAGTAATAGTCCTTCCTACCATTCTTCCTACCAAAGTGGACCACCTCACACTTGCCAACATTAAATTCCATTTGCCATTTCCTGGCCCATTCGCCCAGCCTATCTAGATCCTTCTGCAGACTCTCCACACCCTCCGCACAATTTGCCGTTCCCCCAATCTTGGTGTCATCAGCAAATTTCGACACCCTACACTCGGTTCCCTCCTCCAGATCATCTATATAAATGGTAAATAGCTGAGGCCCCAGCACCAACCCCTGGGGCACCCCACTAGTCACCAACTGCCAATCCGAATAGCACCCATTGACCCCCACTCTCTGCCTCCTATTTGACAACCAATCCTCTATCCACACTAACACCCTACCCCCAACTCCACGTCCCCTGACCTTCTGCAATAACCTCTTGTGAGGTACCTTGTCAAACGCCTTCTGAAAATCCAGAAAGACCACATCCACCGGCTCTCCTCTATCCACCGCCCTAGACACATCCTCATAGAACTCCAGTAAATTTGTCAGACACGACTTCCCTTTAATGAAACCGTGTTGCGTCTGCCCTATCAAGCAATTCCCTTCAAGATGCCTCGCAATTTCCTCCTTAATGACGGATTCTAACATTTTACCTACCACAGACGTTAAACTAACCGGCCTATAATTCCCCGCCTTTTGCCTGGCACCCTTCTTAAACAACGGCGTAACATTAGCGGTTTTCCAATCTTCCGGCACTTCCCCGGAATCCAGCGACGTCTGGAAAATAACCACCAAGGCATCCACTATCACCTCCGCCATTTCTTTCAGAACCCTCGGATGCATTCCATCCGGTCCTGGGGACTTGTCCACAATCAGCACCTCCAGTCTGTCGAGCACCACCTCTCTAGTAACAGTAATGTCATTAAGACCCTCCAGTCCTACCACCTTTCCATCGCTAACACCCGGCAAATTATTCACGTCCTCCTCCGTGAAGACAGAAACAAAAAAGTTATTCAAGACCTCAGCCATATCCCCATCCCTTACCACTAGGTCCCCTTTCTCATCCTCTAAAGGACCAACGTTCACCCTAGCCAGCCTCTTCCTTTTTATATATTTATAAAAACTCCTGCTATCCTTTTTTATATTAAGTGCTAGCCCAGCTTCATAGCTTCTCCTACCCTCCTTTATCAACTTCTTTGTCAATCTTTGTTGACATTTAAACCTTTCCCAATCCTCTTCTCGCCCACTGCTCTTAGCTACTCTAAATTCCTCCGCTTTTAATTTAACACTTTCCTTCACCTCCTTCGTTATCCACGGCTTATTACCTCTCCTCCTACGGTCCTTTTTGACCATCGGAATAAATTTCTGCTGAGCACCAAGAAAGATCTCCCTAAAGATCCTCCACTGCTCCTCAGCAGACCTACCTTCCAACGTGCTCCCCCAGTCCACATTCGCCAATTCTTCTCTCATCCTACCGTACTCCCCTCTATTCAAATAAAGGACGCGTGTCCGGGAACCCACTTTCTCCTCCTCCATCTGCAACAGAAACTCCACCATACAATGATCACTCTCTCCAAGAGGATCCTTCACCGCAAGGTCCCTAATTCTACCCGCCTCATTTACATAGCACCAGATCCAAGATAGCTCGCTCCCTTGTCGGCTCCAACACACACTGTTCAAGGAAATTATCCCAGCAGCATTCCAAGAACTCCTCCTCAAGCCCACCTTGTCCAACATGGGTCGACCAATCAGTATGCTGATTGAAATCCCCCATAACTACGGCCGTCCCATTCCTGCACGCCGCACTTATTTGCGCGTTAACAGCCCGCCCCACCTCCAGGTCATTATTCGGGGGCCTATAGACGACACCCACCAGCGTCTTCCTCCCTTTGCTGTTCCTAATCTCCACCCACAACGATTCCACTTTCTGCTCTTTGGCTCCGATATCATCCCTTGCTACCGCCTTGATACTATCCTTAATCAGCAGAGCGTCAGTATTCACCAAAGAGAAGGACTTGGTGAATGATGAGTCTGGAAAGGGTGTGTAGATAGTTTGAATCATGTTGAGATCAAAAAGGAGGAGATATTGAGATTCCTGAGAAACGTTAAGGTAGACAAGTCTGCAGGGCCTGATGGGATATATCCCAGAATACTGAGAGGCAAGGGAGGAAATTGTGGGGCTTTGAGAGAAATCTTTGTATCCTCACTGGCTATAGGGGAGGTCATGATGTGGGTATGCCGGCGTTGGACTGGCGTAAACACAGTAAAAAGTCTGACAACACCAGGTTTTAGTCCAACCTATTTATTTGATAATATACTCTCAAACTTTCGAGGGGACTGCCTCTTTGTCAGGTGAATGGAGAGTTCTGGCCTCAGACAGAGCATATAAAGCACAGACAGTTTAGAGATTTCTGATTAGAATGTGAATCCTTACACCTAACCTGCTGTTCAAGACCTGAAGTGGCTGATAATGTGAGTGGAAGGAGCACTGATCACAGTTTAAAGAGATGTGTATTGTCTCCAGACAGTACAGTAAGTGAGGTTTTGCAAACCCAGGCAAGTCACGGGGGTTACAGATAGTGCGACATGAACCCAAGATCCCTGTTGAGACCGTCCTCGTGTGCGGAACTTGGCTATCAGTCTCTGTTCAGCGACTCTGCGCTGTCGTGTGTCGTGAAGGCCGCCTTGGAGAATGCTTACCCGAAGGTCAGAGGCTGAATGCCCGTGACCACTGAAGTGTTCGCCAACAGGAAGGGAACAGTCTTGCCTGGTGACTGTTGAGCGATGTTCATTCATCCGTTGTCGTAGCGTCTGCATGGTCTCCCCAACGTACCATGCTTCGGGACATCCTTTCTTGCAACGTATCAGGTGGACAATGTTGGCCGAGTTGCAAGAGTATTTACCATGTACCTGGTGGATGGTATTCTCACGTGTGATGATGGTATCCATGTCGATGATCCGGCATGTCTTGCAGAGGTTGCTGTGACAGGGTTGTGTGGTATTGTGGTCACTGTTCTCCTGAAGGCTGGGTAGTTTGCTGCGAACAATGGTCTGTTTGAGGTTGTGTGGTTGTCTGAAAGCAAGAAGTGGGGGTGTGGGGATAGCCCTGGCGAGATGTTCGTCTTCATCAATGATATGTTGAAGACTCCGGAGAAGATGTCGTAGCTTCTCCGCTCCGGGGAAGTACTGGACGACGAAGGGTACTCTGTCCACTGTGTCCTGTGTTTGCCCTCTGAGGAGATCGGTGCGGTTTTTCGCTGTGGCGCATCGGAACTGCCGATCTATGAGTCGAGCACCATATCCTGTTCTTATGAGGGCATCTTTCAGGGTCTGGAGGTGTCTGTCATGATCCTCCTCATCTGAGCAAATCCTGTGTATACGGAGGGCTTGTCCATAGGGAATAGCTTCTTTAACATGTTTAGGGTGGAAGCTGGAGAAGTGGAGCATTGTGAGATTGTCTGTGGGCTTGCGGTACAGTGAGGTGCTGAGGTGACCGTCCTTAATGGAGATGCGTGTGTCCAAGAATGCAACTGATTCTGGGGAATAGTCCATGGTGAGTCTGATGGTGGGGTGGAATGTGTTGATATCATCTGCCCTCGAATGGACTTGTATGCCCAAACCATCAGGAGGTGCGTTAACACCAGATTCATCAGCCGCACTCACAAGACAGCCCCGAACATCACCCAAGCACAACGCAACGCCATCCACGCTCTCAAAACAAACTGCAACATTGTCATCAAACCAGCAGACAAAGGAGGGGCCATCGTCATACTGAACAGAACGGATTACTGTAAAGAAGTGTACCGACAACTAAACAATGAGGAACACTATAGACAATTACCCACAGATCCGACCAAAGAACACACTCGTCAACTCAACAATCTGATCAAGACCTTTGATCCGGACCTTCAGAGCACCCTCCGTGCTCTCATTCCACGTACTCCCCGCATTGGAGACCTCTACTGCCTCCCAAAGATACACAAGGCAAACACACCTGGCCGTCCCATCGTATCGGGCAATGGAACTCTGTGTGAGAACCTCTCTGGCTACGTCGAGGGCAACCTGAAACCCATTGTACAAAGAACCCCCAGCTTTTGTCGCGACACTATGGACTTCCTACTGAAACTCAGCACACACGGAGCAGTTGAACCAGGGACACTCCTCGTCACAATGGATGTCTCGGTGCTCTACACCAACATCCCCCACAACGATGGCATTGCTGCGACTGCCTCAGTACTCAATGCTGACAACTGCCAGTTTCCAGATGCAATTTTACAACTCATCCGCTTTATCCTGGACCACAATGTCTTCACCTTCAACAACCAGTTTTTCATCCAGACACATGGAACAGCCATGGGGACCAAATTTGCACCTCGATATGCCAACATCTTCATGCACAGGTTCGAACAAGACTTCTTCACTGCACAGAATCTTCAACCGATGCTGTACACTAGATACATCGATGACATTTTCTTCCTTTGGCCTCATGGTGAACAATCACTGAAACAACTATATGATGATATCAACAAATTCCACCCCACCATCAGACTCACCATGGACTATTCCCCAGAATCAGTTGCATTCTTGGACACACGCATCTCCATTAAGGACGGTCACCTCAGCATCTCACTGTACCGCAAGCCCACAGACAATCTCACAATGCTCCACTTCTCCAGCTTCCACCCTAAACATGTTAAAGAAGCTATTCCCTATGGACAAGCCCTCCGTATACACAGGATTTGCTCAGATGAGGAGGATCGTGACAGACACCTCCAGACCCTGAAAGATGCCCTCATAAGAACAGGATATGGTGCTCGACTCATAGATCGGCAGTTCCGATGCGCCACAGCGAAAAACCGCACCGATCTCCTCAGAAGGCAAACACAGGACACAGTGGACAGAGTACCCTTCGTCGTCCAGTACTTCCCCGGAGCGGAGAAGCTACGACATCTTCTCCGGAGTCTTCAACATATCATTGATGAAGACGAACATCTCGCCAGGGCTATCCCCACACCCCCACTTCTTGCTTTCAGACAACCACACAACCTCAAACAGACCATTGTTCGCAGCAAACTACCCAGCCTTCAGGAGAACAGTGACCACAATACCACACAACCCTGTCACAGAACCTCTGCAAGACATGCCGGATCATCGACATGGATACCATCATCACATGTGAGAATACCATCCACCAGGTACATGGTAAATACTCTTGCAACTCGGCCAACATTGTCTACCTGATACGTTGCAAGAAAGGATGTCCCGAAGCATGGTACATTGGGGAGACCATGCAGACGCTACGACAACGGATGAATGAACATCGCTCAACAGTCACCAGGCAAGACTGTTCCCTTCCTGTTGGCGAACACTTCAGTGGTCACGGGCATTCAGCCTCTGACCTTCGGGTAAGCATTCTCCAAGGCGGCCTTCACGACACACGACAGCGCAGAGTCGCTGAGCAGAGACTGATAGCCAAGTTCCGCACACATGAGGACGGTCTCAACAGGGATCTTGGGTTCATGTCGCACTATCTGTAACCCCCGTGACTTGCCTGGGTTTGCAAAACCTCACTTACTGTACTGTCTGGAGACAATACACATCTCTTTAAACTGTGATCAGTGCTCCTTCCACTCACATTATCAGCCACTTCAGGTCTTGAACAGCAGGTTAGGTGTAAGGATTCACATTCTAATCAGAAATCTCTAAACTGTCTGTGCTTTATATGCTCTGTCTGAGGCCAGAACTCTCCATTCACCTGACGAAGAGGCAGTCCCCTCAAAAGCTTGAGTATATTATCAAATAAATAGGTTGGACTAAAACCTGGCGTTGTCAGACTTTTTACTGTATAGGGGAGGTCCCAGAGGATTGGAGAATAGCCAATGTTGTTCCTTTGTTTAAGAAGGGTAGCAAGAATAATCTGGGTAATTATAGGAGAGAATTCTTCGAGACAGGATTTATTCCCACTTGGAAATAAGTGAACATATTAGTGAGAGGCAACGTGGTTTTGTGAAGGGGAAGTCGTGTCTCACGAACTTGATCGAGTTTTTCGAGGAAGTGACGAAGATGATTGATGAGCGTAGGGCAGTGGATGTTGTCTACGTGAACTTCAGTAAGGCCTTTGACAAGGTCCCTCATGGCAGACTGGTGCAGAAGGTGAAGTTGCATGGAATCAGAGGTGAGCTGGTAAGGTGGATACAAAACTGGCTCAGTCAAAGAAAGAAGTCTCGCAACACCAGGTTAAAGTCCAACAGGTTTATTTGGTAGCAAATGCCACTAGCTTTCGGAGCGCTGTTCCTTCGCCAGGTGAGTGGGGAGTTCTGATCACAAACAGGGCATATAAAGGCACACAGTTCACAGAATACTGATTAGAATGCGAGTCTTTACAGCTAATCAAGCCTTAAAGGTGCAGACAATGTGAGTGGAGATTGCATTAACCATAGGTTAAAGAGATGTGTGTTGTCTCCAGACAGGACAGTAAGTGAGATGTTGCAAGTTCAGGCAAGTCATGGGGATTACAGGTAATGTGATATGAACCCAAGATCCCAGTTGAGACCGTCCTCATGTGCGGAACTTGGCTATCAGTTTCTGCTCAGCGACTCAGCGCTGTTGTGTGTCGTGAAGGCCGCCTTGGAGAACGCTTACCCGAAGATCAGAGGCTGAATGCCTGTGACCGCTGTTGGCGAACACTTCAGCGGTCACGGACATTTGGCCTCTGATCTTCAGGTAAACGTTCTCCAAGGCGACCTTCATGACACACAACAGCGCTGAGTCGCTGAGCAGAAACTGATAGCCGGGTTCCGTACACATGAAGATGGCCTCAACTGGGATCTTGGGTTCATGTCGCACTATTTGTAACCCCCATGACTTGCCTGGGCTTGCAACATCTCACTTAGTGTCTTGTCTGGAGACAATACACATCTCTTTAACCTATCTCCACTTTAACCTGGTGTTGTGAGACTTCTTACTGTGTTTACACCAATCCAATGCTGGCATCTCTACATCATGACTACCATCGGTCAAAGAAGATAGAGGGTGGCAGTGGAAGGGTGCTTTTCTGAATGGAAGGCTGTGACAAGTGGCGTTCCTCCGAGATCAGTGTTGGAACCTTTGCTGGTTTGATACGTATAAATATATATTTATACAGCGGATTCGATAGGGTCTTTTAAGAGACTTTTAGATAAGTACGTGGAACTTAATAAGATAGAGGGTTATAGGTAAGCATAGTAATCTCTAGGGTAGGAACATGCTTGGCACAACTTTGTGGGCCGAAGGGCCTGTATTGTGCTGTAGTTTTTCTATGTTTCTGTGACTTGGAGGAAAATGTAACTGGATTGATTTGCGGACAACAAAAAGGTTGGTGGATTTGCGGATAGTGATGAAGATCATCAGAGGGTACAGCAAGGCAGAGAGTGGTTGTGGATGGGTCTTTCTCTACATGGAGGTCGGTCACCTGTGGAGTGCCCCAGGGATCTGTTCTAGGACCCTTGCTGTTTGTCATTTTCATAAATGACCCGGATGAGGAAGTGGAGGGATGGGTTAGTAAGGTTGCTAACGATACGAAGGTTAGTGGTGTTGTGGATAGTCTGGAGGGATGTCAGAAGTTGCAGCGTGACATAGATAGGATGCAAGACTGGGCGGAGAAGTGGCAGATGGACTTCAACGCGGATAAATGTGTAGTGGTCCATTTTGGCAGGACCAATGGGATGCAGGAGTACAATATCAAGGGTAGGAGTCTTAGCAGTGTTGAAGAGCAGAAGGATCTTGGGGTCCGGGTCCACAGGACTCTTAAATCGGCCTCGCAGGTGGAGGATGTGGTCAAGAAGGCGTATGGTGTACTGGTCTTCATTAATCGAGGGATTGAGTTTAGGAGTCAGGAGGTAATGCTACAACTTTATAGGACCCTTGTCAGACCCCACTTGGAGTACTGTGCGCAGTTCTGGTCGCCTCACTACAGGAAGGATGTGGAAGCTATTGAGAGGGTGCAGAGGAGATTTACAAGGATGGTGCCTGGATTGGGAGGCATGCCTTATGAAAGGTTGAGGGAGCTAGGTCTCTTCTCCCTGGAGAGACGAAGGTTGAGAGGCGACCTGATAGAAGTTTATAAAATGTTGAGAGGAATAGATAGGGTGGATTCTGGGAGGCTATTTCCCAGGGCTGAAATGGTCGCTACGAGAGGACACAGGTTTAAGGTGCTGGGGGGCAAGTACGGAGGAGATGTCAGGGGAAAGTTTTTTTTCATTCAGAGGGTAGTGAGTGAGTGGAATCGGCTGCCGTCGGTGGTGGTAGAGGTGAACTCGCTGGGGTCTTTTAAAAGACTTCTGGATGAGTATATGGGATTTAATGGGATTGGGAGTTACAGATAGTTCTATGGCTTGGTGGGTGTAGATGTGATTGGTGCAACTTGTGGGCCGAAGGGCCTGTTTGTGCTGTAGTGTTCTAAGTTCTATCTCTGGATTGTGGGAGGAAACTGGAGCACCCGGAGGAAGATATTGACTATCTACCTTGTTTATGCCCCTCATTATTTTATAAACCTCTATAATGTCACTCTTCAGCCACCTATGCTCCAGAGGAATAATGTCCCAGTCTATCCAGCCTCTCCTTTATGGCTCAATCCATCAAGTCCTGGTAGCATCTAGTAAATCTTTTCTGCACTCTTTTTCTAGTTTAATAATATCCTCCCTAAAATAGGGTGACCAGAATTGCGCACAGTCCAATAATGACCATGAAGCCTTTACTGATTTATCATAAAAACCCATCTGGTTCAGTAATTCCTTTCAGAAAGAAATCTGCCATTCTTATCTAGCTGACCTACATGTGACTCCAGATTCACTGCAATGTGGTTGATTCTTAAAATGTCCTTGGAAATGATTGAGCAAGTCACTCACTTCAAGGGCAATAAGAGATGGGCAATAAATGTTAGCAAAGCCTGTGACACCCATGTCCCGTGAATGAAATTAAAATAAATTGTGGGAGTGGGCAAATACATGGCACTTTAACATGAAGGCATTCACTTTGGTAGGAAAACAGAATTACATTTATATTAATGGCAATAGATTGGGGAATATTGATTTACAAAGGGACCTGGATGTACACCAGTCACTGAAAGCAAGCACACAGGTGCAGTTAGGAAGGTGAATAGTGTGTTGGCCTTCATTGCAAGAGTTTTTGTGTACAGGAACAAGGGTGCCTTATTGCAGTTGTACAGAGGCCTGGGTGAGGCCACACCTGGAGTATTTGCTCGTCTTACATAATTTCTCAGTAAGAAGTCTCATAACACCAAGTTAAAAGTCCAACAGGTTTATTTGGTAGTGGGAGCTTTTAGATCACTGCTCCTTCACTCACCTGATGAAGGGGCAATGCTCAAAGCTCATGCTGCCAAATAAACCTGTTGAACTTTAACCTGGTGTTGTGAAACTTCTTACTGTGCCCATGCCAGTCCAATGCTGGCATTTCCACGTCATAGATAATTGCCATAGAGGAAGTGCAGCAAAGGCTCAGCAAGCTAATTTCTGGGTTGGTAGGATTGTCGCATGAGGAAGATTGGACCAACTAGGCCTGTGTTCACTAGAGTTTAAGAGAATGAGAGGGGATTTCAGTGAAATGTATAAAACCTCTGGCAGACTGGGCGTAGGAATGTTGATTCCTTCAGCCTGGGGAGGGATGAGGGGTCTAGAACAAGGATTCATGGTCTCAGGATATGGGGTAGGTCATTTCGGACTGTGATGAGGAGAAAATGTCTTCATTCGGGGAGTGGTAAACCTATGGAATTCTATACCACAGATTGCTGCAGAGGCCAAATCACTGAATATATTTAAAAGGAAATGGATCAGTTCTAGACAGTGACGTGACGAGGGGATTAGGGAGAGAACAGGAAATGGTATCGAGATAGATATATAGATAGATCTACCATGATCATATCAAATGGCAGAACAGGCTTGGGGCCGAAATTTATGGAGTTGGGGTGGAAACTTAGGGCCAAATCAAACAGAGTGGTTATCTCGGGACTCTTGCCTGTGCCACGGGAGAGTTTAGAGAAGAACAGAAAGAGGGAATGTTTGAACTCGTGGCTGAGGGGATGGTGCAGGAGGGAGGGGTTCAGGTTCTTGAACAATTGGGGCTCATTCTGGGGTAGGTGGGATCTCTACAAGAGAGATGGTCTACACCTGAATCAGAGGGGAACCAATATCTTGGGGGGAAAATTTGCAAAGGCTATGCAGGGGGGTTTAAACTGATTCAGAGGGGGGGGTGGGATCCAGAGTAGCAGGGATGAGATTAAGGGGGTCATAGATGAGGACTGTAAAGCACAGCATCGTGAGGGTGGAGTAGAGCCTGGTTTGAAATGCGTATACTTTAATGTGAGGAGTATTCGCAATAAGGTGGATGAACTTGCAGCGTGGATCAGTACCTGGAACTTTGATGTTGTGGCCATTTCAGAGACGTGGATAGAGCAGGGACAGGAATGGTTATTGCAGGTTCCGGGGTTCAAATGCTTCAGTCGGAGTAGAGAAGGGGGGGAGGAGTAGCGTTATTAGTCAAAGACTGTATCACAGTGACAGAAAAGAAGTTTGATGAGGACTTGTCTGTTGAGGTAGTATGGGCTGAGATTAGAAATAGGAGAGGAGAGGTCACCCTGTTGGGAGTCTTTTATAGACCTCCTAAAAGTTCTAGAGAGGTAAAGGAAAGGATTGCAGAGACGATCCTGGACAGGAGTGAAAGTAATAGGGTAATTGTTATGGGAGACTTTAACTTTACTAATATTGATTGGAATAGCTCTAGCTCGTTAGAGGGGTCAGTTTTTACACAAAGTGTGCAGGAAGGTTTTTTGACTCAGTATGTAGATAGGCCAACTAGAGGTGAGGCTATATTGGATTTGGTGCTGGGAAATGAGCCAGACCAGGTGCTAGACTTGGACGTTGTTGAGCATTTTGGTGATAGTGACCACAATTCGGTTACGTTCACCTTAGTGATGGAAAGGGATAGACATGAATCTAGGGGCAGTAGTTATAGTTGGGGGAAGGGTAATTATGAGGCTATTAGGAGAGAATTAGGGAGCATAGGTTGGACAAGGAAACTACAGGGGCTGGGAACATCTGAAATGTGGAGTTTATTCAAGGAATAGCTACTGCGAGTCCTTGATAAGTATGTCCCTGTCAGGCAAGGAGGAAATGGTCGAGTAAGGGAACCGTGGTGCACTAAAAAAGTTGATTCGCTGGTTAAAAGGAAAAAGGAGGCTTATGTCAGGATGAGGCTTGAAGGCTCAGGTAGTGCACTGGAAAGCTATAGATTAGCCGGGAGGGAGCTAAAGAGTGAGTTAAGAAGAGCTAAAAGAGGACACGAGAAGACTTTGGCTGATAGGATTAAGGAGAATCCTAAAGCTTTCTTTAGATATGTTAAGAATAGAAGATTGGTTAGGGCAAGATTAGGGCCAGTCAGAGACAGCAGTGGGAAGTTGTGTGGAGCCGGAAGAGATTGGAGAGGCACTGAACAAATATTTCTCTTCGGTATTCATGCAGGGAGACATAAATGTAGTTGTGGAGAACACTGGGTTACAGGGTTGTAAACTGGATAGTATTGAAGTAGATAAGGAGGATGTGCTAGATATTCTTGAGGGTTTGAAAATAGGTAAGTCCCCTGGGCCGGATGGGATTTGCCCTAGGATTCTCTGGGAGGCAAGAGAGGTGATTGCAGAACCTCTGGCTCTGATCTTCAGGTCGTCGTTGGTCACAGGTATAGTGCCAGAAGACTGGAGGATAGCGAATGTTGTCCCATTGTTTAAGAAGGGGAATAGAGACTTTCCTGGGAATTATAGACCAGTGAGTCTTTCTTCTGTTGTGGGCAAAGTATTAGAAAAAATTATTAGGGATAGGATTTATAGTTATTTAGAGAGTAATGAATTGATTGGAGATAGTCAGCATGGTTTTGTAGCGGGTAGGTCGTGCCTTACTAACCTTATTGAGTTTTTTGAGAAAGTGACCAAAGAGGTGGTTGGGGGTAAGGCAGTTGACGTGGTATATATGGACTTTAGTAAGGCGTTTGATAAGGTTCCCCATGGAAGGCTTCTGCAGAAAATGCAGATGTATGGGATTGAGGGTGATTTAGTTAATTGGATCAGGAATTGGCTAGCTGATAGAAGACAGAGGGTGGTGGTTGATGGAAAGTATTTGTCATGGAGTTCGGTTACAAGTGGTGTGCCTCAGGGATCTGTTTTGGGGCCACTGCTGTTTGTAATTTTTACAAATGATCTGGATGAGGGTATAGTTGGGTGGATCAGTAAATTTGCTGATGACACCAAAGTCGGAGGAGTGGTAGATAGTGAAGAGGGGTGTCATAGTTTACAGAGAGACTTGGACAAGTTGCAGAGCTGGGCCGAGAGGTGGCAAATGGAGTTTAATGCGGAAAAGTGTGAGGTAATTCACTTTGGCAGGAATAACAAATGTGTAGAGTATAGGGCTAACGGTAGGACTCTGAATAGTGTTGACGAACAGAGTATATGTGTACATATACTAGGTGTATATGTGCATAGATCCCTAAAAGTTGGAAATCAAGTCGATAAGGTTGTTAGGAAGGCATATGGTGTATTGGCGTTTATTGGTAGGGGGATTGAATTTCGGAGCTGCAACGTCATGTTGCAACTGTACAAAATTCTGGTGCGGCCGCACTTGGAGTATTGTGTACAGTTCTGGTCCCTACATTATAAGAAAGATGTGGAGGCATTGGAGAGGGTCCAGAGGAGGTTCACCAGGATGTTGCCTGGTATGGAGGGAAGGTCCTATGAGGAGAGGCTGAGGGATTTGAGGTTGTTTTCGTTAGAAAGAAGGCGGCTAAGAGGGGACCTTATTGAAACGTACAAGATGATTAGAGGTTTAGATAGGGTGGACAGTGATAGCCTTTTTCCTCAGATGGTGGTGGCTAACACGAGGGGACATAGCTTTAAATTAAGGGGTGGTAGTTATAGGACGGATGTCAGGGGTAGGTTCTTTACCCAGAGGGTGGTGAGGGATTGGAATGCCCTGCCTGCTGCAGTTGTAGATGCGCCAAGTTTGGGGGCGTTTAAGAGGTCCGTGGATAGGTTTATGGATGGAAAGGGAGTGGTTTAGGTTAGAGGGTCATTGCTTTTTTCTTAATTGGTCAGCGCAACATCGAGGGCCAAAGGGTCTGTTCTGCGCTGTAACGTTCTATGTTCTATGAAATGGCAGAACAGGCTTGGGGCCAAATGGCCTACTCCTGCTCCTATTTTCTGTGGTCTGATGGAGGGTGGTTCAATCAAGGCATTTAGCAGAGAACTAGATTATTATCTCAAAGGAAGAATGTGCAGGGCTATGGGGAGAAGGCAGTGGAATTCTCTGCCCGTTGAAGTGGTGGAGGCTGCCTCGCTAAATATTTTTAAGACGCGGGTTGATGGGTTTTTGATAAGAGAGGGGATTAAGGGTTATGGGGAGAGGGTGGGAATGTGGAACTGAGACACGACAGATCAGCCATGATCTTATTGAATGGCAGGGCAGGCTCGAAGTGCTGGATGGCCTATTCCTGCTCCAATTTCTTATGTTCTTATGAGGTGCATTGTTCATTCGGAGACAAAATGGGCAGAAAGGCCTCCTCTGTACTGTAACAGTTCTGAGAATGACCTTACCACCACCCTTTCATACAGTACATTCTAAATGCAATTAATTGCATAAAAAAATAAAATTCTGCTTGGCTGTCCTCCAACTCTTTTTTTAACAAGTTGGGTGAATGGATTTGTCTTCTCAGTTTTTCTACAGTAACCTGGCACCTGAACTGTGGAGGGGGAAATACAGTGGCCTGTCAGAATAATTCCTTTCTACAGACCTTTTGGATGAGCACATCTGTCCAGTTCATCCAGATACCTGCACAGCCTGAACCAAAGAAAACCAGGTAGATGGTGTCACTTTTATTTCCCCAGTGAAAGCATTTCATTATTGAAGATAGATGTATAAATATTATTGGGAATATAAATCTTCTGTTACAAAAGATGTGTGGGTTAGGTTGATTGGCCATGCTAAAAATTCACCCCAGAGTTCTGAGATGTGTAGGTTAGAGGGATTAGTGGGTAAGTATGTAGGGATATGGGGGTAGAGCGTGGGTGGGATTGTGGTCGGTGCAGACTCAATGGGCCGAATGGCCTCTTTCTGCACTCTAGGGTTTCTATGATTTCTATGAAAACAAAATTACACAGACCTCAAACGAGAGGGACAGTGATATCCCAACATGTTAGCCCAGGGATTTGAACATGCAGATTTCCCACAGAGTTGCCAATTCTGCATGGAAATATTACAGGAAATGTCATCACATGACTGCCTCCCTCCAGTTGTGCCACACCTACAGCACAGCCATTGGTCACCTGGAACTTTCACCTTTTACATTGTCTTGCCTTCATGTCTAGATAAAGATGTCTGGATGATTTTTGTCCATCATTTAAACAGGCCCATCTTTATAGTTTTATAACTAAAGTAATCAAAGATTAATAAAAAGACATTTTATATTTTTGTGGGTTTACTTGTAGCAATTAGTCTTTAATTTTTGGAGACTCTGAGGCTGTTTGCCATGGCGGGTGCTGGGCTACAGCAAGCTGCCATCTTCTGTTAAGGAAGGAAGATAAGTAAATGTCAACATAGAAGCAGCCGAAGACTGTTTGGTGCAGAGGAGGTTTACCAGGATGTTGCCTGGTATGCAGGGGAGGTCCTATGAGGAGAGACTGAGGGATTTGGGGTTGTTTTCACTGGAAAGAAGGCGGCTAAGAGGGGATCTTATAGAAACATATAAGATGATTAGAGGTTTAGATAGGGTGGATGGTGATAGCCTGTTTCCTCGGATGGAGAAATCTAGCACGAGGGGGCATGGCTTTAAATTAAGGGGGGGTAGTTATAGGACGGATGTCAGGGGCAGGTTCTTTACCCAGAGGGTGGTGAGGGACTGGAATGCCCTGCCTGCTGCAGTTGTAAATGCGCCTAGTTTGGGGGCGTTTAAGAGATTGGTGGATAGGTTTATGGACGAAAAAGGAGTGGTTTAGATTAGTGGGTCAATGTTTTTTTTTTAATATAAGACTGGTCGGCGCAACATTGTGGGCCGAAGGGCCTGTTCCGCGCTGTAATGTTCTATGTTCTATGTTCTATGTTCTATGTTCAGTCCCTTGAATCTGCTCCACCATTCAGCATGATCATGATTGATTTTCTACTTCACCCTCATATCCCTTGTTTGTCTTAGTGCCCAATAACCTATTGGTCTCTCTCTCTCTCTTGAATATACTCAACGACTGACCATCCACAGCTCCCTGGGGTAGAGAATTCCAGAGATTCACAATCCTGCGAGTGAAGAAGTCTGCTCATCTCAGCCCTGAATGATGACTCCTTATCTTGTGATAGTTCTGACTTCTCCAGCTGGGGGATATGACCCCTCAGCTCCTACCCTCTAAGAAAGTTTACTTATGAACAAGTGGGAACATAAAATTCAGCTAGCTAAAAAAGGAGCCCAAAAAAAAGGCCAGCAATTTGGGAGGTGACCAAGTGGTTTTATTGCTCGACTTTTAATCCAGAAACTCAGCTAATGTTCTGGGAACCTACGTTTGGATCCCACCCACGGCAGATGATGGAATTTGAACTCAATACAAAATACCTGTAATTAAGAATCTACTGATGACCATGAAACCATTGTGGATTGTCAGGAAAAACTCATCTGGTTCACTAATGTCCTTTTAGGGAAGGAAATCTGCCGTCCTTACCCGGTCTGGCCTACATGTGACTCCAGAGCCATGGCAATGTGGTTGACTCTCAACTGCCCTCCAAAGGCAGCTTGGGATGGGGAATAAATGCTGGCCCAGCCAGTGATGTCTATGTCCCAGAAATAAAAGAAAAAATTCATTCATTGCCTTCATCTACAGCAAGTGTAAAGTATTATGTACGGTTTTGGTCTCCATATCTAAGGAAGGATGTCCTTGCCAGAATGGGTGTGCAGCAGAGATTCCCTGGACTAATCCCTGGGATGGATGGTGAGATTGAGGAAATGTTACCTTTATTCTCTAGAGTTTTGAAGAATGAGAGTCAATCTAATTGAAACTTTTAACATTCTTCCAGGGCATGAGGGGGTGATGCGGATAGGGTGTACCCCCCCCCCCCCCCCCCCCCCCCAGGAACCAGAGTACACAGACTCCAAATAAAGGGACAAGCCATTTAATACTGAAATGAGGAGGAATTTCTTCATTCAGAGGGTGGAAAATCTTTGGAATTCTCTACACCAGAGGGCTGTGGAAACTAAGTCATTGAACATGTTTACGACACAAATTGACAGATTTCTGGAGACTAATGACATGAAGGGATGTGGGGGTAGTTGGCAAAAATGGTGTTGAGGTAGATGATCAGCCATGATCTGTTCAAATGGTGGAGCAAGCTTGATGGGCTGAATTGACTATTCCTGCTCCTATTTCCTATGACTGCCATTCCAGAGTGGGAGTCCTAAGCCGCACCAGCAATATTTAACATAGAGTTGGCCACCTAGGCCTCAAAGCGTATCATTCATGATAGAGATCTGACGAAGGACTATAGATGTGAATGAAAACCAAAGAATTTCATTTTTCATAAATTATTATGTACACAACCAGACCAGAATCAGTAAACCTCTGAAATAATTTTGTTGGCTAGTTTCCAGATGAATTATTTTGAATATGACTGTTCTCGAAATGATGTTTGCTGGCCTGAGCTTGCTTATCCGTTGACAAGCAGTTATACAGGTAAGGATGTTCTGTTGTTCCTATTGTGCACTTCTGCAGTCTTTTCCTCTTGGATTGTGTCACAGGAACTGTATTGGGCATATTTGGTGAAATAAATGCAGATAAATGTTTGCATTTGCAAAGCACCTTTCATAACTGCAGGTTGTTCAAATGTGCTTTCTAACCAGTGAGATCATTTTGAAGTATTGTCAGTGTTGTAATGCAGGGAATGCAACAGTTTATACACAACCAGCCTCTGCAATAAGATAAATGATCAACTAATCTGTTTCAGTGATGCTGCTTGAGGGACAAATATTGGCCAGAACACCATAAGAACATAAGAAATAGGAGCAGGAGTAGGCCATCTAGCCCTTCGAGCCTGCCCTGCCATTCAATAAGATCATGGCTGATCTGAAATGGATCAGTTCCACTTTCCCACTTTCTCCCCATAACCCTTAATTCCCCTGTCTATCAGAACCCTATCTACCCGTGAGATAACAAGTGAATTCCTTTGCTCTCCTTTAAATAGTAGCACGGCATTTTTGAAATAATACCTTAATATCCACTGGGGAGGGCATTTGGGACCTTCATTATATTCAACGTACTGTGCAGCATTCTGCCAGCACTGCATTAAAGTATCAATCTAGATTAGGAGCTTGGTTTGAGGCAGGAAGCCCACAGGATTGTCCATTGTTGAGTGTACTGTTGTTTGGAGGGACCTCTCATACAGAATGTGAAAACCTGACACGGATGTTTTGTTTTCTTTTATTCGAGTCAGCTTCTGACCATTTATTTATGATGTGGAGTTGCTGACGTTGGACTGGGGTAGGCACAGTAAGTAGTCTTACAACACCACGTTAAAGTCCAACAGATTTATTTGGTAGCACGAGCTTTCGGAGCGCTGCTCCTTCATCAGGTGAGTGAAGGAACAGCGCTCCAACAGTTCATGCTACCAGATAACCCTGTTGGATTTTAACCTGGTGTTGCAAAACTACTTACTGCGTCATTTATTTATAACAAGAAAGTTGCATCACCTCCTAAAAGGGATCATTTAAACATCTGATGTGATTTAAGATTTCTGTTTCCTTTTCCCCCCAGATAAAACATACTCTCAATTGATCACTCAGGTAATGTTGCTGGTGACACTCTTCCTGGTGACTGCATTGTTGGGAGAGCCCTGGAGCAAAATCCGCAAAGCTTGGAACAGCACAACATTTTATTAACCAGCTGCAGCCAATTCATCCACAAATATTTAATTACATTCTTTATACTCTTTTACTCAACTTACCCTGCAGAAAAGTTCACAGAGACACAGTGGACCAGGAAGGCCTATTAGGTCTTTGGATTAAAACCTACAGTCCCTCTTTGTCACCAGCAGCTTCTGAAATGGTTCCATGGTTTTTATCTGTCATTCCACAAGGCGATCACTTCTTTGGCAAAAAACATTTTGGTGTGAGTCTTAGAATTATCTTTTGCCAGGATTGTTGCTTTTTTAAATGTTAATCAATCAAACAAAGACACTAAAATGTTATTCCCATGTGCATATTCTAATTTTTTTTGTGTGTTTATATGTAAAATTTCAGTAATTGTTTTATAATGCTAGCTTGTAGATATTGGCCTGGATTTTGCAGAACCGACTGAATCTGTCAGCATTCACCAACATTACTCAAACTGACAGCAAGTTCTGGAGTCTGCACATTTGCAGCTGAACAAAGAAATCTTGAAGTTGGTGTCAGTGATTCTATTCTTTGTAAGAAGTCTCACACACCAGGTTAAAGTCCAACCGGTTTATTTGGTAGCAAAAGCCACCAAATAAACCTGTTGGACTTTAACCTGGTGTTGTGAGACTTCTTACTGTGTTTACCCCAGTCCAATACTGGCATCTCCACATCATTCTATTCTTCACCAGAGTGTGCTCTGTTGATGTCCCCATATATTTCAATCAATTAAGAATCACTGAATTCATGAGAAGCTGTCCTTTTACACTTTGTCTTACTGTTGAAAACTTTTGAAAAAGTTATCCCATATTGGATGAATTGAATTTCAAGTGTGCTAAGTTCATAATTCTTGGTTTTGAAACAACTAATTTTATATTTGTAGATAATGTTAAACTTCTCCATTGTAATTTTCAAATTTAAGTTGGATATTTCTGCTTTCTTAATGCTATATGTATGTGCCAATCATTTATTTCGCTCTGTAAAACCGAAGGATAATTTTACTTTCCTGACTTGCTTCAATGAGATAGACGACTATTCTGCTTGATGATGTTGGTGCTGCTGGATTCCTGGAAATTCCCTTGGTTTGGTATTAGATCCAAACTGCTGCTGGGAAAGGAGAAATCTATGTCGCAGAGATTAGTCGATCTTCGTAAGTAGCTTTCTGCAAAATCAGGGATTTTTGCTTTATCACTTATGGCAAAGTCCAGGCCAACAGATTTCTGACAATTGTGTGGATTTTTAAAATAAATTTTATTTTTTCTTAATTCTGAGCAGTGTATGGCATTTTGGTTCTGTGAACTATTTTATTTCTCCAGACACATTTAACACTGAGGGTGGGGCAGTGGATGTTGTCTACATGGACTTCAGTAAGGCCTCTGACAAGGTCCCTCGTGGCAGACTGGTGCAGAAGGTGAAGTCTTGTGGGATCAGAGGTGAGTGGCAAGGTGGATACAAAACTGGCTCAGTCAAAGAAGATAGAGGGTAGCAGTGGAAGGATGTGTTTCTGAATGGAGGCCTGTGACAAGTGGTGTTTCTCAGGGATCAGTGCTGGGACCTTTGCTGTTTGTAACATTAACATATATGATTTGGAGGAAAATGTAACTGGTTTGATTAGTAAGTTTGCGAACGACACAAAGGTTGGTGGATTTGCAGATAGCGATGAGGACCATCAGAGGATACAGCAGGATATAGATCAGTTGGCGACTTGGGCAGAGAGATGGCAGATGGAGTTTAATCTGGACAAGTGTGAGGTAATGGATTTTGGAAAGCCTAATACAGATAGGAAATATACAGTAAATGGCAGAACTCTTGAGTATTGATAGGTGAAGGGATTTGGGTCTAGGTACCCAGGTCACTGAAAGTGGCAATACAGGTGGAGAAGGTAGTCAAGAAGGTGTACGGCATGCTTACCTTCATCGACTGGGGTATTGAGTTTAAAAATTGGCAAGTTACGTTTCAGCTTTATAGAATCTTAGTTAAGCCGCACTTGGAATATAATGCCCTTTATCTGTGGGAAGTGCACCCATCTCCAGCTCCTCAAAAACCGCATTAGGGAACTGGAACTGGAGCTGGATGAACTTCGGATCATTTGGGAGGCAGAGGTGATCACAGATGAAAGCTTCAGGAATTTGGATATTCTGAAGGACGAAAATTGATGGGTGATGGTGAGAGAGGCTGGGAGGAAGCAGCCAGTGTGGGGATCCCCTCTGGTTGTTCTCCTCAGCAACAAATATACCACGTTTGATATTGTTGAGGGGGTCGACCTACCAGTGGTAAACCAGGGTGACCAGATCTCTAGCACTGAGTCCGTCCCTGTGCCTTAGAAGGGAAGGAGGAGAGCAGAAGAGCAATAGTAATTGGGGACGCGATGGTTAGAGGGACAGATAGGAGGTTCTGCAGCAGCAAAAGGGACTCTTGGATGGTATGTTGCCTCCTGGGTGCAAGAGTCTGTGATGTCTTGGACCGTGTTTTCAAGACCCTTAAGGGGGAGGGGGATCAGTCACAGGTCGCGGTGCACATTAGTACCAACGACATAGGTAGGAGAAGGGACAGGGATTTAAAACAGGAATTTAGGGAGCTAGGATGGAAGCTGAGAGCCAGGACAAAGCATGTTGTCATCTCTGGTTTGTTGCCAGTGCCACGTGCTAGTGAGTTGAGGAACAGGAAGACAGTGCAGATTAACATGTGGCTGCAGGGATGGTATAGGAGAGAGGGCTTCATTTACTTGGGTAACTGGAGCACATTCTGAGGAAGGTGAGAACTGTACAAACAGGACGGTTTGTACCTGATCCAGAGGGGCAGTAATATCCTGGGAAGGAAATTTGCTACGGCTCTTCGGGGGGGGGAGGAGGTTTAAACTAATTTGTCAGGGGGATGGGAAAATGAGTAGTCCAACAGTTGAGGGTCGTGAGGTACTGAGGAAGGTATCAAGCTGGGAAATGAAACGATAAATAATGACTGTGAGCATGCAATCTTCAATACACTTGCTGACACACTACTCAAATCAATTAAGATCACTCTCCTGCAGGATGTCCTCAGAAATATGGAATGAAAAGACATCCCTGGGAGACAACTGTCAGAGATGAACTCCTTAAAATAAGGGACAGTTTGTCACTCTGTATTCAGAACGTGTGAAAGAGAGAATCGAAAAAAATGAATGTACCCAGTCCATTCACATAAATACAACTAATAAATGAAAAAACTGATTATCCATCAGTTTTAGCTGCTGGTCAGTGAAGCCTCACTTAGACTACTCTGAATTTCAAAATTTAAAATGACACAAAATACACAACACACGAAGCAAAAACTAATGATTGGTGCAGAACCCAAAAAAGAGATGTTCTGCAGATTCCCAATTTTTCTCTGAAGCTAATACTCCTACAATGAAAGGAACAAATGGGTTAAACCTTTAGGGATAGTCAACATGGTTTTGTGAAGGGTAGATCGTGCCTCACAAACCTTATCGAGTTTTTTGAAAAGGTAACCAAAGAGGTGGATAAGGGTAAGGCAGTTGATGTGGTGTATATGGATTTTAGTAAAGCGTTTGATAAGGTTCCCCATGGTAGGCTACTGCAGAAAATGCAGATGCATGGGATTGAGGGTGATTTAGCAGTTTGGATCAGGAATTGGCTAGCTGATAGAAGACAGAAGGTGGTGGTTGATGGGAAATATTCAACCTGGAGTTCAGTTACTAGTGGGATTCCTCAAGGATCTGTTTTGGGGCCACTGCTGTTTGTCATTTTTTATAAATGACCTAGATGAGGGTGTAGAAGGATGGGTTAGTAAAGTCGGAGGGGTTGTAGACAGTGAGGATGGATGTTACAGTTTGCAGAGGGATATAGGTAAGCTGCAGAGCTGGGCCGAGAGGTGGCAGATGGAGTTTAATACGGAAAAGTGTGAGGTGATTCACTTTGGTAAGAGTAACAGGAGTACAGAATATAGGGCTAATGGAAGGACTCTTGGTAGTGTTGATGAGCAGAGAGATCTCGGTGTACATGTGCATAGCTCCCTGAAAGTTGGCACCCAGGTTGATAAGGTTGTTAAGAAGGCGTACGGTGTGTTAGCTTATATTGGTAGAGGGATTGAATTTCGGAGCCGTGAGGTCATGTTACAACTGTACAAAACTCTGGTGTGGCCGCACTTGGAGTATTGCGTACAGTTCTGGTCGCATTATAAGAAAGATGTGGAGGCATTGGAAAGGGTGCAGAGGAGGTTTACCAGGATGTTGCCTGGTATGGTGGGATGGTCTTATGAGGAAAGGCTGAGGGACTTGAGGTTATTTTCATTGGAGAGAAGAAGGTTACAAGGTGACCTAATTGAGGCATACAAGCTGATCAAAGATTGGATAGGGTGGACAGTGAGAGCCTTTTACCTCTGGTGGTGATGGCTAACACAAGGGGACATAGCTTTAAATTAAGGGGTGGTAATTATAGGACGGATGTCAGAGGTAGGTTCTTTACTCAGAGGGTAGTAAGGTCGTGGAATGCCCTGCCTGCAGCAGTTGTGGACTCGCCAACTTTAAGGGCATTCAAATGGTCAGTGGATAGGCATAACATAGAACATAGAACATAGAACATTACAGCGCAGAACAGGCCCTTCGGCCCACGATGTTGCGCCGACCAGTTACAAAAACAATGACCCACTAGCCTATACCAATCCCTTTTCGTCCATAAACCTATCCAGAGATCTCTTAAACGCCCCCAAACTAGACGCATTTACAACTGCAGCAGGCAGGGCATTCCAATCCCTCACCACCCGCTGGGTAAAGAACCTACCCCTGACATCCGTCCTGTAGCTACCCCCCCTTAATTTAAAGCCATGCCCCCTCGTGCTAGCTTTCTCCATCCGAGGAAAAAGGCTATCACTATCCACCCTATCTAAACCTCTAATCATCTTATATGTTTCAATAAGATCCCCTCTTAGCCGCCTTCTTTCCAACGAAAACAACCCTAGATCCCTCAGTCTCTCCTCATAGGACCTCCCCACCATACCAGGCAACATCCTAGTAAACCTCCTCTGCACCCTCTCCAACGCCTCCACATCCTTCTTGTAATGCGGGGACCAGAACTGCACACAGTACTCCAAGTGCGGCCGCACTAGAGTAGTGTACAGTTGCAACATTACACTGTGACTCCTAAATTCAATCCCCCTACCAATAAACGCCAAGACACCGTACGCCTTCTTGACAACCTTATCTACTTGATTCCCAACTTTCAGGGATCTATGTACACACACACCTAGATCCCTCTGTTCATCCACACTAAGGACAACATTGGAATAGTTTAGGTTAGGGGGCCATTAGATTGGTTCCACTGGTCGGTGCAACATGAAGGGCCTGTACTGCGAGGTAATGTTCTATGTTCTAAACCAAAAAACTAAAAACAAATCAGAAATAATTAAAGCTCAAAATGAAATGTTAAATTGCTACTGTAGATCAAAATACAGAACTTGAGCATTGCATACATTTACCTGTTTGATAGTTCATTGGACATTTGTCTTTAAAGGCCCTGAATTTCCTCACTTACACAATTGTTAATTTTGTCAAGCTCTCTTTTTTTTTCAGCCTGTCTTCACTTGGCTTTGAGTCTGAAGGTGGTGGTTGAAACATGCTCTTTTTAAAAAAAATGCATTCAAGAGACGTGTGCCAGTGCTGTTCAGACCATTATTTGTTGCCCATTCCTAATTGCCCTCAAGAAGGTGGTGGTGAGCTGCCTTCTTGAATTGCTGCAATTTCTTGGAACCAAAGGATGTCATTATTAGAAAACCAGTTAGCCCTTTTACAATGCTGCAGTCCACTAAGGGAACATTGCATCGCACAAAATACAGCCTTTACATGGTGTTATGTTTCACAGCTTGTAATTTCTGTGGTGGGGGTCAGATTCTCCCACAAACTGACCTCCTGCTCAGAGAATAACTTTACAAATAACGAGTCTGATCTTTGGCTGTGTGCCTTCATCGGGACTTGAACATTGCAATCAAAAAAATCACCTCCAACAGTGCAGCATTCCCTCAGTACGTTGGAGTCTTAGTCTACATTTTACACTGAAGTCCAGGTCTGCAGCACAAACCCGGAACCTTCAGATGTTAGACCTACATCTAATAGCATCAGGTTAACTCGATGAAGAAATGCTGAAAGTTATTAATCATAGAAATCTTATATAGATTGTTTTATCCCTCTGCAATGAGTTAACAAGAGATTTCTTATCCCCAAACTGCCCCAAAATCTGACAATCTAATTTTAAAAAAAGGAAAGTTTTCATACTTTGTGTAACATTATCAACAACAGTTGTCTTATCAGTTGATCATTTAGAAATGGACAAGCTCATCGTCCTCAGTTATTTAAAGAAAAATCATTGTGAGAAAACAGAAATTTCTCTTAAATCATGAGATTCACTCTATAGATTTATGTCCTGATTGGCCAAAATAATGGGGTATTCAGGTGTTTAGATGGTCACTTGATGTTACAATTCACAAAATGGGCAGAAACAAAACTCAGAAGCTGATATTGATGTTTGACTGGTTCCTATAAAAGCTACAATTCAGTGGGAGTGGTCAGGGCGTGACACTGGTGTGGGGTTTTTAGTTGCGTCAAAGGTTAAAGAGGGTTATATTTTCTGTAGTTAGAGTAATATCCAACTTGTAAATATGTTTTGTTAACATAGCTTTGTTCTCAGGCGTGACGGAGAATTCAGACCTCTTGTGTAAAGTTATCTATCTGTCTCCACCAGGATTGTGGCAGTAGAAGAGTAGAAATGTTTCTATTTTACGGGGAAACTGAAACTAGGAACCATACATGCAAGAGTCACTTCTCCGCCTTTTGGCTAAGATCAAGTGCAGTAACTGTTCTCAGTCCCAAGATCAGGTGCGATGCCTTTTCTTGTCAGCTTGGATATTGTATGTCTCTCTTGTGGGGATCATGAATTGGATTCAGTTGGTTTTTGAAGCAAGCAAGGAGACGGATTAAGAGCTTGCTCTGTCCACTCTGCACATTGAATTTTTTCTTCCCTGAAAGTTATAAAATGAATGAGGAATTCAGGAGCAACTTCTTTACCTCCAGTGTGATGAGAAAGTGGAACTTGCAATCAGATAATGCTTGAGGCAAGATACACTTACACTTAAACTGAAGCTAGATTAGTTTGAGGGAGAAGGGAAAGAGGGTTATGGTGTTAGATAGGAGGAGACTTGTGCAGAGCATAAATGTTGGTATTCACCTACTGGGCTGAATGGTGTCTTTCTGCACTGTAATATTATGCAATATAGTGGATATAAGATCAGGTTAGTTCATAGAGAGCAGGGAATTCAATTGGAATGGTTCTTGATGCTGTAATCATAGAATTGTCCCAGTGCAGGGGGAGGTCATTTGGCCCATTATGACTGCACCACTCTCTAAATGAGCATAATCACTTAGTGCTGTTCATCTGCTTTTTCCCTGTAACCCCTTGTGCATTGTTTCTATTCAAATAATCATCAAATACTCTCTTGAGTGCCTTGATTGAATCTGCCTCTATCACACACAGATGTGTGGGTTAGGTTGATTGGCCATGCTAAATTGACCCTGGTGTCAGGATTAGCAGGGTAAATGAAGACTACAGGAATAGGTCTTAGTTGGGATTGTGGTTGGTACAAACATGATGGGCTGAATGGCCTTCTGTACTGAAGGGATTCTATGACTTCCAGGCAGTACATTCCAGACCCAAACTACTTGCTCAGCGAATTTTTATTTTCTCACATCACATTTGCAAATCAATTTAAATCTTGTTCTTGATCCTTTTATGAATGGGAACAGTTTCTCCCCCTCCACTCTGTCCAGCTCCCCTCATCATTTTGAACACCTCTATCAAATCTCTTAGCCACTTTTTTTTGTTCCATTTCAATTCAATCAAGTCCAATTCAGAGTCTCAACAAGTTGGGACATTTCCGATCCAAGCCGACAAGACAGGGCTCTCACCTCCTGTCTTGGGCTTGATCTACATCATCCAAGCTGATTGGACCAGGCATAGCTCCTCCTCCAAGGCTTGATCTCATTTACATCTTGGCCAAAAGGCTGAGATGCCACTTTTAAAAATTGCTTCAAATGAAGCTAAAATGTTACCTAGTGACTTCAACCAAGCACAGCGTGTCAATACTACACCTGATCTTAGCCAAAAGGCTGAGAACCTTTTCTCCAAGGAGAATAGTCTCAACGGGGATTGGACATAGCTCGGCATGACATTGAGGGCTGAAGGGCCTGTACTGTGCTGTAATGTTCTATGTTCTACCTCTCCAATCTATCCTCATTACTGGATTTTCTCAATCCTGAAACCATTCTTATCAACCTCATTTGCGTTCTCTCCAATGCATTCACCTCCTTCCTATAGGGTGGTGCCCAGATCTGTACTCATGTCTTCCTTATATCTTCCTTATAGCATGAGACAATTATCTGTTAAAGCCTGAGGATCATAGTAGCTAGTTTGCAGCTTTTATTTCATAGAACTGTAACTTTTACAGATGCACCATAGAAAGCATTCTTTGAGGTTGTATCATAGCTTGGTATGTTTCCTGCTCTGCCCAAGACCGCAAGGAACTGCAAAAGGTTGTGAATGTAACCCACTCCATCACACAAACCAGCCTCCCATCCATTGCCTCTGTCTACACTTCCCACTGCCTTGGGAAAAGCAGCCGGCATAATTAAGGACCCCTCCGCCCACACACCCCAGACATTCTCTCTTCCACCTTCTTCTGTCAGCCAAAAGATACAAAAGTTTGAGGTCCCGTACCGACCAACTCAAGAACAGCTTCTTACCTGCTGCCATCAGACTTTTGAATGGACCTGCCTCGCATTAAGTTGATCTTTCTCTACACCCTCGCTATGACTGTAACACTATATTCTGCACTCTCTCCTCCTTCTCTATGAACGGTATGTTGGAAATACTCATCAGTTCCAGCAGCAACTGTGGGGAGAGAAATAGAGGGGGGTGGGGTTAGTCAGTCAATCAGCACAGGGGGCGGGGTCAGCCACGGCCTGTCAATCAGCACAGGGGGCGGGGTCAGCCACGGCCTGTCAATCAGCACAGGGGCGGGGTCAGCCACGGCCCATCAATCAGCACAGGGGGCGGGGTCAGCCACGGCCTGTCAATCAGCACAGGGGGCGGGGTCAGCCACGGCCTATCAATCAGCACAGGGGGCGGGGTCAGCCACGGCCTGTCAATCAGCACAGGGGGCGGGATTCAGTGCGCTGCCTGCCCCCGGAAGCAGTGTTTTGCATGTCCGGGTCCCGGCTCTGAGAGAGTGGGGGGGGAGAGGCGGGGCTGTCAGTTCCGGCTCCGGGCGGTGAAGCCGGCTTGCGGCGGTGGCGGTGAGAGTGTCTGGCCGTGAGAATGGGCTCGATGTTCCGCAGTGAGGAGATGTGCCTGGCTCAGCTCTTCCTTCAGGCCGCCTCGGCCTATGATTGTGTCAGCGAGCTGGGAGAGGCCGGCCTGGTGGAGTTCAGAGATGTGAGTCCCACTGACTAACTAGCAATCTACTCACTAACTAGTGATCTGCTCACTGACTGACAATCCATTCATTAACTAGCAATCTACTCACTAACTAGTGATCTGCTCACTGACAATCCATTCATTAACTATCAATCTACTCACTAACTAGTGATCTGCTCACTGACTGACAATCCATTAATTAACTAGCAATCTACTCACTAACTAGTGATCTGCTCACTGACTGACAATCCATTAATTAACTAGCAATCTACTCACTAACTAGTGATCTGCTCACTGACAATCCATTCATTAACTATCAATCTACTCACTAACTAGTGATCTGCTCACTGACAATCCATTCATTAACTATCAATCTACTCACTAACTAGTGATCTGCTCACTGACTGACAATCCATTCATTAACTATCAATCTACTCACTAACTAGTGATCTGCTCACTGACTGACAATCCATTCATTAACTATCAATCTACTCACTAACTAGTGATCTGCTCACTGACTGACAATCCATTCATTAACTAGCAATCTACTCACTAACTAGTGATCTGCTCACAGACTGACAATCCATTCATTAACTAGCAATCTACTCACTAACTAGTGATCTGCTCACTGACTGACAATCCATTCATTAACTAGCAATCTACTCACTAACTAGTGATCTGCTCACTGACTGACAATCCATTAATTAACTAGCAATCTACTCACTAACTAGTGACCTGCTCACTGACAATCCATTCATTAACTAGCAATCTACTCACTAACTAGTAACCTGCTCACTGACTGACAATCCATTAATTAACTAGCAATCTACTCAATAACTAGTGATCTGTTCACTGACTGACAATCCATTCATTAACTAGCAATCTACTCACTAACTAGTGATCTGCTCACTGACTGACAATCCATTCACTAACTAGCAATCTATTCACTAACTAGTGATCTGCTCACTGACTGACAATCCATTCATTAACTAGCAATCTACTCACTAACTAGTGATCTGCTCACTGACAATCCATTCATTAACTGGCAATCTAGTCACTAACTAGTAATCTGCTCACTGACTGACAATCCATTAATTAACTAGCAATCTACTCACTAACTAGTGATCTACTCATTGACTGACAATCCATTCATTAACTGGCAATCTACTCACTAACTAGTGATCTGCTCACTAACCAGTGATCTGCTCACTGACTGACAATCCATTAATTAAACAGCGATCTGCTGATTAACTAGTGATCCGCTCACTGACTGACAATCCATTCATTAAACAGCGATCTGCTGATTAACTAGTGATCCGCTCACTGACTGACAATCCATTCACTAACTGGCAACCTGCTCACTAACTGGTGATCTGCTCACTGACTGACAATCCATTCATTAACTAGTAACCTGCTCACTAACTAGTGATCTGCTCACTGACTGGCAATCCATTCATTAACTAGCAACCTGCTCATTAACTAGTGATCCGTACACTGGCTGAGAATTCATTCATTAGCTAGCAATCCACCAACTAGCAACCTGCTGACTGACTAGTAATTCACTAACTGGCTAAGTAATCTGTCCATTGACTAGCAATTTCATTATCTTATAGAGACATATAAGATAATGAAGAGGATGGATAGGGTAGAGGTAGAGAGATTCTTCCCGCTTAGCAGGACTAGAGGGCACAGCCTCAAGATAAGGGGGGGAAGTTTAGATCGGAGTTGAGGAGGAACTTCTTCACTCAAAGGGTGGTGAATCTCTGGAATTCTCTGCCCGTTGAAGTGGTGGAGGCTACCTCGCTGAATATATTTAAGTCACAGGTAGATAGGTTTTTGACAGACAAGGGAATTAAGGATTATGGGGAGAAAGCGGGAAAGTGGAACTGATCCACTTCAGATCAGCCATGATCTTATTGAATGGCGGGGCAGGCTCGAAGGGCTAGATGGCCTACTCCTGCTCCTATTTCTTTTGTTCTTATGTTCAATTTGCTAGTTGACTGATATTATGCTGATGACACCAAGATTGGGGGAAAGGCAAATTGTGCGGAGGGTGTGGAGAGTCTGCAGAAGGATCTAGATAGGCTGGGCGAATGGGCCAGGAAATGGCAAATGGAATTTAATGTTGGCAAGTGTGAGGTGGTCCACTTTGGTAGGAAGAATGGTAGGAAGGACTATTACGTGGCGAAAAACTGCAGCAGGCGACGGTGCAGAGGGACCTCGGGGTCCTTGTGCATGAGTCGCAAAAACCCAGCTTGCAGGTGCAGCAGGTGGTCAGGAAGGCGAATGGGATGCTGGCCTTCATAGCGAGGGGGATTGAATATAAAAGTAGGGAGGTCTTGCTGCAGCTGTATAGGGCATTGGTGAGGCCGCAGCTGGAGTACTGTGTGCAGTTTTGGGCGCCGCACCTGCGCAAGGATATTTTGGCCCTGGAGGGAGTGCAGAGGAGGTTTACTAGGCTGATACCGGAGTTGAGGGGATTGAGCTATGAGGAGAGGCTGAATAAACTAGGCTTGTACTCGTTAGAGTTTAGAAGAATGAGGGGAGATCTCATTGAGACGTATAAGATGATGAATGGGATGGATAGGATAGAGGTGGAGAGACTCTTCCCGCTCAAAAAAGACAGTAGGACTAGGGGGCACAGCCTCAAGATAAAGGGGAGGCGGTTTAGAACGGAGTTGAGGAGGAACTTCTTCACTCAAAGGGTGGTGAATCTCTGGAATTCTCTGCCCGTTGAAGTGGTGGAGGCTGCCTCGCTAAATATTTTTAAGAAGCGGGTTGATGGGTTCTTGATAAGAGAGGGGATTAAGGGTTATGGGGAGAGGGCGGGAAAGTGGAACTGAGCTACAACAGATCAGCCATGATCTTATTGAATGGCGGGGCAGGCTCGAAGGGCTGGATGGCCTACTCCTGCTCCTATTTCTTATGTTCTTATGTTCTTATGTTATCAGTTTAAAGCATTGGTGTTATTATTTAGCTTTGTTATATCACATCTAAAGTATTTACTCTAAAGTTATTGTGTAGTAAGATGTTATCTAATGAGGGATGCTACTACCATTTATAAGATTTAATCTATGAAACATTGCTAAATAATCTAAGATGAAAGCAAAATAGTGCAGATGCTGGAATCTGAAACAGAAACAGAAAATGCTGGAAAGTCTCAGCGGGTCTGACAGTGTCTGTGGGGAGAGAACAGAGCCACATTTCAAGTCTTTATTTGGCTCTGATGAAGTGTCATCTAAATAATCTAAAGTGTAACTACAAATTGACAAGTGATTCCTAAAAATATGTAAGATGTTACAGATAATGCTTGATATTTATTGCTGTTTACTATGTCGGGAGTTAAGGTGCTGTTTAATAATTGCACTGTTACGCAAGTAAGAAATGCAGTTTGTCATTATGAAATGCAATGCCCTGCTCTGAGGTGTGATTGTTGAATTTACTGCAGCTGTCAAAAAGCTCTGAATCTACTAATCTGGATGAACTGTGGCTTCATTATTTTAATTGTAGGATAGAACCCCTACAGTGCAGGAACTGCAGAGACAACAATTCCACTCGGGCCCTATTCCCATAACCCCACACATTTACCCTGCTAGTACCTCTGATAATAAGGGACAACTTACCTTGGCCAATCCACCTAACCTACACATCTTTTAGACTATAGGAGAAAAACCGAGCACCCGGAGGAAACCCATGCAGACTCAGGGAGAACATGCAAATTCTACACACACACACACACACACACACACACACACACACACACACACACACACACACACACACACACACCCCGACCGACCGACCAAGGCTGGAACTGAACCATGGGTCCCTGGATCTGTGAGGCAGCAGTGCTGCCCCTGTGACGATGTCCAAATAAATTACTGGGGGCAAATTACTGATGCTTACCTTGCGTGTTTTAAAAAGGCAGAAGGTAATAATGGAGAGGTTGTTACAGTGGTTTGTCTAGTTGTAAAATGCCAGTTTCACAGCCTAGCTCAATGTGAGTTTACTGCAACAACATTGAAATCTAGAGATTGGTGTTTTAAGTGATCGTGTACAGATAGAACTATGATTGGTTTATGGTAATGCAGGAACTAACTTTCAGAATTTGAACTTTGAAATTATCAGTAAGATATTTAGAATTTTGAATTATGCAGCACAGGAGATCATTCAGCCCATTGAATCTGCACTGGCTGTTTGAAAGAGCAGTTTGACTAATCGAATTGTCCTTTGGCAATTATTCATTGAATTATGACAGATTGCCATGATTTTTTTTACGAGGGTTAGGGTAAGGAGGCAGATCCCCAGTCTGCCTCAGCCATAATGGGATTGAGACCCTGTCTATTGACATTGGCATTTTGGGGAGGCAATGGCTAGGTGGTATTATTGCTGGATTATTAATCCAGGAACTCAGCTAATGTTCTGGGGACCCAGGTTCAAATCCCACCAAGGCAGATGGTGGAATTTGAATTCAGTAAAAAATATCTGGAATAAAGAATCCACTGATGACCGTGAAACCATTGTTGATTGTCGGAAAACCCCATTTGGTTCACTAATGTCCATTAGGGAAGGGAATCTGCTGTCCATACCTGCTCTAGCCTACATGCGACTTTAGAGCCACATGGTTGACTCTCAGCTGCCCTCGGGCAACAAGGGATGAGCAATAAATGCCGCCAGGCAGCAACGCCCAGGTCCCGCAAATGAAATCCGATCCACACTTTTTCTGTTTAGCCAACGAGCTAACTGCACCACCTCCCCCAATCCACAGCTGCTAGAAGTGGAAAAATAACTGCATTTTAATAACCTCTTTCACTCCTTCTGGAAGCTCCAAGATGCTTTACAGACAACAAAACATATCTCTGAAGTGTCGTCACTTTGTAACAGAGGAAACATGGGCAAAACAAACTTGTGCGTACAGCAATATGTTAATGACCATATTACTCATCAGTCTTATATGATGTTGTTTCAAGGATAAAATTGGCCTGGACATGAGGGATAACTTACCTGCTCTTCAAAACAATGCCATGGGATCTTTTACCTCCAGTTGAAAGGATCGATTAAAGCAAAGACAGACTTGCTTTAATATCTCATCTGAAAGATGGCACCTCTGACAGTGTAACATTTCCTCAGTACTGTACTTGTGTCAGTCTAGATTTTTGTGCTCAACTCTCTGGAGTGAAACTTGAACCCACAATCTCCTGACTCAAACACTGGAGAAAGGACTTACGGATCCTTCACTGTAATATAAACAACAATCATCTCCAATAACAACTTCATGATTTCATAGCCAGAAAAAGCTCAATAATTTTTATTTTTGTTTCATCTTTATAATGTCTGATAGTCATCAGATTAAAATTTTAGAATTTTGTGCAGATTTGTTTCGCTAAATACAGGAGTGATTTAAACTTTCTGGTATCTTGCGGTCAAAATATGCGTTTCGTTGTGCATTGCAGATTGTATTTTCAGACTGATGTGGTTGAGAGTATTGTGTGAGAGATTGAATCATGTGGTTATTGAAACTCCCATCTGCTTTCACACAATTGCAATTTCTAAATTCCTTTCAGGGGATGTAGGTGGCACTGGCAAGAGAGTTGCTCATCCCTAATTGGGTTCCCTGTTAAACCCTTTCAGAGAGCAGTTCAAAGTCCACTCTTAACTGTGGGTTAACTGGGTCTGACATCACATGTAGGCCGGACTGGGTAAGGGCGGTAGATTTCCTATCCAAAACACCAACAATTGATAGTTTCATGGTCACTGTTACTGAGACTAGCTTTCAATTCCAGATTTTTAATAAATTGAATTAAATTCCACCAGCTGCTTTGGTGGGAATTCAGTTCATGTATTGAGAGCATGAGCTTGGACCTCTGGATTACTTGAGTGGCAACATTGCCACTGCGCCACCATCTACCCGTGCCTTGAGACTGTTTAAAGAAGCAATTTGGAGTTATTCTCCCATTTTCCAATAAGTAAAACTGTAAGTGGCAGACGTGGTCAGCAATTCAGTTACATAAGATCATTATACTGGTAGTTTCCACATGACTGGATGGTGATTTCCCCTCTTTAAACAAGCTGAATTTTACATATCAGACTTTAAACATTTTAAAGAAAGGGAGATTCAACATGGCTTTGTGCATGGTAGGTCATGTTTAATCAATCTATTAGAGCTTTTTGAGGAGTTTACCAGGAAAGTGGATGAAAGGAAGGCAGTGGATGTTGTCTACATGAACTTCAGTAAGGTCTTTGACAAGGTCCCACATGGGAGGTTAGTTAGGAAGGTTCAGTCGCTAGGTATACATAGAGGGTTAGTAAATTGGATTAGACATTGGCTCAATGGAAGAAGCCAGAGAGTGGTAGTGGAGGATTGCTTCTCTGAGTGGAGGCCTGTGACTAGTGGTGTGCCACAGGGATCAGTGCTGGGTCCATTGTTGTTTGTCATCTGTATCAATGGTCTGGATGATAATGTGGTAAATTGGATCATCAAATTTGCTGATGATACAAAGATTGAAGGTGTAGTGGACAGTGAGGAAGGTTTTCAAAGCTTGCAGAGGGATTTGGACCAGCTAGAAAAATGAGCTGAAAAGGGCAGATGGAGTTTAACGCAGACAAGTGTGAGGTATTGCACTTTGGAAGGACAAACCAAGGTAGAACATACAAGGTAAATGATAGGACACTGAAGAGTGTAGTAGAATAGAGGGATCTGGGAATACATAATTCCCTAAAAGTGGCATCACAGGTAGATAGAGTCGTAAAGAGTGCTTTTGGAACACTGGCCTTTATAAATCAAAGTATTGAGTATAAAGAGTTGGAATGTTATGATGAGGTTGTATAAGACATTGGTGAGGCTGAATTTAGAGTATTGTGTGCAGTTTTGGTCACTTAATTACAGGAAGGATATTAATAAGGTTGAAAGAGTGCAGACAAGGTTCACGAGGATGTTGCTGGTACTTGAGAAACTGAGTTACAGAGAAAGGTTGAATAGGTTAGGACTTTATTCCCTAGAGCGTAGAAGAATGAGGGGAGATTTGATAGAGGTGTATAAGGTTTTGATGGGTGTAGATAGAGTGAATGCAAGCAGGCTTTATCCACTGAGGCTAGGGGAGAGAAAAACTAGAGGACATGGGTTAAGGGTGAAGGGGGAAAAGTTTAAAGAGAATACTAGGGGGGGTGGTTCTTCATGCAGAGAGTGGTGGGCGTGTGGAATGAGCTGCCAGATGAAGTGGTAAATGCGGGGTCACTTTTAACGTTTAAGAAAAACTTGGACAGGTTCATGGATGAGAGGGGTGTGGAGGGATATGGTCCAGATGCAGGTCAGTGGGACTAAGCAGAAAAATGGTTCAGCACAGCCAAGAAGGGCCAAAGGGCCTGTTTCTGTGCTGTAGTGTTCTATGGTTCTAATTTGCCCTCCTGGATTGAGTCGGCGATTGCATTAAGAATTTACTTTTTGCTGAATCAAGGTGTGAAGTCTTTCTTGCTTCACACACCCATTTTCACGTCAGTGAGTTTCCCTTTTCTTTGAGAAGGTTAAAGCATGTTTTGCTTTATAGTTGGACCACCTGCCTGAACTGGATAGAGAATTAGCCCAGCTTGGAACCTGGGTGAGAACTGTCTTTCCTTCTGCTAGATTAGACTTGAGAGTGTCAAGCTGGGAAACATTATCAAATTCAGACCCACAATTGACCCTCAAAGTTGCTCAATCTCTGTAGGAACATTTGAATCCATCAGGAGCCAACGTTAATGAGATGCAACATGCCAAATGCCACGTATGTTTTGTAGATCTGTCTAAAGATGTCTGGGTGCCTAGTGGAAAAGCTGCTGGTTTTGTATATTCCACGTTGTTGCGCAGGTTTCCGATGGTGGATTTGTACGTAGTCTGATTGTATTTGCATTGATACGAGTGTGTGAGTGTTTATTATCATTCGTACTCCATCGAGACAGGAGTTAAATATCTAAGCAAAAATAAGACAGATTAATGGAGT